>NC_090448.1:882291929-883521082 GCF_031143425.1 Pleurodeles waltl
GGATTCTGGGTAACAGAACCTGGTCAGAGCCCCACAAGTCACCCCATCCTGGATTCCCCTAGGTCTCTAGTTTTCAAAAATGCACAGGTTTGGTAGGTTTCCTTAGGTGCCGGCTGAGCTAGAGGCCAACATCTACAGGTAGGCACTTTGCAAAAAACAGCTGTGTTTTCTGTCAAAAAATGGGATGTGTCCACGTTATGTTTTGGGGCATTTCCTTGTCGCGGCGGCTAGGCCTGCCCACACAAGTGAGGTATAATTTTATTGTGAAACTTGGGGAACGCTGGGTGGAAGGAAATTTGTGGCTCCTCTCAGATTCCAGAACTTTCTGTCACCGAAATGTGAGGAAAACGTGTTTTTTAGCCACATTTTGAGGTTTGCAAAGGATTCTGGGTAACAGAACCTGGTCAGAGCCCCACAAGTCACCCCATCTTGGATTCCCCTAGGTCTCCAGTTTTAAGAAATGCACAGGTTGGTAGGTTTCCCTAGATGCCGGCTGAGCTAGAGGCCAAAATCTACAGGCAGGCACTGTGCAAAAAACAGCTCTGTTTTCTGTCAAAAAATGTGATGTGTCCACGTTGTGTTTTGGGGCATTTCCTGTCGCGGGCGCTAGGCCTACCCACACAAGTGAGGTATCATTTTATCGGGAGACTTGGGGGAACGCTGGGTGGAAGGAAGGTTGTGGCTCCTCTCAGATTCCAGAACTTTCCGTCACCGAAATGTGAGGAAAATGTGTTTTTTTAGCCACATTTTGAGATTTGCAAAGCATTCTGGGTAACAGAACCTGGTCAGAACCCCACAAGTCACCCCAACTTGGATTCCCCTAGGTCTCTAATTTTAAAAAATGCACAGGTTTGGTAGGTTTCCCTAGGTGTCGGCTGAGCTAGATGCCAAAATCTACAGGCAGGCACTTTGCAAAAAACAGCTATGTTTTCTGTCAAAAAATGTGATGTGTCCACGTTGTGTTTTGGGGCATTTCCTTGTCACGGGCGCTAGGCCTACCCACACAAGTGAGGTATAATTTTTATCGGGAGACTTGTGGGAACGCTGGGTGGAAGGAAATTTGTGGCTCCTCTCAGATTCCAGAACTTTCTGCCACCGAAATGTGAGGAAAACGTGTTTTTTTAGCCACTTTTTGAGGTTTGCAAAGGATTCTGGGTAACAGAACCTGGTCAGAGCCCCACAAGTCACCCGTCTTGGATTCCCCTAGGTCTCTAGTTTTAAAAAATGCACAGGTTTGGTAGGTTTCCTTAGGTGCCGGCTGAGCTAGAGGCCAACATATACAGGTAGGCACTTTGCAAAAAACAGCTGTGTTTTCTGTCAAAAAATGGGATGTGTCCCACGTTGTGTTTTGGGGCATTTCCTGTCGCGGGCGCTAGGCCTACCCACACACGTGAGGTATCATTTTTATCGGGAAACTTGGGGGAACGCTGGGTGGAAGGAAATTTGTGGCTCCTCTTAGATTCCAGAACTTTCTGTCACCGAAATGTGAGGAAAACGTGTTTTGTAGCCACATTTTGAGGTTTGCAAAGGATTCTGGGTAACAGAACCTGGTCAGAGCCCCACAAGTCACCCCATCTTGGATTCCCCTAGGTCTCTAGTTTAAAAAATGCACAGGTTTGGTAGGTTTCCCTGGGTGCCGGCTGAGCTAGAGGCCAAAATCTACAGGTAGGCACTTTGCAAAAAATAGCTGTGTTTTCTGTCAAAAAATGGGATGTGTCCACGTTGTGTTTTGGGGCATTTCCTGTCGTGGGCGCTAGGCCTACCCACACAAGTGAGGTATCATTTTTATAGGGAGACTTGGGGGAACGCTGGGTGGAAGGAAATTTGTGGCTCCTCTCAGATTCCAGAACTTTCTGTCACTGAAATGTGAGGCAAACATGTTTTTTTAGCCACTTTTTGAGGTTTGCAAAGAATTCTTGGTAACAGAACCAGGTCAGACCCCCACAAGTCACCCCATCTTGGATTCCCCTAGGTCTCTAGTTTTCAGAAATGCACAGGTTTGGTAGGCCCTAGGTGCCGGCTGAGCTAGAGGCCAAAATCTACAGGCAGGCACTGTGCAAAAAACAGCTCTGTTTTCTGTCAAAAAATGTGATGTGTCCACGTTGTGTTTTGGGGCATTTCCTGTCGCGGGCGGTAGGCCTACCCACACAAGTGAGGTATCATTTTTATCGGGAGACTAGGGAGAATGCTGGGTGGAAGGAAATTTCTGGCTCCTCTTAGTTTTCAGAACTTTCTGTTACTGAAATGTGAGGAAAACGTGTTTTTTAGCCACTTTTTGAGGTTTGCAAAGGATTCTGGGTAACAGAACCTGGTCAGAGCCCCACATGTCACCCCATCTTGGAATCCCCGAGGTCTGTAGTTTTCAGAAATGCACAGGTTTGGTAGGTTTCCCTAGGTGCCGGCTGAGCTAGAGGCCAAAATCTACAGGTAGGCACTTTGCAAAAAACAGCTGTGTTTTCTGTCAAAAAATGGGATGTGTCCACGTTGTGTTTTGGGGCATTTCCTTGTCACGGGCGCTAGGCCTACCCACACAAGTGAGGTATAATTTTATTGTGAAACTTGGGGGAACGCTGGGTGGAAGGAAATTTGTGGCTCCTCTCAGATTCCAGAACTTTCTGTCACCGAAATGTGAGGAAAACATGTTTTTTTAGCCACATTTTGAGGTTTGCAAAGGATTCTGGGTAACAGAACCTGGTCAGAGCCCCACAAGTCACCCCATCTTGGATTCCCCTAGGTCTCTAGTTTTCAGAAATGCACAGGTTTGGTAGGTTTCCCTAGGTGCCGGCTGAGCTAGAGGCCAAAATCTACAGGCAGGCACTGTGCAAAAAACAGCTCTGTTTTCTGTCAAAAAATGTGATGTGTCCACGTTGTGTTTTGGGGCATTTCCTGTCGCGGGCGCTAGTCCTACCCACACAAGTGAGGTATCATTTTTATCGGGAGACTTGGGGGAACGCTGGGTGGAAGGAAGGTTGTGGCTCCTCTCAGATTCCAGAACTTTCCGTCACCGAAATGTGAGGAAAACGTGTTTTTTTAGCCACATTTTGAGATTTGCAAAGGATTCTGGGTAACAGAACCTGGTCAGAACCCCACAAGTCACCCCATCTTGGATTCCCCTAGGTCTCTAATTTTAAAAAATGCACAGGTTTGGTAGGTTTCCCTAGGTGCCGGCTGAGCTAGAGGCCAAAATCTACAGGCAGGCACTTTGCAAAAAACAGCTCTGTTTTCTGTCAAAAAATGGGATGTGTCCACGTTGTGTTTTGGGGGCATTTCCTGTTGCGGGCGCTAGGCCTACCCACACAAGTGAGGTATCATTTTTATCGGGAGACTTGGGGGAACGCTGGGTGGAAGGAAATTTCTGGCTCCTCTTAGATTTCAGAACTTTCTGTCACTGAAATGTGAGGAAAACGTGTTTTTTTAGCCACATTTTGAGGTTTGCAAAGGATTCTGGGTAACAGAACGTGGTCAGAGCCCCACAAGTCACCCCATCTTGGATTCCCCTAGGTCTCTAGTTTTAAGAAATGCACAGGTTTGGTAGGTTTCCCTAGGTGCCGGCTGAGCTAGAGGCCAAAATCTACAGGCAGGCACTGTGCAAAAAACAGCTCTGTTTTCTGTAAAAAAATGTGATGTGTCCACGTTGTGTTTTGGGGCATTTCCTGTCGCGGGCGCTAGGCCTACCCACACAAGTGAGGTATCATTTTTATCGGGAGACTTGGGGAACGCTGGGTGGAAGGAAGGTTGTGGCTCCTCTCAGATTGCAGAACTTTCCGTCACCGAAATGTGAGGAAAACGTGTTTTTTTAGCCACATTTTGAGATTTGCAAAGGATTCTGGGTAACAGAACCTGGTCAGAACCCCACAAGTCACCCCATCTTGGATTCCCCTAGGTCTCTAATTTTAAAAAATGCACAGGTTTGGTAGGTTTCCCTAGGTGCCGGCTGAGCTAGATGCCAAAATCTACAGGCAGGCACTTTGCAAAAAACAGCTATGTTTTCTGTCAAAAAATGTGATGTGTCCACGTTGTGTTTTGGGGCATTTCCTGTTGGGGCGCTAGGCCTACCCACACAAGTGAGGTATAATTTTTATCGGGAGACTTGGGGGAACGCTGGGTGGAAGGAAATTTGTGGCTCCTCTCAGATTCCAGAACTTTCTGTCATCGAAATGTGAGGAAAACGTGTTTTTTTAGGCCCTTTTGAGGTTTGCAAAGGATTCTGGGTAACAGAACCTGGTCAGAGCCCCACAAGTCACCCCATCTTGGATTCCCCTAGGTCTCTAGTTTTAAAAAATGCACAGGTTTGGTAGGTTTCCTTAGGTGCCGGCTGAGCTAGAGGCCAACATCTACAGGTAGGCACTTTGCAAAAAACAGCTGTGTTTTCTGTCAAAAAATGGGATGTGTCCAAGTTGTGTTTTGGGGCATTTCCTTGTCGCGGGCGCTAGGCCTACCCACACAAGTGAGGTATAATTTTATTGTGAAACTTGGGGGAACGCTGGGTGGAAGGAAATTTGTGGCTCCTCTCAGATTCCAGAACTTTCTGTCACCGAAATGTGAGGAAAACGTGTTTTTTAGCCACATTTTGAGGTTTGCAAAGGATTCTGGGTAACAGAACCTTGTCAGAGCCCCACAAGTCACCCCACCTTGGATTCCCCTAGGTCTCTAATTTTCAAAAATGCACAGGTTTGGTAGGTTTCCCTAGGTGCCGGCTGAGCTAGAGGCCAAAATCTACAGGCAGGCATTTTGCAAAAAACAGCTATGTTTTCTGTCAAAAAATGGGATGTGTCCACGTTGCGTTTTGGGGGCATTTCCTGTTGCGGGCGCTAGGCCTACCCACACAAGTGAGGTATCATTTTTATCGGGAGACTTGGGGGAACGCTGGGTGGAAGGAAATTTGTGGCTCCTCTCAGATTCCAGAACTTTCTGTCACCGATATGTGAGGAAAACGTGTTTTTTTAGCCACTTTTTGAGGTTTGCCAAGGATTCTGGGTAACAGAACCTGGTCAGAGCCCCACAAGTCACCCCATCTTGGATTCCCCTAGGTCTCTAGTTTTCAAAAATGCACAGGTTTGGTAGGTTTCCTTAGGTGCCGGCTGAGCTAGAGGCCAACATCTACAGGTAGGCACTTTGCAAAAAACAGCTGTGTTTTCTGTCAAAAAATGGGATGTGTCCACGTTGTGTTTTGGGGCATCTACTTGTCGCGGGCGCTAGGCCTACCCACACAAGTGAGGTATAATTTTATTGTGAAACTTGGGGGAACGCTGGGTGGAAGGAAATTTGTGGCTCCTCTCAGATTCCAGAACTTTCTGTCACCGAAATGTGAGGAAAACGTGTTTTTTAGCCACATTTTGAGGTTTGCAAAGGATTCCGGGTAACAGAACCTGGTCAGAGCCCCACAAGTCACCCCATCTTGGATTCCCCTAGGTCTCTAGTTTTCAGAAATGCACAGGTTTGGTAGGTTTCCCTAGGTGCCGGCTGAGCTAGAGGCCAAAATCTACAGGCAGGCACTGTGCAAAAAACAGCTCTGTTTTCTGTCAAAAAATGTGATGTGTCCACGTTGTGTTTTGGGGCATTTCCTGTCGCGGGCGCTAGGCCTACCCACACAAGTGAGGTATCATTTTTATCGGGAGACTTGGGGGAACGCTGGGTGGAAGGAAGGTTGTGGCTCCTCTCAGATTCCAGAACTTTCCGTCACCGAAATGTGAGGAAAATTTGTTTTTTTTAGCCACATTTTGAGATTTGCAAAGGATTCTGGGTAACAGAACCTGGTCAGAACCCCACAAGTCACCCCATCTTGGATTCCCCTAGGTCTCTAATTTTAAAAAATGCACAGGTTTGGTAGGTTTCCCTAGGTGCCGGCTGAGCTAGATGCCAAAATCTACAGGCAGGCACTTTGCAAAAAACAGCTATGTTTTCAGTCAAAAAATGTGATGTGTCCACGTTGTGTTTTGGGGCATTTCATGTTGCGGGCGCTAGGCCTACCCACACAAGTGAGGTATAATTTTTATTGGGAGACTTGGGGGAACGCTGGGTGGAAGGAAATTTGTGGCTCCTCTCAGATTCCATAACTTTCTGCCACCGAAATGTGAGGAAAACTTGTTTTTTTAGCCACTTTTTGAGGTTTGCAAAGGATTCTGGGTAACAGAACCTGGTCAGAGCCCCACAAGTCACCCCATGTTGGATTCCCCTAGGTCTCTAGTTTTAAAAAATGCACAGGTTTGGTAGGTTTCCTTAGGTGCCGGCTGAGCTAGAGGCCAACATCTACAGGTAGGCACTTTGCAAAAAACAGCTTTGTTTTCTGTCAAAAAATGGGATGTGTCCACGTTGTGTTTTGGGGCATTTCCTGTCGCGGGCGCTAGGCCTACCCACACACGTGAGGTTTCATTTTTATCGGGAAACTTGGGGGAACGGCTGGGTGGAAGGAAATTTGTGGCTCCTCTTAGATTCCAGAACTTTCTGTCACCGAAATGTGAGGAAAACGTGTTTTGTAGCCACATTTTGAGGTTTGCAAAGGATTCTGGGTAACAGAACCTGGTCAGAGCCCCACAAGTCACCCCATCTTGGATTCCCCTAAGTCTCTAGTTTAAAAAATGCACAGGTTTGGTAGGTTTCGCTAGGTGCCGGCTGAGCTAGAGGCCAAAATCTACAGGTAGGCACTTTGCAAAAAATAGCCGTGTTTTCTGTCAAAAAATGGGATGTGTCCACGTTGTGTTTTGGGGCATTTCCTGTCGTGGGCGCTAGGCCTACCCACACAAGTGAGGTATCATTTTTATCGGGAGACTTGGGGGAACGCTGGGTGGAAGGAAATTTCTGGCTCCTCTCAGATTTCAGAACTTTCTGTCACTGAAATGTGAGGAAAACGTGTTTTTTTAGCCACATTTTGAGGTTTGCAAAGGATTCTGGGTAACAGAACCTGGTCAGAGCCCCACAAGTCAACCCATCTTGGATTCCCCTAGGTCTCTAGTTTTAAGAAATGCAACAGGTTTGGTAGGTTTCCCTAGGTGCCGGCTGAGCTAGAGGCCAAAATCTACAGGCAGGCACTGTGCAAAAAACAGCTCTGTTTTCTGTAAAAAAATGTGATGTGTCCACGTTGTGTTTTGGGGCATTTCCTGTCGCGGGCGCTAGGCCTACCCACACAAGTGAGGTATCATTTTTATCGGGAGACTTGGGGGAACGCTGGGTGGAAGGAAGGTTGTGGCTCCTCTCAGATTGCAGAACTTTCCGTCACCGAAATGTGAGGAAAACGTGTTTTTTTAGCCACATTTTGAGATTTGCAAAGGATTCTGGGTAACAGAACCTGGTCAGAACCCCACAAGTCACCCCATCTTGGATTCCCCTAGGTCTCTAATTTTCAAAAATGCACAGGTTTGGTAGGTTTCCCTAGGTGCCGGCTGAGCTAGATGCCAAAATCTACAGGCAGGCACTTTGCAAAAAACAGCTATGTTTTCTGTCAAAAAATGTGATGTGTCCACGTTGTGTTTTGGGGCATTTCCGGTTGCGGGCGCTAGGCCTACCCACACAAGTGAGGTATCATTTTTATCGGGAGACTTGGGGAACGCTGGGTGGAAGGAAATTTGTGGCTCCTCTCAGATTCCAGAACTTTCTGTCATCGAAATGTGAGGAAAACGTGTTTTTTTAGCCACTTTTGAGGTTTGCAAAGGATTCTGGGTAACAGAACCTGGTCAGAGCCCCACAAGTCACCCCATCTTGGTTTCCCCTAGGTCTCTAGTTTTAAGAAATGCACAGGTTTGGTAGGTTTCCTTAGGTGCCGGCTGAGCTAGAGGCCAACATCTACAGGTAGGCACTTTGCAAAAAACAGCTGTGTTTTCTGTCAAAAAATGTGATGTGTCCACGTTGTGTTTTGGGGCATTTCCTTGTCACGGGCGCTAGGCCTACCCACACAAGTGACGTATAATTTTATTGTGAAACTTGGGGGAACGCTGGGTGGAAGGAAATTTGTGGCTCCTCTCAGATTCCAGAACTTTCTGTCACCGAAATGTGAGGAAAACGTGTTTTTTAGCCACATTTTGAGGTTTGCAAAAGATTCTGGGTAACAGAACCTGGTCAGAGCCCCACAAGTCACCCCACCTTGGATTCTCCTGGTCTCTAGTTTTCAGAAATGCACAGGTTTGGTAGGTTTCCCTAGGTGCCGGATGAGCTAGAGGCCAAAATCTACAGGCAGGCACTGTGCAAAAAACAGCTCTGTTTTCTGTCAAAAAATGTGATGTGTCCACGTTGTGTTTTGGGGCATTTCTTGTCGCGGGCGCTAGGCCTACCCACACAAGTGAGGTATCATTTTATCGGGAGACTTGGGGGAACGCTGGGTGGAAGGAAGGTTGTGGCTCCTCTCAGATTCCAGAACTTTCCGTCACCGAAATGTGAGGAAAATGTGTTTTTTTAGCCACATTTTGAGATTTGCAAAGGATTCTGGGTAACAGAACCTGGTAAGAACCCCACAAGTCACCCCATCTTGGATTCCCCTAGGTCTCTAATTTTAAAAAATGCACAGGTTTGGTAGGTTTCCCTAGGTGTCGGCTGAGCTAGATGCCAAAATCTACAGGCAGGCACTTTGCAAAAAACAGCTATGTTTTCTGTCAAAAAATTTGATGTGTCCACGTTGTGTTTTGGGGCATTTCCTGTTGCGGGCGCTAGGCCTACCCACACAAGTGAGGTATAATTTTTATCGGGAGACTTGGGGGAACGCTGGGTGGAAGGAAATTTGTGGCTCCTCTCAGATTCCAGAACTTTCTGCCACCGAAATGTGAGGAAAACGTGTTTTTTTAGCCACTTTTTGAGGTTTGCAAAGGATTCTGGGTAACAGAACCTGGTCAGAGCCCCACAAGTCACCCGTCTTGGATTCCCCTAGGTCTGTATTTTTAAAAAATGCACAGGTTTGGTAGGTTTCCTTAGGTGCCGGCTGAGCTAGAGGCCAACATATACAGGTAGGCACTTTACAAAAAACAGCTGTGTTTTCTGTCAAAAAATGGGATGTGTCCACGTTGTGTTTTGGGGCATTTCCTGTCGCGGGCGCTAGGCCTACCCACACACGTGAGGTATCATTTTTATCGGGAAACTTGGGGAACGCTGGGTGGAAGGAAATTTGTGGCTCCTCTTAGATTCCAGAACTTTCTGTCACCGAAATGTGAGGAAAACGTGTTTTGTAGCCACATTTTGAGGTTTGCAAAGGATTCTGGGTAACAGAACCTGGTCAGAGCCCCACAAGTCACCCCATCTTGGATTCCCCTAGGTCTCTAGTTTAAAAAATGCACAGGTTTGGTAGGTTTCCCTGGGTGCCGGCTGAGCTAGAGGCCAAAATCTACAGGTAGGCACTTTGCAAAAAATAGCTGTGTTTTCTGTCAAAAAATGGGATGTGTCCACGTTGTGTTTTGGGGCATTTCCTGTCGTGGGCGCTAGGCCTACCCACACAAGTGAGGTATCATTTTTATAGGGAGACTTGGGGGAACGCTGGGTGGAAGGAAATTTGTGGCTCCTCTCAGATTCCAGAACTTTCTGTCACTGAAATGTGAGGCAAACATGTTTTTTTAGCCACTTTTTGAGGTTTGCAAAGAATTCTGGGTAACAGAACCAGGTCAGACCCCCACAAGTCACCCCATCTTGGATTCCCCTAGGTCTCTAGTTTTCAGAAATGCACAGGTTTGGTAGGCCCTAGCTGCCGGCTGAGCTAGAGGCCATCTACAGGCAGGCACTGTGCAAAAAACAGCTCTGTTTTTCTGTCAAAAAATGTGATGTGTCCACGTTGTGTTTTGGGGAGCATTTCCTGTCGCGGGCGCTAGGCTACCCACACAAGGTGAGGTATCATTTTTATCGGGAGACTAGGGAGAATGCTGGGTGGAAAGGAAATTTCTGGCGTCCTCTTAGTTTTCAGAACTTTCTGTCACTGAAATGTGAGGAAAACGTGTTTTTTAGCCACTTTTTGAGGTTTGCAAAGGATTCTGGGTAACAGAACCTGGTCAGAGCCCCACATGTCACCCCATCTTGGAATCCCCGAGGTCTGTAGTTTTCAGAAATGCACAGGGTTTGGTAGGTTTCCCTAGGTGCCGGCTGAGCTAGAGGCCAAAATCTACAGGTAGGCACTTTGCAAAAAACCAGCTGTGTTTTCTGTCAAAAAATGGGATGTGTCCACGTTGTGTTTTGGGCATTTCCTGTCGCGGGCGCTAGCCTACCCACACAAGTGAGGTATCATTTTTATCGGGAGACTTGGGGGAATGCTGGGTGGAAGGAAATGTGTGGCTCCTCTCAGATTCCAGAACTTTCTGTCACCGAAATGTGAGGAAAACGTGTTTTTTTAGCCACTTTTTGAGGTTTGCCAAGGATTCTGGGTAACAGAACCTGGTCAGAGCCCCACAAGTCACCCCATCTTGGATTCCCCTAGGTCTCTAGTTTTCAAAAATGCACAGGTTTGGTAGGTTTCCTTAGGTGCCGGCTGAGCTAGAGGCCAACATCTACAGGTAGGCACTTTGCCAAAAAACAGCTGTGTTTTCTGTCAAAAAATGGGATGTGTCCACGTTGTGTTTTGGGGCATTTCCTTCTCGCGGGCGCTAGGCCTACCCACACAAGTGAGGTATAATTTTATTGTGAAACTTGGGGAAACGCTGGGTGGAAGGAAATTTGTGGCTCCTCTCAGATTCCAGAACTTTCTGTCACCGAAATGTGAGGAAAACGTGTTTTTTAGCCACATTTTGAGGTTTGCAAAGGATTCTGGGTAACAGAACCTGGTCAGAGCCCCACAAGTCACCCCATCTTGGATTCCCCTAGGTCTCCAGTTTTAAGAAATGCACAGGTTTGGTAGGTTTCCCTAGGTGCCGGCTGAGCTAGAGGCCAAAATCTACAGGCAGGCACTGTGCAAAAAACAGCTCTGTTTTCTGTCAAAAAATGTGATGTGTCCACGTTGTGTTTTGGGGCATTTCCTGTCCGCGGGCGCTAGGCCTACCCACAGAAGTGAGGTATCATTTTATCGGGAGACTTGGGGGAACGCTGGGTGGAAGGAAGGTTGTGGCTCCTCTCAGATTCCAGAACTTTCCGTCACCGAAATGTGAGGAAAATGTGTTTTTTTAGCCACATTTTGAGATTTGCAAAGGATTCTGGGTAACAGAACCTGGTCAGAACCCCACAAGTCACCCCATCTTGGATTCCCCTAGGTCTCTAATTTTAAAAAATGCACAGGTTTGGTAGGTTTCCCTAGGTGTCGGCTGAGCTAGATGCCAAAATCTACAGGCAGGCACTTTGCAAAAAACAGCTATGTTTTCTGTCAAAAAATGTGATGTGTCCACGTTGTGTTTTGGGGCATTTCCTGTTGCGGGCGCTAGGCCTACCCACACAAGTGAGGTATAATTTTTATCGGGAGACTTGGGGGAACGCTGGGTGGAAGGAAATTTGTGGCTCCTCTCAGATTCCAGAACTTTCTGCCACCGAAATGTGAGGAAAACTTGTTTTTTTAGCCACTTTTTGAGGTTTGCAAAGGATTCTGGGTAACAGAACCTGGTCAGAGCCCCACAAGTCACCCGTCTTGGATTCCCCTAGGTCTGTATTTTAAAAAAATGCACAGGTTTGGTAGGTTTCCTTAGGTGCCGGCTGAGCTAGAGGCCAACATATACAGGTAGGCACTTTGCAAAAAACAGCTGTGTTTTCTGTCAAAAAATGGGATGTGTCCACGTTGTGTTTTGGGGCATTTCCTGTCGCGGGCGCTAGGCCTACCCACACACGTGAGGTATCATTTTTATCGGGAAACTTGGGGGAACGCTGGGTGGAAGGAAATTTGTGGCTCCTCTTAGATTCCAGAACTTTCTGTCACCGAAATGTGAGGAAAACGTGTTTTGTAGCCACATTTTGAGGTTTGCAAAGGATTCTGGGTAACAGAACCTGGTCAGAGCCCCACAAGTCACCCCATCTTGGATTCCCCTAGGTCTCTAGTTTAAAAAATGCACAGGTTTGGTAGGTTTCCCTGGGTGCCGGCTGAGCTAGAGGCCAAAATCTACAGGTAGGCACTTTGCAAAAAATAGCTGTGTTTTCTGTCAAAAAATGGGATGTGTCCACGTTGTGTTTTGGGGCATTTCCTGTCGTGGGCGCTAGGCCTACCTACACAAGTGAGGTATCATTTTTTATAGGGAGACTTGGGGGAACGCTGGGTGGAAGGAAATTTGTGGCTCCTCTCAGATTCCAGAACTTTCTGTCACTGAAATGTGAGGCAAACATGTTTTTTTAGCCACTTTTTGAGGTTTGCATAGAATTCTGGGTAACAGAACCAGGTCAGACCCCCACAAGTCACCCCATCTTGGATTCCCCTAGGTCTCTAGTTTTCAGAAATGCACAGGTTTGGTAGGCCCTAGGTGCCGGCTGAGCTAGAGGCCAAAATCTACAGGCAGGGACTGTGCAAAAAACAGCTCTGTTTTCTGTCAAAAAATGTGATGTGTCCACGTTGTGTTTTGGGGCATTTCCTGTCACGGGCGCTAGGCCTACCCACACAAGTGAGGTATCATTTTTATCGGGAGACTAGGGAGAATGCTGGGTGGAAGGAAATTTCTGGCTCCTCTTAGTTTTCAGAACTTTCTGTCACTGAAATGTGAGGAAAACGTGTTTTTTAGCCACTTTTTGAGGTTTGCAAAGGATTCTGGGTAACAGAACCTGGTCAGAGCCCCACATGTCACCCCATCTTGGAATCCCCGAGGTCTGTAGTTTTCAGAAATGCACAGGTTTGGTAGGTTTCCCTAGGTGCCGGCTGAGCTAGAGGCCAAAATCTACAGGTAGGCACTTTGCAAAAAACAGCTGTGTTTTCTGTCAAAAAATGGGATGTGTCCACGTTGTGTTTTGGGGCATTTCCTGTCGCGGGCGCTAGGCCTACCCACACAAGTGAGGTATCATTTTTATCGGGAGACTTGGGGGAATGCTGGGTGGAAGGAAATGTGTGGCTCCTCTCAGATTCCAGAACTTTCTGTCACCGAAATGTGAGGAAAACGTGTTTTGTTAGCCACATTTTGAGGTTTGCAAAGGATTCTAAGTAACAGAACCTGGTCAGAGCCCCACAAGTCACCCCATCTTGGATTCCCCTAGGTATCTAGTTTTCAAAAATGCACAGGTTTGGTAGGTTTCCCTAGGTGTCGGCTGAGCTAGAGGCCAAAATCTACAGGCAGGCACTTTGCAAAAAACAGCTCTGTTTTCTGTCAAAAAATGTGATGTGTCCACTTTGTTTTTTGGGGCATTTCCTGTCGCGGGTGCTAGGCCTACCCACACAAGTGAGGTATCATTTTTATCAGGAGACTTGGGGGAAACGCTGGGTGGAAGAAATTTGTGGCTCCTCTCAGATTCCAGAACTTTCTGTCACCGAAATGTGAGGCAAACATGTTTTTTTAGCCACTTTTTGAGGTTTGCAAAGGATTCTGGGTAACAGAACCTGGTCAGAGCCCCACAAGTCACCCCATCTTGGATTCCCTAGGTCTCTAGTTTTCAAAAGTGCACAGGTTTGGTAGGTTTCCGTAGGTGCCGGCTGAGCTAGAGGCCAACATCTACAGGTAGGCACTTTGCAAAAAACAGCTGTGTATTCTGTCAAAAAATGGGATGTGTCCACGTTGTGTTTTGGGGCATTTCCTTGTCACGGGCGCTAGGCCTACCCACACAAGTGAGGTATAATTTTATTGTGAAACTTGGGGGAACGCTGGGTGGAAGGAAATTTGTGGCTCCTCTCAGATTCCAGAACTTTCTGTCACCGAAATGTGAGGAAAACATGTTTTTTAGCCACATTTTGAGGTTTGCAAAGGATTCTGGGTAACAGAACCTGGTCAGAGCCCCACAAGTCACCCCACCTTGGATTCCCCTGGTCTCTAGTTTTCAGAAATGCACAGGTTTGGTAGGTTTCCTTAGGTGCCGGCTGAGCTAGAGGCCAAAATCTACAGGCAGGCACTTTGCAAAAAACAGCTCTGTTTTCTGTCAAAAAATGTGATGTGTCCACGTTGTGTTTTGGGGCATTTCCTGTCGCGGGCGCTAGGCCTACCCACACAAGTGAGGTATCATTTTTATCGGGAGACTTGGGGGAATGCTGGGTGGAAGGAAGGTTGTGGCTCCTCTCAGATTCCAGAACTTTCCGTCACCGAAATGTGAGGAAAACGTGTTTTTTTAGCCACATTTTGAGATTTGCAAAGGATTCGGGGTAACAGAACCTGGTCAGAACCCCACAAGTCACCCCATCTTGGATTCCCCTAGGTCTCTAATTTTAAAAAATGCACAGGTTTGGTAGGTTTCCCTAGGTGCCGGCTGAGCTAGAGGCCAAAATCTACAGGCAGGCACTTTGCAAAAAACAGCTCTGTTTTCTGTCAAAAAATGGGATGTGTCCACGTTGTGTTTTGGGGGCATTTCCTGTTGCGGGCGCTAGGCCTACCCACACAAGTGAGGTATCATTTTTATCGGGAGACTTGGGGGAACGCTGGGTGGAAGGAAATTTCTGGCTCCTCTTAGATTTCAGAACTTTCTGTCACTGAAATGTGAGGAAAACGTGTTTTTTTAGCCACATTTTGAGGTTTGCAAAGGATTCTGGGTAACAGAACCTGGTCAGAGCCCCACAAGTCACCCCATCTTGGATTCCCCTAGGTCTCTAGTTTTAAGAAATGCACAGGTTTGGTAGGTTTCCCTAGGTGCCGGCTGAGCTAGAGGCCAAAATCTACAGGCAGGCACTGTGCAAAAAACAGCTCTGTTTTCTGTAAAAAAATGTGATGTGTCCACGTTGTGTTTTGGGGCATTTCCTGTCGCGGGCGCTAGGCCTACCCACACAAGTGAGGTATCATTTTTATCGGGAGACTTGGGGGAACGCTGGGTGGAAGGAAGGTTGTGGCTCCTCTCAGATTGCAGAACTTTCCGTCACCGAAATGTGAGGAAAACGTGTTTTTTTAGCCACATTTTGAGATTTGCAAAGGATTCTGGGTAACAGAACCTGGTCAGAACCCCACAAGTCACCCCATCTTGGATTCCCCTAGGTCTCTAATTTTAAAAAATGCACAGGTTTGGTAGGTTTCCCTAGGTGCCGGCTGAGCTAGATGCCAAAATCTACAGGCAGGCACTTTGCAAAAAACAGCTATGTTTTCTGTCAAAAAATGTGATGTGTCCACGTTGTGTTTTGGGGCATTTCCTGTTGGGGGCGCTAGGCCTACCCACACAAGTGAGGTATAATTTTTATCGGGAGACTTGGGGGAACGCTGGGTGGAAGGAAATTTGTGGCTCCTCTCAGATTCCAGAACTTTCTGTCATCGAAATGTGAGGAAAACGTGTTTTTTTAGGCCCTTTTGAGGTTTGCAAAGGATTCTGGGTAACAGAACCTGGTCAGAGCCCCACAAGTCACCCCATCTTGGATTCCCCTAGGTCTCTAGTTTTAAAAAATGCACAGGTTTGGTAGGTTTCCTTAGGTGCCGGCTGAGCTAGAGGCCAACATCTACAGGTAGGCACTTTGCAAAAAACAGCTGTGTTTTCTGTCAAAAAAAGTGATGTGTCCACGTTGTGTTTTGGGGCATTTCCTTGTCACGGGCGCTAGGCCTACCCACACAAGTGAGGTATAATTTTATTGTGAAACTTGGGGGAACGCTGGGTGGAAGGAAATTTGTGGCTCCTCTCAGATTCCAGAACTTTCTGTCACCGAAATGTGAGGAAAACGTGTTTTTTAGCCACATTTTGAGGTTTGCAAAGGATTCTGGGTAACAGAACCTGGTCAGAGCCCCACAAGTCACCCCACCTTGGATTCCCCTAGGTCTCTAGTTTTCAGAAATGCACAGGTTTGGTAGGTTTCCCTAGGTGCCGGATGAGCTAGAGGCCAAAATCTACAGGCAGGCACTGTGCAAAAAACAGCTCTGTTTTCTGTCAAAAAATGTGATGTGTCCACGTTGTGTTTTGGGGCATTTACTGTCGCGGGCGCTAGGCCTACTCACACAAGTGAGTTATCATTTTTATCAGGAGACTTGGGGGAACGCTGGGTGGAAGGAAGGTTGTGGCTCCTCTCAGATTCCAGAACTTTCCGTCACCGAAATGTGAGGAAAACGTGTTTTTTTAGCCACATTTTGAGATTTGCAAAGGATTCTGGGTAACAGAACCTGGTCAGGACCCCACAAGTCACCCCATCTTGGATTCCCCTAGGTCTCTAATTTTCAAAAATGCACAGGTTTGGTAGGTTTCCCTAGGTGCCGGCTGAGCTAGAGGCCAAAATCTACAGGCAGGCACTTTGCAAAAAACAGCTATGTTTTCTGTCAAAAAATGGGATGTGTCCACGTTGTGTTTTGGGGGCATTTCCTGTTGCGGGCGCTAGGCCTTCCCACACAAGTGAGGTATCATTTTTATCGGGAGACTTGGGGGAACGCTGGGTGGAAGGAAATTTGTGGCTCCTCTCAGATTCCAGAACTTTCTGTCACCGATATGTGAGGAAAACGTGTTTTTTTAGCCACTTTTTTAGGTTTGCCAAGGATTCTGGGTAACAGAACCTGGTCAGAGCCCCACAAGTCACCCCATCTTGGATTCCCCTAGGTCTCTAGTTTTCAAAAATGCACAGGTTTGGTAGGTTTCCTTAGGTGCCGGCTGAGCTAGAGGCCAACATCTACAGGTAGGCACTTTGCAAAAAACAGCTGTGTTTTCTGTCAAAAAATGGGATGTGTCCACGTTGTGTTTTGGGGCATCTCCTTGTCGCGGGCGCTAGGCCTACCCACACAAGTGAGGTATAATTTTATTGTGAAACTTGGGGGAACGCTGGGTGGAAGGAAATTTGTGGCTCCTCTCAGATTCCAGAACTTTCTGTCACCGAAATGTGAGGAAAACGTGTTTTTTAGCCACATTTTGAGGTTTGCAAAGGATTCCGGGTAACAGAACCTGGTCAGAGCCCCACAAGTCACCCCATCTTGGATTCCCCTAGGTCTCTAGTTTTCAGAAATGCACAGGTTTGGTAGGTTTCCCTAGGTGCCGGCTGAGCTAGAGGCCAAAATCTACAGGCAGGCACTGTGCAAAAAACAGCTCTGTTTTCTGTCAAAAAATGTGATGTGTCCACGTTGTGTTTTGGGGCATTTCCTGTCGCGGGCGCTAGGCCTACCCACACAAGTGAGGTATCATTTTTATCGGGAGACTTGGGGGAACGCTGGGTGGAAGGAAGGTTGTGGCTCCTCTCAGATTCCAGAACTTTCCGTCACCGAAATGTGAGGAAAATTTGTTTTTTTAGCCACATTTTGAGATTTGCAAAGGATTCTGGGTAACAGAACCTGGTCAGAACCCCACAAGTCAACCCATCTTGGATTCCCCTAGGTCTCTAATTTTAAAAAATGCACAGGTTTGGTAGGTTTCCCTAGGTGCCGGCTGAGCTAGATGCCAAAACCTACAGGCAGGCACTTTGCAAAAAACAGCTATGTTTTCAGTCAAAAAATGTGATGTGTCCACGTTGTGTTTTGGGGCATTTCCTGTTGCGGGCGCTAGGCCTACCCACACAAGTGAGGTATAATTTTTATTGGGAGACTTGGGGGAACGCTGGGTGGAAGGAAATTTGTGGCTCCTCTCAGATTCCATAACTTTCTGCCACCGAAATGTGAGGAAAACTTGTTTTTTTAGCCACTTTTTGAGGTTTGCAAAGGATTCTGGGTAACAGAACCTGGTCAGAGCCCCACAAGTCACCCCATGTTGGATTCCCCTAGGTCTCTAGTTTTGAAAAATGCACAGGTTTGGTAGGTTTCCTTAGGTGCCGGCTGAGCTAGAGGCCAACATCTACAGGTAGGCACTTTGCAAAAAACAGCTTTGTTTTCTGTCAAAAAATGGGATGTGTCCACGTTGTGTTTTGGGGCATTTGCTGTCGCGGGCGCTAGGCCTACCCACACACGTGAGGTTTCATTTTTATCGGGAAACTTGGGGGAACGCTGGGTGGAAGGAAATTTGTGGCTCCTCTTAGATTCCAGAACTTTCTGTCACCGAAATGTGAGGAAAACGTGTTTTGTAGCCACATTTTGAGGTTTGCAAAGGATTCTGGGTAACAGAACCTGGTCAGAGCCCCACAAGTCACCCCATCTTGGATTCCCCTAAGTCTCTAGTTTAAAAAATGCACAGGTTTGGTAGGTTTCGCTAGGTGCCGGCTGAGCTAGAGGCCAAAATCTACAGGTAGGCACTTTGCAAAAAATAGCCGTGTTTTCTGTCAAAAAATGGGATGTGTCCACGTTGTGTTTTGGGGCATTTCCTGTCGTGGGCGCTAGGCCTACCCACACAAGTGAGGTATCATTTTTATAGGGAGACTTGGGGGAACGCTGGGTGGAAGGAAATTTGTGGCTCCTCTCACATTCCAGAACTTTCTGTCACCGAAATGTGAGGAAAACGTGTTTTTTTAGCCACATTTTGAGGTTTGCAAAGGATTCTGGGTAACAGAACCGGGTGAGAGCCCCACAAGTCACCCCATCTTGGATTCCCCTAGGTCTCTAGTTTAAAAAAATGCACAGGTTTGGTAGGTTTCCCTAGGTGCCGGCTGAGCTAGAGGCCAAAATCTACAGGCAGGCACTGTGCAAAAAAACGCTCTGTTTTCTGTCAAAAAATGTGATGTGTCCACGTTGTGTTTTGGGGCATTTCCTGTCGCGGGCGCTAGGCCTACCCACACAAGTGAGGTATCATTTTTATCGGAGACTTGGGGGAACGCTGGGTGTAAGGAAATTTGTGGCTCCTCTCAGATTTCAGAACTATCTGTCTCCGAAATGTGAGGAAAACGTGTTTTTTTAGCCACTTTTTGAGGTTTGCAAAGGATTCTGCGTAACAGAACCTGGTTAGAGCCCCACAAGTCACCCCATCTTGGATTCCCCTAGGTCTCTAGTTTTAAAAAATGCACAGGATTGGTAGGTTTCCCTAGGTGACAACTGAGCTAGAGGCCAAAATCTACAGGTAGGCACTTTGGAAAAAACAGCTGTGTTTTCTGACAAAAATAGGGATGTGTCCACGTTGTGTTTTGGGGTATTTCCTGTCGCGGGCGCTAGGCCTACCCACACAAGTGAGGTATAATTTTTATCGGAGACTTGGGAGAACACTGGGTGGAAGGCAATTTGTGGCTCCTCTCAGATTCCAGAACTTTCTGTCACCGAAATGTGAGGAAAATGTGTTTTTTTAACCACATTTTGAGGTTTGCAAAGGATTCTGGGTAACGGAACCTGGTTAGAGCCCCACAAGTCACCCCATCTTTGATTCCCCCAGGTCTCTAGTTTTAAAAAATGCACAGGTTTGGTAGGTTTCCCTAGGTGCCGGCTGAGCTAGATGCCAAAATCTACAGACAGGCACTTTGCAAAAAACAGCTGTGTTTTCTGTCAAAAAATTTGATGTGTCCACGTTGTGTTTTGGGGCATTTCCTGTCGCGGGCGCTAGGCCTACCCACACAAGTGAGATATCATTTTTATCGGGAGACTTGGGGGAACATAGAATAGCAAAACAAGTGTTATTGCCCCTTATCTTTCTCTGCATTTTTTCCTTCCAAATATAAGAGAGTGTGTAAAAAAGACGTCTATTTGAGAAATGTCCTGCAATTCACATGCTATTATGGGCACCCCAGAATTCAGAGATGTGCAAATAACCACTGCTCCTCAAAACCTTATCTTGAGCCCATTTTGGAAATACAAAGGTTTTCTTGATACCTATTTTTTACTCTTCATATTTCAGCAAATGAATTGCTGTATACCCAGTATAGAATGAAAACCAACTGCAGGGTGCAGCTCATTTATTGGCTCTGGGTACCAAGGGTTCTTGATGAACCTACAAGCCCTATATATCCCCGCAACCAGAAGAGTCCAGCAGAGATAATGGTACATTGCTTTCAAAAATCTGACATTGCAGGAAAAAGTTACAGAGTAAAACATAAAGAAAAATGGCTGTTGTTTTCAGCTCATTTTCAATATTTTTTTATTTCAGCTGTTATTTTCTGTAGGAAAACCTTGTAGGATCTACACAAATGATGACTTGCTGAATTCAGAATTTTGTCTACTTTTCAGAAATGTTTAGCTTTCCAGGATCCAGCATTGGTTTCACACCCATTCCTGTCACTAACTGGAAGGAGGCTGAAAGCACCAAAAATAGTAAAAATGGGGTATGTCCCAGTAAAATGCCAAATTTGTGTTGAAAAATGTGGTTTTCTGATTCAAGTCTGCCCGTTCCAGAAAAGTGGGAAGATGGTGATTTTAGCACTAGAATCCCTTTGTTGATGCCATTTTCAGGGAAAAAACCACAAGCCTTCTTCGGCAGCCCTTTTTTCCCAATTTTTGGGAAAAAACTAAATCTTCACAATATTTTGGCTAATTTCTTGGTCTCCTCCAGGGGAAACCACAAACTCTGGGTACCATTAGAATCCCTAGGATGTTGGAAAAAAGGGACGCAAATTTGGCGTGGATAGCTTATGTGGACAAAAAGTTGTGAAGGCCTAAGTGCAAACTACCCCAAATAGCCAAAAAAGGGCTCAGCACGGGGGGAAACGGCCCAGCAGCTAAGGGGTTAAACTGTTGTGTACTCAAGGGCACTAAAAATAAAACAAACTGACATAAAGAGCAATTGAGCTGCTTTGCTGAGGATAAGAATTTCTTACATGGCTTTGTTGAGCACAAGCCAATTTAATCTCATATATATTTTTGTAATGTAAACAAGCTCACACTCAATTCACAGGTTTTTGGAGAGCTTTCTTATGACGGTGACCAGTGGTTTCATATATATGCATTGGAAAAAGGGGTTCAACAGTGGAACCTTAAGGGACTCTTTAGATAGGGAGTGCTGCAGTAGAAAGAGATACTTCAAGTTAACACAGTACCTCTGATGTCACATTGTGGTACAGCTTTCAATCAAGATCAAACCCAACTAAGTGGTCAAAAAGTATTAGTGCAGAACATCATCCAGCGTCAAAGACAAAAACAAATATTTTCTCTGTTTTGCTACTGCTGGCCTGTGCCTTTGCCTGATGTGTAGGGAGTACATTTTGGGTCCCATAAAGGGCTAAAGTATTTTAATTTATTCCAATTAACTTAGCAAAGTATGAGATATTAGGAATAGGAATGAAATTGAAAGTGAATACCATGGGTACCCTTTGTACCTATTGATATTTGAATTGTAGATTGTGCACCCTGCCGACAGAGTGATTGACAGATCTTTAGGGAAAAGTGGGAGATCACCCAGAAATAAAATACAGTAGAATGACCAGTCACTGACACTAGCTCAGGCCTACAGCCCTTAAGAGACACTGGTCTCATGTCTTCTTTTCATCCCTGCCACAACTCCTTGACATGTACAGTTACTTACAGTACTCTCTTTGACTCTGCTTATGTGGCCTGTTGTGTCTTTCCACAGGGTTACTTGTTTAGCCCAATGCTACTTAACATCCGTGTATCTCCTATGGTCAGACCTAAAAGATTGTTAAGCCCATTGGTTTTAACTTTTAAAGAGGCATCACTCTGCCTTTTTATCCCATACTGTTCAAAATATTTTCACAGTTACTTACAGGTGACATGATTTACTGTAAACCAGTTTGTGAGAGTCTTACATGGGCTACTGCAATTCTTTATAGCTTGGCCTTCAACTCTGTCAGATTCACTGGATACATTTATTAAAACAATTTGGTGGCTTGACTACTTCTACTACTTTCCTAAAGTGCTTCTATATTCTGCCACCCGAAAAAGCTTCCTTGGTTGCCTCCTACCAAACAACCTGCTTTTGAAGGTTACATGGATTCGGTACATTGATGATCTCTTTATAATATGGACGGGCACTGGCAATGTAGCTACTGAATTTGTTAATAGGCTCAATAAGAATGATCTAAATTTAAAGGTTACCAGCCACATGAGTAGGACAGCCATAGATGTTTTGGATATCTGAATAGAGGTCAGGAATAACAAGCTAACCACTAAACTACATAGAAAGCCGAACCTAGGCAATACATGTTTACATGCTCAAAGCATCCACCCCATATCACTCATTAAGAGTATTCCATACAGAAAACTATTAAGCGCCTGCTGAAATGACAGTTCAGATGAGGCTTACCACAGAGAATGTGAAACTATGATGATTAGAATTAGAGAAAGAGGCTCTTCAGAATCTACACTACATGCAGCATTATAACATGCCCAGCAAGATCACAGACAGGAATTACTAGTTCCTAAAAAGAGATGACGCTACTGTGACGGACAAGAGTCTCTGGATTATTACTATCTTCTAACAGAAAGCTAGTGTCAGGAATAATGCCAGGTGCGGTCCAAGTCGCGGCCGAAATTCCGCTGCGCAACTCTGCGGCGCTTTATGCGCACCACTGGTCATCCCCGCTTGTTCCAAGAATGGCCATCAGCGTTGTCTGCCCTGTGTTAAAGCTCACGTAGCTGCAGGTTCAGGGCATTGGTGGACAAGATGCACTTATCACTGCTATCCTATGAAGGGACTACATTTCCCATGTTTTTAGAGGTAGCGGCCATCTTGGGGTGTGGCAGGCCTATAAAGCCCTGCCACACCCAAGCACGTTGCTCACTATTTTGAAGACTTCGATGCAGCCAGACCTCGTGGAGGTTTCTCTGGAGAAGACCAGAGTTTCTGAATGGCAGAGTATCGTCTAAACAAAGTCCATGGTGCATTAAAAAACGAGTAGGTCGTACTCGTAGCGGTAAGGCCTTGCTGAATCCAAGTTTGGAGGAAGTTATTACTTCCAAAAGGTAACGCACTTTTATGCACAGTAATTCAAGGTGTTTCCGTTCACAGATGTAACGCGCTCTTGTGGCTCAGTAATTCAAAGCATTTCATTTCACAGAGATAACGCGCTTTGTGCACACGTCATTCAAGGTGTTTCCATTCACAGATGATTAACAGAGTGTGTTAGGATGTGGTCCCTTTCCAGGGCCTTCCAGAGACTTTCCCTGCAGCATGCCTGGGTGTGGTTGTGGGCTGGGCCAAGACTCTATAAAAGGGAGCCAGCCCAGCTCCAAGTGCTCTCTATTCAGAGGTCTCGGTGCAGAGCAGCAGCTACTTCCTGAGCACCTGTCCTGGTGGCCCATTTGATCTTCCAGGCCTTTGCCCTTCATTCTTCATTGGTGATCCTTGTTCTGGGCGGTAAGACAGTGGTTGGGCTGACCTCCCGACGCCATTATCGAGAACTTTCATATTCTTGGCCTAATTCTTTAATGATTAACAGATTAATTTGCGCGCTACCCTTTCTTGACATTTGCATGGTGGCTTGCGAATCGGCAAGACGCGCGATTCGTTTCATGCTGATTTGATCTTGTTATTCATTGCGCGCTACCATTTATTGACATTTGCATGGTGGCTTGCGAATCGGCAAGACGCACGATTCGTTTCATGCTGATTTGATCGTGTTATTCATTGCGCGCTACCATTTCTTGACATTTGTATGGTGGCTTGCGAATCGGCAAGACGCGCAATTCGTTTCATGATGATTTGACTTTGTTATTCATTGCGCGCTACCATTTCTTGACATTTACATAGTGGCTTAAGAATTGGCAAAAGACGTGCGATTCGTTTCATGGTGCTTTAATCTTGTTATTCATTGCGCGCTGTTATTTTTTGGCATTTACATCGTGGCTTACGAATCGGCAAGACGCGTGAATCGTTTAATGGTGATTTAACCTTGATATTCCTTGCATGCTACCATTTCTTGACATTTTACATGGTGGCATTCGAATCAGCAAGACGCACAATTCTCTCTTCAAGCTTAATTCATGTTGTTCGTTGTATGCCATTTATTCTAAGACATTTATTAGGTAATATTCGAGTTGACAAGTTGTGTGATTTGTTTCCTGAATCCATATTGTGTTATTCATGGTGCACAATCCTTTTATGGTGTTTACTATATATATGAAAATCTGCAATGTGCGCAATTCGTGTTGAAACATTTCAAGAGAAAACAGAAGACCAGAGTTTCTAGATGCAATATTGCATGGTCCTCGTATGCATTCTCAAAAAAGGATTCATATGACTGGTTTAGAACTTATTCAGAATGTTTTCCTGATTCTCATGTAAAGGAAAGTACTTGAATTTGAAAGTTTCATTTAATCCATCTTGATTCCCTTACAGGTATCCGGCCATCTTGAAACTTAGTCATTTTAAGCCTAATTCTTAGGTTGTTCATGTTTTCAGAATGACTAGGCTTAGAGTCATAGTCTAGTATTGATTTCATGAGATGTAATTTTCATATTGTGTGTTTTAACCTTTTTCTTACCACAGGTCTCCTTCCCAGCGGTTCCCTTCCTAATCCCCTCTTCCCCTCTTGAACTCTCTTAGCATCTGTGATTTATCTATCAGAGTCTTGGAGCTGTTCAGTGGTGGACGTGTTGGGAACGTGCGCAGACCCCGAGGATCTGGTGACTGTGACAGAGAGTGCGAAAAGAAACCCAAAGGCAAGATTGATCCAACAGATGTGACAAAGAAAAAGATAGCAGTTGCTTTAGAAAATTCACAGGAAAACTAAAGTGCCCAAGTAAAAATGAAGGGGACCTATTGGGCAAATTGACAATCCCTTCAGTGTGCTCTTGCTCAAATCGTTATGTCAAACATTTCCGAATCTTAGTACAAATGACTGCGGGGAAAAAGACATAGGGGGTCATTACAACCCTGGCGGTCGGTGTTAAAGCGGCGGTAACACCGCCAACAGGCCGGCGATAAAAAAATGGAATTACAACCGTGGCGGAAACCGCCAACATAGACAGCCACTTTAACACATCAACCGCCAAGGCAGTACAAACAAACACAGTGGCGGTAACCGCCAACAGACAAGCGGAGGACAATGTACCGCCCACACTATTACAACCCACCAATCCACCACCTTTTCCGGTGCGGATTCACCGCGAACAAAAACACAGCAGAAGCAGGACTTCGAAGGGAAAATGCTCACCTCTACACACCCCACAAGGAATCAGGATGCCATGGAACCGGAGCTCCAGATTCTGCCAGCCTTTATCTTCCTGCTCCTCTACCAGGAGCACGAACGCCTGCGGCGAAGACAACGGTGAGTACTGCACCTACGACACAGCGGAGAGGGGAGGTAAAAACAGTGACACACACACCCTCACCCACTACAACACACACGCTAATACATATTGACACATAACAATTACACTCCCCCCCACCCCCGGAAGAATGCAAGGACAAAAGGAAATGAGTTGAATAATTGTGATATATTCAATTACCTACAACAAAAATATTTACAAATATGTACATTTATACTATATACAATTATATACACCAAAAACACAAGTCCAAGGGATTCCACCATCATAGTCCGTGGATCACTGGGCCCAAAATGCATGGGCGAGGCCCACACTCAATACCCGAACAAGACAGAGAGAACACTGCAGGGGCATCAGTTGGAAATAAAACAGGCACCTCAGGGGGAAGGGAAAGCGGGCACCTCAGCCGGTTGAGTGCACAACGCCAGATCCACGAGGGGGCTCCATGCCCACTGCTGCATCCTGGGGAGTGCAAAGCCACAGTCTCACAAGTCTCTACAGTGCGTGGGTTGCCCACTGTTCAATCGTGGGGAGTGCAAAGCCACAGTCTCTCAAGTGGATAACATTCTCCACTGGTTCTGGAGGGGGCTTTGTGCCCAGAGTGCTTCATCCTGCCAAGGACAGAGGTAGTGAATGTAAATGTCCACTGGTTCTGGAGGGGGTTTTGTGCTTCATCCTGCTTGTGGCGGTCTCAGTAGCGTCAGAGCTTTTGACGCTCATTGGCCTGCGGTGCTGGTGGCGGCGGTGTCCTGTTCAGCGGTGCTTGTGGCGGTCTTGTCCTGTTCAGCAGTGCTGGTGACGGCGGTGTCCTTGGCAGCGGTGCTTGTGGCGGTCTTGTCCTGTTCAGCGGTGCTGGTGGCAGCTGTGCTTTTGGCGGTCTTGTCCTTTTTAGGGGTGCTGGTGGCGGCGGTGTCCTTGGCAGCGGTGTCATTGGCAGCGGTGCTTGTGGCGGCAGTTTCCTTGGCAGCGGTTCATCTAGTGGCGGTCTTGTCCTGGCCTGCGGGGCTGCTGGCGGCGATGTCCTTGGCAGCGGTTCAGCTGGTGGCGGTCTTGTCCTGGCCTGACGGTCGCCTCCTGGGCAGCGGGGCTGCTGCTGGCGGTGTTCTCCTGGGCAGTGTGGCTGCTGCTGGCAGTCCTGTCTGTGGCAGCGGGGCTGCTGGCGGTCGCCTCCTGAGCAGCAGGGCTGCTGCTGGCGGTCTTCTCCTGGACAGTGTGGCTGCTGCTGGCGGTCCTGTCTGTGGCAGCGGGGCTGCTGGCGGTTGCCTCCTGGGCAGCGGGGCTGCTGCTGGCGGTCTTCTCCTGGGCAGTGTGGCTGATGCTGGTGGTCCTGTCTGTGGCAGCGGGGCTGCTGCCGGTCTTGTCCGCCGTGCTGATCTTCCCAGACTTGCTGGTTTTACTGTGCCCCTTACCCACCTTGGATGGTGTCGCAGCTGTCTCCACACTCCCTACTGGACCCCTGGAAGCGGCTTTGGTGGCTGATTTCTTTCCCCTCTCCCGCCGGGCACTGCCCAACTTTTGATTCTTGACAGGTGGGGGACTGTCCGTGCTGTGGCTCCTTGCCACACTGGCTGCCCTGCTGTCTGGTGCACTCCATAATCTGGTGACTACTGGCACCACTGGTCCCGCCGATGTTGTGGCTGAGATGCTAGGTTGGGACCTGGAGAGTCGGGCCCTAGGAGACTGAAGGGGGGGGAGGTGAGGGAAAGAGGTCACGGTTGGACAGGAAACGTTTCTTAGGAACACTGGGACGGGTAGATGGAGGGGGTTTGGGAGTGGAGGAAGAGGTAGTGGTTGTAGGAGGTGTACGTTTGGTGACTTTGGGAGAAGGTGCATGGGCTGGATGCTGTCGTGAGGTGGATGGCTGTTGTTTGTGTACCTTGGGAGGTGGCCTCACAGACACACTGGGAGAGGACACAGGGGATGTTTGAATGGTAGTGGGGGTGGTGACTGCACGTGAGCGGGGTGTGGTGGTGTGTGTGCTGGTGATGGACGCAGTGGCTGAGGATGTAGGGCATGCAGGCGTGAGTGGAGACGAGACAGGGAGGGACGAGGGAGACGAGGAGGAGGGGGACACAGTGGAGCTAGTGGATGTTGGTGTGTCTGCATGTGTGTGATGCTTGCGTAAGTGCCTGTGGGATGTGTGGTGCTTATGTTTGCCAGAGCTTCTCTTGTGTGTTGAGGTGTGTGCATGCTGGTCTGATGGTGTGCTTGGGATAGGCTGAGGTACAGGGGTGTGGGTCTGGGTGGAGGAAGTTGGAGGGGGAGGCTAGAGGCAGGGACAATGGCTGCCATCAGTGCTGAGGACAGAGTCTGAAAAGCTCGCTGAAGGGCTGCCTGACCAGAGTGAATGCCTTCCAGGAATCCATTGGTTTGTTGCAACTGCCTCTCTACACCCTGGATGGCATTCAAAATGGTAGACTGCCCAACAGTAAGGGACCCAAGGAGGTCAATGGCCTCCTCACTGAGGGCAGCAGGGGTGACTGGGGCAGGGCCTGAGGTGCCTGGGGCGAAGGTGATGCCCACCCTCCTGGGTGAGCGGGCACGGGGCACAAGCTGAGGGGCTGCTAGGGGGGGTGGTGCTGGTAGGGGGGTTGCAGCTGTACCTGTAGATGCGGGGAGCACAGATGGTGCCACAACCGCAAGGGAGCTCCCATCAGAGGAGGAGTCCGTCTCGCTGGTGTCAGCTCCTGTCCCCGCAGTGGAGCTCCCCTAGCCCTCCGTCCCACTGATGAATTCGGAGTCTGTAGTCTCGCCTTCCAGGGCCATGTGGGATGCAGCTCCCTCCTGCTCCGGTGCCACTGCTCCTCCGCCTGATGATGCTAATGCACACAAGAACAGGGAGACCACAAAAGGGGGGGGAGACAGAAGAAAGACATGTTGAGTGCATGCAATACCATTACTGTTGGCGGACACGACAGACACAGAAGCCCCCTGCACTACGCCACGCACTTGGGGTCCACTATTCAATCCCTGGGACATGGCTTAAAAGGCTATGGCCGATTTCTGCACACATGGATGTCACAGGAGCCTGACCAGGTGTAGTTGGCAATGTACACAGGTGGGGTGCCACAGGGCCTGCCTGAAGAAGGGAACTTAACTACCAAACTCGCCCTGGCCTAAGGGAACCCACAGCCCACCTCCGCCACCCAGACACCTGCAATGTGCGCTGAATCAGCAGAATGAGAGTGTACTCACCCCCCTGTGGCTGCTGTGATGCCCTCAAGCACCCATCCAACTCCGGGTACGCCACCGCCAGGATCCTGAACATCAGGGGGGGTCATTCCCAGCTGGGCCTTCACCGTCTTCTTGCTCCAGCGGCGAATGTCCTCCCATCTTTTCCGGCAGTGGGTTCTCCGTCTGTGGTAGACCCGCAGGGTCCGGACTTCCTTGGCGATGGCACGCCAGATGTCCTTCTTCTGGTGTGCGCTGACCTAAAGGGATTGTCCAGGGGAAAAAGAGTAGTTATTACCAACTGCACTGTCACAGTCATTGGACCGCATCCCTACCCTTGCCATGACGCACATGCACTCACCGTCGTTTCATGCACGCCTCATTTTCACCCCCCCATCTTTCATCCACCCCACTCCACTCAGGCATTGCCCATACAGCATGCTCACAGTGTACTTACCTGTTTCTCTGGAGGACCATAGAGTAGTGTGTACTGGGGGAGGACCCCATCCACGAGTTTCTCCAACTCCTCCAACTGAAGGCAGGGGCCCTTTCCCCAGACACACGAGCCATTGTCTCTTCCAGACTGAGGTCACAGCAGCACTTGCAGTGTAGGTCCTCTCCTGTCGAAGATCAGATATCAAGTGATTGAACAGAGAGAAAATGGCGGTCACGTCCGCGGCAGTGCGTACCGTCACCGCCGGCGTACATCGTCATTGGCTACTGGGACCCATAGCGTCCAATGTTAACCAATGCAGAATTGCCTACCGCAACGGTGTACAACGCCAGCGCAGTTACTTCATATCTCCTTGTCCCACCTTACAGGTCAGGCAGCCACCATTTCAGGGGCCCACATGGCTTTATTTTTGACTGCGTCATACACACCTGGGCCTTGCCTAAACACTATTACAGGCAAAATTCAATTTCTGAATATTTTCAAAGTTAGCTGTGTTTACGTACCTCAGAGTTGGTTGACTCTCTGCTCGCTGTTCTCCTCCATAGGCACTGTCCGCTGGGGCATGTGAGGAGATGAGGGCATCCTCCGATGTACAGACCGCTGGTGGACCTGTCGACAATGGAGGAAAGACATGTGATCATCACCTACAGGCTTGATCGTGCCACAATCCAGGAACTGTGTGCCCAGTTGGAGCCAGACCTGATGTCAACTATCCGCCATCCCACAGGAATCCCCCCTCAAGTGCAGGTGCTGTCAGTACTCCATTTCCTAGCAAGTGGGTCTTTTCAAACAACAGTGGCCATAGCATCAGGGATGTCCCAGCCTATGTTTTCCAACATGTTGCCCTGCTGAAACACATGCCGAGCTACATCGTTTTCCCTCAGGTGGAGGATTTGCCTACAGTGAAAGGTGATTTCTAGGCCCTGGGACATATCCCCAACATCATAGGTGCCATTGATGGGACACATGTGGCCTTGGTCCCCCCCGCAGGAGTGAACAAGTGTACAGAAACCGGAAGAGTTACCATTCCATGAATGTGCAGATGGTGTGTTTGGCAGACCAGTACATCTCCCATGTTAATGCAACATTTCCTGGCTCAGTGCATGACGCTTACATCCTGCAGGATAGCAGCATCCCTTATGTGATGGGGCAACTCCAGAGGCACCAGGTGTGGCTATTAGGTGCGCACATGGACCCAAATCAGTGGGAATAGTTGTCTGGGTCTGTGGATGTCCCTATGAGTTAGTGTGTGTCTAACAGTTATCCCTCGCCATTTGCAGGTGACTCTGGTTACCCCAACCTATCATGGCTACTGACCCCAGTGAGGAATCCCAGGACAAGGGCAGAGGAACGCTACAGTGAGGCCCATGGGAGAACTAGGAGGATTATAGAGTGGACTTTCGGCCTCCTGAAGGCCAGGTTCCGGTGCCTCCATATGACAGGTGGTTCCCTATTCTACTCACCAAAAAAGGTATGCCAGATCATCGTGGCCTGCTGTATGCTTCACAACTTGGCTTTGCGACGACAGGTGCCTTTTCTGCAGGGGGATGGTCCAGATGGAGGTGTTGTGGCTGCTGTGGAGCCTGTGGACAGTGAAGACGAGGAAGCAGAAGAAGAGGACATCGACAACAGAAACACCTTGATCCTGCAATACTTCCAGTGAGACAAACCTGCCTGCTACATCTAATTTAAATCTACTACCTCTCTACTGTCTGTCATTTTCACCCAGTGTATGGTCACTGAGTTGTCACTTTCCCTTACGATTTCACAGATGTGGGTCCCACTGTGTGACATTTGCTTTGTTCCTCATGGACTAGAGATGTGTGACATAGGTATGTTGACATTACATTTGAAAGAGCATTTTGGCACTGTAATTGCTAACACACTGTTTCAAAATCACAGACAGACTCCAGATTGTTTTGTGCTGTAAGGGTCTTTATTTAAGTGCTCAATATTGGAGGGGGTTGTTAAATGGTGAGGGGTGATGGTGGAGGAATGTCCATGGCAGAGTCCAGTCTATTAGTCTCACAGGTGCATTGTCCAAAGGGCTATAGTAAGTGGAGCTGGGGCAGTTTAAGTATGGACAGGGTGACAAGGTGGGACAAATGGATGACAATCAGGGTGGTCTCATTTCTTGGCAGGGGTCTTGGCATCATTCTCTGTCTTTGTCCTGGATCTCAGGGACCGTTTGCGGGGTGGTTCTCCCTCTGCAGGGGGTGGGGTGCTGGTGTGGTGGTCCTGTGGCGGTGCCTCCTGTCCACTAGCACCAGCGGAGGTGGTGGGCAGTTCACCGTCCAGGCTAGTGTCAGGGGCCCCTTGTTGTGCCACAGTGTCCCTCCTGGTGTTGACGAGTTCCTTCAGCACCCCTACAATGGTGCCCAGGGTGGAATTGATGGATTTGAGTTCCTCCCTGAAGCCCAAATACTGTTCCTCCTGCAGCCGCTGAGTCTCCTGAAACTTGGCAAGTACCATTGCCATTGTCTCCTGGGAATGGTGGTAGGCTCCCATGATGTCGGAGAGTGCCTCGTGGAGAGTGGGTTCCTTGGGCCTGTCCTCCCCCTGTCGCACAGCAGCCCTCCCAGTTCCCCTGTGTTCCTGTGCCTCTGTCCCCTGAACCGTGTGCCCACTGCCACTGCCCCAGGTCCCTGTTGTTGTTGGGGTGGTGGGTTGTCCTGGGTTCCCTTTAGTGGTGGACACACTGCTGATTGACGTGTCCTGGGGACAGAGGTATGGGCCCGCTGGGTGGGTGCTGTGCTGGTGTTTCCAGAGGGGGGAAGCCCTGTAGTGGCTTGTGCCAGTGTGAGGGGAACCGACTGTCCCGAGGTCCCAGATGGGCCGGGCTGGTCGTCTAGATCCAATTGGACAGAGCTGCTGTCATCACTGTGGACCTCTTCTGTGGGTGGTGTGGACATGTCTGGACCCTCCTGTCCGGTGACGTTGGGTAGGGTCCTGCAGGGGGTTAAAGGCATGATTATTGCATCTGTGTGTGCCATGGTGTGCAATGGGTGGGTGACCGTGTACCCCAGTGCTTGCATTCTTGTGTGGGACCTTGTGTGATGATGGTTGAGGGGGGTGTATGGGTTTGTGCAGTGGCCATGCTTTGGCGATAGGTGTCCATGCTTTGGTGTTGCATGCAGGGCTTGGGTTTGGGATGGGTGGGCTGTGATATTGGGACATGTGTGAGGAGTAGGAGTGATGGGGGTGAGGGCGAGGATGGGGGTATGTAATGGCATGCAGGTAGGGTGGGGGATATAGTAGTAAAGATTTGACTTACCAGAGTCCATTCCTCCAGCTAATCCTGCGAGGCCCTCAGGATGCAGAAGAGCCAAGACCTGCTCCTCCCATGTTGTTAGTTGTGGGGGAGAAGATGGGGGTCCGCCGCCAGTCCTCTGTACCGCGATGTGGTGTCTTGAGACCACGGAACGCACCTTCCCCCGTAGGTCGTTCCACCTCTTCCTGATGTCATCTCTAGTTCTTGGGTGCTGTCCCACTGCGTTGAACCTGTCCACGATTCTTCGCCATAGCTCCATCTTGCTAGCTATGGAGGTGTGCTGCACCTGTGATCCGAATAGCTGTGGCTCTACCCGGATGATTTCCTCCACCATGACCCTGAGCTCCTCCTCAGAGCACCTGGGGTGTCTTTGAGGTGCCATGGGGTGGTGTGGGTGATGTGTGAGGTGGTGTGTGTTGTGATGTGTGGGGTGATATTTAGTGGTGTGTTGTGTGAAGGGCGTGGATGTTATGTGGGTGATGGTGTTGCATGCCTGTGGATGCTCGTTTGTAGATGGTGGTGTCTCTCTTTGGCCTTCTGTCGCAATTGTTGTCGTAGGGGTTTGTGGGTAATGTGGGTGGGTGTTTTATATTGTATTGGGTGTGTGGGAGTGGTGTGTGTATGTGTATCAGGTGTGTGTGTTTCGAATTGTCCAATGTGGATGTGTTTTGTAAATGTGTGTGTATTTTGAGCACGGCGGTGTGTACCGCCAATGGAATACTGCGTTTGAAAGACCGCCACGTGGATTTGTGGGTCGTGATAGTGTGGGCGTATTCCTGTTGGTGTGATGGTGGAGGATTTCTTGTCGCCAGTTTATCACTGACCTTTGGTGTGGCGGACTTGTGTGGGTGTCTAGATTTTGGCGGATTCCTGCCTTTGGGTCATAATGGCCGTGGCGGAATTCCGCGACCGCGGCGGTGTGTTGGCGGTCTTCTGCACGGCAGTAAGTGGCTTTTACCGCCAATGTTGTAATGACCACCATAATGTTCAAGTTCTAATTGATTCAGGGGCAACAGGAAATTTTGTGGACCAACAAACTGCACCAGACCTGCATATACCCAGTGTCAAGAAAACGTTTCCAGAAGTCGTGTGTGCAGTTGATAAGTGAGTTGGCAGGTGGCCCCGTTACTAACCAAACCTCTTGAATACAAATGATGTGTAAAGATGAGAAGAATCAGAGCCACTATGAGATAATTTGTTTTGATATAATCCAAGCACCTCAATATGGATTTATCCTAGGAATGCCATGGTTAATGTTACATCATCCATGCATCGACTGGCGCAACCAGGTTTTGCGCTTTTCCTCTTCTTGTGCAAATAAATGTTTTCAATCAAAATGAAACAAAGAAGGAAATCTTCAACACTCCATAGCTACTGCAGTTGAGAAGGAAATTGATTTACCATCACAGTATGGTGAATATACCGATGTTTTCAGTGAAAAGAAAGCAAGCTCATTACCACCTCACAGACCGTACAATTGTCAGATCGATCTTGTACCTGGCGCCAATATACCAAATTGTCTAATCTATGCACTATCAGAGAAAGAAAATCAAGTCCTACGAGAATACCTTGATCAATGTTTAGCCAACAAGCTAATCCGGCCATCACAATCTCCAGCGGCTTCTCGGCTTTTTCGTACCTAAAGCAAATGACGATTTGAGACCTTTTATTGACTTTAGAGCAATTAATAAGATCACAGTTAAGAATAAATATCCACTACCTCTCATACCAGTCTTGTTAGGCCAGGTAAAATCCGCCGTCATCTATACTAAACTTGACTTACAAGGTGCTTATTACATAGTTCGAATTCGAGAGGGAGATGAGTGGAAAACGGGTTTTTAGACTCAATATGGCCTTTTTGAGTATTTAGTGATGCCGTTTGGTCTGTGTAATGCCCCAGCAGCCTTTCAATATTTCTTAAACGATGTTCTGAGAGAATATTTAGACATTGTCATCATTTACATTGATGATATTTTGATTTATTCAAACTCTGAAGCTCTACATGAAGAACATGTTAAAAAAGTGTTAAAAACTCTACAAAAATATAATTTGTTTTGTAAACTAAGTAAATGTGAATTCCATACCAAAGAAGTTGAATTTCTAGGAGTCATTCTAACTCCTAACGGCATGCAAATGAATGAAAGAAAAATTCAAGCTGTATCCGAATGGCCCACACCAAAATCTGTGCGTGATATTCAATGTTTTTTGGGTTTTGCGAATTTTTATCGATGCTTCATCCATCACTTCTCTCAAAAAGTTGGCCCCAATCACCAAGTTGTTAAGAAAAAAGGCAGTCTTCAACTGGTCCCAAGAGACAGAAAAAGCATTTCAAGATTTAAAAAAGGCTTTTACTACCGCTCCCATTCTAGCTCACCCTAATGTGGAAGAACCATTCATCGTGGAAGCTGATGCATCTGATGTTGCCGTTGAGGCCATCCTGTCTCAGCGTCATCGAGAAACTGGACAATTGCACCCCATAGCATATGCATCAAGAAAATTGAATGAAACGGAACAGAATTACACCATAGCAGAAAAAGAATTACTAGCAATTCGTAATGTTTTTAAAGAATGGAGACATTTTTTGCTGGGAGCGAAACACACCATAACTGTATATTCTGATCATAGAAATTTACAGTTTATGAGTTCTGCCAGGCTACTAACTCCAAGACAACTAAGATGGATGCAATTCTTTGCAGAATTTGATTTCATAGTGACTTTTAGACCAGGAATAGATAAATGTAAGGCTGATGCATTATCTAGACAAGATTCTTCAATCACACCTACTGATCAAAATCCCATGCCTATTATAACACCTTCAAAAGTGTTGTGTTTAGTAGCTGCCGAGAAATGTTTTGATCTCATTTGTAATCATTTTCACATCACTATGTGGCAAGAGTGGTTACAACAAGACACCAAGAGGTCTGTTCAACAAGACTTACCTCTCCATGAATCTTGAGTATTTCTGCCTACTGAAGAGTTAAGAGAGACAGCGTTTCATTGGTTACACAAGCATCCTCTGGCAGGTCACCCAGGTCCTCAAAAAACAATAGAACTCATGAAAAGGTATTTTTGGTGGCCTACATTAATTCACGACCTTAAGCAAATGTTACAATCATGTGAAGTATGTGCATGATGCAAAAGCGAACATAGCAAGTCCAAAGGTCCATTGATACCTCTATCAGTTCCCAATCATCCATGGGAACATATCTCTATGGATTTTATCACTGATCTTCCTCAAATAAAACAATTACAAATATTATAGTGGTAATAGACAGTCTTACCAAATATGCACATTACATTGCCTGTAAAGGACTCCCAACTTCCGAAACCTTAGCGACTATCATCTTCAAAAATATAGTTTGGCTTCACGGACTTCCAAGAATTATCCTCTCTGATAGAGGAACACAATTTTCTGCACGTTTTTGGCAACAATGGTGCAAGGCTCTACAAATTGATTCAACTACTAGGTATCATCCATAACCGGATGGTCAAACAGAGAGACTAAACCAAACTCTGAAACAATATTTACGATGTCATGCAACAAAGTCTCCGACAACCTGGCTTGCAGAACTGGCTTAAAATAACTCTCACCACTCTTCAATAAACTCAACTCCTTTCTATGGTTTATATGGACGTCATCCGCATATTTTGCCAGTTACGTTACCTACTTCTACTCAAATCACTCCAGCAGTCAAGGACATGCTAACACAAATGCAAAAGATACATGCACAATTACAAAAAAATCTTTTTCAAGCCAAGAAAAAATATAAAATGCAATATGACAAAAAACACCAGCCTGGTCCTCAGTATACAACCAAAGATAGAGTTTGGTTGTCCACAAAAAACTTTGTATTCAAAAACAAAAATATATTTCATCCAAAATTCATAGGGCCCTATGAAGTAATATGACAAGTGAACCCAGTAACAGATAAGCTAAAATTACTGTTGTCTTTGCAAATTCATCCAGTGTTTCACACTTCGCTTTTTAAACCAGCTTCGCCCTCAAGCGTCACACAACCTATTCCTCTATTAGTTCAGGGTCATTGGGAGTATGAGGTGCGACTTATTCTAGACTCTAAATTTAGGGGTTCTTCCCTTTGGTACTTGGTGTCCTGGAAAGAATACGGACCGGAAAATGACTCTTGGGAACTTGCAAGACATGTCCATGCACCACGTGTGGTACGAGCATTTCACCTCCTCCATCCTAATAAACCAGGCCCTTGACCATGCTTGGGAGAGGGGTTTAATGTCGGGAATAAGGCCAGGCGCAGCCCAGGTCTTGCCAGAAATTCCACTGCGCAACTCTGCGGCGCTTTATGCGCACCACTGGTCATCCCCGCTTGTTCCAAGAATGGTCATCAGTGTCGTCTGCCCTGTGGTAAAGCTCACGTAGGTGCAGGTTCAGGGCATTGGTGGACAAGATGCACTGATCAGTGCTATCCTATGAAAGGACTACATTTCCCTTGTTTTTAGAGGCAGCGGCCATCTTGGGGTGTGGCAGGCCTATAAAGCCCAGCCACACCCAAGCACGTTGCTCACTATTTTGAAGATGCCGATGCAGCCAGACCTCGTGGAGATTTCTCTGGAGAAGTCCAGAGTTTCTGAATGGCAGAGTATCGTCTAACCAAAGTCCATGGTGCATTAAAAAATGAGTAGATCATACTCGTAGCGGTAAGGCCTTGCTGAATCCAAGTTTGGAGGAAGTTATTACTTCCAAAAGGTAACGCGCTTTTATGCACAGTAATTCAAGGTGTTTCCGTTCACAGATGTAAAGCGCTCTTTTGGCTCAGTAATTCAAAGTGTTTCAGTTCACAGAGATAACGCGCTTTGTGCACACGTAATTCAAGGTGTTTAGGTTCACAGATGAAAAGCGCTCTTTTGGCTCAGTAATTCAAAGCGTTTCAGTTCACAGAGATAATGTGCTTTGTGCACACGTAATTCGAGGTGTTTCCGTTCACAGTTGAAAAGCGCTCTTTTGGGTCAGTAATTCAAAACGTTTCCGTTCACAGAGATAACGCGCTTTGTGCACAAGTAATTTAAGGTGTATCCGTTCACAGAGATAAAGCGCTCTTTTGGCACAGTAATTCAAAGTGCTTCAGTTCACAGATGTAACGCACTTTTGTGCACAGTAATTCAAGGTGTTTTTCCGTTCCCAGATATAATGCGCTCTTTTGGCACAGTAATTTAAAGCGTTTCAGTTCACAGAGGTAACACGCTTATGTGCACAGTAATTCAAAGTGTTTCCGTTCACAAATGTAAAGCGCCCTTTTGGCACATTAATTCAAAGCGCTTCAGTTCTCAGATGTAAAGCGCTCTTACCATGATAATTCAGACGCTTCAGTTCCCAGATATAAAGCGCTTCAATTCACAGGACGAAAAGGTTCTTGGCACAATGAACTAAGTGATTTAGACTACTTGAGTAAAATTTATTATTATGAATGTGTAAGTATTTTGGAGATAAAACAAATCAAAGCTTTCATTGTTCTTTGAATAACTTAAGATATGAAAAACATATTTAAGTCTTTGAGATTTTCTAAGTCATGATGAAATGTTTATGTTGTGAATACATAAATGTTACAGGATTGATATTCTGTGTATAATTGTAGTTCAACATTCTTGCCATCTCTTGAATCTGAGATCGTGTTTTACAAGGGGCTTCACCCTCATTTCAGAAGAGGTCTCCACCTAATATCTCGGAGACACATTTTAGTCAGGAGTCTATAAATGATTTACGTTTCTATGAATGAGTAAATGCATATTGTTCTAACCTTTCCATTTCAGATCTCTCTCCCTGCTGTTCCTGTCCCTAATTCCTTTCCCCCCGACTGGCTTCACTATAACTCTGTGCTATAGTAGCTTTCTGAGTTGGTGACGTAGGGAGGTGGGCCTTTTGTCCAGCGACGTGCAGATCCCGAGGAAGAGACCCCGTGACAGCTAGACACATAAAAGAGATACTGGGTGAACACTGGGAGATTTTACTCAGTGATAGTAGCCCAAGTGAGGTGATGGAGAATTTCCCAAGAATTACATACAGAAGAGGAGTAACGCTGAAGGATAGATTGAGCAAAAATGCTATTTGCAATACCCCTTCCCCAACACAAATACTAAAGGAGGTTACTTTTTTTGCCACAGTGCAAAGTGTTCAAGAACATTTCCAATGTAGCTAAAATTTACTCACATCTTCTGGGTATTGAAAAACAAATTTAGAAATATTTAACCCGTACTTCTGAATTAACTATCTGTGTATTAGTGTGCCCTTGGGAGAAATTGTACATTGGCAACACCATTCATCCAGTCAAAAAATGTGTCATGGAACATCTGAGAGCTATGATTCAATATGACAAACACCACCCTGTAGCCAGACATTATAAAGAGTTCCATAAAGGGAACAGCAACCTGTTGAGATTTGTTGCCATAGACAGGATATTTTCAACTATTTGAGGAGGGGACAGAATAGCAGTCTTGAGACGACTAGAGCCCAGATACATCCTGGAATGATATACTATGAAACCCTCTTGGACTGAATTATGATGACGAAATGAATGTACACTTAGACTGATACATTCAATGTGTATATTTGTACTAATGTCAGCAAATGTGTTCGATTACACTTTGCCTGACATAGATAATCATGTCTCAATACTACTCATTTACAGTTAGAAAAATTGATCTATTATGTTTTTTGATTAATTTGAACATTGTAGATTGACATAAAGCCAGACAATTATGCATACATATTATCTAATCATTCAGCAGTGGACTCAAAGCATAAAGTGTTGGTTGAGAAAGATATTACAAAATGGCTGCCACAGTGAGCCGCCTTTGTACCTATAATTGGTGCCTTTTGTCTATGTCTACAGCATTGTATGAACGTCAAGCACTTAAACACTAGATGGGGATATATCTGATCACCTGTGAACAAGGCGAATTTTCGCCTAAACACCTTGGGTGTCTCCACTGCTTCCTGCACAACATGTTGGAATGAAGGCCTTTAACTGAGCAACTTTGGAATACGCATTTGCTAACAATTGGTACTTTAAATTTGTTGTTTGAGATGTTCAGGCTCTCACACCCGCAAGCGCACCACTGCGCTTGTGAGTATGTTGTGAACTGTATATACTTTACAAATAACAATTTGTAAACAATTAAAAATACATTAAAATTATTAATAAAGTGAGAAACTTAACAATATATATTTTTTTTAAACATATAATAAATTTCATTAAAACAATAAGTTAATACAAAACCACAACATTTAAAATATAAATACAATATTACAAAGTATTTATTTTGATAAATAATTTAAAAACAATAAAATTAAAATAAAGTAAAAGTTAACAATCCATGCTAAACAACAGTAGGGAAAGTGCTGGACTTTGAAAGCAGCAAATTTCTGCTTCTGACTCCAAAGTAACCAACAGTAGGGGAAGTATAGGACTTCTGAGAGGCTAGCCCTACTCTGAAGGAGAAAAAAGTCAGGAAAGTCTTAAACTTTTGAGGGGTCATATTTACTAACCCAACTGCAACATGCGCAAAAGTGGTAAATGTTTTGGACTTTGGGAGGGTTGGATGTTCTATTCCCACTCCAACCTGAGTAACAGTTGGGAAAGTATTGGACTTTGGAGGGGTAGCTTAACTATCCAGACTCAATCTAATCAACAAAAGTAAAAGTGTTGGAAGGGTTTGGTTTACTATTCCTTCTCAGACATAGGCAGAAGCAGGGAAAGTGTTGGACTTTTCGAGAGGGTCAGATTTACTATTCAAACTGCTAAACTTTTTTAAAATTACATTTAGATACAAAACAAAGCAAAAATATTTAAGGACATTTAAAATTAAGTATATTTTCCTCAAAGATAAAAACAAGTAAAATAATTTTAAAAATATAAATTTTATATTACAAATAAACCCACCAGCAAATAACTGAAATTAAGTAAAAAATGAAACATTAATAATAAGTGCATTACAAAAAAAAACAATCACAATTAAAAATAAATAAATGTAAATGTATTTACATTTTATAATTAAATAAACTGATCAACCAATTAGCAGTCAATTAAAAAACAACAAATAAGTAAAAGAACAATTAATCAATTAAATCATTTACACAATTAATAAGCAATTTAATTTAGAATTTAAATAACTTCCCCCGAAATGTCCTACAAACTCAGCAATCAGCTACTGAATTAAAAATGACTGATTAACTTTAAAAAATATGTTTCACAAAGTTACAAACGATACTAAAACAAAACAAACATTATCATGTTGCTAATCCCTTTTTAACAATATAGTAACTAATCTATGTTAAATTTAATAAATGATATTCTATATAACTAAAACAAAGAAAATGATACTATATACAATATTTTAAAAACTCAATTTTATATACCTAACAAATGTTTGTTCCTACCTAAAGGGAACCCCAAGATATTCTGCCCCAAGATATTTCTGGGTTGACAATATTTTTAACATGATATTCTTGTATCATAGTATTGTTTTCACAGTATTTTGGCAGAATACCCTAGAGACACTAAAATTCTGTCTCTTACACCAGTGAAGCCCCATGTAGGTGAATAATGTCATTATATATTGCACTTAGAGCATAATAATAGTTGGTCATATCATATCTTGCAGATCAAATCATGTATTTTTGGGTTAGATGCCTTTCCATTTTAATTGCCAGGTTTTGCATGTGACTCTTGTAGCATCTTCCCAGGCGGGTCACCCTTGAATGACTACACCATACAGGGAGCTTGGTCTTACATGTCTTTATTGCTCTGCGTATAGCAACAAACTCAACATTCTAAACATGAAATCTATTCACCACACCCGAACACTTACGTCGCAGTTCTACGGAGTCCATCAGGAACCAAAGGGGTCCCGTCATCGCTAACTCACAACACTACAAATCTCAATGTATATTCTCAGCTCAGCAGGTTGATTGGGCTTGGCGGTGATGATAATCAGTAAGACCCAAGGTATAGGGCCTCCTACCGGTTTGATGATATTATTGTCTTCAAACTTTTTTAGCTCTTCTTCAACCTCGGACACAGATGGAATGCAACGGCGATATCCCAGGGTCAATGACTGTATGGATTTATGAGTGTGGAGTTTCACTATTTTTCCTTTGACACTGCCAGTTCCACTGTACATGTTTTGGTACTTTTTTTAGCAGACAGTCTAGATCATTGGTATGGACACTCTAAGCCAGCCATATGATGTGTAGTTTCCCTTCTGCCTGGCAGCTGAGCAGCATGCCTATCCCTTCTTTGGTATGACAGGTTTGTGCATTACTGGTGGTGTTACTGTGGACGACATTCATTGTGATGACTCCAGCTAGTGGTAGAAGCCTTCCATGCTGATATGTGAATATCTGGACTCTTATAGGCCTTAATGTGGGAGGATGAATTAGTGAATTGTAAGTCTCTTTACCATCACATTGATGGAAGCACTGGTATCCATGATAGTGGTCACTGGTTGCTCTCCTATCAATATCTGGCATAATGGCTGGCATTTGTTATACATGGGCACTGTCAATTACGTATACCACATGTACTCTTTCGTCTTTGCCATCACCATCCATGTCGTCTTTTGTCCTTTCCTCTGTTACTGATGTGACAGCATTTACAGTCTTTTTGGCATTGGTTATTGAGTGATACGCCCAACTGTACACTTTTGCTAAATGGTTTATCTTGGTGCATGCAGAACATTTTTTTCCACTGGTGGAACACTCCTGTGTGAGGTAAAGAACATCCACAATGTCTGCATGAGCAGTACTGTAATGGTTGCTGTTCTTTTTTTGGTAGCATGGGCACGGTGTACTCCTAAGATCTTACACCTCAAAAGACGGCCCAATGGCACACCCACGGATTGGTGGATTGGGGACGGTGTTAAACTTCAATTTCTTGAGGCAATTTGTCCCAAGATAACGTACAAAATTAGCATATAAAAAATGCAGTTAAGTAAGATATAGTTAAGAGAGAAAGGAGTGACTCAAGTGAGTTCTACATCGCAATGATAACATTTAGAAGGTTTATTATAAAAATTCAAAGGCTACAATACAGAAATTGTAAAGTGGAGATGCCGAACATAATTGCTACAAAGGTTCTAAATCAGTGGTTCTCAACCTTTTGACATCTGTGGACCCCCATTTTATCAATACTGGAGCCCGGGGACCCCCACTGAATCATTATTAGAACATGGGGACCCCCACTGAGTCATTACTGATAGCTGGGACCTAATTTTATAAAAATATTTAAGCGGTCGCGGACCCCCTGAGGAGGCTTCGCGGACCCCCAGGGGTCCCCGGCCCACAGGTTAGGAACCACTGTTCTAAATAATAGTCAAAGTCAAAAATAAACTGAACTAAATCCTAAATGTGCAGCAAAAACAGCAGGAAATTGGACAGCACACTTAGTAGCATAGGAAAGGTATCATGGCTCAGCCCCAAATTTATTTGAAGGTTTCTATAGGAAATCCCATAGACAAGCATGGAAAATGCAGATTCATTATTGTGTGAGCACAGAAATACGCTCTCAACAAATCAAAATATTGGATTTAAGAATGTAATACAGCCTTACCACCTAAGCACTGTTCTTCACTCAAGCAGAAGAAATGTGTAGAACCCACACAATACTGAGCCCATGCTAGAAAGTCTTCTTCAAGAACAGTGCCATTCAGTAATAAACAAAATGACTTGCTTGACTACGTGCAGCAGAAATAAAGAGCATTAACATGATGAGACATACATTTTGAACAAGATGGTGTTGAGACCTAGCTAAGGCCTATTTAGCGTAACCCAGGAAACTACACATTAAAGAGTCATATCAAAATTGTTTCAAAGGCTATTTCATTATGAGATTGTAAACATGTGAAGATTACTTTTTCTACCCATTGTTCATAACACACATTTTAATTAATGCACAAAAGCTTCCTCAATGGATCTGTGGATTTTGTGATCCGGTTTACCAACTTACTTTCGATAAGCTTGAGCAAGGCAGCCTCCATGTATGACACCCTCACTCTTGATAACTCCTTTGACCGCCTAAGTGGAGGAGGTATTGTAGGGATTTTCTAGGTTCTTGTAGAATCTGTACTCATGGTTTCACTGAAGTATGACCCTTCATAAATTGCACTTGACTTTCCTCTGTTTCAACTGATAAGGTGCACGTGGTTTCCACCGCCTATGGTTGAGTGTAATATGCATCGACTGACTCCTCAGGTCCATGTGGTGCTTGACGGTTCACAAAGCGCTCATAATCAGGATTGGTGTGAAATAATTATTGAAAGCTGTAACTACCATGTCATTTGTAAACTGCAGGCCATTCTCAGATAAGTTGCGGTACAGTTTTAAGATTTCCTCCCCATTGAAATGTACCTGCAAGGTCCTTTTCCTCTCGTTACTTACTCATGTGGCAGCAAAATGCATATCAAGATGTTCAACCCACAGCTTTAACTTGGCTGCCTGTGCTGAGGGTTCACTCATTATAATGAGGAGTTTGAAGGCGTTTATCAACATCGGTCTAATTCCTTTCAGCACTATCTATAGGATATTCCACCCAATACCATCACCCAGAGCTCATGTAACTCACTGACTGTGTTGGAATATGAGTCTCTTGTCACCGGTGATGTGATTATGTGCTCCAGTGAGGCACTCCTTGACGCCAACAATGACTGTAGGGCCATCCAGGAAAAAGGAAGGCTATGTGCTGTGTTTTTCAGCCTCAACTTTGACCCTGTCGGTACTCAGGATGCCGGCATTCAATTGGGCTACCTGTTCTGAGTTTGGTACCTGCAGCACACTAGAGCACAGTGAGTCTCATTGGGAACAGCAGAAGAGTTGTGCCTGGAATGTGTTTTCATCTGTGGGGGATATTGCAGCAGGCAGCGTGGCTCAATATGTTGATGAGTGCGACTGTAATAGGCAAAGAACCCACTGGTGTTCGGTGGTGATGGAGAGGTGAGACACTCAACATGCATGCGGGGCAGGCAGGGTGGCTTATCCTGGTGTAGCTATGTGATCAGCAAATCTCCCGCTCTCATTACCATTTGTTGTGTCAGCAGCGCAATAACACACTTGCACACAAAAAGATTTACAGGCTCACAGTCATAGCTGTGATGGTTGTGGCCTACAGGTGATGGTGAAATATTCCCATGTGCCTACAGCACTAATATCTTGCACAACACACACGCAGTATACTTGTCGGCAATGACAGCAAGCGACCATCTGCCTGTTTATTTATCTCCTTGGGCCCTGTCCGGCCCTTGGAGTGCAAAGTGAATACAATGTAGGGTAGAGGCCAAGTGGCATTCTACATGCCTTCAACTTTTAACAATTTGAAGATAGATGTTCAAACATTCACCAAAGGACACACAAAGTGTCTCAATCTTTGGCTTGTTGTCGGGTTTGGCCGGAGACCATACTTCTGGCTCCTAGCGGTGCATTCCCTTTCGCTTCTCGTAGGAATCTTGTCTAGGACTTCCCCGGCTGGGGACGTTGGCTGCTTTTCACCAGCAAGGGCTGACAATGAGGTTGCAGCAGACTGCCCCACGTTGTCAGTGACTGTCGGTGGGCTGCCGCCATCTGGAGAAATAGACATGCCAGGTTCTTCTCCTTTCACTCAAACATCGTCTTCAGCGTCCTCATCAGGCATGTCATTAGCTCCAGCAACTTTCTTGAACCATGATATATTCTGTGCTGCTGTGGCTTCCTCTTTGAATGGTAACCATAGTGCCGTCGACCATCATAACTCGCCAAATCTCTGGCTCATGCGTCCACCCTAGATGTCGGTCTTTCATTATGACGTGGGTCCCGACATGCAAGGCTGGATTCTGCACTCGGCTCCGCAGGTTTGTTTTATCATGGGTAGTTTTTCTCTTCAGTTGAATGGCCTTGATGTTCAGCTCAGCTGGTTGCCATCCAGGCCCTGCCAGGATGCTGTCTCTCATGGGTCATTGGGACAGCAGATCAGCTGGGGCCCAGTTGGTGGTACTATGCAGTGTCTGCCAGCAGGCGCTCAAGAATTTATGCAGGCAGCACTCCATGTTTTTACCTTGATCTACTCCTATCCCTAATGCCCATTTCAAGGTCTGCATAAACCTCTCGACTTCCCAGTTAACTTGACGCCATCGGGAAGGGTCACATTTAAGTGGCGGATAGCAAGCAATGATAAGTAGTCTTGAAACTCCTGCCCTTGGAATGAAGGGCCATTGTCTGGCTTTATCTCTTTGGGAAGGCCCATCAATGAGAAGGTTTTCTCTAGAATGGGGTACAAATAACAAAATCAAGCCACAGCAGTCAAACTTAGTTCCGGCAGGTATTCTTTGTATATATTAAAAGTTGCAGAAGTTCCAGACCAGTCCTTCATGGAAGATAGGTTCTTCTTTATTGAACAAAACCAATTGGGAGATTGTCTGAGCGTTATAAATACTGACTTGATTGTTTGATTGAGGTATTTACCTTTTTGATTCCCAAGGCCCATGAACAGTTAGGCAAATTTGTTGAGCATCACGTCAGAGTGAGATTCATGCACCTGTTTTGCAAAGAACACCAGTTCAAGATCTTCGGCTGTGTGATAGCCCAGTAGCGGGCCTTTGCTTCCCTCTGTTACATGGAACTTCACCGAGTTCGAGCAGCCTTCACTTTCTATATCCACTTCTATTGTCCCTCTCTGAGGCAAAGCCTTGGTCTACCCTTAGGTGTAGATCCTTGCCCGGTTGGGTGACAGCACTGGATGTGGCGTAAGCCTCTCAGATTGTTCTGAGTCCATTACGCTGACCGACGCCCCAGTGTCGATGAATGCTGTGACGTGGGTGCCTCCTATCTTCACCGTGCACATTGAGGGTGGTCTTTTTTTGTTGCCTTCACTCCATGTGAAGGAGATCACAAAGATGTTGTCTTTCTCTTCATCGTTATGGACCACGGTCTCACTGCCACTGTGTGTCTTTGTGTCAGAAGTGGCCTTGAGGGCTAGCTGTCACAGGGCAGTGGTTGTCTTGGATACCCTTGCGAAATGGTTGGCCTTGCCAAACTTCGAGCACGTTTGAGCAACTGCAGCCCAGTTGTTTGGTGGTGCCATCCTGACAGGCAGGCCCAGGACATTTCTGGACGGCGTTGACTCATTCCTCTTTGATGTTGATGGTTTTCTGGAATCCGATAATGGTTACAGCTTTGCACAGGGCCCCTTCCATATCTTCAACCTGGGCGTTTGACAGTTTGTGGGAGCTGGACAAAACCAATATGTCATCCAGTAAGTTATCTGGCTGCCTTAAGATCAGCCATTGTAGCATCGCCGATATACAGCCTTGTCTGATTTGCGCTCGTATCTCTTCTTGTTGATTGATGTTCAGGCAGGTGCTTGCTAGTTTCCTCAACTGTGCATAGAACCTGTGGACTGATACAGTGTCTGTTTGTTTGACTTGGCGCAGCTTGAAGCACTCGTAGTCTAGATTGAGCTGCAGGCCGAAGTGTCTGTTCAGTGCTGTTATCGCGGTGTGAAAATCAGCATCATCACCTATGTTTGGTAGGGTTCTGAACAGCTCATAGAGATCTGTGCCACTGAAGTGCATTAGTAGTGACCTCTGGATGGCACCATCTGTCTCTTGCATTTTTTTGTGTTTCTAAAGTTGCCATAAGTGGCCAGGTTATGCCCAGACACGGGCTCCTTGCTTGCTGTGCTGCTGGATTTAAGCTAGCCTGGCTGTTGAGGAATGATACCCCAAAATCAGTCCCAGCATTCTTGTTTCTGGTCCAGCGAGGTATGTGCCTGGCAGTTCGGGCTGGGCTGTTCCCATGAGAAGCAGGGTCAAGGCTGATTTGCATATGGCTGGGTCCAAACTGGGGTGGCATGGTCGGCAAAAGAATGGTGGATTCAACCCAGATCTGTGACTGGGGGTGAGTGTTTGAAAAATTTCAACACTCCGTCCATCATCCTTTTGTGTTGCTATCTGTCTCCTGCCAGGCACGGAAATAGTGCTGTAAGTGTCCAGTCCATGAGCGCCACCTTGGCACCGCTGTGGCCAGATCCAACAGTTTGCTGAATGTCAGCAGTGGCTGAGCCGTGTGCATAGCAGGCCGGACTGGAGTCTGCTTGCCCCTGTTGCTGCTCACTCATGGCTGCGACTTGCCGTCTCTACCCTCCTTTGTTTGATTGGGTTTGTGTGATTAATGTGGTTTTGTTCTGAGTGTGGCTGGTTTCCTGCTTTTGTCTTAGTCTGTGCCGGGTTTCTTGTCTGTGCTGTATGGGCACAGGTAATCTCAATTTGTCTTAGTCTGTGACTTCTTATAGGCTGTTGGAGTTCCCCATTTTGAACAGTGTTTTTATTTCTCTTCTCTCCAGTCTTGCAAGTATTTTCTGTGTGTTTCTTATGATATTATTTATTAATATTTTTTTCTTTCCACTTCTTGCTCTTATGTCTGTAGTTGCTATCACCCTTTTGTGTGCTGCCACTATTAATGATGTTTATTTTCTTTTACTTTCTTTGTGGTCGAGCAACTTTCTGGCAGGTTTCTTGTTGACTTGGGGCCTCACTATGACTTTGGCGGTCAGAATGAGCTGACCGCCAAAGCCGTGGGGAGGACCCTGCCCTCAGACCGGTAGCCTCCTTTCCCCAGTCGTATTACAATGTTTCCACCTGACTGGCACAAACATTGTATTACGATGTTTCTGCCTGTCAGACGCGTGGGGAGCAGAGGCCAATGCAATGGCACAAAAGCAATCTCGGAATGTGCACTGTCTGGGGAAACATGCAATAAAATGCATTTACCACAAAGCATTTACAACGCTTATGCGTTTACCACGCATGGCTTTACCACACATGCCTTTACTATGAATATACCAATACCATGAATGCCTTTACAACGAATTTCATTGTAAAGGCGTATGTGTGGTAAAGGTTTTAAAGGTAAGTACAGGTAAGTATTAAGTGGGTTGAATGATATATATATGATATATATATATATATATATATATATATATATATATATATATATATATATATATATGGGCATTTTTTGATTTTAGGTTGGGCTTGGGTTTTTGGGTGGTAAGGGCATTTTTAGGTTTTAGGGTGGGTATGGGTTTTGGGGTGGTAAGGGTAATTTTAGGTTTTAGGGTGGGTATGGATTTTGGGGTGGTAAGGGCACTTTTGGTTTTTGGGTTGGTTAAGGGTTTTGGGGTGGTAAGGGCATGTTTAGGTTTTAGGGTGGATTTGGGTTTTGGGGTGGTAAGGGCATTTTTAGGTTTTACGGTGGGTATGGGGTTTGGAGTGGTAAGGGGTGTTTAGGTTTTAGGGTGGTTATAGGTTTTGGGGTGGTAAGGGCATTTTTAGGTTTTAGAGTGGTTATGGGTTTAGGGGTAGTAAGGGCATTTTTAGGTTTTAGGGTGGGTATGGGTTTTGGGTGATAAGGGCATTTTTAGGTTTTAAGGTGGGTTTGGGGTGGTAAGGGGAGTTTAGGTTTTAGGGTGGGTATGGGTTTTGGGGTGGTAAGGGCATTTTTAGGTGTTAGGGTTGTTATGGGTTTTGGGGTGGTAAGGGGTGTTTAGATTTTAGGGTGGGTATGGGTTTTGGGGTGGTAAAGGCATTTTAAGGTTTTAGGCTGTGCATGGGTTTTGGGGTGGTAAGGTTATTTTTAGGTTTTAGGGTGGGTATGGGTTTTGGGATAGTAAGGGAATTTTCTAGGTTTTAGGGTGGGTATGGGTTTTGGGGTGATAAGGGCATTTTTTGGTTTTAGTGTGGGTTTGGGTTTTGGGGTGGTAAAGGCATTTTTAGGTTTTGAGGTGGGCATGGGTTTTGGGGTGGTAAGGGCATTTTTAGGTTTTGGGGTGGTAAGGGGTGTTTAGTTTTTAGGGTGGGTATGGGGTTTGGGGTGGTAAGGTAATTTTTAGGGTTTAGGGTAGGTTGGGTTTTTGGGTGGAAAGGTGTGTTTGTGTGTGTGTGTATATATATACATATATAGTATATTATACTTACTTCAGGTTTTTACCATGCATATGCCTTTACCAACTATGCCTTTACCAAGAAAGTGGTAAAAACATTTGTGGTAAAAGCATATGTAATGTATAAACATTTTGTGGTAAGTGCATGCGTGGTAATGACCATGCATTTTACTTACCGCGTTGTAAAGGCATGCGTTGTTCCATCATACATCCCACTGTCTGTAGTGCACACAGTTTGCATTCCGGGGGTGCTGGGAAAGGTGCGTGTCATGGGCATGGGCAGTGCTGCTGTGGCCCCCATCACTGGCTTTTCGCCAGCCATTTCATGGTTGCGGCCTACTGTTAATGGTGGAATGTAGCCACGACCCAACAACACTAATAACTCGCACAACACACGTGCAGGAGTGGGAAGTGGGAAGTGGATACATTGTAGGGTAGAGGCCGGTTGGCACTCTACATCAGTGTCTTTATTGGCATGGTCACACAGAACTTCTACACAGATTTTTAGGGGAAACCTCATACTAAATCAAAATACCTTTTCCCCTTACTGGTGTTGCCGGTGCTGCACATGCACAACATGCTACAATAATACTGCAACATTAACCTTTCTAGATACTTAATTTAGTGCACTCTGCAAAATATTCCTGTCGTCTCCTGCGGCACATGCCTCTAGTGGCACTGGTAATAGGTTATTTAGAGGTTTTGGTTTACGTGTATCATTTATATACAAATGGTGCACAAATACTCTTACAATAATACCCTTTATGAAAATAACAGAAGTTTGAATGTGAAAATACCGAAACAAAATGTTGTCGTGCAACCATTATTAGTAAAATGCCCTCACAAAAAGCGACCCTTGCAGCTCTGCTTCATAAATACCAACGCACTCGCTCACGAATGACCTCACCAGTCCTTTTGTGTGTCACTCGTCAGAGAACAGCCCTTTATTGCCTCGCGCCACTTCACTGCACTGAATACCCAGGGAGCCATGTTGTTGGAAGACAAGAAGGCAGCAAATCGAAACTGCGGGCCGGTCCTCTGCACTGATCACAAAGGCTCATTGATCATCATTGCGCACGGGCAGGAAGGAGGGTTAAAGAATATATACGAGTGGGGCTTCGGGACTTTATAACACTCTAATAATGCACTTTAATGAGATAATTATGCCTGCAGTGATCGAGAGCTGTACGAGCTAAGGGAAGAGTTCCCTCAAGGCAACGAGTACCGCGTGTGGTTAATTAGCACATAATTCTTGAAGCTGTGTGAAACAAGGCCATTCTTATGTTTTTATTTAGTTTTAAGCAAATTATGCAGGGGCTGGGATTGCAGCAAGTAACTGGGTCACTCACGGAACATTGAAGATAAAGTGCTTGGGATATCATATTTCAAGAATGCTCTAAAAGAAGAAAAAAGCGATTGTGCCTTCCACGAGCGTTTGCAGGCTCCTCTATCACATATAATTGCAGACCCACCGCTTCTTCTACACTGGCCTCAACTCAACAAAAATGTCGACCAATTTCCTCATCCCAATAGAGATTGGACATAATCGACGGAGATAAATGGTCTGCTGCCATCCATGTCACCTCGCATCCATGTTAGTTTAGTCATCAAAAATACATCTTTCTTACAGTGTTATAAGGCTGGACTGGCCATTAACTCAATTACTTCCAGCTGTCTTAAGGCTTTGGGCTCGGACTGCTTCGGGTTTACAGCCAGTCTCCTACATGTTTCAGTACTGTCCATTGCCGGTGTTTCCCTTTTTCCTTATTAGCATACTCTACAGGCAACATTTTTTTTAAACGTTTTTTTGCGTCACACCCTCTCTGCCGCAGCTCCTCTCCCAAGTACCATGTAAATTAATGATGTCCTCTCAGGAATAGTTCTGCACTGCTTAAGTTGAGACCTGCCAACCTTGAACTAATTTTCACTGTGTGATGCTACCAGCGTGAAATAGAAGTTATTTTGGAAGAGGCCCTGAAAAGTAGGCATGGCTTGAAGGACAGATACTTCCTGAGTAGTGGCGCCATCCTCTCCAACATAAAGAATGTCTTCCTGGGCAGCCTCCCTTTTCGTGTGGAGACAAAAACGCAGTGGCCTAGACTTCTTATTTAGAGCTTAGAAGGTAGTGAACATTCTCTAGTTTCTGAGGAAACTCTAAATATAGATTACAATCTAACTGGCTGAATTGACCCCACCACAGGGATGGTATTGTTGCAAATTAGCTGCTGTATTCTACTCTGCTTAAAATTTGCTACAGAAATCGGATAATTTTGAGTTCCTTCCAAACTATAATTGAGGCTGTGCGTGCTCATATCTGTGCTGGAAACTTTCTCTATATAAAGGTTTCAGTTCATATTGTTGTTCACTATATGATGAAGCCTCATAATCAGGTGGCCATTAGAAGATTGCTGACCCCCAGTGGTGGTTTCTTCTCAGGGGTGGGGAGGGTGCGAGCTGCACAGGCAAAAATAAAATGGCAATGAAAGGATGTCATTGCCATTTTATTTTTACCTACGTAGAGCACCAGCCGAGAGACATGCTGGGCGGGTTCTCTGCTGGCAGCAGAGGACAGGGGCAGGACTGACAGGATGCTCCAAAGTGCGCATGTCACTTTGGCCGTCTGTTTTGCGCTGGCTAAAGTGACATGAGCACTTTGAAGCCCTCCACTCAGCTCTCTTAAGACGTAATGCATGTATGTGTGTAATGGATGTATGTGTGTAATGGATGTATGTGTGTAATGCATGTAAGTGTAGGGTTGGTTTGTACTTAGTGTTATGGTTGGGTATTTTGAAGGGAGGGGTGGTTTACTTTGGGTTTTTGGAGGGAGGAGTTTTTTTTTTTGTGTGGAAGTGGTGGGGCACTTCACTTGCTCCACCACTTTCAAAGAGTACCAGCCGCCGCTGCCAGCACCAAGTGACACATGGACATGCTGCATTAGTTGGCTTGTCACAGTGTGGTGGGCTGTTCGAGCACATTCAATAGGAGCACTTGCTGCATTCTGCAAGCACCACGGAGGCCTTCCACTCCCCTCCTTGTCAGTTCTGATACTTTTATCAAAGTTCACGTTAGAAATGCTAGTGTCACAACCACTTGCAATGTTTAAGATTTCAGATGCACATTTATTTTTCTTTTGGTCCAATCAGATCTCCATCAATAATTAATGCTTTAACCAAAAGGCAAAAGTAAAAAAGGGTAAGCTCAGTATGAAAAAACTTTGTAGAATTTTGAGTCATCTATTTGCCTGTTGTTACCTCGAACCTCAGAAAGCAGATGCAACTGCAAACTCACGGATGCAAATGACCTTTTAGGAATGCTTTGGGTGCAGGTGGTGCTTGCGGTTGTTATGGGAAGCGATCCCAAGGATTTTTATAAGGTGGTGTTGGGTAGGAACTCAAATACAGGTAAAATTACATTGGTGAATAATAACTATGCTATATTATGCTTTGAAAAATCCTGCTGTCCTTGGCATATAGAGTGACACTACGTGTACATATCTGCTGGGATCTGCTACAGGTGTAGTGACAGTGCATTGCAGGTGTGGCAGATAGAAAAACCCACGTAGGCATTTCAGCAAAGTCTTATTGTGTTTTGTTAGGCACACATCAGTTTGCTGATGTTCCCAGTGTGGCACGGTACTTGGGCATACCCACTCAGCATCTTTCTGTTGGTGGTTCCAGGGAACTGTGTGCAATGTGGTTATTTCGGAGGACAGTGGAGTGTCTAGGCATTTGGAAATGCAACCATGGTCCTAAGTCATTTGGGCCCACAGAAACTCAGAGCAATAACGACATCAGGGGTTACTGCTCTGCAGCACAGTCTGTACCATCGTGATCCATGTACAAAGGAGAGCAACTGATGTTGGGGAAAGGTAGACAATGGGAGCTGAAGATCGTGGCATCCGTTGATTGAGTACTACCTTCTTGCAAACTGGCTCGTCTTCTCTCCCGCTTGGGAAGAGAATTTATCAAATCTCTAGTCTCAGAGGTATTGTTCTTAAGTCCAGGCTGGTTAGCAGCAACTAGTCTGTAGGCTTTTGCACCTTCTTGCACATACATGATCCTCGTGGAAGCACTTGAGTTGATAGGCCTTAAGCTCATTTAAGGTGGATTCCCCGAATGTACTGCAGTCTACCTCGTTTTTCCTCATATCACAGCAGAAGTCAAACGTTTCCATCAAGCTGGATCCTTACTCTATAGCAAAGCAGCAAAACTTCCAGTCCGTAGTTCAGCCCTCATTAGGCTGTGGCCATTTATATTTACAGTGCAGATGGGTTTTGTTTAACTAGCCCTCAGACCTGGGGCCCACATTGTTTGAGTTTCTAGCAACCATGCTGCAACGAGCCTAAACAGAAATCTTTCTTTTGAAGACACAGATCTTGATGATCAACTTCTTGGATGATATGAGTGATACACAAGACATTTTATGGTCAGATTGAGTGAGGAATTGGGTTTCATCTTGTCATAGTTTGCACCCTGTACAAGCAGGGACCACAATCCTAGTCAGGGTAAGTCAGATGCACTCTAAAAGGTAACCTGTGCTCACCCTCTGGTAGCTTGGCACTGAGCAATTAGGCTTATCTAAACAGGCAATGTATAAAGTATTTGTGCAACACACACAGTAGCACAATCGAAACACCACAAAAAAACTCCACACAGGTTTAGAAAAATAGATTATTATATTCTGAACAAAACAAGACCAAATGACACAAATTCAATAAGTAGATGTCGAGATATGAATTATAAAAGCATGAGTGCAAAAATAGCACTTTAGAGGGTAATTTAGGTTGCGCTAGACCGGGGCAATGTCAAAGTTTGGGCTGACCTTAATGGAGCGCAGGCTGGCTACAGGACCCTTGCAGGCCCCAATAAACAAAGTACCTTTCTTGGTCACAACAGTGGGATGCATGGTAAGTTGTGTCGATCGGGCGCTTGCAGGGATGGCATTACGTCAAACTGTCCCATGCAGTGAAGGGGATTTCTTGGTTAAAAAGACAAGCACTGGGGCCGAGATGCATTGGTTCCGAAGTGCGATGTGCCAGGTTTCTCCATGCAGTCGATGGAAGTGTTGATCTCTGTAGACTGCTGCATGGGTGATGTGCGGGTCCGATACATTGGGTTCTCAAGGTGATGCTTTGGTTCCGAGAGCAGTGCGCTGATTGTGCTCCCTCAACTTGTCAATGCATCAGTTTTGCTACACACAGACAGGAGATGCGTCAATTTCTGTGATGTAAGAATCTGAGTCCACTTCCAGTGAACCAGGAACAGGAGGTAGATACTTTGATATCCCTGAGTATCAAGCTACAGGAGGCAAGCCAACAATCCCTTGGAGCACACTTAAGGTAGAAGCCAGAGCAGCTGTCTTTCAGCAGAGTCAAGAGTTAAGCAAGCAGCAGAGCAAGAGAAGAGAAAAGCAAGACTTCCAGGTCCAGCAGTCCAGCAGATGAGTCCTTTGAGCAGCACAGCAGTTCTTCTGACAAAGTCCAGATACAGGTCCAGAAGTGTCTGATTTGGTGGGGTCAGAGCTGCAAAAGCAGAAAAATGTCCACTTTCTAAAAGTGGCAGTTCTAAAATAGTTATGTTAAATCTGACTTTACAAGTATAGAGGATTTACCATTGCCATTCCAATGATCTGAAACATGATATAGCTACTCCTTCTCAGTCAGGAATTACAGACTAAAAGTGTATTAAGGAATTCCCAATGTTAACCTATGAGAGGGCTGGGCCTCACAGTATTGAAAAATGACTTTGGGGAGTTTTTTACTTCCAGGACATGCAAAAGCTAAAAGTACATGTACCACCTTTTACATACACAGCACCTTGCCCCTATGGGCTACCTAGGGCCTACTGTCAGACTCACACCATTTCTGCAGATGTGAAACGGGCATGACGCAGTTCCCAGCTTCCCTGCGAGACAAGTGGACCCATAAACAGGTGTCCCACCAGGATGAAGGGATGAACTGAGACCAGGTCCAGAACAATTCTTGAATTTGGTAGCACTGGGTTTCTTTCTAAAGAAAACAGAGAACACTTTTTAGATATCTTACAGTAGTACCATGTCTATTCTATTTAATTGCAGTTATTCCTCATCATATACCGCATGTCCCTTCTCCCTTTCTTTTCAGGGCCTGGCTCCTGAGGACTGTCTTTTTCTTACATAAGTTATCTAAAAAATAAAACTCACGAGTTATATTCACCAGCCTACTACAGTATATGGATATGTGTAAGTTTTTAAACTTTGTGTAACACCTACCATAATGCAAATTAGGAGAAAAGTATCAGTCTTGTATCACAGACCAAATTCTCTAAAGCTTCACTAACTCTTTCCCTGAAAATAGAATGTATAAAGGTTTTTTGGTAACTCTAAGGTGATATTTTTACTAAATTAAATGTATTCATAAATGTCCCAAAATAAATACCCCAGCATGAGTCGTTTAGCATATGTATAATTGAAAAATAAAATGTTTTTGACGAACAGAATAATCAATAGCTTATGTTTTCTTTTTAGGTTAATTCAGCTGAATACAAAAATACATGGTTAACTTCACCAGGATTTGCCTTCCAGTTTCAATCAGATAAGTGTACCTTTACAGTTTTTATAAAGCAATCAAACACGGTACCAAACTGTGGATGCATTCAGCTTTCCTGACGACTGCATATCTTTTGTGCCATCCAGGAATCCATATAGTGAAGATCTAGGAGGACGCAAAAAAAGCAAGAAGAAAGCGAACGGCCCAACAAAAGAACTGGACGCTGAGCGTTCGGAGAACGCCAAAAAAACAGAAATGCAGGTGCTTATGGGGGGAGCGAACAGACGACGAGCAGTATTCATAGTGCAGCGTGCAGCCTTAAAGACTACATGCTCCACTGCACAGAAACTACTGTGCTTCCCTCATTCAAGGGACCACGGTGGTCAGTCGAGCAGTCTGACACCTACCTTAAGGGTGACTTATATGTACAACTGCTCACACGGGCTGTGCAGTGGCAGTCCTGAGACATGTTTAAAGGGCTTCTTGTGTGGGTGGCACAATTAGTGCTGCAAGCCCACTAGTAGCATTTAATTTACATGTAGTGCACTGTGCAGGGGAATTAAAGGTAAATTAAATGACTCATTCGGGGATGAGGCAATGTTACCATGTTTAAAGGAGAAAAACTCATGCACTTTAGCACTGGTCAGCAGTGGTAAAGTGCTCAGAGTTCTAAGGCCAACAAAAACAAGGTCAGAAAAAGAGGTGGAGCAAAGCAAAACGTTTAGGTGACCCTTCAGAGAGGGCCATTTTCCAACAAGTTGCTACCAACATTTTCATGTCCTGATGAGGACCCCATAAAATGATTGAAACGCTGACTTGTTGGGTCCTAACTATACCATATATCGTCGGACTATTCAAACCTGAATGTCTATATAATCAAGTTTAAAAATAGCTTTTGTTTTGTTGGTCGGGACCCTTGTACATATTGTAAATATTGTCTATGCACTGAATTATGTGTAATGTTTGGCTCACCATTATGCACTTGCACAACTGCCAGGGTCGTAATGACCCCCATAGTGCTCTCAATGTCTGATTCCATAGCATGATGACAGACATCCCATGATGCTAAGAATAAACATGGATTTTACTCAATGTCCCACACAGTCATGTACTGTTGCAGGGCTTTCTGTGACTTCAGTCATCAACCTGATTTGACCACAGTGGATGCGTATGAGAACTTAGCACATCCCCTCCTTTGTTCATCTCATATCAGTGACACAGTCCAATACAAATTTTCAGCTGGCTGAAATTTTGTATCTGAAGAATAAACGTTTTTTGAAGATCCCAAATTTTGGCTCTCGTACATCAATGGACCGAATTGAGGACTTTCCATCTTGACGAACTGACTAGCATTACTCTGAAAATATATGATTTGGTTATGAATGTGTTTTTGACACTTAGAGGCGCTCCCTGTGCTGGTTAGTCACATTTTAGGTTGCATTTTATACCATGCTCTTTTTTTATTTTGTACTACTGTGTAAAATATTGAGTGCATGTACATTGAGGGTGCTGTCAGTGTATGTTTTAATTTTGATTTTGGGGCTAGCTAAGCTTTTAAGTGCAGTGACGAAAACGTTGTTCAATTATATAATCAATTAATCATTATATTGACGCGTGCTTCTTGTAGCAAATTAATACCAGTGCAGATGTGATCAACAATGAGGCAGTTACATTAAAATACAACAATACCTCGGATAGCATTCCAAAACACCTTAGCTGAAAAAATGTACTTTAAATGTTTTACATGTAACTTGTTTAATTTCACTTTTACTTCTGTGGGGCAAAACTGCCTAATTGATTTTCACCTTGATAGCAAAAAGTAGAGCTGCTCATCATTAAAATCTCATTATCACCGCCTTCAGCTTTCTAAGGAGACCTTCATTTCCGAGGCTGCTAAATACTAAAAACTGTCTAGATCCTGATTTCGAGGTTGGCGGATGGAGCGTCAGTCCTTTGCCATTGTAGGTCATATCTGTACATCATATCAAACACCCCTTCCAAGCCCACAAATTGATTACCCATAAATCAAATAATTACAACAAAGGTATTTGTAACTACATGTATTTTTAAATCAATCCAGAAAGTCAAGTTCTTAATTTTAAACCCAAAAAATTACTCAAAAGCAATCATGAGTCCATTAATAATCCATTCTTTAAACAAATAGCCCCCACCAACACAATCCCAAAAAAGAACAAGCATCAAAGTATTAGTACTGGCATACAGGAGGCAATTATTAGTATGATAGACACCTGTGACATAAAACTGGCACTGTGGAGGTAATACTCGACATAATGGGCATCCATTATAAAATACTGCAGGGGTGCTGTAGAAGTAATACTTGACATGGGGCAACCATGGTAAACTACTGGTGCCATCACTTTGGTGGTAAGTTTTAGTACAAAGAAAGAGAACCTGCCATAGAGTGGGGTGGCAACCATGACAGTATGCTGACCTTCATACTTAGGACATTTTTGACATAAGAGTCACCTATGGTATATGGTCAGCATTAATGGTGAAATTCTGGCACTGGCATATTTTATGCAATGTATGGTACTGGGGCACTCGTGGTATGTGGGGGTACCCATAAAAAATGCTGTCCCTGGCAGAATGGATTTAATTAGTTTACATTTGAGTGCACCCATAGCAAACTTGAAAAAAATGGGCTCAAATCATCAGGACAGCAAGTTTTTATTATATTTACTCACCATAAGAGGATTTGAATATGTAATTCATGCCCTTTCAGAGCCCGTGACTCTTTAGCAAATATATATGTTGAAAACCGTGCTTTAAAAATCACTAATTGAACTATTTCTTCAAAAATGCCTCACAGAAGAACCCCGAAAACTCCCCAGAAGTGGGCTAGCTCGCTTGCTTCCCTGCTACAATTGAAGGCAAGTGTTATGCCTCAGAATTTTCTAGGATCATTTGAGCACCCTAATTAACATAGGTGGTATCTAAAATAGGTATTTCTGTGTTGTTTTGTTACATTAATAATTCAGTTATTACAGAATTCTGACTATGTCAGTCTATGAATTTTGGGGGTCCTAGGCCAAACATATTTAGGGGATGCATGTTCAGAGCAACTTTGACCTATTATCCATCAGCTCATTGATGCTCTCCTAGGCCTGTTCATGGGCAGTTCCATGTTAAGGATTATTGCGGTCCCAGGTACCCACATATTATAGGATTCTCTGTTTAGAAAATGTACATTTAATAATCGGTACTAATTACCTCAAAGATGCAATTTCAGTGTTGGTTCCTGGTTAAGCAAGAAGTTCTATAATTTGAAAAAGTATACAAAAAATTATGCATGGAATGCTTGAATTAATCTCAGCCACTGTTAATTATTCAGGGCTGCATCCCAGACCATTGGTATTGTGCATGCCATGCCACCTTAGTTTGGACTCAGCCATATGGAAGTCAGTCTTGACCCTGCTCCAATAGGAAAAGTTCAGCCCGAACTTCCAGGCCAGGCCCTTCCTGAACCGGAACACAAGCAACCCAGGACCGGTGTATCCCTAGTCAGGGCTTATCAGCCAGGTGTAGCTTGGTTCCAGTGCAAAGTGTGCATGGGACCCACATCTGGGCATGCCTATCCGACTTAAGGGTGATACACTAAAGTGTACAAAAAAGTGATGAATGGAATGCTATGGAATAAATGGATAATGGAATAAATTAATCTCAGCTGCAGGTAATTAGTTGGGCCATGTCCCATTCCATCATTTTTTTACACACCATGTTACCTTAGATTGGACCCAGCAATTTTTCAAATCAATCTTGACCCAGCTCCAATGAGAAGAGTCCAGCCAAGGTCCTCCCTAAACCGGAAAACAAGCAACCTAAGACTGGTTTCACCCTAGTTAGGCCTCATCAACCAGGTATAATTTGTAAAAGTCATTAACTTACAAGAACTTACAAGAACTACAGCATTAGTTCATCAAACTCTGGAAAAAGATTTAAACATTAGTAACCTTAAAAATAAGAAGCATAATAAGGATATTTTCAAATTTCATTTGTTTTGAAATTTTATGCTAACGGTACACATTTCTTAGATATCTAAATATTCTACAGATTTATGAGTTACCATTTTTTGAGGTCAGCACAGATGTCACAGAGTCTATTTTTAGTAATTTGTAGGAAACTGAGCTTTCTCATGTAAGAAAAATCATATACATCTTAGCTTTTCACAGAAAACAATGTATCCGGGTACACAAGTCCTAACATGGGCTCAAGCTTCCCACATGAAAACTATAGCCAAGGTTATATCTATTTCAAAGGCCTTGGCAGAACTTGCTGACGTTGTAAAAATCTAAAGCTATTTTTCAGGTTACACAGAATGTATAAACTAAACCCCAGACAGCAACTCTGTTGTACATGTTAAACAGATTGTTCACAATCCAGCTTGTTCTATCCTTTAGGCTGGAGTTACCCTTAAAATGTAGCTATCTGACAGCATTGACATTCCTCAAGGTTCACAGATCTTTCACATTCATGAGGAGAAGGGCTGTTCTTAGGTTATGTAGGCAATACATGCTAGAGCACCTGAAAGGAAACTTACCCCTCAGGTTACACAGAACTTACAGGTTTAGACGTACAACACAACATTATCCCTTATGTTAAAGAAAAGCTAAAGGCTCAGGCGTAAACTTCTAACATATCACCCAGGTTACATAATTTTTGCCAGTGAAGGTCTCATACTGAAGTACATCATGCTAGACAAACTCACTGGCTATGACTTTGTACAGCAAAGGCGTACATGAGGGTACAAATGTTTTGGAGGTAGCTGTCTCAGCATAAGATAGAAGAACACCAGCACTAACATCAGTTCTGTGGCAGAGATATGAAATCCTTACTTTTAATTACCCATGTCTAACAGGAGTTGCACCTGTAGATATACTGGGGCATATTTATACTCCGTTTGCGCCGAAATTGCGTCGTTTTTTTTGACGCAATTTCGACGCAAAACTAACGCCAACTAACGCCATATTTATACTATGGCGTTAGAGGCGAATAGCGCCAAAGTTCCCGGAATGTGCGTCATTTTTTAGCGTGAACCCCTTCCTTGCGTTAATGATATGCAAGGGAGGCGTTCCCGTCTAAAAAATGACTCCCAGGCCTTTACGTGGTATTTATACTCCCGGGCAAAAGTGACGCCCGGGAGTGGGCGTGGCTAAAAACGGCGCATTTGCGCCGCTTTTTAACGCCTGGGTCAGGCATGGCGTTAAGGGACAAGTGGGCTCAAAATGAGCCCAGAGTGCCCTCCCCTGCCCCCAGGGACCCCCCCTGCCACCCTTGCCCACCCCAGGAGGACACCCAAGGCTGGAGGGACCCACCCCAGGGACATTCAGGTAAGTTCAGGTAAGTTTTTTATTTTTTATTTTTAATAATATTTTGTGGCATAGGGGGGCCTGATTTGTGCCCCCCTACATGCCACTATGCCCAATGACCATGCCCAGGGGACAGAAGTCCCCTGGGCATGGCCATTGGGCAAGGGGGCATGACTCCTATCTTTACAATGATAGGAGTCATGTTGATGGGGGATGGGCGTCGTTAAAAAATGGCGCAAGTCGGGTTAAGACGATTTTTTCGACGTAACCTGACTTGCCCCATTTTAAGACGCCCATGCGCCATTTTCCCCCTACGCCGGCGCTGTCTGGTCTACGTGGTTTTTTCCCACGCAAACCAGGCAGCGCCGGTCTGATTGCGCCGCCTAACGCCATTCCATAAATACGGCGCCCGCATGGCGCTTCAGAATGGCGTTAGACGGCGCAAAACTTTTTGACGCTAAACTGCGTTAGCGCAGTTTAGCGTCAAAAAGTATAAATATGGGCCACTGTTCTTCATGTTACAGAGATACTTTTGACGGCAAAGCTATGCTGTATGGATTAGTAGGGAAAATGTCTAGTGCCCTAAAAGATCTCACTTATATCAGCTTCTGAAGACTGGGTTATTGTAAACTATCATGAATATCAAATCTTTAAAATCAATAGAAATATTTCTAAGCACAATTGATTGATTTCCAAAACAATCAAAAATAAATAAAAGAAAACTAAAATCAATAGAAATTACATGAATCTGGCCTTGGGATTCTTTAACATTCAATGGATGTTGGATAGTCCTCTTTTATGAAGGAAACTCTAAGGCAGTTGCTATGCAGATTTTCCTCACAAATAGAACAAGCATGGTGCAAGAAAAGCAGACTGGATTATGGTACACTGTTATGAATATCAAACATATACAATCAACAATATTTCATTACGCAATCGGTCCAATGCAAGAACTCCCAGAGAATAATTAAAACAAAAAATCTAAATTGGTGGCCAAATATTTCAAGAAGATTTTTTAAGAGGTACATATCTCTGGACTTGAGATGTTTTAGTATTAAAGCAATACTCATTTACTTTATTCATGAGTGAGATGTTGTTTGGCTTTAAATTAACATGTTTTTGGATGTTGCATGGGGTTAAAAAACTTTCTGTAAAATTCCTATAATTAACTCCCACCTAACCAAGTCTCAGGCCCTGGACTACAGCCCACTTTGCCCATGCCTTAAAACGTCCCTACTTGCAACCACGTCTGGAGAGGGGAGGAGCAACATTCTCTGTTTTCTCGGGGTTTTTCTGAGATGTTAAAGGCCATGTTCACTTGGATAAGTAAAGTCTCCTGAAAAATATAATCATATCATATAATAATCACAAAGCAAACTTAGCTGGAAGTATCAACACGATTGATATCAACCTAATGTTGGCACTAACCGACAAGCCTCCTTGCTGCAATGTCTGTCATGTGTCATCAGTTGCGATGTGCAACTGTTCTGTAGCACTGGCAAGTCAAGGGTGGAACCTGGAAATATTGCACACACTCTGGTGACCTACAGGTCTGCTATTCAAATCTCCTGCACATTGAAAGAAAATGCTAACGGGGTACTCTTGCACTCTGGCAACAATGCAACGTTAGTTCCACATGTGGTATGCCTTGCAACCATAAAACTCAGCCTTTATGTTTTTCCAGGATGTGGGTGAGGGCAGCTGAAAAAGTTTGCTGCAGCATCCAATTGGAGTGGCTAACTGTACTGGAAAGAGCCAGTAGCACAGAAATGTAACACTATCATAATCTTCACAACAGGTGAGACAGCCAGTGGCAGTACCTCCTTTAGGAGGAGTGTTGCCATGACTGCTGTGAGCACAGCAGTGAACATAAGTTAATAAAATAGTAATTACCATTTTATTATTATGTGCCGCCGGCCCGCCACTGTTTTAGATCAAGTGTGAGGGCAGGGGAGGTGGTGATTTCTGCTGATTGGCAGTGGCATGAAGGACTTGCCAAGTGTAAAGTGTGGAGTGCGCATGTCAGATTGGTCGACTGCCTTGCGATGGCCAGCCCAACATGCACACTTCAAACGACACCAATCTGAGCTCTATAAGTCAGGGGATTGCAGACACAGGCCCCTAGCCTCAAAAGGAGCGCAGAGGTAGCCTGCTCCAATCAATCCTGGCTCTTCTCTAATGCTGAAAACATCATGAGAGCAGATCCAATATTGGTAAGGTTCACGCTGGCTTTTGTAAGGAAGCCAACTACCTTCCTATCCTCCCTTTCAAGCTTGATGACACAGCTGCTCTCGGAACACACCCTCATGATCTCAAGAGTAGACACCGGATGGCAGTATTTGTAAGTTTTTTGGCATCGCACCACTATATCCTGTGATTCTGGGCAAATAATATTGGGCATAAAAATAGGAATGAATATGATTCTGCTTGCAATGTGTAACTGGTGCTCATTTAAAGTTCCCCAACACCTACCGGTCGAGTTTGCGTCATAAAAAAAAAAATACTGTGATGCAACACAACTTACCCAGGCTGCAAAGCGTTGGTGTCCCACTAATTTGAAATGTCACAAGCCTCCACTGGAGATGGTTGCCTGAATTCTGATGTCCATTAAAAGTTTGGATTGAAATTGTTGTGCTAAAGTCATTGTACTGTTCAGTCAGCATTTCTTTATGATGTGCTTTTACTGCATGGTTTCTCTATCTGGGTGTGCTTTTTACACATGTTCATTATGTTGACCTATCCTTCTATGTCTTGCCTGCTGTGTTTGATAGATATTTCTACAACATATGAAAGCAATGCGTTAATGCTAAAGTTTTGCACACCTTTGAATGACACATAAGAGAAAATACATAAAAAAATTGGGACATCGCAAAATACAGTAAAAATACAAACACATATGATATTTCAAGAATGTTAATCTTTTCCGCATAATTGGTTATATTAAATATACATTTTTTAAATATAAAGATATATAGTAAATAATACAATTTTTGAAAACTGACAAAACTACAAAATTAATATTTCGTTTTTTTAGATTAAAATATATATTTTTTAAAAACAACATTTTTCAAAATTTTAAATATATTGCATGGCTCGTCAGATTATTATTTTTTCTCTTCTTTTTCTTGAAAAGTCCATCAAGGTTGATATGGATTACCCAGCGGACTTTGTGTAACTATTGTTTTTAAATGTTGATGTTCTAGTATCATTGAAAAGTGGAATATTGAGGATGACGGCTACTTCGGCACTACCAGTCCACCAAATTGCCAGACATACCCTATGCTGACAATGTTGGTTTTTCATGGCAGACTCACAGTGGAAGATGTTTGATGTATTTGTGATGGACAAAAGACGTCTAAATCTAGGTTGTACCTACTTTTTTGGTGTTCTGGGTTCCCACATGTTTTTAAGGCCATTAGGTCACTTGCCTCCTAACCATCAACTATAGCAGACATTCGCAACTTTTGCTGCTCATTTACTTCTGCTGGGACCCACCATGTACTACTTAATGGCATCATACAAAATTGAGTAATCAACAAATTAAAGACAACAGATCCACTCGGACGCTCACACACCCACACACAGACCCAAGTGGATACTTATACACCCACTCACAGATCCACTTACACACTCAAACATTTTCTCACAAACCCAGTCAGACACACACACACACTCACAGACCCACACAGACACGTACACACCCACTCACAGATCCACTCAAACACGCACTCACAAACCCACTGGGACACTCACACACCAACTCACAGACCCACTCAGACACTCACTCCCACTCACAGACCCACTCAGACATTCATGCACCCACTCACAGACCCTCTCAGACACTATCATACCCAGTCACAGACCCACTCAGACACTCACTCCCACTCACAGAGCCACTCAGACAGTTATGCACCCACTCACAGATCCACTCAGGCACTCATGCACCCACTCAGAAACTCTCTCATCCACCCACTCACATACCTTTGTATATATATATATATATATATATATATATATATATATATAATAGTCCCAAGAGGTCCAATTAAGGCGTGCTTCCTTAATGTCGGTGCCTGCGCCAGGGAAGGACCTTTCCCTTAATTTATTTCCACACCAACCTGACACTTCTGTCAACGACGCGGCACTCACAGGATTTCACAAATCTTCATTTGATAAATGAAAGTGATACCAGACAAACAAACACCAATGCGTTTCGACGTTCACGGTCTTGATCACGATCTTGATCAAGACCGTGAAGGTCGAAACGCGCTGGTGTTTGTTTGTCTGGTATCACTTTCATTTATTAAATGATGATTTGTGAAATCCTGTGAGTGCCGCGTCATTGACAGAAGTGTCAAGCTGGTGTGGAAATATATATTTATAAATATATATATATATATATATATATATATATATATATATATATATATATATATATATATATAAACCCATAAGTATATAAAATAGATTCATATATATGAGAGAGAGAGAGATTTCTCTCAGTCTATAGTGTGTTTCTCTCTCTCTATATATATATGTATATAGAGAGACAGATTTTACTTTAAATAGCTGTCTGGTTTCCCTGGAAGGATGATTGTGGCCCCCTGGGAAACCACACATCTATTTTAAAAAAATTCCCCCAATGAGGGTCAATCCTGATCACTAACGAACACCTGTCAATTTCATTTTTATTTTTAAGTTGTAACCCCCTGGGGGGCGATTCTATCCCCCTTGGGGTTAAACCAACTTCTTTTATTTAAAAAAATCACCCCTGGGTGGGAGTTCACCACCCCAGTAAATTTATATTTTTTAAAATTTTAAATACATCTGGGGGTTGGGGGGAGGGCTGGAATTCAGCCTATTTTTAAAGGGGCCGACCTCGCCAGATGATTTCCCTGGTGTCTATTGGTGTTTCCTGGTCGTAGATTGCAGCAGGAAACACTTTCAAGACGGCCTTGTTTGAACGGGGAAAATCTCACCATTCAAACTAGGCCTTCCTGAAATGTAGAGAGGCCTTTTTGGGCCCGGTTTCCCCAGGCCTTACCTGCTGCTTCCTGCTCCGGTGGGGAATGTCACAGAGGGGCGGGTGGTGGGCAGGGGGGATCACAGAAGTTCTTCTGTGTCTCCTGAGGGGTTTACAGTTAAAAAAACAAAATTCTCTGGTGCAAAGCACCAGAGGATTTTTAAAACCCCTCCCTGGTGACGGCCAATGGTCATGGCTTGCACCAAGGAGGGTGTGCATGTGTCGGCCATTGCCCGACACACGCACCGATAGGGTTAATATACATGAGGCAACTGTATGTTTTGTAACTTCTTCACACGTCCTACATTCCTGTAGATAATTTGCTAAGGAGACCTTAATTACACTCTTTAGGGAAAAGTTTTTTTGAGGATCCCACTTAACTGATATGTCAAACAATTGGGTAAATGATTTATATATATATATATATATGAAGGCCACGGAATTCTAAAAGCATGGTCTAGTGAGAAGCAATCTAAAATGATAGATTTAGTAAATGCAACTTCAGTTTTTGCCCAAATGGACTGCCAAGGCAAAAGGGGTTTCAGAAGAAGTGACTCTTCAAGAAAATTCAGCCCAACTTCCTTGTGAAATGTAAAAGCAGGTGCAGACGCGGGTACACACAACAGGTGTCTGAGGAAAGAGTTATCTTCTGCTTGAAGGGGGTTACTAGGAGTATACCCCCACAAATCCCCCCAGAGGTAATGGAAGTCAGCCCTTTCACCATACCCTTTTCAGACACTCATTCACCCACTCACAGACCCACTCAGACACTGTCATACCTTTTCACAGACCCACTTGGACACTCACACCCACTCATAGACTCACATGGACACTTACATGTTCACTAAGAGACCTATGCAGACACTTACACACCCAGTCACAGACCCACTCGGACACTCAAACACCCTCTCACAGATCCACTTGGACACTCACATACGCAGGCAGACACTCAAACACCCACTTACAGACCCACTCAGGCACTCCTCCATTCACTCACAGACCCCCTCAGGCACTGTCATACCCAGTCACAGATCCACTCAGACACTCTCACTCACTTTCTCACTTACAGAGCCACTCAGGCACTCATTCACCCTCTCACAGAGCCATTCAGACACTCATGCACCTACTCACAGGACCACCCAAACCCTCATTCCCACTCATAGACCTAGTCAGGCATTCTCAAAGCCACTCACAGGCCCCCTGAGCCACTCGCTGCACCCACACACCTATTCAGACACTCATGCACCCACTTACAGACCTCTCAGACACTTTCATAACCAATCATAGATCCACTCAGACACTCACTCCCACGCACAGACCCATTTGGACACTCACACACCCACTCAGTGACCCATACAGACATACACCCACTTGGAGACCCATGCAGACACTTACACACCCAATGACAGACTCACTCGGACACTCACACCCACTAACAGATCCATTTGGAGACTCACACACCCACTCACAGACCCACGTAGACACTTACACACCCACTCACAGATCAGCTCGCTTACTCACAAACCCACTCGGACACTCACAACCCACTCAGACACTCGCATACCCACCTACAGACCCACTCACACACCCACTCAGGCACTCATGCATCCACTCATAGACCCACTGAGACACTGTCATACCCAGTCACGGACCCACTGAGACACTCATTCCCACTCACAGAGCCCCTCAGACACTCATTCACCTTCTCACGAGTGCCAGGTGTAGCAGTGGTTGAAGTGAGAGGGATCACAGGGCAACAAGGTGGTTATACTTTTTTAATTTAAAAAAATGCAGTTGCCCTATTTCCTTTGAAAAGATAACCATCATTGGATGGTTAACCCTATCAGTGCGCGTGTGGCCGACACATGCACACCCTCCCTGGTACGGGTCAGTGGCCAACCTGGGAGGGATTTAAAAAAAAAATCCCTTTGGTAGATGTGGAAGAGCTTCCACGCCTCCCCTCAACCCCCCTCCCGCCCATCGCAGCGCGCTGACATCACAGTTTCCCTCATCCTCTCCCCACTCCGGTGGGGAACAAAAGGCCAAAATGGCCTCCCCAGTTGCCAGGGAGGCATACATGGAAAGGGGAGAGTCTCCAGTTTCCATCAATGCCTTCCTGGCACTGTTTTCTGGCCGTGGCAACATACAATGCGAATGTCGTTTATCGTCAGACAACCACAGGAAGACTCATGACTTTCCTTGACTTCCAGTTGTCTTCAATTGAAAGCCTCACTGCTGTTACAGAAGAAGCAGCCTCCATTTCATATGTTCTGGAGGATGTGGCAAGGATGCAGGAGCTAAACTTTGCTGATCGCATCCCTAAAACACCCAAAAAGAATCGTCCATGTTGTCGGTGCAAAGTATGCTGGAAGTTTGGAAAGTGGCAGGAGAGTCAGTATTACTCTTCCCAGTGCCCATATCAGCCAGGCCTCAGTGTCCCTACTTGCTTTACGTTGTATCACACTAAAGCAAAGTGCTGGGAGGTGGAGCTGCTATTGGGTAAACCTTTCAGTGGCTGTGCATGGATACCGAATGCCCATGGGCCACTGCCTCGTTAGGCAAGCAGCCACTGAATTTTACTTCATCTACTTCAGAAAATCATGGACTTCCTTATGGCCTGCTTGATACCCATATCCACCATCAGAATGTGGTAGGTGTTCTGTTTGATTAACGTGCATTATAGTCCCCACACTGCACATACAAGTGGACAGAACATATGCCACATTACCCTTTACCCTGTTTGGCAAAACGTTAAAGGCATGACTGAATTTTGAAGTGCTTGCTAGGGAACTCATGTATGCTACACAATGGCCACCATGATTGCCAACGAGAACCAGAGTAAGTGTAATAAGTCAAACAAATGCCCTGTCGGACATATTCACCAACATTTCTACTTGTTTGCAAGTGTGCAAACTCAATTTATAGCTTCACTTTCAAAGCAGAAGTAGAGGTGGTGAATGAGTCCCACAGAATATTTGTTTGACATTTTACTTTAGAGACCTTAAGATGTATTCACAATCATGTCTGCCTTAGTTTCAACTATAGATATGCTCGCTCAGTTCGAGGAATAGACCTCCCAAGGCATACTCGGACACCCCGAACTTGCATCCACAAACTGGAAGGAGTTGGATTTAGAACAGTAAGTGCGCTGATGGCGCATGAAAAACATGTTTTCTTGAGCTTCAAGTAGCTAATGGTGGAAGGCATTAGTATAGGTTCTCTTGGCAATTATACAGGATTAGTCAGGACTCTTGTGAGGACAGAGACATGAACGAGTAAGATTAGCTTATGATAGGTGTGCTTTCACAGGGATATTGTATAGGTAGAAGGCCAATAGTAAAGGTAGTACAGATGTACATCATCTACACCTATGGATTCAAACCCATTGGTGCCACCCTGGCACTGAAGGACAATGACACGTATAGGTCAGTGTTTGACCTACTTGCCATGTTCATCCTCCATCAGAATTTGGTAGATGTTCAATTTGCTGTATGATAAGTGCATAACAGTCACAGCACTGCACATAATGATGGCTGGGACATATGCTACTTTCTCACTGAATACTCTTTGTTCCAAATACTACCCTTCTTCATAATTTATGACCTTTTCTTTAGGGAGCTTTGTGAAAATTCCCCAGCATGTCTGCCTTAGTTTCAAATGAAGATATGCTTGCTTAGTGTGAGGAACAGGCCTCCCAAGGCATACTCGGACACCCCCAACTTGCATCCACCAACTGGAAGGAGTTGGATTTAGCGCAGTGAGTGTGCTAAAGGCACATGAAAAACATGTCTTCCTGAACCTCAGGTGGCTGTCATGGGAGTCATTAGGAAAGGTTCCTCATGCATGCTTTCCGTAATGTTCAAGAAGAAGGAAGCGGTTACTTGACAGGTGGTAAAATGTATTCGAAACTTATTCGGTCCTGTGGAGTATGACTGTGATGGGTCCTTGTCTGGCGGCGGTAAGTTGATGTGAGTGCAGTGATTAGATGGATTGGGCCCATGACCGGTAGTATGAAAGTGTTGTTTGTTGTGCGTGAAAGGCATGTGAATGGACCATAAAGCGGTTGGTGCCTTGAAGTGGCTTTATGGCCCACCTTCAGAAGGCTTGGTTTCAATATTCAGATACTTTGATAAGTATTAACACTTTCAAACCATAATTTCTGGAGGTGCTAAAACCAACTAGTGTGAGTGGTGGATTAACCTTAATATCTGAGGCTCCACTCAGATTCCAGAACTTTGCAGCACTGAAATGTGAGGAAAACGTGTTTTTTCAGCCAAATTTTGAGGATTGTAAAGAATTCTGGGTAACAGAAGCCATTGAGAGACCCACAAGTCACCCCATCCTGAATTCCCCTAGATGTCTAATTTTAAAAAACGTACAGGTTTGCTATCTTTCCCTTAGTGCCGGTTGAGCTACAGCCCAAAATCCACAGCTAGGCACTTTGCAAAAAACACGTCAGTTTTCAATGGAAAATTGTGATGTGTCCATGTTACGTTTTGGGGCGTTTCCTGTCGCCGGCACCAGGCCTATCCACACAAATGAGGTACCATTTGTATCGAGAGACTTGGGGGAACACAGAATAGAAGAACAAGTGTTATTGCTGATTGTCTTTCACTGCATTTTTGCCTTCCAAATGTAAGACAGTGTTTAATAAAGAGGTAATTTTGAGAAATGCCCTGTAATTCACATGCCCGTATAGGGCCCCTCGAATTCAGAGATGTGCAAATAACCACTGCTTCTAAATTTCTTATCTTATGCCCATTCTGGAAATACATAGGTTTCCTTGATGCCTCTTTTTCACGCTTTATATTTTATCAAATGAATTGCTGTATACCTGGTTTACAATGAAAACTCATTGCAAGGTGCAGCTCATTTATTGGCTCTGCGTACCTTGGGTTCTTGATGAACCTACAAAACCTATATATCCCTGCAACCAGAAGGCTCTAGCAGATGTAACAGTATATTGCTTTTAAAAATCGACCATAGATGAAAAAAGTTACGGAAGAAAACATAGACAGAAATGGCTGTTTTTTCAAATCAATTTCAATTGTTTTTTTTAATTTCAACTGCGACTTTCTGTAGGAAAATCTTTAAGGGTCTACACAAATGACCCATTGCTGAATTCAGCATTTAATCTACTTTTCAAAAATGTATAGCTGTCCAGGATCCACCATTGGTTTTACACCCACTTCTATCACTAACTGGAAGGAGGCTGAAAGCACAAAAAAGTTAGTAAAAATGGGGTATGTCCCAGTAAAATGCCAAAACTGTGTTGAAAATGTTGTTTTTCTAATTCAAGTCTGCCTGTTCCTGAAAGCTGGGAAGATGGTGATTTTTAACACCATAAACCCTTTTTTGATGCCATTTGCAGGGAAAAAAACAGATGCTTTCTTCTGCAGCACCTTTCTCCCCATTCCCCACCCAAAAAAAAACAAATTTTAGCTGTATTTTGGCTAATTTCGTGGTCTCCTCCAGGGAGACCCACAAACTCTGGGTATCTTTACAATCCCCAGAATGTTGGAAAAAAGGAGAAAATTTGGCATGGATAGTTTATGTGGACAGAAAGGTATTGGGTACTAAGCACGAACTACCCCAAATAGCCAAAAATGGGCTCAGCACTGGAATGGCGAGGCGGTGGTGGGGGGGAGGCCTAGCAGCTAAGGGGTTAATTTCATGAGTAAAATGATTTACCTGTAATGTAAGTTTTGTGAAACAGAGGAACAGACAGATAACTAAAGAAGCCTTCTTGATGGGGTGTCTGCTTGCCTGAAAGATTTGTAAAAGTGCATAAATTACTAATCTGGAAATGTAAAGACTGCTCTAAACACTGTATTGGCTTTAAATGATGGAACAACTTGAAGCTTCTTAATGACACAGATGTATTTGGCATAACTGGATTTGCAAGGGAGTTACCAGGTAAGTTGGGAAGTGTCTGCTTTTAAATGACAGCTATAAAAAATAACACCTTGCACAGACTGAATATTACTAAAATCTGTATCTCCATAGCGTTTCCTTTTATCTTTAACATTTTTGTAAGTTTTGTACGTTTTGTACTTTATATTGTGAGTAATGCAGGTTTAAAATAATGAACTGAATAGTCACTGGGCTTTCTCTCACATAACATATTAGTACTAATCATACACCAGTCACTGTTTTTCAACGCTGCAATTATTATTCAATACTATGGCTCTGTGATAACAGACACAGACCTCTGCAGTGCATTAACTAATAGAAGGATATTATTGTTAGGAAATAGAAATGTACTGAAAAAAACAAAGGTTACAGGACCTTACAGTTAGGCTATAGAATACAAAAAAACATATAAATTCACTAAAAACACAATGGCTACAGGGACATTATAGTTAGGAAAGAGAATAAAAAAAAAAATAGAGATTCACTGAACAAACAAAGGTTACAAGGATGCTATATTTCAGCAGTTCTAGTTACCTGAGCTAACTGTAACTTACACCCTCGCACTGCACTGCTTATGACCTCACATATTACATCACTCATGACATAGTGACATCACTCATGACATCTCAAATGACAGCACTGATGACATCATCCACATAACCACTCACAATCCTAAACAGCCTCTCATACACCCACTCATACTCCCACACAACCACTCACATACCCATTCTCAGACCCATTCAAGTAGTCACACACCCACTCACTCATTCTAACAGGCACTCACACACCCATTCACTCACTCAGACAGTCACTCACACAACCACTCACTCAGGCATACAATTACACACACAACCCAACTTATAAATCCATAGAGCCACTTACACAGCCACACACTCACCTATACAGCTAATCAAACCCTCATTATTCTGCTACACAGCCACTGAGAGAGCCACTCACACACCTATATACCACCCACTGATACAGTCACTCTCCAATACAGCCACTCAAACACCCAGACACTGAGACACTGAGTCACTCACCCATGTAGCTACTTCAACATACCCACTCACTCACCCACACTAACACATGTACTGACTCACTTATACAAACATTGACACAAGCTCACACTCACCCATACAGTCACTCATACATTAATTCACTCACCCATATGATCACTGAGACACCTACTCCGTTGTCCGTACAGACTAACATAGCCTCTCACTCACCCATACAGCTACTAACAGACCCACTCACTCACACATACAGCCACTAACAGAGTTACCTTGGGGCACTAGTTATAGTTAAAGTTACTTGAGGTGACTCAATCTATAACAGGTGAATTTCTATGGTTTCATACGTTGAAAATGTCAGCCTAACGTCCCTCTTACCTTTGTTTTTTAAGTGAATTTCTATGTTTTTTTAATAATATTTCCTAACTAGAATGTTCCTGTACCCTTTGTTTTTTCAGTGAATTTCTGTGTTTTTTTTTTAACGCAAAGTAATTTTCATTACTATAATTTAATCCAACCACCACTGTGCACGGCCACGGCTTGCGGTCAGGCCCTGCAGTCAATCCCTATAACCACCCAACCCTTTAAACATGCGCAGCGAGGGTTGGACGCAGAGCCCGGCCTGCAGCCAGGCCCTGTATCCAACCCCTATAACCAGATGGCTGTGTGCAGTGGGGTTTGGACACAGGGACTGGCCAACACCCCGAACCACCCAACCCCATTCTGCGCATAGCTTTTGGCCATGCACAGCAGTTGTTGCCCCCCCTCCCTGGCAAATTGTAGTCCCAGGGACCACATCCTCTGTGGCCTGGCCTTCTGAAATTTACTTTTTGGGGGGGAGAGGAGCCAAGCAGCCCCCTACCCAGGCCAATCTCAGCCTAAATATTTATTTTTTGTGAGGAGGGGTGCCAGATGGCCCCCCTCCTCAGGGCCAACATAGGCCCCGGGGTCCAGCCTAAACATTAAATTTTTGAGGTGGGTGGCCATGGGACCCCCCTTCCCAGGGCCGATCTCAGCCCCATGGACCCCATCCCCGGGCCCAGCAATGTGACCTGGGTGCCCCCAGGGGAACCCAGTGACGATGTTGGAGTACTGCAGGGGGAGCCTGACGTCCCCTGCTGTCCCTGCTGGTTCTCCACATCCTCTGGGAGCCGGCATTCCTGCCAGAGAGAGAGAGCTGCTAAAGGAGATCCCTCTCTGTGAGAGCAATATTTCCTTGTTTCCCTGCCTGTCTCTCCGCAGGCAGGGAATCAGAGGAAACCTCCACTCGCATTCATCCAAGTGGAGTGTTTGCTGTGACTTAGTGGGAGCTATCAGCTCCCAACAAGTCACAGCAAATATCTATTTCCCAGGGGTGGGCACCCCAGGACATAGCAGGAGCCATCCCTAGGGGGTGGTGGTCGCAGGGCCATTATTGGCTCCACGTGGGGGCCCGCATGATTCCCCCTCCAATGAGCATTGCCCTGTGGAGCTGGTGGTTCCTGGGGCTCGGAGGTCTGCAACAGACCTCCTTCAATCTTTTACTGTAGTCCAGAGGGGATGGTGTTCCCCAGGGCTTCGGGATGCTGTGTGGCACCTCCTCACTGTATTTCAATAGCACCCCAGGGAGGAGGTGATCCCTGGGGAGCCGAGGGCACATGGCCCCACTGCACCCTATTTCAATAGAGCCTAATGGAGGTAGTGATCCCTGGGACTCTGTGGGTGGGGGAGTGTGGCCCACCTCACTGTATTGTAATTGAGCCCTCGGGAAGGTTGTGGTCTCCGGGCTGTGGGGGAGTTGGGCATCCCCCATGCACTGGTTTTCATTAGTGCTCCAGGGACTTGGAGGTCCCTAGTGGCTGCGGGGAAGCCAGGTGCCCCCCCACAGACTGTGTGTGATTGGTGCTCTGGGGAGGTGGAGGTCCCCGCGCCTGTGTGGGGGGCCGGGTGGGCCCCCACTCTGGTTTTAATTAGTTCATCGGGGAGGTTGCCTCTCATTCCTTGAAAGGAGCAGACGAAAAATATTCTGTTATTGAACGGGAGGAACTTCCGTGCGTATGGACTATCCATCATTTAAGAAATAAATTGTGGGGTCTACTTTTGTCTTAAGGTCTGATCACAAACCTTTAATGCAAATATTTACATGTAAAGGATTAGAAAGAGTTTCTCCTAGGATCAAATGATCGGTGGAGAGTGTATTGGAATTCAATTTTAAAACTGAGTATCTACCAGGACTTAGGAATACAACAGCGGACTGTCTTTCCAGACTGCCAGTTGAAGGAAATAGTGACTTGGAAAAAGAGGCTCCAGTGATGTGGGTGATGGAATCATGTCCCTCATGTGCTAGATTCATTATTTTCTCTCTTAATCCTTTAGGTGGTATTGCACGATCTCCTCTAAAAATCTGATTATCAATCACACTTAGTTCATCTTTCACTCCCCAGAATTTTTGTAAGTCTACATCTAAAGTCTTCCGTTCAGGCCAGCCTCTAATTATCATGCATCTTATTTTCACTAGACTGGCATCTTTCTCACTTTCTTTGTCCCATTCTTCCTGACATAAAACTGATTCCATCACCCACAAACACTGCTGGCCCTATTTGGAGTTCACCGTAGGGCCAGCGGGCGGGAACATCTTTTCCGCCCGCAGGCCCTGTTGTCAGGGCCTTAACATTGCAGCCGGCTCATAATCAAGCCAGTGGCAATGTGGCGGTGCAGCGGGTGCAGCAGTACCCGTTGCGCATTCCACTGCCCGTTATTCGGGCAGTGGAATGCATGATGGGGCTGTACATGGGGGCACCTGCAGTGCCCATGCCAAGTGCATGGATAGTGCAGGGGCCCTGAGAAGGCTCCCAACGCTGCCATTACGCCAGCCTTTCCATGGTGGAACTGCCATGAAAAGGCGGTTGGTATGGGGACTCGTAAGCCAGAGGGCAGTGCTGCAACCGCAGAGACCGCCAGGCTGCTGGCTGGCAGCAGCCTGGCAGTGTCGGCGGTCCGACCGTGGTGGCTCCTCCATGATCGTAATGTGATGATCTGACCGCCACCGTCAGTCTGGCGGTCTCAAGACTGACAAACTCATAATGAGGGCCTATGCGTAATATTTCTGCTGGTCCGATATATTGTTAATGTGAAGTTTATGTTGAACTTATCAGTACAATCCTTGAGTTTACTAATATGTACATTTTTGTTGTTCTTCTAATAATTTTAAGAGTAAGTAAATTGTAAAGAAAATAATTGCATAGTAGCAGGGAGGGCCTGACTTGGCAGTTCGGGCTGGACTGTTCCCATGAGGAACAGGGTCAAGATTGATTTGCATATGGCTGGGTCCAACCTGGGGTGCCATGGTGAGCAAAAGAATGATAGATTAAACCCAGATCTGTGACTGGGGATGAGTGTTTACATTGTTCAGCACTCTGCCCATCATCCTTTTGTGTTGCTAATGTTGCCCTAAGTGGGAAGGGTATGCCCAGACGTGCGTCCCTTGGTCACTGTGCCCTGGATTCAAGCTAGCTTGGCTGATGAAGTGTGAAACCCTGAAACTGGTCCCAGGATGCTTGTTTCCGGTCCAGGGAGGACCTGGCTTGGCAGTTCGGGCTGGACTGTTCCCATGAGGAACAGGGTCAAGACTGATTTGCATATGGCTGGGTTCAACCTGGGGTGGCATAGTGAGCAAAAGAAGGATGGATTAAACCCAGATCTGTGACTGGGGGTGAGTGTTTGCATTGTTCTGCACTCTGTCCATTATCCTTTTGTGTTGCTAAAATTAGGCCCACTCTCAGCCAATGGTATTTTGTATGGGTGTCATTGAAGTTTAACCTCTCAGGTGGACAGATCGGCCCTGATCTATTGATGCCACAGACTCTGTATAAATAACATGAAGTAGTGGGCAGACATAGGCTATCAAGTTTCTGTGTCTAAGCACTAGAAATGTCCATAGCTAAAGCAGGGAGGGTTTTGCTTCCTACCCCTGGAAGTATGTTCAATGCAGATAGTGAGAAACTGAGTTGTTGGTTGACTAGGGTGTGAACCCTGGTCAGGCAGCATCAACAATTCTTGTCAGGGTAAGGCAACAGTAACCCCAAATAACCTGCCCTTACCTCCTGGTAGCTTGGCACAGAACTGTCAGGCTTACCTTGAAGGCAATATGTAAAGTATTTGTACAACACTTCAAACAGCAAAACAGTGAAAACACCACACAACATTAGAAAAGTGGAGTATATTTCAATAAGTAAAACAAAACCAAAATGACAACAATCGAATCAGTAGAACTTGACTCATGAATTTTTAAAGAAAAACTGTAGTACAGCACCTAAAAGCTGGCGAAGGGTGCCCAAGATGGCGGAGCGCTACGACGGATCCTTGAGTGCTCCGTCGCCCCGGCCCACACCAGCGACGCGCAGTCTGCCTGGGGGTAGCCTGGAGGCTCCCCCCAAGCTGTGGGACACCGGCGGGGCACCTGCAGCTCAGCATCGTCCCGGAACGGGTTTCGGCAGCTCCCGCGGAGGAGCGGGGCCAGGCCTCAGAGCGGGGGCGTGGTCGCGGCTCGGCTGAGGAGACGGCCTGGGCCGCGGTGCGTGCTCTCCTCCGGCGGCCCTTGGAGTTTTGGACGTCGGGGGAGTGGGAGGACCCGGGGACTCGCCTTGTACTGGCAATTTCTGCTGTGGGCGCTGGCCCTTGGTTTCCTGGGCGCACTGGAGGAGTGGGGGGCCCGGGCCTGTGCCCTTGGCTCAGGGTCCTGGCGTCGGTGATCCTTTCTGCGGAGCGGCTGACGGAGGATTGGTGAAGCGTGGGGCCGTGACAGAGGCTGGGGGCCCAGGGCCGGGCCCTGCACTGCTGCTTGCAACCGAGGGACTGCTGAACAATCTGGTGAGTGGCGGCTCCTGTCGGCTGGATCAGGTGCGGTCCCTAGCAGGGAGGCAGTGGCGGAGCGACACTGGGCGGAGACTTTGGTGGCCCCGGGGGACCGAGTTGGCGAGTCGTGACCAGGCCTGGGCGAAATGGCGATGGCAAAATCAAAACGTGAGCGTTCAGTGAGGGGCATGCTTGAAGGAACGCGCCTGGCTTCGGGGACCACGCCCGAGTAGGTGTCTGGGACGGGGACCCCGGAGAGCCGGGCTGAGAAGGACTCAGAGGAGTGCTCCCCAGTAACAAAGGGCTTTTTGACTTCCCTGTTTGACTCGCTCAGAGGCGATATTCAAGAGCTACGCAGGGACATCTTGCAGGAGGTGAGGGAGCTGCGAGGAGAGGTTTCCTCCTTGGGTGAACGCGTGTCGCAGCTAGAAGATAATGAGATCCCTCGTGGCGAGGAGGTGGTGGGTCTGCAGCAAGAGGTAGTCCGCCTCCGTGAGCAGCAGGATCTCCTCCAGATGGCGGTTGAGGACTTGGAAAACCACTCCCGGCGACAAAATATTCACATCAGAGGGGCCCCGGTCGGCGTGGAAAAGGAGGACATTGGAGCCTACGTGGTGGACTTGTTCCACTCCTTACTGGGCCCGGAGGAGACGCAGGAGGTCGTCCTGGATCGGGTCCATCGGGTTTGGCGTACGGGGGGCCCTGGACGCCCCCCAGATATTCTGGCTTGCCTCCATAACTTTGTTCTTAAAGAAAAGATCTTGCAGCAGGCCCGCAATCTGCAGCATGTAGCCTTCCGAGGGCATGATCTACAGCTATTCCACAATCTATCTGTTCGGACCCTGCAGCGGCGGAGAGAGTTTAAACCGATCACGGATCACTTGCAGGCGCATAACGTGCCGTATTCCTGGGGCCACCCGTTCTGCTTGGTCTTCCGCTGGGAGGAGCAGCTTCGGCAGGTGACATCAGTCCAGGAGGCTGGTCGTGTCTTGGGCCTGGAAGATGTAGGCCGAGATGCCTGTGAGGAGGCGGCTCCTCCTTCGGAGGGTCCCCCTGGTTGGTGGAGAAAAGAGAAAAGAAGGAAGGTGCAGCGGCCGACGGCCTCGGAGCTGAGATCGGAGAGAGAATCCGCCTTGAACAATGTGGCCGCCGGAACCTCAGCATAGGAGGAGGGTCGGAGCGGCGGGGGCGATGGAACTGGTTACTTGCAATGGGTGGATATACTGCCCCGTGGAGACTTTACCTCGTGGAGTTCGATGATCGAGGACTACTGTGTTGTAGGCACCTGTTGTGCTTGTTAGTTATTTGTTGCTGGGTTTACCTGCGATACTGGCTTTCTGTAGTGACACTCTTGGACCTGAGGGTTATAAGCGATCTGGAGTGTTGTGTGGGGGCGGCCCCCTGGTGTGATTCTGCTCCTTTGCTTGATCCCCTCCGCATGGGTTATGACTATTAAATGTATAAGTTTAAATGTTAGGGGGCTCAATAACCCCACCAAGAGGCTTGCCATACTGTCCGCCTTGGAGAGATCGGGGAGTCATATATGTCTGCTCCAGGAGATGCATCTTGTCCATAAGGACACCTATCGTATGCGGTCTAAGTGGTTCCCCAGGCAGTTCTGGTCTTCTCTACCATCAAAGCATGCAGGGGTGGCAATACTTCTCTTGTGATACTTTCCTGGGGAAGTGGTATCACAAATGTATGAGGTCCCGGGGAGGCTTTTAGCCATGAGGCTTAGAGTGGGAGGTTTCTCTTTTACAATCGCTTCATTATATGCGCCTAATTCCCAACAGGAAACCTTCCTAAGACAGGCTTTGACTCCGCTGCTTCAATCTCCTGATGGAGCCGAACTGCTGGGGGGCGACTTTAACCTGGTGTTGGACGGGGATTTGAACCGACCAGGCCAACGGTATGGGCAGACGGGGTCTTTGTCGGATGCCGGTGGACAGTGGCTGAGTGAGTGCGGCCTGGTGGATGTGTGGAGGAGGGTGCACCCCTCGTCGAGAGACTATTCCTTTTATTCATCAGCAACCAAAACATATGCTAGGTTGGACATCTTTCTGGCAACTCAGGAGCTTCTCCCCTGGGTAAGAAACTCAGCGATTGAGCCACGGGCCCTGTCGGATCATGCCCCAGTCTCAGTTGAGATCCACATGGATATGGCGTGGGTGGGCACACCGGGCTGGCGATTTAGAGACTCGATGCTCCAGAATAATTCAACAGTAGAGGCAATCCGAAGGGCAATTATCGAATACCTTAGGTTTAATGATGACCGGGCCATAAGTATGGCAACGTTGTGGGAGGCACTGAAGGCTGTCCTGAGGGGGGAGGTGATGTTGCTTTCTTCTAGGGGTAATAGGGCGAGGAGACAGCTTAGGGAGGGGCTGGAGCAGAGAGTGAGGGCATTGGAGTGTTCACATAAACGTACTGGCGCTCCTAGAGTGTGGCGCGAGCTCGAGAAATTGAGGAAGCAGTTGAGGAGACTGGACTGGGACAGGGCAGAATACGCGGTAATCCGCCTTAAACAAAAGTATTATTTAGGAAGTAACAAGTGTGGGAGGCTGCTTGCACATAGGTTGAGAGCGCAGCGGGTGGCGGCACTGATTAAAATGGTCCGCTCCCCTTCGGAAGCAGAAGCTCATACGAGGGACCAAATAGCGGAGGCCTTTGCGGAGTTCTATGAAGGCCTATATAGGGCGGAGGAGCCTAGCGTCTCAACAGCAGAATCCTTTTTGCATGATATAGCTATCTCTTCCTTGACAGCACAGGAGCTAGACTCGTTAGACCAACCTATACGGGCAGAGGAGGTTATATCTGCAATTGATAGACTGCAGTTTGGGAAATCGCCTGGTCCTGATGGTTTTTCTGCGCTTTTTTATAAAACCTTCTGTGTGGAACTTGCACCCGTCCTGGTGCGACTCTTTATCTCCTTTCGTCAAACAGGCACCCTCACGTCTAGCATGTTGGATGCCACTATCGTGGTCATCCCGAAGCCGGGGAAGGATCCTGAGGAGTGCGCCTCTTACAAACCGATTTCTCTCCTTAATATCGATTATCGATGCCAAACTATTTACTGGTATCTTGGCACACCGCCTCAATTATTATATGCCGGGCCTGGTGGATCCTGATCAGGCGGGGTTTATACCACACAGGCAGTGTAGCGATAATACCAAGAGATTGCTCCACCTATTGGATAAGAAGGAGCGCTCTCGTAGGGAGGCGCTCTTTTTGTCCATTGATGCCGAAAAGGCGTTCAACAGGGATTACTGGCCATACCTGTTTAAGGTGCTTTCGCGCTTCGGACTGGGGCCGGGCTTTATGACATGGATTCGCTGCATCTATCGGGCGCTTCGAGCGGCGGTGCGGGTTAATGGGATGTTCTCTTTGCCCTTTGCGGTCCAGAAGGGGACTAGGGATGCCCGCTCTCGCCCCTCCTGTTCGCGCTTTACATGGAGCCTTTGGCTTAGAGGCTCCGTGACAACCCGCAGATTAGGGGTGTGAGGTTTGGAGGGGACGAGCATCTCATATAATTATACGCGGATGACATCATCCTTACTTTGGCGGAGCCTATGACCTCGCTGCCGGCGATAATGGATGTCTTAGAGGAATTTGGTCGGGTTTCGGGGTTCCGAATTAACATGCTAAAATCGCAGGCTATAGGCAAGTTTATCAGTCCTGAGCGGGATCTGAGGGCCCGATTCCATTTCATGTGGTCCCCCTCTGGGCTTCCGTACCTGGGTGTGGTGCTGGGTTCCACAGTCGCCCGCACGGCTTCGTTGAATTACGCGAAACTGACCCGGGAGGTGCAGCGTGACCTAGAGACATGGGAGGCTTAAATTGTCCTGGCTGGGCAGAGTGTCAGCCGTTAAGATGACCATCTTGCCGTGTATATTGTACTTGTTTCAAGTGCTTCCTCTGGAGCCTCCGTCACGAACGATAGCGACCCTCCAAACAGCGGTTCTAAGATTCATATGGGAGGGGAAGGCGGCGCAACTACCACAACAGGTATTGTATCAACCGAAGCAGCAGGGTGGGTTGGCGGTCCCTTGCCTCCTACGGTAATTTCATGCCTCACAATTGCGTTATCTCTTGGAATGGAGCCGTCCGTCCTCCGAGAAGCATTGGTGCTTCATGGATCAGGCGGTGGCCGGATCTTACATATGGAAGGAACCCTGGCTTAGGCGTCGGCATAGAGCATGGGGGCTGTACATATCCCTGGTCACGGAGATTTCGATGAGGGTGTGGGACCGGGTCGCTGGCAGAGGTGGCCTGACGACCTTTCCGTCTCCAATGACCCCCCTGGGTACGAATCCTGATTTTGGCCCGGGAGTACAGCCGGAAGCGTTACGTCGATGGTATGAGGGGGGTTGTAAAAGGGTGGAATACTTATTCGACGAGCAGGGAGTTATACCCTTTGACCAGCTTAGGGAGACATATGGTTTGACCGAGGCGGATAGGATGATGTACTATCAAATTCGACATTGGGCCCTGCAGCCAGCCAATAGAGCATTAATTGACAGGCCATTAACGCCTTTTTTAAAAAATGGATCCTCACGAAAAAGGATGACAAGTGAGTGGTTTCTGAGCTCTACGCCCTCCTGCGGGAGGAGGCCCCTCTGCCCAATACGAAGGGTCAACTGAGATAGGAGATGGAGCTGGGGAGAGAGCTATCGGAGGATGAGTGGGAGAGTGTTTTTTACAGAGCACACCACACAGCTTATAACGCAGCAGGTACTGAAACAGCATATAAAGTGACCACCTCCTGGTATTACACGCCAACCAGGATTCATGCCTGGGATCACACTAAATCTAATCTCTGTTGGAGGGGACGTGGGGGGGAGGGTCGCTTGTACATTTATTATGGCATTGTCCCAAGTTACACCGATACTGGGAATACATACTGGACACTGTTGACATGGCTTTTGACACCCAGATTCCTCGATTCCCTGCATATATTTTGCTTGGCCTTCCCAACCCTGTCTCCTTCCCTTTGAGGTCACTGAGGGGTCGACAGATGGCTTTAGCTTTGAATGCTGCAATACAACTGCTGCTCTCTCAGTGGGGCTCTGAGCAGATCCCGACAACGACTTCATGGTTACATAGGCTCTGGTTTATCCTCGCTATGGAAAAGTTGTCCATGGCCTCGCTGCATCGGAGCGAGGACTTTAAAGAACTATGGCAACCATACTTGCGTATTCTATGTGGGGAGTTTTCTGAATTGACATGACCTACCTATTTGAGAGTCCTGAATTTGACTTGAGTACAGAGGGCGAACTTTCAGGGGAGACCCACACATGTCCAGGATTATATTATAAAGGAGCCTGAGATTACCTGTTTTCTGTACTATTGGCCAGCCGCAGGGAAATGCTGTTGTATTTTGTATTTAACCTTTCTTGTTTTTTCTTATTGTTTCGCATGAGCTAAGCTAAGTATGAGTCTAATAGCCCACTGAGATGTGGTTTGTATGCAATGTTTTATATTTTGAAATTAATAAACAGATTTGAACCATAAAAGCTGGCGAAGGCTGGTGTGGGGGATGCATTGCACAGCGAAGGGGATGCATCGGTTCTGAAGAGCGATGAACCTGCAATGCGGAGCTTTGTCATTGCCTTCGAGACTGGCATCGACAAGTAATGCATGGACCTGCTCTGGTGAAGTTTCATGTTGTGGCGGTTCTGAATGCGATGCATTGAACTGAAGATACGGGATGCGATGGCGGTGCTAGTCTATTGTACCGGGTCCAATCCATGCAGTAGTGGCGATGCATCAGTTCTGCTCGTGGATGGACTGCTCAGCCAAGGGGATGCGTCGGCTCTGCTTAGAGGATGCACAACTGAGCAGAGGGGATGTGTCAGTTCCACTGGGAAGCACATTAGGCCCACTTTCAAGGGCCTGGGCAGGGTAGACTTATATATGGCAGAGCCCAGGTGCTGAAGCCAGGTGTTTGGAAGTCTTTTGTGTCCCTGAGAATTCAGATCAAGAGGCCAGCCAGCTAGCCTTTGGAGTCACTCTGGGTTATGGGTTGGAGAAATACACGCCCAGTCCTTCTCACTCCCAGGCAAGAGGACAGCTGGCAAAAGGCCAGCACAGCAAAGCAGGGTCCAGCAGAGTGATGTCCAGCAGAGTGTCAGTCCCTCAGCAGCAATGCAGTCCTTCTTCCTGGCAGAGTATCCACAGGTCGAGAAGTGTACTGAGGTGGTGGTGTCTACGGTCTAGTTGTTATACTCAGTGGTGTCTTTGATGTGGGGGAGACTTTAAATACATGCCTTTGATGTGCACAGATGTCCTGCCCTCCCTGCCCTGGCTCCAGATTAAATACAGGGACACTGCAGCCCTTTGTGTGGGGACAGGACACTGCCTATTCAGGTGTCAGTAAGGCTGTGTCGAGTTCCTTCCTCCCTTCTTGCCCAGGGTGGCCCATCAAGTCACACCTAAGCTCCAATTGTGTGTGGAATGTCTAGGAGGAATGCACAAAGCCCAGCGGCCAACTTCACCCAGTCATGTGACCAGATACAGGCTACAGGCACCAAATGGCCAAGGCAAGAAAATGTAAACTTACTAAAAGTGGCATTTTCAGACATGCAATTTAACATCCAAACTCATCATGAGTTAGGATTGTAAATTGTGATTCCAGAGACACCAAACTTGAAGGGTTTATCCCTCCCATTTGGAAATTATGCATATATATTGTAATTGTCAATTCCAATGCTAACATATAGGAAAGACAGCCCTTGCAATGGTGATAAACTAATTTAAGTGTATTCTACCACTAGGACATGTAAAACTAAAAAGTATGGGGCATATTTATACTCTGATTGCGTCGAATGTGCGTCACAAATTTTGATGCACATTCTTCGCAAACCGTGCACCATATTTAAACTTTGACGCCCGAGCCTGCGGACGACAAAATTCCTCTGTTTGCGTCATTTTTTGGATGCGGGAAACTGCCTTGCGTTAATGACATGCAAGGTAGGCGTTCCCACCCAAAAAATAACTGTAAGGCCTGTGCGCCTTATTTATACACCTGCCTCATTTTGACGCACAGGAGGGGGCAGACCTTCAAAAATGGCACACAGCCTGATGTGCACCATTTTTTAACGCCCCCAAACTCTGGTCTAGAAGATCAGGTTCACCCTGAAAATGGACTCCACATATTTCCTGCGTGAATGTCACCTACAGACATTTCTCTATTTCCAGGTGTCTGGGCTCTTTTGAGTGAAGACGAAGCTACAATTGGTGAAATGCTACACTTCAGTGAGGTGGATAAAAGACAGTGTTTATTTGCTGGGGACAACAACGTGGACATTTAAAATTGCCATTACACACCTTTGGTCTCACCCATGGTACGCTTTACCCCATGGCATTCCTTTTACTTAGGGAGCCTGCAGTGGTGTCCTTAGGGGGGGCCACATGGTTCCAGTGTCCCACCTGTAATTTGTCCTGCCTGTCCCTTCCTCCATTTTTAGCTGGTGAAAACAAACAGACACTGCACTGCTGCCCATGTTGTACATGCACTGTGTGTGTATGAGTGAATGTAGAGTCCTATAGGTTCCATTGTGTTATGTTCCTGTCTATGTGAGATTGTTTTCTCAGCCAGTGGAAGGATATTGCTGACATTCCTGAAGCTAGAGGGAGGAGATCATAGCACCAAAGTGGGGACAGGGGAGACAAGGCTCATTTAGAAATTCAATTAGGCCTTTTGCTCAGAGCGGCTGATTAGTCTTCCTGTAAGACTGCCACTTGGATGATGGCGGGATAAAACACAAGACTACAGTCTGTGTAGTTCAGGTTGAAAGGGACCCTTTTAGGGAAAGTCAACCCTTTGTCTCCACCTGATCACTGCTCAGTATGACTACTGATAGCTAGGTGCAAACAGACAGCTCAAACATCTTCATGCCTGTGTTTTGGATGCTCTCAGCTTGAGACTACTTTCTGTGAGGAGCATCACTCCACACAAGGCTGTGTCTTGAGAGCAGCCAGCAAAAGATACTTGAAAGAAGGACTGCCACAAACTGTATCTGAAAGTGCAGACAGTGGATCCACATCTTCCATCTGCTTTGACTGTATAAAAGCGAGATACACTGACCCATTGTTGTTCCAGTTTCAGGTTCTCTTTGACCATGGCTGAGAGTGCTCCACAGAGTTCTCTGAGAACTGTTGCGCAAGCCGGAGCTGGTGTCTGTCTGATAGCCTACTTCCCGAATGTGAGGGGATATCACCTAGAGTTATGCATTACTGAAGATCTGTACTCCTTTCCTGAAATGCCTGGAAAACTATCTGACTGCTGAGTGAGGGAAGGAGCCAACCCTGCAGGAGGTCTTTCTATCAAGGGAGTGCCAGAAGCAGGCAGACCCCGATGCTGCACATCTATCAAGTCAAGGAAGACTGCAGCGAGCAATTTGTGAGTCCTAGGGGTGTAGGTGCAGTTATATTATGTTACTCAGATTTGTAGAGCACACTTTCACCTGAGAGTGTATCCAGGCTCTGAGCAGGTGAGAGACTAGAGGCTTCATTTGGTTCGCTAATTAAGTGTACATAACTTATCTCAGTTGTAAAATCCTTTGTATTTCAACTTTGACTCCAAACAACAGTCATTTCAAGCCCTGCATCCTTATTTATTTTGTATTTCAGAACTCCTTTCCCAGCATTGGACTGTCTTTGTTTCCTTGACAGCAAGAAAATTGCTTGGGGGAGCTCTCTGCCTAACAAGATGCACCAAGTTGTATGTTTAAAACCCCCGTAATTTAATGAGCTCTTAGGTTAGCTGTTCTGTGTGGCCTGGGGATGAAATCTTCTTTCAAACAGATATGCAATTACAATTTCTTATTTCATCAAAGAAACAGTTGTAGACAGTCAGATAGAACTAAGGTTTTAGGACCCTGATGGTCAGACGAAAACACTGTTAAATTGACCACTTCCTGCTTAGAAAAGGATAGGCCTGAGAGTAAAGGATAAAGCGAGGGAAGGTGAGCACAGTGTAAGCATGCAGGAGTCAAACTTCCCAGAAGCAGAGAATGAATGTAAGAGAAAGAGATTAACAAGTTGCTAGTAGGACTACTTGAAAAGGCAAGTCTTCAGCTGCTTGTGGAATTTAAGAAGTGAGGAGAAGCCTCTTATCTGTAACAGCAAGTTATTCCACACTTTTGAAGCAATGTAGGAGAAGGTTTGACCGCTGGATCTAATTTTTCATTTTCATGGGATTTGTTCTAGTAGGTATCTGGATGAGCAGAGGTGTCTGGAAGACTTGTGAAAGCAGATGTGATTGTTGCAGTATAGTGCACCAGTGTTATCTAGTGCCTTCAAAATGTGGGTGAGGACTTTGAATAGTGCTTGCTTGTGAATGGGGAGCCAGAGGAGGTCCTTTGGGTGTGGTATGATGTGAGTGCGGCATGGAAGTTTGAGAGTGATTCTGACTGCTTAGTTCTGAACAGTCTGCAGCCTTCTGGTGAGGTTTTTGTTGGTCCCGGCATAGAGGGTGCTTCCATAGTCTAGCTTTCTTGTGACCAGGATGTATATGATGGTTTTCTGGGTGCTGATGGGGAGCCATTTGAAAATCTTCCTCAGAATCTTCAGGATATGGACGCTTGTATGGTGATGGCATTGACCTAGGAGGGTGTGGTTGATGTGGGTGGGTGTCAGACCTAGCTCTGTTGCCAGAGATGGAGCCCCACGGTTGCGGTCTTGCTAGTGTTTAACTTTAGACAGTTGGTATTCATCTAGTAGCCAATTTCAGGCATGCAGGCATTGAACTTGCTCTGGGTACTGGGTGTCTTACCTGTGAGGGAGAGAATGAGTTACATGTCATCAGTGTAGGAGGAGATGTTGATGTTGTAAGAGCAGACAAAATTGTGAGGAGTTTGGTAATGTCTGCTGGGTCTGGATGTGGACTGAATTTGCTGTAAATGGTGGTGATTTTGTTGCTGAATAATTGAGAATGCTTGTTGCTGAGGCTCTGCAAATGGATAATCAAGTTGAGGGCACCCGATAATGAGGTGACATCTTTCATAATGGTAAATATTTCCTTGCTTCTGCTGGTGCTGGCATCGTTGCTGTCCTCCTGAGGGGTGCATTTGATGATAGACTCTAAGCCCGGATTTGAACATACCCCTATCTGTATTGTCCTGGCTCATTCTTTATTAGCTCTCCAGTTTTTTGTAGAGCTGTTTCATCAGTCTGAGTTCCTCTTTGCACCAACAGCCCTGGGGTTTGGATTTTCTGTGTAGATGCTAAATTCAAAATGGGACATTCTTTGTGCCTATTAAGTCCCTAGTACAATTCCTATCGTTTTCCGGGGAATGTTTCAGATATCCTTTTGTCCTCATGTAAAAATGCAATGTTTGTTCTGAAACATTATTCTAGAAGGTTCTTGTATTTCTAGACAGTATGTGATATTTCATGAAAAGCTCATATGAAACATTGTATTAACCCATTTTTTCCAGGTACCCAGATTTCTTGAGGTCTAGTTATAGTCACTTCTTAGGTTATCCATGGTTACAGTATGAGAACTCTTAGAACCATAGTCTATTGAAAGTTGGAGCTGTCTAGTGGTGGACATGTTGGGAACGTGCGCCGAGGATCAGGTCTCCCTGACAGCTTCCACCGGACTAGAGCAAAGTAGTATAGCTGAATCCCTCTGATAACCCAGGATGGATGCAGGCAGGGGAGCCGGGAGTCTATCACTGCAGCCCCCAACACTTGTGTATATTATGGGTGCCCCAGGTGGGACTGGGCACCCAATAAAAATAAAACAAAAAAAAATAAAACTTGACACAGGCAGCATGGAACTGGGCTCCCCTGGCTTGCATTTTTTAATAAAATATATAGGCCATGGATGCCCTTGGTGGGACCGAGGCACACAAATAAAAAATAAAAAAAATTCACAACCTTGCTTTTTCATTTTTGAAGCAGCAAGTCCACTCACTGGATACTTACTGCTCCTTTTCAGGAGCATCCCCTATTGGCCTTTGTGGGTTATATTTTTATATGTCCTAGTTGCGGTAGTGTCCCAAGCAGGAGCAGGGCCACCATCAATAAGTTACAAATGTTTTGGGGGCTGACAGGAGAACAGCACCCCCCTCCCCCCAGGAACGTTAAGAACACACTGTAAGTTTCCTGGCCCATTGAATGCAAGACCCCAGGAGAGCTTGCCATTATTTTTTAAGCAGTGCAAGCACTTCAGCTGGAGTAAGGTACTCCTTGTGGTTGTTTCTATGTCTGCATTTAGTTGCCTGAAGAATATTAAAGAAAGAAACAAACACACATTTATGGTTGTTTAGAATAAAAATGCTTTATTTAAAATATTTTTTGTTGCAAAAATGTGTATTCCTATGTGTGTATTTATAAGGATTACTTTGGAATATGGTTATTCATAAATTATTGTAACCAATATTTTACTAAGCCATCGGTCTGCTTTATTTAGGTCCCCCTGCTAAAGTGAGTAGGCCAGCCATATATATTTTGGTGTTCTGACCCTTTGACGAAGCCAGTAGGTTTGCCTTACTTAAAATGACATCCTACCACAAAACTTTACTGAACAAACCAAAGGTTAAAGTGACATTATATTTAGGTCTGGTAATAATATCTTATGTTACAATAAAATAAACTTCAGAAATGTAATAAAAAGCAAAGGTTAAAGTGACATTATAGTTAGCTCAAAATGTCTGTCAAAATGTAACATTACTGAAGTAACTATAATTTCTGCCCTCAATATGGACTGCTTATGACCTCACATAGTGCATAAATCATCACATATTGTATGACATAATTGATAACATCACTGATAGCATTTGCAATTACATCATTGGTGACAACACTGTGCATGGCGAGGGCACAAGTTATTGATGATTCAGCTAAGTCTAACTAATATTAGTGTTTTTGAGTTTAAAATGCTATCTTTGAATCCAGCAACACAAGTAACAGATCTCACTCGCTTTTGGGAGGTGATGGGCTATCTCTTAATGCAAGCTGCTGGAGGAAGAGGCAATGGCACCTGAAACCTGACGCCCTTGCTGCGTTGGTAGGCACTAGATGCAATCAACGGGCCCGTGACAGCCTAGCACAACAGCAAGGTCGGCCATTGATCTGCAATACCTGCTCAGAACTGCACTCCTGAAGCCTGGAGGTAGAATCACAACCACCCAGAAGAATACCACAGCTACACCATATTTGCAGACCACATCATTCTCCAATATGGAACACCTGTCGTTGAAGGTCCATGTAATAGCCGACTTCACCCTAAGCGGCACTTTCATCTACAGACCACTGGGACAGCGCATCAACTTCACCATCACCAACTTTTTTGCACCACTCACCCTTGATGTAGCAGTCACATCCTACTCAGAGACCGGAACTTCCACCTTAAAGACCATGCCGACCACACAGCAAGAACACTCATTTAAGACCTAGGGAGCATGCCTTCACTCAACAAGCAAAGCGACCCACCCACTTTGCTAGAAACCTCCTGGACCCAATCTTTGCTAACTTCAACAACATCTGAGTCAATGAGCACACACCAGTTCCCGGATAGACCACACCCTTATCAAGTTCAGCATCCCTGCCCCGGCACAATGCACATACACTACCACCAGATCAAGCCGCCAAAACTGGAATACCATGTCTTATAAGGACTGGAACACTGCTGTCAACACCCACTGACCCACACACAGCAACAGACTCCTCAAAGCCATCAACAATTTCAACAACTGGATCACTGCCAAAGCAGACTCCCTGGCTCCCCTCAAAACCAGCAATGCAACAAAATCCAAAAGCTCAGGATAAATGTGTGCACTTCAACAAACACTACACACCAGAGTTTTAATTGCCATGAAATGATCGTGCACACTGTTGCCGATCTGAACGTCAAGGTTTACATGCTGGAAATGAATTGCGCACACTGCCGATTCAAACAAGAAAATGCAAATACCATGAAATGATCGCGCACACTGTAGCTGATCTGAACATCAAGTTTTACATGCTGGAAATGAATCGTCCACACTGCCGATTCGAACAAGAATATGCAAATGCCATGAAATGATCGCGCAAGCTGTTGCAGATCTGAACATCAAGTTTTACATGCTAAAAATGAATCCCGCACACTGCAGATTCGAACAAGAATATGCAAATGTAATGAACTGATCGGGCAAGCTGTTGCCGATCTAAACATCAAGTTTTACATGCTGGAAATGAGTCGTGCACACTGCTGATTCGAACAAGAATATGCAAATGCCATGAAATGATTGCACAAGCTGTTGCCGATCTGAATGCCAGGGTTTACATGAGACCAATAATTCACACACTCTGAAAGTTTCACAAGTAGGCCCCAAAACTCGAGGATCTTTGAGAATGGGGTCTGGGGCCCAGCCCGACCTCCGCCTTAAAGCCCTGCTCAGGGATCACCAATATAATGCGGGGCACGCCTGGAACATCAAGGTAGGCCTACCGAACAGGAGCTCAGGAAGATGCTGCTGCTCTTCACCGGGACCTCTGAATAGTGAGCACGTGGAGCTGGGCTGACTGCCTTATATAGAGTCTGGCCCATCCCACAAACCACACCCAGTCATGCTGCAGGGAAAGCTTCTAGAAGGTCCTAGAAAGGGACCACACACTAACACACTCAGTAAGCCTGCAGCAATACCTAGCAAATGAACAGTTATTGCAAACATGATTAATAGTGTTTTTCAAGGTTAAACTCTGCAATGCAAAGGGTTAACATACTGCATATAAACACAATGCATGAATTATGCTCTTGCATAAAGGCTGGGTCTTTGCATTTTTGTTGCCCGTAGAGCGCGCACTGTCCTGATGTCGACAGTACTCCCCTCTCCCAAGAGCACTCTAGGGCCTGGTTTGCCTGGGTTAAGACGATGAAAACGTCTCACTAGTCGTGGAGCATGAATGTCAGATGCAGAGACCCATGAGTTACTTTCGGGACCGTAACCTTTCCAAGAGATCAGATACCACAGGTTACGACCTCTGAGTTTGGAATCCAACACCTGTTTAACTTCGTATTCCAATTCCCCCTGTACTAGAACTGGAGCTGGTTGGGAGCGTACCTTCTGGACTGCTTTTTTCAGGAGGGAAGTATGGAACACCGGATGAATACGTAGTGACCGGGGCAACTGCAGTTTATAGGTCACTGGATTAATTTGTTGGAGGACAGTGTAAAGACCTATGAGTTTGGGATTAAACATGTGTTTTTTCTTGAAGTCTATGTGTCTTGTAGAAAGCCACACTTTATCACCTGGTTGATACTGAGGTCCTTCACAATGTTTCTTGTCGTAGTGCTTTTTGTATTTTTGTTTAGCTTTTTTTAGATGCTGTTGAATCAGTTTCTGTGTTTGGTGGAGTTGTTGAATGGTTTCCGACACAGCTGGTGTAAGAGAACTTTCATGAGAAATCGTGATGGGCAAGGTATCAGTATGATAGCCAAACGAGCCAAAAAAGGGTGTGACACCAGTGGAGGTGTGAAACAAGTTATTGTAGGCTAGTTCAGCTAACCAGAGCATTGATGTCCAGGAATGAAATGCTTTCTCAGCGTAAGCACGCAGGTATTGTTTCAATGTCTGATTCAGTCTCTCAGTTTGGCCATCTGTTTGAGGATGATGGCTAGTAGATAGTGTGGATGTAATTTGAAGTGTTTTGCACCACGTTTTCCAGAAGTTGGAGGCAAATTGCGATCCTCGATTGAAGAGAATCATTCTCGGCAGCCTGTGATAACGGACTACTCTATTCAGTAGAATGGTCGCCAGTTCACTGGAGGTGGGCAATTTCTTACAGGCAATGAAATGTCCATATTTCATGAGACTATCTACCACCACAAGGATTACTGAATGCTGTTGAACAACTGGTAGACCTGTAATGAAGTCTAACGAGATGTGTTCCCAAGGTCGAAGTGGAGTTGGGAGCGGATGCAACAAACCTTTCGGTTTTGAATGACTTGTCTTGATGCGAGCACAGACTTCGCAGTTAGTGACCATTGTTTTAACGTCTTTTGTCAGAGTAGGCCACCAAAAGTAGCGTTGGATTAATTCAAGAGTTTTAGGAGTGCCTGGGTGACCTGCCGTAGGTATAACATGCAACCAATGAAATACTAACTTGCGAAGCTTGGCAGTGGGCACAAACAAACGTGAGTCATGGAAAGGTAGTCCTTGCTTGATTGATCTTTTGGGATCTGCTTGAGCCCATACCTGCCATTTCTCAATGGTGAAGGAATTACAGATGTCTTCAAATAAATCTTCGGTCCTTATGATGCAGAGGACCTTGTCTGGAGCAATGATAGCTCTGGAAGGCTGGAATGTAGGTAACGTGGTAGACTCTTGGCAGGACAAGGCGTCTGCTTTGCGATTATCTTTACTAGGATGAAAAGTTACCACAAAATCGAACTCAGCAGAGAACAGCATCCAGCATAATTGCTGAGGAGTCAAAAGTCTAGCTGAACTCATGAACTGGAGATTGCGATGATCAGTATATACTGTGATAGTGTACTTGGCACCTAACAAATGATGTCTCCACTCTTTAAAGGCATCACGGATCGCCAGAAGCTCTTTCTCAGCAATGACATAGTTCTGTTCGGCTTTGTTCAGTTTTCGAGACATGTAAGCTACAGGATGAAGTTTGCCAGTGTCTTTACTTCGTTGTGACAAGACTGCACCAATTGCCACATCTGAGGTATCTGCTTCAACTATGAATGGACGATCCACATAAGGGTGACTCAAGACTGGGGCAGTGGAAAAAGCTTCCTTCAAAGTTGAAAAGGCTCTGTCAGCCTCTGGAGACCACACACATTTTTCTTTCTTTCTCAATAACTTGGTGGTTGGCACCACTGTCTGAGAGAAATGGTTCATAAACCTGCGATAAAAGTTTGCAAAACCCAGGAAGCACTGTACATCTCGAACAGTCTTTGGAGTGGGCCAATCGGATACAGCTTGTACTTTCGTTTCTGCCTTGACCATACCTTGAGGGCTAAGGATAACCCCTAAAAACTCAACTGTGGTAACATGAAATTCACACTTGGTTAGTTTGCAATATAAATGATGCTTTCGAAGAGCTGTGAGAATCTTCTTGACATGTTCGGTTTCATTGTCCGAATAGATCAAAATATCATCGATATGGACTATTGCAAATATGTCTAAACACTCTCTAAGGACGTCATTCAGGAAAAATTGAAATGCTGCTGGAGCATTGCACAGTCGTAAGAGCATGACGGTGTATTCAAAGAGACCATATCTTGTCTTGAACGCAATTTTCCATTCGTCACCTTCTCTCATTCTGACTAAATGGTAAGCACCTCGTAGATCGAGCTTAGTGTAAATCTTTGCTTTTTTCACTTGATCCAACAAGACAGGAATCAGAGGCAAGGGGTATTTGTTCTTGACTGTGACCTTGTTCAAACCCCCATAGTCAATACAGGTTCGAAGGTCCCCATTAGCCTTGGGGACAAAAACAAAGGAGAGGCTGCAGGAGGCTTGGAAGGACGGATGAAGCCATTCTCTAACAATTGATTTAAGTACTTTCGTAAGTGTTGATTTTCATGTTCTGACAAGGCGTACACACGACAGCTAGGGAGTATCGCACCTGGAGTTAGATCAATTTGGCAGTCATAAGGTCTATGAGGAGGCAAGGTTTCTGCTTCTTTTTCATCGAACACATCTTCATAGGATGAATACTGCCTCGGCAACTTTACCTCTTTCTCTGCTGCCGTGGCTATCTGAGAGTTGCAATTTTTGGCGACTCAAGACATCTGGAGACATTTCTTATTACATAAGGCGGAAGAGAACACGACTTTCCGTTCTGCCCAGTTAATCTCAGGATTGTGATGAGTTAACCATGGTAAACCAAGGATAATTCCATACTGCATATAAACACAATGCATGAATTATGCTCTTGCATAAAGGCTGAGTCTTTGCATTTTTGTTGCCCGTAGAGCGCGCACTGTCCTGATGTCGACAGTACTCCCCTCTCCCAAGCGCACTCTAGGGCCTGGTTTGCCTGGGTTAAGACAATGAAAACGTCTCACTAGTCGTGGAGCATGAATGTCAGATGCGGAGACCCATGAGTTACTTTCGGGACCGTAACCTTTCCAAGAGATCAGATACCACAGGTTACGACCTCTGAGTTTGGAATCCAACACCTGTTTAACTTTGTATTCCAATTCCCCCTGTACTAGAACTGGAGCTGGTTGGGAGCGTACCTTCTGGACTGCTTTTTTCAGGAGGGAAGTATGGAACACCGGATGAATACGTAGTGACCGGGGCAACTGCAGTTTATAGGTCACTGGATTAATTTGTTGGAGGACAGTGTAAAGACCTATGAGTTTGGGATTAAACATGTGCTTTTTCTTGAAGTCTATGTGTCTTGTAGAAAGCCACACTTTATCACCTGGTTGATACTGAGGTCCTTCACAATGTTTCTTGTCGTAGTGCTTTTTGTATTTTTGTTTAGCTTTTTTTAGCTTTTCGCCTTCTCTCATTCTGACTAAATGGTAAGCACCTCGTAGATCGAGCTTAGTGTAAATCTTTGCTTTTTTCACTTGATCCAACAAGACAGGAATCAGAGGCAAGGGGTATTTGTTCTTGACTGTGACCTTGTTCAAACCCCCCATAGTCAATACAGGTTTGAAGGTCCCCATTAGCCTTGGCGACAAAAAACAAAGGAGAGGCTGCAGGAGGCTTGGAAGGGCGGATTAAGCCATTCTCTAACAATTGATTTAAGTACTTTCGTAAGTGTTGATTTTCATGTTCTGACAAGGCGTACACACGACAGCTAGGGAGTATCGCACCTGGAGTTAGATCAATTTGGCAGTCATAAGGTCTATGAGGAGGCAAGGTTTCTGCTTCTTTTTCATCGAACACATCTTCATAGGATGAATACTGCCTCAGCAACTTTACCTCTTTCTCTGCTGCCGTGGCTATCTGAGAGTTGCAATTTTTGGCGACTCGAGACATCTGGAGACATTTCTTATTACATAAGACGGAAGAGAACACGACTTTCCGTTCTGCCCAGTTAATCTCAGGATTGTGATGAGTTAACCATGGTAAGCCAAGGATAATTCCATACTGAGGAGCATGGATAACGTCAAAGATGAACTTCTCTTCATGTTTGGTTCTTTGATCTCCCCATCACAGATCACCAACAAGGGGACAGTCTGAAGAGTTACTGGGCCTCCAGTCAAGAGTTTTCCGTCTACTGCTTATATTATCTCTGGAGTTTTCTTCTTGGTGCATGGGATCCCCCATGCACGAACCAATTGGGCATCAACAAAGTTCTCAGCAGCCCCAGAATCTACGAGGGGATTCTTGAAATAGTTATTTTTCTTTACTTGAACTCTAATGCCCAGCTTGAGATGTCTAGACTTTGAAGGATCCACGGTGACACCCAAGAGCAACCCTTCTTTACATCTTGGGTGATCTTATTTTCCGGCTCGACTTGTACATTGGCTGCAATTTTCTGGACAGGACCTCGTTTGCTCTTTGGTTTGATTGGACAATCTTTGGCGAAATGACCCTTGCGCCCACAATAAAGACATTGACCGTTCTTTCTACGTAGGTTCTTTTCGTCTTTGATCAGAGGTCTCCTGATAGTTCCGATTTCCATAGGTTCCGGAGTTCTCTCTTTCTGAGTTCTTGATTCCCTATGATCGTGAACACGCCAGGAATATTTCTTAGTTTTTTTGCTTGTTCCCCTTCGTTCTGCAAGACGATGATCCAGGCTCAAATCAAGGTTTATTAGATCTTGACAATCTGTAGGCTGCGGGTCTATCTGGGCAAGAATGTCCTTTAACTCATCCTTGAGTCCTTTGTAAAACAAGGCTGCTTGCTTTTCTTCAGGCCAGGATGTCTCGGCTACCAGCCGATTAAAATTAGCTAAGTAGGAAACTAGATCTTGGTTACCTTGTCGCAAGTCTAATAGTTCACGGTTTGCCGACAATATCACTGTCTTCGATCAAACACTCGTTCAAACTCACGAACAAAATTTCTCCAATTGTAAAGCAGCGGACTGTCTTTACACACAAGAGGGACTGCCCAGGCGGCTGCGTCCCCAGTCAGGTAAGATAACAAGAAGGCCACCCTGGATTTGGCATCAGGGAAAGTGTTTGGTCGGCAGGTAAAATGTAATTCCACTTGAACCAAGAAAGATTGCGCTTTCAGGGGATTGCCTGAAAAAACATTCTGGAGGAGCCAGGGGGATAGCTGAGGGAACGTTGTGGGAAATGTTCGTAGGAGGATTACCTCCAGAAGCTTGAGAAGGAGGATAAGGCCAAGACACACCCAAAGGATTTTGTTCCTTCATTTCTACCCTTTCCTGCAATTGACTCACTCTCTCAGCTAAGCTGGCTGCTATATCCTTTGATGACACTACCTCTGCTTGGAGCTGCGTGATAACTTTGACTAGCTCGTCCAATGTGGCCATGCTGAGAACACACGCAAACCAGGAGGATAATAAATTTGTGGGCTCACAATTCTGTCAGGGAGAACAGATCCTCGGGGCCTAAGCACGTTCCCAACATGTCCACCACTAGACAGCTCCAAAGCTCTGATAGAAATATCACAGAGCCTGAGAGAGTGCAAGTGGGGATAGGGGGGTTAGGTAGGGAACAGCTGGGAAGGAGACCTGTAGGAAGCAAAAGGTTAAACAACACAATATCAAGATATAATCACATTGACTTTCAATAGACTATGGTTCTAAGAGTTCTCATACTGAAACCATGGATGACCTAAGAAGTGACTATAACTAGACCTCAAGAAATCTGGGTTCCTGGAAAAAATCAAGAATGGGTTAATACAATGTTTCATATGAGCTTTTCATGAAATATCACATACTGTACCTTCTAGAATAATGTTTCAGAACAAACATTGCATTTTTACATGAGGACAAAAGGCTATCTGGAAACTTCCCTGGAAAACAATAGGAATTGTACTAAGGACTTATTATGCACAAAGAATGTCACATTTAGAATTTATCATCTTCACAGAAAATCCAAAAGCTCGGGATAAATGTGTGCACTTCAACAAACACTACACACCAGTGTTTTAATTGCCATGAAATGATCGCGCACACTGTTGCCGATTTGAACGTCAAGTTTTACATGCTGGAAATGAATGGCGCACACTGCCGATTCGAACAAGAAAATGCAAATACCATGAAATGATCACGCACACTGATGCTGATCTGAACATCAAGTTTTAGATGCTGGAAATGAATCGCGCACACTGCTGATTCGAACAAGAATATGCAAATGCCATGAAATGATCGCGCAAGCTGTTGTCGATCTGAATGCCAAGGTTTACATGAGAGCAATGAATCGCTCACTCTGAAAGTTTCACAAGTAGGCCCCAAAACTCGATAGTGTTTGAGAACGGGGTCGGGGGCCCAGCCCGACCTCCGCCTCACGGCCCTGCTCAAGGATCACCAATATAATACGGGGCAGGCCTGGAACATCAAGGTAGGCCTCAGGAACAGAAGCTCAGGAAGTTGCTGCTGCTCTGCACCGGGACCTCTGAATAGTGAGCACGTGGAGCTAGGCTGGCTCCCTTATATAGAGTCTGGCCCAGCCCACAAACCACCCAGTCATGCTGCAGGGAAAGCTTCTAGAAGGTCCTAGAAAGGGAACACACCCTAACACACTCAGTAAGCCTGCAGCAATACCTTTCAAATGAACAGTTATTGCAAACATCATTAATAGTGTTTTTCAAGGTTAAACTCTGTAATGCAAAGGGTTAACATTCTACATATAAACACAATGCATGAATTATGCTCTTGCATAAAGGCTGGGTTTGTGCATTTTTGCCAACCGTAGAGCGCGCACTGTCCTGATGTTGACAGAAGCAGTCTTTGTTTCTGATCCCACAAGGAGGGAGCAAACCTATGTTTCCTGGCCAGGAGAGCGTGGGCAGGGTATTAGGTTTATGTTCCCTGTACTTGCTCGCCTGGGCAGGAAATAACACATCAGGACCTAGGTTTGGGGTTCCCTGGGTCATCCTATGGCTCAAGGACAGAGGGCGTGGCCAAGATCGTGGACGGAGTGGACCCCTAAATCCATCTCCGCTTAAGGCCAGATTATAATCCTGAAAGGATCATGACAGCCTACTCAAATATCCGCACAGAGCAAGGCCCCCGGGACCTGAGACCTCCGCACCACAACCTCCGCGGTGTGAGGCCACCACTGAGAGGATCCAGGAACCGACTTGGGCCCGCGTGTTGGTGTCGGACCGGATGTCACGAATCGCTGGGCCTGGCGCTAGACTGCTGTGGGGCCCGTGGGGAGGAGCTAGCTGCTGTGACCGGGGTCGCAGGGACCCTTGGCGCTAAGGGTATCGCTGGACAGGGACTTTTGCCAGCGGAGCGTGGCCGTGAGCGGGGATCGTGCGGCCCGCCAGGTGGCAGCCTGCCAGGGTGCAGCGTCACACAGTGTTTACGTCTTGCGGAGGGGTGTGTGCGAGCCAGAGGGGAGGCCCACGGCCGGAGGCTGTTGGTGGGGAGCAGCACAGTACCTATGGGGGTAGAGAGGAGGAGTTTGCTACGATCTGGTCCCCCCCTGCCGCTCATATCATGCCCGGCACTGGAAGTGCACTGCTTCCTATGAGGGGGAGCACGATTTTCCCACCCAGACGGACCAGTGGTTGGGGGTGTGCACCTCGGGTAGCCGTGCAGCTGACATTGTACATCCTCCCAAAGCCATACCTTGCTGAGTGGCTTGTGGAGTGTGCGTCTTACGCCACAGTCGGAGTGGATTGTTGTTTATGACTTGGAAACTCTTCGAGACGGGGCGCACCAAATCAGACAGGCCTGGCATGGCGGGTCCGGGTACACGCATATCGGTGATACAGAGAGAGCCTGGGGCCTCCCTGGATATATCGGTGGCAGCTATTCTAGCGGCGCACACACAGAAGTTTGAGGGCATTCTTAATGCAGTGCAGAGTATTAAGTCCACACTGGAACCTAAGATTGATGCCTTGCGTATTGATGTGGGCCAGTTGCGAGAGGCTCTTAAGAAATTGAAGGACCGAGCTGCAACCACTAAAAGCACAGTATCAGAGTTGCGCCCCTCACTGGCAAATGCTACCAAACACATTAAGGACTTGCAAAAAGAGGTTCTGCAACTACATCAATGACTCGAGGACCAGGAGGGGAGGTCCTGTCACAACAGTATCCGTGTGGTGGGTCAACCGGAACAAGAGGAGGGCCCCAGCCTGGACCTGTACATGGAGCAATGGCTGCCCCAAACAGCCCTGCAAGGTAAACATTTGTCCTTCTTCTCGGTGGAAAGAGCACATAGGGTCCCTGGTTGGCCCCATCTGCCGGGGGCCTCTCCTCGCCCAGTGGTGGTCCGACTCTTTAATTACAGGGACAGAGATCACATCCTGCAGAAGGCTAGCGCCAGTGGCCCCTGGAAAATGGCCAATGCACAGGTACACATTTACTCCGATTATACTCTAGAGGTGCAACAAAAGCGTACCTCTTTCCTTTTAGTGAAGCGCACACTGAGGGAGCATAATGTTAGAAATGCATTGCAATTTCCGGTGACACTCCGGATCATAACAGGCACTAACACCATCCTCTGTGCCACACCGGAGGAGGCCTGTGCATGGCTAGAAGGCAGTGGCATAGCTCCAGTGACACCAAAATTACCTCCACATTCAATGAGGCGCAAGACAAGGGGGGGCACAGGCACTGCCCCTTCCGAGGTGCAAGCTTCCATGGAGAGAAAGTGGGCGTGCGCAGTGGTGGAACTGCACGTGGGCTCCCCTGTGTCATCAGTGGGGAGTGGGGATCAGCAGGATAAGTTCCCTCCGGAACTGGATGTGGAACAGTTCCAGGTAATCTTGGGCGGGGGCCCGCTGGTGACACAACAGACTGCAGAGGACGTGCTGTAGAGTGTGCCGCGCCTGGTCCACGGCTAAATTACTGTCCAGACCTAACAATGCCGATGCCGCATACGCTAAGGGGATCCTCCCAGCCTCCTTGAGGGAGGCGACGTTGGTGGTCCTCCCCAAACCAGGCAGAGACCCCTTACTGTTGGGATCATATCGGCCGCTATCATTACTTAACTCCGATTACAAGATCCTAAGCCGTATGTTAGCAGACAGAAGAAGAAGAAAAAATTCATCCATTACAACAAATAAGCACCAATACAATTGTTAATATAACAGTAAAACCATATATAGTAAAAACCATCCATCAAAAATATAAACATATAAAACCTCATTCGTAGAAAACAGTAAGATCATTGTAAAAACTCTACATTGTTACGCCAAGTAATAGCTCCCTTCAGGAATGATCCCAGGCCCTTCCACACCAATACATCAGAGGCCATTTGCAACCACATAAAAGCAGGACGATATTGCACGAAACCCTTGGGCCTTAGGAGAGGTAATAGAAATTGAGTTCTAAATGTTGCATAAAAAACACAAAACAATGTAAAATGGGACAGGGTCTGTTGGGACACCCCATCACAGGGGCAATGTCTAATAGATTTTTCCCCATACTGACCTAGCGGGAAGCACAGATTACTTCTAATGATCCCCAAACGGAATCGAGTTATAAGAGACCTTTCCCTCACATCCTTTATCTCTAAGAGATAGCGCTCAGGACCCACCCACATCTTCAACATGATAAAATCCCTGATCGATTTTTTCCCTAAAGCCTCCCCCTCCCTCTTGGTCTCTTGAATTCTCAAAAAATTGTCCTTAGCCCATTTCTTATCGCAACTAGTCAGGCCCTCAGGGTAGTCAAACAAATCAGGCCGCCCCAGATCATGAGCCCTCTTCCTTATGTACGTCAACCAGGGAATATTCTTTGCATTGTTGCAAGCCAAACAATCCCTTAAGATATCCCTATTAAGAGTGGCATGGTCGTTACTCCAGATTGAGATCCATTGCAGAAGGGGAGCCAACTGGATAGTGTCCTGCACACTCTCAAGATTCAGTTCCAGATGAATGCAAAAACCAGGGATATTTTGTCCAACTCCCAAAAGCCTTCTACAGAACCGGTTTTCTTCCACCGTAAGGGCTCGGGTATCCCTATACCCCCACAGAGCCGCACCATACAGCAGGACAGGGAGGCATTTCCGCCTATAGATTTCACACAAAGGCTTGATAGGTTTACTCCCTACCCTTACAGCAAAGTCAAAAGTCGCACCAGCTGTTGCCTGAAAAAGCACACCCCTTCTGTCAATACAGGGTTTCCAAGATCCTTTCTCATCAAAAATGACTCCTAAGTATAGAAACTCATGGACCCTGCTGATAATTTGATCCTCCACCCTTAGCTCCCCCACCCTGCTTAAGGGTCTTCCACAAACCATAAAATGTGATTTCTTAAAATTGACCTCTAAACCCAAAGTTGACATAAAGGAGGCATAAGCTCTATTTCCCGGAGACCATTCATAGTGCGGGCCATAAGGACTGCATCATCAGCGTACGTCAACACAGGGATATCAATACCATTCACCTTTGGGACATCCCTACAATGTTCCATCAAAAATCCAGACAGTCCATTTAAAAAATCCAGACAGTCCATTAACCATTAGCAGACAGACTTACGCCCATAATCCCTGGATTAGTTCATTCTGACCAGAACGGATTCATCCCGGGCAGAAGCACTTTCCTCAACCTCCACCGATTGTTCTCTATTATGGACTGGGTGAGGGAGAAGGAATGGGACACTGTGGTGGCTCACTAGATATAGAAAAAGCATTTGATACACTGGGGTGGGCCTATCTGCTGAGGGTACTGCAAAAGATGGGCTTTGGGCCCAATTTCCTTAAATGGATAACTCTGTTATATCAGGCACCTTTGGCCTGGGTGAAGACGGGCACTATGATCTCTAAGCCCTTCGATATTGGGCGTGGGACACTACAGGGATGGCCCCTGTCACCATTTATTTTTGCACTAGCAATGGAGCACTTGGTGCAGGCCCTGAGAATGAGGGCGGCTGATTGGGGTCTGTACCTGGGAGAGGTTTGGCACGTCATCTTGCTCTAAGCGGATGACGCGCTGGTATACCTTTGCAACTCCGCTGCGGTTGTGCCCCAGTTGATGGCATTGCTGAAGGGGTTTGGCCTCAAGGAAAATTGGGCAAAGTCCTGTTTGTTCCCTCTTACGTCTCTGACTATGTCCCAACGCGAACAATTACCCAAGACCTCCCTGTCGTGGGCATGCGACACTATCAAATGCCTTGGGATCAGAAAATACCACGAGGAAAAAGATTTAATAGACGCAAATATAGGTAGTGTACTGACGGGTGTGAGGTCTTTGTTACAATTCTGGACATCCCTCCCGCTCTCCACATTGGGCAGACTAGCCATCTCTAAGATGCTGCTGCTCCCAAGATTACTATACCACTTCTCGGCTCTCCCGATCTTCCTCCCGAATAAATGGTTTGCTGAGTTGCGTTCCCTTCTTACAGCATTGATATGGGGTAAAGGTAGATGCCCTAAGCAAGCTTTATGTACCTATTTCGTAGGGAAGCCTGGGTGTCCCAAATTTCTAGCACTATTTCGTTGCGGCCCAACTCCAATGGCTATGCGTTGGCTAGCAGGGTAAAACTTGTATGAACTATGCGCCACATTCAAACAAGGAGGCACAGATAGACTGTTGAGCTGGTTGATGACTCCAAACCCTGACATGCCACTTGGTGATAATAATTTATTAATGATGAATGCCAAGAAATGCTGGCTCAGGTACACGCACAAATCAAGGCAGGAATTCCCATATGCGCCACAACTATCTCTGTGGGCCCTGCCGGGCTGTGCTAATAATTTGCATAAACCAACGGCGACTGCATGAGAAGTTGCGGGAATAGTGGAGTGGGGCGACCTCTTTGAGGACCATATGCTGATCCTGTTTACTAGCTTAGTGAATGATTTCAGTGTGTCACCAGGCACCTTCCTTACTTATGCGGCGATAACTCGACTTGCGACAATCTAATGGGGCACTATGCCCAGGGAGCCTGTTATATCGGTATTGCTCCAGACACTGCTGACACACGGGGTGAGAGGAAAGCAATCACAAACATCTACAAAGCGCTACACATAGATGATAAATGCCCCCTTGCATCTCTGCGGGCATACTGGGAGGAAGCGCTTCAAAGTGAACTCACAGATGCACAATGGGAACAAGCCCTCACGGTCCCGAAAATGATTTCAATGAATGCCCGCTACAAATACATTCAGTTTAATTATCAACTTCGCACTTACCTCACCCTTGCGAGGTTGGTGAGGATCTACCCATCTGCAGTGGATAGGTGCCCAAGATGCCACAATGGGAATGCTGATTTTTTACACATGGTATGGTCCTGCCCCCAAGTGGTTGCGTTTTGGGAAAGTATAACCAAGACGCTAAATAAAATTACGGGGGGAGAACACGCGTCAAGACATGGCACACTTTATGCTCAGTGTCACACGCAGAACCCCTAAGAACAAATCATCGAACAAAATCTTAGACTTAGCGCTCATACTAACAAAAAGACATTTAGCAATGTGCTGGAAATATGCCACAACCCCACCAGTGTCGAGATGGCTCGCAGACCTACGCAATGGAGTTCTTGCAGAACAACAAATATTAATGTTGTCACATACTCCAGCTGACCCCTCATCCTACCCCCCAAACTGGACTGCATTTATTGGAGGAATTGCAAGAATCCTTGGTCGGGAAGCAATGTAGTATAATGTTGGGGGGGGTGGTTCCACCCTAATCCCCCACCCACCTGTACTGGGGACACATGGGTGACCCGTCCACTGTGCTGGCTCTGACCCCGACCATAGCCTGAAAATCCGGCTCATGCATCTTACAGCACACCCTAGCTACAGCATTCCCTAGCTGCACACCTAGTTAATTGTAGTTTTGTTATTGTTTTGTTTTCTGTTCATAGTATAGAACATGTACATCATCCAGTTGTAATTAAACTATCAGCCTGTGGACAACTCTAATCAGTACACATACGTCAATTTGATATGTTTAGCTTTATTATAATGGTTGTCAAATGTAATGCATTATGTGACAATACCTACGTACAAGCATTGATATGTTGCTGCTAAAAGTTTGTTATACTGTATAGCTTTGCAATTGGAAACGATTCCTAATGTTCAGAAAAATAAAGAAATATGGAATAAAAAAATTCCTATGGCTCAAGGACTCAGGCCCCATGTAACGCTCCCCAGATAACACATCAGGTCCCATGGGATGGCGTCCCCGGGGCCATTATATGGCTCGAGGAAGGGGCCGCATGTATGTGACCCAGGGGGTTTCAACAAAAGGGCAGTTCTGCCCTGTTTCTTTTTACCATGGCACTGTGGCACTGAAATAAAATATTAGATTTTGGTTCAGGTCAAGGCATCTCTACCCTGGCCGCCTTTATATTTTTTATATATTTTTTTGGGACACGGTGCTACAGTCCCAGAGCACTTAAATGGCTGGCAAACATATTTGTTGATGTGAAGCAGCCAATTAAATCATATCTTTTGATCAGCCAGTCCTGCAATACTACTACCTATGCATTTTGAACCTTAATTTTTAAACAACTACTGAACGGATTTACTCCTTATCATATAGAGCACGCTTTCTGGATAAGGATCTAGGATTCTGCCAAATTTGGTGTAATTCTGTTCAGCCATTGTGGCTGTAGCCGTGTATAAGACAACCTATGGAAAATTGCAAAGGAAAATGCATTTTGGGACCCCTTTTTTCTCTCAGCCCCCGCTTGATGGATCACTGCAAAACTTTCTAGAAAGTAGCCGAGGTGGACGGACCTTTTCTTTTTGGAAAGTTTTGTGAAGATTCGTCAAACAGCCAAATGTTTAGTAAACCAAAAAATCCGAACCTTGTCCTAAATATAAGTATATCCCTAATGTGTTATACAGTAGGTAGTTATAGTTAGGACCTAGTTTCCATATAAAGAGCGATTTTTGTGTTGTCAGTAACTTTGGCACCACTTGACGAACCTTCACAAAATTTTCAAAATGTATACTTTGGTCGGTTCAGCTATTGTCTTGAAAGTTTGGGGGTGATCGGTCAAGAGGGGGGCGAGAAAAAGGTAGGGCCCCAAAATGCGTTTTCCCCATACATTTTCTCATAGGGATTTTGAATATGACTACAGCCGGAACCTCTGGATGGAATTACATCAAATTTGGCAGAAAGCTAGCTCTTGGTCCAGAAAGCACTCGTTTTGTGAATTGGTGTGAATCCGTTCAGTGGTTTTAGATATATGAAAGGTTAAAAAATATAAATATCGAGGGATGCAGATCCTTTGAGATCCAGCTGTCTCCGTGCTGATATCTGGTTGGCTGCCAACACTTGAAATATTGGAAGCCATCTTGGGAATCGGCTCCAGCCACATCCCAGAAAAAAATTGAAAAAAAAGAAAAGGGGCCTTGGTCTAGGGGTCCCTTACAGACCCTGCCAGGACGAAAAAGTATTTTTTTTTAAAATGTCAGGAAAATCCGCAGACCCTGATCTACGGATTTCCATAACATTTGAAAAAAAGGTGGTCTCCCACCCTTTTTATTATTTTGCCACCAGGTGGGCCAGGTCCCGGGGGGAATGGGAGCATTAAAATAAGAGGTGTGCACAGGGCTGTGTCCGGGGGCTTTTATTAGCGCCAGGGACGACCACCTCACCTGGGCTAAACAATAATTTGATATGGGGGAGGCCTATATGGCCTCCCCCAGAGCCCTGGGACGACCACCTCCCAGGACTAAAAATTTAATTAACATGGGGGAGCCCAGGTGCCCCCCGCAGCCCCAAGGACGCCACCTACCAAGGGCTAAAAAATCATTTAACATAGGGGTGCCCGCATGGCCCCCACAGCCCTGGAGACCGCCACCTCCCTGGGCTAAAGAAATGTAAGAAAGGGGGGCCGTTGTGGGCCTCGGGGACCACCATGCTCTGGGACAAATTTCAAGTGTTTTAGAGGGCTGCATAGCCCCCTTCGAGGAGAAAATAATGACCCTGGGGACTGCCACCCGCCCAGGGCCTGCTCCCATGACATAGTTGTTTGCTGTGATTTGGAGGGAGCTTTGACAGCTCCAGCCAATTCAGAGCAAAAACTCTGGTTCCAGCAAGCGAGACCTGGCAGACAGCTCTCGCTTGCTGGGAGCAGAGATTTTCTCTGTTTCCCAGCCCAAATAGATGCAGGCAGGGAAACAGAGGAAACTATTGCTCTCACAGACAGGAAGCTGTATGTTTAGCAGCTCCCTGTCTGTGACAGCAATGCCAGCTCGTGCAGGAGTCAGTGAGCTGGCTGGGACCATGGGGTCCTTGAGGCTCTTCCCCCGGTCCCATTGAGCACTGGGTGCCCTGAGGGGCACCCAAAAGAGATGGCCGGGCCCCAGGGTATAGAGTACCTGGGACTGAAATCAGCCAGGGTAGGGGGGCTGCATGCTCCCCCATGGAATATAGTGGGCCCTGAAGGATGGGGTCCCCGGGGCTGAAATCAGCCAAGGAGGGTGCCATGCGCACCCCTCATGGAATTATAGTGGGCCCCAGTGGTTGGGGTCCCTGTGGCCAAAATCGTCTGGGAGAGGGGGCCGTGCAGACCCCCTCCCACATACTGGACACTTATCCAAAGAGATAGCACTTAGGGCCATATTTATACTTTTTGACACAAACCAGCGCTAGCGCTGGTTTGCATCGAAAAATTTACCGCCGGCTAACGCCATTCCTACGCACCATGAGGGCGCCTTATTTAAGGATTGATGTTAGCTGGCGGAGCGGGCTGGTCAGAGTAAAAAAATTGACTCTAACCAGGCAGCGCTGGCGTAGGGGAAAATGGGGGTTGTGCGTCAAAAAATGGTGCAAGTCAGGTTTGAGTCAAAAATCATGGCTCAAACCGGACTTGTGCCATTTTTTGACGCACATCCCCCATTGAAATGACTCCTGTCTTCGTTAAGACAGGAGTCATGCCCCCTTGCCCAATGGCCAAGCCCAGGGGACTTCTGTCATGGCATGGCATGGCCATTGGGCACAGTGGCATGTAGGGGGGCCCAAATTAGACCCTCCTATGCCACTTTAAAAAAATTAAAAATAATACTTACTGCAACTTACCTGTACTTACCTGGGATGGGTCCCCCATCCATAGGTGTCCTCCTTGGGTGGGCGAGGGTGGCAGGGGGTGTCCCTGGGGGCAGGGAAGGGGACCTCTGGACTGCTTCCATGGTCTGAGACCATGGAAGTGAGCCTAAAGGTCCCTTAACGCCTGCCCTCACCCAGGCGTTAAAAAACGGTGCACATCAGGATGTGCGCCGTTTTTTAAGGCCCGCCCCCTACAGTGTGTCAAAATGACGCAGGAGTATAAATAAGGCGCACAGGCCTTAAAGTCATTTTGTGGACGGGAACGCCTACCTTGCATGTCATTAACGCAAGGTGGTTTCCTGCATCCAAAAAATGACACACACTGAAGTTTTTTTACGTCCGCGGGGTCGGGCGTCATAGTTTAAATATGGGGCAAGGTTTGCGCGAAATGTGCATCAAAATTTTTGATGCACATTCAGCGCATTACTGCCTAACTAGTAGAAAGTACTCCAATTGAATAGACGTTTTGTGCCAACTGTGGACTCTTGTTGGATGCACGAGCAGATGAGCTTCCGTTCTGGTCATGATGCTCACTTCTCAGAAATTCAAAATCAACAGGAAGCACTTACAAATATAAACGTAGCAGGTGCCCCAGTTGAAGCTCCACTTCTGAAAAGGACAAATGATCCTAACTCCTGAGCTAGGCGAAGGCAAAGCAAGTGTGATTACTCGGAGATTCCATGTTGGAAAATGATCTGAAATCCTTTGTGGAGGTGAATGCATCTTTTATCTATTGAAGTGCAATCAGACACTCTCACACCCACATAGACCCTCTCACAACCACTCTCACACTCAGACAAACACTCTCACACCTAGAGACACCCTGTAACACCTAGTCTCACACCAAGAGATACAGGCCCTGCAGCGAACTCCCACTGTGCACGGCCATGCGCAACATGGGGTTGGGTGGTGAGGGAGGTGGGCCGAAGGGTCTGGCCGCAGGTGGTTAAATTAATGTATAGTAATGGAAATTACTTTACGTTAAAAAAAACATAACTTTACTGAGAAAAATCAAAGGTTACAGGGACGTTATAGTTAGGTTCAGATGTTACACGCACAAAACCAAAGAAATTCAGTTGTTAAGAGTTATTTCAAGTAACTGTACCTCACGCCCTCACCATGTGCAGTTTTCTCATCCATAATTTTTCTTCAACTGTTAAAGTGATATTATAAATGATGTCAAAGAAGATGTCATGAGTGATATAATATCTTGGGTAATTGGAACTGGCCCCCCTCCCCAGGCCGATCTCGGACCTAGGGACCCCTTCCACTGGGTCCTGGTCATTTGACCTGGGTGCCCTTGGGGCACCCAGTGACAATGATATGGTCCACAGGGAGAACCTGAAGGTGCCCATTGCCTCAGCCGGCTCCCCACCTCCTGTGGGAGCTGGCATTGCTGTCACATAGAGAGCAATGTTTTCTCTGTCTCCCTGCCTGCCTCTCCACAGGCAGGGAAACAGAGAAAAACTCTGCTTGCAGGAACAGAGAGCTCTTTGGCAGTTCTCCTTCGCTGTGAGCACAGTGTTTGCTCTGACTTCTTGGCGGCGGTCTTAGCTGCCACCAAGCCAGAGAAAACAGCTATATCCCGGGGGTGGGAACCCTGGGACATAGCAGGAGCCGGTCGTTGGAAGTGGCGGTCCCCAGGGCCATCTGTGGCTCCTTGGGGGGCTATGTGGCCCCCCTCCAATAAATAGCCCCAAGGAGGTAGTAGTCCCCAGGGCTCGGGGGTTCCGAAAGAGACACCTTTTTTTTTTTAAATAGCCTCGGGCTGCAAGGGGGCTGGGAACCCCCCCCCCCCCACATTCAATTAGTAATTAGCCCTGAGTTGGTGGGGGTCCCAAGGGTTCTGGGGGCCAGGCCGCCCCCACATTAATTTTACATACATGCCGTAGGGAGGTGGCAGTTCCTGGGACTGAGGGTGGCAGGCTCCCCCGCATTCAATTAGTAATTAGCCCTGGGGAGGTGGCAGTCCCCAGGGATGCGGAGGGGCTGGGCGGCCTCTCTGCATTCAATTAGTAACTAGCCCTGGTGAGGTGGCAGTCCCCCGCACTCATTTTACATCCATGCCCTGAGGAGGTGACAGTTCCCGGGGCTGTGGCGGGGCTGGGTGGCTGGACCTACATTCATAATTTTAATGCCCCCGGGCTTGGCCCACCTGGAGGCTTCACAGAAACAAGCACAGGATGCTGCACTTGTTTTTTTTAATTTTCACCAGATCTGCGGCGAAAATTCAAAGAAAAAATGCTTTTTTGCTCCGGGGGGTCCCTCAGAGACCAGAGCTAATGGGTCAGGGTATCCCTACTCTGGCACCTTTTCTTTTTTCTTACACTTTTTTCTGGGACTTCGCTGAAGCCGAGACCCAAGATGGCTGCCAACTCTTACTGGTTTAAAGTTTTGGCAGTCAATCAGAGCTCTGCAGCTCCGTGCACGAGCTCTTATTCTTCGGGAATTCGTTGCGAAGAGTTAGTGACTTGACATGGTCTTCCTGGCAGGTGGGGCAGGCTCCTTTCCCTTCTTGCCTGCTGGTACAGGCTCCTTTGTCTTCCTGGCAGCTGGGGCAGGCACCTTTCCCTTCTTGCCTGCTGGGGCAGGCTCATTGGTCTTTCTGTCTGCCTGGTGCAGGCTCCTTCACCTTGTGGCCTGGATCCTTTTCCACCACGAGTGGGTGTGGTGATGACTGGGCCCGTGGACTGTGTGGCTGAGGTGGTTGGCTGGGTTCTTCCTACCCTGCTCATACGTCTCCTTTAGGAGGGGGGACAGACACAGTGGGAGAGGACACAGGGGATGTGTGCATGGCTGTTGTGGAGGTGTCTGCCAGTGAGGTGTGTGTTCTGCTTGGTGTGGTGATGATGCTGGTAGTGGACTATGATGTAGTGCATGCAGGTGTGAGTGCGGACGGAATTGGGTGGGAGGTGGTGGTGGAGTAGGCGGGTAGACAGTGGAAATAGTGGATGTTGGTGTGTCTGCAACAGGATGGTGTTTGTGTGAGTGCCTGTGGGATGAAGTGTGGTGCTCGGTTTATGAATCACCCAATCTCACCTGTTCATTTTACAGATTTTGCCAGGATTTCTATTAAAAGACGTCATATTTACCTAGCTTTTAAACAACAATGGATACAGGAGAAAAGATGGTCATGGGCGGTTCCTCTTTGTCTAAGACATATTATATAAGAGAATGCAGTTTCTCATGTTCGAAAATTGTCCACTGTGAGTGGTGAATGCTCCAACAGCTTTCCCCAACTACACTCACACCCCCAATTAACAGATCCCATAACAACTGGCCCGGGGTGAGATATATTTTGTGTACTGTGTTTTGCTGATAAGATCACTTCTATGGGGTTCACATGCTATGGGGAACCTGCAACGCTTAATTTGCAAATAAAAACATTCCCGTGCCCAAAGCCCTCCTCTTAAACACGCGGCTGCTGTAACTAAATGTGCGAACACGGAATACTGAGGCGGCGTAATCATGAAGCTATCTCGGGCCGCTTCAATTTTATATTTAAAGCCACTCCCTGTAGCTCACTCTTGCAGCTTTCTGCTTTCTCCCTTTGTGACCCTTTCTCGTTTTTCTCTTCCTCCGTCTTTCAAACATGTCTCTTTTGCTCGTAGTAAATGTTTGAGGCAGAAAAAGAAGTGCCGTCCCTCAAAAATAAGTGCCGGTGCCCTGCACCGGGAACAACAAGCACCAATTAAGCACTTGGAACCTGTGAAGTCCGACAACTCATTTTTGTACTTGAATCCCTAGTACAAGACCAGATTCAAGGCATGTAATCTAGGCGGGTACGAGAGAGTTAATAGATCCTCATAGAGGTAGGGCAGTAGCAGATTCTAAATGGCCTCAAAATCTTTATCAAGATCAACTAAGGTTGACGAAAACCTGTCCATAGCGAACTTGTTCCACAGTCGAAGTTGATACCAAGCGAGAGGGATATGAAGCAAAAGTCACGCTGTGGCATCGACGCCGCTCCACCCACAAAAGGATTCTCCCATCTGTTGCTGATATTTCATGAGTGGAGATTGGAGGTCTCAAAGAACAAGAACAAAGTGTGGGGAATAGCCAGGGTACTGTTTTCATTGCAGCCAATATTTAGTTCCAAAAAGGTTTAATATTTAAGTAGTCCACCAAACAGGTCAGAAGTTTGCAGGGGGCCACAGCCCTCCAACAGGGGGCACTCACTGAAGCATAATATTTCTTTCACTTCATTGGGCACAGGTGCCAAATAAGAGCAACCTTATAGTGTGCCTCCCTCCTGAGGATGCTCTGTGAGCCCTTTCAAAATAACGCACCAGAGAAGTCTCCATTGATCCTCCCCAGCCCCTCCCAAAAATGTTTACCCATTTTGCTCTTCAGGGAATGGTGTAAGGGAGTTGCTTTCATAAGGAGTCTGTATATAGTTGAGATAGTACGCTTTGACCCTTTTGGCGTGGAAATGAACTTTTCGAAAGGGGTTAGGTTAGGACTGTCTCCTACCTTCAAGAAACGGTGCATCACCCAAAGTCTCAATTGTCTATTTCTAAAGCAAATAGTCATAGAACATATTAGCATACCTGCGGAAGATGTCCGACATAGTGAGGCATTCTCCTTGCTTACATTTGTCAAAAGGTCCAGTGTCAGCCCGGGCAAGAAGGCGGGGTTGTGATGGACTAGAAGGTGTGGTGATGGGTATGTGTGAGTTCTAATGGTCCTGTCAGTGAGTCCCAGAGCACTAGTGTGGTATTCATGAAGGTATTCAGAGCAGCACTTGTAGGTTTTTGCTGTTTGCATTTGAAGTCCTAAGGGATATTGCCTGTATCCTAATGGTCTATATGGGGCCAAATCTTAGCCTGTAACCCAGCAGTTAAAGACACATAGGCCCATATTTATACTTTTTTAGCGCCGCAGTTCTGCCGCTTTTTGATGCAAAAAGGCACAAACTTACAAAATACAATTGTATTACATTGTTCACCGTGCACTCATGCCACTCACCCTCTTCTTTCCCTGCACCCACACAATCACACCTCTCACCCTGCACTCAGATGGCACTGTGCTCACTTGCCACTTTCACCGCTCGCCCTGCAGTCCCATCACTCACCCTGAACTCACAGGGATCCCACTATACACATACTGTTCACCGTGCACCCTGCACTCACATCATTCACCAGCTCTTACCCTGCACTCACACGAGCACACCACTCACCTGATTTCACATGACACTCCACTCACCTTTTACTCTCACAGCTCACCCTGCAGTCTCACCAGTCACCCTGCACCCAATCTTAAACAAACACATCACTCACCATACATTCATTCTTCACACTCTGCACCTTCACCTGCAAACTTAAATGGGCACATCACTCAACCTGCACTCACTCCTCTCACCCTACACTCACATGGGCACATCACTCACCTTGCAATCACACCACTCAAGCAGGCACATCACTTACCCTGGACTCACACCACTCAGCTTGCAATCCCTCCTCTCACCCTGTAGTAACACAGGTACACTGCTCAGCCAGCACTCACACAGGCACTCCGTTCACCCATCACTCATGCAGTTCCCCCATTTGCTCACAGGCACAATAGTCTACCAGGACTCACTGGGACACGCCACTCACTGTGCACTAACTCCTCTCACCAAGCACTCACCAGTCACTCCAGCAGCTCACCCTTCACTTTCGCGACTCACCCTGAAATCACACAGGCACACTGGTCACTCGTTTTTGACATTGTCATTTGGGTCTGAAAATCCCAACATGCAAAGTGTTACTGGATTGAAAAACATGTTTGCTAAAGCAGGCAAACATTTGGTAAGATCAATTGAATAATGTGATATTCATTTATAAAACGTGGATTAGCTAATAGTGTTGCTGCTTGAATCACATGTGACACCAAATATTAACCCTGTACAGCTTTTTTAAAGAAGTGCACTTTTTCATTCACATCATAGTTGTAACAAGCCTTGACCAGGCCATCTGATATGATTTCTGAATAGTGTATGAAGAAAATGTTTTTACTAAGCTTCACTAAAAGGCAAGACGTACAGCAGGAGCAGCAACAGTGCCAGCCCTTCTAACCAATAGTAGCAGATTTGACTAATGGGAGTGTGAGCAGCAGCATGTGTATGTGTCTGTGTGAGTGTGAGTATGACAGAGTACAACTGTACATAGATGAGAATGAGTGTGAGTGTGTGAAACTGAGTGTGTGAACGAATGAGGGGCTGTGAGAGAATGTGTATGTGTATGAGTGCATGTTTGTGTGTGAGTGTGTGTGTTGTGCATGCAAGTCTGCTTTCAGTCTGGCATACTGGAGGTTATTCTTGCCCTATGGATGGGAGCACTAACGGCATACAAATGGGAAGTATTACACTTGGCACAATGCGGGCTCTCACACGATGCACATAATTCTTAGCGTAGGGTTTGCAACTATTGCAAAATGATGAATCTGACATTTGAGGTAATTCTTGCCATAAGAGACCTTCTACTCGTTTTATAGAGGGTTCCAAAAGGAAACTTCTGACTCCACAATAACCGAAGGTAATTCTTGTAGGTACCTATGACTATAGGGTGGAGTACCCATGGCAAAATTCTGGAACCTGCATATTGTATGTAATCCTTGGCAAAAGGGTCTCTCCTATGGACAAAACACTCACCGTAGTATTGCGGAAGTAATTTCTGACTTACGACATTTGAAGACATGGGTTCTACTCCCAAGAAAAGCCAGGCTTCTGTAACACACTTTGAAAGTACTGGAATATTTCATGAATGCCCTTTCAAGGTGTATGGTGTTTTAGCAAATTTGACCCAAATTTTGTTTTCTGAATTTTCTCGAGAGAAGCCGACTGTCCCCGAAACCACCTACAGGGAGTCTCTTTACTCATTTTGCTTGCTGGAATTAATGAGAAGTACCTCCCCCACCACTTCCGAAGATCTTCAGGCACCACTAGTGAGCAGAACTGGCAGGGTGCAGAGGAGGCCGTTTAAAAGTACTGTGCACACTGTGTCTGACGAAAGGACAGCAGAAGAGATTTGACAATGAAATGACAGCATTGTTTAATCGTAAAGTGGAAATATTTTCTTACTTCTCAAAAGTGGCTAAGCTTGTCGATCTCTTTCCCTACCTATATTTCTTCCCAGTTGATAGTCAATAATGGGCCATGTGGTCCGGGGCACTCCCAAGAGCTCTGTGAATCGGGCTCCCAGGGCTGAGGGAGCCGGCCATGGGCAGGCTGCTGCAGATGGGGAGAGCGAACAGAGACAGGATGAGCATCAGACTGTTGATGCTGCAGCAACTGGTGTCTGTTGGAGTGCTGGGATGGGAGGGCAGAAAAAGGTGCTTATTCCTCACAGCACAAACATAAACGTAGAAGAAAAATACATGCACAGTTGCTTTTGCAGCAGTACTGTGCTTACCACACCCTTTTTGAAAAAGAGAACATACTTATTAAGAAAGTCTGTTTGCCAATTGGATAAGCCTATCGATAAAAACATGGTCCATGCTGCAGTTAATGCACACAGTGCGCATGTCATGATGCTATAGCAATAATATTAGCCAATACTACAATATGGTAGATGAGTCTTCTCGTTGCCAACTGCCACATCGTTACTTTCTTTAGGTGACCAAACTCCCTTCAGGAGCCATTAGGAGTACGACAACCACTTTTTCTCAATGGCAGCACACACCTTCTGCCCAATCAAATATTGAACTCAAGGTAACTGATATGTGGGTGGTGACAAAGCCTCTCTCAGGTGTGCTTCTTAAAGCTCTTTTTAGTTAGGTCACATTCGATCAGGTGACTATTGCAATGTGAAGCCAGTCCCAAAAAGTAGATCTCTGAATCTCAGAAATTCTCAAACACATCCATTAACTATGGTGCATCACAATGCTATACAAGTATCTTATCTTTTTCAGACTACTGCATGAATTTATGTCATGGGTTGCCATGTAATAACTTGTTATTCAGAAGCAGTGCAGTGGTTTCATAACACTCTCAATTTTATTCAAAAAACCATGGTTTTCATTTATTTCCTTTAATGCATTTATTGCCAATTATCTTTCACAGTTCCTATTTCACCCATTGTGCCTTTGATACCCATTAAAATCTTAGGGAGTGAATGACAGTGAGTACATTGAGCTAGGTAGTGAACAGTTGTCCTGTCGGAATATGATTCTTTTCCATTAGAGACCGTATTCATGCAACATTATATTCTTCCTAAATTAATGTGGACTTACTTATGGTTTGTTCACTCTGTACATGTTTAGTGGACTAAGTTAAATGTGTCATTGCATGGTTACTAAACATGTATATTTGTGTCTCAACTTAATCATTAATGTATAATCACTAACCTCAATATATATTCTTTCCAGTAATTGTCAATGTCTATAAAGCGCACACCTACAGGAATTGACACTGCTCAACCTTTATGTGATGAGCAGCACGGATGTATCATTTTCATTTTCTTTTCTGAAGAACAACACAGGAGTAGGTAGCAGGGAAACCTGGTTGGAGCAAAGATACCGGATGCCTGCCTTACTTCAGAGAAAGCCTGCTCTATGTCGTGGAGAGATGACCTGCGGCTGAAGAGAAGAACGTACTCAAGAGACCTGAACATGAGAAAGGAGATCTGAAAAGGGAGAGCAGAAGGGGGCCTCAAGAGCAGAAGGACAGACCGACTTGTTGAGTTCACATGAAAATGGATCCTCTAGCCTAGTGGTATTCAAACTTTTTAACGCCGCACCCCCGCAGTAGAAAAAAAAATCATACGGCCCCCCCTCAGAAGTCTTCACAATTATTCTATTAAGATGCCAATGTTTAAATATGTCTAGACTTATTTAGTTAAGTTAAGTTCTGTCAAATACATGATTGCCAAACATACTATTCTGGTCAGACAGGCCTTACTAGCATGTAAAAGTATTCGGAGAGTGATTATTAGAAGTGGGGGTGGGGAGGTTTTTAAGAATATTTAGGGAATATTTATACTCCATTTGTGCGAATTTGCATCTTTTTTAACACAAGTTCAGCACAAAACGAATTCCATATTTATATTTTGACATTAGACACGTCTAATGTCAAAACATTGGAGTTTGCACAATTTTTTAGATGTTTGAACCTCCCTTGCATCACTGAGATGCAAGGTAGGCGTTCCCATCTAAAAAATGGGGCTAACCCCATAGCCCCAAATATATCCCCCGTGCTAAAATGACGCACGGGTGGGAGGAGGGGCTAAATAAAGCTTGCTTTGCACCATTATTTAACGCCTGAGACAGACCAGGCATTAGGGGACCTGTGGACCCATTTCCATGGTTAAACACCATGGAATGGGTCCACAGGTGCCTTCCCCAAGCACCAGGAACACCCCCACCCCGACCAGAGGCACACCGGAGGATAGGGGGCCCCATAACAGGTAAGTAGGGTAAGTAGAGGTAAGTATTTTTTTTTTTTAATTGAAGTGCCATCAGGAGCCCAACTTGGGACCCTTGCATGGCACAGGGAGCAATGGCCATGCCCAGGGGACACTGTCCCCCTGTCCTGGCCATTGGGGTGGTGGGCATCACTCCTGTCTTTTCTAAGACAGAAGTCATGTGGTATGGATGGTTTTGCACCAGAAAATGACGCTAGGCTGGTTAGAGGCATCTTTTTGTCTCAAACCAGCCTATCGTCATTTTTTGGTGCAAAACCCCCTTCTCTCATACCACCACCACCACCACCCGGCTAACATCATTTTTTTTACGCTAACCTACCCTTTGCACCGACTTGCACCATTCCATAAATATGGCGCTCGGCTGGTGCTCAGGAATGGCGCAGGCCGGTGCTAAATGTTTTCATGCAAAAGTGCGTTAGTGCAGTTTTGCATCGAAAAGTATAAATATGCCCCTTAGTGTCCTTCCACCCTTTTGACACATACTCTCAGCTAGGACATAAGTGACAAAAGATGTTAGTGATGGCCCATTGAAGAGTGTCTCAGTGCTACTCATTTGTTTCCGCCTAAAACAAAGCACTGTTATCGGCATAATGCTTCTTTTGACCAGAGCCTGGTGCCCCCTGGGAACACTTGGGCCCCCACCCCCTCTTGGGGGCCCTGCCCCCCTCTCCCTCTCAGGTTGAAGACCACTGCTCTAGCCATAGTACCTGAAGTGGCAGTACCTTAGGACATCCTGATGCCTTGGCAGCACAGTTGAAGGCCTCCCTACTTGCCCTTACTGTGTGCCGGGCACATCTGCATGCATTACTTCCAACCCTCCAAATAATTTTAGACCCCCTGCTTCCCTTTCCACTGCTCAATCATTGCTGCATCACAACTCCAGAAGTGATGTGCAGTTTACTAAAAAAAACATTAAATCAACCACAGTTACTCACCTGTAGCCTCGTGAACACATGCAACTTCATCAAGGTTGTAAAAGCCTGTAGGCCAGCATTATCACCGGCAGACCCATGTCCTGCTCATCCATGCAATAATATTTTCATTAATACTGCTGCATCTAATCCAGCAAGATGTATCATCAACTTTTTGGATAAAGGCGTCTTCTCAGAGGAGCATCCGTAAAACAAAGAGGGCTTCACAAAAGGGCTCCCTCTAACTTCCGGCCAATAACCAACTGTTTCTAGACAAAAAGGTTGAAAGAATGGTGCAAAACAAACATCTTCATTCATTGAAGAACATAACCTTTTCTTAGATTACCAAACGTATTCTGATATTGCTGTGGCATAAAAGCAGCACTGACTTTCACAACTGGGTAAACTAAATTATGCCTTCAGTCATTAATGGGTCGGGAGCATTTTTCAGGACTTCCAATGATAAATATTTCACAAGCAAATTGTCCTGCTACAGAAGGGAGCAGCTAATTGACAAAAAGGATGTTGTCTTGAAATAACTTTGAAAAACTTGTCTTGTATGCTTTGGATTTAAATCTGTAGAAGCTGTCGTCAATGCGCTCAATCTTGTTTTTACAAATCACTGTGAGTAGCCTAGGAACAGTGCCAATTCTAGAAAAACATATTTGTTATAATAACAGGTTTGTCGAAGATGTTTAAATTGCCCTTCTTGTCACCTCTTATTGTTGATAAATGTGGGTCTAGTTGTGCCCCTGGACATGGTTGAGTCTTGACTATCACCACGCTTGCAGACCTTCAGGAAATGTACCAGGTTGGGAGACTGGTGAGGGCAGCTCTGCACACTCAGAAACATTATTTGCAGTTTACTGTTTTCTCACTTTTGGTGTCTGTGCCCACAGCGCACACAGCACAACCTACACCACGCACCAGATGTGGGGAGTAATTTTGGCAGGTAGCTAAGGGAGTTAAGTGTTAAGGAGACTCTCTTGAAAACGGATCATCATTCTGGAGGGAGACAGTGATCGTTATGAGGCAGGTGGTGGTAGCTTGGTTTTTGTAGAAATGTACTTCTCTATGTATGTTTCAAGTCAAAGTTTTTTTTTCTTCAAGTGATTTGTATTTCTTCATTGATGTATGCTTCTTTCTGTTGAACAACTCCTCAGAGTGGAACTGTAGTAATCTATCCGTAAAATCACCCTGGAAAAATCATGACGTGTGTACAGTGCCTTTGCTGTACCAGACCTCTTTAGTTCTCTTAAATCGTGTTACTGTTCTGTCTCCGAGGAGGAGGCTGTGTTGAACTGTGAGGACAGTTCCTTTCAGCAGTTACTTGCCAAGCAAGTGGCTTGGTGCCTGTGTGTGGGAGATGAGCTGCTCACATGCTAGCTAGTTCATTATTCAGAGGCACAGATGGTAGGCCCACATGTTAATGCAAGGCTCTGTGTAAAATGAACAGTCAGTTTCATTATTGTTATGCCAAGTTAATATATTAAAACGCACATTGTCATAGTAACGTTTTTTTGTTAGGATTACAATGATTGCTATTTATATCATGATGTCTTGTGAATTTGCTGTTGGTTGAAGGTGGCAAGGGCGATTACTGCAAAATGATGACCTCACCTTTCCAAAAATCATGTAAAGTACCTGAGGCGGAAGGCCAAAGCCACCTTGCACACACGGTCAAGTCCGACTGTAAAGCAGAAGGAGTGGAAGGTTCCTCCATTTCAGTTACCAGAACTTTGGAGGGGTGAGAGCTAGTAATGGCTGGTGCAAGAATTCTGCGCCAACATTCCAAAACTTCTCTTTGTTTCTCCATTGTTAATTTAGATTCAGAACATTCCATGGCCAAGGATGGATGTTTTAATAGCATTATAGCCCTTCTACCTCAGGCTATACCGATTGATAAACACACAGCCTCATTATTGGCCCTTGCCTGTGCCTCAGGCCTATGACTCTTGATCACATCGTATAAAACCGATACAGCCCTTGGCAGTGAGCTAAATATATAGAAATATAGATGTGTAACACTGAATTAGGAAATGTTTTTAACCAAAGGGATTGTGGAAGACATTAAATAGACAGCATACTTTTTTAGCGCCGCATTTGCGTCGTTTTTTTTGACGCAAAATCAACGCAAACTTACAAAATACATATGTATTTTGTAAGTTTGCGTCGATTTTGCGTCAAAAAACGACGCAAATGCGGCGCTAAAACAGTATAAATATGGGCCCAAGAGTTTTGTTTATTATGTCACTCAGAACCCCGAGGTGAAAAACAACCCCGTAATTTGCTTTCCGCCCATCTATAATTTTATGTTACCTGCAATCTCTAACCCACCCGACCACCTTCCGTGCCTTCCTTTCCGCCTACTGAAGCTGTGCTTTATGCTTTGAAGAAGACAAGCACTGCTGCGCTGATGACTTCTGAGAGAATCCTGTCAGCCTGGTCTCGAAGGCTTTTATGACATCATAACAGTGGTTAAACAGTTTTGTTATCAACTCTTGCTATGCCTTAGCAGTGTGTTTTGACATTCAGAAATTGAAATAAATGATAGAGGCTTGCTATGAGAGCCATACATAACGGTGCTATAAGGGGAGAGAAAAGCTATTACTATTTCCACAGTGGAGGCAGTGGATGTTGGTATGTCTGATTCTGGATGTGTTTGTGTGAGTGCCTGAAGGATGAAGTGTGGTGCTTGTGTTTGCCATGTCCACTCTTGTGTTGTCCTGGGTGCCTGCTAGTTTAGATAGGTTGGGGTTGAGGAGAATGGGATTGGGTAGAGGACGTTGAAGGGAGGAGGCTAGAAACAGGGACAATGGCTGCCACCAGAGATGAGGCCAGAGCCTGGATTGATCTCTGTTGGGCTGCCATGCCAGTGTGACTGCCCTCCAGGAATGCATTTGTCTGTTGCATTTGGGCTGTCAAACCCTGGATGGCATTCATAATGGTTGACTGCCCAACAGAGATGGATCGCAGGAGGTCAATAGCCTCCTCACTCAGGGCAGCAGGGCTAACTGGGGCAGGGCAGGATATGCCCACCCTTCTGGGTGAGCGGGCATGGGAAACTCGCTGAGGGGCTGCTGGGGGGGCAGTGCTGGTACAGGGGTGGTGGCTGTACCTGTAATTTGTTTGGGTACAGAGGTGTCCACCACCATCAGGGAGCTTCCATCGGAGGAGATATCATTGTCAGAACTGTCCCCTCCAGTCTCCGCCGTGGTGCTCCCCCACCCTCCGTCCCACTGGTGCCCTTGGTGGATTCGGCATCCTGGATCCTGTGGGATGCAGCTCCCTCCATCGCCAGTGCATCTGCTCCTCCACCAGATGATGCTAATGCATAGAAGGACAGGGTGACAAAACAAAAAGGGGGGGAGAGACAAAGGATATAGTTGGTCAATGGCGGCACCAACACCACCGTTGGGGTGCACGACACACACACACACACAGGGAACAGTCCTACTCACTAGACAATGCACTACCAGTCACAATGCTAGTCACCAGGTCATGGATAGGGACACCTGACGCCAATTGCAGCATACCTGAGACCCACAGATCCCTGCCCAGTAGTGGATGCCTACTAGCTTGGTTGGAGGAATTTTACATCACAACCCTGTCCAACATGGGACCTACCCTGCAATGTCAGGCCTGGCCTAGGGGCACTCACAGGCTCATATCCCCCACCCGGTTACCACCCCACCACGTGCAAGTTATATATTGGGGCACTGTACTCACCCCTTGTGGCTGCTGTGATGCCCCCAACTGGCCATCCAGCTCTGGATAGGCCACCGCCAGTATGCAGGCCATCAGGGGGGTCAGGGTTTGACGGGCACCCCTTCCTCGTTGGAAGGCCATCCCCTGCTGGCCCTCCACTGTCTTCTGTGCCCAGTGTCTCAGGTCCTCCCACCGTTTCTGACAGTGGGTGCTCCACCTGCCGTAGACCCCCAGAGTCCGCACCTCCTTGGTGATGGCACGCCTTATACCCTTTTTCTTATGGGCGCTGACCTGCAGGGAAATGGACACAGAGAAAGGTATTAGTTTGACCGTCCAGCCTGTTACACTCGTGGCCCACCATGCCCCTTCCCATCCCCATTAGCACAGACATGGCCCAGCATACATGATGCAGGCTGACCAGGGAACATCCATCCAACCCCCCTACATGAGGCCTTCACACACACTACTCCATACAGTCATGCCCTATGCATCGTGCTCACAGTGTACTCACCTGTTGGTCTGGAGGCCCATACAGCAGTCGGTACTGGGGTAGGAACCCATCTACTAGTCTCTCCAACTCCGCCGAAGTGAAGGCAGGGTCCCTTCCCCCAGTGACACGAGCCATGGTCGGTTCCAGACACAGGTCACAGCAGCACATGCAGTGTAGGTCCTCTCCTGTTAAAGGTCAGGTAGCAAGTGAGTGAACAGATAGAAAATGATGGTGACGTCCGCGGCGGTGCGTACCGTCACCGCCGGCGTACATCACCATTGGCCACTGTACCCCATAGGGCCCAAAGATAACCAATAAGGAGTTGCACGTCGGTTCTCGACCATTTCCCACAAAGGCGCACAACGTCAGCGCAATTACCTCATTTCCACATATCCCTCCATACAGGACAGGCAGGTGCAATTTCGGGGGGGGGTGAAGTCCATGGCTCCTAACTGCGTCACAGTACACACATGCACCATTTGGACCTCTTCAACAATATACTGTTACAATCACAACATGCAATGAGGTGTAGTGTTTGGAAATATGAGATACTGATAAGCTGCTCACCCTTTTACCCCATAGATTGCAACCGCTGTGGATGAATAGGAGATGATGACACACCACCATGTACAGACCCCTGGTGGACTTGGCAACAGTATAGGACAGGCACATTATCCTCACCTATAGACTGGACAGGTCCACAATCACAGAGCTGTGTGCTCAATTGGAGCCTGTCCTAATCTCTGCTATCTGTCACCCCACCGGGATCCCCACTCTTGTGCAAGTCCTATCAGTGCTCCATTTCCTGGTAACTGGCTCCTTCCAAGTGACAGTGGGCTTGGCAGCAGGAATGTCTCAGCCAATGTTCTCAATAGTGCTGACCAGAGTGTTGTCTGCCCTGATTACACACATGTGCAGCTACATCGTGTTCCCCCATGTGGAGGATTTGGCCACAGTGAAAGCTGATTTCTATGCAATGGGACATATCCCCAACATTATTGGGGCAATTGATGGTACACATATTGCATTTGTCCCCTCCCAGCGAAATGAACAGGTGTTCAAAAATCGAAAGAGCTTTCACTCGATGATTGTGCGGATAGTGTGCCTGGTGGACCAGTACATCTCCCATGTCAATGCAAAGTATCCTGGGTCTGTGCATGATGCCTTTATCCTGAGGAATAGCAGCATCCCAATGTGATGGCTCAACTCCAGAGGCACAGGGTGTGGATAATAGGTAACCCCTGGTTCCTACACAGTATATGTTGGTGTAATGGTATGGTGTTGGCCCTAAGGGTTAGTGTGTAACAGTTGTCCCTCAATATTTCTGGTTACCCCAACCTCTTATGGCTACTGACCCCTGTGAGAAATCCCAGGACAAGGACAGAGGAATGTTACAATGAGGCACATGGGCGAACAAGATGAATTGTAGAGAGGACATTCAGCCTCCAGAAGGCGAGGTTTTGTTGACTCCATCTAACGGCTGGATCCCTGTGCTACTCACCCAAGAAGGTCTGCCAGATCATCGTGGCATGCTGTAGGTTGCACAACCTTGCCTTACATCGCCAGGTGCATTTTCTGCAGGAGGATGAGGCTGGAGATAGGCGTGTGGCAGCAGTGGACCCTGTGGACAGTGAAGATGAGGAGGAAGAGGATGAGGACAACAGAAGTGCAATAATTTGTCAATACTTCCAATGACACACAGGTAAGACAGTGTAACTTAACATTTAATTGACAGTTTTGTGTTTGACATTGTCACTGGCAGGCTGATTTTCCAACTTCTATGGCCACTCACTGTACCCTTTGGCATCTCTATTTGCAGATATTTGTGCCCCACTATCTTTTCTGGTGTGTTGACTGCAGCCAACTACAGGTCATTCCTATGTATACGTTACTGTACAGTTGCATTGCAATGTTTAAGCCTTGTTGAACGAATACATTTTAAAATCATTGAGATACTCCATAGTTGTATTTTTTCAAAGGGTGTTTATTTAAGTGCTAAGATGTAGAGGGGGAGTGCTATGGGATGGGGTGATGGTGGAGGAAAGTCCAGGATAGAGTCCAGTCTATTTGCATCACAGGTGATTTGTCCAAGGGGCATAGAAAGGGGAGCAATGGCAGTTCAAGGTGGACAGGGTGACAGAGTGGGGCACAAGGGTGACAATCAGGAGAGTCTTATTTCCTGGAGTGGGTTTGGGCAATAGTCTCTGGCTTCTGCCTGGATCGCAGGGAACGTTTGTGGGGTGGTTCTCCTTCTGCAGGGGGAGAGGTGCTGGTGGCTTGTTGGTCCTGTGGCAGGCCTCCTGTCCTCTAGCGGCAGCGGAGGTGGAGGGCTGTTCATCGGTTTGGCTAGTGGTAGGGGCCCGGTGGTGTGCCACTGCCTCCCTCATAGTGTTGGCCATGTCTGCCAGCACCCCTGCAATGGTGACCAGTGTGGTGTTGATGTCCTTCAAGTCCTCCCTGATCCCCAGGTACTGTCCCTCCTGCAGCCGCATGTTCTCCTGCAACTTGTCCAGTATCTGGCCCAGCGTCTCCTCCGAATGTTGGTATGCTCCCAGGATCGTGGTGAGTGCCTCCTGGAGAGTTGATTCCCTGGGCCTGTGTAGGAGGCTGGACTGGCTTGTAGTGTGTACCAAGGGGTACTTACACCTTGCACCAGGTCCAGGTATCCCTTATTAGTGTAGAGGGGTGTCTAGCAGCTTAGGCTGATAGAAAAGGTAGCTTAGCAGAGCAGCTTAGGCTGAACTAGGAGACGAGTGAAGCTCCTACAGTACCACTAGTGTCATATGCACAATATCATAAGAAAACACAATACACCGATATACTAAAAATAAAGGTACTTTATTTTTATGACAATATGCCAAAAGTATCTCAGTGAGTACCCTTAGTATGAGGATAGCAAATATACACAAGATATATGTACACAATACCAAAATATGCAGTAATAGCAATAGAAAACAGTGCAAACAATGTATAGTCACTTTAGAATGCAATGGGGGCACATAGGGATAGGGGCAACACAAACCATATACTCTAGAAGTGGAATGCGAACCACGAATGGACCCCAAACCTATGTGACCTTGTAGAGGGACGCTGGGACTGTAAGAAAACAGTGAGGGTTAGAAAAATAGCCCACTCCAAGACCCTGAAAAGTGGGTGCAAAGTGCACCTAAGTTCCCCAAAGAGCACAGAAGTCGTGATAGGGGAATTCTGCAAGGAAGACCAACACCAGCAATACAACAATGATGGATTTCCTGACGAGAGTACCTGTGGAACAAGGGGACCAAGTCCAAAAGTCACGATCAAGTCGGGAGTGGGCAGATGCCCAGGAAATGCCAGCTGTGGGTGCAAAGAAGCTGCCACCGGATGGTAGAAGCTGTGGATTCTGCAAGAACGACAAGGGCTAGAAACTTCCCCTTTGGAGGATGGATGTCCCACGTCGTGAAGAGTCGTACAGAGGTGTTTCCGTGCAGAAAGACCGCAAACAAGCCTTGCTAGCTGCAAGGGTTGTGGTTAGGGTTTTTGGATGCTGCTGTGGCCCAGGAGGGACCAGGATGTCGCCAATTGCGTGAGGGGACAGAAGGTGTGCCCAGCAAGACAAGGAGCCCTCTCAGAAGCAAGCAGCACCCGCAGAAGTGCCAGAACAGGCACAACAAAGTGGAGTGAACCAGAGCTCACCCGAAGTCACAAAGTAAGGTCCCACGACGCCGGAGGACAACTCAGGAGGTCGTGCACTGCAGGTTAGAGTGCCGGGGACCCAGGCTTGGCTGTGCACAAAGGAAATCCTGGAAGAGTGCACAGGAGCCGGAGTAGCTGCAAAACCCGCGGTTCCCAGCAATGCAGTCTAGCGTGGGGAGGCAAGGACTTACCTCCACCAAACTTGGACTGAAGAGTCACTGGACTGTGGGAGTCACTTGGACAGAGTTGCTGAGTTCAAGGGACCTCGCTCGTCACGCTGAGAGGAGACCCAGAGGACCGGTGATGCAGTTCTTTGGTGCCTGCGGTTGCAGGGGGAAGATTCCGTCGACCCACGGGAGATTTTTTTGGAGCTTCTAGTGCAGAGAGGAGGCAGACTACCCCCACAGCATGCACCACCAGGACAACAGTCGAGAAGGCGGCAGGATCAGCGTTACAAGGTCGCAGTAGTCGTCTTTGCTACTTTGTTGCAGTTTTGCAGGCTTCCAGCGCGGTCAGCAGTCGATTCCTTGGCAGAAGGTGAAGAGGGTGATGCAGAGAAACTCTGATGAGCTCTTGCATTCGTTATCTAAGGAATTCCCCAAAGCAGAGACCCTAAATAGCCAGAAAAGGAGGTTTGGCTACTTAGGAGAGAGGATAGGCTAGCAACACCTGAAGGAGCCTATCAGAAGGAGTCTCTGACGTCACCTGCTGGCACTGGCCACTCAGAGCAGTCCAGTGTGGCAGCAGCACCTCTGTTTCCAAGATGGCAGAGGTCTGGAGCACACTGGAGGAGCTCTGGGCACCTCCCAGGGGAGGTGCAGGTCAGGGGAGTGGTCACTCCCCTTTCCTTTGTCCAGTTTTGCACCAGAGCAGGGCTGAGGGATCCCTGAACCGGTGCAGAATGGCTTATGCAGAGGTGGGCACCATCTGTGCCCATCAAAGCATTTCCAGAGGCTGGGGGAGGCTACTCCTCCCCAACCCTGACACCTTTTTCCAAAGGGAGAGGGTGTAACACCCTCTCTCTGAGGAAGTCCTTTGTTCTGCCTTCCTGGGCCAGGCCTGGCTGGACCCCAGGAGGGCAGAAACCTGTCTGAGGGGTTGGCAGCAGCAGCAGCTGCAGTGAAACCCCGGGAAAGGTAGTTTGGCAGTACCCGGGTCTGAGCTAGAGACTCGGGGGATCATGGAATTGTCTCCCCAATTGGCAGTACCCGGGTCTGAGCTAGAGACTCGGGGATCATGGAATTGTCTCCCCAATTGGCAGTACCCGGGTCTGAGCTAGAGACTCGGGGGATCATGGAATCGTCTCCCCAATGCCAGAATGGCATTGGGGTGACAATTCCATGATCTTAGACATGTTACATGGCCATGTTCAGAGTTACCATTGTGACGCCATACATATGTCGTGACATATGTATAGTGCACGCGTGTAATGGTGTTCCCGCACTCACAAAGTCCGGGGAATTTGCCCTGAACAATGTGGGGGCACCTTGGCTAGTGCCAGGGTGCCCACACACTAAGTAACTTAGCACCCAACCTTTACCAGGTAAAGGTTAGACATATAGGTGACTTATAAGTTACTTAAGTGCAGTGGTAAATGGCTGTGAAATAATGTGTATGTTATTTCCCTCAGGTTGCACTGGCAGGCCTGTGTAAGAATTGTCAGATCTCCCTATGGGTGGCACAAGAAATGCTGCAGCCCATAGGGATCTCCTGGAACCCCAATACCCTGGGTACCTCAGTACCATATACTAGGGAATTATAAGGGTGTTCCAGTATGCCAATGTAAATTGGTGAAATTGGTCACTAGCCTGTTAGTGACAATTTGGAAAGAAATGAGAGAGCATAACCACTGAGGTTCTGGATAGCAGGGCCTCAGTGAGACAGTTAGTCATAACACAGGTAACATATACAGGGCACACTTATGAGCACTGGGGCCCTGGCTGGCAGGGTCCCAGTGACACAAACAACTAAAACAACATATATACAGTGAAATATGTGGGTAACATGCCAGGCAAGATGGTACTTTCCTACAGCCTGTCCTCCCCCTGGCGCACAGGAGTCCTCCCAGCTTCCCTGTTGTCCTGTGACTCTGTCCCCTGGTCCATGTGCCCACTGCCAGTGACCCCCGGTCCCTAATTGTCCTGTGTTTGTGGGTTGGCCTGTGGTCCCTGTAGTGGTGGACACACTGCTGATTGACGTGTCCGGGGAACAGAGGTGTGGGCAAGCTGGGTGGGTGCTGTGCTGGTGTTTCCTGAGGGGGGAGGCTCTGTGCTGGTCTGTGACTGTGCCTTGGTATCTGACTGTCCGCAGATCCCTGATGGGCCAGGTTGGTCATCCAGATCCAGACGTCCAGAGCTGCTGTCATAACTGTGGGCCTCTTCTGGTGGGGGACTGCATGTTGCGGGAACCTCTTCTCCGGTGACATTGGCTGGGGGACCTGTGGGGATGTAAATGCAGTGTTATTGTTTGTGCATGTGACATACTGTGCATGGGTGTGTTGCCCTCTATGGTTGTTGTTACCCTTGCAAATTAGCCTTTGTGTGATTTGCTATTTTTTGCTAGGTGATTCTCTCCAGTGTGCATGCAGTGGTGATAGGTGTCCATGCAGGTCTGTGAGGCGTGTCCATGCATTGGTGTTGCATGCAGGGCTTGGTATTGGGATGAGTGGGTTGTGATGGTGGGGTATGTGGGAGGTGGTGATGTGATGGGAGTGAGGGTGGGGTTTGTGATGGCATGCAGTTGGGGGGGTGAAAGTAGTGAAGAGTTGACTTACCAGAGTCCAGTCCTCCTCCTACTCCTGCTAGGCCTTCAGGATGCATGATTGCCACGACTTGCTCCTCCCATGTTGTTAGTTGTGGGGGAGGAGGTGGGGGTCCACCGCCAGTCCTCTGTACAGCTATTTGGTGTCTTGCTGCTGTGGAACGCACCTTCCCCCTTAGTCGTTTCATCTCTTCCTGATGTCATCCCTTGTTCTGGGGTGATGTCCAATGGAGTTGACACTGTCCACGATTCTCCGCCATAGCTCCATATTCCTAGCAATGGATGTCTGCTGCATCTGTGATCCGAATAGCTGTGGCTCTACCCGGATGATTTCCTCCACCATGACCCTTAGCTCCTCCTCTGAGAACCTGGGGTGTCATTGTGGTGCCATGGGTGTAGTGTGAGTGGTGTGGGTGAAGGTGTGTGGGATGATGTGTTGGGATGTGTGATGTAAGGTGCGTGGATGGTGTATAGGTTATTGTGGTGTGTGGCTGTGGTCTAGTCTGTGGTTTTGCTATCTCTCTTGTGGCAATTGTTTGTAGGCGTAAAGGGTTGTGGGTAATGTTGGTGTGTATTTTATAGTGATGTGTGTGTGGTGTGTGTATGTGTGTCAGGTGTGTGTAGTTTGAATTGTCCAATGTGGTGTTGTTTTGTTTGAGTGTGTGTATTTTGAGCGTGGCAGTATTTACCTACAATGGTTTAGCGTCAGTGAATGTCCGCCGTGGGGATTTGGGGTCATAATATTGTGGGTCATAATATTGTGGGCGTAGTTCTGTTGGCGTAACGGTGTGGGTTTTGGTACTGCCAGTTTATCAACCACCTTTGGGCTGGCGGACTTGTGTGTGTGGCTGTATAGTGACGGATTGGTATGTGTGTGTCATAATATGCTTGGCGGTTACCTGCGGCGGTATGTTGGCGGCCGTCACCATGGCGGTAAGCGGCATTTACCACCAATGTCATAATGAGGGCCATAGTTTTGCATAAGCTCTAAAAAAGCATATGTCTCTTTATCTACCTGTTTCTCCAAATGTAAATTAAAATCCCCTAATAGCACACACTTATTGCTTGTAATTAGGGGTTCCAGCACTTTGATCCAACTTCTTAGGAACTGTGCTCTAGGCCCTGTAAGACGGTACACTATTAATCCTCTCAGTAACTGCGAGTCATTTGATTGTATCCTAAAGTCCCCTATTTCACTTCCATCAGAGGGCAAGGGTGGAGGTCTTTCAAGGGTCCATGTCAGGTTTTCCCATTAGATGATTCCCAAACCTCCTCTTCTCCGCATGCCCCTGTCCATCCTAATGGCACCAAAGCCCGGCGCAGGAGCCGTTACAACCTCCGGACCTGAATTATCCTTCGCCCAGGTTTTGGTAATGAATAGACAGTGTACATGGGTCACGTCAATTGATTAAAAAAATTCAAAGTGCACTATACTAGGACCTTTCTAGTAAATCAAATATGCCAATCATGGATAAACCAATTACCAATACAATTTAGACAGAGAGCACTTGCACTTTAGCACTGGTCGGCAGTGATAAAGTGCCCAGAGTCCTAAAGACAGCAAATAGAAAATTCAGTACAGGATCAAAAACAGGAGGTCAGAAGCCAAAAGACAGGGGGAAACATGCCAATAGACAGGTCTAACATATACCATAAAAAATAAACAGTGGCAGTGCCAAAAGAAAAAGCTGAGATGTTACACTGAGGGATAACGGGAAATGCTGATTTGAAAATGGGTCTTTCACATGGGAGCTGACTTTCTTTGGGAGGAATGATTGATCATGTGCTGAATTGACATACTGGTGGGGAAAGCTTAGCTATTACTTTTGGGTCTAACACATTGGGGCAAGTTTTTTAGCTAATTTGAAGACTATCATGCTAGTTGTGGGGAGACTGATACCACAGTTAGACACACTGGATGCTAGTATATTGGACTCAAGCAGTAAACTGACTTACTGAGGCAAGGCTGAGCAGTAACTTTATGTGAGGAGAATGGTTAAACATCCAGAGTAAGGACCTCATTATGAGTTTGGCCCCAAACTCCAGGGGAGGACATCCCGCCTCTGGAGCATATTACAATGTTCCTGCTGGGCTGACCGACGGGAACATTGTATTACGCGTTCCAACAGGGCTAACTGGTTGGAATAGTGCTGTATTACTGGCTTCAGCTCCTTTAAGGGAACCGAGGCTAATACCGCAGCACAACATCACCATTGGAATGCTTACTGTCTGCAAAGCATGGTGCTGGGCAGGGGGGCCCCTGCACTGGCTTTCCGACAGCCTTTCTATGGCTGAGTCCCCACCATATCTAATCCGGAGCAGGATAGAGTGAGAAAGTTAGCAGAGACATCCGGTAATGAATAAGGAGCTGATCCGAGGGCCACCATAATTTAGAGCTCGATTCCGAAATGCAAATTTGTACATGTAAATTTATTTATGTGTAAATATGCTCCCACATCTAGGAGTAACTTTACCCTTTTTACTATTCACCATTTCCGGGTGTACAATTAATGCTCGGTGCAGACTTACAGGTTTCAACTCCCTTGTGGAAACTCCTAGAACAGGATTTATTAGGGTAAAGTTACTGCTCCTCAATTTTCAGATGTAGACAGAGGTCTCAGCCATGGGGTGTGGGTATCTCTCTATGGTAAAGTAGTGGAAAATGTATTAAACTTTATTAAAAAAAATACTAAAAAATACTTTAATATAAATTATTAATGAGGAATACATTTATATGTTTATTTAACTATAGAATTAATAAAATAGTTACAGCATATTAACTTAAAAGTATGTTAAGTCTAAGTAATGAGTTACAATATATTTATTGAATTTAAAAATAATATCCCTACATTTTAATTTAAAAAATCATCCCATCAACATTAACATTATTAACATACACTTAGCGTGTATTAAAATGTATATATACAAAACTATTTTTAAATACTAATAATTATTTAACGATGATGTTAACATTTATTACATTTTTAATAAAATACAAATGTTATTTCATTTTAAATAACACAATGTGTACTTGTTAAAAATATGTAATGTTTTCCCAAATAAAGAAAATGAAATATTTATTCAAAAGGTCAAATTAATTTTATTTGTTTTAATGATATTTCCCATGTTGTGTTACTTGAAGTCATTTCCTCTGCTACATTCTATTAGAGTTTATTGCACTTCAGTGCTTGTGAGTGACCATGTGTGTTGGTAGACTTACAAGGCTGGGCTGGAGTACATTTATAACTGTTTTTAGACTTTTTACGTTGTAGTAACTTTAGAAGTGCAGTTTGTAGACAGCAATAGGATTATTCTTGTGATTTTCTGATTAAATACAATCACCACAATATTTTCATACTTACAAAAGTATTAACAATTATAGGAAAGCGCCCCTTTTGGCATGGCTACCCCCCTTTTGCCTGATATCTGATGATAACTTGACTGATGTGGGCTGGGATCCTGCTAACCAAGCCCAGCACCTGTGTTATTTCTCTAAATTGTACCATTGCTTCCACAATTGACACACCCCTTGCACACAGCTAAGTCCTTTGTAAAAGGTACCAGTGGAACCAACGGCCCTGTGGACAGAGAAAGTCCCTAAGGATTGCAGCATGTACTATGTCATCCTAAGGGACCCCTCACCAAACACACGTACACTGTTATTGCAGATTGGGTGTGTTGGTGGGAAGAAAAAGGTAAAGTCATCTTGGCATGTCTCCCTGGGTGCCACACCCACAAAGTACTGCTCGTGGCATAGGTAAGACACAGCCTCTAGCAGGCCTTACAGCCCTAAGGCAGGGTGCACTACACCACAGGTGAGGAGCATAGCATGAGCAATGTGCCCCCACAGTGCCTACATCCTTTCTTAGACATCGTAAGTACAGCGTAGCCATTTTGAGTACATTGGCTAGTAGTTTGTCATTATGAACTCCACAGCCACATGATGGCTTCTCTGAATACTGGGAAGTTTGGTATCAAACTTTGCAGTTCAATAAACCACACTGATGCCAGTGTTGGATATTTTGTAAAATGCACACAGAGGACATCTAAGGGATGCCTCCTGAAATTCACCCAACTCCCTAGTGTGTGGCTGACTTGTCTATGCCAGCCTGCCATTACCAGGCAAGTTTCAGACTCCATGAGGTGAGAGCCTTTGTGCTCTCAGGAGTCAGGGACAAAGCCTTCACTGGGTGGAGGTGCTTCACACCTCCCCCTTATAGGAACAGCAACACTTGGTGGTGAGCTTCAAAGGCTCCTGACTTTTGATCTTCTTCCTCAGGGTACCCCAGCTATTGGAGATGCCCGCCACCCGGACCAGGCCCCGCTTTTGGCGGCAGGTCCGGTGGGAAGATTAGTAAACACTAAGCGGAGTGTCCCCTCCAGCTGGGACCACCCCTAGGGTGCCAAGAGCCAGGGTGAATCCCTCTTTGCAGAATCCTCCATCTTGTTTTAAAGGAAGATAGCCAATAGGGATAGGAATGTGCCCCCTCCCTAAAGGGAGTGGGCACAGGAATGATGTAGCCACCGTCAAGGGCCATTGGCTACTGCCTTCTGACACTTGTAAAACCCCTAAAACTAGTACTTAGGGACACCCCTGAACCTTGCTCGTCAGATTCCTGGTGACCTGAAAGAAGAAGAATTACTCAAGAGCCTCTCCAGCAGTGACGATTCCAGACGACAACTGACTTGGCCCCCAACCCTGCTGGCATGTCTGCAGCTTCAAGGCTCCTGCCACAAAAAGGAGATGCATCCTGCAGGACCAGCTTCCAACCCCCAGAGGATTGCCTGCATATCCAAGGACCAAGAACTCCCCAGGACAGAGGCACTGTCCACAAAGAAACCCTCAAGAAGGACTTCAGAACCTCACGGATCTGCACACCCTGTCCACTCTGCATCCAACGCCCACACCCGAGTCCAGGTGCCCCACCGGTCCACAGAAGGTCCCCAGGCAATTCTGACCTCGAGCCCACCCTGGGTTAACCACTCCAGACCAACACAACGACGCATGCAGCCTGAATCCAGAAGACCCCCCTGACCGTGACCGGCTCCGGTGAAGAGTCCTGATGCCTAAGGGTACCCCTGCACCCATATTCCCCTGACCTTGGGAACCCAACCAATGGACCATCAACATCCAGTAGGCTCTCTACTTAGCTGTCTAGCCGTTGGTCTTCTTCAGCCAACTCCCTGGAACAAGCCTGCAGCCTCTTTGTGACCCATGCACACAGCCGCCCCCTTGCCTCAGAGGGTGTGTGTTTGGTGCTGACCTATGCCCCCCAATGCTGATCTAAACACCCTAGGTCTGTGCCCTGACGTCATAAGTACTTACCTGCAGGCTGTTTCTTTCCGAGTGACCCCAGTCTCCCTTGGTTTCCATTGGGCGCCCGATGCCAAACTTGACCTCTGCACCCAGCCAGCCCCATGTTGCTGGTGGTGCACCCTTGGTGTCTTCTCGAACCTTGCCCTGTGTACACCCTAACCCACGAAGACTGGGATTGTAAGTCAAGTACTTACCTGCAAACTATATTTTTCGCCCCTAGTACTGCATTGCTTTTAATGAAAACTGCACTGTCTACTTTTGATATTGCAAAATATTAATTACCTGATAACTGTTTTACTTGTGAATCCTAAACAAAGTGCATTTGATACTTGAAAGTGATGGCTTCTTGAAACTGTACTTAACTGCAACAAAGTTCTTTTTGTTTCTATAGATAAAGTAACAAAGTTTATTTTTGATACATAAATATTGGCTTGGAGTTAGTCATTGAGTGTGTGCCTCATTCCTTGACTGTTTGTATCACAAATGCTTAGCACTATCCTTTGATAAACCTAGCTGCTCAACCAGCCTACCACAAAAGAGAGCATTAGTATTAGCTACTTTAGCCTTTGGGGAGCCACTGGGCTCTGTGCACACTATACCATTCTTTTGTATAGTTCATACAGATCCAACTCCCTACAACAATATCAAATAAAAAAAGGATGGGAAGTAAAAGAAAATACAAAAAGGTGCTAAGATGCGGATATATTCACCAGTATTAAAAGGACACAAAAGTTAATTCCCTATGGTTCACCCCAGGCAAGTAAATATATGAGATTAATACAAAAATAGGTCTCAGTCTACTAAATTCCAGTCGTAAGTTTCTTATCAGCAAATCATATGCAGATCATTTAGTGGGGAATATAAATAAATGAGCTAAAATGCAAATTATTTAAAAGGGTCTGTCCATTACCTCGGTGGTCGGAAGGATCTGCATTTAGTACTGATTTTAAATGTGTTAGATCGTATAAACAAAGGTGCTGTGCATTGTATTACCATAACCGGATGGCCTTTCCACACAATTTAACCTTTTGGTAGGGTGCCAGGAAAAGTGCGTTGTGCATGTGTGCGAGCCATTACTCTCGCCATAGCCAATAACACTTCCTATAACTGAATTGTGCAATCATTCGCTAGACGTGCAAACGAGCAAGAGGTGCATAATGCTGTCAATAGCAACAGCAATCCAGGTTCGGATTTTTACAGAAAGAGTGAGGCTCCGCCAATAAAATTAATCCTAACTCTCTGAGTGAGCCACAGACCCCCGACAGATTAGAATGATGATATTAATAAATTTTGTTTAAAATGCAGCTGGCAGAATTTCCCGGAAATATACGTAGAGGTTAGAGCACTGTAATACGGGGTCTCAGGTTGGACTAGTAATTAAAAAACAGACAGTCTGAGAGGAAAAGCCTGTGGACTTTTCACGTGCTTCTAAACTTCTTCAGGTGTCAGGGTGAAATAGTCCGTTATGAGCCTTTTGTATGTTTGACGAATTGAGAGTCAGTAATCTGAAGGTGAAGGTGAGCTCTAAGGGCCTGATTTATACTTTTTTAGTGCACTCACAAAATTAAATGATATTTTATAAGTTTGCGCCGCTTTTGCGTCAAAAAATGCGGTGCTAAAAAAGTATAAAATCAGGCCCTAAGGGGCATGTTTATACTCTGCTTGAGCCAAATGTGCGGCAAAAATTTTAACGCACATTCGGCACTAACCATGCACCATATTTAAACTTTGACGCCTGAGCCCGCAGACGTCAAAATTCCTCTGTGTGTGTAATTTTTTGGATGCGGGAAACTGCCTTGCGTTAATGACATGCAAGGTAGGCGTTCCCGCCCAAAAAATGACTTTAAGGCCTGTGCGCCTTATTTATACTCCAGCGTCATTTTGACACACAGGAGGGGGCGGGCCTTGAAAAACGACGCACAGCCTGATGTGTGCCGCTTTTTTACGCCTGGGTGAGGGCAGGCGTTAAGGGATCTGTGAGCTCCCTTCCATGGTCTCTGACCATGGAAGGAGTCCAGAGGTGCTCTTCCCTGCCCCCAGGGACACCCCCTGCCACCCTTGCCCTCCCCTGGAGGACACCCATGGATGGGGGGGACACATCCCAGGTAAGTACAGGTAAGTTGAGGTAAGTGTTTTTTAAAGATTTTTTAAAGTGGCCTAGAAGGGCCTAATTTGGGCCCCCCTACATGCCACTGTGCCCAATGACCATGCCCAGGGGACAGAAGTCAAGACAATTGGCCATTGGGCAAGGGGGCATGACTCCTGTCTTTGCTAAGACAGGAGTCATTTCAATGGGGGTTGTGCATCAAAAAATGGCGCAAGTCCGGTTTGAGGCATGATTTTTGCCTCAAACCTGACTTGCACCATTTTTTGACGCACAACCCCCATTTTTCCCTATGCCGGCGCTGCCTGGTTTGAGTCATTTTTTTTTACTCTGACCAGTCCGCCGCGCTGGCGCTCGTTTGCGTCAAAAATGTTACCGCCGGCTAACACCATTCCTACTTGCCATGCGGGTGCCTTATTTTAGGAATTATGTTAGCCGGCGGTAAAATTTTGGACGCAAACCAGCGCCATCGCTGGTTTGCGTCAAAAAGTATAAATATGGGCCTAAGTTCCTTGACAAATTTGCCACTCCTTGCTAAAGATGGTGCGTCTGGTTGAGTGAAATGTATTGAGGAGGCCTGGTAACAAGTGCGGACTACCTTCATCAGGAAGACTGGTTTCAATGGAGTCATCCTGCCAACACCAAGCGAGGGGCAGCAGCAATGTGAGGTATGTAGAGGGTGTAGAATGACTGAGGAATTTAAAGAAGCAATGTTGTGTTGAAATGAGGCTAGTTGGAGCTGGATGTTGATTACCTTCTCCAGCTCGGGAAAGAGATTGTATCAGACTTTAGCGCAGATGCTTCAACATGGAATGATGTAATTGCCATCTGCGGTTGCCATTGCCATGCGTTCCCTTGAGTCTCAAATGTGTCTTTCAAACAGGCCTTGAGTGTCTTCTCCGGTGCTTTCAATATATGTATGTAATATTTCAAGATATTGGCCTGACAGGTTAGCCTTTGGTTCTACAAGCCAAATTCCAGGCAAATTCTTGACATACGGAGGTACCTGGGCAGTTGAAATGCCTTTTTGAAGCCTGAGCACTGTGCTTCTTCAAGTCTGAGAGCAAAGGCCCCAGGGAACACCTGATGCCTGTAGTGAAGTGCTGGAAGGAGACAGGCCTTTATGAATTTCAAATATGGAACAGCAGAGACACTTATAATTTTTTGTTAGGATAGGTGAGCACATATAATATGGATGCAGCTTTTTTGTTTTAGCGAGCCAAGGTGGAGCGAGGGTTTGGAGGGCTCTGTGAACCAGACCCCCAAGTAGTTATATTATTGGGGCCGTTTTGATAGTCATGGTCCCTATACAACATGAGAGAAATTTCTTGACTAATAAGATGGCTGTGTAGGGTCCCCTTTCTTGAATATGAGGCACAGAAGGGACCCTCTCCATGGTCTGAGACTTAAGCAGAGTCTTGTGAGTGGGTGTTTTATTTAATAATTTCCCTCCCTATACCCCTCTTTCAGGTGGAGCTCCTCCATTAGGGCAGAGGAGCGTTGCTCTCCTCCAGCAGCGGCAGCTGCAAAACCATTTCAAGAAAGCAATAATAAATTATGCTTATTATCATTTTCTTGAAAAGGGGCGGGGCATTGGGGGTGACGAGCACTTGAGGGCAGTGCACAGAGCACTGCCCTCAGAACGCATGTGTGTTTGGCCGGCTGTCTCGGGCCGGCCAAACACACATGCGCAGTAGGCTGTCTCCAGCCCAGCAATGGAGTTGTCAGGCTGGAGAGAGCCTGCACAGGCTCCCGGTGTGCCTGGGAATGTCCTGGCTGGGCCCTTCCAGCCAATTCTGATGCTGCTTTGAGAAGCATCAGGGTTGGTCGAAGGGCAGGCTGGGAGCCTGTGCCTGCAGCGAGGAAACAGAGTAGCGGAGCAGTGCACGGTGGAAGAGGTAAATGTTTTTTATATTATTTTTTAATGAATTGTTAGTTATCACCCCTCGTGCGTCCCACCCCTTCTGGTTGTCGCGGGCAGCGACTACTCTCTTCACAATCTCATTATCCCCTCCCATTTAGGTGTAAGTATTCCCCATTTTCCAGCCACTCCTCTGTCACCATGGTAGAATTTCTAGCCCCACTGATGAAGAATTAATAGAACAACCATAAGCAATGGTACAGAAATGATTCCGATATGTTGATAATGAAAAATATTTGTGAGAACAAAGAAGAATCGTGGTGAAAGGTTTACTTAGTCAAGTCAGTCTTGATTTCGTTTACAAACCGCTTTCAATGTAAATGTGTATGAGGCATGAAATGGAACAAAGGAAAAAACCCATATGGTAGCCTGATGCCTGTAGTGAAGTGATGGACTCTGTGGAGGGGTGGAATGACTGCTCCATGACCGACACTTAGGGCATTATTTAGGGTTTGGTGAACAATATACACTGTCAGAAACATAGCAGATAATCTGCCCACCCCAACACACAGTGCATTGTAACTTATGGCACTTATAATACAGTGGTCTGAATGTCCATTACATCGTGATGGAGTATGCCATCTGCCAAACTCTAAATAAGGCCCTTAGTTTTGTCAGGCTATGACTTTGAATACCTCTTCCTAGAACTTCAGCTCTTTGGTTACCGGCTGCCACTTCCCTCATTTCCTCTAGGCTTTTGGGTGCTGTCAGTCTTCCACTAAGTCTGGATTAAATGGGTATGAACGTACGAGTAAATGTAAGGTGATTAGTATAAAGCCTACAACTGCAGCCTCTGTTTAAATAGAAAAGCTTCTGCCACTCTCATTCCCTTTCCTCCGGGCTATAAATTCAGAATATTGGTGAAGATGTGGAGAAAAGAAGCTCCTATGAGGGAAAGCACATGCTGGGGCTAATGAATGCACGTGGTGACTCCTTCAAATTGCTTTATTTTTGTTTGGTGAAAAGTAATGTCGACCTTGCTTGTATCTGGAAGGACAACCCATGTTTCAAAAAGATGCAGGCTTAGGGTCAAAAGCCCAAAACTTCCCAAGATGAGTGAGTAGTATTTAGAGAACAACAAATCTAGGGCCTGATTTATACTATGGGAGATAGGTCACTCCTCCAGAATCTAAATCCATAGGATAGAATGGATTCAGATTTCGGCGGACGGGATCTCTGTCACAGTTGTGACAGAGGAACCTGTCCACAGAGTTTTAAGTCAGGCCCCTACTTATTAATACTGTAAACAAGAAAAATATCCAATCATGCTGGAATATTTGTATAGCACTGTATGCTGGGGTTAGCATACTGAGGGCTTGTGATTGTGACAGATAATCAGAAAGAAAGACCAAGGCCCTCATTACAACCCTGGCGGTCAGTGATAAAGCGGCGGTAATACCGCTAACAGGCCGGCGGTCAAATAAATGGGAGTTATGACCATAACGGAAACCGCCAACACAGACACCCACTTTAACACTCCGACCGCCACGGCGGTAGAAACAAACACTGCGGCGGTAACCGCCACCAGACAAGGGGAACATAATGTACCACCCACACTATTACAAGGCACCAATCCGCCAGCTTTTCCGAGGCGGTACCAACGCCGTCAAAAGCACGGCAGAAAGAGTCTTTGGAAGGGAAACCACTCACCTCTCGACACTCAACGAAGAACCAGGACGCCATGGAGCCTGAGTTACAGGTCCCGCCCATGTTGATGTATCTATTAATACACGACGAAGTGGAAAGAAGGCGGCGACGACGGTGAGTACTGCACCTAGCACACAGGGGAGGGGAGGAGGGAAAAGAGAGTGACACATACACGCAAAACGCAACAACCCCACCCACAACAACACCCACACACACATATCCAAAAACATCACAGATACACCCACGTCACCCCCTGGAAGAACACAAGGACAAAACGAAATGAGTTGAACTAGTGTAATATTCAAACATTCAGATATAGCAAGAGATATTAAAACAAATCAGTATATACAAATATGTACAGCAAGTACACAAGTACATACACTGTCCCATGAAATGTCCGTGGACCAGTGGTCCCAAAAAGCATGCATGCATGCATGCAAAGCCCACACATGACACCTGCCTCAAAATGGAGAGAACACTGCAGGGGCATCAGGTAAAAAAAAAACAGGCACCTCAGGGGGAAGGGGAGGGAGGGCACCACAGCCAGATGATGGGACGCTGCCACTGCTCCTCGAGGGGGCTCCATGCCCACTGCCTGGTCCTGGGGAGTACAAAGGCCCAGTCTCTCAAGTGGGTGGTTTGCCCACTGCTTGGTCCCGGGGAGTGCAAGGCTACAGTCTCTCAAGTGGGTGGTTTGCCCACTGCTTGGTCCTGGGGAGTGCAAGGCCACAGTCTCTCAAGTGGGTGGTTTGCCCACTGCTTGGTCCTGGGGAGTGCAAGGCCACAGCCACTCAAGTCTCTCAAGTGGGTGGTTTGTCCACTGCTTGATCCTGGGGAGTGCAAGGACACAGTCTCTCAAGTGAGTGGTTTGCCCACTGCTTGGTCCTGGGGAGTGCAGAGCCACAGTCTCTCAAGTGGGTGGTTTCCCCACTGCTTGGTCCTGGGAAGTGCAATGCCACAGTCTCTCTAGTGGGTGGTTTTCCCACTGCTTGCTCTTGGGGAGTGCAAAGCCACAGTCTCTCAAGTGGGTGGTTTGCCCACTGCTTGGTCCTGAGAAGTGCAATGCCACAGTCTCTCTAGTGGGTGGTTTTCCCACTGCTTGCTCTTGGGGAGTGCAAAGCCACAGTCTCTCAAGTGGGTGGTTTGCCCACTGCTTGGTCCTGGGGAGTGCAACACCACAGTCTCTCAAGTGGGTGGTTTTCCCACTGCTTGCTCTTGGGGAGTGCAAAGCCACAGTCTCTCAAGTGGGTGGTTGTCCCACTGCTTGCTCTTGGGGAGTGCAAAGCCACAGTCTCTCAAGTGGGTTGTTTGCCCACTGCTTGGTTCTGGGGAGTGCAAGGCCACAGTCTCCCAAGTCTCTCAAGTGGGTCCACTGGCCAGTGCTTGCTCCTGGGGAGTGCAAAGCCACAATCTCTCAAGACGGTGACATGTTCCACGAGTTCTTAAGGGGGCTTTGTGCCCAGAGTGCTTCACCCTGCCAAGGACTGGGTTAGTGGATGCTTTTCTCCACTGGTTCTGAAGGGGGCTTTGTGCCCTGAGTGCTTCATCCTCCCAAGGGCTGGGTTAGTGGATGCTTTTCTCCACTGGTTCTGGAGAGGGCTTTGTGCCCAGTGATGCTGCACCTGGGGTGTGGCAGTTCCCATTCCTTCACCTGGGTGTCTGAGCCATGAGATTTTCAGGTAAAATGTAGCATGATACCCCATGGAGGCAGAGCCACACTCCACCCTGCGGCGACTTAGGCTGCAAACTGCTGGTAGTGCCAGTGCTGGTGGTGGTGCCTCATGTAGTGTGTGCAGGGTCCAGGACGTCTCCTGTGGCCTCGGGCGGCTGCCCACTGGGGATGCTGCTGATGTTCGCTGTAGTGGCACTGGCTGGGCATGTGGCTTGGCAGGTGGCGGTGGCTGCGGCGGAGATGCTGTCGGTACTGCCTGTGGTGCAGGTGTCTGTAGTAGTGGAGGGAGACACCAGGCCGTCTCCAGCAGCCTCGGATGGCTGCCCACTGGGGATGATGCTGGTGACTGTAGTTGTGGCAGCTGCCGTGCAGGTGGCGGTGCAGGTGGTGGTGCAGGTGGCGGTCGTTGCGGCAGTGCTCACCGTGGTACAGGTTTCTGGCCTGTCATGAGAAATTGGGGTCACCAGTCCCTCACCAGGAGGCTCCGTGCCCTGAGGTGACCTTCCTTTGCTTTTGTGTCCCTTCCCCACCTTGGTAGTCGCTGTTGGGAACTTGGCACTGTCCTCTTTGGTTCTGGATGAGTCCTTGCTGGGTGGGTTGTGCGTCTTTTCCGTTCTGCATGCTGGCCCCTTCTTTACATTGGCAGGTGGCGGAATCGGGTGGTCCTTAGCTTCAGTAGTTGGCACACTGGCTGCCTTGATGGGTGCCCCCTTCGATCCTCCCGGACTTGCAGGGACCACAGTGGACGCCGATTTGGTGGCTGAGGTGCTGGTCTGGGCTCTAGACATCCTGGCCCTAGGGGAAGGACGGGGGGAGGTTTAGGGAAGAGGTCAATGTTAGCCAGGAAACGTTTATTTGACATACTGGCACGGGAAGACGGAGGGGGTGTGGGAGTGGAGGAAGAGGTAGTGGTTTTTAGAGGTGTACGTCTGCTGAGTTTGGGTGAAGGTGCATGGGTTGGAGGCTGTTGTGAGGTGAATGGCTGTTGGGTGGATGTGTGCCTGCATTTGTGTATTTTGGGAGGAGGGCTCACAGACACACTGGGAAAGGACACAGGGGATGTGTGCATGGTTGTGGGGCTGGTGATTGCTGGTGAGTGGTGTTTTGTGATGGGTGTGCTGGTGATGGAGGCAGTGGCTGATGATGTAATGCAGGCAGGTGTGAGTGGAGACGAGACTAGGAGAGAGGTGGAGGATGTGGAGGAGGGGGACACAGTGAAGGAAGTGGATGTTGGTGTGTCTGCATGGGGATGGTGCTTGTGTGAGTGCATGTGGGATGTGCGGTGCTTATGTTTTTCTGAGCCACTTTTGTGTGTTGATGTGTGTGCATGCTGGTCTGATGGTGTGCTTGGGATAGGCAGAGGTAGAGGGGATTGAGTCTGGGTAGTGGAAGTTGGAGGGGGGAGGCTTGACACAGGGACAATGGCTGCCACCAGTGCTGAGGCCAGAGGCTGAAATGCTCTCTGTTGGGCCGCCATGCCAGAATGAATGCCCTCCAGGTATGCATTTGTTTGCTGCAAATGCCTCTCGACACCCTGGATGGCATTCAGAATGGTTGACTACCCAACAGTGAGGGATCTCAGGAGGTCAATAGCCTCCTCACTGAGGACAGCAGGGCTGACTGGGGCAGGGCCTGAGGTGCCTGAGGTGAAGGAGATGCCCACCTTCCTGGGTGAGCGGGCACAGGAAACACGCTGAGGGGCTGCTGGGAGGGCGGTGCTGGTAGGGGGGTGGCGGCTGTACCTGTTGTTGCGGTGGGCACAGAGGGACAGGGTCAACGCAGTGGGACAGCACCCCAGAACACGGGTTGGCATCAGGAAGAGGTGGAACGACCTACGGGGGAAGGTGCGTTCCGTGGTCTCAAGACACCAGATTGGAGTACAGAGGACTGGCGGTGGACCCCCACAACTAACAACATGGGAGGAGCAAGTCTTGGCAATACTGTATACTGAGGGCCTCGCAGGAGTAGCAGGAGGAATGGACTCTGGTAAGTCAACTCTTAACTATTATATCCCCCACCCTACCTGCATGCCATCACATACCCCCCTCTCACCCTCACCCCATCACTCCAACACCTCACATATGTCCCACTATCACAACCTACCCATCCCAACACCAAGCCCTGTATGCAACACCAAAGCATGTCCACAACAGATACCCACACTGACCCCAAACCAAATATCACCCAAGGACATAGACAAGAATGCAAGCACTGGAGTACAGGGTCACTTACCCATTGCACACAATAGCACACACAAATGCAATTATCATGCCTTTACACCCCCGCAGGACCCCTACGCAATGTCACCGGACAGGAGGTTCCAGACATGTCCAGTCCCCCCACAGAAGAGGCCCACAGTGATGACAGCATCTCTGCACAACTGGATCAAGATGACCAGCCCGGCACATCAGGGACCTCGGGACAGTCGGTTCCCCTGACACTGGCAGAAGCCACCACAGAGCCTCCCCCCTCAGGAAACACCAGCACAGCACCCAGCCAGCGGGCGCATCCCTCTGTTCCCAGGACACGTCAAGCAGCAGTGTGTCCACCACTACAGGGAACCCAGGCAAACCCACCAACCTGAGAAAATCAGGGACCTAGGGGCAGTGGGCACACGGTTCAGGGAACAGAGGAACAGGAAAACAGGGGAACTGGGAGGACTGCTGTGCGACAGGGTGAGGACAGGCACAGGGAACCCACTCTTCACAAGGCCCTCTCCAACATCATGGGAGCGTACCATCATTCCCAGGAGAAGATGGCAACGGTACTGGCCAACTTTCAGGAGACCCAGCGGCTGCAGGAGGAACATTATCTGGGGATCAGGGAGGAACTCAGGTCCATCAACACCACCCTGGTCACCATTGTAGGGGTGCTGCAGGACCTTATTAACACCAGGAGGGACACTGTGGCACAACAAGGGGCCCCTGACACTAGCCTGGACGATGAACAGCCCACCGCCTCCGCCGGCGCTAGTGGATAGGAGGCACCGCCACAGGACCAAGACACCAGCACCCCACCCCCTGCAGATGGAGAGCCACCCCGCAAACGGTCCCTGAGATCCAGGAACAAGATAGAGAACATTGCCAAGACCCCCGCCATGAAATGAGACCCCCCTGAATGTCATCCTTCTGTCCCACTTTGTCACCCTGTCCATCCTTCCACTGCCCTTGCTCCACTTCCTATGCCCCTACGGACAATGCACCTGTGAAACAAATAGACTGGACTCTGCCATGGACATTCCTCCACCATCACCCCTGACCATTTTACAACCCCCTCCACTTATTTGCACAAAAATAAACACACATCAATCACAAAACATTCTGGAGTCAGTCTGTGCTTTCACAGATGTGTAATTGCAATAACTATGGAATATAGCAGTGTCAATTTAAATGTCAACATACTGATGTAACACAGCTCTAGTCCATGAAGAAATATAGAAGAGGTCACAAAGTGGGGCCCACATCTGTTAAATGGAAAGGCAAAGTGACAAGTCAGGGTTCTTACAAGTGCTGCTGTGACCTGGGTCTGGAAGCGACAATGGCTCATGTGTCTGGGGAAAGGCCCCCTGCCTTCACTTCGGATGCGTTGGAGAAGTTAGTGGAGGGGTCCTCCCCCAGTACATGCTACTCTACGGTCCTCCAGACAAACAGGTGAGTACACTGTGAGCATGCTGCATGGGCAAGGCCTGTTTGGAGTGGTGTGGATGGATGATACATGGGGTAGGGGGACTGAGGCCTGCATGAGCGGACAGTGGGTGTATGTGTGTCAGGGCAAGGGGGGGAACATGGGCCAATGAGTATGACGGTCCGGACGAGTAAAGATTATCCTTTTCCCCTGTACTATTCCTCTAGGTCAGCTCTCACCAGAAGAAGGATATTTGGCGTGCCATCGCCAAGGACGTCCGGACCCTGGGGGTCCACCACAGACAGAGCACCCACTGCCGGAAAAGATGGGAGGACATTCGCCGCTGGAGCAATGAGACGGCAGAGGCCCAGCTGGGGATGGCCTCCCAACGTGGGAGGGGTGCCCGTCGCATCATGACCCCCCTGATGTTCCGGATCCTGGTGGTGGCGTATCTGGAGCTGGATGGGCGCTTGAGGGCATCACAGCAGCCACAAGGGGGCGAGTACAGTCACAATCATCTGAGTCTTCGCGCATTACAAGGTGTCTGGGTAGGGGAGGTGACCAGTGGGTTCCCCTAGGCCAGGGTGAGCTTGGTAGGCAAGGTCCCTTGTGAGGCAGGCTCAGTGGCACCCCAACCCCACTAGTGGTTAGTGCCATCTACACCTAGTCAGGATCCTGTGACTTCCATGTGTGCATCAAGCGGGCATAGGCCTTGTACCCCATGGCCCTGTGAATAATCTAGGAACTATAAGTGCATGGCGTAGTGCAGAGGTCTGCTGTGTCTGTAGTGTCCGCCAACGGTAGTGGTGTTGCAGGCACTGAACATGTCTTTCTTCTGTCTCCCCCCCTTTTTGTGGGCTCCCTGTTCTTGTGTGCAATAGCATCATCAGGTGGAGGAGCAGTGGCACCGGAGCAGTAGGGAGCTGCATCCCACTTGGCCCTGGGGGGCGAAACAACGGAGTCTGAAGCCACCAGTGGGATGGAGGGCGAAGGGAGCTCCACAGCGGGGACAGGAGGTGACAGCAATGACAGGGACTCCTCCTCTGATGGGAGCTCCCTTGCGGTGGCGGGCCCCTTTGTGCCCTGCATCAACAGGTACACCATCCACCCCCTCTACCATTACCGCCCTCCCAGCAGCCCCTCAGCGTGTGTTCCGTGCCCGCTCACCCAGGAGGGTGGCCATCTCCTTCGCCCCAGGCACCTCAGGCCCTGCCCCAGTCAGCCTTGCTGCCCTCAGTGAGGAGGCTATTGACCTCCGGAGATCCCTCACTGTGGGGCAGTCTACCATTCTGAATGCCATCCAGGGTGCAGAGATGCATTTGCAACAAACAAATGTATACCTGGAGGGCATTCATTCTGGGCAGGCAGCCCAACAGAGAGCATTACAGGCTCTGGCCTCAGCACTGATGGCAGCCATTGTCCCTGTGTCCAGCCTCCCCCCTCCAACTTCCTCCACCCAGACCCAAACCCCTGTACCTCAGCCTATCCCAAGCACACCATCAGACCAGCATGCACACACCTCAACACACAAGGGTGGCTCAGGCAAACATAAGCACCACTCATCCCACAGGCACTCACACAAGCACCATACCCATGCACACATACCAACATCCACTGCCTCCACTGTGTCCCCCTCCTCCACGTCTCCCTCCTCCCTCCTCCCTCCCAGTTTCGTCTCCACTCACACCTGCATGCACTACATCTGCAGCCACTACCTCCATCACCAGCAGTCCCATCACCACACACTGCTCATGTGCAGTCACCACCTCCACTACCATTCACACATCCCCTGTGTCCTCTCCCAGTGTGTCTGTGAGCCCTACTCCCAAAGTACACAAACGCAGGCACACACCCACCCAACAGCCACCCACCTCACAACAGCCTCCAGCCCATGCACCTTCACCAATATTCAACAGACGTACACCTCCTACAACCACTACCTCTTCCTTCCCTCCCAAACCCCCTCCATCTTCCCATCCCAGTGTGTCTAAAAACGTTCCTGGCTAATATTGACCTCTTCCCTACACCTCCCCCCCGTCCGTCCCTAGGGCCAGGCTTTCCAGGTCCCAACCCAGCACCTCAGCCACCACATCCCCAGGCACAATGGTGCCAGCAACTGTGGGCTATTGGAGTGCGCCAACCATCAGGGCTGCCAGTGTGCCACGGAGCGAGGGCAAGGACATTCCATCACCTACAAAACTGAAAAAGTTGGCCACATCATGGAGGGAGAAGCAGAAAACACCTGCTACCAAGGGCTCAGGGAAAATGAAAGGCGATAGTGGCAAGACAGCTGCGCCACCATCCAGGGTGGGGAAGGGCCAGAAACTAAAGGGCAGGTCAGGAGAGGGCATGGTGGCACGACTGAGGGACCAGTGTCACACCTTCTGTCCACGTCAACGCCAACCTGTACGGCGGAGAAGACCACCACCTGCACAGCCACCTGCACTGCCACAGAGACCGCCACCAGCACCGCTGCCACAGAGCCCGCCACCAGCACCACTGTCATTGAGCCCACCACCAGCACCACCACCACTGAGCCCGCCGCCAGCACCGCCGCCACAGAGCCCGCAGCCAGCAACGCCGCCACAGAGCCCACAGCCAACAGAGCCCGCAGCCAGCACCGCCGCCACAGAGCACGCAGCCAACACCACTGCCACAGAGCCCGCAGCCAGCACCTCCGCGACTGACACCGCCGCAAGCACCGCCGCAAGCACCGCCATCGGCCCCGCGACATCCTGAGCCAGTGGCACCACCGCAGACATGGCTGCCATCCCCAGTGGTCATTTGTCTGATGAGGCACTCTGGGCACCAAGCCCTCTCCAGAAACCGTGGAGAGATACATCCAGTACCTCTGTCCTTGGCAGGATGAAGCACTCTGGACACAAAGCCCCCTCCAGAACCAGTGGAGAAACACATCCACTACCTCTGTCCTTGGCAGGATGAAGCACTCTGGGCACAAAGCCCCCTCCAGAACCAGTGGAGAAGCACATTCACTACCTCTGTCCTTGGCAGGATGAAGCACTCTGAGCACAAAGCCCACTCCAGAGCAAGTGGAGAAAGGCATCCACTTGAGAGACTGTGGCTTTGCGCACCCCAGGATAAAGCAGTGGGCAACCCACCCACTGAAAGGACTTGAGAGACTGTGGCTTTGCACTCCCCAGGATAAATCAGTGGGCAACCCACCCACTTGAGACACTTGAGAGACTGTGGCTTTGCACTCCCCAAGATAAAGCAGTGGGCAACCCCACCACTGGAGACACTTGAGAGACAGTGGCTTTGCACTCCCCAGGATAAAGCAGTGGGCAACCCGCCCACTGAGACACTTGAAAGACTGTGGCTTTGCACTCCCCAGGATAAAGCAGTGGGCAACCCACCCACTTGAGACACTTGAGAGACTTTGGCTTTGCACTCCCCAGGATAAAGCGGTGTGCAACCCACCCACTGGAGAGACTTGAGAGTCTGTGGCTTTGCACTCCCCAGGATAAAGCAGTGGGCAACCCACCCACTACAAAAGACTTGAGAGACTGTGGCTTTGCACTCCCCAGGATACATCAATGGGCATGGAGCCCCCTCGTGGAGCAGTGGCGTCGTACGTTCATCAGGTGCCCCCCTCCCGCTGAGGTGCCTGTTTATTTTCGACCTGATGCCCCTCCAGTGTTCTCTCCGTTTGGAGTCAGGTAGCATGTGTGGGCCTCACCCATGCATTTTTGGCCCAGTGGTCCACAAACAATGATTGGTGCACTATTCGGACTTGTGTAGGTGGTGTTCATAATTGTATATACTGTATTTAGAGTTTTGAGTACTTGATTACAATTGTTCAAATCAATTCCTTTTGTCCTTGCGTAATTCAAGGGGGGTGTGTATATGTAATTTTGCAGCATGTATTTGTGTGTATGGTGTTGTGGGTGAGGGTGAGGGTGGGGGTGGGGGTGTTGCGTGTGTGTGTCACTCTCTTTTCCCTCCCCCCTGTACTCACTGTGGTCGTCGCCACCGTCTCTGGAGCTCCTGATAGAGGAGCAGGAAGACCATCGCCGGCAGGATGTTAAGTTCTGGCTCCATGGCGTCCTGGTTCCTCATGGGGTGTGGAGAGGTGAGTGATTTCCCCTTCTGTGTACTGTTTCTGCCGTCTTTTTGTTCGCGTTGGTTTCGCCCTGGAAAAGGTGGCAGATTGGTATCTTGTGATAGGGTGGGCAGTACATTGTTTTCCGCCTGTCTGTTGGTGGTTACCGCCCCGCTGTTTGTTTGCACCGCCGTCTATGTTGGCAGTTTCCGCCACGGTCGTAATCCCATTTTTTTTCCGCCGGTCTGTTGGTGGTACTACCGCCGCTTTAACACCGACCACCAGGGTTGTAATGAGGGCCTATGTGAGCATTTCCAGGTTTATTACTGGACTTCCCATGATGCAAAACAGGCCAGGTAAGCGTAAAAGGGCAGCTTTAGCAAAGAGGTTAGCAATGGTGCTCAGGAAGGCGAAAACAGGGGATTCTCTTTTTGGCACCTTTCCCTAAGCTGGGGGAGTATGAGACGAGGAGGGGTAAGCTAGGGCTTGAGAAGGGGAGTTGAAATACTAAATGGGCTGGGGTGGGGAGTTGAGGAGAAAATGAGTGTATTGACTGGAAAATTGCCTTAAAAAGAGGACAAACTGGCCCTTTGGGGACAAAGGTAACTGCAAATGCAGCTGAAGAGAAGGTGGGAAATGGGAAGAATGATGCAATCTGACCACTGTTTAGAAAGCAATTGAAAGAAAGTGATTGTACTGGGGCAAAGAGGGAAGCTACAAACATGAGAAGAAAAACTGTTAATCTTTCAATTAGAGAGACAAGGTGTGGGAGAACAGAGGGATTGTCTGGGAGTGCAGCAGCCACTAGAGACAGAAATTGAACGGAGAAGTTTGTGTACCATGCCAGTGGCAGCCGAAAGAAAGGGTGCGGCAAAGCCCAAGTCACCAGATACATGCAGCTTGGAGAGACGACCAGGGTAAAAAACACAGACAAAGAAGATGAAGGAAATGTGCATAGAACAGCAACTTGGGATCAGAAGGAGAAGGTAGACCAGATCACTGTCTTCTCCAGTTAGCAGGATCTCAAAGTCAAGAGATTATAGGGAAAGACTTGAAGCTGAAGAAATGAAAGACTGTAGAAGGGGCAAACTGTTGAGGGCATTGGCCCAGGTGTATGCGGCTTCGAGAGGCAAGCTTAGGACACATCGGTTATGATCTTAGAAGACTGGATGGGAAGACACAGCGAGATGTCATGTGTCATGGAGGGTGTTGACACATTTAAGTTAATTAGTGGATTTCAGTCAAGAAAATCCTCAATGAGCGGGAACTGAAAACCTCACTAAGGAAAGGGCGCATGACACCAGACTGGGACAGTGAGCAGGAACAAGTGATGGCATGAAGTGAGCGATCCCCTTAAGTAGGACAGAAGAGAAAAGGAAGACAACTTGCTGGAGAAATGAAATGTGACATGTCAAAGACGGGAAGAGAACAAACTTAGACACGCCAGAGTGGTTGTTGCCTGAGCAGAAGCAATAGTAGTCTGCCTTCTGGGTGGACTCATCCAATGCTGCCTCCACAAGAACACCAGGTAGGAGAGACGATCACAGGAGAGAGTTTGACATATTAATCTCACAGTGAGTGTTTGGGAAGATATGTTGAGGAAGGGCAAGGTCTAGGGGAGAGGCAAGTAGTAGAAGACACATAAACTTGCTAGCACAGTTACTGGAAATTAGAAGGCCACTGACTCACTAGCTGCATAGGTCTCTGTTGGAAAAGTTAAGGAGAAATGCCCAGATGAAAGTGGGGTCACAGAAGAAAACAAGGCGACAGAGACGCAACAACAGAGTAACATACAGAGCAGAAGGACAGTAGCTGGTGAGGAACTTTTATTGGTCTCAGCGTAGAAATCAGGGGCAATCACATGGAGATGTTTAAGGCACGTTGCCACAGCCAAAGCCTGTAGGAATGGGGATGAGAAGAATGACAACAGTCAACACGGTGGCAAACAAGCATAAGAACTATTTACTTATGGGGATCATAAACTCAGTAGGTCCTCACTTTCTTCTAATGATCAAAAACATGGCAGGAGGGTTTGTGGTGGTCTTTAAGCTTCTACATAGAGAATCAGAATGCAAGGAAGGTTCTAAAAATGTTTATCATTGCTTGACTTCGGCAATAGCTTGTGAAAGCCTGCTGCTGAGCCAAATCATATGTACTAACCTGCATGGGAAACAGTCTTAACCATGCAGTCTTTACCACAAAGTACCTTTACAACACAGGGCCCGATTACGAGTTTGGCGGTCAGACTGCCAGACCGCTAAGGTGGTGGTCCCAAAGAGACCGCCGAATCAACGGTCTCCCACCCACCATATTACAATGATACCACTGGCCCAGCGGCGGTGTAACTGTTTCTGTAATCCGGCGGGGGACGCGGTCAGCAATACAAGGTATAATTTTACATCAATGCTAAAGCAGGTGTGTACATTTTGACCAAAAGTTACACATATGCATGACACATGTGTAAACACTTTGTGCATTTACCATTCCATTGCTGGGGACAGGACCACCATGCCATGTACAGTCATTAGCAGAAAAATGCAAATTGTACTTACATGTGTTTTTTGGATTTTGGTAGTGGTGAACTTGCTGCTGTGAAGAGGGGATCAGGAAAAAGGGGCAAACATCAGAAACTGAAGGGAAAAGAAGGAAATGGGGGAGCTATCACTCCATTTCCTTCTATTCCGCCATTTCAAAGCAGACAGTCTCCCCGCCACAGTCGGCTTGACAGAAAAGCATATTGTAATGTGCCGGTGGTACCTTTGCCTAAAATAATTTAGAAGTAGTGCCAAATTTGCTTCTTTATTTAAAAATAAACTTATTGTAAAATTGTTTGCACCTTCATTCAAGCAATACAAAACACAAAGTGAAGAGTTTTTTTAGTTCAAATTGAAGTTTACTGCTTGACATAAAGGCCTCAGCTAAGGTTGTTTTTTTGAAAATTTTTCCAATATGCCTTGGAAAAATGAAAAAAAATCCTTAAATTTGGTTGTTTGGATACAGTTTAGTAATAGTATTTATCATTTGCAACGCAAAGTCAATTAATATTTTCCTAGCACGTTTATGTTTTGGTTTACATTTTATAACTGATAAAAGTTCAGTATAAGGTGATGATTGTTTGTCAGGTAGTGAAGCATAATTTAGTGGACCATTAGTATTATTTATGTTGGCATGTACAGTGTAAATTTGGCTGAATTGGCAGGAGGTTGACTTAAATCTATCATCCAAATTGTTCTTTTTTTTCAAGGGTACCAGTGTTATGGAGGGTATCTAAGGTTGGTATATGATTGTCAGGGTTCTTGTTATCACAGAAGAGGAAAGGTTCATTGTTAAAGTATTCTGGGCCTGATTATGAGTTTGGGTGGTGGTTCGGGGATAGACCACCTCCATGTTGGCGGTCAGACGCTGTGTTACGATGTTGGCAGTGTGCTGAACTAGAGACCAGCAGAGTCCCACCAACACTGCCAACCATCCACTGACTGCCTTGACGGCGGCCGGGAAACAGCAGCCATCACAGCTCAGTATAGGCAAAGGTACTGCGGGTACATTATGATGTGCTGTTCCACTGAGCCGACTGCTGCGAGATGGCAGAATTAAAGGAAATGAGGTGCTAGCTAGCACATTTCTTGTCACTTCAGTCTCCAGTGTGTGCCCCTTCGACTAGAGCCACCCCTTCATGGCAACATTTTCACCCCTGAAATATATTTTTTTAAACGAGATAAGTACATTTTGTATTTTTCTACCATTGACTGGACTTAGGCAAATATGGCCCACTCACCAGCAATGGAATCGAACATGCACAACATATTTTTACATATGTGTCATGCATACGTGTACCTTTTGGTCAAACTGTACACACCTGTACCGACACAAATGTTAAAATATACCTTGTATTGCTGACCGTGTCACCCGCCAGGCCACCCATGTGAAGCACGCCACTGCTGGGCCAGCGGTAACATTGTAAAATGTCACGCGAGAGACCCTCGACTCAGAAGTCTTTTTTAGACTGCCGCTGTGCTGTCTGGCGGTCCGACCGCCAAAGTCGTAATCAGGCCCTCTGTTAGTTCAAGGTGGACTGTTAACATCAGAAAAGGTTTTTGGGGTTCTATCATGTGGATTTCTAATCTATTTATGTATCAGAATAGGTTTGTGGGGTCCTATGATGTGGATTACTCATCTGTTTTTGTTGTTGTACTATTCTCAAATTTGGAATTGTGAGCATGCTACTTGCAACATGCATGAGGAAAGTCTGTGCCACCTCCCACAATACTGAACCACAGAGTTCATTGGAAGTGGCACCAAGTGACTTGATTTGTTGAATATGTTCCCTAACTTCTAACTGTGTTGTAGAGCAGAGTGGTTATGATCACTACAGATCACTGTGTTGCCTTACTGTGTGCTAGGGAGGCATTTCATGGCAGTTGCGTGGGTGTTCCAACATAGCTCCCAAGGTTTTTGACGCATTACCAGATTTACCAACCTTAGTAGACCTGGGAATGCGCCAAAATCCCACGTCTCCCCAGGTGAGGTGCAATGAGGAGAAATAGCTTTATTTCTCCTTGTTTTACCTCTTTGCATGTGTGCTGCATTCTGCAGCACACATAGGAAGAAGGAACAGTCTCTCAGGAGTGTTTTTTTCTAGAAGATGCCCCTTCAAACAATCCTGCAGGCAGCAGAGGCACCCTTACACCATGGTGCAAGAGGGCCTGTGTTGATGTTAGGCTGCTTAAAGGGCACCAGTGCAGGGGCAAACAACAGGAATGTGCTGTATTGGTTCAATCCAGTGCATTCATGCCTTTTCCTTGTGATGCAGGGCAACACACCAAAGTGACATGCTGCACTGCCCTGTGCCACATTTTCATGAATCTGTGCCTATATCTCCAATAGTAACCGCTTTGCCTTTGCAACAGGGTGAGAAATAGTCTGCATATTTCATTTACTCTTTGGCTCTGTAAGCCTCTCCTTACATTAAATGTACTCACCGTACCAAGATGATTCCTTCTTTTGGTCCTGACATATTGAGCTTCACATTGGTTTTCCATATCTTGATTATTTTTAAAATCAAAACAAAAAGGTTATTTTTATTTTTAAAACTTTTTCAAAGTATTTTATTATTTCTGCTAATCTTGTTGAGAGATAGGACATTTTGTGCCCCCTTTCAGTGTCCCAAAGTATACAAAAAAGTGATGGGCGGAATGCTTGAATTAATCAAAGCCCCTGGTTATTACTTGGAACTGAATCCCAGTCCATCATTATATTGCACTCCATACCACCTCAGTTGGGATCTAGCCATATGCAAACCCATCTTGACCCTGCTCTAGTAGGAACATTACAACACATACAGTAACTTGTGGAATTCGAGAAGGGATGGAGAGGTCCTGATGTGTTGTTTAAGGTAATTCAAGGATTTGGCAGCGGCTGTGTAGTTGGAGAATTGTTTGACACAGTTGAAGAGTTCTTTGCAGTTGTTGGAGCTGTTTTCCAGTCTAAGAGAGCTAGGGACGTTTGCTTGCTTGATTGAGCTGAGTATGGTATTTCCTGAGCACAGGCGGTAGTGTCTTGATTGGCTCCCCATTTTCTCTCCAGCTGTTTGCAGAGTCATTTGCAGTTTCAGAGGCCTTCGGTGTAACAGTTGACTCAGGTGTTGGTTCTTGAGTGTCTGACATTCTTCAGCAGGGCTAAGGTGTCTGTGCTGGTAATGATCCAGTTGATGCAGGCATGCAGGTCACTGACGACGTTTGATTGGCACAGTATGTAAACAAAACAGTAATATGGATGGATTGCTTAAATTAATCTCAGCCACTGATAATCACTTGTGCCGCATACTAATCCATTGTTATTTTGCACATCATGCACCTTTAGGTTAGAACCTTCTACATAAAAATCAGTCTTGACCCTGCTCCAATAGGAGCAGTCGAGCCCAAACTGCCAGGTGAGGTCCTCCCTGTACTGGAACACAAGAAACCCAGGACCAGTTTTTCCCTAGTTCTGGGATCATCAGCTGGGTATAGCTTGGTTCTTGTGACAGTGTACTTGGGATCCCATGTCAAGCCATAACCTTCCCACTTAGGGCAAAACTATAAGTATACAAAACAGTGATGGATGGAATGCTTGAATTAATCTCAGCCACTGATAATCACTAGGGCTGCTCCCAATCCATCGCCATTTTGCACACCATGCCACTTCAGGTTGGACCCAGCTTTAGGTAAATCAGCCTTGGAGTCTTGGCCTACAGAAAATGGAGTCTGCATTTATGTTTTCAGGAACCTAAAACTAAAATAAAGAAGCCTAATGTCAAGTGATTAAAATATTAAAATAGATAAAATAATAGAATCATGGAGGGAAACTGTCATAAGGTTTATAACATTCTTGACACGTGTTGGACTTAGGAAGGGCTGGATATACTATTCCAATTCCTAATGAACAGAGAAATATTAAAACATATTAAAAATAAAAGACACATGCCTTATAAAAACACAATTAAATGTAAATGAATGTCATAATTCAAGAATAATTTAGTAAATGTAAAACAGAACAAAACAATTTAAAGTGAATAGACAGCCTTCCCTATTACCCCTAAACAACTAAAAATAAATTAAAAATAAAAACATGATAATATTAAAAAGTTATTGAAAAAAGCAAAGAAAAATATAACCAAAATCTAATAAAACAATCATGAAAAAAGCTTGTAAATAAACACACTTATCAATACACATATCAAAAAATAAAAAGGAAAATAAAATACAACCAATAAGTGACATAACAAATATTCAATTACATAATTTACATAATTAATTACAATTTTATTAAAATATTTTGAAATAATAGCCAACATTTTGTTAATTAAATAGCTTCAATTCATAAACTATAAATTAGAAATTAAACTGTAGAAAATGTAAATTACACATCACAAATAATACAAAACACAGACCAATAATTAAAATGGCAATTAATTGATTAAATAAATTATAAAGTAACTATGTCATAGAATTACACATTAAATAAACACAAATATTATAGACAATGACATTACACATTACCATCACAAAATACACTTGAATAAAATGGCAATTAAGTAATACATTAATTTACATAATTAATTACCAATTCAATATTTGATTAACATAAAAAAATTAAATAAAAAGAAAATAATAATTTTTAATTTAAATACTTTTTCACCCAAAAAGATGGAACAACCCACTACTGAATTATAAATTTCTAACTAAACTTTAAAAAAAGAATAACAAATTAAAATAATTATTACAACAACAAACAACTAAAATGTGTATAATAAGTAGTATATATATGAAATAAATGTACAACAATAGTTTTGTAATGCAGACATTAAGGACCTGATTATGAGTTTGGCAGTCCACAGACTAAGATCCTGGAGGACAGACTATCAGGAGACCGCTGCCTCCGCCGGGAACATCCTGATGGGTTGACAGCAGTCAAAGTTGTGGTCAGCGATGGTAGTGCAAAATTCGGCACAGCCGTGCTGATCACAACCTCCCTTTCCACCAGCCTTTCAATGGTGGGCATAAAAGCGGTGCTGGGGGCCACAGGGGGGCCCTGCATTGCCCATGACGTGGTCATGGGCAGTGCAGGGCCCCCCGCCAGCACCTTCGAAATGCACACGGTCTGCTATGGCAGACCGTGTGCATTTTGAGGGTCCTGTGTGCGACAGCATTGGCCTTAGCTCCCTAAAGGATGACAGGAAGGTAACAGTGAGGCACTTGATTGGAGTGTGAGGATGGGACAGTAAACAGATGGGACACACTCTTTTCAGGGAAAGCATGGCCACAGAAAGGTTTAGGAAAGATTTGATGGAGGGGAGTTGAGAAAGTTGGAAAGATGGATGAGTGACTGTTTGTTGGCATTTCTTCGGCCATAAAGGCCAAGGATGGTCAGAGCATTGATATGACTGGTTTCCTCACCAGTGCAGTAATAGTAGCAGACATAAGAACATCTGGATTTGTAGCCACTGCATTTTCAAGTGGCAAGTATGCAAGCTGAGCGGCAAAGCTACTGGCATCTACTGAAACTTGATTTTAATTAGGTGACTGTGTGGTGGTAGGGCAAGTTGGCATTTGAGGGGGGAGGTTGTTGCCAACATTATGGGAGCTAATGGGTAAATGGGACTGGCTCATTACAATTTTGAACCACCTAGAAGAGAATGATTTGGTTGAAGAAACAGGTGTAAAACTGATTAAAAGAATGAAGAGGGACTTGAAGGAGGTGACTGATGGGTGGGGTGAGGTGGTGCTACTTTGGACACAGTTATTGCTCAAGAAGGTTTGGAAGGAAGCAAAGAAACCAGCTGCTCTAAACAGAGAAAGGTAAAAGGTGAACAGGGAGGTTTTGGGTGTTTGCAAGGCACACGACATGGAAGTGTTAGAGCACCAGAGTATTGTGTATGGGTACCTGGTCACATTTGGAGGCAATGATTAAGGTGTCACAGGGTTGGGGGGAAAAGGCAGACTTGAAAGGTACAAAAAGAACACCCAAGGGCATGGGGTTTTCTGGTTGGTGTTGTGAAGACTCAAATGAATGGTTTGGGAGGAATTAACTGGAAGGTGAGCTTGGTCGTGGAGTGGTCAGTCCTGGTATTGTTGAAAGAAAGGATTGAGACAGACATGAGTGGCTTATGGGCTGAAAAACATTATGAGAAAACCAGAATTTATTAATCATAAGCGTTATGCAAAAAGTGGGGTAGGTTTGAGGGTGTTCAAATTACTATGGGTGCTGTGGGGGCCTTTATTATGCCACTGGCCAGAGCACAGACATCACTTTTTATCCTTTGCTCAGCAAGCCGATCAGCTGCTCTGGTGCAAGACAATGCTGTCGGAAGCAGGTGTTGGGAGGTATAAGGTTGTTGCCTGGAGCAAGAGGGTTTTGGGCTCTAAGGAAGAGTTTGAGGGTAAGAGAACCTATGGAAGATGGGCTTTGCCCTGGAATGGGCAGGCCTGGTATTATTGACAAAACTGTTTGAGACAGGCAGAGGCTTTTGGGGCCAGAAATATTATGGAACAACTGGAGTTTTCAAATGTTAAAGGCTTTAGGCATGTTAGCATATGCTTTGCCCACTCCTCAATGATCAGTTAGGTGCAGAATCAGTAGCTTCACAATCTGGTAGTAGTGCCTGGAGCTCTGAGCAACAACCCTTTTTAAATTTGTAATTTTTGTGTCACTAGTGAAGAGCTGTAAAAAATAAATTCTCAAATGGCAAGAATAAGGAATTATACAGCAATTTGATGTTTCTAAAGTGCACACCACCTTTATGAATAAAGGGTATGCTTTTCTTGAATACCAGTGCGGAGTATTGCTCCTCTCCATCCCAACCTCTCCTAATCACCTAGAGAATTGTGACAAAGAAGGGAAGAGATTGGGCGCCATTTATGGGTCTATTGCAGCCACCCCTTGTCAAGTAAGCACCTCCTACAAAGTAATCACTGTCACTTTCAATAAACTTACTTGTGGGTACTGAATTGTGAAGGGAGCCACTGCCAACTAGATGAACTAATTGAGATTTTGCTTAGATGGGAACATGGATGAGAATCATAAAGTTTAGCGATAATAGAAAATCTCCCAACTACTCTTCGAAAATACTAAAACCACTGATGGCTTATTCTTCCTTCTAGGCATAGAATAGTGTAAGAATTTCAGCTGGTGGATTTTGATTCAGTCCTAATATTTTCTCCCAGACATTGACCATTTCTCAATTCAACTGTATTCTAGATCAGGATCATGGAGCCTAGTCTGACATTTGTATGGATAGCAGAAGTAGAGGCAGAGTCAAAGCACTGATAACTCATGATTTACTGTGAACATAACCTGAAATTGTGACAAGAGAAGTCTAAAAAAGCAAAAATCAAATAATGATGTTTAGGGAGAAGCATGGGCTTGTGTTGCTGGAAAGGGTGGCTGAAAAGAAGATCAGCTTACCCATTGCAAATGAGTTCTGTTAGATTCAGTTGAGATACAGGTATTTTTGGAAAATGGGTTATGTTTGTTCAATGGAAAAAATAGGGCAATTCTACAGATTAAATGTGAACTGAGACCACTGAGACCATAAGAAACTGAGACCATAAGAAAGTGATGACCTTGTCCAAGACGATAACTAAACTTTCTATATATGTGGTATTTGTACAGTGTGTACTTAGCCAAAAGGCAACAAAGAGATGTAGAGAGTCAGAGTAACTGCCATGGAAAGGCTGGCGAAAAGTGAAGTTGTGATCAGCATAGCGGTGCCGCCATGGGCACTGCTGTGGCTGACCACGACTTTGACTGCCCCCAACCCATTGGGAACCGTGATTCTGCCGGTGACGGCGGTCCGACCGCTAGGATCATAATGTGGCGGTTGGACCGCCAGGAGTGCGGCGGTCCAAACACCACTGCAAGTTGGGCAGTCCATGGACTGCCATACTTATATTGAGGGCCTGAGCTCTAGCCCAAAAATAGGGCAAGGAGTGGAATTAAATTTTTTAGTACTTACAATGCGATATAGAGAAAAATGCATGAAATATCACGAAGACTCAGTTACAGAAATACAGATAATAGCAAAATCACAAAACTATTATTCACTAGCTAGGTAAAATCTAAGTAAAAATATTCTTAGTGTCAAACTCATAAAGAGTGTAGACACATCCTATAAAGGAATATAAATCAAATAGACAGAGAAAAATAAAGTCTCCCAGCTCCAAACACAATAATGATAGCTGTAAATCCAAAATTCCAAAAGAAAGAATGACCCCCAAACCTGATGCCCAAATGTTTTTCTACACAAATCACACTTTCTATTGATAGGCTTCACAAATTCAGCATATTATGATCACAGTTAGGAACACATTGGCAAATTACAAACAACCACGTAATTTTCTAAATTGATCCATTTCTTATGATAAGAGAAATTTTAAATTTTCCCTCTAAACAACTGCCCTTTGGAGATGATCAACACAAAATAAAACATACCTCTAACAATGCCTGATAGAATTTGTACAACCACACTAAATACTTCTGGCTGAAGTCCTTGAAAATGATAACCTTGGGTACACAATTGAAGCTTCATTCACAAGACATGCTTTCTCATTTTTTACAATATTTTTTTATTGAATGTTTAGCAGCAACGTGCTACTTTGATACAAAATAGTGCCTCCACAGGCTTGCAACGCAGAGAATACACATAAATACAGGAGCATGCAGTGGTGGGAGGATAACGGGGTAAGCAAAACAGGATATGAACACTTCAAAACAATGACAATGGTGCTTGTGTTAACAAAAATAATTGGATTGTCTCCGAGGCTGCAGCTGGGTTGGGTCCCATGTCTAACGCCAGGTAGTGAACTCAGGTGGGGAGAGCTGAGATTTCTGTCATGAAGGGATCCTAGATGGCTTCAAATATACGGGATTGGTGATTCATTTTTTAGGTGAGTCTCATGTTCTGCTATATGATACAATTAAAGCAGCCAGAGTGGGCTGTCACCAGTGGTTGAGTATGCAAAGTGTATCTGTGGCAAGCCTGGTACAATACATGCTTTCTAATAATGCTGTAAATCACTATTATATCGACGTCATTCATTTGGTGCTCCATGGAGACAAGGGAAGAGATGGCTTGGAGCACGCCACTGATTGGGAGGGAGGAATGAGCAGGAGCAAGTTGGACAGACACCAGGAACTACACCCATATTAGATATAATAATGTCTTACATGACATTGTGATATAACTATTTATATGATTATTTACTCTTCTAAGTGATGTAGGTAACTTGTTTCAAGTTCAACATCATCCATTCATTGGTTACAACTCTATGCATCATTAAAAACACTATTAATGAAAAGTAATTTTCATATTTTCGAAAATGCTACAACACCCTACAGTCTGAAATCAAGGATTGTGCAGTATAGGCTCCAGACAACCCAGCCCTCAGTGCCAGAGAGAACCTGAGTCATCTATCTTTAGTGCTCGATCAACTTTTTTGTCTGTGGGATCCTTTTAGATGGCACCTTTTGAGATGGGGATGTGACCCATAACGTTTCTGTCAACAATTCTATAGAAACTGAGGGCCTCATTACGGGTTTGGTGGTCGGACCGCCAGATCGCTATGTTGGTGGTCCTAAAAAGACTGCCATGTTGGCGATCTTTCAAAATGGCCTAATACAAGTTATACAGGCAGGACCGCTGACCGCCAACCAAAAAAGGCAGACCACAAGTGGCAGGGAGGCCTGGAAATAGGTTGTCTGACCTTCAGCACCGTCAGCACTGCGACCAACCACTGACCGTTTTACAAGCACACAGTCGCCATGGCAGACCTCCATGGTGGACAACCAATAGCGGTCTGAACCACGGTGGTCCGTAGTCACCAAAGTGATACACAACTGCACATTGGATGAATTTGAAAACAACACAGCTGTCACACATTGCCATACTCGACACATCTGCAAAGGACATTATAAAACACACCCCTTCACCCACCACAATCCTTTGCAGTTACACCGCAACACATAGAAGCCACAGCAACCATTTTCCACACAGTACAAATACTAGGCACCACTTTTTTTCACCATCGCATACAACACCCTGCACCCACTTTTGTCCATTCACACTCTTTTGCACTTCCCCCTTTGAATAAGCCACTGTCATGTTCTAAAAATCCCTGTTTTTCTGAGGATGAGTCATGGTGGATAAAATCATAAGAGTAGAGCCACAATTGTACGCAGCACAAGTCCAGCATACTCCTTTCAGTAGAAAATGGAAATGTGGGCAGGATCTTTGACAGAGTGAATGCTATAGACATTTCCCTGTGCACAAAGGAGGACATTAGGAATGGGTGGAGCAACCTCAGATGCAAGGTCTGATCCCTGGTCTCCAGGCACCAGCTGCAGGCCAAGAAAAATGGTGATGGCCCTCTCAGTGCCCCATTACATCTCTTTCACTGGGAAGAGAAGGTCTTGGTCATCCTGCATCCTGAGTACTTGCTTTAAATACCTGGAGGAGTGAAGTCTGGTAAGTAATAACACTAAAAATATCACCAATATGCTATGTCATGCATGCTCACAGCTCACCTTTTGCCACGTTTACTGTCATTCCACTCACCAGCCAAGTGTTTACCAGTCCAAAGACCTCTACTTGGCAATTCAGATTTGAAGTGCACTCACTTGGGGAGATGACATTTGACATGACTCCAACTACCAGCAGGCACGGTTCTATAATTCCAAACACCAGACCAGTAGTCACTTCTCCAAATACCCCAGTTTGGTACCTAAGAAATTAAAGGGTACACACCTGGAGAGATACCATTTGTCAAGTGTGTACAGTACAGGTGCTGACATGACTACAACTCCCTGGAGGTATTATTCCTGTAACTACAAACACTAGCACAGTGGTTGCATGCTACAATACTTCTGTTAGTGAACTTTCAATTGAAGTGTTTCATTGATCAAGTGTGTGTACTAGAGAGAGTGACTTGACTGCAACTCACAGGAGACACTGTTTCAGCAACTCCAGCATCAGAACAGTATTTACTTGTCTAAAGACCACTGTCTGGGAACTCACAATTTAAGTTTACTGAGCTCGGAGGATACGATTTATCAAATGCGGGTAGTAGAGGGAGTGTCATGACTACTTAGGCTAGTAAAGCCCTTTATCTGTAAAATCAACCATCAGCCCAGTGTTCTCTTGTCCAAATACCAATGTGAATTCTCAATTAAATTGGACTCACGTGGGAGGATATCATTTGTATAGTGTGTGTAGTACAGGATTTATATGACTGCAGCTCCCAGCAGCCCTTGTGTTTGTAACTCCAAACACCAGCACAGGGTTCACTTGTCCAAATACACCAGTTTGTAATCTCTCCACCTGGGAGTGTACCATTTATCAAGTGTTGGGAACTAGTGGGAGTTCCATCACTGCAAGTTACAGCAGGCCCTGTATCTGTAACTCCAAACACCAGCACAGTGTACTCTTGGTCAAGGACTCTGGCCTTCATTACAACCCTGGCGGTAAATGCCGCCGACCACCGTGCTGACGGCCGCCAACATACCGTGACCGAGATGGTATACCATTACGGGTATTATGACCCACACGGAGAAATCCAACACTATATAGACACCCTCACAAGTTCGCCAGCCCAAAGGTCAGTGATAAACTGGCGTACCAAAACCCACACTGTTACGCCAACAGAAATATGCCCCTAGCATCATGACCCACGAATCACTGTGGCGGTCATTCAACCACAGTAAACCATTGGCGGTACACACCACCACGCTCAAAATACACACACACTAACAACACTACACCACATTGGACAATTCAAACTATACACTTTAAGACAATAGCACATAGGAAGCAAGTCAGAGGAAATGGGCGCTCACAGTGAGTCCATAAATCATATTGACAATCCAAATCTGTCACGGTGCTCCTGGCAAGAGGATCTTCCTTAATCCTCCAATGTTTCAAGGGAAACTAACAATGAACTAAAAGGTTGTCAGGGCACTCATGATCGTACAAATGAAGGTACGTAATTATTCAAATCTTCAGTGTGGAATAACACCATAGAGAGTTCATATGTTCTTTAATTATAGACATACAGAGTCCACCTTGATACAAGAAAATCGTCCTTAAATTTTGATAATATATACAGCAAACACAGCCAACACGTGTTTCGTCTTATGAGAATGTATTCCCACAGACTTCATCAGGGCTGGAAAAAATATATGAGAAGAAAAACCATTGTTGTAAAACATATTTAGACGTTCAGAGCAGATCTTAAACTAACTTCTCGTGATATTTGTGAGAAACAAACCATGCCATCTGTAAGTTAGAGTGCCAGATATTATAATAGAAAATGTTCTATTACTAACTCATGCCCATTGGCAAGTTATACCAAAATGTGGGATCATCGTTTGTTTTCAATAGTGAGAAAGTAGGATTTGAAACACAAAGTAAAGTTTCCATGCGTAGAAAACTATCCTAACATAAGTGTGAAATTGTCCCACATAAAAGAACAGAACAATCGACAGATAGGGAGAAATCGCCCCTAAGTCTAAGAGTCAACGACACTCACCAAAAAACAAGTACAATGTGAAAATAGGGAGATACCTCCCACTGTGCACCCCAATTAAGTGGAACAAACAGAGTACAAAAAAATTATTTTTATAACAAATTTAAAACCAAAACAGCATACCTTATAATCAAGTATGTATTATGTGAAATCTACTCATTTCCAAGCATTATCTAGTAGAATCTGTAGATATAACCATAAAATATATTCAGTAGTGGTCCAGGTGTATTTGCAAAGCCAGACAATGACACTATTTTAAAACTGACTAACATAGTCACAGAGTGAATATAGCCCCCCAGGTGAGACTGACCTTCATTACGTGTATAAAGTCCTACATTAAATCATCTCATACAGGAATCTGCTTGTATTCCCTATCTGCGAGATTACGGGGAAAAAAAGGTAATTAACTTAACTGAGTATACGTAAGCAATCTTAACAAATGACCATAATGTCCTATTTAATCTCCGTAAACTTCAGCCCAACTGCAACACTCACCTATCAACTAATAACGTCTAGGAATCAAAAGGAGAACTCCGTGGTGCGAATATAACCACGGCGTTCCCAGTATCTAAAGATCTCATCGTTCGAAGAACGTCCGGAGCGGATGCAGTTTAAACACGTCTTCCCGTTTGAAATGCGGAAATAAAAGACGGACTACGCGTTAATTAACGGGCGCCATCTTGGAAGTACCTTATAAAAATATTAATATTCTCATGAAAAATCGAAACCGATCCAAAGCAGTATTGGAAAACATTATTATAAGCATCATCAAGTAAGTCCAATCATAAACCAAAGTGACAATGTTCAACTAGGTCCAAACCTAAGTATCAAAGCGAGTTATTGACCACCAGGAGCGAAGAGAAAGCATATAGAATGCGTACATTCCCCTTAGACCAAATTGTATTAAATCAGCCCATGAGTCACAAAATCATAAGTAAATGCAAAGTCCACTATGTATAAGAAAAAGTAGGAAATTAACAAAAGCTACTGAGTCAGTAAAAAATGTGAGTAATACATTCAGTAATAGATCAATATTCAAATTACATTCAAGATTTGTACATAATTAAGTTCAGTGAAAGTTAAATGGTTCGCCCGAATCCCAAAATAGCCAACACATTAATATACTTTAGTCAATAACATATATGGAAGGCAATTAGAATTGCACTATTGAATAGTGCTATTTCGTTGTGCATGGTAAGTTAATACAGGTTAAAGACAATTAATACAAACGGTCTAGTGTACATATGTCAGGACAAATATTATATTACTCTCCCAAAAAGTATTCCATTTCGAAATTAGTGTTAAGTCCATCCTCTACCGCTCTGAGTTTAAGGATCCAGTAACATTCTCTTTTTCTGAGGGCTAACTCCCTGTTACCCCCTCTCGGATCTCTGATGATGTGATCAAAACCAAAAAATTCGAAACCACAGGTGTTATTTTGTTTAGGGCAGTGTAACATATGGTTTACTATGGGGTATCTATCATCTTCCTGTCTTAAGGCTCTGAAATGTTCGCTTGCCCTAATTCTGAGTGGTCTAATAGTGCTAATAGTGTCTAATAGTGCTACCTATATAGTATAGGCCACATCTGCAAATAATCATATATATAACAAACTTGCTTTCGCATGTAATGTTCAAATTAATATTGTACTGTACACCCGACGAGCTCTTGAATTAGCTATTGGGGTAGATACATCGATGACTGCTTGATGATCTGGACAGGCGATTTACAAGAACTCAACAACTTTATTGACTATCTTAACATTAATGAGTACAATATCCATTTCACTTCAGAACAGAGTACTACTAACATTCCTTTCCTTGACGTAGAACTTTTCATTTACAACAACAAAATAGAGAGTCGATTATATAGAAAAAGTACCTCCTGTAAGTCTATTTTACATGCTAAGAGTGCACATCCGGTTCATCAAATAAATTCAATACCATATGGTGAGATGGTGAGGGCAAGACGTAATTGTAGTCTTGAGGAAGATTTTGGTGTATGCATAGATGACATGAGCAAGAGATTTAAAGCTCGGGGATATTCCACTCGGGTGATATATAAAGCCCGTACTAGGGCTTTACATCTTAAAAGGTCAGACACATTGTCTAAAAAATCCCGACATGGCGACACAATGATTCGTTGTATTGTCAATTACACAAAAACCGCCACTTTGCTTCATAAATGTATGTACAGACATTGGCATATTTTAACATCAGATCCTATGCTTGGAAAGGTGATTCCAGATACCCCGGTTTTCACCTACAGAAGAGGTAAAACGCTTAAGAACTTTCTATGTCCAAATTTTCGCAGTAAACCTAACCAGGATAACTGGCTGACTAACCGAGGAAAAGGTTTCTTTAAGTGTGGACATTGTGGAATGTGTAGATGGACCAGGTCGGGCATCTCCTCATTCAAGAGCTCGTCGGGTGTACAGTACAATATTAATTTGAACATTACATGCGAAAGCAAGTTTGTTATATATATGATTATTTGCAGATGTGGCCTATACTATATAGGTAGCACTATTAGACCACTCAGAATTAGGGCAAGCGAACATTTCAGAGCCTTAAGACAGGAAGATGATAGATACCCCATAGTAAACCATATGTTACACTGCCCTAAACAAAATAACACCTGTGGTTTCGAATTTTTTGGTTTTGATCACATCATCAGAGATCCGAGAGAGGGTAACAGGGAGTTAGCCCTCAGAAAAAGAGAATGTTACTGGATCCTTAAACTCAGAGCGGTAGAGGATGGACTTAACACTAATTTCGAAATGGAATACTTTTTGGGAGAGTAATATAATATTTGTCCTGACATATGTACACTAGACCGTTTGTATTAATTGTCTTTAACCTGTATTAACTTACCATGCACAACGAAATAGCACTATTCAATAGTGCAATTCTAATTGCCTTCCATATATGTTATTGACTAAAGTATATTAATGTGTTGGCTATTTTGGGATTCGGGCGAACCATTTAACTTTCACTGAACTTAATTATGTACAAATCTTGAATGTAATTTGAATATTGATCTATTACTGAATGTATTACTCACATTTTTTACTGACTCAGTAGCTTTTGTTAATTTCCTACTTTTTCTTACACATAGTGGACTTTGCATTTACTTATGATTTTGTGACTCATGGGCTGATTTAATACAATTTGGTCTAAGGGGAATGTACGCATTCTATATGCTTTCTCTTCGCTCCTGGTGGTCAATAACTCGCTTTGATACTTAGGTTTGGACCTAGTTGAACATTGTCACTTTGGTTTATGATTGGACTTACTTGATGATGCTTATAATAATGTTTTCCAATACTGCTTTGGATCGGTTTCGATTTTTCATGAGAATATTAATATTTTTATAAAGTACTTCCAAGATGGCGCCCGTTAATTAACGCGTAGTCCGTCTTTTATTTCCGCATTTCAAACGGGAAGACGTGTTTAAACTGCATCCGCTCCGGACGTTCTTCGAACGATGAGATCTTTAGATACTGGGAACGCCGTGGTTATATTCGCACCACGGAGTTCTCCTTTTGATTCCTAGACGTTATTAGTTGATAGGTGAGTGTTGCAGTTGGGCTGAAGTTTACGGAGATTAAATAGGACATTATGGTCATTTGTTAAGATTGCTTACGTATACTCAGTTAAGTTAATTACCTTTTTTTCCCCGTAATCTCGCAGATAGGGAATACAAGCAGATTCCTGTATGAGATGATTTAATGTAGGACTTTATACACGTAATGAAGGTCAGTCTCACCTGGGGGGCTATATTCACTCTGTGACTATGTTAGTCAGTTTTAAAATAGTGTCATTGTCTGGCTTTGCAAATACACCTGGACCACTACTGAATATATTTTATGGTTATATCTACAGATTCTACTAGATAATGCTTGGAAATGAGTAGATTTCACATAATACATACTTGATTATAAGGTATGCTGTTTTGGTTTTAAATTTGTTATAAAAATAATTTTTTTGTACTCTGTTTGTTCCACTTAATTGGGGTGCACAGTGGGAGGTATCTCCCTATTTTCACATTGTACTTGTTTTTTGGTGAGTGTCGTTGACTCTTAGACTTAGGGGCGATTTCTCCCTATCTGTCGATTGTTCTATTCTTTTATGTGGGACAATTTCACACTTATGTTAGGATAGTTTTCTACGCATGGAAACTTTACTTTGTGTTTCAAATCCTACTTTCTCACTATTGAAAACAAACGATGATCCCACATTTTGGTATAACTTGCCAATGGGCATGAGTTAGTAATAGAACATTTTCTATTATATTATCTGGCACTCTAACTTACAGATGGCATGGTTTGTTTCTCACAAATATCACGAGAAGTTAGTTTAAGATCTGCTCTGAACGTCTAAATATGTTTTACAACAATGGTTTTTCCAGCCCTGATGAAGTCTGTGGGAATACATTCTCATAAGACGAAACACGTGTTGGCTGTGTTTGCTGTATATATTATCAAAATTTAAGGACGATTTTCTTGTATCAAGGTGGACTCTGTATGTCTATAATTAAAGAACATATGAACTCTCTATGGTGTTATTCCACACTGAAGATTTGAATAATTACGTACCTTCATTTGTACGATCATGAGTGCCCTGACAACCTTTTAGTTCAAACTATACACACCTGACACACAAACGCACCACAACACACACACCCAATCCAATATAAAACACCCACCCACAATACACACAACTCCTTACAGCAACAAAAAAATATAGCTAACTGAGAGAGAGACAAGCCAGGAGCACCCACTGAATCAGAGCCACATAACACCATCACCCATACACCATCTACGCACCTCACAGCACACACCCCAACACATCGCCCCACACACCCTCACACATACCACTCACACTACACCCATGGCGCCACAAAGGCACCCCAGGTTCTCAGAGGAGGAGCTAAGGGTCCTGGTGGAGGAAATCATCCGGGTAGAGCCACAGCTATTCAGATCACAGGTGCAGCAGACGTCCATTGCTAGGAAGATGGAGCTATGGCGGAGAGTCGTGGACAGGGCCAATGCCGTGGCACAGCACCCCAGAACAAGGGATGACATCAGGAAGAGGTGGAACGGCCTATGGGGGAAGGTGCATTCCGTGGTTGCAAGACACCAGGTAGCTGTACAGAGGACTAGCGGTGGACCCCCACCTCCTCCCCCATAACTAACAACATGGGAGGAGCAAGTCTTGGCAATCATGCATCCTGAGGGCCTCGCAGGAGTAGCAGGAGGACTGGACTCTGGTAAGTCAAATCTTTACTACTATATACCCCACCCTACCTGCATGCCATCATAAACTCCTACCCTCACCCCTATTACTCCACCACCTCACATAAACCCCACTATCACAACACACCCATCCCAAAACCAAGCCCTGCATGCAGCAACAATGCATGGACACCCATCACAGACCTGCATGGACACCCATCCCCACAGCATGCACACTAGTGACAATCACTTAGCCAAACCAATAACATCTCACACAACCCAAATGTGCCTTGCTCATAACAACCACAGAAGGAAACGTATCCATGCACAAGATGGCACACGCAGATACAATAACACTGCATTTACATCCCCACAGGACCCCCACTCAACGTCAGGGGAGGTGCCACCAACATCCAGTCCCCCACCCCAGAAGAGGCCCACAGTGATGACAGCAGCTCTGCACGCCTGGATCACAATGACCAACCTGGCCCATCAGGGACCTCTGGACAGTCGGTTCCCCTGCCACAGTTCCAACCCGCCACAGAGCCTCCCCCTTCAGGAAACACCAGAACAGCACCCACCCAGTGGGCCCATCCCTCTGTCCCCAGGACACGTCAATCAGCAGTGTGCCCACCACTACAAGGACCCCAGGCAACCCCAAAAACCCAAGACAATCAGAGGCCTGGGGTCAGTGGCAGTGGGCACACGTTTCAGGGGACAGAGGCACAGGACAACAGGGAAACTGGGAGGAGTGCAGTATGCCGGGGGAGAACAGGCCCAGGGAACCCACCCTACACAAGGCACTTGCAGGGATCCTGGGAGCATACCACCATTCCCAGGAGACCTTGGGCCAGATACTGTACAAGTTGCAAGAGACCCAGCGGATGCAGGAGGGACAGTACCTGGGGATCAGGGAGGACCTCAAACACATCCACACTATTCTGGTCACCATTGCAGGGGTGGTGGCTGACATGGCCAACACCATGAGGGAGGCAGTGGCACACCAACGGGCCGCTACCACTAGCCACACCGAAGAACAGCCCTCCACCTCTGCCGGTGCTAGTGGACAGGAGGCCTCCGCCACAGGAACATCAGGCCACAAGCACCCCACCCCCTGCAGAAGGAGAACCACCCTGCAAACAGTCCCTGCAACCCAGCCAGAAGCCAGAGAACATTGCCAAGACCCCACCAGGAAATAAGACTCTCCTGATTGTCACCCTTGTGTCCCATTCTGTCACCCTGTACCCCTTGAACTGCCATTGCTCCACATCCTATGCCTCCTTGTTCAGTGCACCTGTGATACAAATAGACTGGACTCTATCCTGGACATTCCTCCACCATCACCCCAGCTCATTGCACATCCCCCTCTACTTATTAGCACTTAAATAAACACCCTTGGAACAAATACATGTATGGAGTCTGTCAATTGGTTTAAATATGTATTAGTTTAACAAGCTGTAAACATCGCAATTCATATGTACAGTTATATATACATAGGTATGACCTGCAGTGGGAAGCAGTAAACACACCAGGAGCTAGAGTGAGGCACAGGGATCTGAAAAATAGAGATGCCAAAGGGTACAGTAAGTGGCCATAGACATAGGGAAATCAGGCTGCCATGTCCAATGTCTAACACAAAACTGCAATGGAAAGTGAAGTTACAGTGTCTTATCTGTGTGTCACTGGAAGTACTGTTGAATGAGTGAACTTCTGTTGTCCACATATTCATCCTCTGCCTCCTCTTCCTCATTGTCCACAGGCTCCACCGCTGCCACAAGACCATCTCCAGGCTCATCCTCCTGCAGAAAAAGCACCTGGCATCTCTAGGCCAGGTTGTGCAACATGCAACATGCAACGATGATCTGGCACACCTTCTTGGGTGAGTAGTACAGGGATCCACCTGTCAGATGGAGGCATCTGAACCTGGCCTTCAGGAGGCCAAAGGTTCTTTAAATTGTCCACCTTGTTTGCCCATGTGCCTCATTGTAACGTTCCTCTGCCATTGTTCTGGAATTCCTCATTGGGGTCAGAAGCATGAGAGGTTGGGGTAACCAGAGTCACCTGAAAATATCGAGGGATAACTGTTAGCCACACACTCACCCTTAGGCCAAACCCACACCCATATACCTACATCAACTGGGTGGGGACCATGGGCTCACCTATTAGCCACACCTGGTGCCTCTGGAGTTGAGACATCACATATGGAATGCTGCTATTCCTCAAGATAAACGCGTCATGCACAGAGCCAGGACACTTGGCATTCACATGGGAGATGCACTGGCCTGCCAAACACACCATCTGCACATTCAGTGAGTGAAAGCTTTTTCTATTCCTGAACACTTGTTCATATCTCCGGGGGGGGGGGGGCAAATGCTACATGTGTACCATCAATGACACCAATGATGTTGGGGATATGTCCTTCACTGTGGCCAAATCCTCCACCTGGGGTAATATGATGTAGCTGCGCATGTCTTTCAGCAGGGCAGACAACACTCTGGTCAACACGTTGGAGAACATTGGCTGATACATCCCTGATGCCATGGCCACTGTTGCTTTGAAGGAACCACTTGCCAGGAAATGGGGCACTGACAGGACCTGTGCTAGAGGGGGGATACCTGTGGGCTGGCGGATAGCTGAAACCAATTGGGCACACAGTTCTTGAATTGTGGCCCTATCAAGTCTGTAGGTAAGGATAATGTGCCTGTCCTCCATTGTCGCCAGGTCTACCAGGGGTCTGTACACGGGGGATGTCTCCATCTCCTATTTATCCTCAGCGGTTGAACTCTAGGGTAGAAAACGGTGAGTAGAGGGTCATATTCACACATATGTGAAAATTAAAATGCATTTCTTCCTTTACAGAAACAGTATGTGAATACGGAAGTCAGTTGATGTGCCAATGTCTGCTGTGACGCAGTTAGGTGCCATGGCCTGAAATGGCGGCTGCCTGACCTGTGAGGAGAGACAAGTGGAAATGAGGTAATTCCGCTGGCGTTGTGTGCCGTTGCGGTCCGCGGTCCACAACCGCCGCGCAACACCGCATTGGTTATTATTGGGCCCTATGGGTTCCTGGAACCAATGGCGATGTACGCCGGCGGTGACGGTACGCACCGCCACGGACGTGACCGCTATTTTCTATCTGTTCAATCACTTGCTACCTAACCTTCAACAGGAGAAGACCTACACTGCAAGTGCTGCTGTGACCTGTGTCTGGAAGGATAATGGCTCGAGTGTCTGGGGAAAGGGCCCCCGCCTTCACATCAGAGGAGTTGGAAAGACTTGTGAATGGGGTCCTACCCCAGTATACTTTACTCTATGGTCCTCCAGACAAACAGGTGAGTACAATATGAGCATGATGCGTTGGGCATGAATGTATGGATTGCTGTGTGTGTAAGCCTCGTGTAGGGGGGCTGAGGGGTCTGGGGCAGAGAGCTGCATGTATGGTTGTCAATGTCTATGCATAAGGGGATGGGAGGGATATGGTGGGACATGACTGTAACAGCCCGGACAGTATGACTAATCCCTAATCCTTTTTTACTATATATCTTTTCCTGCAGGTCAGCGCCCATCAGAAAAAGGGTGTGCCATTGCCAAGGGGGTGCGGACCCTGGAAGTCTTTGATAGGCGGAGCACCCACTGCCGGAAACGGTAGGACGACCCGCGCCACTGGGCAAGGAAGACGGCAGAGGCCCAGCTGGGGCTGGCATCCCAACAATGAAGAGGTGCCCGTCGTACCCTGACCCCCCTGATGTTCTGCATCCTGGTGGTGGCCTATCCGGAGTTGAAAGGGCGCTTGAAGGCATCACAGCAGCCACAAGGGGGTGAGTACAGATTCAGATTCATTACTTTGCGCACGTTAAGGTTGTACCTGGGTGGGGGATGTGGGCTGTGGGTGGCCCTAGGCCAGGGCGAACTGGCAGGGTTAGGTCCCTTGCTGGGCAGGCTCTGAAGAACTCCAACCTCAATAGTGTTAGTGGGCATCTACTACTAGACAGGGTCATGTTAGTTTCAGATGTGCAGCCAATGGCGTTGGGCAATGTACCCCATGGGCTGGTGACTAGCTTTGTAACTGTTAGTGCATGACCTAGTGCACAGGGCTGACACCTGTGTTTTGTGTACGCCAACAGTAGTGTCTCTCCCACCAATTCTTGTTTTGTCACCCTGTTCTTGTGTGCATTAGCATCATCTGGCGGAGGAGCAGAGGCACCGGTGACAGAGGGAGCTGCATCCCACATGGGCCTGGAGGCCGAATCCACTGACGGTGAGGGCACCAGTGGGACAGAGGGCGAGGGGAGCACCACGATGGAGACAGGAGGGGACACCAGAGACAGCGACTCCTCCTCCGATGGAAGCTCCCTGGCAGTGGTGGACACCTCTGTGCCCACCCCAACAACAGGTACAGCCGCCACCCCCCGTACCAGCACCGCCCACCCAGCAGCCCCTCAGCGTGTTTCCCGTGCCCACTCACCCAGGAGGGGGGGCATCTCCTTCACCCCAGGCACCTTAGGCCCTGCCCCAGTCAGCCCTGCTGCCCTCAGTGAGGAGGCTATTGAACTCCTGAGATCCCTCACTGTTGGGCAGTCAACCATACTGAATGCCATCCAGGGTGTCGAAAGGCATTTGCAACGAACAAATGCATACCTGGCGGGCATTCACTTTGGCGTGGTGGCCCAACAGAGAGCATTTCAGGCTCTGGCCTCCGCACTGATGGCAGCCATTGTCCCTGTCTCCAGCCTCCTCCCTCCAACTTCCTCTACCCAGTCCCAATCCCCTCAACCCCAACCTATCCCAAGCACACCTTCAGACCAGCATTCACGCAAATCAACACACCAAAGTGGATCAGGCAAACACAAGCACCACACTTCATCTCACAGGCACTCACACAAGCACCATCCCCATGCAGACACACCAACATCCACTGCCTCTACTGTGTCCCCCTCCTCCTCATCATCCATCTCCCTCCCAGTAGTGTCTACACTCACAGCGGCTTGCACTACATCCTCATCCACTACCTCCATCACCAGCACACCCATCACTACACACCCCTACCGGGCAGTCACCACCCCCACATCCATGCACATGTCCCCTGTGTCCCCTCCAACTGTGTCTGTGACCCCTCCTCCCAAAGTACACAAACACAAGCACACACCCACCCAACAGCCATCCACCTCACAGCAGCATCCAGCTCATGCTCCTGCACCTAAACCCAGCAGACCACTCGCTCTTCCTCCACTCCCAAACCTTCGCCCTCTTCCCGCCCCAATGTCCCTAAGAAGCTTTTCCTAGCCAACATTGACCTCTTCCCTACCCCTCACCCCCCGTCCTTCACCTCGGGCTAGGGTGGCCAGAACCCAGACCAGCACTTCAGCCATCAAGTCTACGTCCGCTGTTGTTTCTGCAACTCTGAGAGGCTCTAAGGAGGCACCCGTCAGCCCAGCCAGTGTTCCACCAACACCTGCCAAGGCCAAGAAGGTTCCGCCACCAGGAAAGGCCAAAAAGGGGACAGCATCCAGCAAGGAGAAGGAGGCACAAACAGCCAGCAAGGCCAAGGCAAAGACTCCAGCTGGCAGAAGCAAGGAGACACTGCCTGCTGCCAAGGGCAGGGAGGGGCACAGAACACCAGCCAGGGCACTTCAGCCGTCCGAGGCTGCAGGGGAAGGGCTGGAGCCTCCTCCCACCACTGGCAGCACCGCCACCTGCCCGGTGGGCGGCACCACAGCAAGCACCGCTGTAAGCACCGCCGCAAGCACTACCACCTGCACCACCGCAAGCAGCACAATTGCCAGCGGCAGCAGCCCCAATGGGCAGCGGTCTGAGGCTGCAGGGGAAGGGCTGGAGCCTGCCCCCACCACTGGCAGCACCTACACCTGCACTGGCACTGCAACCACTGTACAGCCGTCCCCTCCCGTGGATGGACTGTAGTCCTGCCTCCGTGATGTGTCATGCATCCTGCCTACAGAAAATCGTGTGGGTCTGACACCCAGGTGAGTGATTGTGACCTTGCACTCCCCATGTGCTGCATCACTGGGTACAAAGCCCCCTCCAGAACCAGTGGACGAAGGCATCCACTCACCCTCTCCTTGGCAGGATGAAGCACACTGGGCACAAAGCCCCCTCCAGAACCAGTGGAAGAAGGCATCCACTCACCCTATCCTTGGCAGGATGAAGCACACTGGGCACAAAGCCCCCTCCAGAACCAGTGGAGAAGCCACCCACTTGAGAGGCTGTGGCCTTGCACTCCCCAGGACCAAGCAGTGGTCAAACCACCCACTTGAGAGACTGTGGCCTTGTGCTCCCGTACTATTGAACGCGTAGCCGTCCTGCCCACAGTTCCCTTACTGAAGCATATACCTCAGAACTCTCATCGGGTCCAACTCGAGTTTGAGGACATCTTAAAGACCGCAATTATAACCTTGCAAGTCTGTTCCATTTAACTGACCTTCAGCATGTCTCCCTATTGACAACAGAATGGCATTCTCGCGTATAACTGCAATAATGGAACAGTTTCATGCCAGTCGTACCAAAAAACAAATATAACAGATATTATGTCCATACTATTCAAGTACATCCAGAACCTACAACAAGAAATGACCAGGATGTTAGGCTGCTAAGTTTAAACTGTCATTGGATTGTATCATTGGGAATGGCCCTGATGAAGGTGATCCTAACAATTGAGGAACACCGAAACGCGCGTAGGCCCTCTGTTCCTACTGCATTTCACTGACAACTTAACTTTATCATCATTCTTTCCCAATCATAGATCCTGTTAATATTAGAGTGTTGATTGTTATTGAACCTTTTTAGATCAGTACATCTTTCTCCATCATTGAACTGTAATCTTTTGCCGTATTAGGCTATTTTTGCTATTATGCAAGTCTTAGTATTTTTCATGTAGTTTTCACTTTTGTATTCCTTATTTCGTTCGTCTCTAGGTCAGTATGATTGCGGAATGATTGAGTCAGGTTTCTGTCATTTGCGCTTGTATATATAGTTTGTTGTTTTTCCTATGTTTTAGCATTTTGTAAAATTATTGAATAAAATTATATATATTTTGATGGTAGAATGTTTTTTATTTGTTTTATTAAATCGATGTTCAGCCGTATTGTTCATCCATTGGTCACTGTTAGTTTTTGACATACTGCACTATAACCTTCCGCATCTTTAGCGGTCTGTACCTAAGGATTATTGTTTTTCCTATAGGTTAACTGCTGTGGCTCGTTTTGTAGATTTCCTCTTGTGCTCCCCAGGACCAAGCAGTGGGCAAACCACCCACTTGAGAGACAGTGGCCTTGCACTCCCCAGGACCAAGCAGTGGGCAAATCACCCACTTGAGAGACTGTGGCCTTGCACTCCCCAGGACCAAGCAGTGGGCATGGAGCCCCCTCCAGGAGCAGTGGCGTTGTCCCATCTTCCAGCTGAGGTGTCCCCCCTTCCCTCAGTCCCCCTGAGGTGCTTGTGTGTTTTCGACCTGATGCCTCTGCAGTTTTTCTCTCCGTATTGAGGCAGGAGTCAAGGGTGGGCTTGGCCTATGTGTTTTGGCCCAGTGGGCCACGGACATTTTGAGTGGGCATTATCCTGTCTTTTGTATATATTGTGAATACTGTTTTTGGTTTCTGAACGTATTTCGAACTATTTCTAATATTACACTCATTCGTCCATTCAAACACTCCATTCCTATTGTCCTTGCATTTTTCCTGAGGGTTAGGGGGTGTATATGTAATGTTGTTGCATGTGTTTGTGTGTATGGTGTTGGGGGTGAGGGTGGGGGTGGGGGTGGGGGTGTTGCGTGTTGCGTGTGTGTCACTCTCTTTTTCCTCACCCCTCCCCTGTGTTCTAGGTGCAGTACTCACTGTGGTCGTCGTCGCCAACGTTTGTGCTCCTGGTATATGAGCAGATACACTAGCATGGGGAAGACCTGCAGCTCGTGCTCTATGGCATCCTGGTTCATCCGTGAGTGTTGAGAGGTGAGTCGTTTCCCTTCAGAACACTGTTTCTGCTGTGCTTTTGATGGTGTTGGGACCGCCCTGGAAAAGGAGGCGGATAGGCCTCTTGTACTACAGTGGGCGGAACCTTGTCTTTCACCTGGCTGTTGGTGGTTACCGCCGTGGTGTTTGTTGCTACCGCCGTGGTGGTCGGAGTGTTAAAGTGGCTGTATGTGTTGGCGGTTTCCGCCGTGGTCATGATTCCATTTTTTTTACCGCCGGCCTGTTGGCGGTGTTACCGCCACTTTAACATGGACCGCCAGGGTTGTAATGAGGGCCTCTGTGTCTTAACTCTCAATTGAAGTGTACTCTCCGGGAGGATAATATTTGTATAGTGTGTGTAGTACAGGGGCTGACAAGACTGCTAAGGCCAGGAGGCCATGTTTCTGCAACTCCAAACATCAATACAGTGTTCTCTTGTCCAAAGACCCCTGTGTGTTAACTCTCAATTGAAGTGTACTCACCTGGGGGGATAACATTTGTATAGTGTGTGTACTATAGAGAGTGACATTACTGCAACACCTAGCAGGGCTTGTTTCTGTAAATCCAAACACCAGCCCAGTGTTCTCTTGTCCACATACCCCTGTTTGTCAACTCCCAAATGAAGTTTACCCACCTGGGGGGATACCATTTGTGAAGTATTGGGGAGTAGTGAGAGTGACCTGACTGTAACTCCCAGGAGGCACTATTTCAGTAACTTCAGACACCAGCCCAGTGTTCTCTTGTCCAAGACCCCTGTTTGTCATCTCCCAAATGAAGTTTACTCACCTGGGGGATAATATTGGTCAAGTGTGTGTAGCAGAGAGAATGTCTTGACTGTAACTACCAGTAGGCCCAACCACCAGCACAATGATCATATACCTCAGTACATCTGTTAGTGAACTCTCAAATGAAGTTTACTTACCTGGGGCGGGCAAACATTGGTCCAATGTGTATAGTGGAGAAAGTGACTTGACTGCAACTGCTAGCAGGCCTTGTTGCTTTAAATCCAAATACCAGCCCAGTGTCCTCTTGTCCAAAGGCCACTGTTTGTCAATTACCAAATGAAGTTTACGCGCCTGGGGGGATACCATGTGTCAAGTACTGGGGAGTAGTGAGAGTGACCTGACTGCAACTCCCAGGAGTCACTGTTTCAGTAACTCCAGCCACCAGCCCAGTGTTCTCTTGTCCAAGACCCTGGTTTGATAACTCCCAAATGAAGTCTACTCACCTGGGAGATAACATTGGTAAAGTGTGTGTAGTAGAGAGAGTGACCTATCCCAGCATGCCCTGTTTGAGTAACTCTAAACACCAGACCAGTGATCACTTGTCCAAATTCCCCTGCCGGATAACTCTCAAGTGAAGTTTATTCACCTAGAAGTGACCAAGATATAGATCATGCTCAACTCTGAGATGTGTCTGGCCACATGGCTTCATCTTGACTTTCTAACCCAAGATGAAACTATTGAGGACAGGAAGAACAGCTTACTCAGTGTGCAAAACAATGATCCCAAAGGCCTCAAGATGCATCGTCATAATGGTATTGGCAGTAGACACATTTACAATGCACTGACCACGTGACGACTCTAGTTACATAGACAACAAAGTCCTGGGTATGTTTGCATTACAATCAACAAGGCCTCAAAATGGCTAAAGACATGTCTTGCCTTGCCACTTTTTTGGGCGGCATTGGTGGCAAGATGGCATTCTAAGGCCACCCTCCCAAGTGCTAATGATCTGCACATTTTAGCAGCTGCTTACCATAGATGGAATTGGCATGCTTAACAAATGTCAGGTCAGTACAACCAGTATCATGGCTACTTGACACAATAAGATTAACTTCAAAATAATTTTGTACAAGGTCTATGCTTAATGTAACACTAAAGTGTTGGACGTAGACGTCACAATACAATATTGTATCATTCACATCAACAGGTCGAGCTGTCACTGGGCACACAGAGGCCACAGAACAGACTGCCACTACCAACCTGGATGAAGCCCTCAGTGAAGAAGGCACTCCTGGATGTCTGGACATGGAGGATGGTTCTGGCCCATCAGGGCAACCTGGTCAGACAACAACAATGAGTCTCACTGTGGCCACATCAACACCTCCCAGCCTGGTTGCCTCAACACCACAGTCAACCATTTGCCTCCCAACCTGCGTACCAAGCACAGTGTCTACAATCTCCTATTGGATGTGTGAGGGCTGTTCTGCTCCTCACTATCAAGTTCCCCTGTGTAGTAGTTGTTCATCTATTATTTATATTTTCTGTGGAACAGTGTACTTTACTTTTGTTATTGGTTATATTCGGGAGAGTGTACACTGTACATCTCATGCCCACCAGTCCTGGATCCTGAGTTGCAGTGCAATAATTCAGACAATGAGGGTCCAGAACCAAGTTGGAGAGGGCACCCTGTGGCAAGGGCACTGGCCCGTGGGGGGAGGAAGCGTGGGAGGGATGCTGTGGGCCAGTGGGGTGAGGCCACTGGGGCTGATCCTGGCCAGAACACCATCAGCCATATCTCAGGAGTCTATCAGGAGTCCCAAGGCATGATGAGCCAGGCCTTGACCGAACTCCGCGAACTCAAGCAGCTACAGAGGGACATCCGTAGGAATATGCTGAATGGTGGGAGTCTCACAATATCAACATGGCCCCCCTAACAGGGTTTTGAGGGACGTCAACACCACCTGAGCAGGGCACCACAACACCACTCTATCCCTTCCTTACATGCATCAACACCAAGACCTTCTTCATCGTGGCAGTGACTGGAATGGAGGCCCTGCCAGAGGAACAAGCCCCAGAGACCCCTTTCTCTGTACCAGCAGATCACCGTCTGGCGAAGATGCCAGGAGATGCAGATGACAAGATACCCACCACTGCCAACAAGTGAACTCTTCCTAAAGGAGCTCCTTTGTGTGCCACACATTCACTCTGTTGACTGATCCTGAACAACCTACCAGTTCCAAAGTGAAGAGTACTCTGGACTTTGGACTTCCAGTGGTGTGACATCTACTCCAATGATTTCATTCACCATGACTGAGACCCTCACTTTATGATTTTTCTTCGTTTCTGTCAAAATTCTGTTTACTGCAACAGCACTGTAACAAATTCACCCATCACAAACTCATTGTCTGCTTGCTTAATTTCAACATTTTGCTATGTAGAGATGTAAGACCACGTGATCCATATGATGAAGACATACCTTAGTTGTGCAAGAAGAGCTATGTTACAGATACACAGTGTCCTACTCAGGATTACAAGCATTACACACAGACACATATGTACAAGTGTCTGTTCACACCAAACATTTTAATCCAGGGTACAGCACATAGGCTGTCCATATGTCTTTTGCCTTTTTGACACAAGGATGTGTGACTCAAAGTGAGTCAAAGTACATACTCCAGGGTACAGTCCCCTAAGACGATGGAAGAAAGGGGTTTGTCAGACATTGTCCTGTAGAATAGGCAAACACTGAAGTGGATTATGTCAGCAGCTTGAGCTTTATCACATACCACTCCAAAGTAATACAACGTCACATAATCCAAGATACAGACAGATGGCACTGCAACAGTCCGAGATCACAGGCCCATCATGATCCGATGACCATGCATATATGGTAGTATGAAACAAACATATGTCAATGTTGTGGCACAGACACTGTGGCCTGCAATGATGAAACACATCTATAGCTACATACAGGTCATACAATAATAGTACTAAACCAATGTGAAGGCTGAATGACTTGTCACAATCTATGACTACATATTTCATGCCCATATGATGACACACATGATGCAATCAGCTCAACACCACACCAAAAAGAAGTTCAATGTTCACTTCTGACCTTCCACCCAAACACTGTGTAAGCTGCCATGGCACAGGTCTCATACATCCCGAATCCGTGACTTACATTACCTGAAACAATCCATGTCCACTTTGTATGTCGGGTACAGCATCAGATACCTACCAATTTCACAACTCTGAAATGCCCACCTGAGGATGTCATGATGAAGGTACCTGTACAAAGACAAGGAGTATAGGCTTGAAAACACACCTATTACAAAGATCACATAGCAAGCAACTGGAAATGTTATTACGTTGCAAGGAAACTGACACAAACAAAATCAAATTCATTAAGGTGTGGGTATGTCAAAGGGTAACTCTTCAAGCAGCCTTTGGCTGAATATTGCAAAGTATCAGCTCCCTAGTTGTTGCTAAAACACACAACTCCACACATTCTCACAACTACAGTTCATTGTACAGTCATAGTCATCACATGAAATGACATACTTACACTCATGAAAAGTAGCTGTTGATGAGATCTTCCCGCAAGTCAGCTCCTTCCTCTTCACTACTGTCATCCTCAATAGCCATTTCAGGATTCTCACCCGGTGGCACTGCAGGCTCCCCCTCCTCTGAGATGTACACCATATTCCTCAGTAGGGTAATGTTGTGAAGCATGCAGAATGCCACAAAAATCTGACACACGTTTTGGGTGAGTAACGGAGGGCTCCACCAGTCCTATCCACACACAGAAATCTGGCCTTCAGGAGCCCAAAAGGCTACTCCACTACTGGCTGTATTCTTCCATGGACCTCATTGAAGTGGACTTCCCCTGACGTAGTTGGAATCCTAGTGACGTCAACAACCAAGAAGAGTTTGGCTATGCAGAGTCTTCTGTTAACGAATGGGACGTGTGTGCAACAATAAGTCAATTACTTCATGATTGCAGCACCAGACATTGCACATACAGCAACAGGACAGATGTAACTTGTTAACCAACCAGACCCTCTCTGGTACAGTTGCGACATCAGCTGGGCTATGGTGCTGTTCTGCATTATGAAGGAATCATTGATTGAACCCTGATAATGGGCAGAGATATGTGAAACGTAGAGATCCGTCAAACAGACAACTTGCACGTTGATGGAATGGAAGTTCTTTCTGTTGTGATAAACTTGTTCATTGGCCTGAAGTGGGACCAAGCCAACATATGTTCCATCTATGGCCCCCACCACATGTGGGATGTGTGCAAAACCATAAAAGTCAGCCTTCACATGGGCAAAATCCTCACGTTGGGGAAATCGGATATAGCTGTGAAGGTATTTCAACATTGCTGAGAGGACATCCTTCAACACCAAAATAAACATAGGTTGGAACATACCAGCAGATAGGGTGACTATATGTTAGAAGGAACTTGTGGCTAGACCTGTATGGTGAGTGGTAAGCTGTTTGGATAACTAATAGCTCGCATCAGATCTGGCACAAACTGACGACATAAGTCCACTATTGTTTGCCTATCCAAGCAGTAATATGCTACGTGCTTTTGCTTCATGGTCTGAAGGTACGGCAGTGGACGATAGACAGGAGGTTGTCTCATCCTCCTTCTTCCTGGGTACCTTTGTATGACAATACATGATTTATAACATTAGTCAGTATATTCACAGCAAAATACATGATGTGTGTCAATGATATTATGTGACAAGATATTTCTGACTGGATAGACATAGGAACAAGTACACATCACAGCTTCAAATAACCCAAGGGGCACATGTGCCCCCCCCCCATGGTTTTCCACACATGTGTTCACAACAAGTATACAGACCAAACTCAAAGATGTGAAACACAATTGCCCCTTGAAATGTTGACTGCATATCCCAAATGACTATCGGCGGTGGTGGACTGTGCCCCACTGTTATATGCCATCTTTGTCCTGCAATATACTACAATGGTGTTTGAGTAGTAGGACCTACATAACAAGATAGGAAAAGGATGTTTTTTTTTTGCAGGTGTGACAATGTTACTAAAACTCAATACAGTATTTCAGGCTGCCAAAATGGCTGCTGCCTGACCTACTCAACTGGACATTAGGAACTGCCCACGACTGCCAGCCGAAGTCGTCATGGCGGGAGGCTACTGTGTGCCACCTCTGAGAATAATCATGCCACAACCAGCAGGTTATAGGGACCCTGCCTTCTCACCAGAGGAGCTGGAGAGGCTGGTGACTGAGGTCCTACTCATGTATGGACAGCTCTCTGGCTCACCAGAGGAGCAGGTAAGTATCTCAAGTGCACAAGCTTCTCTGTACTTCACCATCCTTTCCCTCCTCACAAGCTAGAATGTGCCCATGTGTGGCAGTTAGACTTCTTATGTGCCTGTTATTGCAGTATGCAGGGCATCAATGGGTTGGACAATGTACAGTTATCGGTGGCCGGTGCCATATGTTAAGTTCAGTCACGTTATGTTGTGTGAGGTTTTTGGGGTCCTAGATCATTCTTGTGTTGGATGCACATAACTAGGTAAGGAGACATTACTGCCACCCACTGACATCTCTTTCATTATGATTTTTGTAAATGTAAGACAACATGTATGTGCATGACAATATGAGCTGTGCATGCATGTTGTATGAGTCAGTTGAGAGTCATGTGACCAATGTGTATAGTGCCACAGATCTTTCAAAACACATCTGGCCTTGCAAAACTATTGTGTGGAAGGCATATCATGACTCATTCATTCATTCATTACTTTACTTTATTCGGTGCAAAAAGACCATAAAAGACATCAAATAAATTAAACATACAAATTTCTTAATCATAAAAATTCCGAAAAGACGTTATTAATACATTTTCCGAATACCATGAGCAGCATGTATGAAATTTAACACAGCCTGAATTATGTCCATATTTCCCAAATCATGTAAGTGGGAATAAGCAAGCTGGCTAGTTCTAATACTGTTAGACAGGAATAACGGAGGTAAAAACCTTGACTCACTCTGCCCTTCAGGTTGCCACACACACCACAAGCCAACTTGCTGTTGGCTACATGATGTACTGTCATGCATGAAAGGGATATGAATGGAGTGTCATGTAGGTTCTGTCAGCTCAGCCTGCAGAGACCAGGGTCTGACAAATGGATCTCCGAGTATGGGACCTAGTCTAGGCTGTGGTAGAGTCAGTGTGGCTATGCAACTGTGGCACTGTGCCCACACCCTGTACCCCTGCAGATCCTGTCATATGGCCAATATGAGGCTCTGGTGGCATAACTGGCCCTAAATGCCTCGTTCCTTTGACTAGATTGGTAATGGGTACAGAGGTAAATCATTAATCTAGTCCATATGTGCATTTAGCATCATTTTTTAATGTGTGTCTTAGACTTATGATACGTCCCTTACTCCCACAGCTCTGTTGTCACCTTCACATAGGTCATATTTGTCCTGTACAGGCATATTGCATAAATGACAGGCCCAGAGTGCAGACAGTGTGATGTTTCCTGGCAGGCCATGTTATGTGACCCAGTAGCTTGAAACTGTACAATGCATGCCTTTGTTTTTTGGATGTCATCTCTGTAGGATAGACACATATGTCCAAGGGAGTGTTCTGTGGTACAGGTAAATATCACAGACCCCAACCCCTGAAGTGGCATGAGTCTGCATGTGTTAAGCCACATTTCTACAAATGGACAAGGAAAATACTTTCTGTACTCACCGTGCCAGCCCCTTGATTATTACCCTTGTGTAATGTTGAAGTTTGTACTCTGGCAGTTGTCTGTAGGGACTGCATGCAGTGAGTCATTCTCACAGCGTGTGAATGTGTTGGTCCATTCACGCCTAGGGATTTTACGCTTCAGAATCCACATATGTGTGTAGTGTTTCATTGTGGCTGATATCACAGTACACATTGCTGGGCCGTGTGCTACCTGTTGTCAGTAAGCTTGCTTAGTCATTGTAGGCCATGAGCAGGGTAGTGGGTTAGTCTGCAGATGCAAACACCTATGTCTTTAGTCAGGTCCCTGTACTTATTGGCTTGTGTGTTTCACACTTGGGGAGTATTAACAAATAGAAAAGTCCTAGCTTGATGTTACTTACATGTATTGACTCAACCAGTTGTGATGAAACTTGTGATTATAATGTTTTGATTTGTCTTTTGCATCCATGCAGGTCAATACCCATTAGAAAAAGGAACTATGGAGAGCCATCACCAAGAAGATTTAGACTCTGGGGGTCCACAGCTGACGGAGAACCCACTGTTGGAAAAGTTGGGAGGACCTGAGATACTGGGACCAGAAGATTGCAGAGGCCCAGCTGGGGATAACCTTCCAACGTGCGCAGAGTGCCCATCGGACCACAACCCCGTTAATGGCTGGCATTCTGGCGGTGGCCTACCCAGACCTTAGTGGGCATTTGAGGACAGCACAGCAGCCCCAAAGGGGTGAGTATAGAGCATATTTGTGCCTGTCACATTGCCAAGCGAACGTGTCAGGTTCTGACAGCTCCCCCTGACGATTAGGGATGAGCCATATGTAACAGTAGATGAGTGATTGTTTGTGTAGACATGTCATGTGTTATATACTGATGTGCCTAGCCTGTTGGCTCAGGGACCTAAGACACAACTGTGCACAATACACAAACAACTTGCTCTCCAGGGACGACATATGGCTTTGTACAGTGATCAATCAAGTGCTGTTTGTGGTCATAGTGGGTGTCAATTCTATGCAACAGACCACTACTCCTCAATGTTACAGGCCAAAGGTAAGGAAGTGCTGGTCCTCAGCCATGTGTCTAGACAAATGAATATTTTGGCACCTGCCACCCAGAGGCTACTTGTCTTTAACGTATGAGGGGTGCCGGTGCCTCACTAAAGTCTGTAATGTGAAGATGACCATCATACACGTGATAGAGCATACATTGTACTTTGGGTGCAGCTACTGATCAATACTTTCCCTTGGTAAGTAAGGAATGTCTATTGACATGAGATATGTGCCATCACTGTTGACAACATTCCTTGTGTCAGCATTGCCGTAGTTGGACTCTTACTCTAGGCAAGACTGCTGGTTTAGGGAGGACAGCACTTTTGTTTGTGGGTGAGTAGGCCAATCCTACAACAAGTCACAACTGTCGGCCCATCCCTCCTGGCTTTCTAGCAGTATCTCACCAAAAACTTACACAGTAAAAGGTGATTTGTGGCAGCCTTTAAGCATGGACTCAAGAGTGCAACATCTCAGGGGAGTCGTGGTTAAACGGAGATTACCCTTTGCTCACAGGAGCAACAAGTCTCAGTCATGCACAGGCAAAGAAGGAGATACAGTAAAGTTTTCAATAGGCTTTATTAACAAGACTGCAATGTACTGTAAAGTAAAGGGGCTGCAATGATTAGGATAATGAACAATGCAAGAAACAGAATTTTGAAAACAAGAGTTATGAATATATAGACCCCCCAACATCTTGCAGTAACATAAGATATGAAATAGGTATGAAATAGACCCTAATTCCCTAGCATGATAAACCTAATCTCTAACCTAAAGTGAGCTCGGTGTGCTAAACCTAATCTGCCAGTACCATGTCCATGAGAAGATGCCTCCAACGCTTGTTACCTTGGAATGAGGACTCTAGATCAGACTCTGTAGGGTCATAAAGGATGGGTCTGCATCAAGGCGACGTGTAGCGTAGATAGCATTGATGGCATCTGGTAGGAATCCCTCTGATAACCCTGTCCGTGTGAGATGTATTTATACAGGTCTTGTAGGACCCCTGACTCAGGTATGTTCCCAAACAATAGATAAGAAGGCATGCTTGAGATGGCAATTATATAAACAATTCCTTAAAAAGGTACATTATGTTACTGTCACACGCAAGTGGGAAAGTACATGATGTGAATACCTACGTATCTCATTTGTCTTTGACGCTGATAGTGACGTCTTCACAGAGTGGCACTAATAACATGAAATCAAAACATCTTCCTAACTGTAAACATAGCAGCCATCTTGGAGGAAATAATTAAATAAATGTGCTAAAACAGAGCAGGCTAACTAGGTTAAAAGTCACTAGGTGAGGGGGCATATGCCTGGAAGCCAGAAGGCAAAGCTAAACTCTTGATTCCCATTAATACTAAATAGGATCCACTACAGCATGTGTCCATTTCTCATTAGCAAAACATTTGTAAGCTGTTGTTTTATGCATGGTGTACCTGTGTTGATGGGATGATGTTTGTATTCCCTCACACACATGTGCATGGCAACCTGTGTGTGGAACAAGACATTTACAACTGGAGTACATTTCACATTGTGCCCCATACAAGAGTGGGTCACCATTGTTTCTTGGCTGACACATACCCTCATGTGTCATAGCATTTCCATTGGTATGTACATCTGCAGTATCAATGAGGGACATGACAGGTATGCCTAGCTTTGTTAGCCATAATGTGAATTTATATGCCAATGATGTAGAATTGTGTAGAAAAATGCTTAGCACATGTGAAATGGGTAAGGTTTGTAACCTGACTGTCTGCATCATGGAGTGATTTGCAGTTATGTTGAACTCACATGTGTTTGGGTACAATCATTCATTCACAGACATCTGGGTCTGCATGACGATAATGAAGATAATGATGTAGCTTCCAATAGGGAAACATGTTGAAGGCCTTCAAAAAGTACTTTCAAATATCTGGGGCTCTCCAACATTCAAGGGACTAATGCCACCTACTCATGCACTCAGAGCATGTCATACAGTATGTCATTGTAAAGGGTGCCAGACATTAGTGGTGATTTCCTTGGGGCTTATTGATTCATTGTGTTGTGGATTTTAAAATCATCTCTCACTGACATATTGCACATTATGTCTACAGTGTCCATTTCCATGCCACATGTGGGGCCTCTCTGAGCAACATTAAGACTACCTCCATGACTCCATTGGGACAAATATCACTTGGTAAAGTGTGCATTGTGAAACCGCTTCCAGTGTGACATGGTTATTTCCGTGTCACCATCTCCAGGCTATTGCACTTTTGTCAGCAATGTGGCAGGATTTTGGAGCATCATTTCGTATTGTTGGGTCATTATATATGTGACAAAAAGATGTGTGCATGACCTTGTGTGTATCTGTGGGAATGTGCTTGGCATTGGCCTACTATTGAATGGAATGACACAGGTAATTGAGTTATGCTCCATGGGGCAAAGCATTGAGGGTGATGAGGTCTACACCTTGTTCAATGGTTACTGTGATTGCACAACTTCAGCCATGCGATTATAGTTGTCTGAAATCCTTATTTTCCTGTGGGCAAGTGTTGATAGTTCAGATGGCATGCCTGCATTTGGTATGGCACATGTATGGGCCAGTTAGGTGGAGTTTGTTTCTGGGACCTAGTTGACATCTTAGTAATGTTGCTAATCAGAGCAAGTGTGATCATGTGATCATGGACATGTGATGTCCCTATTTCTTTTTGCATTTGCAGAATCAGCCCAGGAAAGTGAAGGAGACAGGGCACAGCCGAGTCAGGAGGCATCCGGCCACAGGACCTCCGGTCAAGACAGCACCGACACAGAAGGACCCAGTGGCCTGGAGGGTGAGGGGAGTGCCACGTGGGAGACTGGAACAACATCATCATCAACAGATTCTTCCTCCAGTGGACATTCCCTAGTGTTGGCGGACTCATCAGGGAGTACCCCTGTATCATCTTTGTGCTCCACCCCCCATTCTATCACCACCCTCCCTGTTGCTCCCCACTCAGTTTGCCATGTCCTCCCATCCAAGAGGGTGGGCATCTCCTTTGCCGCAGGCATCTCTGCCCCCGTTACCCCTGCTGCCCTCAGAGAGGAAGCTATTGACCTCCTGAGAAATATCTCTGTGGGGCAGACGGCCATATGGAATGCCATCCAGGGATTGGCAACCCAACTGCAGCAGGCAAATGCATTCCTGGAAGGCATTCATGGTGCAATGTCTGGCCTACAGAGATCGTTTCAGGCAATGCCTCCATACTGATGGAAGCCAGTCCCTCCAACCTTCTGCCCCCCCACCACCTCTCTCTTCCCAAGTCAAATCCCTCATTCCTCTACCTGCCCCAAGCACACAAACCGATCCGCACGCACCCACCTCATCACACAAGAGCAGCACATATAGACACAAGCACCACAAAACACACCAGCACACAAGCGAACAAGAGGCACCCACACAAACAACATCTGCCACCATTTCTACTCCCTCCACTGGTCTACACACGACATCAAGCATACCCACAGGCAACACCACACCAGTCACTGACACTCCCACCACACGAGCATACCTGCAGATACCACCCCAACAGACACACAGACACCTACCACAACAACCATACCCACAGACCCCACCCAAACAGACACATAAACATCCACCACATCCAGCATTCCCACAGACACCACCCCAACAGACACACACAGACATCCACCACTCCATCCTCCATACCTCCACCTCCCAGCCACCAAGATACACAAACGCCCACTCTCACCCACGCAACAGATACCACCCAAACTCAAGTATACCTCCCATACGTACACACCCAGGACATTCTGACGCAGCAGCCTCCACTACCTTGACCTCCAAATACCCACCTCTTTTGCTGTTTGACCCTGTGTTCCTAGGAAAGTTTTTTTTTTTATCTTGACCTTTCCTTTATTCCCTCCACCCCATTCCAAACCTGAGTCCCTGACCCACCTCCCAACCCATCCCTTCCACCTCCAAGTCCTCCCCTGTCACACCTGCCCCCTACAGGCACACATACTCCTGCCCCAAGAATAAACCCACTCCTCCTAAAAAGCAGTCCACCTCTCCCAAACCAAACTTACCCATGCCAAATCCGACCCCCCACACTCCAAAAATTATCCTCGAGGAGCCTGCCTGCCTATTTGATGCCCCTTCCTGTGGAGGTTACCTGGCAGTTAGGAGTCAAGTGACAGCACAGTGATGCACCGGAACATTTCGAGATGGACTGGCCAATGGCCTTGGACTTTTCAGGTTTCAATTTAATAAACCCAAACAGTTATTTTGTTGGGTACACATTTGTCCTGCAATTCCTTTACTAGCTTTATGTTGTTCCTTAGTGATTTGTGTTGTCTGCCTACAGTTGTGTGTGTTTCCACCTGCTTGCTGATTCATTTGCTGTTGTTTGCAATATCTGACTTTGTGGGCAGTTCTGGTGTCCCCCAAGACATCGGCATATGTTGACTGTATGGATATGTGGGTGTAAATGCAGTGGTGGTGTCATGGCATTGTGGACTGTTTGGTATTTAATCATGTGTTGTCCAATGCCCCCTTGATATGGATTATGAATTCATCTAATGTTTGACAGCTTGAGTTTTGTTTGTGCAGGCATGGAGTGTGTTCAATTGTGCTAGCTTCCTTTAGCTGTGAGTACCTTGCAGCTACTTCATGTAGGGGTATGTCCCATGCGGTTGGAGTTGTATGTGCTTTGTTGACTTGCACCTTCACATTGTGTAGATAGGTATGCCATTTGAGTGTAGCATTGTTTGCCCCTGAGATACATATAGGGCCAGTTCCTGTGCAAATGTTGTTTAAGAGGAATGTGAAAAGTTATGTGTCCCAGTGCAGCCTCCTTCCCTGGGTGCTCCGGATGCCCCCATCCCTATTGTGCAGGTATTGTTTGCATAGTGAGCTTTGTATATTTTTTCTCTCTGTCTATTGTGCATCCCATTGTCCTTCCATTGTATTGTAATGAGGGTGTTATATGTGTGTGTCCATTGCAGGGCTGTTTACTGGGAGTAGTGTTTGTGTTCCATGTCACATCCATACATATATATGTTGAGTATGATGACAGTCCATGGCATGTGAGGAATGTGAGTGTGTGATTTGTATTTGTAGCTGTGATGTTTCTGTGTTGTTGGTGTTGTATGACACAATGGTGTGTACACATCACTGTCCATGTGCTTGAAATGAGCAGACGTGTTTTTTGTGTTGTACTGCAATGCAGTGTGAGCGACCTGCCCAAAGTGGGTCTATTGTGAGTGTTAATGTGTTCTTCTTTGATTGAAGCACAGGACACAATGAGAAGTGTACCTGGTGCCCATAGCGTGACCCCCAAATGATGCGGAGATGGCACAACTATTGTCTAGAGTAAGGACACAGGTAGGTGTGTGTACTTATGGTCAGTTGTGTCCACGGCGGTGTGGATTTTGTGCTCCATCTATGATCAACAACAGTGACAGGACGTGTGTGATAGGCTCCACGGTGGCACCTGACCTGTGAGGTTGCCTGCAGGTGAGTGTCTCTCTTCATACTGCTGAGACGTGGTGGTTGGACTGCCACAGTCACATTGGCAGTGTGCAACGTTATAATGTGTCCGGCGGCAACATAGGCTCCACCGGCTCCACCGGCCTGTTTGTACTTGCTCATTACTGTGGCGATGTGTGTGGCTTGGCGGTGCCAGTGGGACCGCAGCAGTCTTTGATCCATAGGCCCACATGACTCATAAAACGGCGTTCCGACTGCCAACCCAACCGCCGCCATGGACCACCAAACTTGAGCCTATTTCTATTAATATGCATTGCTGAGACATGCAGCTGGGTAGATGACTTCTATTTGGCCATTTTGTGAAAACCTTCTTTCTGCTATCATAACTTGGAATGCGGTTTGTGAGGAAAAGTCCCTATTTGCAGGATCACCCTCACCTTTACCCCTTGACTTTTTGCTAGATTCAGAGCTGGTTTACTGGCTCTGAATACCAGGGCACTGCTTTCCAGTGCCCATCGTTTGGGTCTGACCCTTGAAAATTTATAAATTGGTTAATCTCTTATTTGCATGTTTCATGTTTTTCCAAAAAGTTTATTGTTTTAGATTTTTGAAAAAGCAATTAAAACTAAACATGGCATACAAGAGTGATATGAGTAATTACAGTATGATTTTAGTAGGGAATAGTCAATAAATCCTGCCATATTTAACTTAACTAAAAGACCCTAATAAATGGTACTCCATGTACCCAAGACCTTAAAGATAAATGTCACTTGGAGACTGCAGCACTCATTGTGCCACTACTAAAGTGCCAAGTCTAGGCCTGCCAGTGCTGCCAATCTGTGCAGTTTTTAAATTGCAAACTATTCATGCCAAAATACACCTTTGTCTAGGTCTAAATGTTTTGTTTTAATACTGGTAAGTCACATCTATGGTAGGCCCTAAGGGCCAGATGTAGTAAAATCCGATTTTGCGAATCGGAAATTGCGAATCGGTGCGACTCGCAATTTCTGATTCGCAAAATCGGATGCAGAACGGTGTCTCGGACACCATCTGCGTATCTCAATGGGGTCACAAAGACCCACCTCATTAATATTAATGAGGTGGGTCGCATTTTGCGACCCCATTGAGATTCCCTGCACTCACAGGGATGGTGGCCTGCTGGAGACAGCAGACCTCCATGTCTGTGACTGCTTTTTAAATAAATCAGTTTTATTTGTATTGCAGCCCGTTTTCCTTAAACGAGTTGTAATACAAAAGAATAACGAAACCATTTGGTTACGGTTTTTCAGAGTAGGCAGTGGTCCATTGGACCACTCCCTGCTCTGAAAAAATATTAATGGCGACATTCACAAAGGGGAAGGGGTCCCATTGGGACCCCTTCCCTTTTGCGAGTGGGTGACCACCAGTGTGACACTTGTGGTTCTGCATTGCGGTGCGAGTCACAAATAGGAAGGGAACACCCCTTCCTATTTGCGAGTCACATTCCCATTTTGGGAGTCGGTACCGACTCGCAAAATAGGAATGTGCAGCGCGATGTGCGTTTTGCATGGCGCAAACTGCAATTTTTGCAGTTTGCACCATGCAAAATGCTTCCTACATCTGGCCCTAAGTGCCTATTGTGCAGGGTGCATGGTATTTAAAATGTTGCGCATGCATCGTTAAGTTTTACTTGTCCTGGCCGTAAAAAATCTCCCCAAAGCTGTTTTTTCAGTGTGGCAAGGTTGGATCTCCAATAGAAAATCTCTGAGTAACATTATAACACTTTATAATGTATAATTTAAGTTTGGTAATAGCGAAGGTCATGGTTCAACCACTCAAATTAGCAGTAATTAAATATCCCAACTGACGATAGAGTCAGATTCAAAATTTACGATTTTGAAAATGGCACTTTTAGAAAGTTAGAATTTTCCTGATTAAAGGCTCTAGCAGCCCTTTCTGAGATAATCCCCAGCTGTCACTTGGCGGACGGCTGAATTTCTCTCAGGAAAGGAAACAAAAGGGCCTTGGCAAGGAACCTGACAAGATGATTTTTGGATGTGGCCATCAAAGGGTCGTTTTTCACACCTCGTCCTGCCACTCCCATCTTCTAAGTAGCCAGAGTGGGACCAAACCCAGTAGAGAGAAAACCTGTTGCAAAACTTTTTCCAGGAGGTGTTGTTCATTATACTGGACACACCTCGGGGTGTGCCCAACTCTCTGACCCAGGGAAGAAAGAGAGAGAAGCCCTGTATTTATTATTTAGTACCAACCCCCCAGGAATTGATGTCAAAGTGGGAAGGGCTGCCCCTGGAACTTTTTCCCTAGTGGCAGGGAGTCTCCCCAACCAGCAAGCAAGAGCCAAGATTAACGTTGGCCTCCCTGCAGACCCTGTTCAGAAGACTGCTGGACCTGTGGATTACAGAAGGTGTTTTTTAGCAACACAAAAGGATGATGGACAGAGTGCTGAAGATTTTCAACCACTCATCCCCAATCACAGACCTGGGTTGAAGCCATCGTTCTTTTGTGGCCACCAGGCCACCCTAGTTTGGACCCAGCCATATGCAAATCAGTCTAGACCCTATTCCCCATTGGAACAGTCCATCCCGAACCGCCAAGGCAAGTCCTCTCTGGACCAGAAACAAGCATCCTGGGACCGGTTACAGGGTATAACTCTTCATCAGACAAGCTAGCTTGAATCCAGTGGCACAGTGAGCAAGGAACCCACATCTGGGCATACCCTTCCCACTTAGGGCAACTTTAGCAACAAGAAAGAATGATGGACAGGGTGCAAAAACCTTTTAACCACTCACCTCCAGTGACAGATCAGGGTTTTATCCATCATTTTTTTTTGCTCACCATGCCACTCCAGTTTGGACACAACCATATACAAAGCAGTATTGACCCTGTATCCCATGGGAACAGTCCAGCCAAGCTAGCTTGAATCGAGCGGCACAGTGAGCAAGGGATCCATGTCTGGGCAAACCCTGCCCACTCAGGGCAACTTCAGTAACAAAAAAGGATGATGGATGGAGTGCAGAAACTTTACAACCACTCACCTCCAGTCACCGATTTGGATTTAATCCATCGTTCTTTTGCTCACCATGCCACCCCAATTTGGACGCAGCCATATGCAAATCAGTCTTGACCCTGTTCCCCATGGGAACAATCCAGCCCGAACTGCCCGGCCAGGTCCTCCCTGGAACGGAAAGAAGCATTCTGTGACTGGTTTCAGGGTATCACCCTTTATCAGACAAACTAGCTAGAATCCAGTGGCACAGTGAGCAAGGGACCCACGTCTAGGCATAACCTTTCCACTTAGGGCAACTTTAGCAACACAAAAGGATGATGGACGGAGTGCTGAAACTTTTCAACCGCTCGCCCCCAGTAACAGATCTGGGTTTAATCCATCAGAAGTAAACCAACATACTGGAACTCAGAGGAAGGGCTCAGCCTGCTACTTTTCTTGTATAGATACAGCAGGGGCTGAACCTCTTCCCTTTTGAACCCAAGACAGAAGAATGGACTCCAAAGGCTAGTTGGCTAAGCTCCTGTTAAGCTACAGGGCCACAAAAAGCTGCAAGAAGCCTATCTTCATCAAGAGCCCAGCTGACTAGTTCCAACTGCACTTCCCCTGGACGCTGCTGGTGGCTTCCCCTGGAGTGAGTTCTGATTCCCAAAAGGTGTCCTGACAGTCCTGGAACCCTTGGAGAAGTCGTATAGTATACTTGTCCATTTAACCTTAAAATCTGGCACTTAGAAACCTTTTCGGAAGATTTTTGCCTGGAGAACTGATGGAAGACTGGGAGCAATCTTCTAAGTCAATACAACGAAAGTGCGATGCTGCTCGGCCAAAGATTCAGGTTGCTCCCACTTGGAATTTTTCTGCAGCAGCAAATTAATTTATCAGGATGTCGCAGAGAGGCTATCCAGCCTCCTGGAACCCTGTTCAGATTCAGCTTGCAGCCTTGCCCTGATGGAAGAATTCAATCTCCAAAAAAGTGAGTAAGCATGAAGGTGGAAACCTTCACTGATCAAATGCACCAAAAGTGTGTGGCCAGTGAATTATATTCTTTGGGCATCAATTTCCTGTGGCAAATGTCAATGGTTTCAACTGGACTTCATCCGATGGCTCTCCAGTCTTGTGAAACCCAACTCGACCACATCCTGGTACCTTGACCCACTGAGGATCTTTGACTTCTATTTCAGTGGGTAAATCAGAAGGTAAAACTCCCTACTGAGATGAATGTGGTTTCTGTATCCTAGCCGCCTCCCCTGAGGTCTGCTTTAACTGGCGACTAGGTACCAAACAAGTCAAGCCAGCTGGCCACTTTTGGCAGGCAAGTTTTTCCCAGCTACTCTGACTTAAAACTTCTAAAAATCACATCTCCGGTTCCCTTCATCTAGTTTTTTGCATTTTGGGTGACTACGGGCCTGATTACGACCATGACGGATGGGATACTCTATCAGAAACTTGACTGATATCCTGTTCGCCATATTACAATTTCCATTATATCCAATGGAACTTGTAAAACGGCGGGCGGGATATCCGTCAGGTTTGTGACGGAGTATCCCATCCGCCAAGATCGTAATCAGGCCCTATATGTTTATTACAATTTACATCATTTTTATACATTGGAATTAGATTTTTATTGTGCTGTGTTTTTGATTTATTAACAGTTATATTACTAATAAATGTTTTACACTTGTTTATGTGAGTTAAGACTGATTGCTCTTTGCCACAACTACTGAGCTGGGATTTAAATTAAAGTAGCCTGACTGCACCTGACACTGATTAGTGACATTATCACTTGGGGAGGTCTTACAAACATCCAAACTAATAATCTAATTTTCTCACAAGGGCTGCACACAATGACCTCAATATTGTTGAGGTTACTTTTCAGATGATTGTCATTTGTTGGACAATACCTTGAACACCATTTGAAAATTCAAATGCGGAAGGCTTCTCTGAACTTAGGTGTCCGTGTATTTCTTAGGTACTATTTTCATTATTGCGAAAGGTCTGAGTTAGAAATTGGATCTCTAGTTGGCAGAGGTATGCACCCTGTCCAAGTTGGGACCACAGTCCGAGTCAGGGTAATTCAGAAACACACCCTAAATTATCCTCTGTTAACCCTCTGCTAGCTTGGCACAGAGCAGGCAGGCTTACCTTAAGAGGCAAAGGGTAAAGTATTTGTGCAACACACACACAACCACACACACAAACACCCACACACACACGCACACACACACACACACACTCCCACACACACACACACAGTAACACAATGAAAACACCACAAGAAGGACTTCACATACGTGTAGAAAAATAGAGAATATTTATCTGAATAAAACAAGATGACCAAAACAACAAAAATCCAATAAGTAGAAGTCGAGATATGAATTTGTAAAGATTTAGAGCCAGATGTACTAAGCTTTTTCCTGTGCGCAAACGGCACGATTGGTAGAATCAGGCCATTTGTGAACAGAAAAAACTATTTTGGGCTTCACAAATGTTGTTTTGCGATTTGGTAATCTATTACCAAATCACAAAATAGGTTTGTGAATCAGTATTAGAAAGGGGCGTCTCAATGACTTCCCTTCCTAATAACAAGTTGCAGGGTGATGTAGGAATATTTTGCGACCGGGAATGAGGTTGCAAAACATTTGCAGTTACCACCAACTTCGAGTTGGTGGTAATCCATTTGCAAATGGGAAAGGGTCCTCAAGGGACCCCTTCCTTTTTGCGAATAGGGTTGCAAAGATTTTTCAAGAGCAGGCAGTGGTCCCACGGTCCTTTAAACAAAAAAAACAAAAAAAACAAAAAAAAATACTTTATTTAAAAAGCAGGCATAGAAATGATGGTCTGCTGACCTCAGCAGCCCAAAATCTCTGTGATTGTAGCCATTCACAGTGTGCTGCAAATTGTGATCTGCCTCATGAATATTGATGTGGCAGGCCCATTTGCAACCCACTGTAAACTACTAACAGTGTTAAACACACTGTTGTACATCACATTTTGCAATTTCCTAATAGTGAATCACTAAAATTCTCTATTAGGAAATCGCAAACCCACGATTTTGTATATCTGGCCCTTAATGTGAAGTTGTGCTTAGAAGTCACTAGCGGTCACGAGGGTCCGGTGCAAATTCCAAGTTCAGGCTGACTGCGATGGAGGGTAGATAGGCTATAGAACCCATGGAGGGTCTGTTGAAACAGTACTTTTGATGGAGCAAAGCGCTGACATTGAGGGCATGATGCTTTAGTATTTTACGTGCAGTCGGGTCACTTCGTCGTCATCAAGCTCTGTTGAGGTGAATGAGATGCATTGTTGGCAAGCTGCAAAGAGCATCGTCGTAGAGCTGTGCAGGCTGTGAATCCGCTGTTGTAGAGGAGCCTCTGTGTTAAAGGAGTGATGCAGCAAATCTTTACACTCACTTACTCAAGACACTACATTGGGTTTTGCAGGATTCAACTGCAGAACCCACTTCTGAGGCCCAGAACAGGAGAGGGGCACCTCAGACAAGGGTAGGACTCAGAGATGGTAGAGTCTAGCAGCACCAGAAGAGTTGCAATGAGTTGTTGATATCCCTGAGGTTGCATAGAATAGGGGGCAAGCCAACAAGCCCTTGAAAACACTCTGGGTCGATAAGATGGGTCCAGTCATTGTCCTTAGCAGGGCAGAGATCAGCAGGCAGCAGGGCAGCTCAGCAATACAGAGAAGTAGTTCCTTGGAACAGTCAGTCCAGGCAGAGTGGCACAGCAGTTTTTACTCCAGCAGAGTTCTTCCCAATTCCATTATTGATCTGGTTTGCTAGGGTCAGAGCCCCAGTATTTAAACCCCAAATCACTTTTGAAGTCGGGCTGAATTCAATGCAGCTCCTTGACGTGCACATGTCTCCCTTTCATCCCAGCCCTGGTTCCGACTATCAGTAGGGGGTATCAGCCCTTTGCGCTTGGGAAGGCTTTTCCGTTTTGAAGCTCCCCTTCCCTCTTCCAACCCAGAAAGGCCTACCAGAATGCAGATGAGTCCATTGTCACACCCATCCTTGCTGTGTTTGTGGCTGTCTAGAGGGAATGCACAAAGTGTAGTTGTCATCTAGCTCAGACGTATATTAGAGACCGGATGCAAGGCAAACAGAGCAGTAGCAACAGAAAAATGCCCACTTCATAAAAGTGGCATTTCTAAAATAGTAATGATAAATCCGACTTTACCATTAAGGATTTATGACTACCATTCCAATTATATGAAACATGATGAGCAGGAATTACAGTTTAAAAGTATTTTAAGGAATTCCCAATGCTGGCCTATGAGAGGAGTAGGCCTCGCAGTAATAAAGAACACCTTTTGGAGTTTTTCATCACCAGGACATGTAAAACTTAAAACAAAATGTCCTACCTTTTACTTACATAGCGCCCTGCCCTATGGGCTAGCTAGGGCATACTTTAGGTGTGACTTATATGTAATAAAAGGGGAATTTAAAACTCGGCAAGAGGTTTTAACTGCCAAGTCGAAGTGACATTGAAATTGCACACACAGGCTCTGCAATTGCAGGCCTGAGACCGGTCTGAAAGTCTATTTGTGTGGTTGTCGCCCACAATGCTGCTGGTCCACTAATAGCATTTAATTTATAGGCCCTGGTTATGTGATATACCACTTTACAAGGGACTTGCAAGTAAATTAAATATGTCAATAGTGGATTCACCCATGTTACCATGAATTAGAAAAATAGCATATGCACTTTATCTCTGGTCAGCAGTGGTAAAGTGCGCAGAGTACTAAGGGAAACAAAAAGATACAGCAACAAGTGGAGGGTAAAAGGCAAAAAAGTTTGAGGTGACTCTAAAGATAGGACCATTTTTGGCAGTCTGTCTGTGTATCCAAACAATAAAAGCAGACAATAGGATGCATATAATAATAAACAAGTGCAAAGAGGCTGACCCATAGAGAACACCAAAGGTCTCAAGCTAAGGTGTAAAGGTTAATGGGGGCAAAACAGGAAGACAAAATATACTCACACCATGCAAGCACAATTCCCCTGATGTTGATTATACCCAAAAGCACATTTGAAGTGGGGATGACTTCAAGGCAGCTCCTTGAAGTGCACTGGTCCCACTTTCAACCTCGCCTGGCTTATGAGGGGTAATACCCCAAAATTGGTCCCAGAATGCTTGTTTCTGGTCCAGGTAGGACCTGGCCTGGCAGTTGAGGCTGGACTGTTCCCATGGGCAACAGGGTCAAGACTGATTTGTATATGGCTGGGTACGAACTGGAATAGCATGCAAGCAAAAAACTGATGGATTAAACCCAGATCTGTGACTGGGGGTGAATGTTTGATTTGTTCCGCATTCCATCATCTGTTATTTTTGCATTTGTCACCCTAAGTGGGAAGGGTGTGCCCAGACTTGGGTCTTCTGCTTGCTAAGCCACCAAATTCAAGCTAGCTTTGTTGATGAGGAGTGATACTCCTAAACAGGTCCCAGGGTGCTTGCTTCTGGTCTAGGGAAGTCCGGGTCTGGCAGCTCAGGCTGGACTGTTCTCATGAGGAACAGCATCAAGACTGATTTGTGTGTAACTGGGTCTAAACTGAAAAGCTTAGCATGCAAAAAATGGATGGATTGAACCCAGATCTGTGACTGGGTGTGAGTTTTTGATGTGTTCCACATTCTGTCCATCATATGCTGTTTTTGCATTTTTTGTCCTAAGTGGGAAGGGTATGCCCAGATGGGGGTCCCCTGCTTGCTATGCCACCAGATTCAAGCTAGCCTGGCTGATGAGGGATTATACCCCAAAACCCAGGATGCAGGACCTGACCATCTTCCTGCACCCCCACTGCGCAGTGACAAAAGAACCCTCCTGCAACCTGGACAGTGATGGTATAGGGGATATTAAATGGGTAGTTACGGTGAATCTGAAAGAGGACCCATCACCCACCTTCCAGCCTCTCTTTAGGGCGGGACTCGGGCTACCTGTACTACCCCGGGCAGCCCAAACTGTGCAACAAGTGCAGCAAACTGGGCCACACCCCCTCCAAAGATTGCACTGTGCAAGTGTGCAAGAACTGTAAACTGGAAAGGCACGCAGCCAGGGCATGCAAGTAGGAAACCCTCTACAACCTCTGCGGGGCTTTGGGCCACCGCTTCAAGGATTGCCCACAAAAGGCCCCCAGGAAGACCAAGGAAACTGGGAGAAGGAAAGGCCCCAGGCAGGAGTGAGCCATACCCGGCCAGGGCTCCACTCAGGCCCTGGAGCTACAGACCCCCGAAGACAAAATGCCTGCCATCCCTAAGTGCAGCAGGCCATGTGTGCCAATAGATGAGGCTCTCCAACCTGCCCCTGAGATCGAGTAAGATGGGCCCTGGATGAAACAGGAGCACACGCAAAAGAGGTACAGTCCCCACATGCAACAAAAAAGCCCAGAAAAAACACCTGAGCAACCACAATCCCTACTCCGATCTTGAGGAGTCAGAGGAGGAAGATTAACCAGAAAAAGGGGGGCCAGATGACCAACTGGACAAAGTAACAGAAGTGCTGCAGGAGTTGAGGGTGCTGGCAAGCGTTATGGAGGTGTCCCCACCCCCGCTGCCAGCAACAGCTGATCAAGAGGAGGCCTCCATAGAGGCAATGCCTACCCACCAATCTGGAGGAGGGAGAGCCCAAGAGCAGCCAAGAGCACAGGCCACCCTCAGAGAAGCACCAAGCAACAATGGCCAAGGCAGAAGTCCCAGCACTGGAGACCCACCAGGAACCTAACCAGCCCTGTAAGTATCCTTGTCACTGTGTATAGCTGCTACTTACTCTAACTTGATAATTGGTATTTACGCCTAAGTTTAACTCTTAAACACTAATTAAAGATGGCCATTTCATTGTTTTTCATAAATGTCAGAAGTATCAGAGGCAAGCGCAGATTTGCTGGCACCTTAAACTTTCTTGCCAGCCTGGAATGTGATGTATACATGATTCAGGAATGCTCCATCCCCTTTGCAATTTTATACACACACTTAGAACAGCAGTGGACATTTGGGCCTTCCTTTTGGTCTGGGGGGAACAGCAGTAGATCTGTAGGAGTTGCTACCTTAGTCAGAGGGAGGTTCTTCACAATGAACTAGGTCACTGAGCTGGAGGGCAGCAAGGCTCTTGTCGTTGACGGCTCGTGGGCAGGAGTGCCAGTTAGACTTATTAATGTGTATGCCCCTTCTGATGTAGGTGAGAGACGGGAGCTGTTCCAGAGACTCAGACCAGGGCTGGGGAAGGATGGATGGACGATGCTGCAAAACTCCTGGTGGAGATAGGGGGTGAGTCCTTTCTGACAGATATCATTGGATCCATGGAGCCAAATGACAGGAACTTCACCTGGAGTCGCCCTGATGGATCCTTGTGCTCTAGGATAGACTTCATTTTCACCCCTCACTCAGTGAGGATCAGGCAACACTCCATGGTAACGGTGAATTTCTCTAATCACAGTGCTATCAAGTTCCAGGGGGAACTGACAGGTAAGTTACAGGCAGGTCCAGGCACCTGGAAGCTGAATAGTTCTCTTCTGGGAAGAGAGGATGTACAGGAGGAACTGAGGAGGACTTATATTGAGTGGCAAGGCATAAAAGGCACCTTTCAGTCGAAAGGGGAGTGGTGGGAGTGGGTTAAAGGCAGGATTCTGGACTTCTTCAAGAACATGGGCAGGAAAGCAGCAAGGGAGAGAAGAAAGGAGTTCAGCAGACTGCAGCAACAGCTGCAAGAATGACACGACCTCCAACTCCGGGGATGGGATGACATGAACCCTCTGGAGGAAGTCAAGAAAGAGCTGAGCGAGCACTTTCATGATGAGGCCAGGAGAATCATCTTCCATTTTAAGGTGGAGAACCTGGAAAAGAAGGAGAAATGCAACTCTTTCTTCTTTAGGAAAATCCACTCCATACACACACCCTCTGGTTCAACTACGCAACAGGGAGAGAATTTTGTATGACTCCAAGGAGGACATTAGGAAGGTTGTGACAGACTTCTACGGGGACCTCTACTCAGAGAAAGGTTTTTGTTTGGAATCCCAAAAACAGTTTCCCAACAGCAAGGGAAGTCCTGAATGCCCCCCTCGCTTTGGAGGAGCTGCACCTCGCAGTTAAATCCTTCAAGTCAGAAAAGATACCCTGTAGTGACGGTCTGCCAGTTAAATTCTACACTCCACTCTGGGACCTAGTGGGACCAGACCTTCTGGAGTTGTATGAGGAGATGGAGCAGGAGGAAATCATGTCCCACACTTTAAGGGAGGGAATGATCATGCTTCTGTATAAACATGAGGTGAAGAGATGTGACCTCAAGAACTGGCATCTCATCTCTCGCCTGAATGTGGACTACAACATCCTGGCCAAGACAATGGTGAATAGACTCAAGGGCGCTATGGAAGAGATAGTTCACCCAGATCAAACCTGTGGGGTTCTATTTCACAGGGTTGTGGACAGTCTGCACACTCTTGCCCTCTCTGTATGTTTTGGTTATAGTGCTACTCGCCGAGAACATCAGGAAGAACCCGAACATCAGAAGGATCACAACACCATGCAAAGAAAGAGGTCAAGTGTGCGCTGTACATTGACGATGTCACCCTCTTCTGCGCAGATGGGAAATCGGTCCAGTCCCTGCTGGAGGCATGCAATTACTTTGGCAAAGCATCAGGGGCAAAGATCAATGTGGACAAATCACAGGCAAAACTCTTTGGCCATTGGGACCTATGTAAAAAACCTTTCCCTTTCACCATTGAAGCAGGAATGGTAAAGAACCTTGGTGTCTGGTTTGGGGGACCAGGAGCTGCGGCAAAAAGCTGGAATGAATGCCTGGCCAAATTCAAGCAGAAACTGGGGATCTGGAGCCTGAGAAACCTGAACATTGAAGAGAAGTCTCTGGTGCTCAGGAACAACGCACTGCCTGTGCTGCAGTATGTGACACACTGGCCAATGTAGCACGGGCTGTGAACAGCATCGTTTTCCACTTTATCCGGCACTCAAAGATGGACAGGGTGAAAAGGTCAGTCATCCACAAGGAGCACAGCAAGGGAAGGAAGGCAATCCCTGACATCCCAACAATCCTCAGAGCCTTCTTTGTGTGTGGTTGCGTCCGAATAACCCTGCTAAATGAGAACAAAGACCACTCAGCCTACAGGGTGTTCCGCTTCTTCTTGCTCGCGCTGTGAAGAAGATTGGGGTGGGATAAGTGGGAGAATGCAACAATGTTCAACTGGGACCTTTCCTGCTACTACAGGGAGATTTAAATGTTTGTGGCAGAATTTGGGCTGAACCGTGTCACACCGAGCGAATGGAAGCCCAAGACAATCCACAGACTAATCAGGGCCAGGGACAACATAGAACCAGTGAGCGACCTGCCACCCGCTACAGCAACACGGGTGTGGGAATATGTATCCTCCCCATCCCTGACCAACAGGCACAAAGACATTGGAAGGATGGCTGTGAAAGGGGGACGGCCAGTTCGGTCATTCATGCACAGCAAGGGCCTGCGCCCACACAGAGAATGTCCAAGGGGATTCCCCGCAGAGGAAATTGCATACCATCTCGGCCTGTCCTTTCACCCGGAGACTACGGGCAGCCTTAAACCAAGAAATGGAAGCCCACATCCCATACCTAAACAATTACTCACCACTCTGTGCTGTATGGGTGGGCTGTTTCCAAAAACACACTCAGTGGAGGCTATCCAAGGTTGCTGGAGAACCCTCTGTTGCATAAAGGACATATTCCTGTATGCCAGAACCCGACTGGTGACCAAGGGGGAGGTGGTGAGCAGGGATCGTACCACAGAATGCTACACAACATGCTGAGAGGCTACGCAGTCAAGGACAGCAAGGAGAGTGAGAAGGAGGAAGAACTGTAAACCCCAGCCCTCTCTTTCCCACTGAACTCCTCAGACTGCCCCAAGTACTCAAACCTTTTTTACTTCTTTAATGAGTACCCAACTGGAATGTAAAAGTATATTTGAAACAAAGAGGAAGTGGACTGCCCTTCCTAAGGGAAGATGTACCACTCTTTAAAACTGTTGTATCCCCAACTTTGAGTATTTAATAAAGGTTTTTGACACTTAAAAAAAAAAGTGTCCCAGGATGCTTGTTTCTGGCCCAGGCAGTTTGTGCTGGACTGTTCCCATGGGGAACAGGGTCAAGGCTGATTTGCATATGGCTGGGTCCAAACTGGAATGGCATGGCAAGCAATGAAACTAATGGATTAAACTCAGATCTGTAACTGGGGGTGACTGTTTGATTTGTTCTGCATTCCGAACTTCATCTTTAGTTTTTGCATTTGTCACCCTAAGTGGTAAAAGTATGCCCCAACCTGGGTCCCATGTTTGCTATGCCACTAGATTCAAGTTAGTCTGGCTGATGAGGGGTGATACCCTGAAACCTGTCCTAGGAGGCTTGTTTCTGGTTCAGGGAGGACCTAGCCTGGCAACTTGGGTTGGACTGTTCCCATGAAGAACAGGGTCAAGACTGATTTTTACATGGTTGGATCCAAACTGGAATGGCATAGCAAATAAAAAGACTGAGGTGTTAAACCCAGATCTGTGAGTGGGGTGAATATTTGATTTGTTCTGCATTCGGTCCTTCATCTGTTGTTTTTGCAGTTGATTTGATGGAGGCCGATTACAGTCACTCCACAGTTGACTGTGTTGTTAAAAGGACCAGGGTTTTGAAACCACTTGCATCCTTTTCTATTCTGAGATCACTAATGCTATGAAAGAAAATAGCATTATTCTCTTGACCTTCTAAAAAAAAACGTGTAGACACTGATTAAAAAAAATGCTTTTACAAATAGCTAAACATAAGTCAGACAACTTTCTTCAATGAGCTTTGACAGTTATGAAAGTTCATGGTAGGTTGGAACATTGACATGCCTCCAGGGTCGAGGTTAGGATTTTTTTAGTAGTTGCAAAACCACAGAATGTTTGAGATTCACTGCTCTCAATTGAATGGCAAGTGACGTATAAAAAGCTGAGAAAGGGGAGGCAGCTAGAGGATGGGATTGTAGACACAATATGTTGGCAGGTCAATATTAAAAATTAAAACCACAATATTTTGACATTCAACCAATCAATGAATTCTACAATAGAGTTCTCCAAGAGCTCCTCCACTCTTTGGCCTCTTGAGGTAAGCTGTTAACTGCACGCTTAAGGGTGTATTAGTTTGCACCACTTCTTTATGCTACAAGAATCCCCAATGTTGCTGTAAGCCAAGCGATTAAAAGTGCAATAGAAATACCAGTAACTTTCATTTTCAGTGTCATGCAGTTTTCAGCGACTGGAGTGATCTCCATTCTTATTTAATGTTGTGCAAAGTAATCAAAATGGCGACTACCTGCAATGTCATACAGGGAAGTGCTAAATTATTAGAATAACATCAAAACATCACTGAGGCAAATTAGTATTTGAGAAAAGTAGTGTCCAACTCTGCTCCTCCCATCAAAATGGAGGAGTGTGTAAACTGGCACGCCAAGGGGGGGCAGTTGCTGCCTGAGGGTTCGCCCCTCCGAGACTTCATTGTGCTCAAAGCAGAGATCAGAAGAGAGGTGAATGAAGAGATCAGGTTCTAGCCTTTTAATGTAGCTGTGACATATTTCCTGCTGTGAGTGGGAGCTGATCCTGACCTTCAAATGTGTTTGGCTCACATGCAATGAGTCCACATAGACAGAGACAAGAGTTGTCTAGATAGAGACACGCGGTCTCTGTCTTTAATCGAACAGAGGGTAAATTAATAAAAATAGTATTTGTATCTAATACAGGGTGAAGTAATCAGTAAGCTCCTTCAATCCTATGCATGGTAACCACTTCAATCTGCTTCTCAAAACTAACGCAAGGTGCAGCAGTCCAAATTGTGCTCATTATTTCAGAATATAGGAGTCAATCTGATCATCTCTAACGTGGTATATGACAAAATAATCAAGGTAATGTACTTCTGTAATCAAATAGAGGGTAAAAGGTACAATTTCAAAGTGTACAACCAAGTATTAACGTCAAATGCTACACAAACATTGTAACACACTCATTTAATAATAACAACTAGCAACATAGGGGCATATTTAAGAGCCCCTAGCGCCACCGTGATGCTTTGGTGGCGCTAAGCCCTGCACCGTATTTACGAGGTGGCGTTAAGCCACTTTTTGTAGCTTAACGCCACCTTGTAAATACGGTCCCTTCACGTGCAGCACTTTGGTGGAAGGGGCCTGCAATGAGTGTTTTTGCAGGCGTGCCACAGCAACATCCATTGTATTTTGAGGCTCTCAGATTTATGAGTTTTTGTAAACATGAGGCAGCACCAAAATCAGTGGCACAACGTGGAGAAATGCTTTAATTTATTCTCGTTTTTTGCTCTTTCCATATGTGCCGCATTTTGCAGCACATATAGAAAGAGCAAATCGCCATTTAAGATTGTTTTCGTGCAGGAAGGTGAACACCTTCCTGCACACAAACAATCTCCCCCTCAAGACAGCCATCCTTGCACTATGATGCAAGGGTGGCTGCATTGGTGCACTGCAGCAAATTTAGCATCAGCACATGGTGTGAACACAGGGTTGCGCAGTATTCTAGTAAATACGGCGCATCGCTGCGTTTTGAAAATGAGGGTGCACAATGCTGCCAAATTTGACGCAGCACCGCACACCGTCATTTTCTATGAACCCTGGCCCATAGAACCTTTAAAACAAATTTCACCCATCGAGCAGATGTAATACACACCAAAAAACACCCCTTCTGAAATCAAGTAAAGGGAAAAGTTATTGGAATAAACCGTCTGTGTACTTTAAGGCAGTGTAAATGAATAACAGTGATTTTTCTATAAACTAATAAAGGCAGAGTAACCAACGAAATTTCCTTTTGTAATGTAACACCATATGTTTCTGTGATCTAATGCAACGCAAACTTATAAGAGAAATAAATCCATAAATAATACATTGGTTGACAATTAAAATCATTAAAAACCAAGAACAGAATTCTTAAAAGAAACAGGCATACAAAAAAATAAAACGTATTTGCACAATTTCTGTCCGAAAATGATAGGAAAGATTTATCTCCTCATTACAGGTATTGGGTCATGTTATATAATGCCTAGCGTGTTCTGTTCCAGAGATGTGAAGGTTTGGAGTTGCAGTGAGGCCTCAACCCTAAAACCTAACTCCTCAGTACCATCTAGATAACCAATGAGCCCATTGTTCAGTTTGTAATCACAAGAAATTGTGAAGCCCCTAATTTAGAGCCTGACGACGAGTTTGGCAGTCTTAGGACAGCCATAGCTGTGGGGATGGTCACTCCTCGCAGTGTTAGCGGTCTGACTACCGTATTACGATGTAATGATGCATACGTTTACACAGATGAAAGACCGCCACAATCCCACTGACACCGCCAGCAAATGTATACCGCAGCGTGTGCGATATAGGTCAAAGCTCCTGTCGGAGTGCAGACCGCCAGTGCAACCGTTTGACAATTATGAGTTGGTGTTCTGCTGACGTGACTGTTGCAGTCAACCACCAAACCTAGGCTGGCGGAAAGGAAGGCACATAAGACTGAAGCTCACCTGTACTCAGCTCCACACATCCTGTGCCACCAGGGAGCCGGTTGTACACGCACTTCAGCTGCTTGTGCTGCTATATGATGCCCAAAACTGACGCCATTGTGGGCACAACCAAAGGCAAGCCAAACTATTACCTGTTTCCATCAACTCCACAGCAAATTGATACCCCACCATTGTCCTGGCATGGGTTATGTGGTTTGTGGGCCAAACATATTTTGTGTGCCCCTGTTCGGAGTTGTACTCAATGTATGACCCAATCTTAGCCCTTTGATGCTCTCTTTGCCCGGGTCACTGACACTGCACAGGAACACTCTTCTAAATACAAAATGTGTGCACAACCAATAATCAGGGATAGCGATGTGTCCATAACATCTTGGCACACAACAGCAACTCATCATCAAAGTCCCACCTACAAATCTAAGTGACACCCTTACATTTTCCACATGCCATGGCCTGTTGTGATATCAAAGATACATCTGTATGGATGTGTCATGAAAGTTAAACACAGCTTCTCTGGTAAATCTCTGTAATGGACTTCCACATCTCACCCGTATTTCAAGATAAAGCAAGGTTTAAGTGATGCAGAATAATCAGTGTTAGAAACATTCAAAGGTCACAATGTAAAGAATCCCTACAGAACAGGTATGCATATACAGGGGGACCACTGGAAGGCTGGTGTCCTGGGCAACATTTCACTTTGCACATATCTCAAATTCACTATTTGCACAGGAACTGTGGCTTGATGTATATCAGGGACAACCAATAGTATAACCAAGTGTCATCCATATGTTGGAAATGCGTAAGTACAGGTCATGAAAGCAAATACAGCAGTAACAGCATGGGTCACACATTTAGTTAAAGTAGGTATAAGGTACACACATGAAAATGGACATATGTCCATTAAAATGTATACAAAGGTATGCACATTGAATACCCGACACATAGACAAACAAACCCATAGCTTGCACACATTAACCCCTTAGGTGCCAGGCCTTTTTTGACTATTTGGGGCAGTTTGTGTTCAGGCCCGCATACCTTTTTGTCCACATAAGCTATCATGCCAAATTTGCGTCCTTTTTTCCCAACATCCTGTGGATTCTAGAAGTATCCAGAGTTTGTGGGTTCCCCTGGAGGAGACCAAGAAATTAGCCAAAATACAGCGAAAAATTAATTTTAAAAAAATGGGAAAAAAAGGGCAGAGGAAGAAAGCTTGTGGTTTGTTCCCTGAAAATGGCATCAACAAAGGATTTGAGGTACTAAAATCACCATCTTCCCAGCTTTTGTCAACACAATTTTGGCATTTTACTGGGACATACCCCATTTTTCCTATTTTTTGTGCTTTAAGCCTCCTTCCAGTTAGTGACAGAAATGGGTATGAACCCTATTCTGGATCCTGAACAGCTAAACATTTCTAAAAAGTAGACAAACTTGTGAATTCAGCAAGAGGTCATTTGTGTAGATCCTACAAGGTTTTCCTACAGAAAATAACAGCTGAAATAAAAAAATATTGAAATTTAGGTGAAAAAAACAGCAATTTTCCTCCATGTTTTGCTCTGTAACCTTTTCCTGCGATGCCAGATTTTCAAAAGCAATATACCGTTATATCTGCTGGACTCTTCTGGTTGTGGGGATATATAGGGCTTGTAGGTTCATCAAGAACCCTAGGTACCCAAAGCCAATAAAGGAGCTGCACCTTGCAATGGGTTTTCATTGTATACCGGGTATACAGAAATTCATTTGGTGATATATAAAGAGTGAGAAATAGGTATCAAGGAAACATTTGTACTTCCTAAATAGGCATAACATAAGATGTTGAGAAGCAGTGGTTATTTGCACATCTCTGAATTCCGGGGTCCCCACACTAGTATGTGAATTACAGGGCATTTCTCAAATAGACATCTTTTTTACACACTGTCTTACATTTGGAAGTAATAAATATAGAGAAAGACAAGGGGCAATAATACTTGTTCTGCTTTTCTGTGTTCCCTAAAGTCTCCTGATGAAAATGGTATCCCACTTGTGTTGGGTAGGCCTAATGCCTGCAACAGGAAATGCAACATGGACACATCACATTCTTAGATTGAAATCAGACGTGTTTTTTGGAAAGTGCCTAGCTGTGGATTTTGGCTTCTCGCTCAGCTGGCACCTAGGGAAACCAACCAAACCTGTGATTTTTTCAAAACTAGACACCTAGGGGAATCAAGGATGGGTGACCTGTGGGGCTCTCACCAGGTTCTGTTACCCAGAATCCTTTGCAAACCTAATAATTTGGCAAAACCACACTTTTTCCTCACATGTCATTGATAGAAAGTTCTGGAACCTGAGAGGAGCCACAAATTTCCTTCCATCCAGCATTCCCTCAAGCCTCTCGATAAAAATGGTACCTCACTTGTGTGGGTATGCCTAGTGCCCGCAACAGGAAATGCCCCAAAACACAACATGGACACATCACATTTTCCCAAAGAAAACTGACTTTTTATTTGCAAAGTGCCTAGCTGTGGATTTTGGCCTCTAGTTCATCCGGCACCTAGGAAAACCTAGCAAACATGGGCATTCATTAAAACTAGACACCTAGGGGAACTCAGGATGGGGTAACTTGTGGTGCTCTCACAAGGTTCTGTTACCCAGAATCCTTAGCAAACCTCAAAATTTGGCAAACAAAAAAAAAACACTTTTTCCTCACATTTTGGTGCTGCAAAGTTCTGGAAACTGAAGGGAGGCACAAACTTCCTTCTACCCAGTGTTCCCCCAGGTCTACCGATATAAATGGTACCTCACTTGTGTGGGTAGGCCTAGTGCCCGCGACAGGAAATGCCCCACAACACTACGTGGACACATCAAAATTATCAAATACAAAACTATTTGTTTTTGCGGGGGGCTCCTGTGTTTTGGGTCCTGGGCTCAGCAGCCATCTAGGGAATCCTACCAAACTCAGACATTTCTGAAAAACAGACACCCGAGGGAGTCCAGGGAGGTGTGATTGGGTGGATCCCCCAGTGTTTTTTTTATCCAGAATCCTCAGCAAACCTCAAATTTAGCTAAAAAATCAAATTTTTGCCACATTTCTGTGTTGGATCACGGTACCGGCACAAATTTCCTACCACGCAACATTCCCCTCAGTTTCCCGATCAAATTGATAACTCTCTTGTGTAGGTGGGCCAAGTGCCTGTGACAGGAAAGAGACAAAAATGTGTTGAAATTGAGGGGGAACCAAAGCGGGTCCAAAAGGGCAGTTTGAAAAAAAACGTTTTTAGGCTGACAAGTGGGGCAGAATTGTTTTCGGTATAAATGCGACAATGCTGGGTGATAGGAATTGTGTGGATTCCTGCAGATTCCGCAAGGTTCCATCACAAAAATGTGGGGAAAATGTGTGATTACAAGCAAAGTTGAAGGTTTTCTTGGCATTGTGGGAAGGAAAATGGTGAGAGCTGCATGTGAAGCACACCACCCTGGACTCATCCAGATGTTTAATTTTCAGATGTGTCTAGGTCTCATAGATTTTTGTACATGGCAGCGTCCCAAAGTCCAAAAAGTGCAGCCCTCACCATTCTAAGTGGGACGATTTTGAGAGTTAGACAAGCTCTCATGTCCCAAATGTAAAACCAAAACCCAAAATAATCAAATTTCCTCTTGCTTAATGTGGGATAAGATGTTTTAGTGCGCGGGGGAGAGCTGAAAGACTGTTACCCCCTTCAGTTGGGGTGGGGGCATAATCATGCCCATACTGCTTGGTAGCCACCTCCACACAATTTTTTTTTTATTCCCTGGCATTTAGTAGCCTTTCTGCCCCCCGCCCATTGGGAGTGGATTGGGGGTAACTGCCCCATCTACCCACCAGTGGGCAGAACATCTTTGTCCCCATTTCCATACCCCCACCCTCTTTAAAAAAAAAAAAAATCTGCCCTGGTCTCTGCTGGGCTTTCTGCCCCCCTTGTGGGCAGATGGTCCTTACAAGAATAGGCTGATCTGCCCCCATGGGGGGAAGAAATGGCCACCAGTAATGTGCCCCCATGGGGAGTGACTCTTGCCCAAGGGGCTGCCCCTTCAAACAAAACACACACACATACACACACACACAACAACTCCTGGTGCCTAAGTGGTTTCTGCCCTCCCTGGGGGCAGATCGGCCTAAAAGAAATAAGCCAATCTGCCCCCAATGAGGGCAGAAATGGCCGAAAATAAATTTGCCCCGCAGGGGAGCAACCCTTGCCTAAGGGGTGTCTCCCTATCTGGGATTCTTTTTTTTTTTTTAATCCCTGGTGCCTAGTGGCTTCTGCTTCTCGTGGGGGTAGATCGGCCTAATTAAAATAGGCTAATATACCCTCAAGGGAGGCAGAAATGGCCTAAAATAACTTTGCCCCCCAGGGGAGCAACCCTTGCCTAAGGGGTCGCTTCCCTTGCGTGAAGTTGGCGCAAAGAAAAATCCCTGGTCTCTACTGGTTTCTGTCCCCCTCCGGGACAGATTGGCTTAAGAAAAATAGGCAGCTCTGCCCCCTAGGGTGGCAGAAATGGCCTAAAATAAAATAGTCCCCCAGGGGACCGACCCTTGCCTAAGGGGTCGCTCCCCATCTGTAAAAAAATGTTTAAAAAAAATCCCTGGTGCCTGGTGGTTCTGCCCCCCTTGGGGCAGATCGGCCTAATTAAAATAGGCCGATCTGCCATTGAGGGGGCAGAAATGGCCTAAAATAAATTTGCCCCCATCGGAGTGACCCTTGCCTAAGGGATCGCTCCCTTCCTGTAAAAAAACAAAAGTTAATAATCCCTGGTGTCTAGAGGATTTCCCCCCCAGGGGCAGATCTGTCTAATTACAGAAGGCTGATCTGCCCCGAGTGGGGGCAGAAAAGGCCTTAAAAAAAATTGCCACCCTAGGGAGCGACACTTGCTCAAGGGGTGCTCCCCTTATACGTAAACATAAAAAACACAAACATCCCTGGTGTCTAGTGGGCATTTCTGCAACCTGATCGCTTCATGATCGGGCTGCAGAAATGCTCAAAGAGACATGAATGGAAAGGAAAGGCCCAGACGTCACTGGGGGCCGTGGGAGGTGGAAGGGGAAGTGATTCCCCTTCCATCCATGACGGGGATGTGGGTGGGAGGCCCACGGGGAGCGCTACCTCTCCCCCCGTGGGCTGGGTGCAGGACTAGCTGGTCTCGTCCTCAGCACACGGCAACTGTGGCCGAGGACGAGACCAGCTCGCACCAGGCTCCTGAGGGGTTAAACAAATGTCCAACCTACAACATAGGGAGAAAGGAAACTCAATTGATATTGACATTGGCCAAGCCAAGATGAAATACTTACCACATGAAACTCAACCCAATGCAATGTCAGCCTCAATAAGATTACATCCAACATACCCATCCACTGAACCTTTCCCCTCGTCTAGGGTGACTCCAGCACTGGTTCCAAGGTCAGATCATACCAACCACATCAAATGTATCATCCATCAGAGTGAAACAAACACAACTGTAGTCATACATCCTAAGGGATCCATGAACATCAAAAGGGCAGAAAAGTAATGGCAGAACTAATGTGTATGAAAACTACCAACTTATTATTTTTTCAAAAAAATGAAGACATGTAGACAAGGCCAGTGGGCAGTCCAATTGTCCAAATGTGGTTCAGCACACTGCTGTGCCACTAAACTTGCCTCACAGAAGAATGTCATGGGAACCTCACCAGGAAGGGGCATTAGTGGGCAGTCCAGGCACCTCAATGATGCCTTTTGGGAGGGGTGAGGGCCGTTTTGGGATAGATGGGTTTGGTTTTGGATGGAGTCAGTCTGACTTTGGGAGAGGTGTTGTTTTTTTGGGTTTCTATGGGGTATGGCTGGGTTCAGTGGGGGGGGGATCAGGTGTCACAGGGGAGGCCTTGGATATGAAAGGGGTGGGTTGGGGTGTGGCTGCAGTCCCTTGGGCTTTGGGAGTTGTGGTGGTTTTCACAAGGGTAAGGTGAAAGGCAAACATTAAGCTTTCTTATGGGAAATTGGTAGGGTGTCCAGGAGGGATTAAGAGTCGGGAGGTTGAGGAAGTGAAAGTGTCAGGTGTGTGTGTTGTTGGTGGTGCTGTCTGTGGTTTGGAAGTATGATGTTTGTGTTTTGTAGATATCTGTTGTGTGGGTGAGTGTGTGCTTTTGCGTTTCTTTGTAGTGTGTGATGTGGATGTGCTGGGTATGCTGGGAGTAGGAAATGTGTTTGTTGGTGTGATTCTGGTGTATGGGGGCATGGTGGGAGTGATGGAATTGTCTGTTGGTTTGGGTTGGTTTCTGTGAGTATGGTGGGTGTGGTGAATGTGTCTGTTGGTGTGGGTGTGGTGTCTGGGGTATGATGGGAACAGTGCCTAGGTATGTGGATGGGGGGTCTGGCAGTATGGTGGAGGGTGGGAGGGTCTGTGGGTGTGGTGTATGGGGGTATGGTGAAGGAGGTGGATGGGTCTGTGGGTGTGGTGTCGGGGGGTATGATGGGGTGGTGATGGTTGTGACTAGGGTGAGTGTCTGGTGAGTGGTTGCATGCTTGTGTGTTTTCTGGTGTTTCTGTTTACATGTGCTGCTTGGGGCTGTTGAAGAGTGTGCGTACTTATGTGCGAGTGTGCTTGAGACAGGTATGGGAATAGGGAAATTTGATGGGGAAGAGGCAAGTGGTGGGGTTGAAGTATGGGATAGGTGGAAAGCTTCTGTGAGTGAGAAGGCCAGAGCCTGAAAAGTAGGGCAGGCAACTGTGGATGCCTTCTAGGTAGGCCACCATCTGTTGTAGATGGCTGCCCTGCACCTGGATGGCATTCAGTAGTGCTGTCTGGCCCACAGAGATATTTCTCAGGAAGTCAACTGCCTCTTCACTCAGGGCAGCAGGGGAATAGGGACTGGGGGTGAGGTGCTTGGAGCGAAGGAGACGGCTCCCGTCTTGGGTGAGCAGGCCCAGGTGGGGAGCAACAGGGAAGGTGGAGATGGTAGTTGGGTGACGGGAAAGGATGGTGTAGGAACTGGTTCTTTCCTGCAACTGCTATGGAGTATCCACTGGAGCTGGACTCAGTTGATGATAATGTAGAGTGTGCGTCCTCCGTGGCACTCCCCCTCACCCTCTGTGCCACTGGGTCACTCTGTGTCTGTAGTGTCACTACCGGAAGTAACGTGGCCAGCTGCTTCCCCACAGATATCGGCCTTGTCTCCTCTGCTTGCCTGGGATAATGCTGAAATGACAAATGCAGATAGGGGCATTGCATGTGCCAGTACACACATCACCAACAGTTTCAATCACAGAACATTACTATAATGTACAGAGGACCCCAGCTACAAGGCCCATCAAACTGGCTTCAACATTAGCCCTTGCCACAGGTTGCCCTCTCCAACTGGGTCCTTATCCCTCTGTGTCAGTGCTGGTGATTGGCACTTCAGGATCCATGATTTGTGGGGGGGGGCACCGGATTGTACTAACTGTGCTGGGTACACAGGTTGGGGAGTATGTTGCTGACTGAGATGTTGTAGCAGCTGGGGTGGGGGATGTTGATGTGGGCACAGCAAGACTCACTGTTGCTGTCTAACCAAGCTGACCAGAAGTGCCAGGTCCATCATACACGTCTACATTTTCAGGAGTGTTGTCATTCCTGAGGGCTTCATTTGTGTGTGGTTTGGGAATGTGTTCCGTGGACAATGTCTGCCCAGGTGCAGTGCCAGTTTGACTTGTTGAGAAATGGAGTATTGTTATTGGTGGAGGTGTAGAATCTACATCCAAATGTTTAGTGTCACAGTAAGTAGAGACCAAGGAAAATGTTAATAGGTAGGGTTGATATATTTAATGGTATTGAAGTTGCTGACAAGACATTTGTGGAGGTTGCAAAAACTATTAGGATTGAGCAGCTCATTAGATGTGCTGATAAGTTGCATTTTGGATTAAGGAATGAACATGATATCTACCAATCAGCTAAGCCAACACAGTGGAGAAGTAACATATGTAATTGACCATTCCAAGGCCTTGTTGTGTAAGATGCAAGCAAACACACAACTTAGTTGTATATGTAGTAGTAGACATCATGTAAGCAGTGCAGATTCAATGTGTTAGCTGCCACTTCCAATTGCCGAAGCAGTTTAGTGCTTTACAACTATCTCATGTACACACTTGGTCAGGTGTTATTCATGGCATCAGTAGTTCCATTTGGGCTTACCAGGACAACATCAAGCTAGGTAGGCAGACATGTCTCAGAGTTAAGCATGATATGTAGATTGCTCAGTTCATGATGAGTGAACATCAGTTTTGACATGGGTAACAAGTGTCTGCATGTGCACAATGGCCTCTTGTTTTGAGTTACAGAAAGAGGGCCACATGGTAGTAGTAGTCATGTCACTTTCTAACTCCCACAACTAGACAAATGGTAAACTCCATAATGAGTGAACATCACTGGTGACATGGGAAACAAGTGAATATAGGCAAGAGCAAAATTACCTTGTGGTTTGAGTTACAGAAACAGGGCCTCATGATAGTTGTAGTTATGTCACTTTCTAACTCCCAACACTAGACAAATGGTAAACTCCATAATGAATGAACATCACTTGTGACATAGGAAACAAGTAAACATAGGCAAGAGCACAATGGCCTCTTGTTTTGAGTTACAGAAACAGGGCCTCATGGTAGTTGTAATCATGTCACTTTCTAACTCCCAACACTAAACACATGATTGACTCAATGATTAGTGAACATTGGTTGTGACATGGCTAACACCTGTCTTTGTGCAAGTGCACAATAGTCTCTTGTTTTGAGTTAAAGAAACAGAGCCTCATGGTAGTTGTAGTCATGCTACTCTACTTCACAAAACTTGACATATGTTTAGTCTGACTATACTTGTTGCCACACTGCAGTTTGGTTGGACCATACATTTACATGTTGACACATACCATGGGTCATGGCATGATAGTTTGTCATTAAAACACTTACCGACCCCATTCCAACATATGGCATGTAAAGGAGATTGATACATGGGATGTTATGTATGACAATACACATTGACAATCTATCATCTCTGATACTTTGGGTATTGCATGTTAGGAATGTAGATCAACAACACAATGGCAAAAGCTGAGATGTGAGCATACAGAATATGGCAGTTTTGTGACAGTTTTTTTGGTTTGACTTCTCAGACTCCACTACCCCAGCAATTCCTGTCAAGCCGTTAGGATGCTGAATGGCCAAGACCTTCTCCCAGGGAAACACTTGTAATAGGGCACTGGGAGGACCACCACCAGTCTTCTGGGACTCCATGTGTTGCCTGGAGGCAAGGGAATGCACCTTCCCTCTGAGGTAATTCCAACTCTTCATAATGTCCTCCTTTGTGCGCAAGGTGGTGCATACAGCATTCACTCTGCCGACTACACTTTGCCACATTTCTATTTTACTACTGAGAGGAGTATGTTGGACTTGGGCTCCAAACAATTGTGGCTCTACTCTTATGATTTCATTCACCATGACTCTCAACTCCTCCTCTGAAAAAGTGGATTTGTTAGCCATGTGAAAGGTGTTAAATTGGATGGGAAAAAAGGATTGCCTTGCGTAACATAAATGAAAAAATGATTTATGGTCTCTGTCTTGCTGTGCTGCAGTGGAGAGACAAAGAACCATGGTCTAGGATAGGGTGTGCTATGTAGTGTGATCTGCAGGTGTGTCCACTTGGCCAATGGATGTCAGCTGTGTTGTTTTTTTAATCCATCAAATGGACATATTTCTGGTGCTGAGAGCGGACTGTGATGGCTGATTACCATCAGCTAATCGCCGCAAGGGGGCAACCATGTCAACTGTGTTTTTGTAATAGTCTCTGTGTTTGGCCGCCGCCATTACATCGATGGAGAACACACAGCCAACATTGCAGCCCGCTGCGTCACTGGTGGACAGCAAGATGTCGACGTGGTCGGTGATGCAACCTGCATACATTGTAATACGGCAGGTGGGAGGTTGCTGGTGCAGCGGCCTACTTGGTACCGGCACCGCGGCGGACTGGTGGTCGAACCGCCAAACTTGTAATTGAGCCCCAAGGCTCTCCTTATCAAGGTAACACTGCAAGGCCCTTCTAGTTTGCTTTAAAATGCATCATTTGCAGTCTCCCATAGTGCAGGTGGTTTCCTAACTGTGCAGGTGAATGTCATCCTGGGTATATGAGAGCATGTCAGAGGTTCACGCTATAAGGCATGTGTTGGTGCTTCACATCCGTCTTTGGATGAGGCATCCCATCCCAGAGAGGAATGCCGCAAACTGGGCCCCTAGAATCCGTCAGACAAGGAACACCGCTGGAGCTCCACCCTACCAGACTTGGAAGTCTGGCAAACGCAACTGGTGGTGCACCAGAAGTATTACTCAGACTAGACTGCACGCATAGAATGGGAGCACTAAAGCAGAACCTCAGCTTGTGACATGCTCAGACTGCCTCTTTAAATAAAGGAACGCCTGTGACCGAACCGCAGCCGGCAGACAGGTGCTGCCCAAAGAAGACTGCACCTTGGTAAAACTGTTTTGCTCCTGGGGATGAAACAGGGATCAGGGATCACTGGTCGCTCCCCCTAATTTAGTTTTGTTACTTATGGGTGATAGGCACTCTGCACTGTTGGGGTGGCAGGTAGTTCAAGACCGGATCTGCAGGAAGGCAGTGAAGGGGGTTTACTTTGTTGGGGATTGTTATTTGTTTGATGTTATAGTTGCAATTAAGGCAAGTAATAACTATGCACAGCACGACGTCGCAGGATACTGGTACTTTACACTTTCCAGGACCAATGCGGCCCATTCCCCGGTCGCTACATTTCACACAGGCCCACACATTCTCCATTACACCTACCCACATGGCTAAGTTAGCACACTGCGTATCCTTTTCTGGAATGTCAATGGACTTAGGGACAAAATCAAAAGGGAAGTGGTCCTACAGTACCTCAAAAAACATTCCCCGGACGTGGCACTCCTGCTGGAGACCCACCTCCTAGGGAACAGTTGCCATGCATTAGACCGATAAGGGTATAGAATGGTAGCACACACTGGCTACACTGCCTCCTCCGGGGGTGGGCATACTCATGAAAAAAGCATTCTCCCTCGACATCGGGCATACTTGGTCAGATGAGCTAGGTAGATACGTGGCCCCCTCCGTGAGATTGGAGGGAACGATAATGAACATACTATCAAAGTACATCCCCCCAAGGCTGCACAAGAGTACAATCCCTGCACTGACCAATCCCCTCCTAAGTCTCCCCCCCGGCAAATTAATATTGGGTGGTGACCTCAATGCAACACTTAATGACGCCACTGACCGACAACACCCCCAAAAAGGTGAATCCCACAAAACAACACCTGGGCAACTTTCTGGCAAATCAGGGCTTGATGGACGTGTGGCGAGTTCACCACCCTACTTACTGCACGGCAATTCTCTTTTTACTCTGTGGCCCATAGCAGTCTCTCCGGGCTAGACTATCTTATTACACCAACCTATCATCTACCATGTGTGCAAAAGATGTATCACCTGGCACAAGGCATATCAGACCGCCCCTCCCTGTGGATGGTCTCTGGCCCCCGCCAGGTCAGGGGCCAGCAACAGATTGTCCTAAACCTGTTGTACCTTTATGTGTCGAAGGTAAAGATGACGCTGTCACAACCGAGCAATATTTTGAAGTTGCCTCAGCACAAACAGTATGGGAGGCATATAAAACAGTTATCAAGGGGGTGGGTCTCTCCGAGATAGTAAGGCAAAAGAAAGAAAAATGGGCACAGATGGAAGCCTTGGAAAGAGAGATCTTAACACTAGAAACGACTCCCCCAAACAATGGGAAGCAGATACTACTCACGTTAGCACTCAAGCAACGTGAATACCAAGATGTGGCACAGGAGGCAGCCAGAACTCACTAAAGGGCGACCCAGCACTGATTATGTGAAGATTGAGATAAGTCAGGGAAACTACTGGCCTGGTTAGATAGACATGAGACAGCACGCTGCTGGGTCAGAACTATCCAGACAGAGTCAGGTAATTCAGTTAGTGACAATAGAGAAATAGCAGAGTCCTTTGAGAACTACTGTGCTGAACTCTACTCCTTGGGAGTATCTACCACAGAGGATGACTCACGCAAACTGTTAGCAGACACCCCACTCTAACAGCAGACGATAAAGAGACCTTAGACAGGGAGTTCACTCAGGAGGAGATAGTGAGAGCCATTAAAAACCTGTGATCGGGCAAGGTAATGGGCCCCAGGGAGATCCCCTTTGAAATGTATAAACTGACAGCTAACATCCTTGTATGAGTAGAACGTGACCAAAAGGGAACTCCACCCGGACCAGCACTTGGCCTCCAGAGTTGATATACGTAAGGAAGGGAAACCAAAAGACGACTGCAGCTCATATTGCACAGTTTGCCTACTTAATGCGGAGGCCAAGATACTAGTCAAAATGTGGGCTTCCCGCCTCACACCGATCATACCCACATTGATGTACCCTGATCATTTAGGGTTTATGCCACTTAGAAGCACGGCACTGAGCCTCAGGAGAGTGCATGGAGTGCTCACCCAGGCTGGGTCCCTATGGATGATGCAGAGATTCTGGTACGCGATGCCCGTATTGCCTTCGACTCTGTTGAGTGACCATATTTATTTTGAATACCAGAACAGCTGGGCTTCGGCCCCGTGGATACGGTTCCTCTACTCCCCCATACTAGCTCAAATGGTGGTGAATGGTAGTAGGTTGAGGACATTTACTCTTCACAATGGTACAAGGCAGGGATGCCTTCCCTGCTGTTTGCGTTGGCTTTGTAGCCGCTGGCAGTATGGGTGAGGATGGATCACCTGGTCAAAGGGATAAATTGGACTGAAAAGTGGGAGGACAGAATATCACTGCACGCAGATGGCATCCTGCTATATGTCACAAGGCCCTCCACCTCCCTCTACTGAATAATGCACGTACTGTCCCTGTTTGGACAGTACTCTGGGTACGTAATCAACTGGACAAAGTCCATTATTTACATCCTCAAGGGCGGTACGCCCCGTCTCCCCCAGCACTGCTCTGCTGCAATAAAAACTGACGGTTTTAAATACTTAGGCATCTATGTATACCAGTTATTACTCACACAACATGCTTCCCCTCCTGACATGGCTCAAATTAGACATCCAACATTGGCGAACACTTCATTGTTGGGCAGAGCCGCCCTCTTCAAAAAGATGGCCTTGCCATGCTTTTTATATGGCCTACACAACACCCCATACCAGGTTCCTTCACACTATTACAAAGCGATAGATAGTAAACTCTGGACCTTCCTATGGAAAGGTGGGCAGGCTAGGACAGGCTTGACTAAGTTGACAAGGTGGTGGCACGATGGAGGAATCGCCTTTCCTGACATAAAGAAATACCATTGGGTTGCACACTTAAAAACAATAGATTAACGGATGCATGCGCCTCCAGAAGAACCAGCCTATCGGATGGATAAGAGAAGAATACATCCGGGAGAGTACTTGAGAGCCCTCTATTCCCCCATCCGATCGACTCACAACCTCAACCCCATCCCCCTCTGGAATTCCAGGACACTGGGCATTCTGAGTAACCTACCCGGATTCACAAAGTGTGACCTCATTGGTATATCAACAATAGGAGACTTTGGCCACCCAATGCCATTAAGACCTTTAGATACCTACAAAAAGAGTACAAGTTAGCTCCCTTGGAGTATTAAAGATACCTCCAGGTGCAGCACGCATTACACTCAGCACTTCCTAGAGGGATGGAGCTCCTGGAAGCCTCTCCTTTGGAACGCAGACTATTAGAAGAATAAAACTTTTTCTAGCTATTGCGACAAAGAATTTTCAATTCTATTAAGGACACGGAGGCAAGGATTATGCTTCTCTTTTCTTTACTACCCAATCATAGCAGCTAACTGAAACTTGTTTAACACCCTTGAAATGAAAAACATACTACATATTAATTCCAATGACATCACAATATCTGCCCAATCATGTCCCTTTACAGCCTATATAATTTACAGTCACCATCTTAAGTCCTCTTTCTTTGCAGATCCTCCCACCATTCAAATCAACTCGATATCTCAACAGGAAACATCTAAACTGCGGCTTCTTCCATAACTCTTTCTTCTGAAAAAGGGGACCGCATCTTGCTCCCTAACCCCACTGACTTGTGTCTGATTCGATCACTACATTTGGAGTGCAACCAAAGATGGCTCTGTCATTCCAAGCTCCCATGTGATCTATCCACCAAGAGATCTCTGTTTGAGCTTCTGTGGATAAGAGGATTTGTTCTGAATAAGACAAGCCTTTCCGGAGATGAAGGATCTTGAGTCGCTGAAGGGCACTGTAATGAAAGGGGCCTGGGAAAATCGCTCGAATGGATGAGGCTAAGAGCCCCACTAGTCGAGCCAGGGCTCTCAAAGATACAGTCGAAGATGACAGTGCTCGTCTCAACTCTCTCTTCATCAAGAGAACTTTCTGGGAAGTGAGTTGTAGAGTTCCAGAAGTTCTGTCACCTGAGGTGGACGAAGTCAAGATTTTGGAACATTGATTATGAATCCTAGTTCTTGTATCAAGTTGATTGAGGACTGGAAATGGCGAATCACTTCATCCCGGCTTTGGGCCATGATGAGCATATCATCTAAGTAGCTAATAAGATGTACGCCTCTGAGAGTTTTGAATACCTGCTTCATTAACTTGGTGAAGCACCAAAGGGCGGAAGACAGTCCGAATTGAAGGGGGGTAAATTTATACCACAGGGCTTTCCAGCAGAACTTGAGGAAGCGCCTGTGTGGTTGGAACATGGGGACTGACAGGTAGGCGTTCTTCAAATCCAGACGCACCAACCAATCGTTGACTTGCAACAAGTCCCAGAGAAGATGAATACCTTCCATTTTGAAATGGCGGTAAACCACCCAAGCATTGAAGGATGTCAAGTTGAGGACCAGACGAGATCCCCCTCCTATATTCTGCACCAGAAAATATTGCTGCCAAAACCTCAGGAGTGAAGGCTTGTCTGCACAAAAGTTCTTTGTCTATGAAAGACATCTCTTGTAGGGAAAAAGATAGGGGAGTGTGAAGCTTTTCCTGTATGGGGTTGTTGTAAAACTCTATCTTGAAACCTTGTGGATTGTTTGAATTTTTTTGCTATTGAGGTAGAAAATGCCGGACCCTCCCTCCTATAATTACTTGAAGGGAAGAAATTAGATTTACCTGTGGCATCTGCAGACCTGGCATATCCCCCTCTGAAGGAGGTTCTGCGATAATTGCCTCTGGGTTGTCGTTGTCAGGAGGGGTAGAAGGTATTTTGTCCTGGGGTGTTGTTGTAACAACCCCTCCCTCTAGTCTGGGATCCTCTGTTAGAGGTCTGAGTCTATCCGCTGCCTGGCGCTCGACTTCTATAGTGTCCGGCCTTACCAAAAGAGAACTGTGAAAAACCTTCTTCAGTGATTACTGAGCTTTGTCAAGCTTAGAGAATGTGGCCTCATATTTGATTAGATCAGTCACAAAGTGGTCATCAAATAATTGACCATTCGCCAGTGCACCAGCGTCCGCAGGTGCCAGCTCTGCTAACTTCAGGTCTATTCTCATGAGAATAGATTGTCTCCTCTCTGAGGAAATGATGCAATTTGCATTCCCCAGCAGGCAAATCAAGCGTTGTGCCCAGCATAATAAAATGTCCTGATCCACTGGGGTCCTTGATTCTTTGGCATTGATTGCCATTTCCAGAGTGTTGGTGAGAGGCCCTGTCAAGTCCCATATCTAGTCCTGGCATCCTCTCTAGGCCCTGTCTATACCTTTTTTAGGATCCTTGCAAATTTGCGCAGGAATACTACCATACTTTATGGTATCCGTCACTTTGCCTTGTAGCGAAGGGCGAGGACATTCCGTGCGCAATTTTGCCTGCACCTCTTTCTCAAAACTCTTGCGGAGTCTTGACTGCACATAGTCAGCCACCTCTGTGGATGGGCACCATTCGGTGGATCGGGGTGTATGATGGAGTCTGGCTCGAAATTCAAAAGACGTTCAGTTTGTGGGTCCTCAGTATGTGATTAACAGCTGTGTTTCACCAGAGGCGGGGGGAGTCCTCTCCACTTGATGTCGATGAAGTCCTTGACTCCGTGGCATCTTATGTCATGTCTGAGGGTTGTGACGAAGTAGAGGGCCCCGTATTTCCTACCAATCCATAGGCGTGGTCCGCCAGCGCTTCTTTAGTTATTGACTGATGAATGGCAGAATGAGGCCTGTTTTGTTTGACCCCAGGTGTCTCCACCAGTTGTTGAGTATGCGCCAAATCTAAAGCTCTACGCTCTCTATCTCTAATTGCAAAATTCGTTAATGGGTGTTGAAAGGGCTAAGAACAGCCGCCAAGGCTCTGTTGACTGAATCCTGAAAGGAACTGTCAATTGCCCCCACCAATCGATCTTCAAATTGTATTTCTGAAGGGTCATCATTATCCAAATAATCAACATCCCCATAGGCCTTGTCTGCCTTCTCTTGTTAGTATCCTGTCATGCTCTGTAACCGCTAAATATGTATACTTGTGCCAGGCATTTCTTTTGGTGAGGGTTAAATGGGGAGTGGGGTTGTCCCAGACATGCACGTATCAGCTACTTGAGAATCAAGCCTGTGCACAATATAGGGCCCAAAACAATATGTCTTTATATTTATTTATCTTTAATTTCAATTTGCTTTCAATTTGCTGGGGGTAGGTGGCAGACCCCTCAAGCAGTGCTCATATTAGTATTTTACAGCCTCCTGAGGCGTAGCGTAGGAGCAGATGTAGCACTCATTGAACTGGAGTCTTTATCTTCTGACTTCCCGATTCATCAAGCGCTCAACCTCGTGGGCACCTGGCGCGTGCGTGGCCAGGCGCCCGCAATAAAAAGTGGACTGCAAGATCCCCAGATAGCGACATACAAGGCCGGACCCTTAACCTCTTTGATGTTTTAATTTCGAGCGGCTTTTGACCGGTCTCTCCTCCTGCGATTGTTCTCTGCATCGCATTAGGGGACGAGGACACGCTAGGCTCACCCTGATTCTTTCACAGAGCTCATATTGTCAAGTGCAGGTGAGTATTCACATTTTCAATATGCAAAATAAATAGAGAAAGCGGTGTACTTACCTGTCAGCTGCTGAGCAGCAAAGAGGATTTAAGATGGCAACAGTGAATTATATTGGATGTAAAGGGACATGATTGGACAGATATTGTGATGTCATTGGAAATAATATGTAGTATTTTTTTCATTTCAATGGTGTTAAAAAAGTTTCAATTGGCTGCTCTGACTGGGCTGAAAAGATAAGAGAAGCATAATCCAAAGCCTCCAGTCCTGACATAGAATACTTACATAAAAAAGCCATCTTTCTCACCTATAAAACAATATTAAATAACTCACCCGACACACTCAAACACCTTAAACTCCAATGGGAGTGGGATGTGGGCAGCCTGGAGGATGAGGAGTGGGAAGAGGCACTGGCGTCCCCAAGGGAGGTGGGAATTTGTTCCAGGCTCCGCTTGATACAGCAGAAAATACTCCATATATTGAATAATTTAGAGATTTTTGCCCTGTAGTTTTTGATCTTTTCAGAAAATGAACAGTGAGAAATCCCAGAGGACTAACATACTCAAGTCTACCGGATAGATTCAGTTTTCCTAGTTTGCACAAGTCTTCTTGTTGCGCTGCAATGTGGTTTCCTCTAGTATAATTTTTCGACTGTTGTAGTCATATGAATATAACAAAACAGTTGACACTAGGTCGCCTTTAAATCTCTATGGCCCTCATTACAACATTGGCGGTAAATCCCGCTTCCAGAAATCCGTGCAGAAGACCGTCAACACACCTCCGCGGCCGCGGAATTCCGCCACAGCTATTACGACCCACAGCTCGGAATCCGCCAAAATCTAGACACCCACACAGGTCCGCCACACCAAAGGTCAGTGATAAACTGGCGATAACAAAACCGACACCGTCACACCAACAGGAATAAGCCCACACTATCACGACCCACGAATCCACGCGGCGGTCTTTCAACCGCGGTATTCCATTGGCGGTACACACCGCCACGCTCAAAATACACACACACTTACAAAACACATTGGACAAATCGAAATACACACACCTGATACACATACACACACCACTACCACACACTCAATACAATAGAAAACACCCACCCACATTACCCACAAACCCTTACTACCAAAAAGTTTTGAGAAGCAGAGAGACAGCAAAGCAAAGACCACACCAGAATACAGAGGCACACAGAACCATCACTAATACATCTTCCATGCACAAAACACCTCACACCCCTAAACATCACCCCACATATCACAACACACACCACCTCACACGTCACCCACACCACCCCATGGCACCGCAAAGACACCCCAGGTTTTCTGAGGAGGAGCTCAGGGTCATGGTGGAGGAAATCATCCCGGTAGAGCCACAGCTATTCGGATCACAGGTGCAGCACACCTCCATAGCTAGGAAGATGGAGCTATGGCGCAGAATCATGGACAGGGTCAACGCAGTGGGTCAGCACCCAAGAAAACGGGATGACATCAGGAAGAGGTGGAACGACCTACGGGGGAAGGTACGTTCCGTGGTCTCAAGACACCACATTGCGGTTCAGGGAACTGGCGGCGTACCCCCACCTCCTCCCCAACAACTAACAACATGGGAGGAGCAGGTCTTGGCTATACTGCATCCTGAGGGCCTCACAGGAGTAGCTGGAGGAATGGACTCTGGTAAGTCAAAGTTTAACTACTACATCCCCCACCCTGCCTGCATGCTATCACATACCCCCACCCTCGCCCTCACCCCCATCACTACAACTCCTCACATATGTCCCACTATCACAAACCACACATCCCAACACCAGGGCCTGAATGCAAAAACAAAGTATGGACACCAATCACCAATGCATGTCCACTACACATACCCACACAGACCCCTAAACAAATATCACACACGCTCCTACACAAGAATCTAAGCACTGGGGTACAGGGTCACCCACACATTGCACACCATGGCACACACAGTTGCAATAATCATGCCTTTACACTCCTGCAGGACCCCTACCCAACGTCACCGGACAGGAGGTTCCAGACATGTCCACTCCCCCACAGTAGAGGCCCACAGTGATGACAGCAGCTCTGTCCAACTGCATCTAGATGACCAGCCCGGCCCATCTGGGACCTCGGGAAAGTCGGTTCCCCTCACACAGTCACGGGCCACCACAGAGCCTCCCCCCTCAGGAAACACCAGCACAATACCCACCCAGCGGGCCCAAACCTCTGTCCCCAGGACACATCGAGCAGCAGTGTGTCCACCACTACAGGGAACCCCGGCTAACCCACCACCCCAAGAACAGCAGGGACCTGGGGGCAGTGGGAACACGGTTCAGGGGACAGAGGCCCAGGAAAACAGGGGAACTGGGAGGTCTGCTGTGCGACAGGGGGAGGACAGGCCCAGGGAACCCACTCTCCACAAGGCCCTCTCCAACATCATGGGAGCGTACCATCATTCCCAGGAGACAATGGCAACGGTACTGGCCAAGTTTCAGGAGACCCAGCTGCTGCAGGAGGAACAGTATTTGGGGTTCAGGGAGGAACTCAAATCCTTCAACACCACCCTGGCACCATTGTAGGGGTGCTGAAGGACCTTGTGAACACCAGGAGGGACACTGTGGCACAACAAGGGGCCCCTGACACTCGCCTGGATGATGAACAGCCTACCACCTCCGCCGGCACTAGTGGACAGGAGGCACCGCCACAGGACCACGACACCAGCACCTCACCCCCTGCAGATGGAGAACCACCCCGCAAACTGTCCCTGAGATCCAGGACAAACACAGAGAACAATGCCAAGACCCCGCCAAGAAATGAGACCACCCTGAATGTCATCCTACTGTCCCACTTTGTCACCCTGTCCATCCTTAAACTGCCCTAGCTCCACTTCCTATGCCCCTTTGGACAATGCACCTGTGAGACAAATAGACTGAACTCTTCCATGGACATTCCTCCACCATCACCACTGACCATTTTACAAACACTCCACCATTTTGCACTTAAATAAACACCCTTGAATCACAAAACAATCTGGAGTCAGTCTGTGCTTTCACTAATGCATATTTGCAATAACTGAGGGAAATAGCAATGTCCATAGTATTGTCAACATACCTATGTCACACAGCTCTAGTCCATGAGGTAACATAGCAGAGGTCACACAGTGGGACCCACATCTGTGAAATGGAAAGGCAAAGTGACAAATCAGGGTCCATACACTGGGTGAAAGTGCCTGACAGATGAGAGGTATAACAATTATATCAGATGTAGGAGGCAGTGATGGCTTCTTACCTGTTTCTCACTGGAAGTATTGCTGTATCACTGTGTTTCTGCTGTCTATGTCCTCTTCTTCTGCCTCCTCTTCTTCACTGTCCACAGGCTCCACAGCTGCCACAAGACCTCCTTCTGGACCATCCTCCTCCTGCGGAAAAGGCACCTGTCGTCGCAAAGCCAAGTTGTGCAGCATACAGCAGGCCACGATGATCTGGCACACCTTCTTTGGTGAGTAGTATAGGGAACCACCTGTCATATGGAGGCACTGGAACCTGGCCTTCAGGAGGCCGAAGGTTCTTTCTATAACCCTCCTAGTTCGCCCATGTGCCTCATTGTAGCGTTCCTATGCCCTTGTCCTGGGATTCCTCACTGGGGTCAGTAGCCATGACAGGTTGGCGTAGCCAGAGTCACCTGCAAATATCGAGGGACAACTGTTAGACACACACTAACCCTTAGGGACAACCACAGACAACTATTCACACTGTATATGGTCCATGTCCTCACCTAATAGCCACACACGGTGCCTCTGGAGTTGCCCCATCACATAAGGGATGCTGCTATTCCTCAGAATGTAAGCATCATGCACTGAGCCAGGAAACTTGGCGTTCACATGGGAGATGTACTGGTCTGCCAAACACACCATCTGCACGTTCATAGAATGGTAGCTCTTCCAGTTTGTGTACACCTATTCACTCCTGCGGGGGTACCAATGCCACATATGTCCCATCAATGGCACCTATGATGTTGGGGATATTTCCCAGGGCATAGAAGTCACCTTTCACTGTGGGCAAATCCTCCACCTGAGGGAAAACGATGTAGCTGCGCATGTGTTTCAGCAGGGCAGACAACACTCTGGACAACACATTTGAGAACATAGGCTGGAACATCCCTGATGCTATGGCCACTGTAGTTTGAAAAGACCCACTTGCCAGGAAATAGAGTACTGACAGCACCAGCACTAGAGGGGTATTCCTGTGGGATGGCGGATTGCTGACATGAGGTCTGGCTCCAACTGGGCACACAATTCCTGGATTGTGGCTCAATCAAGTCTGTAGGTGACTATTACATGTTGCTCTTCCATTGTCGACAGGTCCACCAGCGGTCTGTACACCGGAGGATGCCGCCATCTCCTCACCTGCCTCAGCGGACGTGCTCTATGGATGAGAACAGCAATCAGAGGGTCAGCCAACACTGAGGTACGAAAATAACAACTTTCTTGCGCACATTTGTCAAGCCGCTATGTGCCTGTCTCAGTGTGTATGCAAGGCCTAGATATGTGTGACACAGTTAAAATTAATGCTATGTGGTCCCCTGAAATGGCGGCTGCCTGACCTGTAAAGTGGGACAAGGGGATATGAGGTAACTTTGCTGGCGTTGTACACTGTCGCAGTAGGCGGTCGAAGACGGTGGCGCAATCCTGCATTGGTTAATATTGGACCCTATGGGTCCCAGAAGCAAATGACGATGTACGCCGGCGGTGACGGTACGCACCCCCGCGGACTTGACTGCCATTTTCTTTCTGTTCACTCACTTGATCCCTGATTTTCGACAGGAGATGACCTACACTGCAAGTGCTGCTGTGACCTCAGTCTGGAAGCGACAATGGCTCAAGTGTCTGGGGAAAGGGCCCCTGCCTTCACTTCGGAGGAGTTGGAGAAACTTGTGGATGGGGTCCTCCCCCAGTACATGCTACTCTACGGTCCTCCAGACAAACAGGTGAGTACACTGTGAGCATGCTGTATGGAGAATGCCTGTTTGGAATGTTGTGGATGGGAGATGTGGGGGGGATGAGGCGTGCATTATATGACGGTGAGTGTATGTGCTTCAGGGCAAGAGTGGGAAGGTGTTTTCCCTTTTCCCCTGTACTATTCCTCTAGGTCAGCGCCCACCAGAAGAAGGATATTTGGCGTGCCATCGCCAAGGACGTCTGGGCCCTGGGGGTCCACCAGAGACGGAGCACCCGCTGCCGTAAAAGATGGGAGGACATTCGCCGCTGGAGCAAGAAGACGGCGGAGGCCCAGCTGGGGATGGCCTCCCAACGTGGGACGGGTGCTCGTCGCACCATGATCCCCTGATGTTCCGGATCCTGGTGGTGGCGTATCCAGAGTTGGATGGGCGCTTGAGGGCATCACAGCAGCCACAAGGGGATGAGTAAAGTCACATCCATCTGACTCTGCATGCATTGGAGGTGTCTGGGTGAGGGAGGTGGGCTGTGGGTTCCCCTTGGCTAGGGGGAGCCTTGTAGGCAAGGACCCTTTGTGAGGCAGGCCAAGTGGCACCCCAACCCCACCAGCAGTAAGAGCCATCTACACCCAGTCAGGCTCCTGTAACTTCCATGTGTGCAGCAATCGGGCATAGGCCATGTACCCCATGGCCCTGTGATCAATTAGGGAACTCTAAGTGCATGGGGAAGTGCAGAGGGCTGCTGTGTCTGTAGTGTCCGCCAGCGGTAGCGGTATTGCATGCACTGAACATGTCTTTCTTCTTTCTTTCCCCCCCTTTTTGTGGTCTCCCTGTTCTTGTGTGCATTAGCATCATCATGTGGAGGAGCTGTGCCACCGGAGCAGGAGGGAGCTGCATCCCACATGGCCCTGGAGGGCGAGAATACGGACTCAGAATTCATCAGTGGGACGGAGGGCGAGGGGAGCTCCACGGCGGAGACTGGAGCAGAGACCAGCGACACCGACTCCTCCTCTGATGGGAGCTCCCTTGCGGAGGCGGGCCCCTCTATGCCCCCCGCATCTACAGGTACAGCCGCCACCCCCCCTACCAGCACCACCCTCCCAGTAGCCCCTCAGTGTGTGCCCCGTGGCCACTTGCCCAGGGGGGTGGCCATCTCCTTCGCCCCAGGCACCTCAGCCCCTGCCCCAGTCAGCCCTGCTGCCCTCAGTGAGGAGGCCATTGCCCTCCTCAGATCCCTCACTGTTGGGCAGTCTACCAATCTGAATGCCATCCAGGGTGTAGAGAGGCAGTTGCAACAGACAAATGCATACCTGGAGGGCATTCATTCTGGCCAGGCAGCCCAACAGCAAGCTTTTCAGACTCTGGCCTCAGCACTGATGGCAGCCATTGTCCCTGTGTCCAACCCTCCCCCCTCCAACTTCCTCCACCCAGACCCAATCCCCTGTACCTCAGCCTATCCCAATCACACCATCACTCCAGCATGCACACACCTCAACACACAAGGGTAGCTCTGGCAAATATAAGCACCACACATCCCACTGGCACTCACACAAACATCATACCCATGCACACATACTAACACCCACTGCCTCCACTGTGTCCCCCTCCTCCACGTCTCCCTCCTCCCTCCTTGTCACGTCTCCACTCACACCTACATCCTCAGCCACTACCTGCATCACCAGCACGCCCATCACCACACACCGCTCACGTGCAATCACCACCCCCACTACCATTCACACATCCCGTGTCCTCTACTAGTGTGTCTGTGAGCCCTCCTCCCAAACTACACAAACGCAGCCACACACCCACCCAACAGCCATCCACCTCATGACAGCCTCCAGCCCATGCACCTTCACCCAAAGTCAGCAAACTAACACCTCCTACAACCACTACCTCGTCCTCCACTCCCAAACCCCCTCTATCTACGCGTCCCAGTGTGTCGAAAAAACTTTTCCTGTCCAACCTTGACCTCTTCCCTTCACCTCCCCCACCCCTTCCATCCCCTAGGGCCCGCCTTTCCAGGTCCCAACCCAGCACCTCAGACACCACATCACCGGCCACAGTGGTGGCAGCAATAACCGGCTTCTGGAGTGCGCCAAGCAGCAGGGCTGCCAGTGTCCTAAGGGTGGAGGCCAAGGACATTCCCCCACCTCCCAAGCAGAAGAAGTTGCCCACATCCCGGAGGGAGAAGGCCAAAACTCCTGCCACCAAGGGCTCAGCAAAGACAACAGTTGGGGGTGGCAAGACAGCTGTGCCACCATCCAAGGTGGGAAAGGGCCTGAGAAAGAAAGGCAAGTCGCCGCAAACCTGCACGGCGGACAAGACCGCCACCGGCACCGCCACCAGCACTGCCGCTCAGGACACCGCCGCCAGCAGCAACCTCAGTCAGGCCGCCATCAGCCCCGCTGTACAGGACACCGCCGCCAGCAGCAAGCTCAGTCAGGCCGCCATCAGACCCGCCACTCTGGACACCGCCGCCAGCAGCAACCTCAGTCAGGCCGCTACCAGCACCGCCATTCAGGACACCGCCGCAAGCAGCAACCTCAGTCAGGCCGCCACCAGCACTGCCGCTCAGGACACCGCTGCCAGCAGCAAGCTCAGTCAGGCCGCCACCAGCACCGCTGCCCAATGAGCGCCGCAAGCATCGCCGCTACTGAGCCCGTAGCCAGCACCGCCAGCGGCCACGCCACTCCCTGAACCAGTGGCACAACCGCAGACATGGCTGCCTTCCCCAGTGGTCATTCGTACGAGGCTGGTGGTCAGTGCCAGGGGCCTGGTCAGCTTGCATGTAGGACCACCGTCAGTGGAGTGTCACATCCACTACCTCAGTCCTTGGCAGGATGAAGCACTCTGGGCACAAAGCCCCTCCCAGAACCAGCGGAGAAAGGCATCCACTACCTCAGTCCTTGGCAGAATGAAGCACTTTGGGCACAAAGCCCCCTCCAGAACCAGTAGAGAAAGGCATCCACTACCTCAGTCCTTGGAAGGATGAAGCACTCTGGGCACAAAGCCCCCTCCAGAACCAGTGGAGAAAGGCATCTACTACTTCTGTCCTTGGAAGGATGAAGCACGCTGGGCACAAAGCCCCCTCCAGAACCAGTGGAGAATCACATCCACTACCTCTGTCCTTGGCAGGAAGTCCCCTCCAGAACCAGTGGAGAAAGGCATCCACTACCTCTGTCCTTGGCAGGATGAAGCACTCTGGGCACAAAGCCCCCTCCAGAACCAGTGGAGAAAGGCATCCACTACCTCAGTCCTTGACAGGATGAAGCACTCTGGGCACAAAGCCCCCTCCAGAACCAGTGGAGAAAGGCATCCACTACCTCTGTCCTTGGCAGGATGAAGCACGCTGGGCACAAAGCCCCCTCCAGAACCAGTGGAGAATCACATCCACTACCTCTGTCCTTGGCAGGAAGCCCCCTCCAGAACCAGTGGAGAAAGGCATCCACTACCTCTGTCCTTGGCAGTATGAAGCACTCTGGGCACAAAGCCCCCTCCAGAACCAGTAGAGAAAGGCATCCACTACCTCAGTCCTTGGAAGGATGAAGCACTCTGGGCACAAAGCCCCCTCCAGAACCAGTGGAGAAAGGCATCTACTACTTCTGTCCTTGGCAGGATGAAGCACGCTGGGCACAAAGCCCCCTCCAGAACCAGTGGAGAATCACATCCACTACCTCTGTCCTTGGCAGGAAGCCCCCTCCAGAACCAGTGGAGAAAGGCATCCACTACCTCTGTCCTTGGCAGGATGAAGCACTCTGGGAACAAAGCCCCCTCCAGAACCAGTGGAGAAAGGCATCCACTACCTCAGTCCTTGACAGGATGAAGCACTCTGGGAACAAAGCCCCCTCCAGAACCAGTGGAGAAAGGCATCCACTACCTCAGTCCTTGGAAGGATGAAGCACTCTGGGCACAAAGCCCCCTCCAGAACCAGTGGAGAAAAGCATCCACTACCTCAGTCCTTGGAAGGATGAAGCACTCTGGGCACAAAGCCCCTACCAGAACCAGTGGAGAAAAGCATCCACTACCTCAGTCCTTGGAAGGATGAAGCACTCTGGGCACAAAGCCCCTACCAGAACCAGTGGAGAAAGGCATCCACTACCTCTGTCCTTGGCAGGATGAAGCACTCTGGGAACAAAGCCCCCTCCAGAACCAGTGGAGAAAGGCATCCACTACCTCAGTCCTTGACAGGATTAAGCACTCTGGGCACAAAGCCCCCTCCAGAACCAGTGGAGAAAGGCATCCACTACCTCTGTCCTTGGCAGGATGAAGCACTCTGGGAACAAAGCCGCCTCCAGAACCAGTGGAGAAAGGCATCCACTACCTCAGTCCTTGACAGGATGAAGCACTCTGGGCACAAAGCCCCCTCCAGAACCAGTGGAGAAAGGCATCCACTACCTCAGTCCTTGGAAGGATGAAGCACTCTGGGCACAAAGCCCCCTCCAGAACCAGTGGAGAAAGGCATCCACTACCTCAGTTCTTGGAAGGATGAAGCACTCTGGGCACAAAGCCCCTACCAGAACCAGTGGAGAAAGGCGTCCACTACCTCTGTCCTTGGCAGGATGAAGCACTCTGGGCACTAAGCCCCCTCCAGAACCAGTGGAGAAAGGCATCCACTACCTCAGTTCTTGGAAGGATGAAGCACTCTGGGCACAAAGACTCCTCCAGAACCAGTGAAGACTGTTATCCACTTGTGAGACTGTGGCTTTGCACTCCCCAGGATGAAGCAGTGGGCAAACCACCCACTGGAAAGACTTGTGAGATTGTGGCTTTGCACTCCCCAGGATGAAGCAGTGGCCAAACCGCCCACTGTAAAGACTTGTGAGACTGTGGCTTTGCACTCCCCAGGATAGATGAGTGGGCAATCCACCCACTGGAAAGACTTGTGAGACTGTGACTTTGCACTCCCCAGGATAGACCAGTGGGCAATCCACCCACTGGAAAGACTTGTGAGACTGTGGCTTTGCACTCCCCAGGATACATCAATGGGCATGGAGCCCCGTCGTGGAGCTGGCTTCGTGCACTCATCCGGCTGAGGTGCCCCCCTTCCCTTCCCCCTGAGGTGCCTGTTTTATTTCGATCTGATGACCCTGCAGTGTTCTCTCCGTTTGGATCGGGTATCTTGTGTGGGCCTTGCCCATGATTTTTGGGCCCAGTGGTGCAGTACATGGGCTTGAAATCTTGGTGTACATATTTGTTCATAGTGTATATATATTTTTGAGTAATGGATTTTTCTTAATTACATTCGTTCAACTCATTTCCATTTGTCCTTGCATTCTTCCAGGGCGGGTGTGGGGGGGAAGTTATGTTTCAGCATATATTGGTGTGTGTGTTGTTGTGTGTGAGGGTGGGGGTGTTGGGTGCTGCGAGTGTGTGTCACTCTCTTTTCCCTCCCCTCCCCTGTGTCGTAGGTGAAGTACTCACCGTGGTCGTCGCCGCCGTCAGTCGTGCTCCTGGTAGTGGAGCAGGAAGGCAATCGCAGGGAGTATTTGGAGTTCCGGCTCCATGGCGTCCTGGTTCCTCGTGGGGTGTGTAGAGGTGAGCGTTTTCCCTTCCAAATACTGTTTCCGCCATGTTTTAGTTCACGTTGAATCCGCCCCGGAAAAGGTGGCAGATTGGTGTGTCATAATGGTGTGGGTGGTACATTGTCTTCCGCCTGTCTGTTGGCGGTGACCGCCATGCTTTTTGTTTTTTACCGCCGTGGCGGTCGGAGTGTTAAAGTGGCTGACTATGTTGGCGGTTTCTGCCACGGTCGTGATTCCATTTTCTTTTACCGTCGGTCTGTTGGCGGTCTTACCACCGCTTTTACACCGACCGCCAGGGTTGTAATGAGGGCCTATATCTTTTGAGGGCCTCTGATTGACTTCGTCCGTTCCCAGGTAGCCAACACTACCTCTGGGAGTAGGCCACACTTTGTGCATAGCACCCTCTTGGACTCCACTATATCTAAAAAATATTTTTGTGCCTTTATTTAAAGTGAGCTTATACTTGCAAGACATTTGGCTCGCTTTCTCCACCTCCGCCGTTATCATTTTTGTGTTTAAAAAGGGTGTGATAGATATATTTTTATAGTACCACCATATATGACGGCCTTTGTGTAAAATAGAATAGGGTTTCTTCCCTGTTCCAAGATGGCCGCCATTTTATCGTCCACCGGTTTTGAGATGTGCTCTTACCCACTTTTATCCTTGGTTTCTAAATATTATGGGAGCGCAAACAGACGGATTAATTTCCAGGCGGACATGTTTTTTTCCTCTGCAGCTACAATATACGGGGTACTTCCAGGATCCAGTACCAGAAGTTTAGATGGCCGCCATAGAGTGTCCACCCTATTTAAACATGGCGGTTGTGTTTTCGCGTTTCCACTTCGTCTGGAACGTGTTAGATTGACCGATGCGCCAGGCTTAATGCTGCCCTTCGATAAATCACTAGTAAGAGAATTATAAGACAAGTTGTGCCTGTGCTTTCTATCTTCCACTTCTGAAGTTATTTATAAATAGTGTTTTCACATTTTCCTACATTACCTTTTTATTCTCGTCCAGTTCTGGATACAGTGAGGCTGCGAGTGTGGATTGTTTCAGATGGATAATGTAAGATGGCTAAAATTTTCTACACAGCATGTGGGGCATTTGCACCCTTGCATAGATTTTTTCTTGCACTCATCCGAAGTTATGGCAATTTTACCATTTATGGGTGACCCCGGCATAAATGGGTCCATAATCCTCTATTCTTAGGCATGTATAATCACACAAATAAAGTGAATATACAATGTTGGAATATAATTTTATTATATCACATTGGGGGGGTGTGATGATCTTTCACGGTGAAGGTACTCCTTAAATAACTTTTAAATGTTTTCAGAGAAGTTGAACTAGTTTTTGTATATTGTTCATAGGTCTTTATCGCTCCAAGAGTCCTGAAGAGGCCCGTAGGTAAAGGGGCCGAAAGGCGTCGACCTTTTTGTGAAGGAGGTTGCAAAAAATAGTTAGCATATAGACTACGATCTAAGCTCACATATTCCTTTGAATCAAAGCCCAAGGAAAGCTGAAATATAAGATGTGATAGTCTTTGCAACCATCTCTGTTATGTGGATGAAAGTCTTAATATATTTTGACAACCACGTTTCTCTAATCAGTTTTGGAGACTGATGAGGACCGTGTCTGTACATGTTCGTACATATGTGTTTATAAATAAGTATTATGTAAGTCTTTCTATACATCAGATTTATGTTGTATGGGTCTTATTTTGGGTCTTTGGGCCTGATTACAACTTTGGAGGAGGTGTTAATCCGTCCCAAATGTGATGGATATACCACCAGCCGTATTACGAGTTCCATAGGATATAGTGGACTCGTAATACGGCTGGTGGTAAATCCGTCACTTTACAGTCACTTTTGGGACGTTTTAACACCTCCTCCAAAGTTGTAATCAGGCCCTTTATGTCCAGAAAAATCATGAGAATAATTTTGTTGTAATTAAGGTACATTACCAATGATCAATTTATAAGTTCATTGTGAATACATTTATTTTTTAATTTGTCCCTACTATTGCACCATTTATGTTTATGGAAAATACTCCATCGATCATACCTACTATGCAGACTTAGGTCCAAAATGGGCAGGGTACTGGACAGCTTGTGCCTCAGGGAATGAAGGCTGGACGTGTACTTTATACATATTGTCTGGGAATGCCTGGAAAGAAGATACTACTGGTCCTCGGTGCTTACATGTCTTAGTAACCTCCTTGAGGAGAAATTATCTCCATCAATAAAACGGTGCCAATTAAACATATGGGATCCAACAGATCTTGGAAGATCGGAGAGACTGTTGTTAACATTGGGCATGGTGGTTGCAAAGAGAAATATTGCCAGACTATGGGGATCACCAGAAGCACAAGCCTGGAAAAGGGACATGGGCTGGTGTATGCTTGCAGAGAAGGTAACCTATGTAAGTTGGGGGTGTCCAAAGAAATGGGGAAGAGTGTGGGGAAGATGGAATGAGTATGGGGGGGGGAGCGGTGCATTCCACCTCCACACGATTTCACCATTCACCCGCTTTGTATGGCCAATATGCCCCTGAATAAAAACTTGATGGAACCAGGACTGAGAGGGCAACTCTCATGGAGTGAGGTGGGGGCCTGGGGTACGGTTTTGTCCCATTTGTGCTGCTCTGTACTGAGTAATATTTGCATTGTACCATGTATTCTTGCCCAGTTTCTAATAAAAAGAATTCCCCCCAAAAAAGACATCAACTGCTGAATAATGACAGTGGGACCCATTCGTAGATTAGTCACCTTCAGTTTCAGGGTAAGCCTATCTTCTCAAAAACCTCCCATGATGCAGGTAGCCTGGTGTGAACTCCTATTTGCCCCCCAGGGGTCTTCATGATTATCTCAACTTCACCCCCTTGCCTGAGGATTTAGTGGCATGGGTAAAATATTTTGCTTTATTTTTTTATATGTAGGAATTTTGGTTCAATTTACATTGTAACCATTGGGCAGTGTCACAGGAGTGGCCTTCGGCATTGTGCTTACTAATTCTATGGATGTCACTGCCCCCATGAGTATCCCACCACTGGAACATTTGTACCTTAGCCAGTAGGCTTGAAATGAGGACCAATAAAACTCTTTTCACCATATACTTGGGTATACTTGGGTATCTCAGTGTACAAGCACCTAGAACAGCTGTTACACCCAATGTGTATGAGGAAAGATGTATGGTGAATGTGTGCAGGTTAGCAGTGGTGGTAGTAATGCAGTGATGGAAGAAAGTATTAGCAGAAAGTGGGTAAACAGTGTAGTCTGTGTTGTTGCAAAATAAAGGCAAAAGAGGAAGAGAAAGGTAAATTGGAGAAACGGTAATGAATGAAAAGGGAGTAAGGAAATAAGCGGCAAGTGTCCTCTGTCAGTCCGGCAAGGAGCAGAGGATAGCTAGATGGTGACAGTGGGTAGGTAAATAGGAGCAGAAGCAGCGTGGAAGACCAGTATGGGATTGCATAAATTATGTGATGTCTCTCCTTGAGTTATTTGTGACAACTGCCTTCTCATTAGGAGTAGTGGAATCCCACCTTTTTGTTGATTAATATGATCACAAGATGGGGAGGAATTTGATGTTTAAAGCCAAAAGTGGCTATCCTAGAGTCATGCACCTCATGGCTTTTAGCATTCATCCAGTCATTGGCCTTTGCCAAAAAAGTTAAAAGAACTGGTAAAAAGCAGTCCCCAAGACTAAGACTCTCACTCTTTCCCTGGTGCCCCAGAGCCCATCACCTACTGCTGTGGAGCTCGAGCCAGCCGGAGCAACATCATCACTCCACTCATGCTCAACTACGCCGCCTTTTTTATATTAGTAAGTCTCCATTCTACAGCAGGCCTCAATCTGAAGCTAAGAATTAGTAGAGTGAGACCAGCTGGGTAAGAGAGAAGGTGGTAGGGGGTAATTGAAATTATTATGCCACACTCAGTACACATGCATACTGTGCCAGCCAGAGGGAAAGGGTAGAAGAGCAGTGGGACAAGAAAGGGAAAAGGAACAGCAGCAATGACATGCACATTGAAGTAAAGCTCAGAGAGCTGCAAAAATTTGCATAGAAGAGCATAAGGCTGAGAAAAAAAGTCCATGCCAAAGATAGAGGAGGCAACGTGAGAGATCATCCTCAAAGCGCACTTACCCCCGACCCCCCACAAGTGAGTGGCCCTTCCAGTCTCCCCACACATTTCCTCGTGTGTGGTTGGCCCATCAATAAACACAATTGAACGTCTTATATTTGAAGTTGTACCTATTTGCAAAGAGCTGACAATCCGTGGCTCCAGGCAAACATCAAGAGGGACCACACATAACGCACGATTAATAGTTCTTTCAGGTCCTGGCTGCCTCACTTGGCTTTACCAAGAGTAAAGATAGTTGAATACAAACCACACCTTCACCCACATCGAGCAGACAGACAATTCTCCATCGAGGGCACCCCTATTGAAATTTCCCAACCCTTCTTCCAAACCACCTCAGGAGTCAAAGGTAGCCCTTGAAAATATTAGGAAGACAAAGTCGGAGGTCAGTTCCAGTGCCAGCTGAACCAGCAGAGTTCATGGCTTTAGAAAGGAGAGGATGTCTTTGCCTGACATTTTTGTCCTCCTCCAGTGTCCCACAAGCCCGAATCAAAAATAACCCACAAGTCATCTCGCTCTGTATTTTGTAATTTGCAGCACCATGTGTGTTCCATACCAGTGAATCGCTTGGATGTGGTGCCTCAGCTGGCTCTACTGAGGTTGGCTCTAACGTTATGGGAATTTAATAGTAGTGCATAATACAGTTGAGTGGCAGTAAGTTGGTGGTGGAGATATTCTCTTCTCTAGGGCACTCAACACTATCAGATGATTTGTGCATATTCCTGTTCTTTTGCATAATGTGTTCTCCAGCAGAGGAAACAAAACAGGTTGGATGACAGATAGCATAAACTCAGCTGGATAATTTTAATGGAAATGGCTGGTGCACGTTTCAAGCAAAGCACTGAAGACACAGATATTCCATAAGTCACTGAAGCTATCTTCAAAATGCTGCTTTCCACACAAACGAAACTACAGCCGCATAATACCATTCCGATTTCTTTAAGATCTTCTAGATGTGAATAGAGATGCATTACAGTAGTTGGCAAGTATTGCATTTCAATCAAATTATGTGTTTTTGATTAAGAGTTCCTTTACACACAAAAATACTTTCTTGAAAAACAAGAAGTGAAAAATATAATACATATTTATTCAGATCATCCCGAAGTAAGTAACCATCTATTTATTACACGGGATTTGTTGCTTTTAGCAGGGGAAAGTCCTCTTTTCAAAATAGCTTCCAGAGTGATGCACATGAGCATGCTGTGTTGTCCTTTGTTATGGTGTTCTATGAATAGGAGAATTTAATAGTCATATTGTCCTTTCTGGCAGTTGGTGGTCCAGAGAACAATGCTGTTTATGCAGTGCATCGGAAACACTCATGATGTTGACTACTCCACCTCGTTCACAATCATGTAACGACATAGGTGTGAAAAAAGTACTCCAAACCTCATGCTATCAATCTTTTTTTGTTTAAAGGCAGAAGTCATGGGAGACATCTATAGTGGTCTGTAGTAAACCTGAAGAGTTGTATGTATCATACTAAGTAGCTGGGTATCTTGCCCCACTCTGCAGTGTTCTGTTGTGCATTGGACATGACTTTCATGCATTCTGCACTGCTTCAGACGTGTGGAAAAAAATAACATGAAGTGTTGGGGGAGAGCGCCAACAAACTGAGTTTTTTTTTTTATGAATGAAGCTATGTTTGCTGACATCAAAACTTGAAAATCAAAGTAAAGGGAGCCTTTTGACTCCTTCCAGCTTCACTCTGTTTTGTTCTTGGCTCAGCCTCCCCAAATTTCAATGGGGAAAGTAAGATGAGGGAGTGAAGACTCTCCCCTTTGAAATGATGCTTCTCCCTTGTGGAATCCTGCAGAGAAATCACAGCAGGAAGGTGATCTCTTAGTAGGAATCTGCTTGATTACTCCACCACTGAAGAGGATCATGGGGGGAGTACCTCCCTCCAGCATGGGCTAACCTTTCCTGCACCACCAACAAGCACTTAGGGCCTCATTATGAGTTTGGCGTTCCGTGGACCACCATGGAGGCATTGGTGTTCCGACTGGTGTCTGGTTGGCAGTTGGACCACCTTATTACGAGTCATGCAGAGCTAAGGAGCAAAGCCTGCCCGGTCCCACTGGCACTGCAAGGCAGCACAGACTGCCGTGGTCATGAGGCAGCACAAACAGGCCGGCGGAGGCAGTGTTTCGTCGGACACATTATGAGATTGCACACCACCAATGTGACCTTGGCGGTCCAACCACCACATCTCAGCAGGTGGAAACGGGGAGTATAAAGTGAGACACTCACCTGCAGGCAGCCTTACATATCTGGGGCCACTATGGAGTCCATCACACACGTCCTGCCGCTGCTGCTGATCATGGAAGGAGCACAAAATCCACGCGGCCGTGGAACAACGGACCGTAAGTACACACACCTACCTGTGTCATTACGCTAAACAACAGATCGCTGCACCGTCATGCACATTATATGGGGGTCACTCTACGGGCAAGAAGTACACTTGCCATTGTGTCCCGCATCGGAATTAGACACAAAGAAGGACACATTCACAGTCACCAAATGCCCCCTTTGGGCAGGTCACTCACACTGCACTTGAACACTACACAAAAACACACGTCCGCTCATCTCAGGCACAGGGACAGTGAAGTGTACGCACCATTGTGTCACACAACACCAGCAACACAACAACATCACATCTAAAAATACAACTCATATACTCACGTTGCACACATGCCACAGACTGTTGTCACATTTGTCACACATATGTATGGATGTGGCAGGGAACACAAAAACCACTCCCATTAAACATCACTAGTATGACCCACACATCGCCCACATTGCAATACAATTGAAGGAGAATGAGATGCACAATAGATAGAGAGACAAACATACAAATCTCACTTTGCAAACAATACCTGCACAATAGGAACTGGGGCATCAGGATCACTCAGGGAAGGAGGTTGCACAGGGGCACATATCGCTATGCATATGCACCTTAAACAACATTTGCACAGGAACTGGCCTTTCAGTTAGCCCGGGGACAAATAATACTAGGCCCAAGTGACATGCTAATTTGCACATTGTTAAAGTGCAAGTCAACAAAGGAAATACAACACCAACTGCCTGGGACATATATCTAAATGAAGTAGCTGCAATGTACACACACCTAAATGGACACATACACAGTCAAATGCAAGCCAAGGTAGCACAATTGAACACCCTCCATGTCTCCATGTCTGCCACACATTAGATGAATCCATAATCCACATCGGAAAACAAGTCCAAAACCATACGTGCTCACATTGGACAACTCAAGATGAAATACTTACCATACCAAACAGAACACAATTCTATGACACCACAATTGCATTAACATCCACATATCCTTAAAGCCAACATCTACCTTTGTCTTGGGGGACACCAGCAAACAACTGTAGGCAGACAATACAAGTTACTCAGTACCAACATAAATGTAGAAACGGAATTTCAGGACAAATGTGTACCAAAAAAAACTGTTTGGGTTTATTTTAAACCAAATTGGAAAAGTCCAAGGCCATTGGCCAGTCCATATGTAATTCTCGATGCACATCGCTGTGCTCTGACTTGACTCCTAACTGCCAGGAAACATCCAGACGAAGGGGCATCAAGTGAGCAGGTAGTCACTTCAGGGATCATCCTTGGGGGGTGGATTTGGGATGGGTGGGGTTGGGTTTGGGAGGGGAGGACTACTTCTTAGGAGAGGTAGGCTTCTTCTTGGGGGGAGAGGTATGCTTGAAGGGGTGGCAGATGTGACAGATGAGTACTTGGAGGTGGAAAGGGATGGATTGGGAAGGGGGTGGGGGACTCTCAGGTTTGGGTTGGGTGGTGGAGGGAACAGGGGAAAGGGCAAGGTCAAACAGAAAAACGTTCTTAGAAACACGGGGACAGTCAGGAGAAGAGGGGGGTCGGGATTTGGAGGTCAAGGGAGTGGTTGTCTGCTGTGTCAGTGTGGATGTCTTGGGTGTGTGCATGTGTAAGGTATGCTTATGTGTGGGTGGTGTCTGTTGCGTGTGTGACTGTGGGGGTTTGCATGTCTTGGGGGCTGGGAGATGGAGGTGCTGGGTGATGTGGGAGTGGTGGATTTGTGTGTATCTGTTGGGGTGGTGTATTTGTGTATGCTTCTAGTGGTGAATGTCTGTGTGTCTGTTGTGGTGGTGTCTGGAGTATGTGGATGTGGTGGATGTCTATGTGTCTGTTGGGATGGTGTCTGCAGATATGGTAGGTGTGTCACAGACTGTTGTGGTATTGTCTGCAGGTATGCTTGGGGTGGTGTGTGTTGGCCGGTGGGGGTGATAGGGGTGCCTGGGGAAGTGGTGGCTGATGTTGTGCATGCAGGTGTCTGTTGAGTGCTGGAGTGCCAGTGTGTTTTGTGGTGTTTGTGTTTATGCGTGCTGTTCTTGTGTGTTGAGGTGGATGTGTGCAGATCAGCCTGTGTGCTTGGGCTAGGTAGGAGAATGGGGATTTGGATTGGGAAGAAGGAGGTGGAGGACGGATGGAAGGGGGGGTGCCTGGCTGCCATCAAGAGTGGAAGCCAGAGCCTGAAAAGATCTCTGTAGGCCAGGCATTGCACTATGAATTCCTTTCAGGAATGCATTTTTCTGCTGCATTTGGGTGGACATCCCCTGGATGGTATTCACACTGGCTGTCTGACCTATGGAGATACTCCTCATGAGGTCAAAAGCCTCCTGACTGAGGGGCTTGGGCTGAGTTGCTTGCGGCAAAGGAGACACCCAACCTCTTGGGTGTGCGGGCACGGCCAACTGGTTGGGGAGCAATAGAGAGGGTGGAGATAGAACTGGGGGTGGTGGACAAAGATGATATAGGGGTATGTCCCGATGGGTCCACCACCACTACGGAGTGGCCACTTGAGGAAGAATACGATGATGATGAGGATGTTGACAAGCTCTCCCCATGGCCCTTTCCTCACCCTCCGAGCCACTGGGTCCCTCTGTGGTGTCTTGACCTGAGATCCTGTGACCAACAGCTTCCCCACTCGGCTGTGCCCTGTTTCCTTCAATTCTCTGAGCTGATGCTGCAAATACAAAGAGAAATAGGGTCATCACATGTCCATGATCACACTTGAACAACAGTTATGATTAGCAAGCATTACCATGATGTTAATTAGGCCCCAGCAAAATATTCCACATAAGTGGCCCATACATGTACTATAGAGTTAGAAATGGGGTCTTTGGTTGGCAGTCAGGTTACCCCCTGCCCAAGCAAGGACCCTCACTCTGGTCAGGGCAAAGGAGAAACACACCAGCTTAACCTCGCTCACCCCTTTGGTAGCTTGGCACAAGCATAAAGGCTTAACCTAGAGACAATGTGTAAACTATTTGTACCAACACACACACAGTAATACAGTGCAAACACTACAATGACTCAACACCAGGTTAGAAGAATAGCCAATATTTATCTAAACAAAACAAGACCAAAACGACAAAAATCCAACATACACAAGTTAAATTATGAATTTGTAAAGATTAAACACAAAAATAGCGCTTAGAAACACAAGTGCTTTGATTAGGTGATATCGTGTTGTGATGGAGTCGTTCTCAACAATCCGACGCCTGCGAAGTTCTCACCCTCTAGCGAGGACCAAAGTTTCGGTTGCAGACGGCATCATGGGATTCGGCAGCGGCGTCGGTCCGAAGTCGGTTTTCTTTGTTTTTCTTGGTTTTCCACGAGCTTCTCCTTTCAAGGTCCCATGACTGATTTAGGCACCACTTAGCTTGGAGATTCTTCTGAAGCAGGAATATACCTCAAAGTCCAGTCTTTGTCCCCTTTCACAGACAGAAGCAGCAACTGCAGGATAGCCCAGCAGAGCAGAGTCATGGGCAGGGGTAGCACTTCTCCTCAGCTCTTCTCCTTGGCAGAGATTTCTCTTGAATCCAGAAGTGATATAAAGTCTGGGGTTTTGTGTCCACTACTTATACCCTTTCTGCCTTGGAAGTAGGCAAACTTCAAAGAAAAGTCTCTGTTGTTCACAAGATCCTGCCTTGCCCAGGCCAGGCCCCAGACACACACCAGAGGGTTGGAGACTGCATTGTGTGAGGGCGGGCACAGCCCATTCAGGTGTAAGTGACCACTTCTCCCTCCATTCCAGCTCAGATGGCTCATCGGGATATGCAGGCTACACCCCAGCTACCCTTGTGTCGCTGTCTAGATGAGATTCACAAATAGCCCAACTGTCAGTCTGACCCAGACAGGGAATCCACAAACAGGCAGAGTCACAGAATGGTTTAAGCAAGAAAATGCCTACTTTCTAAAAGTGGCATTTTCAAACTAACAATCTAAAAACCAACTTCACTAACAGATGTATTTTTAAATTGTGAGTTCAGAAACCCCAAACTCAATATGCCTATTTGCTTTCAAAGGGTTAAGGATAGTTAAAGGCAGTCCCCATGTTAACCTATGAGACAGAGAGGCCTTGCAGTAGTGAAAACCGAATTTAGCAGTATTTAACTGTTAGGACATGTAAAACACATCAGTACATGCCTCATCTTTCACATACACTGCACCCTGCATATGGGGCTACCTAGGGCCTACCTTGGGGTGCCTTACATGTATAAAAAGGGAAGGTTTAGGCCTGGCAAGTGGGTACACTTGCCAAGTCGAATTGGCAGTTTAAAACACCACACACAGACACTGCAGTAGCAGGTCTGAGCCATGTTTACAGGGATACAAATGTGGGTCTAACAACCAGTGCTGCAGGCCCACTAGTAGCATTTGATTCACAGGCCCTAGGCACCTCTAGTGCACTTTACTAGGGACTTACTAGTAAAACAAATATGCTAATCATGGAAAAGCCATTTACACATATAATTTACACAAGGGCACTTGCACTCTAGCACTGGTCAGCAGTGGTAAGGTACCAAGATTACCAAAAACAGCAAAAACAGAGTCCAGCACACAGTCAAAACATGGGAAGCAGAGGCAAAAAAAACAGGTGAAACCACGCCATGGATGTCAGGTCTAACACATTGCAAATGCATGCATGCCATGTGAAATGTCAACTGTTGCCCACAGAAAAATAGGGATCTCATGCAACTACAATTGCATGGCTGAAGTTGTGCAATCACTGTAACCATTCAACAAGTAGGAGACGTCATCACCTTCAATGCTTTACCTCATGGAGCATACATCACTTACCTGCTCTCGCACAATAGTAGGCCAATGCCAAATCCATTCCCACAGATCCCACTCAAGGTCATGCACACATCTATTTGTCACATACACAATGACACAACAATAAAAACCAATGCTCCCAGAACATGCCATGTTGCTGACTACAGTACAATAGCTTGGAGAAGATAATATGGAAATACTCATGTCACACTGGAAACAGATCCACAATGCCACTTCATCAAATGATATTTGTCCCAATAGAGTCATGGAGGTAGTACTAATGTTGCTTAGATATGCCACACATTTAGCATGCAAATGTACACTGGAGACAAAGGTGATCATTACAACCCTGGCGGACGGTGTTAAAGCAGCGGTAATACCACAAACAGGCCGGCAAAAAAAAAAGGGAATTATGACCGTGGCGGAAACCGCCAACATAGACAGCCACTTTAACACTCCGACCGCCACGGTGGTACAGACAAGCAGCACGACGGTCACCGCCAACAGACAGGCGGGAGACAATGTACCACCCACAGTATCACAACCTGCCAATCCGCCACCTTTTCCGGGGCGGATTCACTGTGGATAAAAACACAGCGGAAACAGCTTTTGCAATGGGAAAACGCTCACCTTCACACACTCCACGAGGAAGGAGGCCACCATGGAGCCCGAACTACAAATACTCCCTGCGCTTGTCTTCCTGCTCCTCTACGATCACCAGCAACGTAGGTGCCGAAGACAACGGTGAGTACTGCACCTACGACATAGGGGAGGGGGGAGGCAAAAGTCAGGGGGACACACACGCAACACCCCCACCCCCAACCCGACCCTCACCCACTACAACACACACACCAATGCATTTCCAAACAGCACAGTAACAACCCCCAACCCCCCCCGGAAGAATGCAAAGACAAAAGGAAATCAGTTCAAACATTGTAATGTATCAAAATACAGTAACCATCTATATACAGATATATATAAACATTCAAAAATCATACATCACGAGTAGTACTGCAGGTAGGCACATATCAATGTCCGTGGACCACTGGGCCCAAAATGCATGGGCGAGGCCCACACTAGATACCTGTCCACAAACGGAGAGAACACTGCAGGGGCATCAGATAGAAATACAACAGGCACCTCAGCGGGAAGGGAAGGAGGGGGGCACAGTCTCTCAAGTCTCTACAGTGGGTGGGTTGCCCACTGCTTTATCCTGGGGAGTGCAAAGCCACAGTCTCTCAAGTCTCTACAGTGGGTGGTTTGCCCACTGTACCATCCTGGGGAGTGCAAAGCCACAGTCTCTCAAGTCTCTACAGTGGGTGGTTTGCCCACTGTACCATCTTGGGGAGTGCAAAGCCACAGTCTCTCGAGTCTCTACAGTGGGTGGGTTGCCCACTGCTTTATCCTGGGGAGTGCAAAGCCACAGTCTCTCAAGTCTCTCCAATGGGTGGTTTGCCCACTGTACCATCCTGGGGAGTGCAAAGCCACAGTCTCTCAAGTGGATGCAGGTCTCCACTGGTTCTGGAGGGGGACTGGTGCCCAGAGTGCTTCATCCTGTGAAGGACAGACAGAGTGGATGCAGGTCTCCACTGGTTCTGGAGGGGGAATGGTGCCGAGAGTGCTTCATCCTGTGAAGGACAGACTGCGTGGATGCAGGTCTCCACTGGTTCTGGAGGGGGAATGGTGCCCAGAGTGCTTCATCCTGTGAAGGACAGACAGCGTGGATGCAGGTCTTCACTGGTTCTGGAGGGGGAATGGTGCCCAGAGTGCATCAAGCTCCCCATGACGGTCCCAGTTCCGTCACTGTCCCAGCTGCACATGGGCTAACGATGCTTGATTTGGTGGTGCTTGGCCCTGTTCAGCGGTCTTCACCATAGCGGTCTTTGGCCTGTTCAGCGGTGCTTTGCCATGGCGGTCTTTGCCCTGTTCAGCAGTGCTTTGCCCTGTTCAGCGGTCTTCACCATGGCGGTCTTTGCCCTGTTCAGCGGTGCTTTCCTTTGCTGTCTCTGACCTGTTCAGCGGTGCTTTGCCATGGCGGTCTTTGGCCTGTTCAGCGGTGCTTTGCCATGGCGGTCTTTGCCCTGTTCAGCGGTGCTTTGCCCTGTTCAGCGGTCTTCACCATGGCGGTCTTTGCCCTGTTCAGCGGTGCTTGCCTTTGCTGTCTCTGACCTGTTCAGCGGTGCTTTGCCATGGCGGTCTTTGGCCTGTTCAGCGGTGCTTTGCCATGGCGGTCTTTGCCCTGTTCAGCGGTGCTTTGCCCTGTTCAGCGGTCTTCACCATGGTGGTCTTTGCCCTGTTCAGCGGTGCTTGCATTTGCTGTCTCTGACCTGTTCAGCGGTGCTTTGCCATGGCGGTCTTTGGCCTATTCAGCGGTGCTTTGCCATGGCGGTCTTTGCCCTTTTCAGCGGTGCTTTGCCCTGTTCAGCGGTCTTCACCATGGTGGTCTTTGCCCTGTTCAGCGGTGCTTGCCTTTGCTGTCTCTGACCTGTTCAGCGGTGCTTTGCCATGGCGGTCTTTGGCCTGTTCAGCGGTGCTTTGCCATGGCGGTCTTTGCCCTTTTCAGCGGTGCTTTGCCCTGTTCAGCGGTCTTCACCATGGTGGTCTTTGCCCTGTTCAGCGGTGCTTGCCTTTGCTGTCTCTGACCTGTTCAGCGGTGCTTTGCCATGGCGGTCTTTGGCCTGTTCAGCGGTGCTTTGCCATGGCGGTCTTTGCCCTGTTCAGCGGTGCTTTGCCCTGTTCAGCGGTCTTCACCATGGTGGTCTTTGCCCTGTTCAGCGGTGCTTGCCTTTGCTGTCTCTGACCTGTTCAGCGGTGCTTTGCTATGGCGGTCTTTGGCCTGTTCAGCGGTGCTTTGCCTTGGCGGTCTTTGCCCTGTTCAGCGGTGCTTTGCCCTGTTCAGAGGTCTTCACCATGGCAGTCTTTGCCCTGTTCAGCGGTGCTTGCCTTTGCTGTCTCTGACCTGTGCAGCAGTGCTTTGCCATGGCGGTCTTTGGCCTGTTCAGCGGTGCTTTGCCATGGCGGTCTTTGCCTTGTTCAGCGGTGCTTTGCCCTGTTCAGCGGTCTTCACCATGGTGGTCTTTGCCCTGTTCAGCGGTGCTTGCATTTGCTGTCTCTGACCTGTTCAGCGGTGCTTTGCCATGGCGGTCTTTGGCCTATTCAGCGGTGCTTTGCCATGGCGGTCTTTGCCCTTTTCAGCGGTGCTTTGCCCTGTTCAGCGGTCTTCACCATGGTGGTCTTTGCCCTGTTCAGCGGTGCTTGCCTTTGCTGTCTCTGACCTGTTCAGCGGTGCTTTGCCATGGCGGTCTTTGGCCTGTTCAGCGGTGCTTTGCCATGGCGGTCTTTGCCCTGTTCAGCGGTGCTTTGCCCTGTTCAGCGGTCTTCACCATGGTGGTCTTTGCCCTGTTCAGCGGTGCTTTGCCCTGTTCAGCGGTCTTCACCATGGTGGTCTTTGCCCTGTTCAGCGGTGCTTGCCTTTGCTGTCTCTGACCTGTTCAGCGGTGCTTTGCCATGGCGGTCTTTGGCCTGTTCAGCGGTGCTTTGCCATGGCGGTCTTTGCCCTGTTCAGCGGTGCTTTGCCCTGTTCAGAGGTCTTCACCATGGCAGTCTTTGCCCTGTTCAGCGGTGCTTGCCTTTGCTGTCTCTGACCTGTGCAGCGGTGTGTGGCATTACGGTCCCTCAGTGCCCAGCGGGGCTGTGGCTGCCGGGGCCCTCCAGGTCACTGAGTCTGGCGGTGGTCTCCTGACCAGTGACGATACTGGTTCCCTCCAGGGCACTGACTCTGGCGGTGGTCTCCTGACCAGTGACAATACTGGTGCCCTCCAAGGCACTGACTCTGGCGGTGGTCTCCTGACCAGTGATGATACTGGTGCCCTCCAAGGCACTGACTCTGGGGGTGGTCTCCGGACCAGTGACGACAGTGCTGGCGGTGGCATGCCAGCCGGTGGGGAGGATGGCGGCCTCTCCGCCGTGCTGCTCTTACCAGACTTTGGAGACTTCTTCTGCCCCTTCACCACCTTGGGAGGAGTCACAGCTGACTCGGCACCCTTGTGAGCTATTTTGCCGGCAGGAGTCTTCACCATCTCCTGACGGCCACTTTCCAACTTAAGGTGCTTTACAGGGGGTGGACTGGCAGTGCTTTGGCTCCGTGTCACACTGGCTGCCCTGGTGGCCGGTGCACTCCACAAACCTTTAACACGCACCACTGGTACCGGACTTTTTTTGGCTGAGGTGCTACTACGGGACCTATGAATTGGAGGGGTGGGAGTGGTGGGAAAGAGCTCAACGTTGCTGAGGAAGAGTTTCTGACGAACACTGGGATGGGTAGCTGGAGGGGGTCTGGGAGTGGAGGAAGAGGAGGTGGTTGTAGGAGGTGTAACTTTAGGTGATTTGGGTGCAGGTGCAGGTACTGGAGGCTGTCATGAGGTGGATGGATGTTGGGTGTGTGGGTGCCCGCGTTTGTGTACTTTGGGAGAGGGCGTCACAGACACACTGGGAGTGGACACAGGGGACGTGTAAATGGTAGTGGGGGTGGTGAGTGCAGGTAAGCGGGGTGTGGTGCTGGGTGTTCTGGTGCGAGTCCTAGTGGCTGTAGATGTAGTGCATGCAGGTGAGAGTGTAGACAACACTGGGAGGGAGGAGGGAGAAGACGAGGAGTGGGACACAGTGGAGGCAGTGGATGTTGCTGTGTCTGTATGTGGGTGATGCTTGTGTGAGTGCCTGTGGGTTGTGTGGTGCTTATGTTTGCCTGAGCTACTTTTGTGTTTTGAGGTGTGTGCATGCTTGTCTGATGGTGTGCTTGGGATAGGCTGGGATACTGGGGACTGGGTCTGGGTGGAGGAAGTTGGAGGGGGGAGGCTAGACACAGGGACATCAGTGGTGAGGCCAGAGATTGCAGGGTTCGCTGAAGGGCAGCCTGACCAGAATGAATGCCCTCCAGGAATGCATTACCGTGTTGCAACTCCCTTTCTACACCCTGGATGGCATTCACAATGGTAGACTGCCCAACAGTGAGTGGCCTGAGGAGGTCAATGGCCTCCTCACTGAGGGCAGCAGGGGTGAATGGGGCAGTGGCTGAGGTGCCTGGGGCGAAGGTGATGCCCACCCTCCTGGGTGAGCGGGCACAGAGCGAAGGCTGAGGGGCTGCTGGGAGGGCGGTGCGGGTAGGGGGGGTGGCGGCTGTACCTGTAGAAATGGGGGGCACAGATGGTGCCGCCACCACACGGGAGCTCCCATCGGCGGACGAGTCCGTTTCGCTGTTTGGTGATCCAGTGACCGACGTGAAGCTCCCCTCGCCCTCTGTCCCACTGGTGTATTTAGAGTCTGTGGTGTTGCCCTCCATGGCCATGTGGGATGTAGCTCCTTCATTCTCCGGTGCCACTGTACCTCCGCCTGATGATGCTGATGCACAAAAGAACAGGGAGAGCACAAAAAGGGGGGGGGTACGACAGAAGAAAGACAGGTTGAGTGCATGGCTTACCGCTACCATTGACGTACAATACAGACACAGCAGCCCCCTGCACTACGCCGTGCTCTTGGCCTCTACAGATGCAATTCCTGGGATCTGGCCTACATGGCTATGAGTGTCATCTGTCCACATAGATGACACAGGGGCATGTATACCTGTACTTGGCACTCTACAGAGGTGGGGTGGAGGGCCACAGGGCCATGCCTTACGAAGGGGACTAGCCTACGTAACTCGCCCTGGCCTAGGGAAACCCACAGCCCTCCTCCCCCACCCAGACCCCTCCACTGCGCGCAAAGTCCGCAGAATGAGAGTGTACTCACCCCCTTGTGTCTGCTGTGATGCCCTCAAGCACCCATCCAACTCCGGGTAGGCCACCGCCAGGATCCGGAACATCAGGGGGGTCATGGTGCGACGGGCACCCCTCCCACGTTGGGAGGCCATCCCCAGCTGAGCCTCCGCCGTCTTCTTGCTCCAGCGCCGAATGTCTTCCCATCTTTTACGGCAGTGGGTGCCCCGTCTCTGGTGGACCCCCCGGGTCTGGACGTCCTTGGCGATGGCACACCAAATGTCCTTCTTCTGGTGGGCGCTGACCTACATGACATGTACAGGGGAAGATGAGAAGTCATTACCAACTGCACCGTCGAAGTGAGTGGCCCCCATCCCTACCCTTGCCATGTGGCACATGCATTCACAGTCCTTCATGGTCGCAGAACTCTGCCCCCTTCCTACTGACATCCAGCCCTCTCCACCCAGCACAGCATAGCCCATACAACGTGCTCCCTGTGTACTTACCTGTTGGTCTGGAGGACCGTAGAGTAGCGTGTACTGGGGGAGGACCCCGTCGACTAGCTTCTCCAACTCCTGAGCGGTGAAGGCAGGGGCCCTTTCCCCAGACGCAGCAGCCATTGTCTCTTCCAGACCGAGGTCACAGCAGCACTTGCAGTGTAGGTCCTCTCCTGTCGAAGATCAGGTATCGAGTGATTGAACAGATAGAAAATGGCGGTCACGTCCGCGGCGGTGACGTCCGCGGCGGTGCGTATCATCACCGCCGGCGCACTTCATCATTGGCTCCTGGGACCCATAGGGTCCAATGTTAACCAATGCAGCATTGCGCCGCGGTCTACGACCACCTACCGCGACGGTGTACAACGCCAGCGCAGATACCTCACATCCCATTGTCCCACTTTAGAGGTCAGGCATCCGCCATTTCAGGTGCCCACATGGCTTCATTTACTACTGCGTCACACATACCTAGGCCTACACTCAACACACATACAGGAAGAGTTTTGTATTTGGTGTCGTGTTCTGTGTAGCTGTGGGTACATACCTGAGAATTTGTTGACTCTGTGGTCGCTGTTGTCCTTCTTAGGCACCGTCAGCTGGGACATTTGAGGAGATGGCGGAATCCTCCGGTGTACCGACCGCTGGTGGACCTGTTAACAATGGAGGAGCGACATTTGATCATCACCTACAGGTTTGACCGTGCCACAATCCAGGAACTGTGTACCCAGTTGGAGCCAGACCTGATGTCACCAATCCGCCATCCCACAGGAATACCCCCTGAAGTGGAGGTGCTATCAGTGCACCATTTCCTTGCAAGTGGATCATTTCAAACAACAGTGGCCATGGCATCAGGGATGTCCCAGCCTATGTTTTCCAACGTGTTGTCCAGAGTGTTGTCTGCCCTGCTGAAACATGTAAGGAGCTACATCGTTTTCCCTCAGGTGGAGGATTTGGCTACAGTGAAAGGTGACTTCTATGCCCTGGGACCTATGCCCAACATCACAGGTGCTATTGATGGCACCCATGTAGCTCTGGTCCCCCCATGCAGGAGTGAACAGGTGTACAGGAACCGGAAGAGTTATCATTCAATGAATGTACAGATGGTATGTTTGGCAGACCAGTACATCTCCCAGGTAAATGCTATGTTCCCTGGCTCAGTGCATGACGCCTACATCCTGCGGAATAGCAGCATCCCGTATGTGATGGGCCAACTCCAGAGGCACCGGGTGTGGCTATTAGGGGACTCTGGTTACCCCAACCTGTCATGGCTATTGACCTCAGTGAGGTATCCCAGGACCAGGGCAGAGGAACGCTACAATGAGGCCCATGGGCGGACTAGGAGAGTGATAGAAAGGACCTTCGGCCTCCTGAAGGCCAGGTTCAGGTGCCTCCATATGACAGGTGGTTCCCTATTCTACACACCAAGGAAGGTGTGCCAGATCATCATCGCCTGCTCGATGCTTCACAATCTTGCTTTGCGACGCCAGGTGCCTTTTCTGCAGGAGGATGGTCCAGATGACGGTGTTGTGGCAGCTGTGGAGCCTGTGGACAGTGATGAGGAGGAAGCTGAGGAAGAAGACATAGACAACAGGGAGTCAGTCATACAGCAATATTTCCAGTGACACATAGGTGAGAACAATTTTTTTACTATAACATTCACTTTCACACTTCTACCTCTATCCTGTCTGTCAATTAGAAGCAGTATGGTTTCACAGGTGTGGTTATCAACGTGTGTCATCTGCTTGCATCCTTCATGGACTTGTGATGTGTGACATAGGTATGTTGGCATTATATTTGAAAATGCATTTTGTCACTGTCATTGCTAATACACATTTTCAAAATCACAGACTGACTCCAGATTGTTTTGTGGTTCAGGGGTGTTTATTGAAGTGCTAATTATTGGAGGGGGTGGCAAAATGGTGATGGGTGATGGTGGAGGAATATCCATGGCAGAGTCCAGTCTATTAGTCACACAGGTGCACTGCCCATATGGGCATAGGAAGTGGAGCTGGGGAAGTTCCAATCTGGACAGGGTAACAAAGTGAGACAGTGGGAGGACAATCAGGGTGGTCTCATTTCCTGGCGGGGGTCTTGCCATCTTTCTCTGTCCTGTTCCTGGATCTCAGGGACCGCTTGCGGGGTGGTTGTCCGTCTGCAGGGGGTGGGGTGCTGGTGTGGTGGTCCTGTGGCTGTGCCTCCTGTCCACTAGCGCCGGCGGAGGTGGTGGGCAGTTCATCGTCCATGCTAGTGTCAGGGGCCCCTTGGAGTGCCACGGTGTCCCTCATGGTCTTTTGTATGTCCTTCAGCACCCCTACGATGGTGCCCAGGGCGGAGCTGATGGTTCTGAGCTCCTCCCTGAAGCCCAAATACTGTTCGTCCTGCTGGCGCTGGGTCTCCTGAAACTTGGCCAGGACCGTAGCCATCGTCTCCTGGGAGTGGTGGTATGCTCCCATGATGGAGGAGAGGGCCTCGTGGAGGGTGGGTTCCTTTGGCCTGTCCGCCCCCTGTCGCACAGCAGCCCTCCCAGTTCCCCTGTGTTCCTGTGCCTCCGTCCCCTGGACCGTGTGCCCACTACCACTGCCCCCAGGTCCCTGTTGTTGTTGGGGTGGTGGGTTACCCTGGGTTCCCTGTAGTGGTGGACTCACAGCTGATTGACGTGTCCTGGGTACGGAGGTATGGGCCCGCTGGGTGGGTGATGTGCTGGTGTTACCAGAGGGTGGAAGTTCAGTGTTGGGCTGTGCCTGTGCAAGGGGAACCGACTGTCCCGAGGCCCACGATGATCCGGGCTGGTCATCTGGATCCAGTTGGCCAGAGCTGCTGTCGTCACTGTGGGCCTCTTCTGTGGGTGGACTGGAGATGTCTGGACCCTCCTATGTGGTGACATTACGTAGTGGTCCTGCAGGGGTATAAGAGCATGATTATTGCATGTGTGTGTGTCATGGTGTGCAATGGGTGGGTGTGCGTGTACCCCAGTGCAAGCATTCCTGTGTGGGGGCTTGTATGATGATGGTTGGGGGGTTGTTATGGGTATGTGCAGTGAGCATGCTTTAGTGCTGGGTGTCCATGCTTAGTTGTGTCATGCAGGGCTTGGTGTTGGGATGTGTGGTTTGTGTTATTAGTACATTAGTGAGGAGTTGGAGTGATAGGGGAGGGGGCGAGGGTGGGGGTGTGTGATAGCATGCAGGTAGGGTGGGGGATATGATAGTTAAGATTTGACTTACCAGTGTCCATTCCTCCACCGACTCCTCAGAGGCCCTCAGGATGCATAATGGTCAAGACCTGCTCCTCCCATGCTGTTAGTTGTGGGGGAGGAGGTGGGGGTCCGCCGCCAGTCCGCTGAATCGCGATCTTGTTCCTGGAGACCACGGAACGCACCTTCCCCCGTAGGTCGTTTCACCTCTTCCTGATGTCCTCCCGATTTCTTGGATGCTGTCCCACAGTGTTGACCCTGTCGACGATTCTTCGCCATAGCTCCATCTTCCTGGCTATGGAGGTGTGCTGCATCTGTGCTCCAAATAGCTGTGGCTCTACCCATAGGATTTCCTCCACCATGACCCTGAGCTCCTCCTCGGAAAACCTGGGGTGTCTTTGGCGTGACAAGGGGTGGTGTAGGTGATGTGTGGCGTGGTGTATGTGTTGATGAGTGTGGTGATGTGTGGTGTGTGGGGTGTTTTGAGCGTGGATGCTGTATGGGTGATGGTGTTGTGTGCCTCTGTGTGGTGGGGTTGTCTATTGCTGTAGTCTCTGTCTGTCACCTTCGTCTTCAGTTTTTGGTCGTAGGGGTTCGTGGGTGATGTGGGTGTGTGTTTTATATTGTGTTGGGTGTGTGGGAGTGTTGTTTGTATGTGTATCAGGTGTGTGTATTTTGAATTGTCCGATGTGGCGGTGTTTTGGAAATGTGTGTGTATTTTGAGCGTGGCGGTGTGTACCGCCAATGGAATACCGCGGTTGAAAGACCGCCGCGTGGATTCGTGGGTCGTGATAGCATGGGCGTGTTTCTGTTGGCATGACGGTGGAGGTTTTGTTTTCGCCAGTTTATCACTGACCTTTGGTGTGGCGGACTTGTGTGGGTGTCTGAATTTCGGCGGATTCCGTGCTGTGGGTCATAATAGCTGTGGCGGAATTCCGCGGCCGCGGCGGTGTATTGGCTGTCTTCTGCGCAGCGGTAAGCACCTTTTACCGCCAATGTTGTAATGACCCCCTTTGTCTTACACAAAAAGTCCCTTCCCATTAGGGATACCAGACTCGAATCGCAGACTACAAACTGTGCAAAATGTCAGAGAGATGTTTCTAACATCCACAACACAATGAATCAGCAGGTCACAGGGAAATTACCACTAATGCCTGGCTCCCTTTACCATGACATACTCTTAGTGCATCAGTAGGCATCATTAGTCCCTTGGATGTTGGAGAGGCCCAGAGATTTGCAAGTACTTGTAGAAGGCCCACAACATGTTGCCCAATTGGAAGCTACATCATTGTCTCCCTTTTGGTCATGCAAACCCAGATGTCTGAGGATGACTGAGTTTACCCAAACATGTGTTTCCAACATAACTGCAAGTCACTTCATGATGTTGCCAACAGTCAGGTTACAAACCTTACCTATTTCACATGTGCTAAGCACTTTATACATGATTGAGCATTAATGGCATGGAAATGCACATTGTGGGTGAAAAATTCTAGGCCTACCGGTCATGTCCCTTATTGCTACTGTAGTTGAACATGCCAGATAACATGATATGACGGGTAAGGGTATGTGTCAGCCAATAATCATTGGTGACACACTGCTGTTTGTGGCACAACATGAAATGTACCCCCATTGTAAATGTCCTATTCCACACACAGGTTGACAAGCACATATATGTGAGGGGATTCAGAAATTATCCCATCAACAGAGGTAGACCATGCATGAAACAGCAGTTTACAAATGTTTTTCCAAAGAGAAAGGTACACATGCTGACATGTAGGCACAAAGAATGTTGGCAACAGTGATGGCACATAAATCATGTCAATGAACATTCCCCACTTACCAAGGGAAAGTATTGATCTATAGCTGCACCCCAAAATAATGTATGCACTGTCACATGTGTGATGGCCATCTTCACTTTACATACAGCAGTGAGGCACCAGCACCTGTCATACGCTGAAGACAAGAAGCCTCTGGGTAACAGAGGCCAATATACTCATTTTAACAGACACATGGCTGAGGACAGTGATCCGTCACTACCTTTTTTTTTGGCCTCTGACACTGAAGAGTATTGGTCTGTCAAATAGAAATTACACCCACGACAACAACAAACAGCACTTGATTGATCACTGTACACAGCCGTAGGTTGTCCCTGGAGAGCAAATTGTTTGTGGATTGTACACAGTTGTGTCCTAGGTCCCTGGGCCAATAGGCATGGCACATCAGTATGCAACACATGACATGTCTACACAAACAATTACTCATTTACTGTGTTGCACATGGCTCATTCCTAAAAGTCAGGGGGAGCTGTCAGAACCTAACACATTCACTTGTCCATGTGACAGGCAGGACTATGCCCTGTACTCACCCCCTTGAGGCTACTCTGTTGTCCTCAAACACCCATCAATGTCTGGGCAGGCCACCACCAGATTGCGATACACTAGGGGGTCATGGTCTGACAGGCATCCAGCCCACATTGGGACGACATCCCCGGCTGGACCTAAGTGATCTTCTGGGCCTAGCATCTCAGGCCCTCCCACCTCTTCCAACAGTGGGCGCTCCGCTAGCTGTGGACCTCCACGGTCCACACTTTTTGGTGATGGCTCTCCAAAGCTCCTTTTTCTGATGTGCGTTGACCTGCATGGATGTAAAAGACAAATTAAAAGATTACAATCACAATTTCTGTCACAAATGGTTGAGTTGCATACATATCAGAAACACAGAGCAAGAACTTTTCAATTTGTTAACACAAGTTTGAAATATGCAAACCCATAAGTACAGGGACATGACTAAAGACATATGTATTTGCATCTGCAAACTAACCCACTACCCTGTTCATGGCCTACAATGACTAAGCAAGCTTACTGACATCTGGTGGCCCTTGATCCAGCAACCTGTACTGTGATGTAAGCCACAATGAAAGTCTACACACCCATGTGGCTTCTGAAGAGTAAACTTCTTCGGCCAGAATGGACCAGCACATTCACATTCTGTGTGATTGATTCACCGCATACAGTCCCTACAGGCAACTGCCATAGTACAAACTTCACTATTACTTTTGAGTAACAATCAAGGGGCCAGCATGGTGTGTACAGAAAGTGTCTACCTATGGAATAACATATGTAGGCTCATGTCACTTCAGGTGTGGGTTTTGTGATATGTACCTGTACCACATAATAGTCCTTTGGACACATGTGTTTATTCTTCAGAGATGGCATCCAACATACAAAGGCATGCATTGTACACTTTCTGCTATGTGACCAAGCTACTGGGCCACATATCATACCCTCTCAGGGATTGTTCAGTATTAGGGAAAGATGCGGAAGACATTGTAACGCGAAGGGTTAATTAGCTTGAGCAGTGTAGATGAGTGTAATGCCTGTTGAAACCCCCTCCCAAACATCGTGGAAAAGTTCATGATATTATTTTCAAGCTTGTTTGTGTAAAAGACTCCGTCTCAACCTTGAGAACGAGAGTACAGGGAGAAGATGGAATGAAAACAAAGGATGGAGAAGGGCAGAGCAGCCAAGTACTGATAACATAGCTAGAAAATGCCAGAATGAGATAGAATCCAAGCTTCGAGTTATTTAAGCACTGAACTGTGGGTGAGGGATTTGGAAGCTCGCAGATGGAATTGTGGAAGCTGCCATGGCCCAGCGCTGCCTCCCTGTTTGCTCGTGGTGCTTGAGGGGGAGAGAGGTCCAAGCAGGCGGTAGAGGGCTCCCCAGCATGTCGTGGATTAAGTTAAGTTTCCACACAGGGATAAAATACCTTTGTTTTTCTGCTCTATTATTGTGACTGATTATTTATGCCTGCACTGTGTTTATAACCTGAAGTATTCAGCTCGTTTTTATTTTGCTTTCTAAACCTATTAGTGTGAACTGCTAAAACAACTGAAACATGCATTTTGGTGTGCAGTAAATCTAAGCTTATCTGAAGTATTTAGTTTGTTTATATATTGCCTCCTGAACATCATAGTGAGAGCCTGCTGCAGTAATTGAAACATGCATTTTGGTGTGCAGTAAATCAAAGCTTATCAACTCTTTTATATTCTGCTTCCTGAATATTGTAGTGCGATGCATTTTAGTATACAGTTAATCAAAACTTATATCTGTCAATGAATTCTTTGCCTATATATATATATATATATATATATATATAAATAGATGATTTTCATTGCTATTCTTATTCTACTATTGTTAATGTGCTAAATGCCTACATTTTACCTGCAATTCTAGTAAAGCTAAATTGTATTTATAATTGGCGTGTGGTCCTTCATTGAGCGTCCTTATTGACTTATACCGAACAGGTGTCAACCAGACACCTGGATAAGACAGGTATGAACACACTGTCTGCCCTGTGGGACTGCCATTTATGTAATAAGCCTGTACAGGACATATATGACCTATGTGAAGGTGACTACAGAGCGTTGGGAGTAAGGGACCTGCCATGCATCTAAGACACACATTGACAATGAGGCAAAATGCACATGTGGACTACATGAATGATTTACCTCTGTACCCATTCCTAATCTAGTCAAAGGAATGAGGCATTCAGGGCAGGTTTTGCCACTAGAGCATCATAATGGCCACATGGCAGGATCTGCTGGGGTACATGGAGTGGGGACAGTACCACAGTTCCACAGCCACAGTGACACTCCTACAGCTTTGACTAGGTCCCATACTAGGAGATACATTCGACTGCCCTGGTCTCCGTAGAATGACCAGACAGAATCTACATGACAATCCATTCCCATCAATTCCATGCACAACAGTACATCATGTGGCCATCGGCAATTTGGCATGTGGTGTGTTTGGCAACCTGAAGGGCTCAGTGATTCATGATAGGCCTTCCACAAAACGGTTTAGCAAAGCCATATGTGGTTTGAAAGATCTGTGGCACTATACACATTGCTCACATGATTCTCAGGTGACTCATACAACATACATACACAGATTATGCTGTCATGCACCTACATGTTGTACAACATTTACAACAATCATGAGGAAAGAGATGTCATTGAATGGCAGTAATGTCTCCTTGCCTAGTTATGTGCATCCAACACAGGGATGATCTAGAACCCCAAAAACCTCAAAAAACACAATGTGACTGAACTTAAAATATGGTACTGACCATCAATACCTGCACATTCTATATCCCATTGATGCCACACAGACTGCAACAACAGGTACACAAGAAGTGTAACTGGCCCACAGGGGCACAATGTAGTCTCTGAAGAGGAAAAGGATGGTGATTTACATAGAACAATTGTGCAATGAGGTACTTACTTGCTCCTCTGGTGAGCCATAGAGCTGTGCATACATGGGTAGGACCTCAGCTCCTCTGCAGAGAAGGAAGGGGCCTTTTCACCTGCAAACATGACATAATTGCTCCTAGAGGCAGCACACAGCAGCTCAGGCTGTGCAAATGTTGCTGGCAGCAGTGTCAAGAGTCATGTGAGTAAATTTGCAGAACATGGTGGTCACGTCTGCCACATACGCAGTCGTCGCCGCCAGTGGACATAGTCATTGGGCCGTGATAGCCACTGGCAACAACGTTAGCCTATGGCTGTGTCTGCCGCAGTTGCAACCACCTACTGCCATGACGACTTCCGCCGGCAGTCGCAAGTAGTTCCTAATGTCTAGTAGAGTAGGTAGGGCATCTACCATTTTGGCAGCCTGAAATGCTGTTTTGTGCTTTATAAACTGTGTCACAGCTACAAAACAGGTTTTTTTACCTCACAAACATCCTTATCCTGTCTTGCCATGTAGGTCCTACTACTCAACCACAATTGTAGTATGGTGCAGGGCACAGATGGCATTAAACAGCGGGGCACAGCCCACCAACTCCGGCGGTCATTTTGGTGGTCGGGATATACACACACATTTCGACGGGCAGTTATGTTGCACATCTGTGAGTTTCATCCAAATGAATGTTGTGGACACATGTCTTAAAAACCATGAGGGGTCACATGTGACCCTTGTGTGTTTTGTGGCTGTGATGTGTACTGTGTTTCATGTCTATACAGCCAGAAATGCTTTGTCACATGATCTCATTGACATGCATCATGTATGTTGCTGTGGACAGACTGACTAATGTTAAAAGTCATGTCTTGTCATGCATAGGTACCCTGGGAGAGGGAGGATGTGACAACATTATGTCTACCGTCTACTGTCAGACCTTACAGACCATGGAGCAAAGGCCCATTATCATGTACTGCCACCTGGATAGGCAAACAATAGTGGATTTATGTCTTCAGTTGGAGACAGATCTGACACCTACTATTAGTTATCCAACCAGCATACCACCCATCGTACAAGTCATGTCAATATTGAACTTCCTAGCCACATGGACCTTCCAACAAACAGTGGGCCTATCTTCTGGTATGTCCAAACCCATGTTCAGTTAAGTGTTGAAGGATGTCCTCTCAGCAATGTTGAAACACATTGACAGCTACATCTGGTTTCCATGATGTGAGGATTTAGTCTATGTGAAGGCTGACTTTTATGGTCCTGCACGCCTCCCGCAGGCCAATGAACATGTTTATCATAACAGAAAGAATTTCCATTCCATCAACGTACAAGTTTTCTGTTTGGTAGATCTCCACATTTCACATCTGTGCCCATTATCAGGGTTCAGCCCATGATTCCTTCATAATGCAGAACAGCACCATAGCCCTGATAATGTCACAACTGTACCCAGAGAGGGTCTGGCTGGTTAGTAAGGCACATCTGTCCTGATTGTTTTTGTGTGTGTGCAATGTCAGGTGATACAATCAGTAAGTGATTGACTTATTGTTGCACATATGTCCCATTCCTTAACAGGGGATTCCGGCATATCCGAACTGTCCTTGGTTGTTGACACCACTAAGGAATCCAACTACGGCAGGATAAGTCCACTTCAGTGAGACCCATGGAAGAACACCATGGGCAGTGGAGTGGGCTTTTGGGCTACTGAAGGACAGATTTGGGTGTCTGGACAGGTCTGGTGAAGCCCTCCTCTACTCACCCGGAAAGGTGTGACAGATCACTGTGGCATGTTGCATGCTCCACAACATCACCCTGTGGAGGAATATCTCGTACATCCCAGAGGAGGGGGAGCCTGCAGTGCTACTGGATGAGAATCGTGAAATGCCAAGGGAGGATGCCACTGGTGAAGACAAAAGAGCCGACTTGTGGGAAGATCTCATCAACAGCTACTTTTCATGAGTGTGAGTATGTCTTGTGATGTAATGACTCTGACTGTACAATAAACTGTAGTCATGAGAATGTGTGGAGTTGAGTTTTAGAAACAAACAGGGAGCTGATATTCTGCAATATTCAGTCAAAGGCTGCTTGATGAGTTAGCTTTTGACATATCCCTAACTTTATGATGTTGCTTTCTTTGTCTCAGTTTCCTTGCAATGTAATTACATTTCCAGGTGCTTGCTATGTGATTTGTTTAATAGATATGTTTTCAAGCCTATATTCATTGTTTTGTCATTGTACATGTACCTTCACCATGATATCCTCATGTGGGCATTTTCAGAGTATTGGCAGGTATCTGATGCTGTTCTGACATACAAAGTGAACATGGAGTGCTCTAGGTAATATAGGTCACAGGTTTAGGGTATATGAGACCTGTATCAAGACAGCTTGCACAGTGTTTGGGTGGGAGATCAGAAGTGCACAATGGACTTGTTTTGAGTGCTGTGGTGGGCCAATTGCATCATGTGTGTCATGATGTGGGCATGAGATATGTATTCATAGATTGCAACCAAGTAATTTTCTCTTCACATTGGGTAAACACTATTCTTGTGTGTCCTGTGTGTGGCTGTAGATGTGTTTCATCATTGCAGGCCATGGTGTTGTTGGATGGAGTTAGAGGAAAAGTGCCACCTGTAAATTGCAGTCAGGTCACTCTCTGTACTACACACACTTGATCAATGTTATCCGCCCAGATGAGTACATTGCAATTGAGATTTCAGTAACAGATGTATTGTAGCTTGCGACCACTGTGCTAGTGTTTGGGATTACAGGAATAATGCCTGCCGGGAGTTGTAGTCATGTCAGTGCTTGTATGACCCACGCTTGACTTATGTTATCTCCCCAGGTGTGTAACCTTAAATTGATAGATAACAAATAGGCGTATTTGGACAAGTGAACACTGTTCTGGTGTTTGAAGTTATAGGAACAGTGCCTGCTGGAAGTTGAAGTCATGTCAGTCCCTGTACTATACACACTATACAAATGTCCTCTCCGCAGGTGAGCAAACTTCAATTGCGAGTTGCCCAATTGAGGCCTTTGGACAGGTGAACACGTGGCTGGTGTAACAGTAATTGAGGCAAATTCTGATCATGCATGACAAAGAATTTTTCTGACATTTTTTGTGTTGTAACTTAACAGACTCCACTCCCGCAAGTATTTCTGTCAAAGAGATGTAATGGGGCACTGGGCGGGCCACCACCAGTCTTCTTGGCCTGAAGTTGTTGCCTGGAGACCAGGGAACTGACCTTTCCCCTGCGGTCCTTCTACCTCTTCCTGATGTCCTCCGTTGTGCGCAGAGTGTTGCCTACAACATTCACTCTGTCAACAATCCTATCCTACTGAGAGGAGTATGCTGAACTTGTGCTCCAAACAATTGTGGCTCCACTCCTATGATTTTATCCACCATGACTCTTAACTCATCTTCAGAAAACAGGGATTTTTGGAACGTGACATGGTGGAATAAAAAAAAGCAGGTGACAGTGACTTACTAAACAGGAGACGTGCAATAGGGTGTGAATGTACAAAAGTGTGTGCAGGGTGTTCAATGGGATGGTGAAAAAAAAGAGGTGTCTAATCTGTGTACTCTACAAAATAAAGTGCTCGGGCTTCGTTGTCTTGCTGTGTAAATACAAAGGATTTTGGTCTGTCAAGGGGTGTGTTTTATAGTGCCCTTTGCAGGTGTGTCCAGTGTGGCAATGTGTGTCAGCTGTGTTGTTTTCAAATTCATCCAATTTGCAGTTATGTATTATTTTGCTGACCGCGGACAGCAGTGAGTGGGACCGCCATTGGCTGACCGCCATGGGGGGGGTTTATGATGAAGCCACTCATGCTGGAACCACGCATGCCTTAACAATGTGGTCGGAACCAAGACCACGTTGTTTCCACGCATGCCTTTACAAAAAATGTTAATTGTAAAAGCATGCCTAGTAAAGGAATGTGTGGAAAAGGCATGCAAAACCGAATGCGCGGTTCTATCAGACTACCCCCTGACCCGCCCTGAGGCCCAAAACTAAATCCACCTCTAATACTTAAACTACCCTGATCCCCCCACCCACCCTGAACCCTAAAAAACGATCCTAATCCCCCCACCTCAGCCCCATAAACTGAAGTACCCCGAAACCCCCACCCCCGTAAACCTAAAAAAAAATACACCAACCCCCCACCCCTGCCCCATAAAAGTAAACAACCCAAATGCCCCCCACCCGCCCTGAGTCCTAAAAAAAAACCTATCCCGACCCCCCTAAAAAGTAAACTACCCCAGCCCACCCACCATGAGCCCTAAAAAAAATTACAAAAACTACACCGACCCCTAAAAACTAAACTACCTCGACATCCCCCACCCGTCCTGAGCCCTCAAACCTTCCCCCCTAATAAGTAAACTACTCTAAAAAGCCCTAAAAAAAGGTATAATGATCCCCCACCCCAGCCCCTAAAAACTAATTTACCCCGACCCCATCTCCCACCCTGAGCTGTAAAAAAAACAAAAATACCCCAACCTCCCATCCCTGCACCTAAAAACTAAAGCTAAAGTACCCCAACACCCCCCACCCTAAGGTCTAAATCCACACCCACTGCTAAAAACTACCCACCAACCCTGCCCCAAACCCACTTGCCTCACTGCGTTTTCTCCCGATCCTCCCTCCTCTTTACTCCTCCTTCCTCCTTTCCGTCCTTAAACCTTCCCCCACTCTAAATAAAAAATATAACCAACCCCCTACTCCTGCCCCTAAAAAAAAAAAAATAGCCCAACCCCCCCACCCTAAGCCCAACCCCCCCACCCTAAGCCCTTAAAAAAATACCCAATCCCCCACCCCATAAAAAACAAAATAGCCCGCTCCAGAGCCCAACCCACCCCAATCCCTTAATCCAGCCCTCACCCCTTCCCAAGCCTCACTTACCTCACTGTGTCTTCCATGTCCTCTCCCGAACAAAGCATGGCCTTTTCCGTGCCTTAATGTGTATGTGTAGTTCAGCACATGTGTGGTTAAGGCACAGAAAAAGTCATGCGTTGTTTAGGCAAGCATGGTTGCGCTTGCGTAGGAAACATCTGCGTTGTTTACAACGCGTGGAGGAGAACGTTTCCCCCATGGGGGTCCGCTACGCCTATTGTGTGCTTGTAATAAGGTCAGTGGTTAGTCGCTGTGCTGCAGTGCTGGAGGTTGAACCGCCTATTTTCAGGCTTCCACGCTGCTGGTGGTCTGCCTTTTTGGTTGTCGGTGACGGTCCTGCCTGTATGACTTGTGATAAGGCAATCTGAGAGACCGCCAACATAGCGGTCTTTTCAGGACCGCCAACATGGCAGTCTGGCAGGTCGACCGCCAAACTCTTAATGAGGCCTTTAGTCTTTATCTCTCATGGGGGGCATATCGGGGTGGTTACCCCAATTTGCCTGCACTGTGGTGGCAGACAGCATGAGAGCAAAGAACCAAATCTGTAACCATATGAAGATCACATTGACATTACGTTGACTTCACTGGGTCCAAATATTGTGTCTAATACACTAGACCCACTCACAAATGTGGGGTACCATTTTTATCTAGAGAAGCGTGGAAATGCAGGAAAGTATGACTTTTGAGGTTGGCTACTGTTGGGTGTCTAGATGTTAGAAGTATCTGTAGCTTTCGGATTCCTCTGGGTGTCAGCCCAATTCTCCTAGTTGTACACATAGAATATGCAGGAAACTGTATTTTTAGGCAATGTTATGACATTTATCGGGCATTCTTGGTGAGAAAATGTACTAGGATCTACATAACAATACCCTGAATTCTCCTGGGTCAGTAGCTTCCAGAAAAACCAAGGACTGATATGGTTGCAGTAGTAGCAGCTGTTCCAGTGCCTGAATACTGCAGACACACCCCATTGAATGTTTGAGAACGTTAGATATTTATAGACATAATTATGATGTTTGCAAGATATCCTGGGTAAGACAAGGTAGTGGGATACATGCAAGCCATGCAAACCACATAAGCCACACCATTATGGACTCCACCAGGTGTCTAGTTTTCACGAATGATTAGGACTGGTATGTTTACCTGCGTGCAGGCCAACCCCAGATCCAAATACCGCAGCAACTGTCATTCCTCAATGACTGATTTTCAATAGAAAAATCCTAATGTTCCACATTGCATTCTGGGGCCTTTCTGTTTCCACCATTGCAAATAGAATACTGCTTTTATTGGGAGATGTATGGGAATGTTGGATAGTAGGACTTTTCCACAATTTTCCCACCGAGAAATGTGAGGAAAACTCTGATTTTAGTGATAGTTTGAAAATGCACATGTTATTTTGGGTAAGATAGCAGGATCCATGCAAACCACACCAGTCTGATTTTGCCTGTTTGTCTATTTTTCAAATATGTCTGGGGTTGGTTTCACTGGGTACTGGCCTATCCCAGTCCCAAATTCTGCCAATACCCCATCCATAGAATGATTCAGTTTTCAAGAAATAATCTTGTTGCTACTGTAGAGGGGGTTATGAGTAATCAAAAGGCATGCTTGCTTTGTACTGTGAACATTTTATCTAAATGAATTAACGAATGAAACATGGCAAACAACTCTTGAAAAAATATTATAGAAATTCCCCATTGATGCAGATCACATGCAGCCTCATTCTGCTAGAGTGCTGTCAGCATGACTCTGACAATCATCTGATGTGGCCTTTTCTATTCTAACCATGACCTCATGTTTTGTAATATAATGTCTAGGATGTATAAAGACTGAACTGAGCATCTGATTTACCTGCCCTCTGGATGTTTTTTCATCATATGCTAAAGCTCCTTAGGCATTTCTCAATCAATGAACTATTATATTTTCCAGGGGCAACAAGACTGGCTTTTGTGGAGCACCGAATTCCATGTTAAAAATGATGAGGCCTCGGTGTTGTCATAGAGAATAAATACACTGCGAAGACAGCAAAAAATAGATTGTCTCCTGATGTGTCAAATATGTGAGTTCCATTCCACTTTGCTTTCTACCTTTCCTCGCATTCGCAGGATCAACTAAATATTTTTCAGAAACCCCTTCCCTTTTACGAATAGGTTATCACTTCAAGTTAGGAGTCTGTAACTTTTCAGTGGTTCCAGTTTCAAACCATTGATATATATGTACTGAATCACAGTTTGGAAGGGACAGCCACCACATGACCCTCCAAACTGTATTTTAGTAACCATTTGGAAATCCATTTTAGGAGCTGGTACAAGTTTACCAACTCCTAAAATAGGATTTGAATGAGAATGTTTATGGCTGCAAAATAGGTTAATACATCTGACTCCTAGATGAAACTAAGTTGAATGCACGTTGTGTCTATTTGCTGTGCACCACTGCATCTGGGATACTTGCATGCCATCTGTAATGTGTCGCCTACTCAATGTTCACAGAATATCTTTGCAGCCACCCACCACCACTTAAATTCCCCACAATTTAAATTATAAACCATGACTGCTATTAATACTCCTTCACATATATTTTAAATAACTCACAAGCCACTCCAAGCGCAAAATCTCGTTCGTAGAGGGGGTAGAAATGTAACCTTCAGCTTGAAATCAGCGATTGTGTAGAAATATTTACATAACACAAATAGTTACAAAATAAAAATGTAAAAATGAAAAAAGGCTTGCTGCTTAACATTTGGAAACCCTCTTCCTCGAACACTCATCCCACGCATTGCCATACAAAATAAGGTAGTTTGGTGGAATAAAATCAGTTACAGAGGTCTGCCTCCTAAATGTAGGTTATAGGTTTGACGCCCATACGGCCATCTCAGCTCTTTATAAGACATCATCAATAAGATGAGTACCATTGATGAAGACAAACTTTGCGATGCTGCGAAGCGAAAGTTAAGTGACAGAACACTGTGTAAGCATTCAGATGCTATGTATGGTTCTTACTGAGAACCTCTACGGTGAATGACCAAATTATAGAACTATTTATTTGCTGCAATGAACACGCATCTCCGGGGAAAAAGTTGTCCCCACTGTTGCCACGCCAAGAAGGAATTCTAGGGTGCTCTGACAAGGATCTCTGCATGTAAATGCAGTGCTGGCTATAGTACAGCTTTGGAAGAGGCAAGAGGGATGGCAGGGAGGGTGGTGTAGGTTGACGACAGGTGGACAGCTATTTTTACTTTTTTTACATTTAGGACAGGGTGGAGAGGCCATGATATGCATGGCTCCTCCTTTACTTCTCTGACCCTGTATAGCAGATGAAAGTGGAGGCAAATGATTCTGGGGGCCACACAGAACACAATAGTGATAGGTAAAAAGTGAGTATTGGAGATTTTTTTGTTTTCACCTTGGGATTCTAAATGACATCTTGGACAACTCAAACTTTGCTTTCATTGTCTGATGTCACTCAGAACCCTGAGGTGAGAAACAATTCGGTTATTCACTTTTACACGTCTATATTTCTATATATCGTTCAGATTTTATGTCACACTCAGAATTAATACTGCCCTGTAGCACTATTTCCTTCAAAGGCTATATTCACTATATAAAATATCATCACTTCAGGGACCAGCTGTCGAGGCAACTACTAAGAAACATTTACAATATACAAAAAAAATCTCTAATGACATTTATGACATCATTGGAAACCTGTTGATGTAGGTGGAACAGTTATAAATTAGTCAGTGCTTTGTGATTAGGCTGCATGGGATAATATACCCCTAACCTATCTTATAACGATATTGAAGGCCATGAGGACCCGTATTACAATAAGGACGCACTTAAAACAGGACACAAACAGGGAGTGTGAGCCCTATTATGGTGAATGTGCTTTCCACAGGGCAGCCGCAAAGTCGCACTACCATAAGGGGCAGAGCATTTAAGTGAAATGCTGAGTGGATGCTTCAAAGTCACTCCGTGTTTGTCAGTGCAGGCTGCACCCACCTGCACTTTCAAGAGGGATTAGAGATCCCCTTGCAGGTAGGTGCAATGAGTGACTGATCATCTCATTTGCATGTGGCCATGCCACCATGTAAATGCTCGCTTGAGTTAGCGCTGGCGCTACATGTGTGCCCGGAATATCTGTATTACAGAAGGGGTTGCACAAGCATCTGTGGCCCACTCTGTAAAACCGAGGTGCCCCGAGGATGCACAAAGTGGGTGCACATGCCCATTGCATCCCCCAGGGGTGCTTGCTGTAATACAGCCTCAGTAACTCTGTGGACTTATGAAGGAACATGGCTGAAAGTGGCCCATGGCAAAGTTCATTTACAAGGCCGACCGTCCTTTCAGAGACATCAGTCGGTCAGAAAATGTACCTATTTCCATCTAAACCAGTCTACCTTTGGAATAAAGATCAGCCTTTGAAGAAATGCTTTCTTAGCTGTGAGACGTCCATTCGTCATCATCATCATCCTCATCCATGATCTCCGCACCAGACCCTCCCCGTCCCTGTGTATCAAGGCATTCCACCCTCTAAAGGAGGTGTAAACACAATCTGCACATGTGCACATTTTCACTGACCGAGATCTCTTTTCATCTTCCGTGACTCCAAGCAAAACTGAGCACCATTCACGGTTTGTAGGCAGTGCCACTTTAAAACAAACATTTACAATGCAATGGGTCTTGCGTTTGCTCGAGTTACAGCTAATAGCTTTGTAAATTCCTAACTGGACTTTTCTTGCCGCATATATTGAAAATGAAAAGTAATGAGTTGACATAAGGGAGCCAATTCAAAGCTCCGTGGCTGCCATGAACATGACCACGAAGGAGAGGCACAAAAGGAAAAATAATTTTGCTCGCAGTCAAACATATCGGCAGTAGTGCAATTATCCATGTAACAGGGTCCATGGCCAAGGCCATAACAAAACTGCCCCAAGGAGGGACAAAGGTAAAGCATTTACCAATGATAACAAAGGATTTTTGGTTGAAAGGCAAGCTCATGAAGGAGTGATAGTGATGGGCGTGCGGTGGGCGTGGCTAAACGCTCACAGAGACATTACAACAGGCCAGAGCGTTTGCGCGCTCGACGTAAAAAACATGACTGCTCAAAGGTGTTGAACAATTATAAACGTCTTTTACAGTCTTTTAGCTATAGTTGACTATCCATGAGAGCAAAAATGTCACATGGAGGTTGATAAAGAAGTATTTAAGAGCAGCATTCCTCTAGTGGTAGGTCGCTCCCCCTGCCGCTGCAGCTCCTCCAAGTTCCCGAGTTCCTGTGTTCCTGAGACCCACCTAACTGTAAGTACCCCCCTCCTCCCAGCCCCTCGCCCTGCCCCGCGCCACTCACCTTCTCTCCTGCTCCTGCTTCTTTTCCTCCTCTCTGTCTCTTCCTCCTCGCCCCCCCTCTGCAATCTTCTTCTGTGTTCTTCTGTTCTTCCCTTCTGTTCTTCTGTGTTCTTCCGGTCTTCTGTGTTCTTCTTCTCTGTTCTTCTCGGTGCTTCTGTGTTCTTCTTCTCGGTTCTTCTGTGTTCTTCTCTGTTCTTCTCTGTTCTTCTCTGTTCTTCTGCTCTTCCGATCTTCTGTGCTTCTGTCTTCTGTTCTTCTGTCTTCTGTTCTCCTGTCTTCGGCTCTTCTACCTCCTCCGTCTTCTTCCCCCGAGCCTGCCCTCCTGCTCCTTCCTCATCCCCCTCCCTCACTCGCCTCCCCCTCTCTCACCCCTAGCTAACCCGTTCGCTATCTACCTCCCTCACTCCTCCTATCTTCCTATCTCTCTAGCTCCCTATCTCACTATCTAACTCCCCCAATCTCCACCTCCTCCTACCTACCTATCTGTCTATCTATCTATTTCCCTATCTATCGACTTCTCTATCTATTTTCTCTATCTATTTCTCTATCTCTCCCCCCCTCCCGCCACCCCCTCTACTACCTATCTCCCTATCCTCTCACTCTACCTCTCTCCCTCACCCACCTCTACAACCCCCCCTCCCCTATCTTCACAACCCTACTCCTATCTCTCTCCCTAACCTCCAAACCTCCTAACACTCACCCTCCTCCACCCTAAACCCCCTCCCCCAGCTCCTCTCACTCTACCTGTCCCCCCCCTCCCTCGCGCTTTCCCGCCGCGACCTCCTGCACGCCCCGCCCCCCAGCTCCCATTCGCCCCCAGCTGACCCCTCCCCCCCCCTCCTACCTCTTATGGCGGCCGCTGCGCGACAGTGGTAGCGACCCTTGACCCAAGGGTAGGTCGCTCCCCCTGCCGCTGCAGCTCCTCAAAGTTCCCGAGTTCCTGTGTTCCTGAGACCCACCTAACTGTAAGTACCCCCCTCCTCCCAGCCCCTCGCCCTGCCCCGCGCCACTCACCTTCTCTCCTGCTCCTGCTTCTTTTCCTCCTCTCTGTCTCTTCCTCCTCGCCCCCCCTCTGCAATCTTCTTCTGTGTTCTTCTGTTCTTCCCTTCTGTTCTTCTGTGTTCTTCCGGTCTTCTGTGTTCTTCTTCTCTGTTCTTCTCGGTGCTTCTGTGTTCTTCTTCTCGGTTCTTCTGTGTTCTTCTCTGTTCTTCTCTGTTCTTCTCTGTTCTTCTGCTCTTCCGATCTTCTGTGCTTCTGTCTTCTGTTCTTCTGTCTTCTGTTCTCCTGTCTTCGGCTCTTCTACCTCCTCCGTCTTCTTCCCCCGAGCCTGCCCTCCTGCTCCTTCCTCATCCCCCTCCCTCACTCGCCTCCCCCTCTCTCACCCCTAGCTAACCCGTTCGCTATCTACCTCCCTCACTCCTCCTATCTTCCTATCTCTCTAGCTCCCTATCTCACTATCTAACTCCCCCACTCTCCACCTCCTCCTACCTACCTATCTGTCTATCTATCTATTTCCCTATCTATCGACTTCTCTATCTATTTTCTCTATCTATTTCTCTATCTCTCCCCCCCTCCCGCCACCCCCTCTACTACCTATCTCCCTATCCTCTCACTCTACCTCTCTCCCTCACCCACCTCTACAACCCCCCCTCCCCTATCTTCACAACCCTACTCCTATCTCTCTCCCTAACCTCCAAACCTCCTAACACTCACCCTCCTCCACCCTAAACCCCCTCCCCAGTTCCTCTCACTCTACCTGTCCCCCCCCTCCCTCGCGCTTTCCCGCCGCGACCTCCTGCACGCCCCCGCCCCCCAGCTCCCATTCGCCCCCAGCTGACCCCTCCCCCCCCCTCGTACCTCTTATGGCGGCCGCTGCGTGACTGCGCAGCGGGCGCGCGTAGCGGGCACGCCGCTGGCGCGCCAGAGGCGCGCCAGAGGTAAGCCCGTCTGCGCCCGTCCGTGCCTGGCCCACGCCCAGCGCCACGACCCCTGGTCCCCAGCTCCCCCAAGCCCCGCTGATCCGCTACGACCCCACCACCCTCCACGCCCTCAACCCAGGGCGCTCCAAAACCTGCTTCCTAGCTCACCCCAAACGCACCCATGGACCCTTCGCCTGCAACTCCTGCAAACGCATCTTCCACCACGCAACTACCACAACCACAAGCCCACGCGCCATCAACCACCTCAAGTGCATCCTGATCAACGCTCGTTCCGTCCACAAGCACGCCGTTGAACTTTGGGACCTCCTGGACTCCACAGCCCCGGACGTCGCCTTCATCACGGAGACATGGATGAACGCCTCCTCTGCTCCAGACATCGCTACCCGCCATCCCCGAAGGCTACAAGATCTCCAGAAAAGACCGCACCAACCAAGTAGGAGGAGGTGTCGCCATCATCTTCAAAGACTCCATCAGCGTCACCACCTCCACCGAAGACCCCCCCCTCGCCGCTGAACACCTGCATTTTCAGATTCGCACCGACCCAAGGACCACCCTCAGAGGATCCCTCGTCTACCGTCCTCCCGGACCTCGCGCCTCTTTCAGCGACGCCATCGCCGACTTCATCTCCCCGCACGCCCTCGCCTCACCGGACTACATCCTCCTAGGCGACCTCAACTTCCATCTGGAACAAAACAACGACCCCAACACCACCACCCTGCTCGACAACCTCGCCAACCTCGGCCTCAAACAACTGGTGAACACCGCCACCCACATCGCCGGACACACGCTCGACCCTATCTTCTCCGCCAGCAAACACGTCTTCTTCAGCCACACCTCTGCCCTACACTGGACCGACCACAGCTGCGTCCACTTCACATTCCGACGCGAGACCTCCCACCTCCGCACTCAACCCATCCCTCATCGACAGTGGAACAAGATCCCTGAAGAGCAACTCTTCTCCGCTCTCGCCGCCAACCAACCCACCCTCACCACCGACCCCAACGACGCAGCTCTCAACCTCACAAACTGGATCTCCAACTGCGCTGACAACCTTGCTCCCCTCAAACGCACGCATCGACAGACCAACACCAAAAAACCTCTCTGGTTCTCTGACACCCTCAAAGAATCAAAGAAAACTTGTCGTGCCCTTGAGAAGGCCTGGCGCAAGGACCACACCGCTGACAACATGACCGCCCTCAAGAACGCTACACGCGAACGCCACCACCTGATCCGCACTGCCAAAAGGAACTTTTTCACCGACAGACTAGACAAAAACAGCCACAACAGCAGAGAACTCTTCAGCATCGTCAAAGAGTTCTCCAACCCCAGCGCCAGCGCCAACGCCGTCACGCCCTCACAAGATTTGTGCGAATCCCTCGCCACTTTCTTCCATCGCAAGATCAGCGACCTCCACGACAGCTTCGGACACCAGACCCAACCATACACCACTGAACCCGCTTCCCCGGACATCACCCTCAACAACTGGACCCACATCAACACGGAAGAAACCAAATCCATCATGAACTCTATCCACTCCGGCGCCCCTTCGGACCCCTGCCCGCACTTCATCTTTAACAAAGCCGACGACATCATCGCCCCGCACCTCCAGACCGTCATCAACTCTTCTTTTTCTTCTTTTTCTTCTGCTACCTTCCCCGAATGCTGGAATCCCCGGAAGCACGCTGAAGTCAACGCCCTACTAAAGAAACCTACGGCTGACCCAAGCGACCTGAAAAACTTCCGCCCCATCTCTCTTCTACCTTTCCCAGCCAAGGTAATAGAAAAGACCGTCAACAAACAGCTGACCACCTTCCTGGAAGACAACAACCTGCTCGACCCTTCACAAACCGGATTCCGAACCAACCACAGCACGGAAACCGCCCTCATCTCAGTCACAGACGACATCAGAACCCTGATGGACAACGGTGAAACAGTCGCCCTCATTCTCCTCGACCTCTCGGCTGCCTTTGACACCGTCTGTCACCGCACCCTAATCACCCGCCTACGCTCCACCGGGATCCAAGGCCAGGCCCTGGACTGGATCGCCTCCTTCCTCGCTAACCGCTCCCAAAGAGTTTACCTCCCTCCGTTTCGCTCAGAACCCACCAAGATCATCTGCGGCGTACCTCAAGGCTCATCGCTCAGCCCGACACTCTTCAATGTCTACATGAGCCCCCTCGCCGACATCGTATGCAAGCACGACATCATCATCACCTCCTACGCCGACGACACCCAACTTGTACTCTCCCTCACCAAGGACCCCGCCAGCGCCAAGACCAACCTACAAGAGGGTATGAAGGACGTCGCAGATTGGATGAGGCTCAGCCGCCTAAAGCTGAACTCTGAAAAAACGGAAGTCCTCATCCTCGGCAACACCCCGTCCGCCTGGGACGACTCCTGGTGGCCCACGGCCCTCGGCACCGCACCGACCCCCGCAGACCACGCCCGCAACCTCGGCTTCATCTTGGACCCTCTTCTCACCATGACCAAGCAAGTCAACGCCGTGTCCTCCGCCTGCTTCCTCACTCTCCGCATGCTCCGTAAGATCTTCCGCTGGATCCCCGCCGACACCAGAAAAACCGTGACCCACGCCCTCGTCACGAGCCGCCTGGACTACGGCAACACCCTTTACGCCGGGACCACAGCCAAACTCCAAAACCGCCTGCAACGCATCCAAAACGCCTCGGCCCGCCTCATCCTCGACGTACCCCGCAACAGCCACATCTCCGCACACCTGAGACACCTGCATTGGCTCCCAGTCAGCAAAAGGATCACCTTCTGTCTTCTCACCCACGCACACAAAGCCCTCCACAACAAGGGACCGGAATACCTCAACAGACGCCTCAGCTTCTACGTCCCCACCCGCCCCCTCCGCTCCGCTGGCCTCGCACTTGCTGCCGTCCCTCGCACCCGCCGCTCCACGGCGGGTGGGAGATCTTTCTCCTTCCTGGCGGCCAAGACCTGGAACTCCCTCCCCACCAGCCTCAGGACCACCCAGGACCACTCCGCTTTCCGGAGACTCCTAAAGACTTGGCTGTTCGAGCAGCGATAACCCCCCCTTTCCCCCCTAGCGCCTTGAGACCCGCACGGGTGAGTAGCGCGCTTTATAAATGTTAATGATTTGATTTGATTTGATTTAGTGTAAATTGTAAATAAAATGCCAGATGTGATTGAAATTGGGAAGTTCACTCAAAGCCTAATTGAAAACTCATTCATTTGTACATGAGGGTCCCTGGGAATGGCACATAATATAAATGCCCTGGATACCAAAGGCACCTGACCAGCTGACGACTTTCTCCCAAGGCCTGTGGTCGTGGCAGCTCTGGCCACGGCTGCCCCCGAGGAGCTTAAGCGAACCACGCGCACAGCTTCTTCAAAGGCCCCATTTTCAGAAATCTGATTAGGGTTTAAGCGGCTACTGATTAAAAGACACGCGCTGGTGCTTTTCTTCCCTTTCTATCACTTTCTGTTTTGAGGATTCACAATTCTTTGATCTCTTCTATTACTGCAAAAAGCGTTTTATTAAATAATAACGGCGCGAAATTGAATGAGAAAAGTATTGAGAGTCCTCATCATAAGCACAGCTACAGGAATGTGATTCTGTGGCCGCGACATTTTCCCTGTAAGTATGACATAGCTACCGTTCCTACGTAAGCCATCACCGGCTGTATAATTTGCAGATTTGACCAAAATTGTTTCTAGTTTAAAGAGATCACAAGTCAATAAAGTCGCTGCACATGCAATATTTTTAGCTCTCTGACCACCTTTAGCTGTTGATTTTTGTAACCAGGTATTTATTTAGCAGGGCCAGACTGGGTAGCCAAAGCAGCCCTGGCAAAGTTTGTCATACCAGCCCCCATAGTGTACATAGCGACCGAGCCTGACCACTACCATGGGGCTTGGGAGGTTCTCTCCCCACAAGAAAATTTCGGAAAGAATGGCAAAGACGGAGCATGCTACAACATATTTTTAATTATATATTACATTTTATTCGCTTTTAAAGCATAGTAAATTATGACCTTACAGTGCACTACGATACCTCAATCTTTATTGGGGCTGTTCAATGACTTCCTCTCCATCACCCTCCAACAGTGCCTGTCATGTGTGCGGAACCTCTCACTTACATGTATTTTATTTGTTTTATAGCACCTCTTTTACCAGTGTAGGGTGTTGCAGCACTTTACATTACACACACACAGACATTGAATCTTATGTGTGTAATTGAGTGTACAGAAAGCGTTACATAAGACAAAGGGGACTACAAGGTGTAGGATTCACACGTCATCCATACAGGTAGTAATGCTATTTAAGAGTGCTTGGTCTAGGGAAGCATACACTCAGGATTCAGACTGTAGCACAGTGGTTAGGGTTGACTTTACTAATGACAACTTATTTCTACCCAAACAAACCCTTTTTTTAAAAATTAGGATAATCAAAGAAAGGGAAAAACATAACTTTCTAACCTGTACCATGCAGTTTGCATGCAGTTATTTGGTGGCAGTCCATAGCTCACTGTGCTAGATTACAATTGTAACTTATGAACTGCACAGTAACAAAAGGATATCTGTAACAGAAGCAGTATCCCACTGAGCATTGGACATAAAATACTATTCTGTGACCTGCACAGTACGCTTTCTTTACAGCAGGCATACTAACCCTATGTGCTACCCTGATGAGTCACAACTGTCACTAGACAAAACTCCAATCCCTCTCCAGCAGGCAAATTAATAACCAGAGTTTCTTGGCATTTTTATTGTTGGCTGAAAACTGTTGCATATACAAGAAACTCTAGTGCTTTTAAAACTGCTGCACTGCTACAAACCTGGACCCTCATGTAACAAAAGTGGGCCCACCCTTAGAGCCTCCTGGGAAAATGCTCAATGCCAAGTATGGCCAGTCTAGCCTTGTTAAGTAGAGCTAATGTGCTTAAAAACCTAAATGCTTCCTTGTGAGATTCATACGTGTTTAAGAAATGTGGGGCCATATTTATACTTTTTGACTCAAAACTGCGCTAACGCAGTTTTGCGCCAAAAAAATTAGCGCCGGCTAACGCCATTCTGAAGCACCATGCGGGCGCCGTATTTAATCAATGACGGTAGCCGCGGCGCTGCCTGGTGTGCGTGTAAAAAAACGACGTACACCAGGCAGCGCCGGCGTAAGGGGATATGGGGCTTGGGCTTCAAGAAATGGGGCAAGTCAGGTTGAGTCAATTTTTTCGCCTCAACCCGATTTGCGCCATTTCTTTCGACTCCCAACCCCCATAGAAATGACTCCTGTCTTAGCAAAGACAGGAGTCATGCCCCCTTGCCCAATGGTCATGCCCAGGGGACTTATGTCCCCTGGGCATGGTCATTGGGCATAGTTGCATGTAGGGGGGCACAAATCAGGCCCCCCTATGCCACAAAAAAAATGAAAAAAAACACTTACCTGAACTTACCTTGATGTCCCTGGGATGGGACCCTCCAGCCATGGGTGTCCTCCTGGGGTGGGCAAGGGTGACAGGGGGTGTCCCTGGGGGCATGGGAGGGCACCTCTGGGCTCCTTCAGAGCCCACAGGTCCCTTAACGCCTGCCTTTTGCAGACGCTAAAAAACGGCGCAAAAGCGGCCGTACGTCATTTTTTTCGACCCGCCCACTCCCGGGCGTGAATTTTGCCCGGGAGTATAAATCTCACGCACATGCCTCGGAGTCGATTTTTTAGAAGTGAACGCCTACCTTGCATCTCATTAACGCAAAGTAGGTGTCCACGCTAAAAAATGACGCAAACTCCATGGACTTTGGCGCTAGACGCGTCTAACGCCAAAGTATAAATATGGAGTTAGTTTTGCGTTGAAATTGCGTCAAAAAAAACGACGCAATTCCGGCGCAAACGGAGTATAAATATGCCCAGTAATATATTGTTCTGTAGAACTGTTTTTCATGGAAAGAGGTATAGCGTAATTGGCTTTCCATGCCACAGAATTTCATAACACCTCTAACACAATTCAGTCAACAACAATACAAGGAGGCTAAGGTAAAAGCTGCCACAACCCTGATTTGGGAACAGCCAACAAAACATTGGTTGTACGGTAGTAGTTGATGTCAAGTGCACTCACTACAAATTACCACTTTTTATAGATGAAATATTTGAATAAAAACAATTTTAATTCGTTGTCTGCAAAAGATAGATATATATTTTTTGGTCCACCCAGGCTACAGCATGCAGGTAATTAAATAGGGATTTTTGTATTATTGTAAATTACCTTTATTGTTTAATTTCTGAGCACACGTATTCTCTGTTGGAACTTGTCTTCAACATGTCCACACTATTCTGACTAGCTCTAGACTGATCACCTGTTGACCACTTTCTTATCTCCCGTCCCCTGTACGAAAAGACCATTACAGTAAACACTTACTACCACAACGGAATGTGGTGAATCCATTCACATAACATGCAACCTAAGTATCAACTACCCTTACAAAATGAACTTATTCCTAGTACACCCATATCCATTAGAAAGGCAGTCAACCACACAATGGATCAAGACACTTGATGCTGGGCAATGAATGACCATACACCCGAGCAGAACAAATTGAAAGCTAATCTTTTTCAGCACATAAACCCATGCATATAAGGCACACATAGATTTGTAACAGTATGTTGTTATCCTCTAATATAATGAGTCATTGTACAATACACCACATTACTTTAACCTTACTGGCCACTACCCAATACAATTTGTGGCTAAACAGTATGAAACACAGTCAAATACAAAACCTTCAGCCCACGGTGACTCTGGGCAATGAGAATCCCAGAGCCATTTAGGTGGCTCAGGTTTTGTTAAGGCTTCAAGAAAGTACAATTGTGGGACTGCGCTAACTAAATGCACTTATCCTAACATAACCAGTCGCCTTCTTCTTTCTCATGGTTATATTGTCTTATATCACAGGCAGATTAGGATGTCCTAACCTAACTAGCATGTCCACTTCTCTGCCTGCTACAAACCACAGAGTAGGGCTCTGATTTTTTTACGGGTGCAAGAATTTCACATGCCTGAAGACTGTGCCATTATGCTGTGACTGCACAGCGGTTGCACAGAATCTATTTTTTGTGCTAAATGTACATTGTTGTATTCAAGAGGGAACAACATGGCGGAAGGGAGAGACAGAGAACAAGATCATGGGCTGCTACGACATCAGAATCATTGACAGCTGGAAGTACAAGCCACGTGATGCCCCTGATGGACTTAGGACTTTTTCTGTAGCTGACCCCAGGACGACACATGTCTTCACAGAGCTAGTGGTGCTGGCAGCTCTATGTCCCAGGAGGACCTATTGGGGGAAAACCTGGACTCCACTGCCCCCCAGATGCCTAGCAAGACGGCCAGGAGGCCATGGGGTCTGTGGAGAGCAAAGCAGAGGAGAAGGCTGGCAGAGGGAGCTAGTGGAAGCAGCACTCCACAAGGTGCACCCCTTTTGAGGCCAGGTGGCCTGCTGAAAATTCTTCTGGTTGCCAGAGCTTACCAAAGAACATCAAAATCGGCCAGAAATATTGTTATTTAAAGGAACTGACCTTCAACCACCTGGAAAGAAAACAAATGTGTGGTCCTCTGCTTGATTTCAAGAATTTATCCCTGGGTTGGGCCAGTGGGGGGGGGGGGGAGGAGGGGTTGGGTGGGAACAACTTTAGTTATTTATTTTGGGGTGAGGAGCGGGTATAGAGCCCCCCTCCCCAAGCAAAAGATCAGGCTTGTTGACCTGTCCCATGGGGCCTGACGCACATCCCAAACACTAGAGAGACGGTGCATTTATGATAGACACTGGGACCCCAACCCCAGGGCTTCAGACAACAAAGGAGAGCCTTCTTCCACCCTTCCGCAGCCAGGAGCTAGAAACAAAGGCTCTTCCAACCCTGCAGGAGAAACTGCTGCTGGCTTCCATGCCAATGTGAAAAGTCACCCAGAGAGCTGACTGGGCACCACAGGAGTGGGCTCCCAGCATTGCCCAACGATGAACATGGCTCTGGATGTCTGGGTTGGGATGGGGCACCCATCTTAAAAAATAAGAACAAAAGAAAAGTGTAGAGTGAGGCCGTGCGCATACAAAATTGCAGTGCTTAGGAGGCTACAGGAGTGCAGCAGCCTCCCTTTGTTTAATTCAGATAATTAACCCTATGCCTCCCAGTTCATAGGATGCCTGAATTGGGGAGACTTTTTCAGCATCTTTAAATACTCCCTAGGCTGGTGCTTGTGCTCTACAGCATAGGAGTGTAGGTACCCAAGTGGTTGGTCCTATGGCAGCATTTTATGTGGTCTGAAATGATGGAAGAAAGACTCAGATGAATGTTATTTTGATTTGTAATACTTCATTCACATTAATTAATTTACAATTTGTGCATTCTGACAATCCCATTAAAACAGTAGACATTTTGACCCTTGTATGATTTTATAGAGGTCTCTTCAGGACAAACATGCTGTCTCACAATTCACATACCAAGGCAAACAATAAACGTAGAGACTGGTTGGTATCATCAGCTGTATATTAGACAATATTGTTTTAATACAAGTTTGTCCTGAAGAGACCCTTGAAAAATAATATGACGGTCGAAACATCAACTGTTTTATTGTAATTGTCTGAATGTACAAATACATTTTGGGCACTGTAGCCAATGATTATATCCTGGACTGTTGAATTTTATGACAAAGTTCCAGAAATCTCTTTGTATATATGGATCACTGTAACTAATGCATTTCACTGCACTTTTTGAGCACTACGCCCTTTGCACTTTACTTGATTTATATGACATGTATATAGTAATTGTAAAAAAAAAGTCCCAATAAACCATTGTTGCTTCTTTGTTCACAGAAGATGCAACATGAAGTGCCCTCACAGAGCATAAAACACAAATGGCCCTCAATATTTTCTTCCGGTGTCTGGGTTATTTTGGAGAAAAGGATGAGAAGTTTTGTAGACTGTTTTATTTGTGTTATTTGGGGGGGGGGGGTATAGACACACACACACATAAATAGTCACTAAAAAAACAAAGGTTACACAGATGTTATAGTTCGGGTCAGATTTTACGCACACAAAACCATAGATATTCAACAGTTACAGTTACTCTTATCTCAAGAAACTATAACTCGTGCCCGAAGGTAGCTATAACTTGTGCCCCTGCCATGCACATTTTTCTCATCAATAATTTTATTACTAATTTTGTGGTGATATTATTAATGATCTCATAGAAGATGCCATGACTGATGTAGTATGTGGGGTAATTAACAGTGCATGGCGAAACCACGAGTCCACGTGCCAAAATGGCTGCCAGCATCCTGGGTGTAATGTGTTAGCCAATCAGATCTCAGCATGAGATCTGTTGGATCCGAAGAGGGTCTGAGTCCCTAGATTTAAAATTTAGTTGTTTCTGTAACTACTCGAAAACTACTGAATGGATTTACACCAAGTAAGAAAAAAGGCTCTTTCTGGACCACGAGCTAGCTTTCTGCCATATTTAGTGTAACTCCGTCCAGCAGTTTGAAGTGTAGTCATGTCTAAAATCCCTAAGGGAAATTGCATGGGGAAAACGCGCTCCCACAATGCACAGTTTTCTCAGATCCCCTGGGGCCCAGTCTTCTTTCAGTAGGGGAGGGGGCCACAAAGCCCCCTCTCTGGGCCAGTTTCAGTGCCGGTATACCCCATCACACAGGGCCCAGCCATGTTTCCTGGGTGCCCCACAGGGCACCAAATCAGCAGCATTGGGGACCACAGGGCGAGCCTGCAGTCCTCTCATACACAGGGAGCTGCTAAACATGCAGTGTGTGTGAGAGCAATCGTTTCACCTATTTCCCAGCACAGCTTCTTGGGAGCGGAGTTCGTGTTTGCTCTGACTTGACGGGAGCTGTCAAAGCTCTCGCCAAGTCAGAGCAAACAGCTAAGTCCTGGTGGTGAGCACCCTGAGATATAGCAGAAGCCGGTCCCCAAGGCCATTATTTACTCCACAAGGGGGGCTGTGTGACCTCCCATTCTTGTGCAAAATAAAGAAAGCCCCGGGGATACTCACGCCCTAAGATTACTTTAACTCGTGCCCTCGCCATGTACAGTTGTCTCATCAATAAGTTTATTGCAAATGTTGCATTGAGAGTATGAAAGATGGCATTTAATATGTCATCAATGATACAATATGTGGAGTAATTAGCTGTGCATGGTGAAGGCGCGAGTTATAGTTACCTTAGGGTGCAAGTTTTAGTTACTTGAAAGGACTCTAACTGCTGAATTTCTATGGTTTTGTACGAGTAAATTCAAAACCTAACTATAATGTCCATGTAACCTTTGAATTTCTATTGTTTTTTTAATGTATAGTAATTTTAATTGCTATACGTGAATCCAGCCACCGCAGCACATACCTTTGGTGTGCGCAGTGGTTTTTGGCCAGAGGGCCTGGTCTGTGGCCCAGCCCTGAAGCAAACCCCCTATAAGCACCCAGCCTTGCACCGTGCACTGCCTTCTCCCATGCACAGTAGGGGGTTGCACGAAAGGACTGGCCTGCAGCCAGTCCCTGTGGCCAACCCCCCAACCACCCACCCCGATGTTGTGCACATCCCTTTGCACATGCATGGCAGAAGATAGCTGCGGCCTCTCTGGTTGTGAAAATAGGTTGAGAGGCTGTATCTGGAGGTAAGAGTGGCTGTCAGAGTGTCTGTCTGGGTGTGAGTTCGTGCATCAGTGTTTTGGTGGGTCCTCAGTATGTGCGTGGGTCTGTGAGTGGGTGCATCAGGGTGTCAGTGGGTGTGTAACTGGGTGTGTGATGGTCTGAGTGGGTGTGTGAGTGAGGACGTAACTGAGTGGGTGCATGAGGGTCTGACTGAGTCTGTGAGTGGGTGCGTGAGTGTCTGAGTGGGTCTGTGAGTGTGTGTATATGTAGATGTCTGAGTGGGTGTGTGAGTGGGAGAATTGATTTAAAGAGACAGAGAGCGAGAGAAAGAAAGTGAGAGGGAGAGAGATACAGGCTCTCATAATGAAGACAGCGGTGTTTACCGCCGTGTTCAGGCTGGCGGTCATTTAACTGACCGCCAGCCCCCCTGGGACCCTGTCGGCCGCATAAAGAACATTCTGCTGGGCCGGCGGGTGGAAACATTGTTTCCGCCCACCGGCCCAGCAGAATGCATGGCCGGGACATTGCCGGCGGCTCCACATGGCGCTGCCGTCAATGCCTCTGTGCGGGCGGGTGCACTCTTCGCGCAGATCACTGCCCGTAAACCGGGGAGTGACCTGTGCGATGGGGCACTGCACAGGGGCCCCTGCACTGCCCATGCCAAGAGCATGGGCAGTGCAGGGGCCCCCAGAGAGGCCCTGCAGCACCCCTTCCGCCAGCTTTTCCTGGCGGGGGAACCCGCCAGGGAAAGGCTGGTGGCAGTAGGAATCATTATCCAAGGGGCAGCAGCGCTTCCCTGTTAGATAATGATTCCCTCCACCATCAGGCTGCCTGTCGGAGGCAGCCTGGCGGTGGAGGGGTCCGCCTATGGCGGCCCTCCATGTGTACATTATAAGGCGGTTCAGCCCGCCATGCCGGTGGCGGTCTTTTCACCTGCTGCCGGGGTTCATAATGACCCCCAGAGTTTTTAAGGCTTTGATGTCTGATATACATAGAATGAGTTATTTGTCTCCAATTTAAAATAAAAAATGTATTTGTTTTAAAAAAAAATATATAATATTTTTTTAATATAAAAACAAAAAAGAAAAAAGTGGAAATGAGTCCAGCTGGACTTGAACCTGCAAAGCTCAGTGTGATGTTCAGTGACCTTCACACTGAACTATGGGCTTTCATATTATTTATATAAAATAAAAATAAATAATTAAAAGCCCATTAAGGGCTATCTGGCACCCCGGGGGAAGCCTTAGCCTTAGTGCTCCCCCGTGATCCCTATATATATTTTAAATTAAATTATTAAAAAAACAAATACGCCCTTTACGGGCTACCTGACACTGTGGGGGAAGACTTAAGGCCATTGCTTCAGGAAGCCCGGAGCTGCTCTGACAGCAGCTCCCTGCTTGCTGAAGCATTTAATCTCTGCCCTGTGCACACGTGCAGGGGACAGAGATAAAAGCCCTGCTGTTTGACAGCGGGACCTGCTTTAAAGGTTCTGCTTCTAACAGCAGAGTGTTTGCTGTGGCTTGGCTGCAACGCTGCAGCCAAGACACAGCATACAGCTATGTCCTGGGTGTTAGCACCCCAGGACATAGCAGGAGCTGATCCTGGGGGGTGTCGGTCCCCAGGGCCATCAGTGGCTTCAAGAGGGGGGTCGCGGATGTGGCGGTCCCCAGGGTAGAGGAGGGGCCACGGTCCCCCCATTATGATACATCAGAAGCTCTGGGGGTGGAGGTCCCCGAGGCGCGGGGGGCCCCCAGACCCATACATATAAAAAAAAATGAAGGCTTCGGGGAGGTGGTGGTCTCCAGAGCTGTGGGGGAGTGGCAGGAGGACCCCCCATACAAAATTGTGTAATGCTCCCCAGGCCTGGCCCACCTGGGGGCCTATAAAAAAACAAGCGTTGGAGCCCGCACTAGTTTTTTGCCGCAAATTCACCAATCTTGCATACTCATGGCAAAAATATAATTAAAATTTATTTTTCGCTCTGGGGGGTCCTTCTGCCCCCCCCACCAGTGCTAAGGGGTCTTGGTGTCCCTACTGTTAGACCTGACAGCCTTAGGGTGGTCATCCCCAACTTTGTGCCTGCTTCCCTCCACTTTTCTGACACTGTTTTTTTCTGGTTTTAGGACTCTGCGCACTTTACCACTGCTATCCAGTGCATATGCTCTCTCCCTTCAAACATGGTACCTTTGGCTCATACCCAATTGGCATATTTACTTTACTTGTAAGTCCCTAGTAAAGTGCATTACATGTGCCCAAGGCCTGTAAATTAAATGCTGATAGTAGGCCTGCAGCACTGATTGTGCCACCCACATGAGTAGCCACATAACCATGTCTCAGGCCTGCCATTGCAAGGCCTGTGTGTACATGTCACTGCCACTTCCACTTGGCATTTAAAAGTACTTGCCAAGCCTTAAACTCCCCTTTTTCTACATATAAGGCACCCCTAAGGTAGGCCCTTGGTAACCCTTAGGACAGGGTGCTATGTAGGTAGAAGGCAGGACATATATAGGTGTGTTTTATATGTCTGGGTAGTGGAAAACCCCTAAATTAGTTTTCCACTACTGTGAGACCTGCTCCTTTCGTAAGCTAGCATTAGGTCTGCCCTCACATACTGTTTGAGGGGTAGATTCTGACCAGAAAGGGGAAAACAGGTCATGGTTCGTATGGCCAGAATGGTAATAGCAAATCCTGCTTATTGGTGAGGTTGGATTTTATATTACCATTTTAGAAATGACACTTTTAGAAAGTGAGCACTTCTCTGCACTTAAAATCCATCTGTGCCTTACAGCCTGTCTCCAATCAACGTCTGGTCAGGGCTGGTTGACAGCTCCCTTGTGCATTTCACCCAGGCAACCATAAACACAGGACACTCAGCCACATCTGGATTCATCTGCATACTGAATGGGTCTTCCTGGGCTGGAAGGGTGGAGGGCCTGACACTTACATTTCAATGGCCAGTGGCCTGGCCCCACACAATGGACTGCCAAACCCCCTACAGGGACCCTGCCAGACAGACCTGTACTGAAAGGGGACCTTGTGCATTCAAAACCACTCTCCCCCACTTCAAAGACATTTTGGGGTATATTAACTGGGTCTCTGACCTCACCAAATCAGACACTTCTGGACCAGATCCTGCAACCTGTCAATAGGAACTGCCTGGCTGCCCAAAGGACTCAACTGGACTGCTTTGCTGTGAAGGACTGCTGCCTTGCTGGCCTTAGACTTTGCTGAGAAGTGCTCTCCAAGGGCTTGGATTGAGCTTGCCTCCTTTTTTTTTTGAAGTCTCAGGGCCAAAAAGACTTCATCTCTACAAGGAAACTCCATGTGCACTGAAAATCGGCGCACAACCTGCAGGAAACGATGCACAACCTGCCCTGCGATGAGAAAATCGCCACACAGCAGAACTGGAATGACGAAGCCCACCTTCCTGAGTAAAGATCGACGCAGCACCTGTGTTATGACTGGAAATTTGATGCACCGCCCCACCGGATCGACGCACAGCTGAGCCGGAATGACGCAGCCTGGCTTCCTGAGTGAAGAATTGATGCAGCGCCTGTCGTGCAACAGAAAATTTGACTAAATGCCTACCAGATCAACACAACAAGTGTGACTTTATCCCGCACTCCCAAGATTTCCACGCATCGTCCCTGGGTGTCAAAGAACCCTGCATCACAATGAGGACCCAAGACTGCGTGCCGAAAATCGACACAAAGGCCCTTGCAGCAGGGAGAGAAACGATGCATCGACTGTGCACCTTATTTTTTCACGCATCTCTTTCTCTGCGGTCTTCGTGCGTGTAATTTTGACAAAAGCCAGGTACTTTGTGCACACAAGAGGCAACTGTTGATTTTTAAGATTTAGGACTCTTCTTAACATTGCAAAAGTGATATTTCAAATTGTGCTTATTGAATCTTTATCGTTTTGCCCTTAATTGAACTAGCTAAATATGTGGTGTATTTTTGTGGTGTTTTCAAGGTGTTATTGCATGATTTATTGCACAAATACTTTACACGTTGCCTTCTAGGTTAAGCCTGACAGCTCAGGGCCAAGCTACCAGAGGGTGGACACAGGATAATTTGGATTGTGTGTGACTTAACCTGACTAGGATTGTGGTCCCTACTTGGACAAGGGTGTATACCTCTGCCAACTAGAGACCTCTTTTCTAACACCTACCCTGCCCCTTTTATTTTATTTTTATTTTTTTCTGGGACGCGGCTCAAACCGAGTCCCAAGATGTCTGCCAACACTTTCTGGTTTGAAGTGTTGACACCAATCAGAGCTGTGCATTTCCCTGCACGAGCTTGTCTTTGTTCAAGAATACTTTGTAGCCAGAGGTATACAAATTTGAATTTCCGTAAATTTCTCACAAACTACTAAACAGATTTACTGCAAATAAGCGAAAGCGTAATCTGCATACCGACAGCTAGCCTTCTGCCAAATTTGGTGTAATTCCGTCCAGTGGTTCGGCCTGTAGTTGTGTCTAAAGAATCCTATGGAAATTAACATTAGCCCTAAGGTATCTATAACTTGCACCCTTGCCATGCACTGTTAACTAATCCACAAACTATAGTACTCATGACATGTTTATTAACATCAGTGATAATGTTAATATAATATTTGTAGTAACACTATTGAGGAGAAAAATGTGCAACAGCGGGGGAGTGAGTTATAGTTACCTTAGGGCGTGAGTTATAGTCACTTGAAATAACTATAACAGGTGAACTTCTATGGTTTTGTACATTTAAAATGTGAGCCTAACTAAAATGTCCCTGTAACCTTTGTCTTTTAATTGAATTTCTATGTTTTTATAAAATTCTGTTTCTTAACTAAAATGTCCTTGTAACTTTCGTTTTTTTCAGTCCATATATATTTATCGACAGGTTAAAAAGAGAAAATCTCATATATACATATAAATAAACACACTAGAAGATGAAGGATCACAAGAAAACAACAGCAAGCCAGGGCAAAAATCTGGATCCCAAAGGATACAATGAGCCACAAGAAAATGAAATATCCAAGAAAGAAGTGACTCAAACAGATAGTCTCACCAAAGAACAACAATATATTACCACTATAATGTTTCGGCCACCGCCTTCCTCAGGTAGTACACCATGGTTTGCTGAGTGGCTGCAGTGACTAGTATGTAGGACATACGTAATTTGGTTTTATTTAAAAAAGTTTCAGTAGCATTGCTTGCTTTTCGTTCTTTATGTTGTGCTTTCATTTACATTTTACCACTGTATATGGAGTCTGGGTGCCCAGTCTGAGTGCCAGGAATGGTGCATGTGACACCAGGTGTCCCCAAAATAATTCTGCAAAACATTCTGGGTAGAACTTAGCGCATGGCAACTTCGCTAAGGGTCGCACAGGCAAATGCAAAAGCTGCGAGTTTCTTTTACATCAAATGCAAGCTAGCTGTTTGTAGAGTACTTTAGAGTACTAATTAGGGAGGTATTTGTAATGTTCTCGTAATCACCAGACTAAAACGGAAATAATACCCTTGGATTTGTTCCTCTGAGTAGGTCTTGTTATTATTCCCATCACAGAAACTCGTAATCGATGATAATGTTGGTTTAAGGCGCTTGTTTATTTTCTGTTGTACCACTAATATAACCTCATTTTATGTTGCTCTCTGCTTGTTTAGAAGGCGGGCATAAACTAGAATTACTATAATGTTCATATAATATACATGAATACTATAAATGTGGTTAAATGGGGGTGGGAAAAATTTAAAGGTTCCATCCATTAACCATATGGGGCTCTGGGTAAGGATTTATAAATTGCTTGCTGTAAAGAAAATAATGCTTTCATTGGTGTATACAATTAAATCATGTTTCCTGTGGGTTTGAGTATGGATTGGGCTATTGTCTATCTTCTTAAATGACTTTCATGCAGGTCTTGCGTGCCCTTCCATTTTTTATGGTGTGTTTGAAGTTTGGCTTTTTGTGGCATTTATCCTGACAAGCTGGTAGGAATTGTGGGAGCAAACTCTTTTAGTATGAATTACTCAATAACACATGATGTTTGCAGACCTTTAATATGCAACAATGATACAGGTGTTTGCACAACTCCTAACCTGAATTAAGGACTAACAGGCTGATATAGCATGAACCTGCTCAATACAAATACATGAAAATATGTAAACACCGATGGCATTGCAGACTGGGAAATGTACTCATTTTGAGACAAGCTAAAAAAGTCACTTAGGGGGTTATTCTAACTTTGGAGGAGTGTTAATCCGTCCCAAAAGTGACGGTAAAGTGACGGATATACCACCAGCCGTATTACGAGTTCCATAGGATATAATGGACTCGTAATACGGCTGGTGGTAAATCCGTCACTTTTCTGTCACTTTTGGGACGGATTAACACCTCCTCCAAAGTTAGAATAACCCCCTTAGTTCGGTGAACATGCTAAATGGGCTGGCCAGGGCATTCCATATGTGCTGTGAGGTATGCATGAAAGTGATTAACAACATAAAGCTCTGTTTGCTGCTGAAAATATTTATATCTGTGGGCACTTTGCAGAATGTCATACGTGCAAGCCAGGTGACCCTTGGCTAGCAGGATGTTCTTGTAAGGAGTCTTTTAAGGCCCTCGATATGAGTGGCCCGTTAATCCCTAAATAACGCGAGTTACCAGAACTAGTGGTATTAAAAGTCCCACAGGCACACCATAGGTCTGTATTGTTGTATCCGGACACTTCGCCTTCCAAAAAGGGGGAAAGTGTCCAGGTGAAATGGGGTGAATGGAGACACGGAACATAACCATGGAAATCATGCACAATATTTTTGATTTTTGTGTTAATTCCCCATTTCTTAAAGGGACTTGGAGATCACATTGCAATATCTAAGTATTTTAATCTCCCAGTGGTATCATTAATTTTGCAAGTGGAGATTGGGGGAATTATATTGAGCTGTTTTCCAGGCCATTCACAGTGGGTTCCTAAATTACTAGTCGATAATTCAGCCATGGATTTATCTATTTGGGAATTGGCCTCCATCACCAGATCCAACCCCCTGGTTCACTTGAAGCTTGGTTTGGCTGCAACTCAGCTTTCTTACTGAAGTATCCAAAAAGTGATTGATAGAATTCTTGAATTAACATTAATCTCTGGTAATTATTTGGGGCCACATCCCAGTCCATTGTTATTTTGCACACCATGCCACCTCAGTTTTGACTCAGTCACATGCAAATCAGTCTCGACTCTGCTCCAGTAGGAGTAGTCCAGCCTGAACTACCAGCATCTCCTGTCTGAACTAGATCACAAGCAACCCAAAACCGCTTTTACCCTGGTTGAGGTTCATCAGTCAGGTGCAGCCTAGTTCAAGCTGCACAGTGAGCAATGAGACCCATCTCTGAGCACACAAGTTGCACTTAGGGTGTCACACTGAAGTATATAAAAAAGTCATGGATGGAACGCCTGAATTAATATAAATCCCTGGTAATTATTTGGGGCCACATTCCAGTCCATCATTATTTAGCTCACCATGCCACCCCAGTTTGGGGCCAGCCATACGCAAATCAGTCTTGACTCTGCTCCAATAGGAACAGTCCATCCCAAAGTGCCAAGCCACCACTTTCCTGAATCAGAACACAAGCACCCAAAACTGGTTTCAGCCTGACTGGGATTCATCTATTGAATGCAGCTTAGTCCCATTGGCACAGTGTGCACGGGACCCATCTATTGGCACATGCATTACAATTAAGGTGTCACACTGAAGTATACAAAAAAGTGATGGATGGAATGCTGGAAGTAATTATCGTGGGTGAAAAACAGTGGACTGAAATGAGACCACAAGTCATTGCTAGTGGCAGTGATTGATTCAAGTATTCCATCCATCACCTTGTTGTTGTTGTAGGTGACATCGTACGTCAGAAGGATATGCCTTAGCATGGGTTCTTTGCCCTCGCTGTGTCATAGGAGTTAAGCTACACCCTACTTGATGATCCCCTAAATAGGGTGAAACCATACTGGGGTCTCTTCTGCAGGGGATCTCGCCTTGCAGTTCAGAAGGGACTATTTCCTAGAGGAGCAACGTTGGTACTGATTTGCATAAGATGGGCTTTTTTCTGGAGAAGCATGGTGGGCGAAAAACGGTGTACTGGAATGCAACCTGAGCGATTGCCAGTGGTTGAGATTAATTCAAGCATTCCATCCATCATGTTTTTGTTTCTGTATTCAGATTTCTTAGTCCGGTGTTTGTACTGGATACACATAACAATCTGGCCTTAGAGTATTTCCAGTCAAAGAATCTTGCTGAAATTTTGAAAATACTGTGAATATTCTCTCAGAAGTCATGCAAAGGCACTCATACAAAACATAGTATCAAGTGACTCCACAGAGAGATCCACACTGAGCAAATGTGTGCTTGTGGACAAAAGTCTGCACACATAATTTAGAAAAATAAATTATAAACTGTGCCATTTGCCACTTTTCTGCTGTTGTTTGCCTGCAACATTTATTGCAAATTAAAAAAGGCATGTCATATCAGAATTGAACATTTGCAGTACATTTTAATCCATTTTTCCCTTTTAATTTAGCACCAAATTTGTTGCTGTGTCACTATTCGTTTGAGGTGTCATACACTGACAAAACTGTCAATGTTCTAACTAAATTCCAGGGGGTTCCAATGGGGCGATGGTGGAACTCCTCTCCGCACAACCTCTAACCTCGGTGTTAGATGATAGACTCTGCGCTGGTGTCAGCACCCGAGGGAAGGGGAATGAGATCAATAAGAGAGAAAGATGTTGCAGGGTCAATCTCACCTGGTCGCAGCGCGGCTGTTTCAGCACTGATCACTGTTCATCTGCTTCAGCACCCCATAATATTGCAGAGCTAGCGCACAGGGCATCTATCAATGATAAATCAACAATTGACTCTGCTTCCTCCTCATGAATGTACATAATTTGTGCATTGGTTTACAGGTATTCTAAATCTCACCCTAAATACACAGGAGATCGCCTAGAAACTATAGCCTGTTTGTTTGATTCACATTCTTGACGGGTTCAGGATTCACAAGTAAGGCAACATACAGTTGAGCAATGGGAAAAGGAATATCAAAATAGGATGAACTGCCCGCTGTATCTTTTGAATTATAATCATGGAACAATGTAACAAGGGTTAACATCATCACAATATGAACAATAACTATATGAGTCTTTTGATGAAGTCTCAAAGTTCAAGATTGGCAGCGGTAGTACTGTGTGCAATATGCCAAATGTGAAGTCTTTGCAATGAGAGTCTCAGTAGCACATGCGATAACTATGTGGATACCATCAGCCAAGGTTTTGCCTCTTTGGCACATGTGTGTATTCTCAGTGCTAGCATTTTAGGGCCAACAATTAAGGTTTTTATCCCTTTTGAAAATGGGAGTTTTTGTAGCGTTAGTAATAGCGTTGCAATATCAATCACCAAGGCCTTGTCTGTTTTGTAAAGAGAAGTCTCTGTGCAGTGCATAATAATACCAATTATACAGGCAACACGCTGCGTCTTTGATTCTCTTTGTCTCTTTTCTTGAAGTCTGAAGTTGCTGCGGGTCATCAAGTGGAGGAGCCACCGTCGTATTAGGAATCATCACAGGAGTTGGGAGCCAGGAGCAGGTAAGTGGTGCATGATACGAAGAGGCCAAGTACTGCCATGTGTGTGTAAACAGCTTTTAAAGCACATGCAGCAGTAAGAGCAGGTGCGTGAGCAGCTGAGTGTATCTGGGCGCGGCCGTTGGACCTCTTTGGTGAGCACTCGTGCGAGCCACGTGACAACGGGCAGCGTATTTTAGATTTTATGTCAAGACCTGAGGCTCCTATTATGCTTTTCTTTTCCTGCTTTAATTTGAATAGCAGCAGCAGTCAAGAATATTAGCCAATCCCAGATGGTTAGCAGAACAAGCTACCAATGGGAAATAAAGAGTTACAACAGGCCAATCAGAACGCTATATACACAAAGAAATACCAATCTTGACTGCAAGCAGCCCTCTTTTCTTGCTGCTCGCAGTCAAGATAAGTATTTCCTTATTGCGTTCCTTACATTATTAACGTTCATTGTTTAATAATTTACTGTTTAAACGTGTTACTGCGCTTTTTTTATAGCGTTATCAGTGCTTTCTCATTAAATACTGCTTGCGCCCCTCCCCCCCCCTTTTCTTTCCTTTTCCGTCCGCGCATTCCGTGCCGTGTTAGAATTCCTCACAACAGTCCAGAGTGCTTGGAGTTCTGCACTTGCCTGGCTTTACCACATTTTCTGGATGCAGGTTTCTCTTATGTACTGCTCGTCGCTCCAGTGCACGGCTATTTTTAGCCTTCTTTCGCACTCAGAGTTCCTATCTCTCTGCCTCACGTCGTCTCCACTTCCTGGAGGCGTGGCCTTGTTCACCTCACGTTCCGGTTGGCAAGAAAGACTTGCTTTACACGCTCCCTTCTCTCAGTCACTCTCTCTTAAAAAATGAACCACCGTTTCTACCAGTCAAAGTTTCTCCTTAATATAAAATAGATTTTTCCTCGTTCTTTGAGGAAAGTAATGATGATAATGAGGTTTTCTCACAAAACTTAAATACATTTCATACAATCCTCTGTGGCAAAGGCTGTTTCTGCCTCCATGTCAAAAATATCTTAACAGTTAGAGAATACAGTTTCATCCTGTCTGTCACAGTCACAAATGGCCCTATCCGCGGGGGGAAGCAGAAAGCGCAAAGCCACGGAGGATTTTAATGATACCCAAACTAATGTTTCTGCACTTTTGGACAGTGAGTTTACCTCACACAGGACTGAGGACGAAGTTCCTCACAGGCCTCCTAGCAAGGAGGGGAAAAACTCTACGGGTTCTAAGAGTAAAGCTAAATCTAAACATATACTCTCAACCCATAAAATTGTGATTAATGAAATAAAAGATACTGATGACGACATGGATGATATTGATTCAGACAATGATTTGGATACTATCAGTAATTCTGATTTTTGGATTGGTCCTCCTACTAAAAAGGTTAAGTCAGCGTCAGGCGACCTTAATTGCTCTACTCCTCTGCTAGATGCTGATGGGATGCCTATGTTCGATCCCCTCCTAATTCTCCATCCAAATTCCACGGAGTAGCTGCCTTCGGACCATGTTGCTAATTACATCACAGCCAAACTACGCCTCCCTCTTGATAAACAAGTGCGAGCTAAACTCAGATCCGAATGCCCTAGACCTTCTCTGCCTCTCCACATTTTGTCTACCCCTTCTATAGATACCTCCATGATAACCTTTTTCTCTAAATTTGGAAAAGACCTGCGCAAATTAGTTGATAGAGCCTGGTCAGTCTGTCAGGACAAAGTTTTAGATATCGTGCGTCCTCTAGCCCGCATCTTTGACATGGCGGAATCCGCCAGAATAAATAATGATTCAGTAGATCCTGAAGAGCTCTCTCTTTGGATTCAACGTGCGTTCTGCCTTTTGGGGAATGCAAACTCTGCTATGACGCAGGAACGACGAAAAGGACTTCTTCTCAAACTGAACCCTAGGTTGGTTAACCTTGCCATTATGGACCTAGGCCCCAAAGCTGATGGTCTGCTTTTTGGTGATTCCTTCTTCAAGGAATTAAGCAAATATGTTACAACTTTTGCGTCCCTTGATAAAGCACAACAGTCGCTCAAAAAAGGTTTTTAATTCTTGTGTTTTTTGCCAGGGCCGGGAGAGGAAGGGGTCGCTTTACCGGCTGTGACGCCAGATTTCAAGGCTACAGAGGCTCCTTTAACTCTCAACAGCAAGATTTCAGACCACAATCCTACCCTCAAAGATCCAGAGGCTTCCAGGGCAGAAACTACCGTAATTCCAAAACCTATCCTCCCACCGGTAAGCCAGTTTTCTGGCCATCTTTCCATAGCGGGTCATCTAAAATTCTCTCTCCACAGGTGGAAGGAGCTTACTTCAGACCCTTGGGTCCTCGACACAGTCAGAGGTTATTCAATAGAGTTTTATTAAACCCCTTATCAATTGTTTTGCCCTCCTCCTCTAAAATTTTCCACAGACATGTCAGACCTGGTTTCTTCAGAAATCCAATCCCTCCTTCTCAAACATGCTATCCAACCGGTTCAGCCTCACCAGTTCAATTTTTCTGGTAATAAGGAAAAACTAAAATATCAGACCAGTTATAAGTCTCAAACACTTCAATCAATTCGTGGTCTATCGCCACTTCAAAATGGAGACGATTCTACATCTCAGAGACTCTCTCCTTTTGAACAATTGGATGGTTCGTCTAGACCTGTAAGACGCCCATCTAACTGTCCCCATCCATCACTCTCACAGGAAGTTTCTCCAGTTTCAATGGCAACACCAAACCTATCAATTTTCTTGTCTGCCTTTCCTCAGCTCCTTGGTGCTTCACCAAGCTAATGAAACCAGTGGTAGCTCATCTCAGAGCACAGGGTTTCCGATTAATCATTTACCTAGACGACATCCTTCTCATGCATCAAGACTTGGTCACTCTTCGTTCTCATCTTTCTTACACCACTTCTCTTCTATCAGAACTGGGTTTTATAATCAACACCGACAAGTCTGTTCTAACCCCGACCCAAACTATAGAATTTCTCAGGTTTCTAGTAAATTCCCCTCAAGGAATACTTCAACTCCCAGTTTCGAAAATAAAATCCATAAAATCAGAAATAATCCAATCTTTGCGGCAGACTTCTCTCTCCCTGCGGTCTCTTGCAAGGATTGTAGGTCTTCTATCTTCCTCGATTCAAGCGATCTTCCTGGGTCCCCTTTATTATCGCGCTCTCCAAAGATTAAAAATTCAACACCTGCGCAAGGGTCTTGCTTATTCAGATTCCATCCTCCTCGATCTCGAATCCCATACAGAACTTTAATGGTGGTTAGACCATCTGGAAGCTGGAATGGAAGGACTATCTTTGCATCAGCCCCAGATCTTGTCTTAGAATCCGATGCAAGTCTAACAAGTTGGGGTGCAAGATGTGGTCAAATATCGACTGAAGGCACATGGTCTCCTCAGGAGTCTTCATTGCACATCAGTTATTTAGAGATGCTTGCAGGCTCCTTTGCAATCAGAAGCTTCACCAAAAACAAGGTACAATGCTCGGTCCTTCTCCGTATGGACAGTCTCACAGCGGTCAGATACATAAATCATCTCGGCGGTACCAGATCAAAACCTCTAGCCGAACTAGCCAAAAGCTTCTGGGAATTCTGCCTTCATCGCAAAATTTCAGTTCAAGCAGAATATCTACCGGGTTCTCTCAATTCAGTGGCAGATTGGTACTCTCGTCATCTATCAGACTACAGCGACTGGAAACTTCACTCTTCCATCTTCAATCTAATCTATCGCAAATGGGGACCCTTCCAAATAGACCTCTTTGCTTCTCGTCTAAATACTCAACTTCTTCGATTCTTCAGCTGGAGACCGGATCCCCAAGCTCTTGCTATGAATGCTTTCCTCCAAGACTGGTCAACTTAAATAATTATGCCTTCCCTCCTTTCATCATGATCAACAGAGTGCTTGCTCAAGTACGCTGCCAAAAGGCCACCATAGTTTTAATAGTACCATTTTGGCAATCCCATGTCTGGTTCCCTCCCCTTCTCGAATTATCAATAGACTTCCCTGTCCTTCTTCCCTCCTTTCCATCGATACTTCTCAACCCCCAAAGTCTTCCCCACGACCTGATCCTCAACCAATCCCTTATTCTCTCAGCCTGGAAGGTGTCAGGTCTTCTTCCTCCTATCCAGGAATTTGGTTCGGAGCTTCAGCCTATATCAACAATTCCTGGGCCCCAGGTACATCTAAAGCTTACAAGTCCGCTTGGTAAATCTGGTCCAGCTGGTGCATGGGTAAATCTTGTAATCCCTTTTCAGCAGATTTAAGTTTAATAGCTAACTTTCTCGCTTCTCAAGCTATCTCTGGTAAATCTTTAGGAAACCCTGTGAACCAGTTTCTTCCCCCACCTTGTCTCGTCGGGTCAAATGGATTATGTCCCTTGCAGGAATTGATATCTCCAAATTTGGAGCCCATTCTTCCCAGGGAGCAATGGCTTCCAAAGCCTTTCGGGCGGGTTCCCGCTTGGAAGACATTCTGAGATCAGCAGATTGGTCAAATGATAATGCTTTTCGTACTTTTTATTGTAAACCTATTAATACTGCATCATCAGTAGTAATCAATATGCTTTAAACAAGCATAATAGGAGCCTCCGGTCTTGACATAAAATGTAGATTTTCCATATAATTTTTGATGGAAAGTCTTAATTTTATTAAAGACATGGAGGCGAGTATTATCCCCCCCGTCATCTACTATAATTTTGTCTCTTCTTCCCTCCCTTTAGTCTCTACAAACGCTTCTGCGACTACCTCAGGATAGATCCTTGGGCTCATCTTCCTTCATCGGACAGAAAGTCTCTCCTCCAGCACTATCTATGGATTATTTCCATCTTCCTCTTCACAAGTTGGACTCTACATTTGATTTGGTGTGGCTCCAAGAAGTGTTTTCTCAAATTTTAGCTGTTTGTATAATTGTCTGTATTTTTCCATTGTTTAAATCTTACTAATGACTTTCTCGCAGAAAAAAAAGAGAGCTGCTTGCAGTCAAGATTGGTATTTCTTTGCGTATATAGAGTTCTGATTGGCCTGTTGTAACTCTTTATTTCCCATTGGTAGCTTGTTCTGCTAACCATCTGGGATTGGTTAATATTCTTGACTGCTGCTGCTATTCAAATTAAAGCAGGAAAAAGAAAAGCATAATAATCGCCTCCGTGTCTTTAATAAAATTAAGACTTTCCATCATAAATTATTTAGAAAATCTACACTATGCGGGGTTGTGTTTTTTTAGCACTACCTCTGCTACCAGGAATGTGTTAACAGAACACTGAAACACAAATAAATATAGTTTAAATCTACCACTGCCACCAGGGACATCATGGCAATAAGGTGGTGATACATCATGACCTAAAATAATATACATGACATAAAACTTCAGTACAGCACTTCATAAACCCGGGGGAAGGGGGGCACTTTGTTTGTTAAGAGTACAGGACTCAGTTGTCCAGGAACCTTAACACACTAGTTGTGCATTATAGGGACACGTAGTAGCAAGTGCTGGAACCCTGACAAAGACTACTGTTAGACTAACCTCAATAAAAGAATTGCAAATGATTGAGCTGCAGGTCCACTTACTGTGGTATGGACTAAGATGAAGTCAGCAAAGGTAAGTGATCTTACAATATTTATGACTGCTGTGGTCCAAAGGGAAATTCAAATGTATGCATAGATGTCGGTTCATCAAAATACCAGGGGTAGTTTAAGTGATATCACATAACCTTGGACAATCAGGTGGCATCACAAGTGGCATTCCTGAAGTAAAACACCTAAGTAGGTGCAATAGGCATAAAAAAAGGAGTTACAAAAGCAGATACACATACATTTTTAAGGTCCTCTTATATGAGCTAGGGTCTTGCCCTTATATCTCTGTGATGCAGCAATTATGTCCACGAGAAAATATATTTTTATGATCGTAGGCTTAAAGTTCAACCTAAAAAGTCCAACCATAACTTTAATTGTCTAGTTACAGCCTTAATTCCAGAATCACAATCATAATACTTCCAATCACATCCTCAAATGCTGAAGTACAGGCACAAAATTATATTGTCACAATTTGCCTCCAATTCTCTGGCACAGACCCAAACCCAAACCCAGGGGACAATGTCCAGTGTCAAGGAACAACAATCAGTCAACCAGAAAGAACCATCAAACAAAGAGATATTGGCCCTCATTACAACCCTGGTGGTCGGTGATAAAGCAGCGGTAATACCGCCAGCAGGCCAGCGGTAACAAAAATGGAATTATGACCACAGGGGAAACCTCTCAGACAGACAGACACTTTAACACACCGACTGCCAGAGTGGAATCAACAAGCACCACGGCGGTAACCGCCAACAGCCAGGCGGAAGACAATGTACCGCCCACTCTATTATGACTGGCCTATCCGCCACCTTTTCCGGGGTGGTACCAATGACATCAAAACTGTTTCTGGTGGAAACACTGCACAGAAGTCAAAGGACTCACCTGTGGAGACTCAGGGAACAACCATGACACCATGGAGCCCTAGCTGCAGGTGTTCCCCATGCTCGTCTACCTTCTGCTGCATTATGAACACCAGCGCCGGGCGAAGACGACCACGGTGAGTACTTCTGCCTAGCACACAAGGGAGGGGGGAGGAAAAAGAGAGTGACACACACACACACACACAACACCCCCCCCACCCCTACCATCATACACACAACCAGATGCAGTAACATTACATATTCACCCTGTACCCCTCAGGAACAATGCAAGGACAAAATGATTTGAAGAAAATGAGTGTAATATGACAAAATACTATGAGTAAGTGCATCAAAATCCAAACGTATATACATCTTTACAAATGTAGGGACACTGCCCAGTCCTCAATGTCCGAGGGCCACAGGACCAAAGCACATAAGCCATGCCCCAAATCACTCCTGCAACAACACGGAAAGAACACTGCAGGGGCATCAGGTTGAAAATTGGCACCTCAGGGGGACAGGGAATGGGGGGCACCTCAGCCGGAAGATGGTACTACACCACTGGTCCGGGGGGGCGGGGGGTACTACACCACTGTGCCCTGTGCACTGTCCTGGGGAGTGCAAGGCACAGTCTTTCAAGTGGGTGGTTTGCCCACTGCTTAGTCCTGGGGAGTGCAAGGCCACAGTCTCTCAAGTGGGTGGTTGGCCCACTGCTTGGTCCTGGGGACTGCAAGGCCACAGTCTCCCTAGTGGATGGCTTCTTCCACTGGTTCCAGAGGGGGCATTGTGCCCAGTGAGCTTCATCCTGGGAAGGATGGGGTGACTGGATGGCTTCTCAACTGGTTCTGGAGGGGGCATTGTGGCCAGTGAGTTTCATCCTGGGAAGGATAGGATGAGTGGACGGCTTCTCCACTGGTTCTGGAGGGGGCATTGTGCCCTGTGATGCCGATCTTGGGGAGTGCAAGGTCACAGTCTCTCACCTGGGTGTCTGACGCACAGGATTTGCAGGGGCCAGGCTGCACAACAGCTCATGGATGCAGGACTACACACTGCCCGCCGGCGGTGACAGCTGCTCAGTGGTGGCAGTGGCGGTGCTGGTGGCGGTGCTGGCAGTGGTGGGGGGAGGCTCCAGCCCATCCCCTGCAGCCTCGGATGGCTACCCACTGGGGCTTCTGCCGCTGGCAGTGGTGCTGGTGGCGGTGCTGGCAGTGGTGGGGGGAGGCTCCAGCCCTTCCCCTGCAGCCTTGGACGGCTGCCCACTTGGGCTGCTGGCAGTGGTGTAGGTGGCAGTGCTGGTGGCAGTGCTGGCAGTGGTGGGGGGAGGCTCCAGCCCATCCCCTGCAGCCTCAGATGGCTGAACCAAGGTTGGTGGTGGGGGCTCCGAATGAGTCCTAGCACCAGGCCTCCTGTCCTTCCTTCCTGCTGGTGCAGGCCCCTTGCCCTTCCTGTCAGCAGCCGGGGATTGCCTTTCCTTGATGCAGCTGGTGGTGCCTCCTTGGACTTCCTTGCAGCACCTGGTGCAGGCACCCTTTCAGTGTGGCTGCCTGGTGCCCAGGATACTCTCCCACCTGGAGTAGCTGTCGACACTACTGTGGCCATGGACTGGGTGGCTGAGGTGCTTGCCTGGGTTCTGACCACCCTGGCCTGACATAAAGGACGGGGGGGGGTGGTAGGGAAGAGGTCAACGGTGGAGAGGAAAAGCTTCTTAGGGACATTGGGGTAGGAAGAGGGTGAAGGTTTGGGAGTGGAGGAAGAGGAAGTAGTTGTAGGGGGTGTTTGTCTGCTGATTTTGGGCTGGATGCTGTTGTGAGGTGGATGGCTGTTGGGTGTCTGAGTGCTTGCGTTTGTGTACTTTGGGAGGAGGGGGCACAGACACAGTGGGAGAGGACACAGGGGACGTGTGCATGGATGTGGGGGGGGTGACTGCCAGTGAGGGGCGTGTACTGATAGGCGTGATGGTGATTGTGGTAGTGGATGAGGATGTAGTTCATGCAGGTGTGAGTGTAGACGCTACTGGAAGGGAGGTGGACGAGGAGGAGGAGGGAGACACATGGAGGCAGTGGATGTTGGTATGTTTTCATCTGGATGGTGTTTGTGTGAGTGCTTGTGGGATGATGTGTGGTGCTTGTGTTTGCCTGAACCACTACTGTTTGTTGTCTTGTGTGCATGCTGGTCTGCCTGTGTGCATGGGATAGGTTGGGGTTGAGGGGAATGGGATTGGGTAGATGACGTTGGAGGGGGAGGCTAGAAACAGGGATAATGGCTGCCATCAGAGAAGAGGCCAGAGTCTGGATTGATCTCTGTTGGGCCGCCATGAAAGAGTGAATGCCCTCCAGGAATGCATTTGTCTGTTGCAAATGGGCTGCCAGCCCCTGGATAGCATTCACAATGGTTGACTGCCCAACAGAGATGGATCGCAGGAGGTCAATAGCCTCCTCACTCAGGACAGCAGGACTAACTGGGGCAGGGCCTGAGGTGCCTGGGGCGAAGGAGATGCCCACCCTCCTGGGTGAGTGGGCACGGGAAACACGCTAAGGGACTGCTGGGACGGTGGTGCTGGTACGGGGGTGGTGGCTGTACCTGTAGTTGGGGTGGGCACAGAGGTGTCCGTCACCACCAGGGAGCTTCCATCGGAGGAGGTATCACTGTCTGAACTGTCCCCTCCAGTCTCCGCCGTGGTGCTCCCCTCGCCCTTCGTCCCACTGGTGCCCTCACCGTCGGTGGATTCGGCCTCCTGGGCCCTGTGGAATGCAGCTCTCTCCGTTGCCGGTGCCTCTGCTCCTCCACCAGATGATGCTAATGCACATAAGGACAGGGTGACAAAACAGAAAGGGGGTTACGAGACAAGGGATACACTTCGTCAATGGCGGCAACAACACCACTGTTGGCGTACACGACACACACACACACAGGGAACAACCCTACGCACTAGGCAATGCAGTCACAATGCTAGTCATCAGCCCATGGACAGGGACACCTAACGCCAATTGCAGCATACCTGAGACCCACAGACCCCTGCCCAGTAGTGGATGCCTACTAGCTTGGTTGGAGGAAGTTTACATCAGAACCTGCCCAACATGGGACCTACCCTGCAATGTCTGGCCTCGCCTAGGGGCAACCACAGGCCCACATCCCCCACCCGGATGCCACCCCACCACGCGCAAGTAGTACATTGGGGCACTGTACTCACCCCCTTGTGGCTGCTGTGATGACACCAAGCACCCATTCAGCTCCGTATAGGCCAGCGCCAGTATGCGGGCCATCAGGGAGGTCAGGGTTTGACGGGCACCCCTTCCTCGTTGAGAGGCCATCCTCAGCTGGGCCTCCGTGGTCTTCTGAGCCCTGTGTCTCAGGTCCTCCCACCGTTTCCGACACTGGGTGCTCCACCTGCATTAGACCCCCAGGGTCCGCACGTCCTTGGCGATGGCACGCCATATACCCTTTTTCTGATGGGCGCTGACCTCCAGAGAAATACACATAGGAACAGGTATCAGTCAGACCGTCCTGCCTGTTACACTCATGGCCCACCATAACCCTTCACCTCCCCTTACGCACAGACATGGCCATCATACATGCAGCATGCTGCCCAGGGCCCTTGACCAACCCCCCTACACGAGGCCTTCACACACACCACTCCATGCATTCATGCCCCATGCATCGTGCTCACAGTGTACTCACCTGTTAGTCTGGAGGCCCATACGGCATTCGGTACTGGGGTAGAACCCCATCCACCAGTCTCTCCAACTTCGCAGTGATGAAGGCAGGGGGCCCTTTTCCCAGTGACACGAACCGTGGTCGGTTCCAGACACAGGTCACAGCAGCACATGCAGTGTAGGTCCTCTCCTGTTGAAGGTCAGGTAGCAAGTGAGTGAACAGATAGAAAATGGCGGTCAGGTCACAGCCGTCACCGCCGGCGTACATTACCGCCGGCGTACATCACCATTGGCCACTGTAACCCATAGGGCCCAATGATAACCAATGAGGAGTTGCACAGCAGTTCTCGACCGCCTCCCGCAACGGCGCCCAACGTCCGCGGAATTACCTCATTTCTACATGTCCCTCCTAACAGGACAGGCGGACGCCATTTCGGAGGGGGGCAGGCCATGGCACGTAAGTGAGTCACAGTACACATAACCACCATTTGGACTTATCCAACAATATACTGTTACAATCACAACATGCAATGGAGTGTAGTGTTTGGAAATATGGGATACTGACCAGCTGCTTGCCGTTTTGCCCCATAGATTTCAACCGCTGTGGATGAATAGGAGATGGAGACATCCCCCGGTGTACAGGCCCCTGGTGGACTTGGCAACAATGGAGGACAGGCACATTATCCTCACCTATAGACTGGACAGGGCCACAATCACAGAGCTGATTGCCCAACTGGAGCCTGACCTGGTATCTGCTATCCGTCACTCCACTGGGATCCTCCCTCTTGTGCAAGTCCTATCTGTGCTTCCTTTCCTGGCAACTGGTCCTTCCAAATGACAGTGGGCTTGGCAGCAGGAATGTCACAGCCATTGTTCTCAATAGTGCTGACCAGAGAGTTGGTTGCCCTGAATAAACACATGTGCAGCTACATCATTTCCCCCCAGGTGGAGGATTAGGCCGCAGTGAAAGCTGATTTCTATTCAATGGGACCTATCCCAAACATTATTGGTGCTATTGATGGTACACATATTGCATTTGTCCCCCCCCCTGGAGAAATGAACAGGTGTTCAGAAATCAAAGAAGCTTTCACTCAATGATTGTGCAGATAGTGTGCCTGGCAGACCAGTACATCCCCCATGTCAATGCAAAGTATCCTGGGTCTGTGCATGATGCCTTTATCCTGAGGAATAGCAGCATCCCATATGTGATGGCTCAACTCCAGAGGCACCAGGTGTGGCTAATAGGTGAGCCCTGGTTCCCACCCAGTGGATGTTGGTGTATGGGTATGGCGTGGGCCCTAAGGATTAGTGTGTGTCTAACAGTTGTCCCTCGATATTTGCAGGTGACTCTGGTTACCCCAACCTCTCATGGCTACTGACCCCTGTGAGGAATCCCAGGTCAAGGGCAGAGGAACGTTACAATGAGGCACATGGGGGTACAAGGAGAATCATAGAGAGGTCATTCGGCCTCCTGAAGGCTAGGTTTCGTTGCCTCCGTCTCACAGGTGGTTCCCTGTGCTACTCACCCAAGAAGGTCTGCCAGGTCATCGTGGCACGCTGTGTGTTGCACAGCCTTGCCTTACGTCGCCAGGTGCCTTTTCTGCAGGAGGATGAGGCTGGAGATGGGCATGTGGCAGAAGTGGACCCTGTGGGCAGTGAAGATGAGGAGGCAGAGGATGAGGATGAGGACAACAGAAGTACAATAATTCGTCAATACTTCCAATGACACACAGGTAAGACAGTGTAACTTCACTTTTAATTGACAGCTTTGTGTTTGACATTGTCACTGGCAGGCTGATTTTCGCACTTCTATAGCCACTCACTGTACCCTTTGGCATCTCTATTTGCAGATATTTGTGCCCCACTATCACTCCTGGTGTGTTGAATGCAGCCAACTACAGGTCATTCATGTGAAAACATTACTGTACAGTTGTATTGCAGTGTTTAAAGCTTGTTAAACAAATTTATAGTTCAATAATTTGACAGACTCCAATCTTGTATTTTTTCAAATTGTGTTTATTTAAGTGCTAATAAGTAGAGGGGGGTGTGCAGTGGGCTAGGGTGATGGTGGAGGAAAGTCCAGGATAGAGTCCAGTCTATGTGGATCCCAGGTGCATTGTCCAAGGGGGCATAGGAAGGGGAGCAATGGTAGTTCAAGGTGGACAGGGAGACAGGGTGGGACAGAGGTGTGACAATCAGGAGAGTCTTATTTCCTGGCGGGGGTCTTGGCAATAGTCTCTGTCTTCTGCCTGGATCACAGGGAACGTTTTCGGGGTGGCCCTCCTTCTGCAGGGGGAGGGGTGCTGGTGGCCAGTTGGTCCTGTGGCAGGGCCTCCTGCCCACTGGCAGCAGCAGCGGAGGTGGAGGGCTGTTCAACGGTTTGGCTAGTGGTAGGGGCCTGGTGCTGTGCCATTGCCTCCCTCATAGTGTTGGACATGTCTGCCAGCACCCCGGCAATGGTGACCACGGTGGTGTTGATGTCCTTCAAGTCCTCCCTGATCCTCAGGTACTGTCCCTCCTGCAGCCACTCGTTCTCCTGCATCTTGTCCAGTATCTGGCCCATTGTCTCCTTGGAATGGTGGTATGCTCCCAGGATTGTGGTGAGTGCCTCCTGGAGAGTCGATTCCCTTGGCCTGTTCTCCCCCTGTCGCACAGCAGTCCTCCCAGCTTCCCTGTTGTCCTGTGCCTCTGTCCCCTGAACCATGTGCCCACTGCCACTGACCCCAGGTCCCTGATCGTCCTGTGTTTGAGGGGGGGCCTGGGGACCCTGTAGTGGTGGACACACTGGTGATTGACGTGTCCTGTGGACAGAGGTATGGGACAGTTGGGTGGGTACTGTACTGGTGTTTCCTGAGGGGGGAGGCTCTGTGGTGGTATGGGACTGTGCCTGGGTAACCGACTGCCACTGACCCCAGGTCCCTGATTGTCCTGTGTTTGAGGGGGGGCCTGGGGACCCTGTAGTGGTGGACACACTGGTGATTGACGTGTCCTGTGGACAGAGGTATGGGACAGCTGGGTGGGTACTGTGCTGGTGTTTCCTGAGGGGGGAGGCTCTGTGGTGGTATGGGACTGTGCCTGGGTAACCGACTGTCCGTAGATACCAGATGGGCCAGGATGGTCATCCAGATCCAGGCGTCCAGAGCTGCTGTCATCACTGTGGACCTCTTCTTGGGGGGGGGGGGCTGGATGTTGCTGACACCTCCTCTCCGGTGACGTTGGCTGGAGGACCTGTGGGGATGTAAATGCAGTGTTATTGTTTCTGCATGTGACATCTTGTGAATGGGTGTGTTGCCCACTATGGTTGTTAATGCCCTGGCAGCTTTGCCTTGTGTGAGTAGTTATTTGGTGGGCTAGCTGTTTCCCTCTAGTGTGCATGCTTTAGTGATAGGTGTCCCTGCAGGTCTGTGGTGGGTGTCCATGCATTGGCGTTGCATGCAGAGCTTGGTATTTGGAGGGGTGGGTTGCAATGGTGTGGTGTGTGGAAGGTTGAGGAGTGATGGGAGTGAGGGTACGGGTGGGGGTATGTGATGACATGCAGGTAGTGGGGGTGAAAGTAGTAGAGTTGACTTACCAGAGTCCAGCCTTCCTCCTATTCCTGCCAGGCCCTCAGGGTGCATGATTGCCAAGACTTACATGTTGTAAGTTGTGGGGAGATGGTGGGGGTCCACCGCCAGTCCTCTGTACAGCTATTTGGTGTCTTGCTGCCACAGAACGCACCTTCCCCCTTAGGTCATTCCACCTCTTCCTGATGTCATCCCTTGTTCTTGGGTGCTGTCCCACGGCGTTGACCCGGTCCACGATTCTCCGCCATAGCTCCATCTTCCTAGCAATGGATGTCTGCTGCACCTGTAATTCTGAATAGCTGTGGCTCTACCCGGATGATTTCCTCTACCATGACCCTTCGCTCCTCCTCAGACAATCTGGGGTGTCGTTGTGGTGCCGTGGGTGTAGTGTGAGTGGTGTGGATGAGCGTGTGTAGGGTGATATGTTGGGGTGTGTGATGTAAGGTGCGTGGATGGTGTATAGGCGATGGTGGTGTGTGGCTGTGGTCTTGTCTGTGGTCTTGCTATCTCTCTTGTGGCACTTGTTTTTAGTCGTAAAGGGTTGTGTGTAATGTGGGTGGGTGTTTTATAGTGGTGTGGGTGTGGTGTGTAAATGTGTGTGAGGTTTGTGTTATTTGAATTGTCCAATGTAGTGTTGTTTTGTATGTGCGTGTGTATTTTGAGCACAGCAGTATGTAGCGACAATGGTTTACCGCCATTGAATGTCTGCCGCAGTGATTCGTGGGTCATAATGCTGTGGGCGTAGTTCTGTTGGCGTAACGGTGTGGGTTTGGATACCGCCAGTTTATCACCGACCTTTGGGCTGGCAGACTTGTGTGCGGCTGTATAGTAGCGGATTGCCATGTGTGTGTCATAATATGGGTAGCGGTAATCTGCTGCGGCGGTGGTATGTTGGCAGCAGTCAGCATGGGGGTAAGCGGTACTTACCGCCAATGTCATAATGAGGGCCATAGTTCTGAATAAAAAAACACAATGTTAGGAGTCCAAGCACAGCCCCAATATCTAGCACCAAGGCAGAATGTTTGCACACGGCTATCTATGTGGTGGCAATTTGCAAGGCATATTTCTTAGGGAAATTACAATTTATCTAGTGCGTTCTATGATGAGATTTCAGATTTCTAGTGCTATGTCTAATGAGAGGTATGGTTCCCAGCACAATGGGAGTCTTTTTTCAACCTCATAAGGGTTAAAGGCTTAGGTGGTCATTACAATCCTGGTGGTCGGTGTTAAAGCGGCGGGAAGACCGCCAACAGGCCAGTGGTAAAAAGTTTGCAATTACGACTGTGGCGGAAACCACCAACAAAGACATCCACTTTAACACTCCCACGCCACGGCGGTACAAACAAACAGCTTGGCGGTCACCGCCAACAGACAGGCGGAAGACAAAGTAACGCCCACAGTATCACAACCTACCAATCCACCACCTTTTCCGGGGCGGATTCACACGGATAAAAACACGGCAGAAATAGGATTTCAAAGGGAAAACGCTCACCTCTACACACCCCACGAGGAACCAGGACACCATGGAGCCGGAACTCCAAATTCTCCCTGCGATAGTCTTCCTGCTCCTCTACCAGGAGCACTGAACGCCGGCGGCGAAGACCGCGGTGAGTACAGCACCTACGACGCAGGGGAGGGAAAAAATAGGGACACACACACGCAACACCCCAACCCCCACCCTCACCCACTACAACACACACACACTAATACATGATAGATACACCCTCCAATCCCCCCGGAAGAATGCAAAGACAAAAGAAAATGAGTGTAACCATTGTAAGATATTAAAATCAAGTAGGCAAAAATATATATATACACCATAAACAAAATATACACCAAGCATAGTAGTCCAGGTAGTGCTCCAATTGAGTCCGTGGAACACTGGGCCTACATGGTCTGGGCGAGGCCCACACAAGATCCCCGACCATGACGGAGAAAACACTGCAGGGGCATCAAAGAGCAAGAAAACAGGCACCTCAGGAGGAGGGAAAGGGGGGCTCCTCAGCCGGTTGAGTGCACAACGCCAAATCCACGAGGGGGCCCATGCCCACTGTTCAATCCTGGGGAGTGCAAAGCTACAGTCTCTCAAGTCTCTACAGTGGGTGGGTTGGCCACTGTTCAATCCTGGGGAGTGCAAAGCCACAGTCTCTCAAGTCTCTACAGTGGGTGGATTGGCCACTGTTCAATCCTGGGGAGTGCAAAGCCACAGTCTCTCAAGTCTCTACAGTGGGTGGTTTGCCCACTGTTCCATCCTGGGGAGTGCAAAGCCACAGTCTCTCAAGTCTCTACAGTGGGTGGTTTGCCCACTGTTCCATCCTGGGGAGTGCAAAGCCACAGTCTCTCAAGTCTCTACAGTGGGTGGGTTGCCCACTGTTCAATCCTGGGGAGTGCAAAGCCACAGTCTCTCAAGTCTCTACAGTGGGTGGGTTGCCCACTGTTCAATCCTGGGGCGTGCAAAGCCACAGTCTCTCAAGTCTATACAGTGGGTGGGTTGCCCACTGTTCAATCCTGGGGAGTGCAAAGCCACAGTCTCTCAAGTCTCACAAGTGGGTGGGTTGCCCACTGCTTTATCCTGGGGAGTGCAAATCCACAGTCTCTCAAGTGGATAACAGTCTCCACTGGTTCTGGAGGGGGCATTGTGCCCAGAGTGCTTCATCCTGCTCGTGACGGACTCAGTAGCGTCAGTACCCTTGGCGCTCATGGGCCAGCGGTGCTTGAGGCGGCGGTGCCCTGTTAAGCGGTGCTTGGAGTGGCGGTGCCCTGTTCAGCGGTGCTTGGAGCGGCGGTGCCCTGTTCAGCGGTGCTTGGAGCGGCGGTGCCCTCTTCAGCGGTGCTTGGAGCGACGGGCTCCTTTGCAGTGACTCAGCTGCTGGCGGTCCTCTCTGTCCCAGCGGGGATGATGGCGGTGGCATCCTGGGCAGCGGGGATGACGGCTGTGGCCTCCTGACCAGCGGGGATGACGGCTGTGGCCTCCTGGCCAGCGGGTATGACGGCTGTGGCCTCCTGGGCAGCGGGGACGCCGTGCTGCTCTTCCCAGACTTTCCTGGTTTCTTGTGGCCCTTCCCCACCTTGGAAGGTGTCGCAGCTGACTCCACACTCCCACCGGGATCCCTGGGAGCAGCTTTGGTGGCTGGAGTCTTCCCCCTCTCCCGCCGGGCACTGGCCAACTTTTGATGCTTCACAGGTGGGGGACTGTCCTTGCTGTGGCTCCGTGCCACACTGGCTGCCCTGGTGGCCGGTGCACTCCAGATTCCGATGACTACAGGCACGACTGGTCCCGGAGATGTTGTGGCTGAGGTGCTAGTTCGGGACCTAGGAAACGAACGGGGTGGGGGAGGTGTGGGAAAGAGGTCAAGGTTGGACAGGAAAAGTTTTTGGGAGACACTGGGACGGGTAGCTGGAGGGGGTTTGGGAGTGGAGGAAGAGGTTGTGGTTGTAGGAGGTGTCTGCTGACTTTGGGTGAAGGTGCATGTGCTGGAGGCTGTCGTGAGGTGGATGGCTGTTGGGTGGGTGTGTGCCTGCATTTGTGTATCTTGGGAGGTGGCGTCACAGACACACTGGGAGAGTACATAGGGGACGTGTGAATGGTAGTGGGGGTGGTGACTGCACGTGAGCGGGGTGTGGTGGTGTGTGTGCTGGTGATGGCAGTAGTGGCTGTAGATGTAGTGCATGCAGGTGTGAGTGGAGACGAGACTGGGAGGGAGGAGGGAGACGAGGAGGAGGGGGACACAGTGGAGGCAGTGGATGTTGCTATGTCTGCATGTGTGTGATGCTTGCGTGAGTGCCTGTGGGATGTGTGGTGCTTATGTTTGCCTGAGCTTCCCTTGTGTGTTGACTTGTGTGCATGCTGGTCTCTAGGTGTGCTTGTGATAGGCTGGGGTACAGGGGATTGGGTCTGGGTGGAGGAAGCTGGAGGGGGGAGGCTAGACACAGGGACATTGGCTGCCATCAGTGCTGAGGCCAGAGTCTGAAAAGCTCGCTGAAGGGCCGCCTGACCAGAATGAATGCCCTCCAGGAATGCATTGGTTTGTTGCAACTGCCTTTCGACACCCTGGATGGCATTCAAAATGGTAGACTGCCCAACAGTAAGGGACCTGAGGAGGTAAATGGCCTCCTCACTGAGGGCAGCAGGGGTGACTGGGTCAGGGGCTGAGGTGCCTGGGGCGAAGGTGATGCCCATCCTCCCGGGTGAGCGAGCACGGGGCAAAGGCTGAGGGGCTGCTGGGAGGGTGGTGCTGGTAGGGGGGTGGCGGCTGTACCTGTAGATGGGGGGGGGGCACAGATGTTGCCGCCACCACAAGGGAGCTCCCATCAGAGGACGAGGCTGTGTCGCTGGTCTCAGCTCCTGTCCCCGCCGTGGAGCTCCCCTCGCCATCCGTCCCACTGGTGAAATCCGAGTCCGTAGTGTGGCCCTCCATGGCCATGTGGGATGCAGCCCCCTCATGCTCCGGTGCCACTGCTCCTCCACCTGATGATGCTAATGCACACAAGAACAGGGAGACCACAAAAAGGGGGGGGATGACAGAAGAAAGACATGTTGAGTGCATGCATTACCGCTACCGTTGGCGGACACGACAGACACAGAAGCCCCCTGCACTACGCCGCGCTCTTGGGTTCCACTGTTCAATTCCTGGGAAATGGCCTACTAGGCTATGGACGACATCTGCAAACATGGATGACACAGGGGCATGACTAGGTGTACTTGGTACTCTACAGCGGTGGGGTGGGGTGCCACATGGCCTGCTTACTGAGGGACCTTGCCTACGGAACTCGCCCTGGCCTAGGGGAAACCCACAGCCCACCTCCCCCACCCAGACACCTCCACTGCGCGCAAAATCAGCAGGATGAGAGTGTACTCACCCCCTTGTGGCTGCTGTGATGCCCTCAAGCGCCCATCCAACTCCGGGTACTCCACCGCCAGGATCCTGAACATCAGGGGGGGCATGGTGCGACGGGCACCCCTCCCACGTTGGGAGGCCATCCCCAGCTGAGCCTCCGCCGTCTTCTTGCTCTAGCGGCGAATGTCCTCCCATCTTTTCCGGCAGTGGGTGCTCCGTCTGTGGTAGACCCCCAGGGTCCGGATGTCCTTGGTGATGGCACGCCAAATATATTTTTTCTGGTGGGCACTGACCTACATAAATTGTACAGGGGGAAGAGAAACTTATTACCAACTGCACCGTCACAGTCATTGGCCCCCCATCCCTTCCCTTGCCATGTGGCACATACACTCACTGTCGTTTCATGCACGCTGCAATCACCCCCCCTCTTAAATCCACCCCACTCCACACAGGCATAGCCCATACAGCATGCTCCCAGTGTACTTACCTGTTTGTCTTGAGGACCGTAGAGTAGCGTGTACTGGGGGAGGACCCCGTCCACGTGTTTCTCCAACTCCTCCGATGTGAAGGCAGGGGCCCTTTCCCCAGACACTCGAGCCATTGTCTCTTCCAGACCGAGGTCACAGCAGCACTTGCAGTGTAGGTCCTCTCCTATCGAAGATCAGGTATCGAGTGATTGAACACATGGAAAATGGCGGTCACGTCCGCGGCGGTGCGTACCGTCACCGCCGGCGTACATCGTCATTGGCTCCTGGAACCCATAGGGTCAAATGTTAACCAATGCAGCATTGCGCCATGGTCTTCGACCGCCTACCGCGACAGTGTACAATGCCAGCGCAGTTACCTCACATCCCATTGTCCCAATTTACAGGTCAGGCAGCCGCCATTTCAGGGGCCCACATGGCTTCATTTTTAACTGCGTCACACATACCTAGGCCTAGACTCAACACACATACAGGCCGGCTTTTGGATTATGATTTGTGTTCTGTGTAAGCTGTGGGTACGTACCTCTGAGTTGGTTGACTCTGTGCTTGCTGTTGTCCTTCATAGGCACCGTCCGCTGGGACATGTGAGGAGATGGCGGCATCCTCCGGTGTAGCAACCGTTGGTGGACCTGTCGACAATGGAGGAAAGACATGTGATCATCACCTACAGGCTTGACCGTGCCACAATCCAGGAACTGTGTACCCAGCTGGACCCAGACCTGATGTCAGCTAACCGCCATCCCACAGGAATCCCCCCTCAAGTGCAGGTGCTGTCAGTGCTCCATTTCCTTGCAAGTGGGTCATTTCAAACAACAGTGGCCATAGCATCAGGGATGTCCCAGCCTATGTTTTCCAACGTGTTGTCCAGAGTGTTGTCTGCCCTGCTGAAATACATGCGGAGCTACATCGTTTTCCCTCAGGTGGAGGATTTGCCTACAGTGAAAGGTGATTTCTATGCCCTGGGACATATCCCCAACATCATAGGTGCCATTGATGGGACCCATGTGGCTTTGGTCCCCCCCCCCTCAGGAGTGAACAGGTGTACATAAACCGGAAGAGTTACCATTCCATGAATGTACAGATGGTATGTTTGGCAGACCAGTACATCTCCCATGTGAATGCCAAGTTCCTTGGCTCAGTGCATGACGCCTGCATCCTGCGGAATAGCAGCATCCCTTATGTGATGGGTCAACTCCAGAGGCACTGTGTGTGGCTATTAGGTGAGCACCTGGAAGCAAGTCAGTGGGAATGGTTGTCTGGGTCTGGGGATATCCCTACAGGTTAGTGTGTGTCTAACAGTTGCCCTCGCCATTTGCAGGTGACTCTGGTTACCCCAACCTGTCATGGCTACTGACCCCAGTGAGGAATCCCAGGACAAGGGCAAAGGAACGCTACAATGAGGCACATGGGCGTACACGGCGGATAATCGAGCGGACCTTCGGCCTCCTGAAGGCCAGGTTCAGGTGCCTCCATATGACAGGTGGATCCCTATTCTACTCACCAAAGAAGGTGTGCCAGATCATCGTGGCCTGCTGTATGATTCACAACTTAGCTTTGCGATGACAGGTGCCTTTTCTGCAGGAGGATGGTCCAGATGGCGGTGGTGTTGCAGCTGTGGAGCCTGTGGACAGTGAAGACGAGGAAGCAGAAGAAGAAGACATGGACAATAGGGACTCAGTGATCCAGCAATATTTCCAGTGAGACACAGGTAAGAATACAAACCTGCCTACTACATGTACTTTAACACTACTACCTCTCCACTGTCTGTCGTTTTCACCCAGTGTATGGTCACTGAGTTGTCACTTTCCCTTACGATTTCACAGATGTGTGTCCCACAGTGTGGCTTCTGCTTTGATTCATCATGGACTACAGCTGTGTGACATAGGTATGTTGACATTACAAATGAAAGAGCTTTTTGCCAACGTAATTGCTAATACACTATTCCGAAATCACAGACTGACTCCAGATTGTTTTGTGCTTTAAGGGTGTTTATTTTAGTGCTCAATATTGGAGGGGGTAGCAAAATGGTGAGGGGTGATGGCGGAGGAATGTCCATGGCAGAGTCCAGTCTATTAGTCTCACAGGTGCATTGCCCAAATGGGCATAGGAAGTGGAGCTGGGGCAGTTTAAGGATGGACAGGGTGACAAAGTGGGACAGAAGGATGACATTCAAGGTGGTCTCATTTCTTGGCGCGGGTCTGGGCATCGTTCTCTGTCTTTGTCCTGGATCTCAGGGACCATTTGCGAGGTGGTTCTCCCTCTGCAGGGGGTGGGGTGCTGGTGTGGTGGTCCTGTGGCGGTGCCTCCTGTCCACTAGCGCCGGCGGAGGTGGTGGGCAGTTCATCGTCCAGGCTAGTGTCAGGGGCCCCTTGTAGTGCTGCAGTGTCCCTCCTGGTGATGAGAACTTCCTTCAGCACCCCTACCACAAATGGAATACCGCGGTTGAAAGACCGCCACGTGGATTCGTGGGTCGTGATAGTGTGGGCGTATTTCAGTTGGCGTGACGGTGGAGGTTTTGTTTTCGCCAGTTTATCACTGACCTTTGGTATGGCGGAATTGTGTGGGTGTCTGAATATTGGTGGATTCCGTGCTGTGGGTCATAATAGCTGTGGCGGAATTCCGCGGCCGCAGCGGTGTGTTGGCGGTCTTCTGCACAGCGGTAAGCGGCTTTTACTGTCAATGTTGTAATGACCGCCTTAGTTTGCAGTGCTGGCATTTCAGCTTTTGATTTGTAGCATATGTTTTAGTCCACGTAGCTATCTCATCACATTTATTCAGTGCTTCTGCCTACTAAATTACCACCACACCTACTAATGGTTACTCTTTGCGCTAAAAAACTAATTGTGAGACAACACAGAGTTGGAAAATATCACTCTTTTGGTCCTTAAATTTCATTGAACTCTTCGGATGTCACCACTCACCTACTTATCTGGTCTGCCTGCTAACCTCTTCCTTCTCCTATTCCCTCCTGCTACTCTCTCCTGCTCATACCTCCACTACCTGCTGGTCAGATGGCTAACAACGTCTTACCCACACACAATGCAAGACTGCTTTGTCCAGTGAGAGACTACTGTTTTGTGGAAGATGAGTCCATATACAAGGCTCCTCCTCAATTCCTTAATCTTTTTCCCTCTTCCCATTCTCTCCTGTCCAGTCACAGTAGTTTGATGCAAACTAAGGGTTTCAGAAAGCGCCTTACAATCAACATAACATACCAGTGACACTGGCAATGAACCATTGGACATACCCCCCAGGATGCCCAACGGCACCACTTCTTCTCCCTTCCTCCTGCTGCTGAAGCAGGTGACTTAATTAGAAATTTATTAATGAGTGTTTATGTGTTTCGAATAATACATTATATAGAAAATGATATAACATAGAAAAATAATACACATGTTTGAAATTGGGACCTGGAAGAATGATCACCAGTGTTCACGAATTGTACTAATTTATGATTAATACTTATGAAATATTGAAAATGTATTAGATTAATGTAGTAATAAGTCATATTTAGGGTTATGAAGTGTGCTTTAGCTTATTAATTGTGGGCCTTAACTTCCATGAGAACCAACTAACAGGAGACAGTGTTCTTAAAAGTGTAACAAATGTGTGTAATGCGTGCAAGAGGTTCTTTCCCAGGACGCAAACAATGAAGACACTGACTGGAGAGGAAGATGCAACAAATTCGATACCTGACAAGCCGGATGATGAGAACATCGTAAAGCAGACCAATCAACGACGTGTGAAGGGCGAAATATTAGAATTCATAGATTTGGTATATGAAAATTATTGGGTAGAGTAATAATTAGCTGACCAATAGGGAATTAGGGGATAGTCTGGGTGACTTTGATATAACAACGAGACTGAGGGAAAAGACTTCAGATCTTACCCCGTTATGAGATGCGATATTGAGAAGAAGAGACTTGAGATTCTGTTATTGGGCTCATACTCGCTGACTGAGAGCTTGATGCTTTGCTGATCGATTGATGACCTGAGGACGAAGACTTATTCTGCTTGCTGACCCATACCATGGATAGATAGATTTGACAATGTGACTGAATTGTATTTTATGCCTTTTCTTTCTAGGCACCAACTGCGCTGTCTTGATATTTTTCCTAGCCAGGTGTTTTCTAAATTTGTGTTCTAAATTGTTTTGCATGAAGTCAAACATGCTGATGCTAATCTGGGTTAGATGAGGATATTCATAAGACGTCTGACAATTTACAGAGACTAATGTTTGACAAATTATCTTGCTGAGTTCTATGTATGCCATATCACTATTGCAGCTGACTCTGCTATTGCTCTGTACCATTGCCTTAGAATGTGTTGTGATTCAAGCCTTTATTAGATTGCATTTCTTCCGCCGCTTTGGTCAACCAGTATTGTTCATATACATGTTTCTGTTTGATATTGAGATTAATCTACATGACTTTAGCATTGTTAATATAAGGGAAATAAACTTACTAAACTTTTATTAAAGGTGTGATTATACATGACCTTCCAGTTATGGTGTGTGATAATTACTGACAACATTGATTATTGATTGACTAATGATTATTGATTATTGTGTATTGATTATTATTTATGTACTGGTGCTATGGTAAGAACATCTCAAACGAGTCAAAAGGTTCATCGACCTATATGCGTCCCCTTGTAAGTTTACTAATTGAGGACAGACACGCTAACAGTTATGGTAGCAGACTGATGGTTAGGTCTCTTTGAGAGCTTGCCGTAGGTGTCCAGAACGGAGTTACAGGTGTTAATAGTTATGGTATAGGGACTGAGGGTTTGTCTCTTTAGGAGCGTGCCATAAGTGTTCGGTATAGAGCAGTGGTCTCCAGACTTTTTAATGCTGCGCCCTCCCAGTTGAAAAATAAAAATCATTGCCCCCCCACAGAATGTTTCACAATTATTTTATAAAGATGGCAATGTTTAAATATGTCTAGACCTATTTAAACATTGCAGTTAAGTACTGTCACCTTTTTAAAAATGCAATAACATGCTTCTGCTTAAAACAAAGGCCTGTTATCTATATAATGCTGCTTTTGGCAAGAATCTGGCGCCCCCCTGGGATCACTTAAGGACCCCTTAGGGGGGCCCGCCCCCCAGTTTGAAGACCTCTGGTATAGGGTGTCAACAATTGTGGTAAAGAGATTGTTGGTTTGTCTCTTTAACTGACAGGTGATGACAGTCATTGAGAATTCAGTATTCTTGAGATCTGGATTTTATTTTTCAAAATGATAATTGGAGGGAAAATGATATTCCCTTAAGCCCAGAAATGACTTTCCCAGATCCTGCTAGTAGTGTTGGGTATGTTCCTGGCATTCTTGTGATAGAGTGAGAGAATAGGTTGCGCTTGCACAGCTCATGCAAACCACAGGTGAATTGTCAAGTATGTGAGGATTTAGGGAGTTACGTACTCCAAATGAAGTTTTAGTGGGAGTGTGCGTACTCCACAGTATCAGAGTAGGGAAATTGTTGAACTTCATATGTGTGTGGTGCTTTGTGCTTACAAATTGTCCACGTGGTTGTTGATGTACGGACCCTGCGTGGTCTAAGACTCCGGAGTATATTGGAAAAGTGTATGAGACACTTGGTAATATGTTGTAATCTGTCTAGGTTTAGTAGGTTGATCTGGCGTGGTCAACAAGTCAGTGCATGTGTAAAGTAGGTGAGAGAAAATTTAGACTGAGATTTGGCGAGTCCTATGTGCACCAGGACAGACCCATTGATCAGTTGAGAGTAAAATTTGCGGGTTGAATTTTGCTTGCGAATCTGGGAGACCGAGAAAGAGGAATAGCTGCATGAGCTAAGGGGCCATCAGTGAAAATCTGTAAGGTTTCTGAAGCGATTGTGTTACCTTCCTGTAGTAAACCAGCAGATTTGTTTTTGGGTTTGGTTATTGATTAGTGCTCGCAATATTTTGCATCAGTTTTGTGTGGATTGGAGTTTAGGAGGACAAGCCGCAAGACTTTGTCAGCCGTAGTACGTGTGAGTGTGATGTCATTGTGGCTGCGCTGGGATAGGTCAATTAGTGAGAAAGGTCACGCACAGATTGGCAGCTGTCTGTGAGAGGCAATTGGTTGAGAACGTGGGTGAAAGGAATCTTGGGAGTAAAAGTAATTTCCTGATTTGATTTTGAATAAACAAAAAGTAGAAAAGATTAAGTTTTTCAAGGTGTTGAAAAGTGCCGTAAGGGGAGCTACTTACATTAGAGCGAATGTAGGGGAGCCTACATTGCAAGAGAATACACCAGCTTACATTGAAATGGAGGAGCGAGGCGTCACGAAATGTCTTTGGTTAAAACAATGGTGCAAGATGAGAGAGAAAAATGGGAGCTTAGCGTTTCCTGAGAACGGGACGTTCAATTTGAGAATTTTGGAGCAATTGCAGATGGTGCTATATGAATCGAAGCCCCCTTCCGAGACCAGCACAGTTTGAGGCATTAGCAGTTTGGGAGCTGGTCGCTAGGCAGCAACAGCAAATTAAATTCGAGAGGAGAGTAAGAAAAGTAGAGAAGTCTTTAGCAGAAGCGAGATGGGATTGGGAACAGAAGAAGTGGAGATTAGTAACGTTGCAGGATGTTTCCAGCAATTACGCAGGAAGATGAGATATAAGGAAAGAAAGCAACTAAAAGGGATAATAAGAGTCCGTCTGAGAGTAAGGAAGCAAGAAAGTCTCCCATAGTGGAGGAAGAATCAGATGCTGAGGATCTTGTTACGCAGATACTGAGAGACCGACCACCACCGTATACGGTGCATGAGAGTGGTCCAAGTACAGCCCCTGCACAGGAAATGGGGACAGTGAGTCCGGCACAGGTTAATACTAGTCAGACACAGGGTGTGGTGCAAGGCCCTAATGTGTTGACTACTCCAGTAGTTCAGGCACAGATGCGTCTGCCACCCATACAGAGAATTTATCCTGCTGTGCCTATTTTGGAGATGACTTTGAACTTAGTTGTGCCTACGGATCAAGTGGTTCCGAGACCACTGTTGGTTCAGACTGAGCCAACTCCGATATTGTTGCCCCAAGTGCAGCCGCAGCGGATGCCGAGATTCACACCAATGACAGGGACGCAGTCAGATTTGATTCCGGTAATGAATCAGAGTATGGGAGTTACTCTCCAACAGTGTACAGGTGCCAGAGCAGCCCCAGATACAATATAGCTGCCAATTACTGTTGGTCCAGCTGTACCATTATTTTTGCAAAAGAATCCAATCATGGGTGAACAGGGAGAGATGTCTCAGAGTTTAATGAGGAGTGGACCAAATGAGCAAGTTCAGGTAGTCTCTTCCATGGGTCAGACCTTTGATGGATCGAGGTCGTTGTTGGATCTTAGTCCAGTTGTTGCACTTCCAGATACCGTGAATGGACCTAGTGCAGGTCAGAGCTTGAAGAAATTGACACCGCAGACACCGAATTTAGTGGTACAATAGGTGCCACCAGTACATGTGAGTAACATTTTGTTACAAGGATTGACAGCTCAGCAGTTGACTTAAGGGTTAGACAAGCTGAATACTCCCCAGAATGCTTCCAAGGGTGAGGAGCAGATCAATTGTGTCAGATTGAGCATGGAAGCAAGTGAATTAGATGAGGGAACAATGGGGGTGAATAGATTAGAATCTTACACAGAGGCAGAGTTGAGATACTTATGCCTGAGAATCACAAGAGAGGTGGGTAAGGTACACCAGAGATTGGCAGATTTTATAGAGAAGCATGGCATAGAAATTGAGAAAACAAAACATTTAAATAGAAGTTACAGATTACATTTTGAGGCAAAGGATTTTGAACACATGAGGTCAGCTGGAATGAAAGCGCACCTTGAAGAATTATTGCAGAGTGCTCAGGTTTGGGGTGCATTAGAAAAGTGGGAAGGCAGATGGGTGAAGAAAAGAGACAAAAGCAAACAAGAGTCTCTAAAAGTGACCGAAATTGTACAACAGGACAAGGATCCAGTAAAGATTTTACCAATGAGAGAGATCCCAGGGGGAAATTTTGTTCATGTCCCTTGGAGTAGGAGTGATATTCTATTGTTTACGAATGATTATCCAAAATTGAGGGAGAAGCCAGTAGAGTGGTATCAGCAGACAGACAGGTTCGTGAAGCTTGCGAAGTGTTTGTGGGAAGACTTGAACACCTTACTGGAGATAGTGGTTCCAGCTGATTTGTGGGTTGGGTGTAAGAGAGCTGTAAATTGGCCAACAAGTGAACCAGAGAGAGATAAGAGTACATCTGCACCGTCTCCTGAGGTAGTGAAATATTACTATAAGGTGACAGAGTTCCTGAAGACAAGGATTTTGCCCCAAAACATTGACTGGCAGAGGACTGATAGGACGGTGCAAAAGGTAAAAGAGTCGATACATGCGTACTATGAGAGATTGTTGAAGGCATTCAAGAAGTACAGTGGTAAGCAAGCAATTGAGCCGAAAGACATGCTGCATTTTGTGTTTAGATTTGTGGAAGGATTGAGACCTGAGATAGGTCAGATGATTTAGAGTCATTTGAATTTTTGGCAGGCAAAGCCGATTGATGAGGTCTTGCAGCATGCGAAATACTGTAGTGACAAGATTGAGTTGAAGCAGAAAAAGTTGAAATAGAAGGCTATGCTGATGCTGATTAAAGCAGCTCAAACACGGGTGCAAGGAAATTTTGTGCAGCAGATACCACAGCAGCAGGGAAATGTCATGTTTCAGCCTCAGATGAGAGGTAGAGGTGTTGGAGGCAATATGAATCGTGGCCCGGATTTGAATACTGTAGTGGTTCAGAATGATGTACAGGGAATGAAAAAGCTGTTACTGTGTCACATTTGCAGAGCCGTGGGGCACAGGAAGCGGGAGTGTCTGATGATGGTGCAAGAGGATGTTGTTCAGCAAGGTAATGACGTCAACACATTTCAAAATGTGAGAGGACCAAGAATGAGAGGTCCAAACCCAAATTTCCAGAATAATGTGAATCAAGTGCAGAATTTCCAGCCCATGCAGCAGGTGCAATTGCCCTGTCACAAGTGTCACAGTTGCAGCCGATGCAGCTGCAAGTTCCTATGGCACCTAGACAGCAAATGCAGATACCTCAAGCCCTGATGGAGAAGCAACAGATGATGCTTTCTCTACAGGTCACAGGTCAGAGACAAGACAGAAGTAGTAACGCAGTGCACCAATTCCCATTACACGGTGAGAATGAAATAAATGGTGAATGGATGAGTGACAGTTCAGATGAGGAGCCATGTGTGCTTGCGACTTCTTTAGAAGTAGATCAGAGAGGACCTATGTGAGGGGAAAGGTAATGGGTCACAGTGTCCCATTTTTGGTTGACACAGGAGCTACACGCTCTACAGTGAGAAGTGCAGAAGTTCAGAATCTGCCCCTTTCAGGAAGAACAGTTCAGGTTGTGGGGGTAGAGAACCAGTATTTGACAAACCTGATTACAGATCCAGTGCAAGTTGAGATTGGCAATTTCCAGGGACTGCATAAGTTTGTAGTCTGCGATTCGAGTCTGGTATCCTTAATGGGAAGGGACTTTTTGTGTAAGACAAAGGGGGTCATTACAACATTGGCGGTAAAAGCCGCTTACCGCCGTGCAGAAGACCGCCAACACACCGCCGCAGCAGCGGAATTCCGCCACAGCTATTATGACCCACATCTCGGAATCCGACAAAATTCAGACACCCACACAAGTCCGCCACAGCAAAGGTCAGTGATAAACTGGCGAAAACAAAACCTCCACCGTCACGCCAACAGAAATACGCCCACACTATCACGACACACAAATCCACGCGGCGGTCTTTCAACCGCGGTATTCCATTGGCGGTACACACCGCCGCGCTCAAAATACACACACTCTTACAAAACACAACTACATTGGACAATTCGAAATACACACACCTGATACACATACACACACCACTCCCACACACCCAATACAATATAAAACACACACCCACATCACCCACAAACCCCTACGACCACAATTTCAGAGAGAAGGCCAGGGAGAGACACCACCATCAACAAACTAGCATCCACAGGCACACAACACCATCACCCACACAACTTCCACGCACAAAACAACACACACCACTACATATCACCACACTTATCACCACACACACCACCCCACACATCACCCACACCACCCCATGGCACGGCAAAGACACCCCAGGTTCTCGGAGGAGTAGCTCAGGGTCATGGTGGAGGAAATCGTCCGGGTAGAGCCACAGTTATTTGGATCACAGGTGCAGCACACCTCAATTGCAAGGAAGATGGAGCTATGGCGAAGAATAGTCGACAGGGTCAACGCAGTGGGACAACACCCAAGAAATCGGGAGGACATCAGGAAGAGGTGGAACGACCTACGGGAGAAGGTGCGTTCCGTGGTCTCAAGACACCACCAGGCGTTCAGCGGACCCCCACCTCCTCCCCAACAACTAACAACATGGGAGTAGCAGGTCTTGGAGATTCTGCATCCTGAGGGCCTCGCAGGAGTCGGTGGAGAAATGGACTCTGGTAAGTCAAATCTTAACTATTACATCCCCCACCCTACCTGCATGCTATCACATACCCCCACCCTCGCCCCCACCCCTATCACTGCAACTCCTCACAAATGTACCGATATCACAAACTACACATCCCAACACCAAGCCCTGCATGCAACAACAATGCATGGATACCCATCACTAAAGCATGCCCACTGCACATACCCATACACCCCCCTAAACCATCATCACACAAGCTCACACACAGGAATGCCAGCACTGGGGTACACGGCCACCCACCCATTGCACACCATGACACACACAGATGCAATAATCATGCCTTTACACCCCTGCAGGACCACTACCCAACGTCACCAGACAGGAGGGTCCAGACATGTCCACTCCACCCACAGAAGAGGCCCACAGTGATGACAGCACCTCTGTCCACCTGGATCTAGATGACCAGCCCGGACCATCGGGGGCCTCGGGACAGTCCGTTCCCCTCACACAGGCACAGGCCACCACAGACCTTCCCCCTCTGGAAACACCAGCACAGCACCCACCCAGCGGGCCCATACCTCCATCCCCAGGACACGTCAATCAGCTGTGTGTCCACCACTACAGGGAACCCAGGATAACCCACCACCCCAACAACAGGGGACCTGGGGGCAGTGGCAGTGGGCACATGGTCCTGGGGACGGAGGCACAGGAACACAGGGGAACTGGGAGGGCTGCTGTGCGACAGGGGGCGGACAGGCCAAGGGAACCCACTCTCCACGAGGCCCTCTCCTCCATCATGGGAGCCTACCACCACTCCCAGGAGATGATGGCAACGGTACTGGTCAAGTTTCAGGAGACCCAGCACCTGCAGGAGGAACAGTATATGGGCTTCAGGGAGGAACTCAGAACCATCAGCTCCGCCCTGGGCACCATCGTAGGGGTGCTGAAGGAACTGCTCAACACCAGGAGGGACACTGTGACACTAGCATGGACAATGAACTGCCCACCACCTCCGCCGGCGCTAGTGGACAGGAGGCACCACCACAGGACCACCACACCAGCACCCCACCCCCTGCAGATGGAGAACCACCCCGCAAATGGTCCCTGAGATCCAGGAAAAAGACAGAGCACGATGCCAAGACCCGCGCCAAGAAATGAGACCACCCTGATTGTCATCCCACTGTCCCCCTTTGTCACCCTGTCCATATTGAAACTGCCCCAGCTCCACGTCTAATGCCCATATGGGCAATGCACCTGTGAGACTAATAGACTGGACTCTGCCATGGACGCTCCTCCGCCATCACCCCTCACCATTTAACTTCCCCCTCCAATATTTTGTATTGAAATAAACACACCTAAAGCACCAAAAGATCTTGAGTCTGTCTGTGATTTCAAAATAGTGTATTTGCAATTACAGTGACAAAATGTTCATAAAATAGTAATGTCAACATACCTATGTCACACAGCTCTAGTCCATGAGGAATTTAAGCAGATGACACACGTTGGGACCCACACCTGTGAAACCGTAAGGGAAAGTGAAAACTCAGTGACCATACACTGGGGGAAATCGACAGACAGGATAGAGGTAGAAGTGTTAAAGTACATGGAGTAGGCAGGAATGTATTCTCACCTGTGTTTCACTGGAAATATTGCTGGATGACTGAGTCCCTGTTCTGCATGTCTTCTTCCTCTGCTTCCTCCTCATCACTGTCCACAGGCTCCACAGCTGCCACAACACCGCCATCTGGACCATCCTCCTGCAGAAAAGGCACCTGGCGTCGCAAAGCCAAGTTGTGAAGCATACAGCAGGCCACGATGATCTGGCACACCTTCTTTGGTGAGTAGAATAGGGATCCACCTGTCATATGGAGGCACCTGAACCTGGCCTTCAGGAGGCCGAAGTTCCGCTCGATCACCCTCCTAGTTCACCCATGGGCCTCATTGTAGTGTTCCTCTGCCCTTGTCCTGGGATTCCTCACTGGGGTCTGTAGCCATGACAGGTTGGGGTAACCAGAGTCACCTAATAGCCACACGCGGTGCCTCTGGAGTTGACCCATCACATAAGGGATGCTGCTATTCCGCAGGATGTAGGTGTCATGCACTGAGCCAGGGAACATGGCATTCACATGGGAGATGTACTGGTCGGCCAAACATACCATCTGTACATTCATGGAATGATAACTCTTCCGGTTCCTGTACACCTGTTCACTCCTGTGGGGGGGGGGACCAAAGCCACATGGGTCCCATCAATGGCACCTATGATGTTGGGGATATGTCCAAGGGCATAGAAGTCACCTTTCACTGTAGGAAAATCCTCCACCTGAGGGAAAACGATGTAGCTCCGCATGTGTTTCAGCAGGGCAGACAACACTCTGGACAACACGTTGGAAAACATAGGCTGGGACATCCCTGATGCCATGGCCACAGTTGTCTGAAAAGACCCACTAGCAAGGAAATGGAGCACTGACAGCACCTGCACTTGAGGGGGGATTCCTGTGGGATGGCGGATTGCTGACATCAGGTCTGGCTCCAACTGGGTACACAGTTCCTGGATTGTGGCACGGTCAAACCTGTAGGTGATGATCAAATTTCTTTCCTCCATTGTCGACAGGTCCACCAGCAGTCTGTACACCGGAGGATTCCGCCATCTCCTCACATGTCCCTGCGGACGGTGCCTATGAAGGACAACAGCGACCACAGAGTCAAACAACTCAGAGGTATATACCTACAGTCTACACAGAACACCATTCAGCCCCAAAATGTGGCCTGTATGTGTGTTGAGACTAGGCCTAGGTATGTGTGACGCAGTTGGTAATTAGGCCATGTGGGCACCTGAAATGGCAGCTGCTTGACCTGTAAAGTGGGACAATGGGATGTGAGGTAACTGCGCTGGCGTTCTACACCGTTGCGGTAGGCGGTCGGAGACCGCGGCGCAATTCTGCATTGGTTAACATTGGACCCTATGGGTTCCAGGAGCCAAGGACGTGACCGCCGCAGACGTGACTGCCATTTTCTATCTGTTGAATCACTCAATACCTGATCTTCGACAGGAGAGGACCTACACTGCAAGTGCTGCTGCGACCTCAGTCTGGAAGAGACAATGGCTCGTGCGTCTGGGGAAAGGGCCCCTGCCTTCACTGCGGAGGAGTTGGAGAAGCTCGTCGATGGGGTCTTCCCCCAGTACACGCTACTCTACGGTCCTCCAGACCAACAGGTAAGTACACTGGGAGCATGTTGTATGAGCTATGCCTGTGTGGAGAGGGCTGGTTGTAAGAAGGAAGGTGGCAGAGTGCTGCGTGCATGAAAGACGGTGGGTGCATGTGCCACATGCAAGGGTAGGGATGGGGGCTACTCACTTTGACGGCGCAGTTGGTAATGACTTCTCTTCTTACCTGTACATTTCATGTAGGTCAGCGCCCACCAGAAGAAGGATATTTGGCGTGCCATCGCCAAGGACGTCCGGACACTGGGGGTCCACCACAGACGGAGCACCCACTTCCGTAAAAGATGGGAGGACATTCGCCGCAGGAGCAAGAAGACGGCGGAGGCTCAGCTGGGGATGGCCTCCCAACGTGGGAGGGGTGCCCGTCGCACCATGACCCCCCTGATGTTCAGGATCCTGGCGGTGGCCTACCCTGAGTTGGATGGGCGCTTGAGGGCATCACAGCAGACACAAGGGGGTGAGTACACTCTCATTCAGCTGACTTTGCGTGCACTGGAGGTGTCTGGGTGGGGGAGGAGGGCTGTGGGTTTCCCTAGGCCAGGGCGAGTTCCGTAGCCTAGGCCCCTCCGTAAGGCATGGCCCTGTGGCCCCCCACCCCCCTCAGTAGAGTGCCAAGTACAGCTATTCATGCCCCTGTGTCATCTATGTGTGTATATGTCGTCCATAGCCTTGTAGGCCATTTCCCAGGAATTGCACTGTAGAGCCCAACAGCGCGACGTAGTGCAGGGGGCTTCTGTGTCTGTCCTGTCCGCCAACGGTAGTGGTAATCCATGCACTCAACATGTCTTTCTTCTGTCTCCCCCCCCCCCTTTTTTGTGGTCTCCCTGTTCTTGTGTGCATTAGCATCATCAGGCGGAGGAGCAGTGGCACCGGAGCACGAGGGAGCTGCATCCCACATGGCCATGGAAGGCCACACTACGGACTCAGAATACACCAGTGGGACAGAGGGCGAGGGGAGCACCACGGTGGGGACAGGAGCTGAAACCAGTGACACGGACTCGTCCTCCGATGGGAGCTCCCTTGTGGTGGCGGCAACATCTGTGCCTCCCACTTCTACAGGTACAGCCGCCACCCCCCTACCAGCACCGCCCTCCCAGCAGCCCCTCAGCCTTTGCCCTGTGCCCGCTCACCCAGGAGGGTGGGCATCACCTTCGCCCCAGGCACCTCAGCTCCTGCCCCTGTCACCCCTGCTGCCCTCAGTGAGGAGGCCATTGACCTCCTTAGGTCACTCACTGTTGGGCAGTCTACCATTTTGAATGCCATCCAGGGAGTAGAAAGGCAGTTGCAACAAACTAAAGCATTCCTGGAGGGCATTCATCCTGGTCAGGCGGCCCTTCACCGATCCTTTCAAACTCTGGCCTCAGCACTGATGGCAGCCATTGTCCCTGTGTCTAGCCTCCCCCCTCCAACTTCCTCCACCCAGACCCAATCCCCTGTACCTCTGCCTATCCCAAGTACACCATCAGACCAGCCTGCACACACCTCACCACACAAGGGAAGCTCAGGCAAACATAAGCACCACACATCCCACAGGCACTCACGCAAGCATCACACACATACAGACACACCAACATCCACTGCCTCCACTGTGTCCCCCTCCTGGTTGTCTCCCTCCTCCCTCCCAGTCTCGTCTACACTCACACCTGCATGCACTACCTCTACAGCCACTACGTCCCGCACCAGCACACCCACCAGCACACCCCGCTCACATGCAGTCACCACCCCCACTACCATTCACACGTCCCCTGTGTCCTCTCCCAGTGTGTCTGTGACGCCCCCTCCCAAGATACACAAACGAAGGCACACACCCACCCAACAGCCATCCACCTCATGACAGCCTCCAGCGCATGCACCTGCACCTGCACCCAAAGCCACAAAACGTACACCTCCTACAACCACCCTCTCTTCCTCCACTCCCAAACCCCCTCCAGCTACCCGTCCCAGTGTGTCCAAACAACTTTTCCTGTCCACCCTTAACCTATTTCCCACCCCCCGTCCAACTCATAGGTCCCTAACTAGCACCTCAGCCACAACATCTCCAGGACCAGTGGTGCCTGTTGTCACAGGTATGTGGAGTGCACCGGCCACCAGGACACCCAGTGTGGCACGGAGCCACAGCACAGCCAGTCCCCCCCCTGTGAAGCACCAGAAGTTGGCCAGTGCCCAGCGGGAGAGGGGGAAGACTCCAGCCACCCAAGCCGCTCCCAGGGGTCCCGGTGGGAGTGTGGACTCAGCTGTGACTCCTCCCAAGGTGGTGAAGGGCCACAAGAAACCCGGCAAGTCTGGGAGGAGCAGCACGGCGGAGAAGACCGCCATCATCCCCGCTGTCCAGGAGGGCCCCGCCAGCCCCATCGTCGCTGCCCAGAAGGGCCCTGCCAGCCCCATCTTTGCTGCCCAGGAGGGCCCCGCCAGCCCCATCGTCGCTGCCCAGGAGGGGCCCACCAGCCACAGCCCAGCGGCCCAGGAGGGCCCCGCCAGCCCCATCGTTGCAGCTGCCCAGGAGGGTCCCGCCAGCCACAGCCCAGCTGCCCAGGAGGGCCCCGCCAGCCCCATCGTCGCAGCTGCCCACGAGGGCCCCGCCAGCCACAGCCCAGCTGCCCATGAGGGCCCCGCCAGCCCCATCGTCGCAGCTGCCCAGGAGGGCCCGCCAGCCCCATCGTTGCTGCTGCCCAGGAGGGCCCCGCCAGCCCCATCGTCGCAGCTGCCCAGGAGGGCCCCACCAGCCACAGCCCAGCTGCCCAGGAGGGCCCCGCCAGCCACAGCCCAGCTGACCAATGAAGGACCGCCAGCCCCAGCCCAGCTGGGCAATGAAGGACCGCCAACTCAAGCACCGCTGAACAGGGCAAGCACCCCTGCACAGGGCAAGGACCGCCAACTCAAGCACCGCTGAACAGGGCAAGCACCGCTGCACAGGGCAAGGACCGCCAACTCAAGTACCGCTGAACAGGGCAAGCACTGCTGCACAGGTCAAGGACCGCCAACTCAAGCACCGCTAGCCCATGAGCGGCAGGGGCACTGACGCAACTGGGACCGTCACGGGGTGAGTGATGCACCCTGGGCACCAGTCCCCCTACAGAACCAGTGGAGACATGCATCCACTACCTCAGTCCTTAACAGGATGAAGCACTCTGGGCACCAGTCCACCTCCAGAACCAGTGAAGACATGCATCCACTACCTCAGTCCTTAACAGGATGAAGCACTCTGGGCACCAGTCCCCCTCCAGAACCAGTGGAGTCATGCATCCACTACCTCAGTCCTTAACAGGATGAAGCACTCTGGGCACCAGGCCCCCTCCAGAACCAGTGGAGACATGGATCCACTACCTCAGTCCTTTAACAGGATGAAGCACTCTGGACACCAGTCCCCCTCCAGAACCAGTGGAGACATGCATCCACTTGTGAGACTGTGGCTTTGCACTCCCCAGGATGGAACAGTGGGCAACCCACCCACTGTAGAGACTTGTGAGACTGTGGCTTTGCACTCCCCAGGATGGAACAGTGGGCAACCCACCCACTGTATAGACTTCAGAGACTGTGGCTTTGCACTCCCCAGGATGGAAGAGTGGGCAACCCACCCACTGTATGGACTTGAGAGACTGTGGCTTTGCACTCCCCAGGATGGAACAGTGGGCAACCCACCCACTGTAGAGACTTGTGAGACTGTGGCTTTGCACTCCCCAGGATGGAACAGTGGGCAACCCACCCACTGTCGAGACTTGTGAGACTGCGGCTTTGCACTCCCCAGGATACATCAATGGGCATGGAGGCCCCTCGTGGATCTGGCGTCGTGCACTCATCCGGCTGAGGTGCCCCCCCTTCCCTTCCCCCTGAGGTGCCTGTTGTATTTCTATCTGATGCCCCTGCAGTGTTCTCTCTGTTTTGATCTTGTATCGTGTGTGGGCCTCGCCCATGCATTTTGGGCCCAGTGGTCTACGGACTATGCATGGTGCAATACCTGGACTACTGATCTTGGTGTATATTTTGTTAATAGTGTATATATGTATATTTTTGCTGACTTAATTTTTATATATTACAATGGTTCCACTCATTTCCTTTTGTCTTTGCATTCTTCCGGTGGGGTCGGGGTGTGTAACTATAATGTAAAGATATGTATTGGTGTGTGTGTTGTAGTGGGTGAGGGTGGGGGTGGGGGTGTTGCGTGTGTATGTCCCTGTTTTTTCCCTCCCCCTCCCCTGTGTCGTAGGTACAGTACTCACCGTGGTCTTCGCCTCTGGCGTTGGTGCTCCGGGTACAGGAGCAAGAAGACTATCGAAGGGAGGATTTGGAGTTCTGGGTCCATGGTTTCCTCCTTCCTCGTGGAGTGTGTAGAGGTGAGCGTTTTCCCTTCGAAATTCCTGTTTCCGCCGTGTTTTAATCCGCGGTGTGTCCGCCCCGGAAAAGGTGGCAGATTGGCCTGTCATAATAGTGTGGGCGGTAAATTGTCTCCCGCCTGTCTGTTGGCGGTGACCGCTGCGCTGTTTTTTTGTACCGCCGTGGCGGTCGGAGTGTTAAAGTGGCTGTCTTTGTTGGCGGTTTCCGCCACGGTCGTAATTGCAAAATTTTTACCGCCGTCCTGTTGGCGGTCTTACCGCCGCTTTAACACCGTCCGCCAGGGTTGTAATGACCACCAAAGTGTTTGATTACGTGCTCAAATTATGGAGTTGAGATCCAGACAAATAGTGATGATGAGGAAGACCCAGCCCCAGAAACTGAGTGTGAAACAACAAATGAGGAGTACCCCTTGATTGAGTTTTTCCCGATTATCACAGTGAGAGAGCTTCATTCAGTTTTACAGGGAACAGTACAAGAGAACGTGTGGGACTTGACAGGGAAAGAAGTGGGTTTGATCAAGGGAGAGGAGCCGATTAAGGTTACTTTGAAGCCAAATGCAGTTTTTCCACAGCTTCCCCAATATAATATGCCACAAGATGTTCTGATGAAAGTGGCTCAGATAATTGCAGATTTTGTGAAGCAGGGAGTTTTGAAGGAGGTGTTGAGCAGTCTATGTAATTCACCAATAATGGGTTTGAAGAAGCCATGTGGGAAGGTCCGAATTATTCAGGATTTGAGAAAAATAAATGACATTGTGGTCAAGTGTTGTCCCATAGTGCCCAATCAAGCTGTAATGATGTTCCAGATTCCATGTGATGCAGAGTGGTTCACACTTGGTGATTTGTCACAAGTTTTCTTTTCTGTGACTCTTCATGAGTATAGTCAATTTCTCTTTAGTTTCAAATTCCTAGATCGAGTCTACAGCTGGTGTAGACTTCCTCAAGGGTACATGGAGTCACCTTCCTTGTTCAACCAGATCTTGAAAAAGAATTTGGAGTCATTAGAGTTACTTTTTCAGTCAACTTTGATATAGTACATTGACGACTTATTGATTGCGTCCAAGACAAGGGACGAGTGTGAGTATGACTTGATTACCCTGTTGAACCATTTGGGAAACTATGGTCATAAAGTGTCACCACTGAAATTGTAGAACTGCCAGAAGGTAGTGAAATATTTGGGTCACCAGTTTGATAAAGGGTTGAGAAACATATCCAGAGAAAGAATTACCAAGATACTGCAGATAAGTCCCCCGACTTCACAGAGAGATGTCAGGATGTTCCCGGGAATGGTGGGTTATTGTCACCAATGTATCCCGAATTTTTCAGAAATTTCAAAACCATTGCAGAAACTGACTCATAAGGATGTCACTGATCCCATAGTGCTAGACCAGGATGAGATGAAAGAGTTCACTGATTTGAGAGAGAGTTTGTGCAGAGCTCCAGCGTTGGGTATGCCTGACTACACAAAACCTTTCACATGGTTTTGCCATGAGCGTGATGCATGTTCATTGTCTGTTTTGACACAGGTCCATGGAGGTGCTTATCACCCAGTAGTGTATTTTTCAGCTACATGGACCCAGTTGCAGCAGCTTTACCAAGTTGTTTGAGTGCAGTTGCTGCAGCTGGTCTGAGTCTTTCACAGTGTGAAGGAGTAGTGATGGGATATCCCCTGACTGTAATTGTCCCTCACTCGATTGAGATTTTACTGACAAGGATGAAAACCCAATACTTGACCGGTGCTAGGTTGACTAGGTATGAGACGAGTATTCTGGGTGCACAAAATGTGACATTGAAAAGATGTACAGTGCTGAACCCAGCAACTTTACTTTCAAGTGATACTAATGAAATTGAAAAAGAAGATGTTGAACATGATTGTCTTGAAGTAACTGAGTTGTGCACAAAACCGAGACCCAACATTAGAGATACCAGATTGGAAGAAAATTACCAAATTGTTCTGATTGATGGATCTTGTTTAAGAGAAAGCATAGGGACACTGAGAGCAGGATATGCTGTGTGCACAATTACAGGTTCGTTAGAAGCTTCCTGTTTTCGAGGAGTGTATTCTGCTCAGATAGCGGAATTGGTCGCTCTTACTAGTGCATGCCATGTTGCTGCTCAATTGAGAGTCATTATCTATAAAGATAGCCAATACGGATTTGAAATAGTTCATGATTTTGGTTAGTTGTGGTCGCAGAGAGGTTTTCTGACCTCTACTGGATCACCAGTGAGAAATGGTGAGAGAATAAAGGAGTTGTATGCGATTCAACTCCCTGAAAGATATTGCCGTGGTGAAATGCAGTGCACATCTAAAGTTGCAGGACTACATGTCATTGGGGAATAGATATGTGTATCAAGTTGCAAGATTTTGCGCATTGAAATGTATATCGTTCAAAGACAAGTGGGAATTGTTACCTGAACAAGACACTATGGCCCTCATTACAACATTGGCGGTAAATCCCGCTTACCGCCGTGCAGAAGACCGCCAAAACACCGCTGCGGCAGTGAAATTCTGCTACAGCTATTACGACCCACAGGCCAGAATCTGCCAAAATCCAGACACACACACAAGTCCACCACACCAAAGGTCAGTGATAAACTGGCGAAAACAAAACCGACACCGTCACGCCAACAGGAATACGCCCACACTATCACGACCCACGAATCCACGCGGCGGTCTTTCAACCGTGGTAATCCATTGGCGGTATACACCGCCGCGCTCAAAATACATACACATTTACAAAACACAACCATATTCGACAATTCGAAATACACACACCTGACACACATACACACACCACTCCCACACACCCAATCCAATATAAAACACACACCCACATCACCCACAAACCCCTACGACCAAAATTGAGAAAGAAGCCCAGAGAGAGACACCACCAGAGACAACACTAGCAACCACAGGCACACAACACCATCACTCACACAACATCCATGCACCTCAGACTACACACACAAACACATCCCCTCACACATCACAACACACACCACCTCACACATCACCCACACCACATCATGGCACCTCAAAGACACCCCAGGTTCTCTGAGGAGGAGCTCAGGGTCATGGTGGAGGAAATTGTCAAGGTAGAGCCACAGCTATTCGGATCACAAGTGCAGCACACCTTGCTAGGAAGATGGAGCTATGGTGCAGAATCGCGGACAGGGTCAACGCAGTGGGACAGCATCCAAGAACACGGGATAACATCAGGAAGAGGTGGAACAACCTATGGGGGAAGATGCGTTCCGTGGTCTCAAGACACCAGATTGCAGTACAGAGGACTGGCGGTGGACCCCCACCTCCTCCCCCACAACTAACAACATGGGAGGAGCAACTCTTGGCTATACTGCATCCTGAGGGCCTCGCAGGAGTATCAGGAGGAATGGACTCTGGTAAGTCAAATCTTAACTATTACATCCCCCACCCTACCTACATGCTATCACATACCCCACCCTCACCCTCACACCCATCACTCCAACACCTCACAAATGTCCCACTATCACAACCCACCCATCCCAACAACAAGCCCTGCATGCAACACCAAAGCATGGACACCCATCACCAAATCATGTCCACTACAGATACCCACACAGACCCCAAATCAAATATCACACAAGGACCTAGACAAGAATGCAAGCACTGGAGTACAGGGTCACCCACCCATTGCACACAACATGGCACACACAGATGCAATAATCATGCCTTTACACCCCTGCAGGACCCCTACCCAGCGTCCAAGACAAGGGACGAGTGTGAGTATGACTTGATTACCCTGTTGAACCATTTGGGAAACTATGGTCATAAAGTGTCACCACTGAAATTGTAGAACTGCCAGAAGGTAGTGAAATATTTGGGTCACCAGTTTGATAAAGGGTTGAGAAACATATCCAGAGAAAGAATTACCAAGATACTGCAGATAAGTCCCCCGACTTCACAGAGAGATGTCAGGATGTTCCCGGGAATGGTGGGTTATTGTCACCAATGTATCCCGAATTTTTCAGAAATTTCAAAACCATTGCAGAAACTGACTCATAAGGATGTCACTGATCCCATAGTGCTAGACCAGGATGAGATGAAAGAGTTCACTGATTTGAGAGAGAGTTTGTGCAGAGCTCCAGCGTTGGGTATGCCTGACTACACAAAACCTTTCACATGGTTTTGCCATGAGCGTGATGCATGTTCATTGTCTGTTTTGACACAGGTCCATGGAGGTGCTTATCACCCAGTAGTGTATTTTTCAGCTACATGGACCCAGTTGCAGCAGCTTTACCAAGTTGTTTGAGTGCAGTTGCTGCAGCTGGTCTGAGTCTTTCACAGTGTGAAGGAGTAGTGATGGGATATCCCCTGACTGTAATTGTCCCTCACTCGATTGAGATTTTACTGACAAGGATGAAAACCCAATACTTGACCGGTGCTAGGTTGACTAGGTATGAGACGAGTATTCTGGGTGCACAAAATGTGACATTGAAAAGATGTACAGTGCTGAACCCAGCAACTTTACTTTCAAGTGATACTAATGAAATTGAAAAAGAAGATGTTGAACATGATTGTCTTGAAGTAACTGAGTTGTGCACAAAACCGAGACCCAACATTAGAGATACCAGATTGGAAGAAAATTACCAAATTGTTCTGATTGATGGATCTTGTTTAAGAGAAAGCACAGGGACACTGAGAGCAGGATATGCTGTGTGCACAATTACAGGTTCGTTAGAAGCTTCCTGTTTTCGAGGAGTGTATTCTGCTCAGATAGCGGAATTGGTCGCTCTTACTAGTGCATGCCATGTTGCTGCTCAATTGAGAGTCATTATCTATAAAGATAGCCAATACGGATTTGAAATAGTTCATGATTTTGGTTAGTTGTGGTCGCAGAGAGGTTTTCTGACCTCTACTGGATCACCAGTGAGAAATGGTGAGAGAATAAAGGAGTTGTATGCGATTCAACTCCCTGAAAGATATTGCCGTGGTGAAATGCAGTGCACATCTAAAGTTGCAGGACTACATGTCATTGGGGAATAGATATGTGTATCAAGTTGCAAGATTTTGCGCATTGAAATGTATATCGTTCAAAGACAAGTGGGAATTGTTACCTGAACAAGACACTATGGCCCTCATTACAACATTGGCGGTAAATCCCGCTTACCGCCGTGCAGAAGACCGCCAAAACACCGCTGCGGCAGTGAAATTCTGCTACAGCTATTACGACCCACAGGCCAGAATCTGCCAAAATCCAGACACACACACAAGTCCACCACACCAAAGGTCAGTGATAAACTGGCGAAAACAAAACCGACACCGTCACGCCAACAGGAATACGCCCACACTATCACGACCCACGAATCCACGCGGCGGTCTTTCAACCGTGGTAATCCATTGGCGGTATACACCGCCGCGCTCAAAATACATACACATTTACAAAACACAACCATATTCGACAATTCGAAATACACACACCTGACACACATACACACACCACTCCCACACACCCAATCCAATATAAAACACACACCCACATCACCCACAAACCCCTACGACCAAAATTGAGAAAGAAGCCCAGAGAGAGACACCACCAGAGACAACACTAGCAACCACAGGCACACAACACCATCACTCACACAACATCCATGCACCTCAGACTACACACACAAACACATCCCCTCACACATCACAACACACACCACCTCACACATCACCCACACCACATCATGGCACCTCAAAGACACCCCAGGTTCTCTGAGGAGGAGCTCAGGGTCATGGTGGAGGAAATTGTCAAGGTAGAGCCACAGCTATTCGGATCACAAGTGCAGCACACCTTGCTAGGAAGATGGAGCTATGGTGCAGAATCGCGGACAGGGTCAACGCAGTGGGACAGCATCCAAGAACACGGGATAACATCAGGAAGAGGTGGAACAACCTATGGGGGAAGATGCGTTCCGTGGTCTCAAGACACCAGATTGCAGTACAGAGGACTGGCGGTGGACCCCCACCTCCTCCCCCACAACTAACAACATGGGAGGAGCAACTCTTGGCTATACTGCATCCTGAGGGCCTCGCAGGAGTATCAGGAGGAATGGACTCTGGTAAGTCAAATCTTAACTATTACATCCCCCACCCTACCTACATGCTATCACATACCCCACCCTCACCCTCACACCCATCACTCCAACACCTCACAAATGTCCCACTATCACAACCCACCCATCCCAACAACAAGCCCTGCATGCAACACCAAAGCATGGACACCCATCACCAAATCATGTCCACTACAGATACCCACACAGACCCCAAATCAAATATCACACAAGGACCTAGACAAGAATGCAAGCACTGGAGTACAGGGTCACCCACCCATTGCACACAACATGGCACACACAGATGCAATAATCATGCCTTTACACCCCTGCAGGACCCCTACCCAACGTCACTGGACAGGAGGTTCCAGACATGTCCACTCCACTCCGAGAAGAGGCCCACAGTGATGACACCAGCTCTGTCCTACTGGATCAAGATGACCAGCCCGGCCCATTTGGTTCCTCGGGACAGTCGGTTCCCCTGATACTGGCACATGCCACCACAGAGCCTCCCCACCTCAGGAAACACCAGCACAGCACCCAGCCAGCGGGCCCATCCCTCTGTCCCCAGGACACGTCAAGCAGCAGTGTGTCCACCCATACAGGGAACCCAGGCAAACCCACCACCCAAGACAATCAGGGACCTGGGGGCAGTGGCAGTAGGCACACGGTTCAGGGGACAGAGGCACAGGAAAACAGGGGAACTGGGAGGACTGCTGTGCGAAAGGGGGAGGACAGGCCAAGGGAACCCACTCTCCAACATCATGGGAGCATACCATCATTCCCAGGAGACGATGGCAACGGTACTGGCCAAGTTTCAGGAGACCCAGCGGCTGCAGGAGGAACAGTATCTGGGGATCAGGGAGGAACTCAAGTCCATCAACACCACCCTGGTCACCATTGTAGGAGTGCTGAAGGATCTTGTCAACACCAGGAGGGACACTGTGGCACAACAAGGGGCCCCTGACACTAGCCTGGATGATGAACAGCCCACCACCTCCGCCGGCACTAGTGGGCAGGAGGCACCGCCACAGGACCACGACACCAGCACTCCAACCCCTGCAGATGGAGAATCACCCCGCAAACGGTCCCTGAGATCCAGGACAAAGACAGAGAACAATGCCAAGACCCCCGCCAGGAAATGAGACCCCCCTGAAGGTCATCCTTCTGTCCCACTTCGTCACCCTGTCAATCCATCAACAGCTCCACTTCCCATGCCCCTTTGGACAATGCACCTGTGAAACAAATAGACTGGACTCTACCATGGACAATCCTCCACCATCACCCCTGCCCATTTTACAACCCCCTCCACTAATTTGCACTGAAATAAACACCCTTGAGTCACAAAACAATCTGGAGTCAGTCTGTGCTTTCACAGATGTGTATTAGCAATAACTATGGTAAAAAGCAATGTCTATTGTATTGTCAACATACCGATGTAACACAGCTCTAGTCCATGAGGTAATATAGCAGATGTCACACAGTGGGACCCACATCTGTGAAATGAAAAGGCAAAGTGACAAGTCAGGGTCCATACACTGGGTGAAAGTGACATACATATGATAGGCCTAACAATAGTATGAGATGTGTGAGGCAGTGACATCTTCTTACCTGCGTCTCACTGGAAGTATTGCTTGATAACGTTGTTTCTGTTGTCGATATCCGCTTCTTCTGCCTCCTCTTCTTCACTGTTCACAGGCTCCACAGCTGCCACAAGACATCCTTCTGGACCATCCTCCTGCAGAAAAGGCACCTGTCGTCGCAAAGCCAGGTTGTGCAGCATACAGCATGCCACGATGATCTGGCACACCTTCTTTGGTGAGTAGAATAGGGATCCACCTGTCATATGGAGGCACCGGAACCTGTCCTTCAGGAGGCCGAAGGTCCTTTCAATCACTCTCCTAGTTCACCCATGTGCCTCATTGTAGCGTTCCTCTGCCCTTGTCCTGGGATTTCTCACTGGGGTCAGTAGTCATGACAGGTTGGGGTACTCAGAGTCACCTGCAAATGTCGAGGGACAACTGTTAGACACACACTAACCCTTAGGGACAACCCCAGACCCAGACAACTATTCACAGGGTACAGGGTCCTTGTCCTCACCTATTAGCCACACACGGTGCCTCTGGAGTTGCCCCATCACATAAGGGATGCTGCTATTCCTCAGAATGTAAGCGTCATGCACTGAGCCAGGAAACTTGGCATTCACATGGGAGATGTACTGGTCGGCCAAACACACCATCTGCACATTCATTGAATGGTAGCTCTTCCGGTTTCTGTACACCTGTTCACTCCTGCAGGGGGGTACCAAGGCCACATGTGTCCCATCAATGGCACCTATGATGCTGGGGATATGTCCCAGGGCATAGAAGTCACCTTTCACTGTAGGCAAATCCTCCACCTGAGGGAACACGATGTAGCTGCGCATGTGTTTCAGCAGGGCAGACAGCACTCTGGACAACACGTTGGAGAACATAGGCTGGGACATCCCTGATGCAATGGCCACTGTAGTTTGAAAAGACCCACTTGCCAGGAAATGGAGTACTGACAGGACCTGCACTAGAGGGTGGATCCCTGTGGGATGGCGGATAGCTGACATCAGGTCTGGCTCCAACTGGGCACACAGTTCATGGATTGTTGCACGATGAAGTCTGTAGGTGACTATTACGTGTCTCTCTTCCATTGTTGACAGGTCCACCAGCGGTCTGTACACCGGAGGATGCCGCCATCTCCTCACCTGCCCCAGCGGACGTGCCCTATGGACGAGAACAGCGAGCAGAGAGTCAGCCAACACTGAGGTATTGCTATATGTCATTAGCAAACATTTGTAAATCCGCTATGTGCCTGTTACTGTGTGTATGCAAGGCCTAGATAGGTGTGACGCAGTTATCAGTAATGCCATGTGGCCCCCTGAAATGGCGGCTGCCTGACCTGTAAGGTGGGACAAGGGGTATATGAGGTAACTGCGCTGGCGTTCTATACCGTCGCGGTAGGCGGTCGAAGACAGCGGCGCAAACCTGCATTGGTTAACATTGGACCCTATGGGTCCCAGGAGCCAATGACGATGTACGTCGGCGGTGACGGTACACACCGCCACGGACGTGACCGCCATTTTCTGCCTGTTCACTCACTTGATACCTGATCTGCGACAGGAGAGGACCTACACTGCAAGTGCTGCTGTGACCTCAGTCTGGAAGCGAAGATGGCTCATGTATCTGGGGAAAGGGCCCCTGCCTTCACTTCGGAGGATTTGGAGAAGTTAGTGGATGGGGTCCTCCACCAGTACACACTACTCTACGGTCCTCCAGACAAACAGGTGAGCATGCTGCATGGGAAATGCCTGTTTGGAGTGGTGTGCATGGAAGATATATGGGGGGGGCTGAGGCCTGCATGTGCGGATGGTGAGTGTATGTGCGTCAGGGCAAGGGTGGGAACGGGGGCCAATGACTGTGACGGTCCGGACGGTGAAAGTTTTACCTATTCCCCTGTACTATTTCTGTAGGTCAGCGCCCACCAGAAGAAGGATATTTGGCGTGCCATCGCCAAGGACGTCCGGACCCTGGGGGTCCACCACAGACGGAGCACCCACTGCCGGAAAAGATGGGAGGACATTCACCGCTAGAGCAAGAAGACGGCGGAGGCCCAGCTGGGGATGGCCTCCCAACGTGGGAGGGGTGCCCGTCGCACCATGACCCCCCTGATGTTCCGGATCCTGGCGGTGGCGCATCCGGAGTTGGATGGGCGCTTGAGGGCATAACAGCAGCCACAAGGGGGTGAGTACCGTCATTCCATCTGACTCTGTGCGCATTACAAGGTGTCTGGGTGGGGGATTTGGGCAGTGGGTTACCCTAGGCCAGGGCGAGCTTGGTAGGCAAGGACCGTTTGTGAGGCAGGATATGTTGCACCCCAACCCCACCAGTGTGAAGAGCCATCTCCTGTGACTTCCATGTGCGCATCAATCTGGCATAGGCCTTGTACCCCATGGGCATGTGATTAATCTAGGAACTATAAGTGCATGGCATAGTGCAGAGGGCTGCTGTGTCTGTAGTGTCCGCCAACGGTAGTGCTATTGCATGCACTGAACATGTCTTTTCTCTGTCTTCCCCCCCTTTTTGTGGTCTCCCTGTTATTGTGTGCATTAGCATCATCAGGCGGAGGAGCAGTGGCACCGGAGCAGGAGGGAGCTGCATCCCACTTGGCCCTGGAGGGCGACACAACGGAGTCTGAAGCCACCAGTGGGACGGAGGGCGAGGGGAGCTCCACAGCGGGGACAGAAGGTGACATCAGCGACAGCGACTCCTCCTCTGATGGGAGCTCCCTTGCGGTGGCGGGCCCCTCTGTGCACCCGCATCAACAGGTACAGCCGTCACTCCCCCTACCAGCACCACCCTCCCAGCAGCCCCGCAGCGTGTACCCCGTGGCCGCTCACCCAGGAGGGTGGGCATCTCCTTTGCCCCAGGCACCTCAGGCCCTACCCCAGTCAGCCCTGCTGCCCTCAGTGAGGAGGATATTGACCTCCTGAGATCCCTCACTGTTGGGCAGTCTACCATTCTGAATGCCATCCAGGGTGTCGAGAGGCCGTTGCAACAAACAAATGCATACCTGGAGGGCATTCATTCTGGCCAGGAAGCCCAATAGAGAGCATTTCAGGCTCTGGCCTCAGCACTAATGGCAGCCATTGTCCCTGTGTCTAGCCTACCCCCTCCAACTTCCTCCACCCAGACCCAATCCCCTGTACCTCAGCCTATCCCAAGCACACCATCAGACCAGCATGCATACAGCTCAACACACAAGGGTGGCTCTGGCAAACATAAGCACCGCACATCCCACAGGCACTCACACAAGCATCATTCCCATGCACACATACCAACATCCACTGCCTCCACTGTGTCCCCCTCCTCCACGTCTCCCTCCTCCCTCCCTGTCTCGTCTACATTCCACCTGCATGCACTACATCTTCAGCCACAACCTCCATCACCAGCACGCCCATCACCACACACCGCTCACATGCAATCACCACCCCTAGAACCATTCACACATCCCCTGTGTCCTCTGCCAGTGTGTCTGTGAGCCCTTCTCCCAAAGTACACAAACGCAGCCATACACCCACCCAACAGCCATCCACCTCACAACAGCCTCCAGCCCATGCACCTTCACACAAAGTCAGCAGACGTACACCTCCTACAACCTCTTCCTCCACTCCCAAACCCCCTCCATCTACCCGTCCCAGTGTGTATAAAAACCTTTTCCTAGCTAGTATTGACCTCTTCCCTACACCTCCCTCCCCCTGTCTGTCCCCTAGGGCCCGGCTTTCCAGGTCCCAACCCAGCACCTCAACCACCACATCACCGGGCACAGTGGTGCCAGCAACTGCGGGCTTTTGAAGTGCGCCAAGCAACAGGGCTGCCAGTGTGCCACGGAGGGAGGGCAAGGACATTCCGCCACCTCCAAAAGTTAAAAAGTTGCCCACATCCCGGAGGGAGAAGGCGAAAACACCTGCCACCAAGGACTCAGGCAAGACAAAAGTGGATAGTGGCAAGACAGCTGCGCCACCATCCAAGGTGGGGAAGGGACAGAAAATCAAGGGCAGGTCCACATCGACGCCAACCTGCACGGTGGACAAGACCGCCACCAGCACCGCCACATGCACCGCCACCAGCACCGCAGTCACTGAGCCCGCCACCAGCACCGCAGTCACTAAGCCCGCCACCAGTGCTGCAGTCACAGAGCCGGCCGCCGGCCACCAGCACCGCCGCCACAAAGCCCGCCACAAGCACCGCCTCCACAGAGCCTGCCACCAGCACCGATGCCACAGAGCCCGCCGCCAGCACCGCTGGCACAGAGTCCGCCGCCAGCACCGATGCCACAGAGCCCGCCGCCAGCACCGCTGGCACAGAGTCCGTCGCCAGCACCGATGCCACAGAGCCCGCAGCCAGCACTGATGCCACAGAGTCCACCGCCAGCACCAATGCTACTGACACCGCCGCAAGCACCACCGCTACTGACACCGCCGCCAGCACCGCCAGTGGGCCGCGACATCCTGAGCCAGTGGCACCACCGCAGACATGGCTACCATCCCCAGTGGTCAGTCGTCGGAGCCTGGTGGTCAGTTCAAGGAGCCTGGGCAGCTTGCATGTTGCACCACCGTCAGTGGAGTCTCACCTCCACTACCTCAGTCCTTGGCAGGATGAAGCACTCTGGGCACAAAGCCCCCTCCAGAACCAGTGGAGAAAGGCATCCACTACCTCAGTCCTTGGCAGGATGAAGCACTCTGGGCACAATGCCCCCTCCAGAACCAGTGGGGAAAGGCATCCACTACCTCAGTCCTTGGCAGGATGAAGCACTCTGGGCACAAAGCCCCCTCCAGAACCAGTGGGGAAAGGCATCCACTGCCTCAGTCCTTGGCAGGATGAAGCACTCTGGGCACAAAGCCCCCTCCAGAACCAGTGGAGGAAGGCATCCACTTGAGAGACTGTGGCTATGCACTCCCCAGGATAGAGCAGTGGGCAACCCACCCACTGGAGAGACTTGAGAGACTGTGGCTTTGCACTCCTCAGGATAGAGCAGTGGGCAACCCATCCACTGGAGAGACTTGAGGCCTCGCCCATGCATTTTGGGCCCAGTGGTCCACGGACAATAATTTGTGCACTATCCGGACTTGTGTAGTTGGTGTACATAAATGTATATACTTTATTTTGAGTTTTGAGTACTGGTTTTATCATGATTACAATCTTTGAACTAATTTCCTTTTGTCCTTGCGTTCTTCCAGAGGGGGTGGGAGGGTGTAAATGTAATGTTGCAGCATGTATTTGTGTGTATGTTGTTGTGGGTGGGGGTGGGTTATTGCGTGTTGCGTGTGTGTGTCACTCTCTTTTCCCTCCCCCCCCCCTGTGTTGTAGGTGCAGTACTCACTGTGGTCGTCGCCGCCGTGTTTGGTGCTCCTGATAGAGGAGCAGGAATACCATTGCAGGGAGTATTTGGAGTTCTGGCTCCATGGCGTCCTGGTTCCTCGTGGGGTGTGGAATGGTGAGTGTTTTCTCTTCCAAGTCCTGTTTCCGCCGTGTTTTTGTTCGCGTTGGTTCCACCCCAGAAAAGGTGGCGGATTGGCCTCTCATAATAGTGTGGGCGGTACATTGTCTTCCGCCTGTCTGTTGGCGGTGACCGCCGCGCTGTTTGTTTCTACCGCCGTGGCGGTCGGAGTGTTAAAGTGGCTGTCTATGTTGGCGGTTTCCACCACAGTCGTAATCCCATTTTATTTTCCGCCGGCCTGCTTGCGGTATTACCGCCGCTTTAACACCGACCGCCAGGGTTGTAATGAGGGCCTATGTGTACGAGTTTTGCATTAAAAGGATTGACACACTGGAAGAGTTAAAATCTTTTCAGAGTAATGTTGACAAAGAGGAGAAACGTTCATGGAGCAAAATGAAATGTGTCCAAAGACAAGATGAGTAGTAGGTATCTGAGGAGGGTCAACTGGTTTTGCCAAATAGCCTAGTCTCAGATGGGGAGTTACTATCATGGTTAGGCACACATTGGGAGGGATGCCATGGTTTGTCTGTTCAAAATTGACTGGTTTAACCCCAAGTTTAGACAAGCAGTTGACACCAGCTCTGTCCTACTGGATCAAGATGACCAGCCCGGCCCATTTGGTTCCTCGGGACAGTCGGTTCCCCTGATACTGGCACATGCCACCACAGAGCCTCCCCACCTCAGGAAACACCAGCACAGCACCCAGCCAGCGGGCCCATCCCTCTGTCCCCAGGACACGTTAAGCAGCAGTGTGTCCACCCATACAGGGAACCCAGGCAAACCCACCACCCAAGACAATCAGGGACCTGGGGGCAGTGGCAGTAGGCACACGGTTCAGGGGACAGAGGCACAGGAAAACAGGGGAACTGGGAGGACTGCTGTGCGAAAGGGGGAGGACAGGCCAAGGGAACCCACTCTCCAACATCATGGGAGCATACCATCATTCCCAGGAGACGATGGCAACGGTACTGGCCAAGTTTCAGGAGACCCAGCGGCTGCAGGAGGAACAGTATCTGGGGATCAGGGAGGAACTCAAGTCCATCAACACCACCCTGGTCACCATTGTAGGAGTGCTGAAGGATCTTGTCAACACCAGGAGGGACACTGTGGCACAACAAGGGGCCCCTGCCCCTGACACTAGCCTGGATGATGAACAGCCCACCACCTCCGCCGGCACTAGTGGGCAGGAGGCACCGCCACAGGACCACGACACCAGCACTCCAATCCCCTGCAGATGGAGAATCACCCCGCAAACGGTCCCTGAGATCCAGGACAAAGACAGAGAACAATGCCAAGACCCCCGCCAGGAAATGAGACCCCCCTGAAGGTCATCCTTCTGTCCCACTTCGTCACCCTGTCAATCCATCAACAGCTCCACTTCCCATGCCCCTTTGGACAATGCACCTGTGAAACAAATAGACTGGACTCTACCATGGACAATCCTCCACCATCACCCCTGCCCATTTTACAACCCCCTCCACTAATTTGCACTGAAATAAACACCCTTGAGTCACAAAACAATCTGGAGTCAGTCTGTGCTTTCACAGATGTGTATTAGCAATAACTATGGTAAAAAGCAATGTCTATTGTATTGTCAACATACCGATGTAACACAGCTCTAGTCCATGAGGTAATATAGCAGATGTCACACAGTGGGACCCACATCTGTGAAATGAAAAGGCAAAGTGACAAGTCAGGGTCCATACACTGGGTGAAAGTGACAGACATATGATAGGCCTAACAATAGTATGAGATGTGTGAGGCAGTGACATCTTCTTACCTGCGTCTCACTGGAAGTATTGCTTGATAACGTTGTTTCTGTTGTCGATATCCGCTTCTTCTGCCTCCTCTTCTTCACTGTTCACAGGCTCCACAGCTGCCACAAGACATCCTTCTGGACCATCCTCCTGCAGAAAAGGCACCTGTCGTCGCAAAGCCAGGTTGTGCAGCATACAGCATGCCACGATGATCTGGCACACCTTCTTTGGTGAGTAGAATAGGGATCCACCTGTCATATGGAGGCACCGGAACCTGTCCTTCAGGAGGCCGAAGGTCCTTTCAATCACTCTCCTAGTTCACCCATGTGCCTCATTGTAGCGTTCCTCTGCCCTTGTCCTGGGATTTCTCACTGGGGTCAGTAGTCATGACAGGTTGGGGTACTCAGAGTCACCTGCAAATGTCGAGGGACAACTGTTAGACACACACTAACCCTTAGGGACAACCCCAGACCCAGACAACTATTCACAGGGTACAGGGTCCTTGTCCTCACCTATTAGCCACACACGGTGCCTCTGGAGTTGCCCCATCACATAAGGGATGCTGCTATTCCTCAGAATGTAAGCGTCATGCACTGAGCCAGGAAACTTGGCATTCACATGGGAGATGTACTGGTCGGCCAAACACACCATCTGCACATTCATTGAATGGTAGCTCTTCCGGTTTCTGTACACCTGTTCACTCCTGCAGGGGGGTACCAAGGCCACATGTGTCCCATCAATGGCACCTATGATGCTGGGGATATGTCCCAGGGCATAGAAGTCACCTTTCACTGTAGGCAAATCCTCCACCTGAGGGAACACGATGTAGCTGCGCATGTGTTTCAGCAGGGCAGACAGCACTCTGGACAACACGTTGGAGAACATAGGCTGGGACATCCCTGATGCAATGGCCACTGTAGTTTGAAAAGACCCACTTGCCAGGAAATGGAGTACTGACAGGACCTGCACTAGAGGGTGGATCCCTGTGGGATGGCGGATAGCTGACATCAGGTCTGGCTCCAACTGGGCACACAGTTCATGGATTGTTGCACGATGAAGTCTGTAGGTGACTATTACGTGTCTCTCTTCCATTGTTGACAGGTCCACCAGCGGTCTGTACACCGGAGGATGCCGCCATCTCCTCACCTGCCCCAGCGGACGTGCCCTATGGACGAGAACAGCGAGCAGAGAGTCAGCCAACACTGAGGTATTGCTATATGTCATTAGCAAACATTTGTAAATCCGCTATGTGCCTGTTACTGTGTGTATGCAAGGCCTAGATAGGTGTGACGCAGTTATCAGTAATGCCATGTGGCCCCCTGAAATGGCGGCTGCCTGACCTGTAAGGTGGGACAAGGGGTATATGAGGTAACTGCGCTGGCGTTCTATACCGTCGCGGTAGGCGGTCGAAGACAGCGGCGCAAACCTGCATTGGTTAACATTGGACCCTATGGGTCCCAGGAGCCAATGACGATGTACGTCGGCGGTGACGGTACACACCGCCACGGACGTGACCGCCATTTTCTGCCTGTTCACTCACTTGATACCTGATCTGCGACAGGAGAGGACCTACACTGCAAGTGCTGCTGTGACCTCAGTCTGGAAGCGAAGATGGCTCATGTATCTGGGGAAAGGGCCCCTGCCTTCACTTCGGAGGATTTGGAGAAGTTAGTGGATGGGGTCCTCCACCAGTACACACTACTCTATGGTCCTCCAGACAAACAGGTGAGCATGCTGCATGGGAAATGCCTGTTTGGAGTGGTGTGCATGGAAGATATATGGGGGGGGCTGAGGCCTGCATGTGCGGATGGTGAGTGTATGTGCGTCAGGGCAAGGGTGGGAACGGGGGCCAATGACTGTGACGGTCCGGACGGTGAAAGTTTTACCTATTCCCCTGTACTATTTCTGTAGGTCAGCGCCCACCAGAAGAAGGATATTTGGCGTGCCATCGCCAAGGACGTCCGGACCCTGGGGGTCCACCACAGACGGAGCACCCACTGCCGGAAAAGATGGGAGGACATTCACCGCTAGAGCAAGAAGACGGCGGAGGCCCAGCTGGGGATGGCCTCCCAACGTGGGAGGGGTGCCCGTCGCACCATGACCCCCCTGATGTTCCGGATCCTGGCGGTGGCGCATCCGGAGTTGGATGGGCGCTTGAGGGCATAACAGCAGCCACAAGGGGGTGAGTACCGTCATTCCATCTGACTCTGTGCGCATTACAAGGTGTCTGGGTGGGGGATTTGGGCAGTGGGTTACCCTAGGCCAGGGCGAGCTTGGTAGGCAAGGACCGTTTGTGAGGCAGGATATGTTGCACCCCAACCCCACCAGTGTGAAGAGCCATCTCCTGTGACTTCCATGTGCGCATCAATCTGGCATAGGCCTTGTACCCCATGGGCATGTGATTAATCTAGGAACTATAAGTGCATGGCATAGTGCAGAGGGCTGCTGTGTCTGTAGTGTCCGCCAACGGTAGTGCTATTGCATGCACTGAACATGTCTTTTCTCTGTCTTCCCCCCCTTTTTGTGGTCTCCCTGTTATTGTGTGCATTAGCATCATCAGGCGGAGGAGCAGTGGCACCGGAGCAGGAGGGAGCTGCATCCCACTTGGCCCTGGAGGGCGACACAACGGAGTCTGAAGCCACCAGTGGGACGGAGGGCGAGGGGAGCTCCACAGCGGGGACAGAAGGTGACATCAGCGACAGCGACTCCTCCTCTGATGGGAGCTCCCTTGCGGTGGCGGGCCCCTCTGTGCACCCGCATCAACAGGTACAGCCGTCACTCCCCCTACCAGCACCACCCTCCCAGCAGCCCCGCAGCGTGTACCCCGTGGCCGCTCACCCAGGAGGGTGGGCATCTCCTTTGCCCCAGGCACCTCAGGCCCTACCCCAGTCAGCCCTGCTGCCCTCAGTGAGGAGGATATTGACCTCCTGAGATCCCTCACTGTTGGGCAGTCTACCATTCTGAATGCCATCCAGGGTGTCGAGAGGCCGTTGCAACAAACAAATGCATACCTGGAGGGCATTCATTCTGGCCAGGAAGCCCAATAGAGAGCATTTCAGGCTCTGGCCTCAGCACTAATGGCAGCCATTGTCCCTGTGTCTAGCCTACCCCCTCCAACTTCCTCCACCCAGACCCAATCCCCTGTACCTCAGCCTATCCCAAGCACACCATCAGACCAGCATGCATACAGCTCAACACACAAGGGTGGCTCTGGCAAACATAAGCACCGCACATCCCACAGGCACTCACACAAGCATCATTCCCATGCACACATACCAACATCCACTGCCTCCACTGTGTCCCCCTCCTCCACGTCTCCCTCCTCCCTCCCTGTCTCGTCTACATTCCACCTGCATGCACTACATCTTCAGCCACAACCTCCATCACCAGCACGCCCATCAGCACACACCGCTCACATGCAATCACCACCCCTAGAACCATTCACACATCCCCTGTGTCCTCTGCCAGTGTGTCTGTGAGCCCTTCTCCCAAAGTACACAAACGCAGCCATACACCCACCCAACAGCCATCCACCTCACAACAGCCTCCAGCCCATGCACCTTCACACAAAGTCAGCAGACGTACACCTCCTACAACCTCTTCCTCCACTCCCAAACCCCCTCCATCTACCCGTCCCAGTGTGTATAAAAACCTTTTCCTAGCTAGTATTGACCTCTTCCCTACACCTCCCTCCCCCTGTCTGTCCCCTAGGGCCCGGCTTTCCAGGTCCCAACCCAGCACCTCAACCACCACATCACCGGGCACAGTGGTGCCAGCAACTGCGGGCTTTTGAAGTGCGCCAAGCAACAGGGCTGCCAGTGTGCCACGGAGGGAGGGCAAGGACATTCCGCCACCTCCAAAAGTTAAAAAGTTGCCCACATCCCGGAGGGAGAAGGCGAAAACACCTGCCACCAAGGACTCAGGCAAGACAAAAGTGGATAGTGGCAAGACAGCTGCGCCACCATCCAAGGTGGGGAAGGGACAGAAAATCAAGGGCAGGTCCACATCGACGCCAACCTGCACGGTGGACAAGACCGCCACCAGCACCGCCACATGCACCGCCACCAGCACCGCAGTCACTGAGCCCGCCACCAGCACCGCAGTCACTAAGCCCGCCACCAGTGCTGCAGTCACAGAGCCGGCCGCCGGCCACCAGCACCGCCGCCACAAAGCCCGCCACAAGCACCGCCTCCACAGAGCCTGCCACCAGCACCGATGCCACAGAGCCCGCCGCCAGCACCGCTGGCACAGAGTCCGCCGCCAGCACCGATGCCACAGAGCCCGCCGCCAGCACCGCTGGCACAGAGTCCGTCGCCAGCACCGATGCCACAGAGCCCGCAGCCAGCACTGATGCCACAGAGTCCACCGCCAGCACCAATGCTACTGACACCGCCGCAAGCACCACCGCTACTGACACCGCCGCCAGCACCGCCAGTGGGCCGCGACATCCTGAGCCAGTGGCACCACCGCAGACATGGCTACCATCCCCAGTGGTCAGTCGTCGGAGCCTGGTGGTCAGTTCAAGGAGCCTGGGCAGCTTGCATGTTGCACCACCGTCAGTGGAGTCTCACCTCCACTACCTCAGTCCTTGGCAGGATGAAGCACTCTGGGCACAAAGCCCCCTCCAGAACCAGTGGAGAAAGGCATCCACTACCTCAGTCCTTGGCAGGATGAAGCACTCTGGGCACAATGCCCCCTCCAGAACCAGTGGGGAAAGGCATCCACTACCTCAGTCCTTGGCAGGATGAAGCACTCTGGGCACAAAGCCCCCTCCAGAACCAGTGGGGAAAGGCATCCACTGCCTCAGTCCTTGGCAGGATGAAGCACTCTGGGCACAAAGCCCCCTCCAGAACCAGTGGAGGAAGGCATCCACTTGAGAGACTGTGGCTATGCACTCCCCAGGATAGAGCAGTGGGCAACCCACCCACTGGAGAGACTTGAGAGACTGTGGCTTTGCACTCCTCAGGATAGAGCAGTGGGCAACCCATCCACTGGAGAGACTTGAGGCCTCGCCCATGCATTTTGGGCCCAGTGGTCCACGGACAATAATTTGTGCACTATCCGGACTTGTGTAGTTGGTGTACATAAATGTATATACTTTATTTTGAGTTTTGAGTACTGGTTTTATCATGATTACAATCTTTGAACTAATTTCCTTTTGTCCTTGCGTTCTTCCAGAGGGGGTGGGAGGGTGTAAATGTAATGTTGCAGCATGTATTTGTGTGTATGTTGTTGTGGGTGGGGGTGGGTTATTGCGTGTTGCGTGTGTGTGTCACTCTCTTTTCCCTCCCCCCCCCCTGTGTTGTAGGTGCAGTACTCACTGTGGTCGTCGCCGCCGTGTTTGGTGCTCCTGATAGAGGAGCAGGAATACCATTGCAGGGAGTATTTGGAGTTCTGGCTCCATGGCGTCCTGGTTCCTCGTGGGGTGTGGAATGGTGAGTGTTTTCTCTTCCAAGTCCTGTTTCCGCCGTGTTTTTGTTCGCGTTGGTTCCACCCCAGAAAAGGTGGCGGATTGGCCTCTCATAATAGTGTGGGCGGTACATTGTCTTCCGCCTGTCTGTTGGCGGTGACCGCCGCGCTGTTTGTTTCTACCGCCGTGGCGGTCGGAGTGTTAAAGTGGCTGTCTATGTTGGCGGTTTCCACCACAGTCGTAATCCCATTTTATTTTCCGCCGGCCTGCTTGCGGTATTACCGCCGCTTTAACACCGACCGCCAGGGTTGTAATGAGGGCCTATGTGTACGAGTTTTGCATTAAAAGGATTGACACACTGGAAGAGTTAAAATCTTTTCAGAGTAATGTTGACAAAGAGGAGAAACGTTCATGGAGCAAAATGAAATGTGTCCAAAGACAAGATGAGTAGTAGGTATCTGAGGAGGGTCAACTGGTTTTGCCAAATAGCCTAGTCTCAGATGGGGAGTTACTATCATGGTTAGGCACACATTGAGAGGGATGCCATGGTTTGTCTGTTCAAAATTGACTGGTTTAACCCCAAGTTTAGACAAGCAGTTGAAGCAGTATGCCATTGTTGTGTCATTTGTCAGCAATTAAATGCGGGTAAAGGGACAGTGGTTAATTTGAGCCACATTGGAAGAGCAGGAGGTCCATTTAGCAGAATGCAATTAGATTTCATTGAGATGCCTGCGTGTGGAGGTTTGAGATATGTGTTGGTGATTGTGTGCATCTTTAGTCATTGGGTTGAAGCGTATCCTACACAAAGAAATGATAGCATTACTGTAGAAAAATTGTTGCTTAGGGAACTGATACCACGCTTCAGATTTCTGATCTCTTTAGAATCAGATAGGGGAACGAACTTCAATAATGAGGTGATTAAATTATTGTGTGCAGCATTGAACATTGAGCAGAAGTTGCATTGTAGTTACCGTCCTGAAGCATCAGGACTAGTGGAGCCGATGAATGGTACTGTGAAGTCAAGAATTGCAAAAATGTGTGCAGCTGTGAATTTGAAATGGCCCGATGCATTGCCTTTGGTGTTGATGTCACACCAGACAGGAAGACAGGATTGTTGCCACATGAGATTCTCATGGGCAGGGCAATGAGGTTGCCAGCAGTTCCAGCAAATGCACTTGTCAACATTACAGATGATATGGTGTCGGATTACTGCAAAGGTCTGGCTGATGTTGTGCGCTCTTTCTCTCAGCAGGTAGAGACCACCAAACTGCCACCGATCCACGATCCAGGGCACAACCTAAGAGCTGGTAACTGGGTTGATGTCTGAAAACATGTGCGCAAGACGTGTTTGGAGCCTCGTTAGAAGGGTCCGTATCAAGTGGTTCTAACAACTACGACAACTGTGAAGTGTGCTGGGATCCCGAACTGGATTCACGCGAGTCACACAACAAAAGTGGCATGCCCACTGCATCATGAAGAAGCGTTGTTGAGAGTACCAACAACTGTGAGACAAATTACAGCACCAGAAAAGGAGCAAGGAAGAACTGAAGCTGAGCCTGAGCTCGTTGAGGACGGTTCCATCACCCCTGTGAGGGACGAAGATGGAGATATCCAGAGAGGAACCTATCTCAATTGAACCAGCAGGAGAGCCTAGTACAGAGGGAGCTCTCCCAGATGCAGATGATTCAGAGAGACAAACAGAGCAAGTTCCAGACCAAGAAGGGGAAGGAGTTGAGCTGGATCAAAGTCAAAGTGATCTGACTCCTCCTGAACCTGTTGCAGGTCCGTCAAGAGGAAACACCACAGAGAAAGAAAAGGATTCAAATTAATTCCTGAAGGGAATATTGACAGAAGGTTCACGAATAGGAGGTAGGTGGAAGAATTCGCAAGTGGAGAAAAGGAAAGAGGTGATTGTCGAACCAACAATATAAGAAGAAGTAGATACTACGAGAAAAGAAGAACTAAGTGAAGGAGAGCTGAATGGTGATCAGAAGTAGAAAAGAAAGAGAATAGCAAATCGAAGATACACCGGTCCTGAATGGGCATATGCAACAACAAACGAATAGCAACAAGAGTTTATGTCTTTTTGTTTTGATTGGGAAGTTCCAAGCGAATATTTTGAGGTGACCTGAAGAAGATTCATGAACTGAACTGTTGAAAGTAACTGGAAAAGACATTGATAACCTGATTTGACTTTTTGAAACCTGATTTGACAAGCTGCTAACCGATTTTCCCAAGGAGAAGGGATTCTCGGAAGTGAAACTGAACTGCTGAAAGAAGAATTGAGTATTTTTTTATTTTCTGCTGCACGTTTTTCAAGTTACTTCTGCTTTCTGATTCTTTACAGATCATGGCCGACTTTGATAAGCAGGTTAGGGCTGCTAGGCTCTGTAAATATATGAGCAGTGGTTTGGCAATTATGTGTGGGATTTTGTTTATCATGTTGATTGTGGGTATGTCTGTTCTTGATGCAAAAGGAACCAACCATACTTCTGCTTTTGAGACTACCACACTAACGGCTTCAGAGAGGTTTAAGTTAGATGAGAAGTATTTGCATGATTATACTACTGCACAAGGAGAACTTTCTTCTAACGTTTTCTATTGTTTGTTGAGTGAGTAGGTTAAGACAATGGATGCAAAGGATTGTCTTGTGTGTATGCAGATTCCTTCATCAGTTGAGGAATTAGTCACCTATCATAGTCTTCCATTAACATATGGGATAAGTTGTAGTCTATTACTAACAAGGTTCTATAACCAGGAGTACATTCAGTATTTCTACTCCAATCATGACCTCGTGTTTTCGTTTGTTCCTGTTATTAGGTATTTTAGTAGAATAGCTAAGGATAATGACATAGTACTAGTTAGAGTATTCTTTGAGCCTACACTAACGTTTGGGACAGCATATGCGCACAAGAACATTTAACCTGCTTGCTTACACCTTTAGAGAAGAGCTTCTTAAATCATACTGATGACAGAAGAAAGGTGCTGAAAGAGAAATTAGAAAAAGGTTTAGAGAAAAGGACTTACAAGAATGATTATGCTAATAGTGCAATTAAAACGCAAGGGAAACTAGCTTTAGATGCATTACACTTAGAGAAGCTTTGTATATATAGGCCTAAATCGCGCACTGACACTTTGGGGCATATTAATACTCTGTTTTGTGCAGAATGTGCGTCAAAAATTTTGACGCACATTCGGCACAAACCTTGCACCATATTTATACTATGACGCCCGACCCCGCGAACATCAAAATTCCTCCATGTGCGTCATTTTCTGGATGCGGGAAACCGCCTTGCGTTAATGACATGCAAGGTAGGTGTTCCCGTCCAAAAAATGACTTTAAGGCATGTGCACCTTATTTATACTCCCGCGTCATTTTGACGCACAGGAGGGGTGGGCCTTAAAAAAACGGCGTCCAGCCTGATGTGCGCCGTTTTTTAACGCATGGGTGAGGGCAGGCGTTAAGGGACCTGTGGGCTCATTTCCATGGTCTATGACCATGGAAGCAGTCCACAGGTGCCCTTCCCTGCCCACAGGGACACACCCTGCCACCCCACCCACCCCTGAGGACATCCCAGGTAAGTACAGGTAAGTTGAGGTAAGTATTTAAAAAAATATATATATTTAGTTGCATAGGGGGGCCTAACTTGGGCCCCCCTACATGCCACTATGCCCAATGGCCATGCCCAGGCAGAAGTCCCCTGGGCATGACCGATTGGGCAGGGGGGCATGACTCCTGTCTTTGCTGAGACAGGAGTTATTTCAATGGGGGTTGTGCATCAAAAAATGGCGCAAGTCCGGTTAGAGCCATGATTTTTTACTCTAACCTGACTTGCACCATTTTTTGACGCACAACCCCTATTTTCCCCTACGCCGGCGCTGGCTGGTTGGAGTCATTTTTTTTTTACTCTGACCAGCCAGCAGCGCCGGCTGACGTCAATCCATAAATAAGGCGTCCACCTGGTGCGTTGGAATGGTGTTAGCCGGCAGTACATTTTTTGATGCAAACCAGCGCCGGCGCTGGTTTGCGTCAAAAAGTATAAATATTTATTTGTGGGTACGAGTGAATGTAGACATGTGTTTTTGTTTCGGAGTAAATGGACATTTATTTTGAATGGGCAGGACCCTGCGATTCCAGGGATATCTTATATTTGTGGACTTAATGCTTATTACCGTCTTCCAAGAGGATGGTATGGGACATGTTATTTGGGGATAGTATTCCCAAAGATTTACCAGATGGAGGATTTGAAAAAGTTGCCGAAAATGACAGAATTACATCATAAGAGACAGAGGATGGAGTGCTCTTCTGCGATAGTGGGAGATATATTTGGTGTGGTGATTCCTTCAGTGTGAGTTATCCTGAATTCGATCAAGATTCGAAAGTTGTCTACTATTGTGGATAACACGCTGACAAATTTTTCAGGGGCTCTACTCCTGATAGATACTGAATCAGCTGTGGATAGAGCTATGACTCTTCAAAATCGTCTTGCTTTAGACAGTCTTTTAGCGAAGGATGGCGGAGTCTGTAAAATGATTAACTCTAGGCATTGCTGTTCTTAGATACCTAACAATAGTAAAGAGATAAGAGACTTACATACTAATCTGACTAATGCAAGTAGTGATTTGAAGGAGTTAAAAGAACCAGGTGTTTGGGAAAAAAGTTGGTAAGGGTATTTGCTTCAGTGGGAAATTGGCTTAGTAATATTTGGAATGAGGTACTATTGAAAATATTACAGGGAATACTAATTGTTGTGGTTTGTCTATTGGGGATATGGGTATTATGCAAATTATGCAAAAGAATAAAATTGAAAAAGTCTACAAATAATCAGAGCAGGGAAGAAAAGAAAAGGGAAAGAATTTACAGTGAAAACTCAAAGGGGAGACAAAATATTGAAGAAATAGAGATATAAAATTGTGGGTGGTAAATTTGGTATGATTACACATTCAGTCGTCAGAGGAGGGATTGCTGAAGCAGGTGTCTTAATTAGAAATTCAATAATGAGTGTTTATGTGTTTCGAATAATGAATTATGTAGAAATAATATAACGTAGGAAAATAATGCACACGTTTGAAATTGTGACCTCGAAGAATGGCCATCAGTGTTCACGAATTGTACTAATTTATGATTAATACTTATGAAATATTGAAAATGTATTAGATTAATGTAGTAATAAGTCATATTTAGTGTTATGAAATATGCTTTAGCTTATTAATTGTAGGCCTTAACTTAACAAGTGTCTTGGCCTTGTTTTTCCAGGCCTCATGCAGAAGCTGTATTTCTTAGCGTTTATTAGAAAAATGCTGACAGAGTGAACTATCTGTGAAATGTTTATTGCCTTTTTACAAATGCTTAGCAGAAGCTTTCCATGAGAACCAACTAACAGGAAACAGTGTCCTTAAAAGTGTAACAACTGTGTGTAATGTGTGCAAGAGGTTCTTTCCCAGTATGTGAACAATTAAGACACTGACTGGAGAGGAAGATGCAACAATTTCGATACTTGATGAGTGGGATGATGAGAACATCGTAAAGCAGACCAATCAATGACGTGTGAAGGGCGAAATATTAGAATTCATAGATTTGGTATATGAAAATTATTGGGTAGAGTAATAATGTACGATTAGCTGACCAATAGCGAATTAGGGGATAGTTTGGGTGACTTTGATATAACAACGCGACAGAGGGAAAAGACTTAAGATCTTACCCCGTTATGGGATGCGATATTGAGAAGAAGAGGAGACTCGAGATTCTGTCATTGGGCTCATACTCACTGACTGAGAGCTTGATGCTTTGCTGATCGATTGATGACCTGTGGACGAAGACTGATTCTGCTTGCTGACCTATACCGTGTATAGGTAGATATGACAATGTGACTCAATCGCATTTTATGCCTTTTCTTTCTAGGTATCAACTGCGCTGTCTTGATAGTTTTCCTAGTTAGATGTTTTCTATATTTGAGTTCTAAATTGTTTTGCATGAATCCCAACATGCTGATGCTAATCTGGGTTAGATGAGGGTATTCACATGACGTCTGACAATTTTCAGAGACTAATGTTTGATTAATTATCTTGCTGAGTTCTATGTATGACATATCACTATTGCAGCTGACTCTGCTTTGCCTACCATTGCCCTAAAATGTGTTGTGATTCAAGCCTTGATTAGATTGTGTTTCTTCCGTCGCTTTGGTCAACCAGTATTGTTCTTATACGTGTTTCATTTGATATTGAGATTAATCTACATGACTTTAGCATTGTTAATATAAGGGAAATAAACTTACTAAACTTTTACTAAAGGAGTGGTTATTCATGACCTTCCAGTCATGGTGTGTGATAATTACTGACTCCATTGATTATTGATTGACTAATGATTATTGACTATTGTGTATTGATTATTATTTGTGTACTGGAGCTATGGTAAGAACATCTTAAACGAGTCAAAAGGTTCATCGACCTATACGTGTCCCCTTGTAAGTTTAATTATTGAGGACCGACGCGCTAACACTGCCAATAGTTGTGTTTGCAATGCTGTTGTGCGCGGTGTGTTAGTGTCACATTTTTGTAGAAGACAACAGCCAATGTCTGTCCCCAGGCCTGATGTGCACAATGATCTCAATCTGCCTCATTACAGTATACAGTATGTCTTCATAACAGCTTCATTTACCGGCACTTCTAAAGAAGAGAGCAGCAGTTAAATAAAGGAGCTCTTTCTCATTTGCCATAGACTGTAAAGCAATCCTGGAAAGCATGCTTCCTGAACACTCACAACTTAGATATCAAGATGGTGTAAGGGGAAGCAGAGAAGAACAAACTTAAGGGGAAGTAGACTAATACAAAGGCAAAATGTCACACCCAACTGGTGAGAGACTCTAAAACCTGAACTCTGAATGCCACTCCATTCAGGGTTCTGATGTGTGAAAAACATCAATTGGGAGACGCAGAATCTTTTAGGAACCATTTCACTCTAGAGGAGACTCTTCTACAGATATAATTTAATTCCTATCACTTCTGGTGTTGTCATACATTTCAAAGATGGTGTGACAATACTTCCAGTGATGATGTCATCTATGCTAATTAGTTCTCCTAAGAATTTTGGAAACCTGAGACCTCCGAGATGGGAAGGAAAGGTGGTAGGAAGAGCTGGGAATGTAAGATAAAGGAAGAAAATGAGGGACAGGCTGGAGGGAAAGTCTAGAGGGAAACCCCATATGGAAAAACAGGAGAAAGGGAGTAATAAGGTGTGGATGCTAAAAGACAAAAAAGAAAGGAGTTTGCGGAGGGAGAGCCAGGAATAGGGCCAGACTGGGAACCCAAAGCAGCCCTGGCAAAGTCTGTCAGACCAGCCCCCATAAGAGACATAGCAAGGGAGCCTAACTGCTACAATGGGGCCTGGGGGGTTCTCCCCTCAAAGAAAATTTGAAAGGAAAATGGCAAAAAAGGTGCATTTTGCTACACATTGTTTATTATATATTCAATTGTATTTGTTTTTAAAGTATAGTAAATGATGACCTTATAGTGCACAAGGATAAGCTAATCTTTATTGGGGCTCTTAAATGATTCCCTCACCACCACCTTCTAACAGTGGCTCTCATCTCGCCATAGCCCCTCTCTCACATGTATTTAGTTTGTGTTATAGCTCCCCTCCTACCAGCGTAGGGTGTTGGACCACTTTACATCCCACACACACACAGACAATGAATCATACGTATGTAAATCAGTGTATAGAAAATGTTACATAAAACAAAGGGGACCTACAAGGCATAGGATTTGCGTGTTATACATACTGGTAGGCATTTTTTAAGATTGCTTGGTCTGGGGAAGTGTAAACTCAGAATTCAGAACGTAACGCTGGGGTTAGGGTTGACTTTACAAATAACAATGTATTTCTATTCAAACAAAGCTTTTCCAGCAATATTAGGATAATTAAAGATAGGGGGAAAAACTATAACTTTCTAACCTGTACCGTGCAGTTTGCATATAGCTCTTTGACTGTGGTTCATAGTTTACTGTGCAAGATTATGAGTGTTATTTGTGAACTGCACAGTAACAAAAGGTTCTCTGTGACGAAAGCAGTATCTTACTGAACTATGCACCTAAAGTACTATTCTATAATCTGCATAATATATGCTCTTTGGAGCAGGCATATTAACCCTCTGCACTACCTTGGATGAGTCAAAACTGTCACTAGACAAAATTCTGATCCCTCTCTAGCAGGTACATTAAGCAGCAGAGTTATCTTGCCACTTTTATTGTTGCCTGAAAACTGTTGAATAGACAAGGAATTCTGCAGTGCTTTTAAAACTTCTACAAGACTGTCCCTCCAGTAACAAAAGCTGCCCCCCACCTTTCCAGTCTCCTGGGGAAGCGCCCGATGCCCGGTAGGGCCAGTCTGGGCTTGGCCAGGAAGGAGAGCCTAATGGAATAGATAGAGCTTGAGTGAGGGAGAGCTTGAGTGAGGGAATGAGACACAGGATCATACAGCAACATATTATAAATAAAACAGCTATGTCATCCAAAGTGCATCACAAAATATACAACCTGCTCTTTTTTGTACAAAACCTGACATGGTTGTAGCTACCATCTAGGTCGGGAGCGAGAGGAGGCAAGGTGCAAGCCCCCTGCCCAATGTGTGTACATAATCTGTGCCCCGTGACCATGTGGGTAAGACAATAAATGGGGGGGGTGTCTGCTGAGTGGGAGGAGAGTTTAAAGTAATACCGCTAGCGATACACACAGAAATATATCCCTGGTGTCCTGCACGTACTTATTTATAGCGATGTCCATTCTCATGCACTTACCTGCCTGACGACTCTACATTGGTGACGAGGGACAGATCCAGAGCCCTTTGCCAGCAAAGACCACACTGACAGCGACGCTCGTGTGCCTGCAGCCCTCTGTGATCGGACACACCCGTTCGCTCTGACAGCCTGCTCCAAAACAGGCAAGAAGAGGTGTGGCCGACTGCCCCGAGAATGTGCTGGGGAATTCCCTGCCTGCAGCGCCCACATAATGCGGGTAAAAGCGCTGCCCCAAAAGATCTACCGGTGCTGCAAAGGCCCACCCACGCTAGAAGTCTGCATCATTCCAAAAGCAAAAGTTGATTCACCAAAGCAGATTCACCACAAATGTTGATAAAAATCAAACTCCAGCATTCAGCAGATTGACCAAGGAGGTTTGGGAAAAAAGATAACTCCAGCCTACAGCAGATTAAGGAAAAAAAAAAGAAGGCACACACACAGCACCAGGACTAAAAAAACACAACAGGGGAAAAGCTGTGTCCTACTCACCAACAGTGCTGACCACTCTCAAACATAATGGCCCCCAAACCAGCTGTTGAGCCTTTTGTCATGGTAGGCGCACCATCGGCCCAAGCATCCAGATGGAATGACTGGGTTGAAAGAGTATTTTTATTCTTCGAAGCCACAAAAGTGGAGAATGCGCAGAAGGAGTAATGATCCTGCACCTAGGGGAAAAAGATATACACTGAATCTCTAAAACAATCCATGAAGCCACCCCAAAGACCCACCTCGCGCTGGTTGACGCCCTAAACGCTCATTTTGAACCAATGACCAGTACCGATTATGATCATTTCATATTTGGGCAGGCGCGACAACAAGCAGAGGAATCAATAGACTCATTCTACATGCAGCTGAAAGAACTAGCAAGCACATGCCGGTTTACTGACGAGAATGAAGAAATCAGAGGGCAAATATTACAAGGATGTGCCTCTGCAAAACTGCGAGAAAGAATCCTGGAGGAGTCAAGAAGATCACTGGCTGACACACTCACAATGGGGAGAACCAAAGAATTGCCTAGGCCCGAGAGTCACACATGGAAGCTGCGCTACAGGGACAAGTAAAAGTAGAAGCAGTGAACGCAATCTCCTCAACATTCAGCAAACCCAAGCCCAGGAGGACCCAGCCCGCACCCAGAACCTGCAGATACTGCGGAGGACCCATTCATCGCCTTTTTGAGTGCCCAGAAAGAGAAAAGAAATGCACAGGATGCTGAAAGATGAACCACTTCCTGAAGGCCTGCTGGTCAACGAAAGGAAGGACCCCAAGCTCAGCAGCGAACGCCGTCTTTGAAGCCCTGTTTCGAAGCAGTGATATGGACGACGGTGATGAGCACCCCATACACTCCATCTGCACCATTGGCACAGCCTCCCGCATGGCGAAATGACTACCCAAGTTCTGCATAGACATAGGAGGTCACCCAACCCCAGCAGTGATAGATAGTGATAGATACAGGAGCTTCAATAAACATTATGTTGTCCGACATGTATGAGAGCCTGCAGCCACCATCAAACCTAATGACTACGACCATCAAGGTATTTGTATATAGACAATCCACACCGCTAGCCATAAGAGGGAAATTCAAGACGAAGTTAACATATGGGCCCCATTCCGTTGAACAACAGATTTATGTTGCTGAACATGGCATATTTTTGGGGTGTGGAGCGGCTGAAGCCCTTGGCATACTCACATTCACAGTCGGAGTCTACGAAGAGTCCATAACCGACATGCTAAAGGAGTTCCCGGACGTGTTTGATGGCATTGGCTGCCTAAAAGGAAGAGAGATCAAACTACACATCGACAAAACTATCCAACCCGTTGCTTTGCCCCATCGTCGAATTGCCTTCCACCTAAAACCCCAGGTTGAAAAGGAACTTGACAACCTCGAAGTAACTGGCATCATTGAAAGAGTGACTGGGCCTACACCATGGGTGTCTCGCATCGTGGTTGCCAGAAAGCCCAAGCAGCCTGGTGAAGTGAGGATCTGCGTCAATATGAGGCTACCCAATGCTGCCATTAAGAGGGAGAGACACCTCAGCCCCACCGTCGACGACCTAACCAGCGAATGGCGAGGTAGAGCGGTTCATGAGAACTCTCAATAAGACAATCAGAATCGCTACGGCCTGTCACCAACCCCCCAAGCTTGCCATCTACTCGTTCCTCTGAAGCTACCGCCTGACACCCCATACCACTACCGGGGGCTCACCAGGGCACCTCTCAATGGGACGAGTACTGCAAGACTGCACTCCACACCACCCAGACTGGAGACCGTGCCCTATTAATGATGAACAAACCTACTGGGAATGCGAAGCAACAATTGACCGAGCCAGTCGGAGGCGGAATGCCAAAATATCAGACCTCCGATTTGGCGACAGTGTACTGACAAAAGATAGGAACCCAGCGATAAGTTCAGGCTCCCGTTTGACCCATCCATGGACGGTCGTATGCCTTCAAAGCACCTTGGCAGTTGCCAGATGGGGTACAAAACAGATTGCCAGAAACATATCGGCATTCAAGCGCTACTTCTCCAGAAGTCCTATGTCAAGTACAGCACTCAGAGGTGACTCCATTGTGAATACTCTGCTGTAAACCCAAGTCGCCTCCTACCTCGGCTATGCAACATAGTGGAGAGGCCACTCCAACGCCCGCACAGCAAAAGTCTAGTGATGAATCACCTCGTTTAGCGGCAGAGCCAGCCCTTGACCACGGCTTCCGCACCAAGTACTACCTACCGAGCAGCCCCTTGCCCTCTGTTAGACTAACCGACTACATATCCTGAGATGGTGCGAGTCCAGGCCCACCAAGCGTGACTCTGTTTCCCCGTTATTCTCTGTTTTTGTGTTGCTCTAATTTGGGGAGGAATGTAGCGTCGTGCCCAGTGACGCCACTGGAGCACAGAAGCTGCTATCTAGGTCAAGAGCGAGGGGAGGCAAGGTGCAAGCCCCCTGCCCAATGTGTGTACTGATAGAGCGGAACGTGGTACCAATTTACCTGCGTTCGGATGCTCTTTAGGTCGATGAATCTTTTGACTAAGTGGGAACTCTCTGTACTATTAATCGATCACTCACTTTATATCGTTAATCAATAACGAACATAAGCAACACCTTGAACAACATAACACTTAACAATTAATCCAGAATACATTTCGGCGAACCCTGACCTTTCAGCCAGGAATAACCACACCAGTTTATTGCAAAGTTAGTGAATTTATTTCCCTATATTAACAAAGCTAGCACGATATAAATGTGTCTCAACACCAAATGATAAACATAAATGAACATTAATAGCTGTCCATATCGTCGAACCAAGTGTAATCTATGTAGCATTTGAATCACAAGGCATTCGATAGTGGCAATGCAAAGCACTAATACGATAATCTGCAATGGGCTAATTGCGTACATTTAGTCAGCATAACAAGATTTCCAATTGCATCGTGCGACATATGGAATCCTCGTCTAACCTCAAATTAGCATCAGCATGTGGGACTTCATGCAAAACAATTTAGCAACATCAATTTAGAAAACTCCTAGCTAGGGTCCTTATCAAAATCAGCAGTTGGTTACCTAAAAGAAACACAATGCAATTTTACAATTTCCTTTCATAATTACCAATTCCAATCAGCAATCAATGAAGTCTTCGTCTCACAGGTACCGTTTCTTGATCAGCATAGAACGGGACAAAGGGGCAGGGGTGAATGGGGCAATTGCCTCACGGCGGCAAGATAGGAATACTACTTCATGCAAAGGGCAAATCAAAGTTAAAGTCTCTAGGGCAAGAATCATTAAAGTCTCTTTCTCTCGATTAGAGAAAGCATCAAAGTCTCTCAAAATGGCGTCGCAGCAAAATGGGTCATAGTAGCTACGAAGTCAAAATGGCGGGATGTCCGAAGATAGAGAGAGAGCTTCCCTCTCGTGCACCTGGGTTTTATAGACAACAATTCAAGTCCTGTAGGGTCTCCATTGGAGGGTTCATAGGTTAGCTTCAAATTGACCAATCAAAAACGACAGTTCTCAAGCTTTTACTTAAGCATACATTATCCTTGGAGATGGGTACACAAGTTGCAACATTGTTTCTCGATTAGCTTACTCTCAGAGGCTCCATTGTCCGCACCTGCAAGCCGACCTTGAATTTAAGAGAAAATATGCCATGCTGGCACCAACTTTAAGATAAGCATGTGAGCAGTTTCTGTGGAAAAGTACAGCTTCAAGCAGAAATACACGTTTAATAGCACAGTGGAAAAAATACGAACATCTAAACCGTGAGACCAGGCGACTAGGCCAAAGCCTCCGCTAAAGTAATGCTAAGCTAAGGCATTTCAAATAAGCAAAATCGTAGCATACGTTTATGATTATGTCGGATTAGTGCAATTCTAATACACCACGTTATATAAAGCACGCGTATAAATGTCGGCAAACTACTCTGAGGGCACATTTTGTCCCCGTACAATCTTTATTAGTTCGGTTAATGTCACACATGATTATTTCAGCACTACGTTTATGCGTTAATAAATCAAAACCTTCATTTTCTGCTTCATCAGTACATGATCTGTGCTCCGTGACCGCGTGGGCAAGACAATAAATTGTCTGCTAAGCGGGAGGAGAGTTTAAAGTAAAACCGCTAGCGACACAAACCGAAGTATATCCCTGGTGTCTGCCTCTTCTCTCCTGTTTATTTTACATTGTGTTGATCGAAAGTTACTCGTAAGGAGAGTGCCAGGGGTTAGCAAGAGGAAAATTCCTCCCATAAATGTAGTGTGTGTGATCATTTTTTAAAGAAATATCTCATAAGGTGCAGATTTACCATTGCTAACTCCAATGGGCAATGTTTTTGTGCAATTTTTACATCAGGAATATTCTGTAAAGGATATACTTTTGTCACATCCTGGCATGTTAGCGAACACCACTTTGTGTTCTAATGTATCTAGTGTCGATTTTCCAATTGTAGAGATGAGTTTCCAAATCACGATATGCAAAGTCACGCTAGTGAACAAGCCAGGATTGGCTCTGGATATCACACATGATAGGCCACGTGACATCTATGACATGATAAATGAAAAAAAAACATGGTCAGCTAAAATACTGATTCAGCACCTGTGAGCTGGATAAATTTGTATTCTGCTTCCACTTCCGGGATGGTGCATGCTGTGCGGTTATGTCACTCTGTGGGTTTCTTAAACCTGTTTAAGCCCTCAAATCCAATTTGAAGTCTGGGCTCTGCATGAACTAAAATACACTGAGAATCCCGGAAAGCATTTGCAGTAAAAGGTTTCTTGTAAATGCAAAGCTTCAGAAACGGTATTCTAGGGGCCATTATCTATTTATCATCATCAGACACCCAGCACAAAAGAAAGGCTAAAGAGGGAGAAAGAAAAGGGAAGATATAGATAAAGTAACAAAAGGAAAAAGCAGAGATAAGGTTTGCCCTATGCTAGATCTATTGACGTTGCCAATTTTTTTTACATGATGCTCAGCAGCATGTGCTGCTCTGCAACATGGCTTAAAGAAAAAAGAGCTATGATTATGTCATTGTTGGTTGCCTCACTGTGCTTTTTTTTTACTTTAAGCTATGTAAATAAAACAATGACAAAACGTATGGATACTCTGCTATAGGTGAAAGTTATTGGCTTAGCCATTACTTGTTTGGAAAGTGCATCTGTCCAGTGTTCTGTGATTTTCTGTAATAGTCGGCAGCAGGCTATACCTGAACATTGCAAACTGCATGTGTGAGATGTGTGCATGCTTTAAAATGATGTTGGGTGGTAAAATGGATATAGCACCAGTGAATTTAACCGAGTAAGGGCAGCACGAAGCTACGTGACTGTTTCTGTAAACCAGGGTGCATGGGCACTGTAATAATGTGTGCAGGGATAGCGCATACTTCCACCTGTCATGGCGCTGTAAACAAGCGTGTATTCAATAATTCACCTTTCATTAACGTCAGGGGGATGAAAGGCAGAGTAACCAGAAATTTAACCTAGCAAAGTCCTTCAGATGTCTGCAGTGGACGCATTAGCCCCCTGAGCCGTATAACTGGCTGCTGGGATGCCACAAGTCAGAGGAGCATGGGCGCTGCAGTGCTATGGCAAAAGCTTCACCATATTGCAGGGGTAATCACATAACTGAGAAACAGAGGCGTAGCTTCATGAGGTGTTTGGGGTGTTACACACTGCTAATGTATTTTCTGGCAAATAGTTGGGTATAGGTGCTTTCAGTTGGGTATGGTGAGGTGTCTGTCTGATTTCACCATGAATGTTTATATAAATATAGACAAAAACGCACACACCCTCTCACTGTCTCTGCTTTAAAAGTCGCAGAAAATGTTGGTTATTTTACAAAATATTGTGTTTTCTCTCACTTATTACTTCTGCCAATCCACATTCATCTCCCCTTCCCAGTGGCAGCTGACCACATTTGAAAATGGTGGGGCGTAAATGATGGGTAAGACTTTTATGTAGCAAGTGAAGCGATCAAGCTTAGTGGGCAAACGTGGGGTCCAAGGTGAGTCCTTCTTCTGCGAAACAATTGAAAAAAGATCGACAAATGGTGCATTTGAAAGCAAATGAATTTAGTGAGAAAGCAAGGTTTAAAAAGCATTGGGAACATAGGCCCTCATTATGACTTTGGCGGTCTTTTAAAAAAAACGCCGAAGCTGCGGGCGCCACTATACCGCCAGTGCTGGTGGTATATCTGGCTCCCTATTATGACTTTTCCGCTGGGCCAGCGGATGGAAACAGCATTTCCGTCCACTGGCCCAGCGGAAGAGTCATATCAACATTGCAGCTGGCTCATAATAGAGTCGGCGGCAATGTTGATGTGCAGCGGGTGCAGCTGCACCTGTCGCGCATTTCACTGCCCGAAATTCGGGCAGTGAAATGCGCTATGGGGCTGTGCCTGGGGCCCCTGCACTGTCCATGCCAAGTGCATGGGCAGTGCAGGGGCCTCCCGGGGCACCCGAGTCCCCCTTACCGCCAGCCTTTCCATGGTGGTGTTTACCGCCGTGGACAGGCTGGCGGTTAGGGACTAATAATCCCCAGGGCAGCGGTGCTTGCACTGCTGCCCTGCGGATTATGACCACCAGGTGGAAGCCTGGCGGATATGTTGGAGGGGCCGGCGGTATTGCCATGGCTAATGCACCACGATCATAATAGCTGGCGGAACACCGCCAGCCTGTTGGTGGTGTTACCGCCAGCTTACTGCTGGCGGCCAGGGTCGTAATGAGGCCCATAGTCTTGAAATACTAAACACATTGCCCCATATCTTACTGCATTAATACATTCAGCAGTTACCATAATGTGCAAATTGTACAGCGCAACAACTTTAGGCCCTTTAAAGTGTGTGCGTGCCCTGTGTCATGCTCTACATGCAGCATCAACTTTGGAAGAAAATGCTATAACCAAGCATCCGGAAGCACCCACAGATCCTGGCTCCAATCAATCATACAGAAATATTTGCAGACAGATCTTTAAAAAGGGAATATGTAAAATAAATTTCTGTGATTCCCATAGTGTGCCACCCGGCCTGTATTTTGGTTTCTCTCTGAGATGTTATTGCATCCAGAAATATAACACATAAACTGACATACACCTGAAAGCTGTCAGTACTAATGGCTTTGTCAATGATTGTTAGCTGCTTAAGATAAATGAGCAACAATGATTAGTCATAAATAATTAACATTGGAAATGTTTCAATTCTGAAATTGTGGGACTGAATTCAACATTATTGAGGCCTTTGGAAGGAGTATGGCCTTCAGTTATATGGGCTTTACGTTAGACATGAATGCCCTTTTTCTCCTCACATCTCATCCATCTGCACGTTTTGAAACTCCTCTCTTTCCTCTTCAGCACCCTCTTTTCCCTTTCCCCTGAATGAACTCCCTCGCATCTTCCTCTTTTTACCACCCCAAACATACTCAGCACTCATTCAACTTTAAGCACTTTATTTCATTTTGCATTTGCCTTCTAAATATGTTGACCTCTATGATCCCCTTCACACACATTTACACTGAATTTCATTTGCAAATGGAATACATGGCCATTGTTCTGTGTGCTCTGCACAGAGACCAACCCACTGTCAGGCACTTCAGCCTCAGCAACAGTGCCCTCAATCAAAGCTCCTCATGAACACCTGGCACGAGTCAAAGTATGCACTATGCAGGAGAAATACAATGCACAGAAACACAGCATGATGAAACAGATAACTCTCTTGTGGAATGCAACGTTAAGTCCAAGATGTGAAATAAGAGGAACTAAGTGGCTGACACATATTACACACATTTTAACATTCTTTGTACGAATATCAATAAATGTTTGTGGCATTAATGTTAAGGGCATGAGGATAGGGCCAGTTTTTATGCCATACAGCAGATAACTGCCTTTACTGTAAGGACGTATTTCTCCCCTTGCGCTTGATTCGAATATTTGGATCCATTTTGCAAGGGAGCGAGAACCCTGCTCGTCGTTTGGAAGAGTTTCACAAGGAACAAATACAGCAGCTCCATTTCTAAAGGAGCCACGATCTGCAGCCAGGGCCTAGAGTGTCACATTAGGGAGGTTAGCGTGACAAGGGGTCTCAGCACACAAAAAAATAACCCAAAATTTGCATTATAGCACTTACTGTTACCAAAGACAAGGCATTAAATCACACGTGCTTGCATCCACTCCTACTGCATGATGAATGGGGAAAGGGTGAGATCTATGCCTATGGAAGACAGGTGGCTGCCCTCATTCAGGGCTGAAACTCCAACACCCCATATCATGACACTAGAAGCGTCAGCGGCCTGTAGTGAATACTGCCATTGACCACAATTGGAAATTAAGGGCTTTAGAGCAGTCAGCCCTGCGTCATGCATCACAGTGTGGAAAGTTGATTTACTGCCTGCCTTCTGTCTAGTGCTTCAAAGCGAGGCTGTGCAGGCAGCCTGGGTAAGATAGCCCAGACTTAAATACATCGATTTGTTTAGAGATGCTTTAGTATCTCTAAAAAATCCATCTATTTAATATTTTTAATGTGATTGTGCAGGAATTTCAGAGGGGCGCAGCCTCAGAGTCCTAAAAGAGAAACCACCCCTGCCCCTTCCACTGCCCCTTTAGCCCTTCTCATGTGCCCTGCCTGTTGTATTTTTTTTTTAATCCAAAGCTCATACCCCTCATCTTACTGACCACGCTACACCCTTACTGAGAAAGGGCAGAGGGCGCCTCATAGTGAGGGCACTTTATGTATCAACTTCTTCTCTGAACCTAATGAGAATGTATTGCTCATATGGGGGAGAGGGCTAAAGCAGCAATACTCTGATTTGGGGCAGGATTTATTGGTGGGTTCTCTTTGGCTGACATATTTTTATTCTAGAAAGAGTTACCCTGGAGACGGCTTTTGAATTATGTGAAAACATCTGCCACCCGTCTGCAGGCCTGGGCCCTCTTGTATGGTTCATTTGAGTATTTTCAGGGTATTGTTAGACACAGGCTGCCTGATTTGTTGTCTTCTGTGGGGAAGCGGATCAGCCTAAAGCTAAATCTACTTCAATAATCAGGAATGGGAGGAAGAAGTATTAGGAGTGAGAGGACTCAACTTCCAAATGCAAGTACCAACAAAACAAGGGGCAATGGAACCAGGCTGGGGTCTCTACCGACCCCGGAATCCTTTATTATTTTTTAAATGGACTCACACACTAGAATGCTCCAGTGGCAAACTTCATTGTCGAGTTCTCACCCATAACACCTAATGTGTCTGGGTGGGCTCAACCTCTCAAAAGGAGGGAACTTTTCTAAGGAGATTTTTACTGGGGTCTGTGGGAAGTGTAAAATTACCTCATGCATCTCTGAAAAACTTTATAGGAGTTAATGGATAATTTGGTAAGGTTAAAAACAAGAGGGATGCCAAACCGGTATAGATTAGGATTCCCCTAAGTCACCCACATGAAATGTCTACATGCTTCAGCCACCTACGACCAGACCGGGTCTGGTGGCTTTCCACAGGACCTCGCCATAGATCCCTCAGAAATTACTAAGTGTGGGAACACTGTCTCATGGGAATTTCTCGAATACCCTCACAATGTGCGATGTATGTATGGAGATTGTAGTGTAAGTCATAAAAATAACATTCACTTATGCATTTCCCAAACTTAAGGTTAAGGCATGTCTATGTACATGCCATCAGAAGTGATAAAATTATCACTATTTACCCTTTTTAATGTTCTATACTTATCTATGCAATTATTTTTTTTACCTCTTACTTTTATGAAATGTACTGTTTTCTAGTCTAATACTGTTATATGCAGTCCCCCAGAGAGATAGGTGTACTCCTTGCCCTTAACACCTATTAGACTTGGCATCCTTGGGGTGGTTTCCCCTGATCTTTTGCTTTTAGACCTCCGGTCTTGCTGACCTTGTTTCGGCTGGCTTCAGGTCTCTGGAAACTTTACCACTGCTAACCAGTGCTAAGTTGCACTATGCTTGAAACATGGTAACATTGGCTTATTGACAATTGAGTATTTAATTTACTTATAAATCCCTAGTAAAGTGCACTACCTGTGCCCAGGGCCTGTAAATTAAAAGCTACTGGTGGGCTTGCAGCACTGATTGTGCCACCCACTTCATTAGCACTTCAAACATGTTGCAGGCCTGCAGTATGTGCAGATTTAAACTGTTATGCGGACCTGGCAAGTTAACCCTCTTGCTAGGCCCAAAACCTCCTTCATTTTGATACATATATGTCATCCCTAAGGTAGGCCTTAGACTGCCCAAGGGCAGGGTGCAGTGTATTTCAAAAGTAGGACATGTACTTTTAGGATTAGTCTGCTGGCCTCCTGATATGAGCCCCAGGGTCATTAAAGGCTCCTCAGCCAGCTCCTGGACCCAGCTGCAGAGAGTTCCTGACTCCCAAGTGGTGCCCTTTGGGACCAGGACCCTTGGTATGGCTAAGCAAGCTTAAATCAAGCTTTTGGGCTCTTTGCAACTGTGAATGCACCAACCGCACAGTTTGCACTAGAAACCAGCATGGACCATTGCCAACTGTCAGAGTCACCAGATCCTCGGGGTCTGTGCACGTTCCCAACACGTCCACCACTGAACAGCTCCAAGACTATGATAGATAAATCACAGAGACTGAGAGAGTCCAAGAGGGGAAGAGGGGATTAGGAAGGGAACAGCTGGGAAGGAGACCTGTAGTATGAAAAAGGTTAGAACACACAATATGAAAATTATATCTCCTGAAATCAATACTAGACTATGATTCTAAGCCTAGTCACTCTGAAAACATGAACAATCTAAGAGTTAAGTTTAAAATGACTAAGTTTCAAGATGGCCGGATACCTGTAGGCGAATCAAGATGAATTAAATGAAAACTTTCTTATTCAAGTATTTTCCTTTACATGAGAATCAGAAAAAACATTCTGACTAAATTTTAAACCAGTCATATAAATCCTGTTTTGAGAATGTATACTAGGACCATACAATATTGCATCTAGAAACTCTGGCCTTCTGTGTACTCTTAAAATGTTTCAACACAAATTGCGCATATTGCAGATATATATATATATGTAGTAAACGCCATAAAAGGATTGTGCACCATGAATAACACAATATGTATTCAGGAAACAAATCACATAACTTGTCAACTCGAATATTACATAATAAATATCTTAGAATAGTAGCATACAATAAACAACATGAATTAAACTCGAGGAGAGAATCGTGCGTCTTGCCAATTCGAGTGCTACCATGTAAAATACCAAGAAATGGTAGCACGCAATGAATATCAAAGTCAAATCATCATTAATCGAATCGCGCGTCTTGCCGATTCGTAAAACACGATGTAAATGTCAAGGAATAACAGCTCACAATAAATAACAAGATCAAAGTACAATGAAACAAATCGCGCTTCTTTTGCTGATTCTTAAGCCACCATGTAAAATGTCAAGAAATTGTAGCGCGCGATGAACAACAAAGTTAAATGCTCATGAAACGAGTTGTGCGTCTTGCCAATTCGTAAAACATCATGTAAATGTCAAGAAATAGTAGCGCGCAATGGACAACAATGTTTAAACACCATAAAACGAATTGCGCGTCTTGCCGATTCTTAAGCCACCATTTAAATGTCAAGAAATGGTAGCGCGCAATGAATAACAAAGTCAAACCTTTATGAAATAAATTGCGCGTCTTGCCTATTTGTAAACTACCATATAAATGTCAAGAAATGGTAGCGCGCAAGTAATCTGTAACTCATTTAAGAATTCAAACCAAGAATATGAAAATTCTAAATAACGGTGTTGGGACAGTCCAACCACCGTCTTACCGCCTGGAACAATGATCACCAATGAAGGATTGGGGCAGAAGACTGGAAGATCCAAATAGGCCGCAGGGACAGGAGCTCAGGAAGAAGCTGCTGCTCTGCACCGGGACCTCTGAATAGTGAGCACTGGGAGTTGAGCTGGCTCTCTTTTATAGAGTCTTGGCCCAGCCCAGAACCACGCCCAGGCATGTTGCAGGGAAAGTCTCTGGAAGGCCCTGGAAAGGGGCCACACCCTAACACACTCTGAAAACCTGCAGCAATACATTGCTAAGGAACAGTATTTGTAAGCATATTAAAAATAAGTTTTCAGGATTGAACTCTGCAATGCAAAAGGTTAAACCACAACATATCAGCACAATGCATAAATTACTTTGTTTTGAGAGTGCTGGGTTTTTGCATTTTTGTCGCCAATAGAGCGCGTATTGCTCTGGTGTTGACAGTACTCCCCTCTCTCAGACGCGCTCTAGGGCCTGGTTTGCTTGGATTAAGACGATGAAAGTGTCTCACAAGTACTGGAGCATGAACATCAGATGCGGAAACCCATGAGTTACTTTCAGGACCATAACCTTTCCATGAGATTAAGTACCATAGATTACGCCCTCTCAGTTTAGAATCCAACACTTTCTTGACTTTGTATTCTTCTTCCCCTTGTACTAGAAAGGGGAGCTGGATGAGGGTGGACCTTTTGGACTGCCTTTTTCAAGAGGGAAGTGTGGAACACTGGATGAATCCGTAAGGATCTGGGCAATTGTAGTTTATAGGTCACTGGATTGATTTGCTGAAGGACAGTATAAGGACCTATGAATTTAGGGTTAAACATGTGCTTCTTCTTGAAGTCTACATGTTTTGTGGAAAGCCACACTTTGTCACCTGGTTGATATTGCGGTCCCTCACAATGTTTCTTGTCATAATGCCTTTTATATTTTTGTTTGGCTTTTTCTAAATGCTGCTGAATCAGTTTCTGGGTTTGATGTAAATGCTGAATGGTTTCTGACACAGCTGGAGTAAGAGAACTTTCTTGAGGAATTGTGATGGGCAAGGTGTCAGGATGATAGCCAAATAAACCAAAAAAAGTGTAACGCCAATAGAAGTGTGGAATGAGTTATTGTCAGCTAACTCAGCTAACCAGAGCATAGATGTCCAAGAATGAAATGCCTTTTCAGCGTAGGCAAGTAGGGATTGTTTCAAAGTCTGATTTAGTCTCTCCGTTTGACCATCTGTTTGAGGATGGTGAATAGTAGATAGCGTAGATGTCACTTGGAGTGTTTTACACCATGTCTTCCAGAAATTGGAAGAAAATTGTGACCCCGATCGGAGAGGATAACCTTTGGCAGTCCATGATAACGAACCACTCTGTTCAGTAAAATAGTTGCCAATTCACTAGAAGTGGGCAATTTTTTACAGGCGATGAAATGTCCATATTTCGTGAGACTATCTACTACCACCAGAATTACTGAATGCTGTTGAACCGCTGGCAGACCGGTAATAAAGTCTAAAGAAATGTGCTCCCATGGACGACTTGGGGTTGGAAGTGGATGTAACAACCCTTTTGGTTTTGAATGACTTGTTTTAATGCGAGCACAAACTTCACAGTTGTTTACCATTGCTTTTACATCTTTTGTTAGGGTAGGCCACCAAAAATAGCATTGGATCAGTTCAAGAGTTTTAGGAGTACCTGGGCGACCTGCCGTAGGTATAACATGCAACCAATGAAACAATATCTTGCGAAGTTTGGTAGTGGGTACGAACATACGAGCGTCATGAAAAGGTAAACCTTGCTTGATTGACCTTTTGGGATCTGCTTGGGCCCATGTTTTCCATTTTTCAACAGTGAAAGAGTTGCGAATTTCTTCAAAGAAATCTTCAGTTTTTATGATACATAGAACCTTGTCAGGAGCAATGATAGCTCTGGAGGCTTGAAATGCAGGCAACATAGTAGACTCTTGAAGGGACAAGGCGTCAGCCTTGCAATTATCTTTACCAGGCCGGAAGGTTACTACAAAAACAAATTCGGCAAAAAAAAGCATCCAGCGTAATTGCCGAGGGGTCAAAAGTCTGGCGGAACTCATGAATTGAAGATTACGATGATCAGTTTATACTGTAGCAGTGTATTTGGCACCCAACAAATGATGTCTCCATCCTTTAAAGGCGTCACGAACCGCCAGTAGCTCTTTTTCAGCAATGACATAGTTCTGTTCGGCTTTGTTCAACTTCCGAGACATATAAGCTACAGGATGAAGTTGACCAGTGTCTTTATTTCGTTGTGATAAGACGGCTCCTATTGCTACATCTGAAGCATCAGCTTCCACTATGAAAGGTTGATTCGCATCAGGATGAGTCAAGACTGGGGCAGTGGAGAAAGCTTCCTTCAAAGTCGAGAAGGCTTGATCAGCTTCTGGGGACCATACAAACTTTTCTTTCTTTCTTAGTAGCTTAGTGATTGGAGCCACTGTCTGGGAGAAATGATTTATGAACCTCCGGTAAAAATTAGCAAACCCCAGGAAACATTGTACATCATGAACAGTCTTTGGGGTGGGCCAATCAGATACGGTTTTTACTTTATTTTCTGCCATCACCATACCTTGAGGGGTAAGAATAAGCCCTAAAAACTCAACTGTGGTAACATGAAACTCACACTTGGATAGTTTGCAATATAAATGGTGTTTTGGAAGGGCTGCAAGAATTTTCTTGACATGTTGGACATGTTCGTTTTCATTGTCTGAGTAGATCAAAATGTCATCGATGTAGACTATGGCAAATATGACGAGGTACTCTCTAAGAACGTCATTCAAGAAAAATCGAAATGCTGCTGGAGCATTACACAGACCAAAAGGCATGACGGTGTTTTCAAAAAGGCCATATCTTGTCTTGAACACTGTTTTCCATTCGTCACCCTCTCTCATTCTGACCAAATGATAAGCACCTCGAAGGTCAAGCTTCGTGTAGATTTTTGCTTTCTTTACTTGTTCCAATAAGACCGGAATTAGGGGCAAAGGATATTTATTCTTGATGGTGACTTTGTTCAAACCACTATAGTCGATGCAAGTTCGAAGTTCTCCATTAGCTTTTGGAACAAAAAACAAAGACGAAGCTGCAGGAGACTTAGAGGGGTGAATGAAGCCATTCTCCAAAAATTGATCTAGGTATTTTCGTAATTGTTGATTTTCATGTTCTGACAGGGCATATACACGACAGTTGGGAAGTATCACACCTGGGGCTAGATCAATTTGACAGTCATAAGATCTATGAGGAGGTAGAGTCTCTGCTCCTTTCTCATCAAATACATCTTTGTAAGATGAATACTGTTTGGGCAGCTGAATTTCTTTCTCCACTGCAGTAGCTATGTAAGAGTTGCAAACTTTTGGTACTTGAATCTTTTGGAGACATTGTCCGTTACATAGCGCAGATGAGAACACGATTTTTCGTTCTGCCCAATTGATCTCCGGATTGTGATGAGTTAACCATGGCAAGCCGAGGATAATCCCATATTGGGGAGCATGGATCACGTCAAAGATGATTTTCTCTTTATGTTTCTTTCTTTGAATCTTATCTTCACAAATCATCGACAAGGGGATAGTCTGAAGAGTTACCGGACCTCCAGTCAAGAGTTTTCCATCGACTGCCTGGATGATTTCTGGGGTCTTCTTTTCAATACATGGGATCCCCCATGCACGAACCAATTGGACATCAACAGAATTCCCAGTAGCCCCAGAATCGACTAGAGCTTTTTTGAAATAGATCTTTTTCTTGACCTGAACTCTTATTTCCAGTTTAAGATGTCTAGATTGTGAAGGGTCCACGGTGACACCCAAGAGCAACCCTTCTCTGCATCTCAGGTGTTTTAGTTTTCCAACTCGACTGGTGCATTGGCTGCGACCTTCTGAAACTGGACCTTGCTTGTTCTTTGGTTTGATTGGACAATCTTTGGCAAAATGACCTTTTCGCCCACAATAAAGACATTGTAAATTTTTTTCTGCAGAGGTCCTTTTCATCTTTTGTCAAAGGTCTTCTGATGGTTCCAATTCCCATCGGTTCCGGCGTCCTTTCTTTCAGAGTTCTTGAATCTCTGTTATCATGAACGCGCCATGAATATTTTTCAATCTTTTTGTGCGTTCCTTTACGTTCTGCTAAACGATGATCAAGTCTCAAGACAAGATTTATTAATTCTTGACAGTCTGTAGGTTGTGGATCGATTTGCGCTAAGACATCTTTTAATTCCTCTTTGAGTCCCTTGTAAAACAAGACCTCTTGTTTTTCTTCAGGCCAGGATGTCTCGGCAACCAGCCAGTTAAAGTTGGCTAAATACGACACTAGGTCTTGATTTCCTTGGCGTAAATCTAATAATTCACGATCTGCTGACTGTGTTACAGTTCTACGATCAAAAACTCTCTCAAATTCACAAACAAAATTTCTCCAGTTATTCAACAAGGGACTATTTTTACGCACAAGAGGAACTGCCCAAGTAGCTGCATCCCCAGACAGATATGATAACAAGAAAGCTACTTTAGACTGGGCATCGGGAAAAGGATTTGGTCTGCAGGTGAAGTGTAGTTCCACTTGAACCAGGAAAGATTGCGCTTTCAAAGGGTCACCTGAGAAACATTCTGGGGGAGCTAAAGGAATTGCAGAAGGAACATTTAGGGAAATCAGATTACTTCCAGAAGCCTGAGAAGAAGTACCTGGCCAAGACACACCTGTGGGACTTTGTTCCTTTTTCTCTACCTTATCTTGCAACTGACTCACTCTCTCTGCTAAGCTAGTTGTCAATTCTTTGGATGATACCACCTCGGCCTGGGGCTTGGTGATAGCCTTGACTAACTCGTCTAGCGTGGCCTTGCTGAGAACATACACAAGCCAGGAGGATAATAATTCGTGGGCTCACTATTCTGTCTGAATCACCAGATCCTTGGGGTCTGTGCACGTTCCCAACACGTCCACCATTGAACAGCTCCAAGACTCTGATAGATAAATCACAGAGACTGAGAGAGTCCAAGAGGGGAAGAGGGGATTAGGAAGGGAACAGCTGGGAAGGAGACCTGTAGTAAGAAAAAGGTTAGAACACACAATATAAAAAAAATTAGATCTCCTGAAATCATTACTAGACTATGATTCTAAGCCTAGTCACTCTGTAAACATGATCAATCTAAGAGTTAAGTTTAAAATGACTAAGTTTCAAGATGGCCGGATACTTGTAGGGGAATCAAGATGAACTAAATGAAAATTTTCTTATTCAAGTACTTTTCTTTACATGAGAATCAGAAAAAAACATTCTGACTAAATTTTAAACCAGTCATATAAATCCTGTTTTGAGAATGTATACTAGGACCATACAATATTGCATCTAGAAACTCTGGCCTTCTGTGTACTCTTAAAATGTTTCAACACAAACTGCGCATATTGCAGATACAGATATATATATATATATAGTAAACACCATAAAAGGATTGTGCACCATGAATAACACAATATGGATCCAGGAAACAAATCACATAACTTGTCAACTCGAATATTACATAATAAATATCTTAGAATAGTAGCATACAATAAACAACATGAATTAAACTTGAGGAAAGAATCGTGCATCTTGCCAATTTGAGTGCTACCATGTAAAATACCAAGAAATGGTAGCACGCAATGAATATCAAAGTCAAATCATCATTAATCGAATTGCGCGTCTTGCCGATTCGTAAAACACAATGTAAATATCAAGGAATAACAGCTCACAATAAATAACAAGATCAAAGTACAATTAAACGAATCGCGCTTCTTTTGCCGATTCTTAAGCCACCATGTAAAATGTCAAGAAATGGTAGCGCGCAATGAACAACAAAGTTAAATGCTCATCAACCAAGTTGTGTGTCTTGCCAATTCGTAAAACATCATGTAAATGTCAAGAAATAGTAGCGCGCAATGGACAGCAATGTTTAAACACCATAAAACGAATCGCGTGTCTTGCCGATTCTTAAGCCACCATGTAAATGTCAAGAAATGGTAGCGCGCAATGAATAACAAAGTCAAACCTTTATGAAATAAATCGAGCGTCTTGCCTATTTGTAAACTACCATATAAATGTCAAGAAATGGTAGCGCGCAAGTAATCTGTAACTCATTTAAGAATTTAAACCAAGAATATGAAAATTCTAAATAACGGTGTCGGGACAGTCCAACCACCGTCTTACCACCTGGAACAATGATCGCCAATGAAGGATTAGGGCAGAAGACTGGAAGATCCAAATAGGCCGCCGGGACAGGAGCTCAGGAAGAAGCTGCTGCTCTGCACCGGGACCTCTGAATAGTGAGCACTGGGAGTTGGGCTGGCTCTCTTTTATAGAGTCTTGGCCCAGCCCAGAACCACGCCCAGGCATGTTGCAGGGAAAGTCTCTGGAAGGCCCTGGAAAGGGGCCACACCCTAACACACTCTGAAAACCTGCAGCAATACATTGCAAAGGAACAGTATTTGTAAGCATATTAAAAATAAGTTTTCAGGATTGAACTCTGCAATGCAAAAGGTTAAACCACAACATATCAGCACAATGCATAAATTACTTTGTTTTGAGAGTGCTGGGTTTTTGCATTTTTGTCGCCAATAGAGCGCGTATTGCTCTGGTATTGGCACCAACTCATCTTTTTGCACTGCAGCATCGACCACTCGCAGGATACCACCAAAGTAAACCTCCAGCCTACCCATCAGCGATGCCTGGCCTGCTCTTCGTGCCACGCTGATAGTTTTCTGTGACGCTCTTCTTGTTCCTTGTGACCCTCTCCAGCGTGAACAGGACTCTTGGCACCAAACTTGAGAAGGTAAAACTTCTGCGGGACTGATCTTGAATTGTATCTGACCTGTTCTTCATTGCTGTTGGCTTGAACTTTTGAATTTGACCTAGTCGAGCATGACCAGATAGCCACGTTTGGCGCTCTCTGCCCTTAGACACTATATTGCACTTTGTTTAAAAATTCATAACACCAATTACATTGATTGGATTTTTGTTGTTTTGGTCTAATTTAATTTATTACATTTTGCTCTATTTTGCTAAACTGCTGTGCGAACTTTTTGTGTGGTGTTTTCACTATTTCACTGCTTGAAGTGTTGCACAGATACTTTACACATTGCCTCTAAGTTAATCCTGACTGCTCTGTGCCAAGCTACCGGGGGGGTTGAGCATAGGTTAATTTGGGGTTTGCTTGTGCTTTACTCTGATAAGGATTGTGGTTGCTGCTTGACCAGAGCCCATACTCCAGGCAACCAACAACCCAATTTATTTTAGGGATCTTAAAGAAATAAGAAAAGTCCTTTTGTTTGTAAGGTTATCATGATGCAAGAGTTTGATCATCTCCAATAGCACCAGGCACACCTGTCTTCCTAGGCTTTGTGCCAAGCTCCATCTTTTTTATATTTACAATGCTACCTGAACACAACATAAAGAGAGAAGAGTTCTCACCTTCTTGCTTTGGCAAGGCTAACTTGGCCTGGATGCTTTAAGTATAGATAGAAGAGCAACTACATCAATGGACATACTCATTATTTGTCTGAACCAGCAACATAGCAAATAGTCTGCCTTATAGTGCGTCCTCTCTGTCTTCTAACAGCTTTAGGCAGAAAGAATGAAGAGTGTCATAAAAACTTCAAAATGTAGTACTGCTCATATCATTCTTAGCTGGGTTGACAGTATGCTATTTGTTAATGCAGTGCAAACTAGGAACTTTACTATACTTCTATGGTACCTCTGAATTCTCTCACTGTTTGACATGTGTAAGTATACATTACATTGGTATATAGGATATAGGTGGTTAAATTCATTACACATAAACCATGTTATTTTAGCCCCTCCATTGGTCCCTACTAGAAAAATACCACATTGTAAGCATTTTGATTTCTATTTTTTTTCCCCTCAGAAATGCAAATAAAATTGTATAGCCTCATATTTGTTGTTCCAGTGTTTGCTACGTGGTCCACAGTGTTCTATTTATATTTTCCTGAGATCCGCTTCAGACCTGTCATTAGTTCAATCAAACTCGGGTTAGAATGTAACCATGGTTACCAGGTTGTTTACTTAAGTTTAAACAATACTCAGGTGAGACACTGAAGCATTCACTCTGAAACCCCTTTGCTCTTTAATCAGGAATCTCTTTATTGCATTTATCCAGAACTTCTGAGAGTAAATGACAGTTGTTGCATTCTGATTTCAACTTTTTCTGAGGATATCCCTAGGCTTTTTAATAGTACTTATGCTTTGCCAGTATGTATGAAGTTTAATGTTAATATCAGGTTTCCTAGAACTCTTCTGTAGGTACTCAGTGATTCTTGTGAATCTGGCATTTGAAAACATCTCACAGTTAAGGTTATAACCACATATTTTAGATCCTACCTCCTTATGTCTGGTCAGTGTCAGGAATAATCTTCCTTTAGTGCATTTCAAAACAGGATCCTTTTAACTCATTATGGCGGTCATTCTGACCGCCGAATGGCCGCTCCGCAGTCAGGAGACCGCGGATGCCATTCTGGCTTTCCCGCTGGGCCGGCGGGCGACCGCCAAAAGGCCACCCGCCGGCCCAGCGGGAAAGCCCCTGCAACGAGGAAGCCGGCTCCGAATGGAGCCGGCGGAGTTGCAGAGGTGCGACGGGTGCAGTGGCACCCGTCGCGATTTTCACTGTCTGCAAAGCAGACAGTGAAAATCTGTATGGGGCCCTGTACGACACCCGTTCCCGCCATCCTAGTTCTGGCGGTGAAAACCGCCAGAAACAGGCTGGCGGGAAGGGGGTCGGAATCCCCATGGCGGCGCTGCAAGCAGCGCCGACATGGAGGATTCCCTGGGCCAGGGGAAAACCGGCGGGAAACCGCCGGTTCCCCTTTTCTGACCGCGGCTTTACCGCCGCGGTCAGAATAGCCCTGGAAGCACCGCCAGCCTGTTGGCGGTGCTTCCGCTGCCCTCTGCCCTGGCGGTCAGAGACCGCCAGGGTTGGAATGAGGACCTATATCTCCTTAATCACCTGGTCCTTATCACAACTTTGGTGCCATGCTGTAGAAAGGGTGTGATCACACCAAATGTGATCATAATTTTGAGAACCTGATCTTTCAGAATTGCTGGTGAAACACAGCTCTTGTCCATAGACACACACACACACACACACCCCTGCACTTAACTCTCAGTGGTAGCTGTGATCGAGCAGTCAAGGTTCTCTGGGGGAGGGGTGTTGAAACAGATCAGTGAACATGACTCAGAACTCAAAGTGCAATCAGTACGAACAATAAATCAATGTTCAGCCAAATACTTATTTTATAAGAAAACACAGTATTTTGTTTCTGACTCTACGCATGCAAAGAACTGTGACATTTCAATGCAACAATACTATCACCTTTGAGGTTGAGGCGCTAGTAGTTGTCAAGAAAATCCCTTTCCCATCCTCCTTGGTGTAGTGTGTTTTGTGTTATTCACATTCACCGGCTGCTGCATCCAGGCAATGCACGCTATTAGCCCATACTGAAGAATTTCCTTTGATTCTTCAAAGTCAAAAGAGCCACAGCACCTTCAGCAGTGAATGCCCCATGGTCCACAGACCAATGTCAAGTCTTACCCACTCCTTCACGACAAAAGCATTTGGTGTTAAAGCTGTGTCCTCAGTATGGCCACTTGCAAGATCAGATACTGCTCTGAGAAATAGGGCTGCTAATGGTACACTTACTAGCATAGTAGCATCAGGTGGGAGGAGGCTTACTCTACGGAGTAGTGTGGCAGGCTCACCCAGCGATCAGAGTAGCTTCCAGCGTTATGAGACACAGTAAGTCAAGTTCTCCTCAGCGGGAGGGAATTCAACCATTTGGCTATTGACTGTAGTCCCACGAGGGCAAGTCATCCTCCTTGGCATCCTCCTGATCATCAGAGGTCAGTTAGGGCAGATGTTTTTGATGATTTGGCCCCTGCAGTCCCTCCTGGCCCACAGGGTTGCCACAGTACCTTCCGAGCGTAACGTGTACTCCTCAGGTGCAATCTCCTACACCTTGGTGGACCTTCCTGTCATACCGGGTTGCCACTCAGGCGTTCACGAGTCCTGGCACACAGGTCACACAACTGATTCAACGGTGGCCCCCTCTGGCATACTGGGTCACCACAATGAGGCTGATGGGCTCAGTGCCGTTCTGCATACTGGGCTCAGTCTATGGCAGCACTCTCCTGGCATACGGAGGTCACCAAAAACAGTCCTGCAAACTGGCTATGGCCCGATCGGTGCACTGCTGAATCCTCACACCACGCACAGGGAGTACCCATGGTAGGGCTCCTCATTGGACCTTACTCCCTCCAATGCTCTCCTCTTCCTCACAGGGCACACTGGTCTTGGTAAGCAGGCAAGCGTTGGTGCTCCAGACTCCAGGGCAGGTGCCCTTGTTTTCCCTGGGTGATGTCCGCCACACAGCAAGGAGACTAGCAGGCTTTGGCCCACAGTCCTGGTCACAGGCAGAAGTCATGCAGAGCTCCCCCTTCTCACACTGTCTAGCTTTTCCTTCCAGTGTGTGCCCCACCCAGCTCACAGGTATGCAGCAATACACAAATCTGTATTCACCAGGCAGACCTTGGCTCCCCACAATGGAAACCAGGGTCCGCCATATACTGTACAATTGCAAGCACACTTACTTAGTGTAAGTTCACAGCACACTTATTGTCTAGCACTAATACCTTCATGCATTGCATCATCATTACATGTACACATGCATTCAGCATACACACTCAGTCTGTGCCCACTATTCAGCACTGAAGCTTTTCTATCTGTATTCAGTGTGTGTTATTTACAAACACACACACTGCCAGCACGCACACTCACCATGTGCGCTGCACAACACTTCACCCATCATGTATTGTACTTCACACAATACACACACACCCATTACATGCTCTCATTGCGCATGCACAAAGCATTATATCTCTCATGTCATGTTTTCGTAACAGGTTTACATACAATCAGCACATGCACCAATCTCACATGTATTACACAGTACTACTCTATTACTGTACTGTACCATCCCCAGACACACATACAACTAGCGTAGAGTCACTACTCCTGAGCTACGCAGCACTCCACATCTACCTGATGTAGGCCAAGGGTGAGTTAAGCACACAACAGCAGAATTTTTAAAAAGATGATTGAGCTTGTAGGCCTCACTCCAGTGACATGGGGTAAAAAGTTCATTTTAACTGCTACTCATCACTACACAGTATGCTGCCACCACCGTGCTTGTGCTGCCTAACTCCTGGTGAAGGCGATACCTTTCACTACTGCAAGAGTAGCTGTTTGGACTCCCTCCTAGTCCAAAAAGACTGCAAGCCAGGTCTATGTCATCAGGCACACTCATGATCTGACAACAAAAAATCAGCATTAGGGATCCAGACAACACACATTTGGCCAGTGGTGCACGGTTTTACAATGCAGAGGAGTTTTCAGCCCAATAATATAGAACACTTTGGACCACATGGTAATTTTTTTTAACTTTATTTTCATTTTGTTCACGTAAACAATGCAGCATTGGACCAATACAAAGAAAGACACTTGTTGCACGGGCTCATTACATGTATCTGATGAATAATCTCGGTGATCCATCTAAGGCACAAAGAGGGTTACATAATAGATCAACAAGGGAGACAAGCAGCAAACTGGTACAGTAAACTGATACAGATTAAACTGGCACAGATCTAAGCCCAGTAAGTTATGAGGATAAATCGATTTGAGGTTCCGGTAGGAGTCCAGTGGCGATAAGAGGGCAAAGTGAAATGGTGAACGCAGCAAGCCTGTGAGTGTACCCATGCCTTTGAAACTACAGAGTGTGACACTATTCTTCGTCCCCGGTGGCAAACTGAGGGGCGCAGACCAACAGCCACATTCAAAAGCATTCAGACAGCACCCACTGAAACCCTGCATCCGCAGCATTGGGGGATCTGAGTAGCAAGCACTCTTGGTATCAGCCCCATTTATCCCTTGGGTGAGTGCGAGGCGGCGTAAGGTCTGCGCCTGGCCAGCAAAAGACCCAGCACCACCAATCGCCGGCATCCATGATGCAACTCCCGATTGTACCCCAACAGGGCCAGCAGCGGTGTGCTGGGCAACACTTCTCCTGTGACATCTCCCAAAACCTGAAATACTGCCTGCCAAAATTGCTGCACGCCCGGACAGTACCACGCTGTGTGCAAAGTCCTCAAGAATATAAGACCGACCTCACACGTTGTGGAGAGGCCGCTTGTACCACATACATAGGGGCAAGCACCTCCGGGGTCTCAGTCAGACTACTGCCTGACAAGGCCTTCAGCACATGGCGCGCCCGAAAATCGTGCAAGTAAGGTGGGTTCGGCCACCCGCTCACAGACCTGCTCTCAATCACGAAGCATCTTACTCACGAAAAAGTTACCCATGCACTGTATACCTACGCCACGCAGCGCCTCTACCGCCGCACCCTCCCGCCCCTTGAGAACCACCTACTACACCCCAAAGGCATCCCTGGAGTATAGAGCAGGGTTACCTGCTGCATATCTGCTAGTTTTCTCAAAAGGTATCTCATAGTGCCCACAGGGTCTATCACATGGCATCGTCGCACCAGTTTGTGAAAGAGGAAACGAGGCAACGACAGAGCTGCCCCAGACAAAGATGCGGTAAATTATTGGGACTGTGCAGCCTCCAAGTAGGCAATCACAGCTTGAGCCGCTCTACAATACAATAAAAGTTCCGGCGCACCAAAGCCACCAGCCGAATAAGATAGGGTGAGTGTTTCCTATTGCACACACGGCTGTTTTCCAGCCCACGCTAAATGCAGCATTAAGGATTAAGGAGCTCAGGGTGCGAAACACGGCGCAGTGCAGTAATACGGGAATATTCGCAAAGAACAACCGAGAGCAAGGGAGTATGACCATCTTCATGATGAGAGAGAGAGGGAGACAGAGCCAATGATCCACCGCCTCAGTGAGGTGTTGTAGAGCCCTCCCATAATTCTCCTACATAACCACCCTGGGGTTCATAGGAACCTGTACACCCAAATACCGTATTGGTTCGAAAGTCCATCAGAGGGGAAATTCCAACGAGACAGACATTGTGGCCTTCGTATGTGAAAAATATGCATTTATCCCACTTGATATGCAGTCCGGAGTGACCCCTGAAGCGCATCACCTCACGACAGACTAGGAACAAATTCCGCTCAAGATCACAAACATAGAGAAGGATGTCATCAGCATATGCCAAAATTATTAGATTGTAGGAGGAAGCAAATACCACGATGAGCATGATACTCGTGTAGCGCACAGACAAAAGGCTCCGCCACCAGGGCGTACAGTGGGGGGAAGGGAGAAGCCCTGACACGTGCCCCTTGTAATGACAGTTGGTTCGGATATCTGACTATTAACCCATATGTGTGCAAGTGGGTTCGTGTACAACACCTGAATCAGTCACAAGAACACATCCCCCACCCCTATGCAACGTAGCACAGACATCATGAATTCCCATTCAACGGAATTTAAAGCTTTTTCCTCGTCTAAAAAGATGGCCACAGAGCAGATATCAGGGTCAATACAAGAAATAACTCAGAAGCGGGTCCGAAGATTGTAGCTGAGGGAACGACCAGGTATGAAGACGGATTGTTCTGGCCCCACAATGCTAGGAAGAAGAGGTGCCTAAGACCTTCGCAAATACATTTGTATCTGTGTTAAGGAGCAACAACGGACGATAAGTCGAACACTGGTCGGCAGGCTTGCCGGGCTTGAGTAAGGTGATCAGTAACGCTTCACGCATAGTAGGGGGCAAAGTACCATCGCGAGCCATTTTCTCAAACAGGTTAACTAAGTGAGCGATAGGTTTGTCCTGGAAAGCCCTGTAAAAAGTGACTGTCAGTCTATCGGAACCGAGCATCTTACCACTAGGCATTCCTTTTAATGCCTCAGCGATCTCCGTGGTGTGGGGAGGTGTCATGAGTCGCTCCCTATGCGAGTCTGACAGCCGCTGCATAGCAATACTCAGCCGTGGCCTGTTCGTTATAGCTAATAAGCGACGTATGTAGGTCAGTATAGCAATTGTGAAAACTTTCTGCCACATGTGGAGCCCCGTGTTCAGATGCCCCACATCTATCCATCACTGTTAACACCTCACCCTCCCCACGATCTTCCCTAACGAGAGCAGCCAAAGTAGCACTTGGTCGCTCAACCTCACCGTAGACTCTAGCAGTAGCATATTTCCCTAATTATGTCAACTCGCCATGCGCAAGCTCACTGTATTCTTCTATTTTAGCATGGATGTGACCCAACAATGCCCCGTCTGCTGTTGTCACATAAGTATGTTCTAGTTTTTCTAGTTCGAGTTCTATCTTCTGCAAACAGTTGCGAATGTAGTGAAGCACCCTTGCATGTTTAGAAATTGTGATTCCACGGATATGGGCCTTAAAGGCTTCCCAAATAGTAGCAAATTTGAGACTGAGTCTAGGTTAGTACTGAAGAATTCATCTATTGCCTGTGCCAGTTCGTCGTGAAACACCGTTGTAAGCCGGGAATACTGCGGGAAACGCCAGAAAATGCACGTACACCCGAGTCCAGAACCAAACGCACAGGGGAATGATCTGAGTACGTGCAGGGGAGATGGTTGCATTGCCGCACTCTGGTTAACAAGCCGTGTGAGACGAGCCAATAATCAATACGTGTGTGTATATCATGGACTGTGGAGTAATGCGTCCATTTTCTTGCGATAATGGCATTACTCCTAGTCCTACTCCCTCGCCTTCCTTTAAACCAATGAGGCTTCCTGCCTCCCACTAGACCCTCCCCTTCCCTTTTAAAACCCCCCCCCCACCCCTACCCCCTCCTGTACAAAAACCAAGCCCAAGCAGCAACTCAGACAGTCCGTACCGGGAGGGCGGGAGGGAACGGAAAGGAAGGCGTGGGAGTAGGACTAGGAGTAATGCCATTATCGCAAGAAAATGGACGCATTACCTCCCGTCCCTCCCTCGCCTTCCTTTAAACCAATGAGACATAGCAAGAAGCACACAGGAGACGGACACTGAGTTGCAAGAAGTTCATTATCATGCACAAAGGCCACCAAAACCCCACCCCTAAGACTTCATAGAGGATAAGACCCGGTGAACCAATACCGACTCCAAACTACCCAAGTCCGACCGGCCAGAATGCCGAACGAACGCCAAAGGCGAGGCCCAAGTGGCGGCCCTGCAATTTACCACCACTGAAATCCCCTGAGACTCTGCCACCCAAGCCGCCATACCCCTGGTAGAACGACCCCAAACCCCTTGATGAGGAACAACCCCTATCAAGGAAAAAAACAAACAGAATCAATGATCTCACCCCCCGACTCAAGGAAGCCGTGGAAGGCATCTCCGCTACGGGCCGGCCCAAAATTTACAAAAAGCAAATCACCCTTACGGAAAGGAGCCACCACCCTCAGGCACTCCAACAGAGCCCGGCGTACATCCAACAAATGCAAACGAACCACCTCCACCAAAGCGGGATTCGGACAAAAGGAAGGAAGGATGACCTCCTGGCGAGCATGAAAAGAAGAATTGACTTTCGGGATAAAAGAGGGTACCGGAACCAGAACCACCCGATCCGGAAAAACTTCCCAAAAAGGAAAGGAACAGGCCAAGGCCCCCAATACAACTAAACGGCGAGCCGAAGCAATGGCCACCAAAAAGAACGTCCGTAAGGAAAGAAGACGTAAACACAGTCCCCCAGAGGTACAAAAGGTTAATCCGTTAAAACCTCCAATACCAAAGAAAGATCCCCTGAAGGAAAATAACGTACAGGGCGAGGAAACAAATAAAGAAGCCCCTGAAAAAATCCCGGCAACAAATGACCCTTAACCGGAAGGCTGCGCCACGGACCTCAAAATGCCTGAATAGCCGCCCACTGTACCAGCAGGGACACCCCAGACAACCACAACTGTGCACCGTCCTGCAAGACCTGCATCACATCAAAGAGAGACGTGCCGGTAGGATCCAATACATGCCTCAAGCATCAAGAAGAAAAAAAACCTTCCACAGCCTACCCCAAGGAAGTAAAGTGGAACGCCGCCTGTAACCCAGTAAAGTAGAACTTAAAGCCACAGGCACCCCCAGACCCGTCAAACCTCGGCGGGCCATTCCCAGGCCGTCAAGTGTAACCTCCCATAAGACCTCAACGAGAGGCCGGGAGACTCCAGGGGAGACGGACACAGAGGAAGAGGCCACATCCGACCGGATGCCCTCAGCCGCAGCAATGGGAACCAATTCGCCCTAGGCCAATGGTGAGCAATCCGGACAACCCTGGCCCCCAGAAGCCGCACCCCTAACAGCAAAGGCCTGAGTAGCTGAAACGGCGGGAACGCATACAAAAGGCCCCTCGGCCAAGGACACGACATCCCGTCCACCTCCCAGGCTTGGGGACACCGAAAACCGGGAGCCGAAGTGACCGAGCTACGCGTTTTTCTCGGACGCGAACACATCCAGCACTGGAAGACCCCAGAGCCGAACCAGATGAAGAAACAGCGAACTCTGGATTGAGAAAAGTTGAGAGGAAGTAACACAATGCCCGAACGTATGCAGCCCTGAGAGCAGAAACCCACTCCTGAGCCCACTTAAAAATCTTCCAGGCCAGACCGAACAAAGCCCTAGACCAGGTCCCCCCTCGAAGTATGACATAAGCCCTGGCCACTACGTTGCCCGAACAAGCACCGCAGAACCACCAAATGACCTCGCAGCCGCAATCATAGAAAAGCTCGGAGGGCCGTCTGTACCACAACCATCCACACCATGGACCGGAGCACCACAAACTTCTTCACTGACACTGCCACCAAGCCAAGAAGAGTCCGAAACTGAGACCCCAGAAAACTCAGATCCTGGGATGGGACTAAACCGATAGCCCCCCGTTGATTAAAAAAACCTTGGTACTGCCGGACACCAGAACTTGGGCAACCTGCTTCCGAAATAGGGCCTGCGAGGTAGAGTGGAGCAAATGTCGTCCACATATGGATGAGTAAACACCCCTACTGAATGTAGCAAAGCCACCAAGGGGGCCAGTACCGTCGAAAAAATCTGAGGAGAAGTCTTGCGGCCGAACGGCAGAACACAAAACGGACAGTGCACCCGATCCACAGCAAACCTCAGGAACTTTTGAGAGGATCTTGCCACAGGCACGTGTAGGTAAGCATCCTGCAGATCCAGTGACACCAGAAAGTCCCCACGTCTGACCAATGGAAAAATAGGCTGAATGGACAGCATGCGGAAATGCACTGTCCCGATCCAGGTATTCACCTCCTTTAGATTGAGCACAGGCCGAAATCCCCCTGAAACTTTCAGTACGAGAAACAAGACCAAATAAGTGCCCTGACCCCGTTCGTCTAGCGGAACGCGGGAAATGGCCCCTTTGACCAGTAAGTCTCGCACTCCGTTCAACAATGCACCTCACCGTGACCCCCCTGAAGGCAGAGGTGTGGGACGTACCCCTGAATCTGGAGGAACCACAACAAATTCTATGACATAACCATCGGTCACAATGTCTATTACCCAATGATCGTCTACACTGTCCTCCCAAGCTGACAGAAAGTGACACAGTCTTCCCCCAATCGGCCCTCTGCCAGGCCCACAGTGATTGTCAGGACCCCTACTTGAAACCACCCCGGGTCGCAGGAGCAGACTCCTCAGGCGAAAAACGCGACAGAAAACGTCGTTTCCCGAATGAAAAGGATTGAGCATCCCTAGTAGGAGAAGATCTGGAACGATACTTCCACCCTTTACCCGAAGAAGAACCCCCTTTATAAGGTAAGGCATGCTTCCTCTCCTTAAATGCCTTGGAAAGCATGGACGGCAAATGCCCACCAAATAGGTTACAGCCTTCAAACGGCAGTCTCAACAAGGCCACCTTCTCCCCTGAATCAGCCTTCCAGGAACGCAACCAGAGGGACCTACGAGCCCCAATCAAAGCCCCAGAAGCCAGAGCCGAAGTACGGACCACATCTGAAGACACATCTGCCAACAACCAGGCCGCTGCCCCATACCAGCCAGGAGCTCCGAACACTCTGCCCCATCCTGAACAGCCACTGCCAGGTCATCCAAGTCCTGCACCAACGACTGGGCCGCATAAGCAGAAGAAATACCTGCCCTCCGAGCCAGAGTCTCAGCCGCAAAAGCACTCTTAAGCCCTGAGTCCACCCTACGGGCCGTGGCATCAGCAGGCACACAATCCTCCGGATTGACAGCTGTTTTGCCAATCAGGGGAGCCAAACGTGAAACCAGGAGGACCGAGGGAGGCCATACTTCCTTACCCTAAAGTAAAGAACGTATCTGAATGAACCGTGGAACCTGAGCCATATCCACATCCCCACTCCCAAAACACCATATCCTTCACAGGTCCCCGAAAAGGCATGGAAAATTCAGACAGCGTCTGATATCGCGGAAATATGTGAGAGCCAGCGTTGGCGGGACTAAACACAGGAAACCCCAAATTGTCCCGTACATGTGCCATCACAACCCACATCACCTTCCAGGAGCCAAAATCACCCCCCAGAGGACGTAGATGGAGCATCCCCTCCCACACTCTCAGAGGAGGACTTCCCTGCAATTGCAGGAGAATGGGTAGCCCTAGCCCCACTAGGCCAGGCCATCCCCGCATGAAGAGCTCTGGAAACAGACTCCTGCACCTCCTCCCTGGACATGATGGGCGCAGCACCACCACCCTGAATCTGGGGGCTCCCAGGAGTGGAAATGCCATCAGCACCTCCCTCCTCTGAGGAGGAAGAAGAAATAATCCTCATAAGACATTTTAAGGGTGTAGGCGGGAGTCGTACCACTGTACACAGGTAACCTGCCGCACCAAAGGTACTTGACCTCGCCACTGAGCTCTAGCACCTGGATTCCGGCCATCAACTGAATCTGTAGGCACGATCTCATCCACAGATAAAATATACAGGGCCCAGGAACCATATCCCAGAACCAATCCAAATAAAGGATAAAACAAGAATATCAGTCAAAATGCGGGCAGAACGCCCGTCTTACCCGCACAGAAACCCAAAAACACTCTTCGGCATCCCTCCGCGGCTCCGCGGCGAAGAAAAACCGGAACTGAACGCCCCAGCCACCAAGAGCCGGCTGACCCCGTCAGCCGCCTCCCAGGGCGCGTCTTACGAGCAGCCCCGCCTGCTCAGAAAAGACGCGCCCGGCCGAAGCACACCTCGCGGAGCTCCGCTTCCCGAGGAGTGCATCCAACGATGACCTCCAGGCCCCGCCGTGAAGGTAAGTGAAAAGGGAAAGTCTAGCGTGGGCTAGACAAAAAGAACAGGAGGGGGTAGGGGTGGGGGGGTTTTTAAAAGGGAAGGGGAGGGTCTAGTGGGAGGCAGGAAGCCTCATTGGTTTAAAGGAAGGCGAGGGAGGGACGGGAGGTAATGGGTATAGCCCTGCCCAGGGGCAAATGTTAACGCCATACATGTACCAGCCCACTGGCCTCGGACATCGCCACACAGTAGGGCGGCTGTAGAAGGCCGCCTCAGGGGCCCCGTGAGCGATGAAGATCAGGGCACTGAACAATGTTACCCCCCCCCCTATCTGCGGTAGGTTGTCATATTCGGCTAGCTTGGCTTGTAAAGCATAATAAAACTGTGAGTAGTCATGATTAGGTACGTAGACCCATACCAGAAGCACTTCGAAGTGCTCTCTACAACAACGTGCTACGACAAACTGACCACCAGGGTAAGTACACACCTCTATATCCTAACCCCCAGTTCCTGGCGAGCCCAAATAAGGACCCCGAGCATGTGACGTAAACCCCGGAACACAAAACACCCCATGCATGCGCCACGCTGTTAGCATCCTACTACAGGCAGCCAGATATGTTTTCTGCAAAATAGCCACATCAATCTGTTGCTGCTGTAGGTATAACACCACTTTGCGAAGCTTATGACGGCCATTCAGACGTGTTACATTCCAGGTTAGGAACCTCAATTGAGCCATGCTCTCAGGAGAAGCAACGTTATCCTCCATCTTGCCGACCCCAACCAAGCATTCCGAGAATCGGCCAGTGAGTCTAATCCACTCCATGCATCAGCGCTTGACTGTGTCCGAATCGCAATAATGTGAGTGCTGCAAAACCCACCCCCTCCCATGCCATGTCCCCCAACATACGACATGGCCACTCAAAACCAACCCAGTCTCTCTCAGCTCCTAAGACCTGTTCCCCAAGCAGCAACAACGTGGCACGTACAAGGAGGGAGATAGTGCCTGTCCAATACTACAATAACCTCTGAACGCATTAGGGCTAAAACAAGTATGTAGTCACTCCATTCACGTAGGTTATATGTACAGAGTATACAGTGGGACAGGACTGCCATACTGGGACATCCATGCACACACTAAGCGCCCCCGTGGCTCAAACATATAGCACAAGGGGGGACACCTCCCGAGTCCAAAAGGGAGGCCTACTCCCAGGGCAAACATGCACAGCAACCACATCACACAGCAAAGTGAAGACGCATCCTCGTGTTCCTGTACAAACATAAAATTCAGTAATAAAAGCTATTTTAGCATGCAATTAGAAATATTGAAACACAAGGTCATATTCATATGACTATCAGTGGTAGGCAAGTGTCTATAAGTCAGTCCTGCTTATCCAGGTCTTTTAAAGACCCTCTGTCTCCATCAGCATACTGGGATGACCCACGACCAGCTTTGGAGGACACATGTTGCTTGAGGAATTTCTGCAGACTTGGGATCATTGAAAATCTTGGGTTTCTCATCAATTGTAACTCACAGTCGCACCAGGTACAACATTGCATAGTCCAGTTTTAGATCCTGTAGTCTGTGCTTCAGACAGAAACTGTCTCCTAGCCTCCTGCACATGGGGCGTGAAATCTGGGAAGATCGAAAGGTCCACTCTTTCATATCTGAGGGATGGGAGTTCCCGGCTTTCTGAAGAGCTGCATCCCGGTCTCTATAGTTGAGGAGCCTCGCAATAATGGGGTGGGGCCGTCCTCCTGGTATAGGGCGTGGCACCAAGGAGTGGTGAGCCCGCTCTACCACGAATATATCAGAGAACTTCTCATGGTCCAGCAGTTCTATGATAAGGTGTAGATTATTCCGCTGAAAGCGACCCTCCAGCTCCTCAGCCTTCGCCTGCAGAACAGATATGGTCTTCTCAAGGTGCTTCTGTGCTTCAGCTGATGTGGCCCACTCATCCTCAATGTTCGATACTCGCTTTTCCACTGTGTCCAGACGTTCTGCATGCTTGTCAATAAGTTCTGGCATCCTGTCAACTCGATAGGAGAGGGAATCGATCTTCCCAGTCTTGGGCTCCCTGCGCTGCTTGAACTGGAGCTTGGCCTGGCTCCTATTTATTTTCCCCATCTCAGCCAATGGGTCCCTAATTGTGACTAAGGCCAAAAGTGGGGTAATGTACAATAGTTGAGGCCCAGCAATGCCACAAAGGAACAAACAGCCAACAAAGCACACCTGACACTGGGAGCCAAGGAATGTGTGACGGGGATCCAGCAGCAGCACCAGCGCAGGTATGCAAGGGTCTTCCTGCACACACCAAGCCACCAGCACACGTCCACCGCATCCACAATGCGTCTCACAGGCAATTATTCATTCCGTGGGGTTTTATGTACACAAGTTCTCAGCAAATAGGAACCTCACCATAATCAATCTGAGGTAGGTATCTGCCACAATGAGGGGCTTTCACAAGACTGACATCACAGGCTTGACTCAGTCACTCCAGGGCCACTTGGCTGTCATCTGTACATTGTGGCCCCTACTAGAGGAGAAAAAGAATATCACGGTCTATGCGGTGCTGGGCCAAAACAGAGGGGAAATCACTATAGGCAAGTATCTGGTTCTTTGCAACTAAAGGCGGCTAGAGTGGAGCTCAATACCCCATCTGTAGGGGATGGTATGTCCCAGGACGCGCCACAGAAGGACTGGCCCATGCGCCTGGAAAAGTACAGGTTTGCGGCCACCAGTGGGCCTCCGTGGTAGGGAGAGAAGAGAAGCGAAGAATAGATGTGCCCCAGGCTAAATCCTCCTCCCGTAGAAGATGAAAAGGTGTGCACAGTCCATCCCGCAGCCCGCCTGCCAAGCCGCAGTGCGCCCTACTGGCCCATGATCCAGCACACCTCTCCATCACAGCTCCCGGCCAAGCAGGCTGCAGGCCGACACACACATCAAGGCCTCCTGCAGATAAGCAGGCATCAAAATGTTTGCTGCACACACATATCCTGCACCCCGGGCAGTGTCAATCCCTTTGGTGCAATTTGTCCTCTCCCAGAGTGGCACTCAACAACAGGAGCACCACGAAGCGGGCCCACCTCTGGAGCAGTCTCTGAGAACTCTTTTCAGGAGACTTGGGGTAGGCAGCACTGAGTTGCATCAATCCCTTGGGCGGCACTCCCCTGGCAAAGGGCTCAACAGGCACAGCAGAGCAGCGACAGAATGGTGAACCATCCTGCGTTGTGTTTGGCAGCAAGATGGAGCAGGATAATGTAGATTTTCCTAGTATTTTATGACGGAAAGTCTTAATTTTATTAAAGACACGGAGGCGAGTATTATGCTTCTCGATATTGCTTTATTTAAACAGCAGCAGTCAAGAAACTACAATTCCCATGAGGCTTAGGGAACGGAAAGCCAGTGGGAATTAAAAATGTATCGGCAAAAGCACCAATAGGGATATCAGGAATAGTATAATCACTACGCTTGACTGTGACCAGCCCTCTTTCTTGATGCGAGAAGGCTAGTCAGTGTGAGAAAACAAAGGAAAAATGGATAGAACAATGAAAACTGCTAACAACAGAGAACAAAGTTCTTGAATAAAGTTCAACCAGAAATGTCATGAAGAAGAAATCCAGTAGGCAGGAGGAGTACTCCGTAGGTGGTGAGACTGATCTCCTGGAGTTGAACTTGTAGCCGAAAAACCCATCCTACGTTCAGGAAGAAGGCGGAGGTTGAGTAGATGGCACTAAGAGGGAGGGAGAAAAAAGGCAAAAACAACTGTTAGAGAAAAAAGCCTTTTTGCGGTGGGATAATACTCGCCTCCGTGTCTTTAATAAAATTAAGACTTTCCGTCATAAAATACTAGGATAATCTACATTTTATGTCAAGACCGAAGGCTCATATTATGCTTTTTTAAAGCATGTTAATAACCACAGAAGTTGCAGTATGAACTGGTTTATAATAAAAAGTTCTAAAACCCTATTGTTAAACCAGTCAGCCGATCTCAGAATGTCTTCTAACCTGGAACCCACACAGAAAGCCTTGGAAGCCATAGCTCCCCTGGAGGAATGAGCCCCAAAAACAGAGGTGTCGATACCAGCCAAGGACATAACCCAACAAACCCATCTGGCCAGAGTAGCGGAAGTTACCGGTTTGTGAGGATTACGGAAAGAAATAAGGAGCTGCGAAAGAGAAGATGTTCTGAGATTGGCAGTGCGGTCTTCATAACACTTGAGACATTGTCCCACACACAATTTGGGTTGATTAGGAAAATACAGATAAAAAACTGTACGTAAATTGGTCTTAGTACGTTTGTTAATAGAAAACAACACGCCTGTAGGGGCGAATTGGCGAGAGGAAATGTCTAAGGCTCTAACATCAAATAAACGCTTTATAGACACTAGACAGAGTAACATAGTAAGTTTGGCTGAAAGCAATTTCAATTACAAAAGTGAATTATCTTGCCAAGATAAAATCAGGTTTATCACAACATTGACATCCCATAATTTTGAATATTTGGGTAAAGGAGGAATAGAACATTTTACTCCCTTTAAATGGCGACAAAGCAGAGGATGTTCCCCCACAGGCTTTCCATTGATGTAAGTACGATGCATAGGACTCACCTGCATTAGTCTGGGCAGCTAGAAAATTAATTACGTAATTTATATCGGTTGAAATGGGATTGAGATTCCTTCCCACACAGCAGCTTGACCAAAGAGACCAGGTGGAATTATAAGCTTTCCTGGTACCCGGTGCCCAGGCTTTGTTGATAAAGTCCGAAGCTTCCAACGAAATAGGGATGGAAAGTTGGGAAGGCCCAACACTTTCCAAGCAGAAAGAGTGAGCGTATTGTTGAGTACCAGGGAGTGCGGATTCCCTAGCGGGTCAAGAAGAAGGGAAGGGAAGCTAGGGAGGAGGACTGGAAAGTCGATTGTCAACTCCAGGAGAGGGGGCAATCATACTAATGACTGCCAAAAAGGAACTACTATTACCAACGTGGCTTTCTGACGTCTGACTTGAGCGAGAACTCTGGTGATCATCAGAAAAGGAGGGAAAGCATAATTGACTGAGGGGGACCAATCTTGCAGAAAAGCGTCTGAGGCTAGCGCCGGAGGATCCGGACGCCAGCTGAAAAACTGATGTAGTTGCGTATTGAGGCGAGAGGCAAAGAGATGTATGCTGAGGGGGACCCATTTGCGGAGAAGAGATTGAAACACTGAGGTGTGGAGTTTCCAATCGCTGGAATCCCTGAGAAAACGGGAGTGCCAGTCTGCTGTTCTGTTGAGGGACCCTGGAAGGTACTCTGCTGAAAGCGAAATCTCGTTGAGTGGGCAAAATTCATATAGGCTTTTTGCTAGGTCCGCTAGGGGTTTTGACCTGGTGCCCCCTAAATGGTTTATGTAATGGACAGCCAATACATTGTCCATACGGAGGAGGATGGTACACTGAACTTTGTCTTTTGCTAGACTCTTGATTGCAAAGGAGCCCACAAGCATCTCTAAATAATTGATATGCAATTTGGACTCCTCTAATGACCATGAACCTCCAGTAGAGATTGGACCACAACGGGCACCCCAACCCGTCAGGCTTGCATCTGATTCTAACACAAGATCTGGGGATGATGCAAAGATAGTCCTGCCATTCCAGGCATCGAAATGGCCTATCCACCACTGGAGCTCTGAGCGAGAATCTTGGTATAACTTGATCATTTCCGAGTACGAGAGACGTTTTCTGAGATGACAAATCTTTAACCTTTGGAGAGCCCACTATCCTGGAAAAGGTTCTTAAAGAAATTTGAGAACTGTGAAGGATTTAAAAAATGTCTGATTTTATGGATTCTTCTTTTTGTTGTGGAAGATGGGTAGCTGAAGAGGAATCTATCTCCAACCCCAAGAACTCAATTCTTTGTGCAGGGATATTGATTGATTTTTCTCTGTTGATTAGGAAACCGAGTTGAGATAGAAGAAAGCATGGTACTTGTAGATGAGATTGAAGAGTAAGACGACTCTGATGCATAATAATAATGTTGTCCAGATAAATTAACAGTCTGATGCCTAAAGACCTGAGGTGAGCTGTTACCGGTTTCATTAGTTTCGTGAAGCACCAAGGTGCTGACAAAAGACCGAATGGAAGGGAAGAAAACTGGTAGGTTTGTCCCTGTCATAGGAATTGAAGATATTTCCTGTGATTCACGTGAATGGGAACGGAAAGATACACGTCCTGAAGATCCAGACGAACCATGAAGTCGAAGGGAAGAAGAATGTCCCTTAAATGGATAATGGTTTCCATTTTGAAATATCGATAGACGACAAACCGATTGAAAGCTTTGAGATTGATGACCGGCCTCATCTTTCTGTTTTTTCTTCTGAACCAGAAAGAGGGTACTGAGAAAGCCCGAGGGATATGGGCGAGATGGTTGAATGGCCTGTTTTGAGAGAAGAGATCGAACTTCTTCCGAAATGAGAGAGGGGGAGGAAAAAATGATTGGTGAGGAATTGAATAAAACTCTATCAGATAACCTTGAATTGTATTTAGAACCCATGGATCTGCAGTTATAGAGCGCCATTTTGCAGCGAACAATTGAAGACGACCCCCTACTGGAGGAAGGCCAGAAGTAAGCATTACCTTGAGAACTGTTGGTCCTGAAGCCGCGTTGTCGACGACCCCGATAGCCTTTGCCTCGTTGAGGGTAGAACTGGGGCTTGTAAGATTGTGATCCGTAAGAGAAATTAAAGGAGCCTCTGTATCCTTGCGGACGAAAGGAACGGTCTGTAGTGCAGTTCCTGCCTGTACCAGCCCTTGCAAAAATCCTCTGATTGAACACTTTTTTGATGGATTGCTGGGCTTTGTCTATAGAGGCAAACGTAGAGATGAACTTGCCCAAGTCCTTAATAAAGGAATCTCCGAAGAGCTGACTGTCCGCCTTTATTCCAGGATCAATATTGGCTAGGTTAGCTAACTTGGGATCCCGTTTCAAAAGAAGAACCTTTCGTCTCTCATGGGTAATGGTGGCATTCACGATTACTAGGAGGCAAAAGGCTCTCTGGATCCACAAGGAAGATCCGTTGGGTCAATATCCGCATTCTCCATTCTGGCGGACTCTGCCATGTCCAAAATACGGGCCAAGGGACCCACCAAGTCTAAAAGTTTATCCTGGCAGTTTGACCAGGCCTTGTGTACCCCTTTACGAGGATCCTTGCCGAATTTCGAAAAGAAGGTGAGGAGGGGTTGGTCGATAGCAGGAGTAGAGGTAATGTTGGAAAAAAGGGACGGTCTGGGGCACTCCGACTCCAATTTGGCTCTAGTCTGCTTGTACAGCGGAAGTCTTAATCTAGAGGCAATATAGGGCCTGATTCTAACTTTGGAGGACGGTGTTAAACCGTCCCAAAAGTGGCGGATATACCACCTACCGTATTACGAGTTCCATAGGATATAATGGACTCGTAATACGGTAGGTGGTATATCCGCCACTTTTGGGACGGTTTAACACCGTCCTCCAAAGTTAGAATCAGGCCCATAATCTCCAACATGGGAAGAGGGACACCATTCTGTGGAATTGGGGTGATGAAGGAGAGAAGGGTCGAACATAGGATTGTCATCCAAATCCAGAATTGTTTCGGCTGCAAAGGGGTTAGAAGGAGAAGGATCAAACTTGGGCTTCTTGGGAGGAGGGGAGGAGTGAGACTGTGAGCCCCAAATATTTGAACTCTCATCCAAATTATCCAAGTCACCCATGCCATCATCGGTATCCGAAAAGTGATTTTACAATCTTTTTAGGCGCAATCGCAGTATGTTTCACTTTGGATTTACATTTTTCATGAGGGACATTAGGATTCCCCTCCTTAGAAGGAGGTCTGGGAGGAGACTCGAACCTCAATCTGGGGTGAAGAAACTTCACCAATCAAAAAAGCGCCATCCGATGTGACTTTGGGGAGGGCTTTTTGTTATGACAAATCCTTCACTTTACGTTTTCTGCTATCCCCGCAGAATGGGCCATTAACCACTTCTGTGCCGTGGACGTTATGGTTATGTCCAACGGCACAGTGCTCATGTGCCGAGGGCGTAACCGTTACCCCTTCAACCCCCCTGACGCCCTCAATGACGTCTGATGACATCAGCGTGCATTCGCGCGCTGACCTTATCAGAGGCCACTTCCCCATCGTGCTGGAAGCTCAGCTTCCAGCGCGATCGGAAGAGAAATGCAGAGCATTTCTCTTCCGATCATGTGATGGGGGCCCGGAGAGGCTTCAAAAGGAAGAAAGGAATTTCCTTCCCTTTGAAGTCTCTCAGAGCATTTCAAAAGCCGGATCGTAAAGCGATCCGGCTTTTGAAATGCCCACTAGACACCAGGGATTTATTTAGCAAGGAAAATTGGCATAAGGGGAGCGACCCCTTGGGCAAGGGTCGCTCCCCAGGGGGGCAATTTTTTTCAAGGCCTTTTCTGCCCCCCCTGGGGGCAGATCGGCCTATTGTTGTTGTTAGGCCAATCTGCCCCCAAGGGGAGCAGAAACCACTAGGCACCGGGGATCTTTTTTTTTGCGCCAATTTCACGCAAGTTTAGTGACCCCTTAGGCAAGGGTCGCTCCCCGGGAGGGGGGGGCAAATTTATTTTAGGCCATTTCTGTCACCCCTGGGGGCAGATCGGCCTATTGTTATTAGGCCGATCTGCCCCCAGGTGGGGCAGAAACCTCTACGCGCCAGGGATAATTTTTATTTTGTTTGTTTTTCAGAGGTGGGGAGCGACCCCTTAGGCAAGGGTCTCTCCCCTGGATCCCCTGTATTTAGACCATCACTGCCCGGCCGATTTTTGTTAGGCCAATCTGCCCCCAAGGGGGGCAGAAACCTCTAGGCACCGGGGATCTTTTTTTTGCGCCAATTTCACGCAAGGGGAGCAACCCCTTAGGCAAGGGTCACTCCCCGGGAGGGGCACATTTATTTTAGGCCATTTCTGCCCCCCGGGGGCAGATCGGCCCATTGTTCTTAGGCCGATCTGCCCCCAGGGGGAGCAGAAACCTCTAGGCACCAGGGATCATTTTTTTTGTTTTGTTTTTTAGAGGTGGGGAGCGACCTCTTAGGCAAGGGTCGCTCCCCTGGGGAAGCAAGTTTATTTTTAGTCATTTCTGCTCCCCTTGGGGGTAGATCAGCATATTTCTCTTAGGCCGATCTGTCCCTGGGCGAGGGTAGGGGGGAGAAACCACTTAGGCACCAGGTATTGGTATGTGTGTATGTGTGTGTTTTCTTTAGGGGGGGACCCCTTGGGTAAGGGTCGCTTCCCATGTGGGCACATTACTGTTGGCCATATCTGCCCCATGGGCCTGTTTTTGGAAGGCCCATCTGCCTCCAAGCGGGGGCAGAAAGCCCACCAGAGACCAGGGAAGTTTTTTTTCTCCAAAATAAGAGGGTGGGGGTATGGCCATACCCCCCCCACAAATAAATGGGACCAAAGTTGTTCTGCCCAACAATGGGCAGAAGGGGCAATTACCCCTGATCCACACCCGCAGGGCAGAAAGTCTACTAGATGCCAGGGAATTAAAAAACAATATATATATATTGGGGTGGTGGCTACCAACCAGTATGGGCCTGGTTATGCCCCCACCCCAACTGAAGGGGGTAACAGTCTTTCAGCTCTCCCCGTACTCTAAAACATCTTATCCCAGAAAGCAAGCAAGAAGACATTTGATTATTTTGGGTTTTGGTTTTACATTTGGACCATGAGAGCTTGGCTAACTCTTGAAATCGTCCCACTTGGAATGGTGAGGGCTGTACTTATGGACTTTGGGAAGCTGCCATGTAGAAAAATCCACAAGACCTAGACACATCTAAAAACTAAACATCTGGGTGATTCCAGGGTGGTGTGTTTCACATGCACCCGCACCATTTTCGTACCCAAAATGCCCTGCAAACCTCCAACTTTGCTGGAAATCACACATTTTTCCCACGTTTTTGTGATGGAACCTTCCGGAATCTGCAGGAATCTACAAAATTCCTACCACCCAGCGTTGTCTCATCTATACCGATAAAAATTCTGCTGCAATTGTCAGCCTAAATATTTTTTTTTTTCAAACTGCCCTTTTGGACCCCCTTTGGTTCCCCCTCAATATCAACATGTTTTTGGCTCTTCCCTTTCACAAGCACTTGGCCCACCTACACCTGAGGTATCATTTTTGGCGGGAGACTGAGGGGAACTTTGGGTGGTATGAAATTTGTCCCAGTGCGGGGATCCCACACAGAAATCTGAGAAAAATGTGATTTTTTAGCTAAATTTGAGGTTTGCTGAGGATTCTGGAAAAGAAAACATTGGGGGATCCACGCAAGTCACACCTCCCTGGACTCCCTTGGGTGTCTAGTTTTCATAATTGACTGGGTTTGGTAGGTTTCCCTAGATGGCTGCTGAGCCCAGGACCTAAAACGGAGGTGCCCCCCGCAAAAACAGGTAGTTTTGTATTTGATGATTTTGATGTGTCCAGATAGTGTTTTGGGGGATTTCCTTCCACGGGCAGCAGGCCTACCCCCACAAGTGAGGTACCATTTTTATCGGGAGACTTGGTGGAACGCTGGGTAGAAGGAAATTTGTGGCACCTCTCTGATTCCAGAACTTTTTGTCACCGAAATGAGAGTAAAAATTGTTTTTGTTGGCCAAATTTTGAGGTTTACAAAGGATTCTGGGTAACAGAACCTGGTCAGAGCCCCACAAGTCACCCCATTTTGGATTCCTCTAGGTGTCCAGTTTTCAAAACTGCGCAGGTTTGCTAGGTTTCCCTAGGTGCCAGCTGAGCTAGAGGCCAAAATCCACAGCTAGGCACTTTGCAGAAAAAAAGTCTGTTTTCTTTGTGAAAATGTGATGTGTCCACGCTGTGTTTTGGGGCATTTCCTGTCGCGGGCGCTAGGCCTACCCCCACAACTGAGGTACCATTTTTATCAGGAGACTTGGGGGAACGCTTGGTAGAAGGAAATTAGTGGCTCCTCTCTGATTCCAGAACTTTCTGTCACCGAAATGAGAGGAAAAAGTGTTTTTTTGGGTAAATTTTGAGGTTTGCAAAGGATTCTGTATAACAGAACCTGGTCAGAGCCCCACAAGTCACCCCATCTTGGATTCCCCTAGGTGTTTAGTTTTCAAAACTGCACAGGTTTGGTAGGTTTCCCTAGGTGCCGGCTGAGCTAGAGGCCAAAACCCACAGCTAGGCACTTTGCACAAAACAGCTCTGTTTTCTTTGTGAAAATGTGATGTATCCACGTTGTGTTTCGGGGCATTTCCTGTCGCGGGCGCTAGGCCTACCCCAACAAATGAGGTACCATTTTTATTGGGAGACTTGGGGGAACGGTGGGTAGAAGGAAATCTGTGGCTCCTCTCTGATTCCAGATCTTTCTGTCACCGAAATGAGAGGAAAATATGTTTTTTTGGCTAAATTGTGAGATTTGCAAAGGATTCTGGGTAACAGAACCTGGTCAGAGCCCCCCAAGTCACCCCATCTTGGATTCCCCTAGGAGTCTAGTTTTCAAAACTGCTCAAGTTTGCTAGGTTTCCCTAGGTGCCGGCTGAGCTTGAGGCCAAAATCCACAACTAGGCACTTTGCAAAAAACATCTCTGTTTTCTTTGTGAAAATGTGATGTGTCCATGTTGTGTTTTGGGGCATTTCCTGTTGTGGGCGCTAGGCCTACCTCCACAAGTGAGGTACCATTTGTATTGGGAGACATGGGGGAACGCTGGGTGGAAGGTAATTTGTGGCTCCGCTCTGATTCCAGAACTTTCTGTCACCGAAATGAGAGGAAAAAGTGTTTTTTGGGCACATTTTGATGTTTGCAAAAGATTATGGGTAACAGAACCTGGTCAGAGCCCCACAAGTCACCCCATCTTGGATTCCCCTAAGTGTCTAGTTTTCAAAACTGTGCGGGTTTGCTAGGTATACCCTAGGTGCAGGTTGAGCTGGAGGCCAAAATCCACAGCTAGGCACTTTGCAAAAAACAGGTCTGTTTTCTTTGTGAAAATGTGATGTGTCCACGTTGTGTTTTGGGGCATTTCCTGTCGCAGGTGCTAGGCCTACCCCGACAACTGAGGTACTATTTTTATCGGGAGACACGGGGGAACGCTGGGTGGAAGGAAATTTGTGGCTCCTCTCTGATTCCAGATCTTTCTGTCACCGAAATGAGAGGAAAATATGTTTTTTTGGCTAAATTGTGAGATTTGCAAAGGATTCTGGGTAACAGAACCTGGTCAGAGCCCCCCAAGTCACCCCATCTTGGATTCCCCTAGGAGTCTAGTTTTCAAAACTGCGCAAGTTTGCTAGGTTTCCCTAGGTGCCGGCTGAGCTTGAGGCCAAAATCCACAACTAGGCACTTTGCAAAAAACAGCTCTGTTTTCTTTGTGAAAATGTGATGTGTCCACGTTGTGTTTTGGGGCATTTCCTGCCACGGGCGCTAGGCCTACCCCCACAACTGAGGTACCATTTTTATCGGGAGATACGGGGAAACGCTGGGTGGAAGGAAATTTGTGGCTCCTCTCTGATTCCAGAACTTTCTGTCACAGAAATGAGAGGAAAATGTATTTTTTTGGCTACATTTTGAGGCTTGCAAAAGATTCTGGGTAACAGAGCCTGGTCAGAGCCCCATAAGTCACCCCATCTTGGATTCCCCTAGGTGTCTAGTTTTCAAAACTGCGCAGGTTTGCTAGGTTTCGCAAGGTGCCGGCTGAGCTTGAGGCCAAAATCCACAGCTAGGCACTTTGCAAAAAACAGGTCTGTTTTCTTTGTGAAAATGTGATGTGTCCACGTTGTGTTTTGGGGCATTTCCTGTCGCAGGTGCTAGGCCTACCCCGACAACTGAGGTACTATTTTTATCGGGAGACACGGGGGAACGCTGGGTGGAAGGAAATTTGTGGCTCCTCTCTGATTCCAGAACTTTCTGTCACCGAAATGAGAGGAAAAAGTGTTTTTTGGGCACATTTTGAGGTTTGCAAAGGATTCTGGGTAACAGAACCTGGCCAGAGCCCCACAAGTCACCCCATCTTGGATTCCCCTAGGTGTCTAATTTTCAAAACTGTACAGGTTTACTAGGTTTCCCTAGGTGCCGGCTGAGCTAGAGGCCAAAATCCACAGCTAGACACTTTGCAAAAACAGCTCATTTTTCTTTGTGAAAATGTGATGTGTCTACGCTGTGTTTTGGGGCATTTCCTTTCATTGCACGCGGCCTACCCACGCAGGTGAGGTACCATTTTTATCGGGAAACTTGGGGTAACACAGAATAGCAAAACAAGTGTTATTGCCCCTTGTCTTTCTCTACATTTTTTCCTTCCAAATGTAAGACTGTGTGTAAAAAAGACGTATTTGGAGAAATGCCCTGCAATTCACATGCTAGTATGGGCATCCCGGAATTCAGAGATGTGCAAATAACCACTGCTTCTCAACAACTTATCTTGTGGCCATTTTGGAAATATAAAGGTTTTCTTGATACCTATTTTTGACTTTTTATATTTCAGCAAATTAATTGCTGTATACCCGGTATAGAATGAAAACCTATTGCAAGGTGCAGCTCAATTATTGGCTCTGGGTACCTAGGGTTGTTGATGAACCTACAAGCCCTATAAAATGTCAAAATTGTGTTGAAAAATGGGGTTTTCTAATTCGAGTCTGCCTGTTCCTGGAAGCTGGGAAGATGGTGATCTTACCTCCGCAAACCCTTTGTTGATGCCATTTTCAGGGAAAAAAACATGAGCCGCCTTCTGCAGCCCTTTTTTCCCCATTTTAAAAAAAAAATCGAAATTGTCACTGTATTTTGGCTAATTTCTTGGTCTCCTTCAAGGGAGCACACAAAGTCTGGGAACCTCTAGAATCCCTAGGATGTTGGAAAAAAAGGAAACAAATTTGGCGTGGGTAGCTTATGTGAACAAAAAGTTATGAGGGCCTAAGCGCGATCTGCCCCAATTAGCCAAAAAAAGGCTCGGCACAGGAGGGGAAAAGGCATGGCAGCGAAGGGGTTAAGGATTTGAACACCATATTTTGGACAGAAGATTCAATGTTTTTGACATCTTATTCATTGTGCCTGAAACAGCCTTGGATACATCCTCATTAATAAAGGCCCCTATATCATCATCATTATCAAAATGCTCAAAAGAGCTCTGTTGCTCCATTGTATTTTGCCACAGGAAAAAAATCAAAAATAAAATAACTGTATGCAGTGAAGGGTTAAATCTTGTCAGGCAGGAGACGAGCTGGAGAAAGCACACGCCCGTGGGGCGTGACCGATGCTGTAAAAGCGGAAATTGGAGAGGCTTCAATGAAGAAAACCAGGAGAGGAGAAAGTCCAAGTCACGTGTGGGACGAAACGAAGAAGACCAGAGGTACTATGCAAAGCGTGAGGTAAAATGTGGGACCGTTATGCTGACAGAAACGGTTGTTGGTCGTGTGAAGCACAAGGGGAAGCACGCGAGCGCTGAGAGAAGGCGCGAGGGTTAGAACACAATAAAAATTAAACAATGACACAGAGAGCAAGCGTCAGTCTAAATAACAGTGGTGCATTAAAACATTAATCGTATAAAAACAGGAATAAGGAATAAATAGTCACTTATCTTGACTGCGAGCAGCAAGAAAGAGGGCTGGTTGCAGTCAAGCGTAGTGATTATACTATTCCTGATATCCCTATTGGTGCTTTTGCCAATATGTTTTTAATTCCCATTGGCTTTCCGTTCCCTAAGCCTCATGGGAATTGTAGTTTTTTGACTGCTGCTGTTTAAATAAAGCAAGATCTAGAAGCATAATAGAAGCCTCCGGTCTTGACATAAAATTTAGGATTTATGTATCGGACTGAGGAACTCGCTTAATGTGCGGCCATCTTTAGGCCAGACAGACTCCGCCCCTCTGGACCACATAGTAATTGACTGGCAATTTTCAAGTCTGCCATTGTACGGCTAGCCTCACTTTGGCATACCACGCTCTCATGGGCCGTCATGAAGGAGACTCCTATGGCCCTTGATCTTGCACAGTCACTTGACATTGACTGCCTTCTGTTTTCAAAAAGAGAAACTTTTCACTTTTTCAGTCTTTTCACACCAGCTATTTTGACTTGCCACAAACTCTTGTTCAAAGGGATACCAGTGTTGAAGCCACCTGGTGCCAAATACAATTCTTTGGGGGATGTTGATTCAACTTTCTGAAGGTGTGAGGCCCAAAAGTTTACATGGAACCATAATGTAAGCACTGCCTCTATGTTGGGCAGCAAAGGCAAATGGCCAGGAGGCTACTGCACTTTTGATAGCTATGCTCCTGTTCTGATCTGCTGGCCAGCAGAGTAGGATTTCCTATTGCAACACTCTTACATTTCACCCTTTAGGCTTCACGTTGGACTACCATAACCCAACTTTGTCCCATGACTCGATTCTTGGCGAGGCCTTCCGTACTGCGGGGCTAGTCTGACCATTTTCACCTAGGTTGATTTTGGTTTCGAGTTCGGATCTATTCGCCAGAGAAAAAAAAACTTCACTTTTAAAAGACTATCATCAAACTTGACCCTGGCGTATTTCAAGATTGATCCGAGATTGCAGCCATAGAGCATTACATTTTGATAAACGCGTTTTTGTGTTTTTGTAAATAATCGCTTGGTGTCCCAAGCATGCGTCTATCTCTGTTTCTTTATCTGGATTTCATCCAAATTTAAAATCTCTCCATGGTACAAAATGTTAAAGTGCAGGAAGCCAAAAAATATTAACCTCATAAATGCCACACGTTCACCGATTTTGATAACGTTAATGAAACTCCAACTTCCTGTGTCCAACGTTGCACAAGGCTGAAGGTCACACGGATTAGCTGTTTGGCATGGGCAGATATTTCCAATGAGGAACTCATTCATCTAAGATGTCTTGGCATCTAAATCTTTCAGCGTGGCCTGTGGTTACTTGTAGAACATGCTGACGTCAGCTGATGGGGTTCATGAAATCATCTTCAAAGGGGTGGTGCTCGGTTATCTATTGGTCATTAGACCCCATTGAAGTAGCAAAAGGGAGACTGTATCTTGTAAAATACCAGTGGCTATTGAAAATTGTAATTCAATGAAAGGGGTAATGAGATTTTTGCACCATTTCTTGATATGTCATCACTTTTGCTAAAGGTTGAATTTGAGGTTGTAGTTATGAATTCCAGTTTTGCAACAGCTGCCTTATTTTAAGGTCTGGCTAGAGCAGTGTACTTCTTGTAATGCCAAAAAGAATTAATAAAAAGCCGTGTAAAAGTTTGACTTAGAATCTGACCCTTGATTGACCATTTTCTATCAAACATTTGGTTGAGCAGCAGCAGTTTTAGTTCATCTATGAAGTAGCTTCCATACCTCCATACCTCATCTTTCTGAAGTCTTATTGCAGACTTCATTTCCAATACAGAAGGAAGGGACTATGGCCGTCATTACGACCTCAGCGGTCTTTTTCATAGACCGCCGAGGAACCGCCGTGCTGAAGACCGCCAGTGCAGGTGGTTTTCCACGCAGCGTATTATGACTGCTGGCAGCCCTCTGTCCTTTTTCGGACGAAGAGCCGCCAGCAGCCATACTGGCGGTCGGTGGGGAAGTGGAGGTTGCTCCACCGCCCCGTCATCAGAACACCCCCCACCGAATCACATCCCATGATTCGGTGTGGCGGTGTTCTGGTGACGGGGTGCTGGTGGTGGAGCAGCCCCCATGGATCCCGTCCCCTCCCGGAGGATCAACGGACAAGGTAAGTTGATCGTCCGTTAGGGGAGGGGGTGGGGGGGTGTTGTGTGTGTGCATGGGGGTGTGAGTATGTAGAGGGGGTGTGTGAGTGCGTGTATGCATGTGGGGGGTGTTGTGTGTATGGGAAATGTGTGCGGGTCGGTCTGTGTGCATGTCTGTTTGTATGTGTGCGGGTATGTGTTTTTGCAGTGTATGTGTGCGTGTAGGGGTGTGTGTCTGTGCATGTTAGGGGTAGGGGTGGGGAGGGGGTGTGTGTCTGTGCATGTTGGGGGTAGGGGTGGGGAGGGGGGTCCTGCCACCTTTGGGGGGCGGCAGGGTGGTGGGGGGAGGACTCGGGGTGGGGGAGACCTCTATCAGTGCCAGGGAAGGAATTCCCTGGCACTGATAGTGCCTACCACCATGGATTTCATGGCGGTTCCAAACCACCCGAAATCCATGGCAGTATGCAGGGTTGTGATACTGCCGGCGGTCTGGTGACGGCCGCCGGGCTGGAGACCAAAGTCTCCAGCCCAGCGGTCGTCACCGCCCTGGCGGTCGGAGTGCAGAAGTGTCGGATGACCATGGCGGTAACCGCCATGGTCATAATTCAATTTTTTTTTTCGCCGGCCTGTTGGAGGTATTACCGCCACTTCTCCCCCGTCCGCCAGAGTTGTAATGATGGCCTATGTGTGGTTTAACCTCTTTCGCATTCAGTGGGAAGGAGTTTTACATTGTGAACCATCTGACAAATCCAGAAGTAAAACATTTCATATTGCAAACTCTCTTACATTATGAATTCTCTGACAAATACAAAAGGAAGGGGTTTTACATTGTGAACTCTGACAAAGCAGAATGGGATGGGGTGTTCTATTGTGGACTCCATGACAAACACTATAGAATGAGCATGTACATTATTTAACAATGAGAGGCCTTTTAACATAGATGTCTAATTCAGGAGGCCTAGTTTTCAAACTGTACAAATGCAATTTTGTTTAGAATATATTTGCATATGAAATATTATGATTTTTATTTCTAAAAGTGAAAACACTTACTGGATATTTATTTATGAAATCGTTTTGTGTGCTATGCAGACTTTTGAGTTTCCAAACCATACCCCTTCCCAAGTAAGCCTTGCACTGTTCTGCCTCACTAACTTAAATGTCAAGTGTTACAGGGGTATACTTGGTGCTCTATCTGGTCTAGTAGTAAGATGCCTCCAGAGCTTCATGTTCACCCCTTTGATGGTCTTCGTACAGGCATTTGATTGGTTTGCAGCCGTGTTAGCCCATCTATGAAGTAGTTCTATGCTCATAACTGATGGTGACATTGTTAAGGCAGACAGAATGTTAAATATCCTGAGAAGGGACTCTGAATGGTGTAACCCTGTGACAAATACAGTAGAAGGGTGCCTTACAGTGTGAAGCCTCTAACAAATACAATCAGAAGGAGATTTACTTTTTGAACTCTGACAAATGCAGAAGAAAGAGGAGGTATTTGTTTGTGAACTCTGTGACAAATACAGTAAGAAGCGTTAGCATACTGGTAATTCTGTGACAAACGCCAAAGGAAGGGGCTTTAGATTAACATTGAAAAAAGTTCTTAAAAATACCTTTTGCTCAGGAGAGTCTAGAGAAGCCTTTTTATACAGTGCTTATTTATAACTTTATGCTTAGTATTTAGTTCTGCGTGAACAAAAGTATCCTATTTTTACAAGTAAAATCACTATCTGGCCAAAGATTTATTACTGTTATTGTGTGCTTTTCCTACTTCTCGGTTGTTTACCCATACCACCTCCTAGAATAAGTCTTGAGATGCTCTGTCTTGCTACCCTTAGTTTCAAGTGTTGACAGTGTGCACCTATTGTGTTGTTCGGATCCAGCAGTAAGACGACATTCGGACTCTAAAGGTAAAAGGTTCCATTTGGTTCAATTGGGGCTTTTAACCCTTGATTGCCTTGGGACTCCAGAACCAGTTTCCACATTCCCAAAGAACTGCAGTGGAGGTGCATAGTTATTGTTCACTGCCTCCCCCCCCCCCACAAGAAGACAACAGTGCTGCAAAGTCCCCCAGCTCCCCATGGAGTGGCCCTAATAGATAGAATAGCTACAGTAGCAGTTGCGGGTGAAAAATTGCAATCATGCATCATGTCATGTGCCAGCAGCAGAGACAATATAAAGCTACATGATGCACTGTGGATTACACTTCCCCTAGGAAGGCTGTTCTGTCCAAACATAGGGGGTCATTCTAAGTCTGGCGGGCGGCGAAGGCCGCCCGCCAGACTTCTCCCTCCGAAATACCGCTCCGCGGTCGAAAGACCGCGGAGGGTATTCTAAGTTTTTCCCTGGGCTGGCGGGCGGTCGCCAAAAGACCGCCCGCCAGCCCAGGGAAAAACTCCCTTCCCACGAGGATGGAAGGTGCGACGGGTGCTGTTGCACCCGTCGCGTATTTCACTGTCTGCTAAGCAGACAGTGAAATACTTGTAGGGGCCCTCTTACGGGGGCCCCTGCAGTGCCCATGCCATGTGGCCATGCCAGTGGCATGGGCACTGCAGGGGCCCCCAGGGGCCCCGCGACCCCGTGGACCGCCGGGAACTGGATAGCGGTAGGGGGGGTCGGAATCCCCTCGGCGGCGCAGCTAGCTGCGCCGCCTTGGAGGATTCAATAGGGCGGCGGGACACTGGCGGGAGACCGCCAGTGTTGCCGGTCTGACCGCGGCTTTACCGCCGCGGTCAGAATGCCTGTCGGCGGTGCTCCCGCCGACCCTGGCCCCGGCGGTCTAAGACCGCCGGGGTCAGAATGACCCCCATAATGTTGTGGCGGTATGCAGAGTGAGCTAGTGGAAGCGGTATACACTGCAAAAACCAATGTCTGGGAATCTATGGTGTTCTTGCTGCCTCTCACCCAGGGCTACTGAAATTATACAGCAAGGGAGAACAAATTATGAATCAAGAAAGGAGAAACCATGCTGCATAATGTGGCACATTTTGTCATTGTCTTACTTCATTATTTTGTAATTTCTACGCATGGTAACACTGTATGGACAAAAATTTAATCGCAACACTAAATTAACAACCAAATACATCAATAAGCAACGGAAAGATCACCAGTCAATCTTTGAGAAGGGCCTCTCACTGAGCGAGAAAACCTCACCATGTTTTAAGGAACTTTTGGTCAAGTTTTTATACAGTAGAAATAACATTAATTTTTGTCAAAATTGTCAGATGCAGCAAATCCATAATTATGTGAAAAATGTTGCGGCCGCAGAATCATATATTTCCAGTGGCCCTACTCTCACCCCATTTTGATTATGTCACCCTGTATATGGGGACATGGGCTTAATGAGAATCCCGGCCTTCCCCAAGTCTCCCTAAAAGCTTTGAACACTCATCCACTTTGGCAGTGAAAAAGAGGGGAAACAGGGAAAAGGAAAAGGACACAGGAGCACTTGCTGTTGAAAAATGGAGCTGGTGAAACCCAGATTGAGTGGTGTAGGATTTCAGACAGGTATGCTATGGACTCTCATACACTAAGCAGAGTAGGTTCTGAATAGAAATAATAAGTATTAAAGAGTTAGGCAATAGACAAGTTTTCTCGACAGTGATGCCTTTCAGTGTTCAAAGAGATTTATCGCCTTCTCCAGGTTGGAGGGAACGATGATTAGAGCAGACATTCACCAGGGTGCCAGTTCTGAGCCACAGGATCCTCAGAGAGAATCTGAACCGCAGCAGGAGCTGGATAGTAAACCACAGGAAACAGAGAATTGGAGGAAATACCACAAGCACCAGGGCAGAGTCTGACGTGACTGGGAACTGAGAAGGACGAAAACAAGAAAGGAGTTGTGAAGCAAGGCCGAGTTGATGAACTACACTGGAGTGGACAGCCAATAGAACATTGAGTTGTTGCCAGATAGCGAGCCATTGTTGCAGTGGTGTTCAAATATTCTCTACTTGTGTTGATCTGGAAGTGACACTCACACTCAGAAGTTTCCACCCCTGTGATTAGCAGCAGTCTAAGCACTCATACAGCCTTCAGCCCCTGCCCCGTTTAAACAGGGAATTTCGTACGTCCCTTTGGGAATGATGATACAGTGGCTGACTTTAGTAAATCTCCCCATAAGTGTTATACCTCATAATCCCTCCCCCACTCGCCTCTGTGCTAAAATTCTAACACTTGGTGATATGTACCATTCTGACTGCTCTCGAGCTCTCAACCCACCTGCAGTTCCTCCATCACAGTCGGCAATGACAGCAGCAGGCGGAGTCCCTGCTGCGCTCTGCTGGTTGTCAGTTTATCTATTCCATTGGTATGGTGAGTTTAGATATATCTGCAAGCATGTGTTGCTTAGCACATGCTTAGTATAGTCATCCTACCTGGTGGTGACCCAACTGCTGTCAAGCTCACTGTGCCGCACATGCACCCTGTGCAACAATACACATTTTGCAATTCTCGCAAGCAGCTGGAGTACTTTAGGGGTTAGTGCAGTGGGATCAGCATCAACCAAGCAAAGCAGTTAGAAACTGCTGAAGAGCTGTTCCTGTAAGGTCAGACGCACAGTATAAGAGTTCACGAGCACTGAACTGTCCCAGAGAGACAGTTCATTTGTGTAATTGATGCTTGTTGATCACAGTAAATACAACCAGTTGTGCATATTATGTGGAGATCATTGATCCCTGGTCTTTGTTGCCCCTCCCTCCTTTTCTGGGGCAGCCTCATTAGCAAAATGCGACTGAAAAAACTCGTACGTAGTTATGAGTGTTGGGTTGTAGACAGAATGTGGTGGGCAGCTATTGCCTAGTAACGCTATGAGGAGTGGTGGAATGTTGAGGATGGAGAGGAAGGCAGTTGGAAGCACAACCTGCCAGGGTTGGTTGTATAAGTCTTAGCTGAATAAAAGCACCTGGTTTCATGGATAAGGGATGTAGGTGTGTCTTTTCAGTGGCGACGAGGATGGGATAAAACCAGTGTGCCAACCCTGGTAAGTGAAGAGGACCGTCAATAAAATATCGTTATATGGAGGTGAAGGTTCAACAAGGCTGTGTGTGCTCGACGTGTGCCGGCAGTACATATTGAGTGCCCGCTGCGTAAAAAAAAAAAAAAAAAAAAAAAATTACGGAAGCCCAGACGTGATCGGGGGAGAAAGGGACTTGGTCAGCCCGGGACAGATCGCGGTGCCGGTAATAAGGGTGTGACCTGGATTTGTGGAACGGAACTGCATATAAGAGGAAAGTCCCACGCAGGACGCAAATTGTAAGTGGAAGAGTGCCGACGGCAAAACATGCATTTTTAATGGTAAATACAATGCGTTTACCTTAAGGTAAGACCGTTGAGAAGGTTGCGAGGTAGTGCTTTGCGCTTGTCGGTATCGTGCGCTTGTGCTCGCACATTGTACATTGTGGTTGCCATGGAACGCATCCGAAAGTGAGCGCGTGTGTCAGTGTATGCACATAGATGTCTGGCGTTTCCAGGGTAACAAGTTCCGAGGGCGAGGATTTTGAACTGGCATGTCGGACATTTGCGTCTGCGTGTGCGTACGAAGGAAGCTAGGCCATTGGAGGTGGGCGTGGACGGACCAACGAGTTCTGGAGCAGTGAAACTGTCGGAATTGAATCTCACTGCTATACGACTATTTTGGGAAACGGATGGATTGTGCTGAAGTCTGGACAGTGGGTGACTACAAATTTAAAAAGGGTATTTATATAAAAAAATATATAATAAAAATAGTGAACGGAGGAAATATGTATGGACAATAACGTAAGAAGAGAAACAAAGTCGTTGGACAAGGACAAAGACTTTGTTCTATATTGAACATTTGAAAAAAAAAAGTATTGGAGGAAAACACCGTGGGTGTGGTGTAACAGTAGATATTGTGTATTAGTGTGTGTGTGTGTGTGTGTAAAAAAAAGAGGGACAAATGCAGTCAATAGTGCCACATCCAGTATTTTTGAGTACGCCGGGTGAATCTAGTATGCCTTGGGAAGATTGGCGTGAAGCATTTGAAACGTATCTGGAAGCTAGGTTTGGGTGGGGCTATTTTTACGGCCAAAAGGAAGTTAGCTTTACTCAAGCACAATTTAGGTGTTGAAGGGAGGAAAGTGTTGAAAGCTCTACGCAGTAATGAGGTGTTGGAAGTCAATGGGGATGGGTCGGATGAAGAAGAAGAGGGCAATGACATATACGTGAGAACCATGGCAGCATTAGAAGATCATTGTAGCAGGAAAATGAGTATTGTGGTGGAACGCCATACGTTTGTTTCGAGAATTCAAGCACCCAATGAATCTATTGATCAGTATGTGTGTGCATTAAGATCTCTGGCCAACACATGCAAGTTTAAAGATTTGCATGAAGAGATAATACGAGATCAGCTGATAAGTCATACCAGGGATATGAAAATTCAAGAAAAGTTGGTGTCGCTTAGAGACCCATCATTGGATGGTAAAGATGAAGAAGGTATAACCATTCAGGAGGTAGATAAGATAAAATGAGATAAAGAAGGTGGGAAGGCCGATGGAAAGAAGAAATGTTACATGTGTGGAGGCACTAAACATTTGGCATTCTCGATGAATTGCCCAGCCAAGAATAGTAAATGTTTCAAATGTGACAGAATGGGACATTTTTCCAAAGTGTGCAATCAAAAGAAAGGTGGAGACAAGAAGAATGTAAACTGTCTGTGTGACGAGAATTCTTTGGGGGATGGTGATTTTAATGAGCATATAGAGGTGCTTATGCTGCAAGATTTAGCCTCGGAGGGTACACTGTGTAATGGTGATGTGTTAATGCTGGGTAACGATGGATATAGACCGCCAAGGTGTGTTGTAAAATTGAATGGGGTATCGGTTGGTATGTGGGCAGATTCATGTTCCCCGATTACATTGATTAATAGAGAGACGTGGATGAGAGTGGGAGAGGTACAATTGTCAAAGTCAAATATTGTATTGATGGGTTATGGAGGGGACAAGATACCCATAGTTGGTTATTTACAAGGAGAAATGGAGTTCAAACAGAGGGGCATCACCAGTGACATTTATGTGTTAGAGAGTGGAAGGTGTTTACTAGGTTGGGGTGAACAAAAAACTTTAGGAATTGTGTTGGATCCAAATACGAAAGAGCAAGTGTTAACCATTGGGGGTGAGGAACAAAAATCGGAAAAATGGAGGTTAGAATTCCCAGAGTTGTTTGGTGATAAATTGGGATGTCTGAAGAAGTTCCAATATAAGATTGTGCTGAAAGAAGGGCCCATACCTTAAGTACATAAAGTAAGGGGAGTTCCTGTGGTGCTAAAGGAAGCCTTGAGAGATGAATTGAAAAGATTTATAGAAATGGGAGTGATAGAAGAAGTTGAATCCTCGGAATGGTTAAGTCCAGTAGTTTTGGCACGGAAACCGAATGGTAAGATCCGAATGTGTGTGGATTTGAGGGATTTGAACAAGAACCTCTGGATAGTTAGGCACCCGATACCAAACATAAATGAATTGTTATCTAGTGTTCGGAATGGAGAGATATTTTCTACTCTAGACTTATCCAATGCATACCACCAAGTCATGCTGCATCCGGATTCAAGACATTTAACGTCCTTCATAACACCGGAAGGGGCATTCAGATTTATATGCATGCCATTTGGGTTGGCGTCAGCCTCGGCGGTTTTCCAGAGAGTCATGCAAAATTTGCAAGGGGAAGTTGGAAACGTTAAGTTTTTCCAAGATGAGGTGTTGGTGTGGGCAAAAAATGTAGAAGAACATGATAAGGTATCGAAGAAGGTATGTTCGGTTCTGGAAAATGCGGGGCTGACTGTGGAAATGAAGAAATGTAAATTTGAATGTCGGTGTGTTGAATATCTGGGTCATACGGTGTCGGGCGAAGGTATAAAACCGAAGACGAACTTATTAGAAGTGATTGAAAAAGCTCCAAATCCTACAGATAAGGATCAAATGAGATTGTTTTTGGGTTTAGCCGAATACTATGCAAAATTTGTGAAGAACTTTGCTGATATCACTCAACTGTTGCGCTCCTTAATGAAAAAAAATCAAAAGTTTGAGTGGTCTATGGAGTGTCAACAGGCGTATTCTGCATTGAAGAAGAGTATAATCAATGCGGTGGAGTTGAAACCATTTGTGACAAATGATCATACTATTATATCTACAGATGCGAGTATGTGTGGTCAGGGGGCAGTATTAATGCAATCACACAAAGGGAAAGAACATGTGATAGCGTTTGCTTCCAGGACATAGAAGGGGGCGGAGGTAACGTACTCTGCTATCGAGAAAGAAGCTCTTGCCTGTTGGTGGGGGGTAAGGTATTTCAAGAACTATGTGTGGGGAAGGAAGTTCGAACTGAGAACAGACCACAAACCTTTGATTGAGGTATTTACCACGGAGGGTGCCAGTCGAGCATCTTCCAGAATAGCAAGATGGATGTATAGTTTGCAAGAGTATGATTTTGTGATGAAGTATGTACCTGGTGTTAATAATGTGAACGCGGATTGTTTATCCAGATTACCGATTGAGGATCCTATGGGTGAGGATGAACAGGAGTGGATGGTTGCGAGCGTCCAAGATTCTGGGACAAATGCTATCAGTGAAGAGGTTTGGCGAGAGTCAGTGGATGAAGATGTGGAATTGCAAGTGCTGAGAAAGAATTTGGGTAAACATTGGTCAGAGTTGGAAGACGTTACAAACGTAGTATCAAATTTTAAGAGTGTGTGGTCTGAGTTATCGGATCAAGACGGGTTGTTGAGGAGAGGTGACAGGTTAATTGTTCCACATGGTTTAAGGAAAAAACTACTGGAGGTATTGCATGAAGGACATAGAGGTATGTCGGGAATGAAAAGGAAAGTGAGGGAGGATTTTTGGTGGCTGGGAATGGACCGAGATGTGGAAAGGTTTGTAAGAAATTGTTTGAGTTGTGCGTGTAGCGATAAGTCTCATGTGAGGGGGAGGACCCCGGTAGTTCTGTTTCCATTCTCGGATAAACCCTGGCAGAAGGTGGGTATGGATATATGTGGGCCCTTTGTGTTGGATGCAGATGGGAAAGTGTTTGCTTTAGTGATGGTAGACTATCATTCCAAATGGCCTGAGGTAAGCATAGTGAAGGATGTGAGGTCAAATGTGATAATTGAATTTTGTGAAGAGGTCTGGAGAAGAGAGGGCTTTCCAGAGGCGGTAGTGACAGATAATGGTCCACAATTTACATCTGGTGAGTTTAGTGAGTTTGTGGAGGGGTGTGGCGTTAGACATATTAGAACGGCTGTGGCACATCCTAGGGAGAACGGACTGGTAGAGAGATTCAACAGGGTATTAAATGAGAACATACAGTTATCTGTACAAAATGGTCTAAATTGGAGGAAGGAAATTAAGAATCTATTGTGGAGTTATCGCACCACTCCGCATTCCCTCACCTTGGAAACGCAGCTTGTGCTGTTGAAGGGTAGGAAGCCTTGTACCAAAGCTGTGCCAGGGTGGATGGGTAGAGATGGAAGGGATAAGGTGGATGAAAAGGAATTGTTGAGTCGTGTGAGTGGAAAGCAGGAGATGTAGGATGAGCGAAATAAGGAGAATTGGAAGAAAGGCTATTTGAAAGTGGGTGATTGGGTGAGGTCTAAGGTGTGGGATAAAACCAGGAAAGGTCTGTCTAAGTGGTCTGTGCCTAAACAAGTGGTGAAGGTGAATGAGTACAGTGTGGAATTGGAAGATGGCAAAAGGTGGAATGTGAACAGGGTGGTAAAATGTAATGAAGTAGAATTGCGGAAGTGGAAAGGTATGATGGATAGTAACAAGGAGGGAGATGTGAGTATGGAGGTGTGTATGGAAAAGAGATCAATGAAGAAACCTGTGTATTTGAAGGACTATATAAAGTGAGATGTCACTTACATCAAGGAATGTGGGGAGTCTTCAATCACATATAAAAACAATATAAAGAAAATATAATAATAGTGAGTGCATGTCATCAAAAAATGGGCGACTTGATAAAGTGACAACATAGTAAATGAAATGTATAGCTATTTATATAAGTTGTAGTTTTTTTTCTTTTTTTTTCTCTTTGATATGTTATAGCATTTTAGTCAATAGAATACATGCGTGTAACTAAGTATTTTCTTATGTTTGCCCTGTGTAGGAGGGGGAGTTGTGTTGTAGGTTGTAGATAGAATGTGGTGGGCAGCTATTGCCTAGTAGCGCTATGAGGAGTGGTGGAATGTTGAGGACGGAGAGGAAGGCAGTTGGAAGCAGAACCTGCCAGGGTTGATTGTATAAGTCTTAGCTGAATAAAGCACCTGGTTTCATGGATAAAAGACGTCATCGTGTCTTTTCAATGAGGACTCCACTTAGGAACAACTTCTGAACGTTATCTCAAGAGGAAACCTCTTCTAGCGTTAAATATGTCCACATTGTGTCTTCAGTGATGGCCTAAAAAAAACACGAGGGGATATATTGAAGCCCTTATGGTCGAAAAAAATATCCTATACATTCAGACATCAGTCTCACAAGCCTCACAGACTGGCAGTCACACCTTATTGGGAGCACTGCCACACACCCTCACAGAGTATGGTAGCACATTCCTGAAGCATTCTTACACCACTCATATACCAGAAGACTCACAGTACCACAGACATCCCCACAACCTTCACATTATCAGTCATACACTTCCAGAAGCACCCTCACACCCTTCACACTACTGGCAGCACTCACACTTCTTATAGAGTAGTACTCTGTCACTTCTGTTACCACTTTCAAACTCTACAGTCACAGCTGCCAAAACTCCCATCAGAACTACTCACAGATTAGCAGTCCCATGTAGCCAATGGCACTCTAACACCCCTCAAAGAGCACTAGGCTCACGCCATCAAAACAACTTCCCCATCACTGACAAACTAGTAGTCATACACTACCATAAACACTTCCACACTCCTCACAGGCTAGCAGTACCACCATAGTGGAAATACTCTCACACCAATCTTAAACGTGCAGTAAAGCCAATAAGTGTAGCTGATAACTGAAACAGCCTCTCTATTAAGTAGTGTGGTTGTGTGTGTGTGTGTGTGGTATTAATGTGTGAGTGGGTAAATGCAAGAATAAGTCAATAGCTGGATGAATACATCGATGAGAATATGGATTAGTGATAGTGTATGGACGACGAGTAATTGAGTGCATGGTTGGTCATTACATCTGCCACCAGTGTGGTCTAGTACCTGCCACATTTAAAGATCACCACAGGCCCAGAGGAAAAGGCGACCTCCATGCCTTCAAAGGCACCACAGTCATGATGGCTCCTCTGAAGGTCCTGCACGTTTGGTGCTTGGCAACCATCTCTCAGGTGGCTGTGCCCAAATGTTTTGTTTTTTCAAAACAAACTCCAAAGTATAAGGTTGTCATCGAGAAACAAAACACTGATTACACCCACACACTGGGAGTTTTCTCCCAGGTGCGGAGGTAATTCTTTTTCTGTTGGGTGATGGACAGAAAAAAATACATCAAACTGTCTGCTCTAAATAGTGTGGATGGTCTGATATCTTACTCCGATGTGTTCTACTCTACTGGCCCATTGGAGTAAGCTTTCAGATGGTGGAGACAATGAGGCCACTACCAATGGAATGATGACAGTTCACCCAACTCATATTAGAGTGCACAGACTGAGGGTTTAATAGACAGAGTACTCTGCCACATTTGTGGTAGAGTACCCTGTCTGTCAAATTCTAAATCAGACCTAGGCATTTGATCCAGACAGTCACTGCTAGGGCTAGGCCACCGTACGTTTAGTCAGTAGAAGCGCCATGGCTGTAAATCTACAAACCATAATGGGAATTGGAGGGCAAGTAATGAAAAAGGTGTCAACCTGTGACTGATCCCAATGGAAATCTCCACAAAAACTGCAGCATGATATGACTGAACCTTTGTCCAAATCCAAGCCAAGTACAATAGGGGGTACCTCAGCTTGTCACATCACCTATATGCAGTGCCAGCAACAAGTCTGAAGGACTTACATTGACAGGAGTTTACTAAATTTATGAGGTAATGGAGCAATCTATGTCTACTATTTAAGAACACATTTCTATTTTGTGCACAGCAGAATAACCAAAGCTCATCCCGGTAATTATTGCCCAGTGTTGATTTCCCACACGTGCCTAGAATAGGAATGCACTGAATGCCTTGCCTCTAGTAGAGCATGGAAGATATAGTAGATAATACTCTGCATAGCAGCATTATTAAGCAGTAGAAACATGAGAAGTTGAGGTCCAAATGGGAAATAGTGGGGAATATTCATAAAAGAGACCCTATCACTCTGAAGTGTAGTAATATAGTAAGTGAAGAGACTTCCCCTCTATCACTCTTTGTAAGAGCTAGAAGTGGGCAAACCACTAAAGTCTCCAACCTGTCTCGAGCCAGATGATTGGCTCTGCCTCAGTCTGAGGTTGTCTAGGACTCTCAGGCCAAATGTGAGCCAAGGTTTGATGAGAATCTACAGCTTTCTCTCCCTTTTGCATGTTTTTAAGATATTCTGCAAGATCCCTGGGTACAGCAGAAGAGGGGCTGGTCATTATAAAAATGTAACAGGGACTGGAGCACAGACCAGCCCTTCTGCTGCACCAAGGGGGCCACTACACCTGACGAGGAGGAGGTGGGGGGTGAGGTCAGCACTGGTGAGCTTTTTACATTTTGGGATTTTGGCCTTCTCTTCTGCTGCTGAACTCAGCTGGATCCATGGCCTTTCGCAAAACTGAGATAGTCCTGTCTTCCATGGATGGAGGGTGAAAGGGAGAAAAATTGTAGAATGAAACTAGCACAAAAAAGCGGAAAGAAGCACACTAGAGCACACATCACACACCAGATTAAAGAAGCAGAGAAGAGGAAAAGAACCCTAAAGGCAGAGGATCCAGAGAAAAGGAAGCAGATTGGTCGTAACCACAAACATTTTGATTTCTTTTGTTTCCCATGTAGCAAATACTCAGCCAAACCTAACTCAATTAAGCATGTCTATATAGTTTTTACCATGGTTTAATGCCACCTCGAGATCATCACCAGCCGCCAGAACCGTTTTGCAGGAGCATGCCACACTGTGCTTTGGAATTCTACCGCTCCTCATTCTCCACTCTCTCAAGAGAAAATGTATTCTCTGATACAGGTGAAGAATAGATGATCGACCTCCACTGCTTCTGTCCTAGATACAATCTTCTTAGTGTTACTCTGCTAAAGTCTGTAGCTACTGCACCTACTTTACAGGAATGGTTGCCCTTTTTTAACATTGCATGGTTCTGGGAGGGGAAAGAGAGAGAGCAAGTGTTAAGGGGAGAAAAAAAGAAAGCCACAGCGAGGAAGAGAAAAATAGAAGTACCTGGAAATGCCTTGTCAGAAAAGGAGAGTGTAGGATTGAGGAACAGCATATGAGAGAAAAAAGAGACAAGGAGCAAATAAGCACTGGTAAAGCCCGTAGGTCTCCTCTTTGCAAGTGTTATTAGCTTTGCCAATATGATTTAGCCATATTGGACTCCAGCGTGGCAGCTATTCAACATGGCTAAAAGTGGCAGAAAGAAGAGTGGTAAGGAGTGCAGTGTTGTAAAGGAGAGCGTCATGGAGTAGAGTAGGGTGTTATGGAGCGGCTTAGAGAGGCGTTGAGTGGTGTAGGTTAGAGTGGAGTGTCATGTACAGTGTACAGTGACGTAGAGCGGAAGGACCCAGAGTGAAGTAGAGTGTTGTAGAGGGAAGTGGTGTAGGCTAGAGTAGAGTGTCAGAGTGGAGTGCTGTACAGTGGAGTAGCACAGAATGTCGCTGAGTGCTAAAGAGCAGAGTGAAGTTGCGTAGAGGGTGTTGTGTTGAGTGGAATATAGTACTGTAGAGTGGAGTAGATTGTTGTAGACTGGAGTAGCATAGAGTGGAGTAGTGTAGTAGAGTGGAATGGCATACGGTGGCATAGAGTGGAGTAGAGTGTCATAGAGTGGAGTGGCATAGAGTGTCAGAGAGGAGTGGCATAGAGTGGAATGCTGTGGAGTGGTGTAGAGTGGAGTACTGGAGTGGGGTAGAGTGGAAAAGTAAAGTGGAGTAGTGTGTCATAGAATCGATTGTAGTAAAGTGACATGGAGTGGCATAGAGGGAGGTGCGTGGAGCGTCATACAATGGATTAGTGTTGTAGAGTGGAATAGAGTGGACCAGAGTAGAGCAGAGTTTAGTGGAGTAGAGAGTCATAGAGCGGAGTTTTTAAGAGTGGAGTAGAGTGGTCAATAGTGAAGTAGCATAAAGTACAGTGATGCAGAGTAGACTGACATCAAGTGCAGTGGCTTAGAGTGCATTATTGTTTAGTAAAGTGGTGTAGAGTGTGGTGGTGCAGAGTGGAGTGCAGTAGCATAGAGTGCTGTGGTGCAGAGTAGTGTAGAGTTCAGTGGCAGACAGTGCAGTCTTGCAGAGTAGAGTGTCTTAGAGTGCAGTGGTGTAGAGTGCATTGGCACAGAAGTCAGTGGCATACTGTGTAGCTGAGTAGAGTGCTGTAGAGTGCAGTGACATATAGTACAGTGGTGCAGAGTAGAATAGAGTGTCATAGAGTGCAGTGATGTAGAGCACAATGGTGTAAAGTGGCATAGCGTGCAGTGGCATAGAGTGCAGTGGCTAAAGTGTTGTAGAGTATAGTGGCATAGAGTGCAGTTGTTCAGAGTAGATGGCATAGAGTGCAGTGGCGTAGACGGCATTCATTTTGAGTAAAGTGGCGTAAAGTACATTGGGTAGTGTGCAGTGGTTTAGAGTAGACTGGCATAGAATGCAGTGGTGTAGTGTGAAGTGCTGCAGGGTAGAGTGGGGTGGTGCAGGGTAGAGTGACGAGGCACAAAGTAGTGGTATAGTGTGCTGGTGCAGAGTGGAATGGTGCAGAGTAGAGTGGAGTGGCCTAGACTGGAGTGGAGTAGAGTGTGATGACAACAAGTGCACAGTGCATAGTAAAGTAGAGAGCAATGGCATAGACTACAGTGGTGCAGAGTAGAGTACAGAGGTGTAGAGGGCAATGGCATACAGTGCAGTGATGCACAGTAGATAATAGTGGTTTAGAGTGCAGTGGCATAGAGTGGCATAGCGCAGAGTGGTTAGTGGCATAGAGTGCAGTTGCATAGAGTATAGTGGGGCAGCATAGAGTGGCGCAGAGTAGCGTGTCAGAGTTTTCAGTGGTATAGAGTTCAGTTTTGCAGATTAGAGTGATGTAGAGTGCAGTGGTGTAGATCACTGTGGCACAGAGTGCAGTAGCATAGGGAGAAGTAGTATAGAGTACAGTGGTATAGAGATAGAGGAAATGGCATCCTTGTGTCCTGTAAAAAAAATACAGATGGAACCAGTACTTTGTTTTCAATATGTCCTTGATGTCAGACTCTCCTTGCAAGACTTCACATGTTGTACAAATAGAAAGAGTGACATATAAATGTGTGTGCAAACGGTAGCAATGGGATAAAAAATGCTTGCTAAAGTATTATGAAATATTACTGATGAGGATTTGTTGTTTCAAAAGAACACATTGGGGTAGGATAGAGGTGAATACGCAAGAAGGTCAAATCTATTTTAATGAAAAAGTGCTCTGTGGCAGAGGTAGTGTGTCCTGAGTTGTAGTGAAATTAATTAAATATGCAGCTTTATTTCTTTGTGGAAAAATAAATTAATATTGTATGTTGCTCTTGTTTTTGGCATAAGGTGTTACTACACGTAGTACATGTAATGTAAATAGGAAACACTAAGTAATGTTGTATAGGCTAAGTCTGGAAAAGTAATAAAAAGTGAGAGGCCTATTTGTGTTGCTTATGTGATTTAATAAGTGAAAGATGGAGCATGAAAGAGCATATATTTGTATTTGTCCAGGGCGAAAGGGCATTAAGGATGCAGTGCAACTGTTGTCAGAGCATGTGGTGAGATGTAAGTAGACACAATGCCGGGCAAATTATTAAATGTACCTCAAGACAGACTGTGAAGCTTTTAATGTGGAAAGGCAGACAGAGAAGAGCTTGAGTGTGCTTAGACCTGTGGGAAGGTGGAGGAGGGATTCTCAAAATGGCTCTAAGAGTTTGGTATTTGTTTGTTTAAAAGTAGTAGGAAGGTTAATGTTACCACTTGTCCATTTGTAAATAAATGCACAAAGGAATTAAATTACCATCCTGGAGCCAATAGACTTGCTTCCTGAATGGAAGTTTGGACTTTGTAAAAGTATGGAGGAGTGGGGAGGGGTGAGGTGAGTCTAGGGACAGAACAGGAATATGTAGACGGGTGAAATGAAGCTGTGGTTTATCTTCATTGTGTTTGTGTTGGGAATGGTGCCACTGTACCTGATGCACAAATGTAATGTCCAGTCAGGTAAGTGTCGCTCAGAATGACTGATAAAAAAGAAAGGTGTGTTGTTGGTGTGTGTGCCCCGAAGCAGGGTGACAAGTTGTGGTGTTAGTAAACAATAGCCATACTTTGTATTTTAACATGGAGCTAGGGCCAAAATGTAAATGTATATTCTGGTGTAGGCAGTGTGTGTTATCTCCTACTGCAAGTAAAGGAATTGTGTTCTTTTTGTCTGTTTAACATGTAAACTGAAGCATTAGCGTAGGTTTAATGTTTCCATGAGATCTTACTGTCCTGCTGTCACTACACTTGCTATTTGAAAATAAAGTAAGCTCCTGGAAATGCGTGTTCAAAGGATAGTGAAAGAAGAGGGAGTTTAAGGTGCTTAGATGGGGTGGTGTTGTTTGTGAAGAACATCTTTGCCTTTTTGCCTATGCTAAACTTGTCCAGGGTGTTATTTTCAAACCCAGGGAAACATTTAGCAGCGCCTGCAACATGCAGACGGAGAGTGTTTTAAAAAAAAATTATTTTCTCCTCCCGCTAGGCCAAAAATAAAGGCCAAAGTTAAGGGGCCATCAGGCCTGCTTTTGTTCCTATCTGATCCTGGCTGAGTGTGGTAAGATGCTCTCACTTAGATGCAAATGGAAAGGAGGGGAAAGAAAGGCTGAGAGCGTGTTATCACTTCACAGGTGCTTAAGAGAGGCATGCTCATGGTTTTGCTCAGCCCCTGTTTATAAGAGAAATGCATGCACTGTAAGAATGTGGGATGTGTTGGTCTGTCCCAGTACTTGCACAAATAACAATGTAAACACCACTATTTTCTTTCTTTTATAGCACTACTCATCCCAGTCCAGGGTGTCAAAGCGCCTTTATGTGACAAACATATTATACATTGACAATAAATCATGTAGGTATGTAAATCAATGTACGAAATGTTTGTTGCATAAAACAGTGAGGTTACACAGTGTAGGAGTCACATGTCCTTCATAGCTCACTGTGCTATATTAGACGGATTACAGTTTATTACCGGCAAGTAACATAATGATCTCTGTGTTAAAAGCAGTAACCCACTTACCTATCTAGCTAAAATAAAAATCTGTCATCTACATGTTACACTATGTGCTATTTAAGGATTATGTTACAGCCCTGGGAATAGAGCATAAGAGGGGCACGAGTGAGCTTCACTGGGAGAGTAATCTTCCTCTTTCCTATAAATGTTCTTACTTTGAAGTCAGTTAAAGCAAACACCAAGCTTCCTCCGAAGACCCAGCTTGACATTTCACCTCTGTCTTTGTGAGAAGATAATAGCAAGATTTAAACGCCTGTTTACAGAAAGCGAGCTTGTGGAAGGATACAGTATAAAAGGTCTAGGCAATGAGAGGGACAGGCTGAAGCTGGATAGCCTAAAGCAAATAAAGCCAGCTAATAGAAAGCCAAAAATCGAGAGTTATAAACTACTTAGCCAATGGTAAGCAATGTGTGAATGCACCCCTATGTCAACTTTCTGAACTAACCCCAAAATGTATTTTGCAAACCAGACACCTGTGCTGTCTGGCAGGCTGTTACCTAAAAACGAGTGTGTGTTTGAGAGAAAATCGAAGTAAATGTGTGGACGTGTGAACAAAAAGCAGAAAAGTGGCAGCTTTCAATACTTTAGCAATAGCAGGCAAATGGAAACTCTTTTTTTGGGGAGGGCTCTTCTCATGCTTAGGCACTCAGAGCACAGCCAGACACTTATTGCCAGATGTACAAAGTGTTTTGCATGGTGCAAACAGCGAATTTTGCTGTTTGCGCCATGCAAAACGCGCATCGTGATGCTCATTCCCATTTTGCAAGTCGGTAACCTGGTTACCGACTCGCAAAATGGGAATGCGACTCGCAAATAGGAAGGGGTTTTTCCCTTCCTATTTGCAATTCGCATCGCGTGTAGAACTGCTTTGTGACCACGAACGCGGTCGCAAAGCAATTCGCAGTTAGCACCCATTTCAAATGGGTGCTAGCCCATTTGCAAAAGGGAAGGGATCCCATGGGACCCCTTCCTTGTTGTGAATGGCTCTAAAAACATTTTTTCAGAGCAGGCAGTGGTCCTATGGAAACAAAAACGTTTCATTTTCTCGAGTGTATTGCAACTCGTTTTCCTTTAAGGGGTTGCAATACAAAAAAAAACTGCTTTATTAAAAAGCAGTCACAGACATGGGGTCTGCTGTCTCCAGCAGGCCACCATCCCTGAGAGTGCAAATTGCGACCCACCTCATTAATTTTAATGAGGTGGGTCATTTTCGACCCCCTTGAGATTCGCAGAAGATGTCAGGGACACCATCCTGCATATGGGTTTGCGACTCGCAAATTGTGAGTCGCAAACCCATTTCTTGGTACATCTAGCCCCTAGCTCGGCTCGGGCTAGGCTTTTCCCACCAGGTGTCTGGCTCGCTCACCTCTAAATCTGGCCTACTGCCATCAAATGCTCTCTGGGGAAGATGTTCTTCCAATACACCAGTTCTTTGTTTGTGAGCTGGAAATACTCTATGGACGTGAATAAGAGTGGGATTTGTGGATTCCTGTGGCAATTCTAAAGTTTAGATCAGTTTTCGCAGCCTTGGTAATTTGGTGCCAGGCACAATTTGTGCATCATAACTTCTCTATCTGTGATGCATGTCTAGGCAGTCAGCGAACCAGTACTGTTTCAAGGGTACAGAAGCAGCAAGGTCTTTTTAAATAACCTTTTATCTTCTGATGTTTCCATACATCCCGTGTAACCACAGCTACTGGAATTGTGGGATTATCCAGTTTTGGCGATTTATGTATAATTTTTGATTTGCCACTCTCGCCACATAAACTGTGAGCTTAAGATTCATTTTCTGATTTTAAGAAACATGTTTGTTTCCAGCTCAAATGGAGTAAAAGTTACTACAAATGGTGCCACCTCTCTTGTCGTAGAGTGACAGAACCTTTCCCGTAAGTTGTCAGGTCAACTTCCTTGTGCTGGATTCTGGGTTTAGGTGCTGTACTGATGCTAAGGAGTCGCAACCTTTGTCCAGACAATGTTAACATTGTAAAAATGTCAAGCTAGTGAAGTAATACTGCATAAAGTGTGCCACCTTACGCTGCATAACTTGCTGTTTCTTTCCACATAATTTAGGTAACATGCTGGTGATTTGTTCCTTCCTGCTTCTTAATTCATATGGCCCTGTTTATGCGGGTGTTTACCTGCCCACACAAACCTCTACATGATAGATCTCCGACTTTTACAGAACGTGCCCATCAAGGAGATCGGAATATGAATAAAAAGGCACGAGAAACCAGGAATGATTACATTTTGATGGATATAATGTGGCCAGCCATCAGCCTGGAAAGATGAATTCATCTATTTCAGCTCTTCTGCAAGTTTGTCCATCGCAGGGCCGTAATTATATAGTAGCGCATACCATGTCATTTTTTCCTGCTGATAATCACTTACATATCAATTATTGTTCAGAGAAGCAAGCCATGTTGGTTGAATTGCCGTGAAACATATCTTGGTAACTTAATTGGCAAAAAATCATACTGTTAACAATTAATTTGCAGAGAACCATGTCTTTAGCAGTTATAGCGCACAAAATCATGCCTTTCTCACCTGCTGCACATAGACTCGTGTATCAATCATTTATTGCTCTGTGACTCGAGTCTCTGTCAGTTAATGTACAAAAAAGCATACTTCATCAATTATTTTCGATAGAATCATATCTCTATCAGTTACTCGACAGAAAATCAGTTAGTGCACTCAGAATCATACTTTCATCAACTAGTTTAGAGTTGTGCCTCTACAAGTTATATTACTCATAATTATACCTCTGTTAGTTGTTGTACAGGTGTGCCTCTATCATGTATAATAAAGAGAATTATACCTGTTGGACTTGGCCCTTTTTGCAGGGTCACCCGCAGCATATTAGGTCGAAGACTACCAGACAGCACAGCTATCTGATTTGCTAACGGCATCTTGAGGACATTCTGAAAGCTTTCCTGGGAATGCACTCCACCCATTGCTTACCATTGGTTTTGTGACTTGTTACACACGTTTGCTTGCTTTCTATTCTCTGGCATTGTTAGTTTTAGACTGTACAGCTTTAATTTGGTCCTTCTCTTGCCCGACCCAATTTACTGTATTTTTCAACCAGTACCTAATTTCTGTAACCGGGCCTTTAAATCTTGTTTTTCTCTTGTCACATATATTAGAATAAGGAATGCACAAATAAAGCACACTTTTTGGTAATTCTGAGGTGTGGTGGAAACAAATCAATACACTAGGTGATGACATTATCACATATTATTGCATGGGCACTGTATACATTTATCAGTAAAACTGTATGTCTGTGAAAATATAATGGTAATTTCAATTGAAGATATGCTGTTTATAATGGCAATGTGCCACCATATCATGCATACTCCACTTTACCCTATTCCACTCTGCTCTGTAGCCCTCCATGCCACTGCAGTTCACTCCAAACTATGCCACTTCACACTGCACCACTGCAACATACTCTACACAACTCCACTCTACACCACTTCACTCATCACCTCTCTACTCTACACCATTCTGCTGTATGCCAATGCAGTTTGACACACTACTCTACTATGCACCAGTGCACTCTTTGTCACTGCACTCTATTCTAACCCACTTTAATTTACTCTGCACCACTACACTCTACAACAAAGTACTCTACAACACTCTACTCTAGGTGACTGCATTTATGCCACTTCACTGTACTCTGACCCAACCTACTCTACCGGACTGCACTCTTCGCCACTCTATTCCACTCTGCGGCATTCCACTCTACTCCACTTTACCCCACCACAATATACCCTGTGCCACTCCACCACACAGCTACTCTATTCTACACCAATGCACTCTACACCACTTTGCACAAAATCCATACACTCTATGAGTTTGCACTCTTCGCTAATCTACTCTGCACCACTGCACTGTTCGCCACTGTTCGCCACTATACTCTACTCTGCAACACTCTACTCTAAACCACTCTATGTCACTGTACTTTGCACCACTCTACGCCACTGCACTCTACACCAATGCACTCCAGGTACTCTACTCTACACCATTACACTCTACGACTCTCTACTCTGCAACATTGTGCTCTCTTCAACTGAACTCCATGCCTCTCTACTCTTTACCACTCTAGCCTGTGCCACTGCACTCTATACCAATGCACTCTGTGTCACTTCACTCTATGCCACTACACTGCACACCACTGCACTTTATGACACAGCACTCTATGGCACTTCACTCTCTGCCTCTCTACTCTACACCACTCTACTCTCTGCCAGTGCACTCTACCGCACTTTGCTATGCACCACTGCACTCTTTACCACTGCACGACTGTACTCTGCATCATTGTATGCCGATGTATTCTATGCCACTGCACTCTACTATGCACCACTCAACTCAGTGCCACTCTGCACCACTCTATGCAGATACACTCTACAGCACTACACTCTCTGCCACACTACTCAGTATGAATCTAATCTATTCTGAACCCCTGCACTCTACACCAGTCTTTTCTATTGTACTTCACTCTATGCCACTCTACTCTACACCTCTGCACTCTACTCTGTATCACTCCACTGTACTCTACACCACTCCACTCTATGACACTTCAGTATATGCCACTGCACTCTACACCACCCTACTCTTCACCACTGTACTCTACGCCACTTCAATCTACTCCGCACCCCTGTACTCTATGTCACTGCACTCACCACCAATGGACTGATTGTACGCCTCTTTACTCAAAACAAATGCACTCAATGATATTCTACTCTGCACCACTAAACTTTATGCCACTTCACTCTAGTCCACACTCCATTCCACAATACTCTATTCTATGACTCTTTACTACATAAAACTGTACTCCACTCTAAGCCACTCTACACCACTCCACTCTACAACACTCTACTCCACTCTATGCCACTCTACAGCACTACTCCACTTTATGACACTCTCCATAACTCCCATTACACAGCTTAATGCCACTTTACTTTACTCTATTCTATGACACTCTACTCCACGGCTCCACTCCAGGACTCTTTACACCACTCTATAACCCTCCATTCTACTCCACTTTACGACATTCCACTCCATTCTCCCTTACCCAACTAACTTTTAGATATGCTGAATAGCAGTCATGCTGGTGTACAACATGGATAAAACATATTTGAAAAGCCAATAGCTCTTGTGTAGGCGAGACCTGTTGTCTTTGCCAGGGCTTGTTACCTTCTGTTGCTAGACCCGTTTTTGTTAGCATTAGGACTAGGCACACTTTTTTCCTGTTAACTTGTGGTGAAGTGTTTGTGCTCTTTCCCTAAAACATGGTACAATTGGCATTTACCTGAGTCATTCATTCAATTTTGAAAGATTCCTAAAGTCATTTTTTCATTGTTGTAAGCCCTTTCTCTCCAATTGACTAACACTGGGTTACCCTAATATATTTGATAAGTGCTACCTTTGGATTTGGAGCAGATAGATAGATGCTGTTTGCCCTCAAATAAATTGTAATATAAAATCTTTTTTTAATGGTAAAGTTGGATTTTAAGTGATATTTATGAAAATGCCACTTTTTGAAATTTGGCATTTTCTTTTCCTAATCATTTAAGCTTTCTGCCAGTGTCCTGGGTCACATGACTGTGAATGACTCTTCTATTGGGGTTTGTGTATTGCTTCCAGGCAGTAACACAAAAGGAGCTTAGGTGTGGATAGGATGGGCTATCTTGGCAGGACTGGGTAGAGACTGTACCCACCCATTTATACTTCAAAGGGCTTTGACTCACACACACAACAGAACCTGACACCAGGCCTGTCCTGTCGTTTTTCACCCCCAGACATTTTGAAGCCTTGACACGGGAACAGAAAGAACTTTCCAGAACCAGATGTTGGGGTAGAACAGGAAGTCTCCCCCACACATATGGCTGGCACTAGGCATAAATGTTGGACCTCCAGAGTCACTCATCAGAACTCTCCTGGGCCAGCAAAAGGCACAGAAGAAGGACTGCCCTGCTGCCAGAGGACTGCCTTGCTGCTTGAAGGACTGCCTTGTTGTCTGAGGAGGAAGATTGACCTGCTTACCTTCATCCCAGGCTACCCAGAGTGACTCCAAGGGTCAGTTGGCTGACTTCCAGTGTGAGCTACAGGAACACAACAAGCTTCAGAAGCCTCCCTGCAACTGCCCAGCTGACCTGTATCATCTGGACCTGCACCAGGACCAGTCGCAGCTCTCGGGGTTACTAAGAGCACGCAGGGGTGGGGAATATTAATAATATAAAAATACAAAGCTGGCCTGCATCCAATCCTGACACTGCTCAGAGCAGCGTTCGGATTGGCTGGGAGTACCCAGTCAGGGCGCTCCCAAGCAGACTGGGAGCTTGTGAATGTGCTGGACTGGAGAGAGCACAGTGCGCATGTGTGTTTGGTCAGCCCGAGACGGACGGCCAAACACACATGCCCACTGAGGGGAGTGCACAGAACTCTTCACACTGAACTTAGAAGATAACTTGTAGCAAAGTGCATTATTAGAGGAGAACAGGAGAAGCTGAATTGAAACAGGAGAGGTTTATTCTTTACAGAAAAGGTCCAATCCAGCCACTCCAGATGTTGTCTAGCTCTCCCTGTCAGCAACCTTTCTGCATTCCATGCTGACCTAATCGCATTTCAAAAAGCTAAGAGCCCATGATAACTGTACATGCACTCATATATTATACATCCCCCCTTCTACTACAAATCAAACGCTTCTCTCTGAAACATTTCAAGAGCATAAGCAAACAAATTTCTACATGAAGATAAAGTAACTCGAGAAACAATGTCTAAAAACAAAAATAAATTAATTTGCACATAGGGAAACTTTACACCCACTATTATTAACCAGAGAAAAAATCAGAGAACAAAATCACCCATATTATGCAAGAGAGATCAGGAGGCTAGAGGAAGGTCTATATATTCACACTAGCTTTCATTACCTTTTAGATAAACCGGAACTCCCATCTCTCTGTCAGAGCTTCTCGATGGAACCATACTTTAACCACTTTCCTTCACTTTGTGATCTTCATCATTACTGACCTCGTAATGAGTTTGTTTCCCTTTGAACACAACAAACCTGTTAACATTTCGTATACGAGAATCTTCTGTTTAAGCCGTATTCATGAAAATTGTTATCATCTTTATAGGTCTATGGAGTTCAGACCTCCCCTCTTACTGACTAGTTTCTTTATTATTACCCAGCCACCAACATTCACTTCCGTTTTCTTAACAGTCTTTCTTTTATTAAAATTCTTACTTCCCTCACTTCCCTTTTTCATTGAACACCATCCACTATTCATTAAAGACAGAACTTTTAGCATTACTTGGTCAGATTACAATCCTGAACACCTACTTTCTTTCAAAATGAAAGCACTATTAATTTCACCGACAATTTTATATTCCAATTCATTATCACCATCTGTGTTTCAAATTGATCATACAATTCTGGTAACACTAGTCCGGGCAAACAATCTGCTACATTGTTCTACACCCGGAATGTATTTCACCTTAAAATCATACTCTTGCAGAGCTGCAACCAATTTAGTGATTCTGCTATACACCCTATCTTAACTTCTCTTTTTAAACATTTCACACAAAGGCTTAAGATCCATCCTGATCTCTAAAGTTCCACAGCACAAAAACTTCCCGAGTTTTCTCACCGCACAGTACACTGCTAATTCTTCTCTTTCTAAAATAGAATATGTTGTTTCAGCCCCTTCAAACTATGTAAAATACAAAAAATAATCATTTCTGAGGTCTGTTTACCTCGGTGCAAATCAGCTCCTAAACCCACATCTCCTAAGACCTTTATTCTAGCATCTGTTGCAAGAACTGACTTGCTCCTTTGATCAAAATTCCTCAACTTGGCAAGCAAATGCAACCTTCCTGTGTTGAGTACTTTTCTCATATTTGTGCATATTACAGCAAACCCTTCACAAACTTGTTAGGTACTCCACTATACCCAGGAACCACATTAGTTATTTTTTATTGGATTGTGACCTCAAATTGTGTATCACGTTGACTAAATCCTCTCTGAGAATAAGTCCTTTTCCAGTGATGGCAGGAACCAAATAGTGAATGGAAGTCTTTCTGAGCGTATATTTCTCAACTTAAATAGTGAGATTAAAGTCATCAAGTCTTCTTAATACCTGCTTCACTCTTGAGTCATGTGCAATCAGATTTCTCCCAAATACCAAAATATCATTTTGATAAGTTCTTATTCCATTAGTCCTTTTCCAAGGCTCTCTGAAAGACTGATGTTGCTGCTACCAAACCAAAAGGCAGTCTAGCATACCTAAAAGCCCCAAAGGGAGTGATGAAGTCACTGGATATTTTGTCAAGACTAATCTTGCAGAATACCTTTGCCCCACCTAGCAACGTAAGTGTTACAAATGGGGTCTTTGGTTGGCAGCCAGGTTACCCCCTTGTCCAAGCAAGGACCCTCACTCTAGTCAGGGAATAGAGAATCACCCTCAGCTAACCCCTTCATACCTCCTTGGTAGCTTGGCACGAGCAGTAGGCTTAACTTCAGAGTGGTAGGTGTAAAGTATTTGTACCAACACACACAGTAACTTAATGAAAACACTACAAAATAACACAACACAGGTTTAGAATAATAGAGAATATTTATCTAAACAAAACAAGACCAAAACGACAAAAATTCACAATACCCAAGTCAAGTTATCAATTAAAAAGCAAAAAGAGTCTTCATGTGGTTTTAAACACACATTAACACTGTTAGAGTGAAAATGTACCTTGGGTGCGTCAAAAATAACCCCGCACGGGCGAGTGTGCGTCAAAAAGGGTTTGTGATGCCTCGATTTCACTCACAAGCGAGACCTTGTGTCGTTTCTCCCTTCATCGGGTCGGGCGCGTCGTTTATTCTCTCCGCAGGAGAGCGATGCATCGATCCGGTCAGCACTCTTGGGTCCGGCAGGCCTTACGTTGTTTTTACACGCCGAGCGGTGTTTGCATTGGAAATCCAGCCACACGATGATCCGAAAACCATGCAGCGCGGGTTGCGATCTCACCTGCCTCCGTCAGCGATGCTGCTCGTTGTTTCTCCAGCTCCGTGTGTCGATTCTTCGGTCGCGTTACAGGTGAGCATCGATTTTCAGCCGCGAAGCCGGCGGCGCGTCGATTTCCCAGCCGCAGATCGGAGTTGTGTTGATCTTTTCCCTGCACGGCATTCTGTGCGTGGATTTCTTCCTCTTAGGCTGCCAGCTTCTCCTTTCAGGGTCCCAGGAACTGGATGGGCACCACAGGGCAGAGTAGGAATCTCTCCAGAGACTCCAGGTGCTGGCAGAGAGAAGTCTTTGCTGTCCCTGAGACTTCAAACAACAGGAGGCAAGCTGTAAATCAAGCCCTTGGAGATTGTCAGAGTCACCAGATCCTCGGGGTCCGTGCACTTTCCCAACACTTCCACCACAAGACAGCTCCAATACTCTGATTAGATTTATCACAGAGTCTAAGAGAGTCCAAGTGGGGAAAAGGGGATTAGGACGAGAAAAGCTGGGAAGGAGACCTGTAGGAAGCAAAAGGTTAAAACACAACATCAAAATTACATCTCATGAAATCAGTACCATGCTACAACTCTAAGCTTCGTCTTTTCCGAAAAACATGAACAACCCTAGAATAATCCTAAAACTGACTAGGCTTTAGATGACCGAATACCTGAGGAGGAAACAGGAAAAGTTAAATAGGACTTTCAGATTAAAGTACTTTCTTCAGCATGAGAATCAAGAAACACTCTGAGCAATTTCTAAACAACCATATGAATCTCCTTTTAGGAATACATATCAGGAACACACAGCATTACATCTAGAACTCTGGTATTGTTGTGTTCATCTCAGAAGAAACATTGGGAAGTAAATTGAGCACATTGCATATTTTTATATGAGTATTAAACACCATAAAGGTTTGTGCACCATGAAATCACACAACGTAGATTCAAGGAATAAATCACGCGACGTGTCAACTTGAAATGCTACCAAGAAAATGTCTTAGAATGGTAGTGCACAGTAACTTACATTATTTATACACGAGGAAAGAATTGCGCGTCTTGCCGATTCAAATGCCACCATACAAATGCCAAGAAATGGTAGCGCATAATGAATAACATGAAAAAACACTCAAGGAAAGAATTGCGCGTGTTGCCGATTCGAATGCCACCATGTAACTGCCCGAAAATGGTAGCGCACAATGAACAGCATGAATTACACACGAGAAGTGAATCGCGCGTTTCGCCGATTCGAATGCCACCATGTAAATGTCAAGAAAAGGTAGCGCGCAATGAACAACAAAGTTAAATGCTCATGAAACGAGTTGCACGTCTTGCCAACTCGTAAAACATCATGTAAATGTCAAGAAATATCACCACGCAATGAACAATAATGTAATAACGAAGTCAAATCTTTATGGAATAAATTGCGCGTCCTCCCTATTTGCAAACCACTATACAAATGTCAAAAAATGGCAGCGCACAAGTAATCTGTTATTCATTTAAGAATTAAAAGCAAGAATATGAAGATTCTCAATTACGGTGTTGGGAAATGTCCAAACACTGTCTTACTGCCTGGAAACAGTGATCACCAATGAGAGATGAGTGCAGAAGACTGGAAAATCCAAATAGGCCGCTGGGACAGGAGCTCAGGAAGAAGCTGCTGCTCTGCACCGGGACCTCTGAATAGTGAGCACTGGAAGTTGGGCTGACTCTCTTTTATAGAGTCTTGGCCAGGCCTAGAACCACGCCAAGGCATGTTGCAGGGAAAGTCTCCAGAAGGCCCTGGAAAGGGACCAACCCTAACACATTCTGAATGTCTGCAGCAAATCATTGTAAATGTACAGTATTTATAAGCACCTTAAAAATGAATCTTTTGGATGGAATTCTGCAATGCAAAAGGTTAAACAATAACATATCATCACAATGCATAAATTACTTTATCTTGCGAGTGTTGGGTTTTTGCATTCTAGATGCCCATAGAGCGCGCACTGTCCTGGTGTTGACAGTACTCCCCTCTCCCAGGCGCGCTCTAGGGCCTGGTTTATCTGGATTGAGACAATGAAAGCGTCTCACAAGTACTGGAGCATTAACATTAGATGCGGAAACCCATGAATTACTTTCAGGGCCATAACCTTTCCATGAGATTAAGTACCATAGGTTACGCCCTCTCAGTTTAGAGTCCAACACTTTCTTGACTTCATATTCTTCATCCCCCTGTACTAGAACAGGAGCTGGATGAGGGCGGACCTTTTGGACTGCCTTTTTTAAGAGGGAAGTATGGAACACTGGATGAATCCGTAATGATTTTGGCAATTGTAGTTTATAGGTCACAGGATTGATTTGCTGAAGAACAGTGTAAGGACCTATAAATTTGGGGTTGAACATGTGCTTCGTCTTGAAGTCTATATGTTTTGTGGAAAGCCACACTTTGTCACCAGGTTGATACTGCGGTCCCTCACAATGTTTCTTGTCATAATGCTTTTTGTATTTTTGTTTGGCTTTTTCTAAATGTTGTTGAATCGATTTCTGAGTTTGATGCAAATGTTGAATGATTTCTGACACAGCTGGAGTGAGAGAGCTTTCTTGATGAATTGTGATGGGCAAGGTGTCAGGATGAGGGCCAAACAAACCAAAGAAGGGTGTAACGCCAGTAGAAGTGTGGAAGGAGTTGTTGTAGGCTAACTCAGCTAACCAGAGCATTGATGTCCATGAATTAAGTGCTTTTTCAGCGTAAGCACGTAGGTATTGCTTCAAAGTCTGATTTAGTCTCTCCGTTTGACCATCTGTTTGAGGGTGGTGGCTAGTAGATAGGGTAGATGTCACTTGGAGTGCTTTACACCATGTCTTCCAGAAGTTGGAGGCAAATTGCGATCCCAGATCGGAGAGGATCACTTTTGGAAATCCATGATAACGAACCACTCTATTCAGTAAGATAGTTGCCAGTTCACTAGAGGTGGGTAATTTCTTACAGGCAATGAAATGTCCATATTTCGTGAGACTATCTACTACCACCAGAATTACTGAATGCTGTTGAACCACTGGCAGACCTGTAATAAAGTCTAAAGAGATGTGTTCCCACGAACGACTTGGGGTTGGGAGTGGGTGTAACAACCCTTTCGGTTTTGAATGACTTGTTTTAGTGCGAGCACAGACTTCGCAGTTGTTTACCATTGTTTTTACACCCTTTGTTAAGGTAGGCCACCAAAAATAGCGTTGGATTAATTCAAGAGTTTAAGGAGTACCAGGGTGACCTGCTGTAGGTATAACATGCAACCAATGAAACACTATCTTGCGAAGTTTGGTAGTGGGCACGAACAAACGAGCATCGTAAAAGGGTAATCCTTGCTTGATCTTTTCAGATCTGCTTGGGCCCACACCTGCCATTTTTCAACAGTGAATGAATTGCGGATGTCTTCAAAGAAATCTTCTGTTTTTATGATACATAGGACCTTGTCAGGAGCAATGATAGCTCTGGAGGTTTGAACTGCAGGCAATGTGGTCGACTCTTGGCGAGACAAGGCGTCAGCTTTGCGATTATCTTTACCAGGCCAGAAGGTTACCACAAAATCAAACTCGGCAAAAAACAGCATCCAGCGTAATTGCAGAGGAGTCAAAAGTCTGGCAGAACTCATGAATTGAAGATTGCGATGATCAGTATATAGTGTGACAGTATATTTAGCTCCCAACAAATGATATCTCCATTCTTCAAAGGCATCACGAATCGCCAGAAGCTCTTTTTCAGCAATGACATAGTTCTGTTCGGCTTCGTTCAGCTTCCGAGACATGTAAGCTACAGGATGAAGCTGACCAGTGTCTTTGTTTCGTTGTGACAAGACTGCTCCTATCGCCACATCTGAAGCATCAGCTTCCACTATGAAAGGTCGATCCGCATCTGGATGAGTCAAGACTGGGGCAGTGGAGAAAGCTTCTTTCAAAGTTGAAAAGGCTTGGTCTGCTTCTGGGGACCATGCAAAGTTTTCTTTCCTTCTTAATAACTTAGTAATTGGAGCCACTGTCTGGGAGAAATGATTGATGAACCTCCGGTAAAAATTTGCAAAGCCCAGGAAACATTGTACATCACGAACAGTCCTTGGGATGGGCCATTCAGATACGGCTTTTACTTTCCTTTCTGCCATTACCATACCTTGAGGGGTAAGGATAACCCCTAAAAACTCAAATGTGGTAACATGAAACTCACACTTGGTTAGCTTGCAATATAAATGGTGTTTACGAAGGGCTGTCAAAATTTTCTTGACATGTTGAACATGTTCATTCTCATTGTCTGAGTAGATCAAAATGTCATCAATGTAAACTATGGCAAAGATATCGAGGTACTCTCTAAGAATGTCATTTAAGAAAAATTGAAATGCTGCTGGAGCATTGCACAGACCAAAAGGCATGACGGTGTATTCAAAAAGGCCATATCTTGTTTTGAATGCAGTTTTCCATTCGTCACCCTCTCTCATTCGGACCAAATGGTAAGCACCTCGAAGATCAAGCTTCGTGTAGATTTTTGCTTTCTTTACTTGTTCCAGTAAGACCGGAATTAGAGGCAAAGGATATTTGTTCTTGATGGTGATTTTATTCAAGCCCCTATAGTCGATACAAGTTCGAAGCTCTCTGTTCGCTTTTGAAACAAAAAACAAAGGAGAAGCTGTGGGAGACTTCAAGGAGTGGATGAAACCATTCTCTAAGAATTTATCCAAGTATTTTCGTAAATGTTGATTTTCATGTTCTGACAGGGCATACACACGACAGTTGGGAAGTATCCCCCCTGGGACTAGATCAATTTGACAGTCATAAGATCTATGAGGAGGTAAGTTCTCTGCTTCCTTCTCATCAAATACATCTTCAGAAGACGAATACTGTTTGGGCAACTGAACTTCTTTCTCTGCAGCGGTAGCTATGTAAGAATGGCGAACTTCCGATTCTTGAGTCCTTTGGAGACAATGTTCTTTACATAGCACTGATGAGAACACGATCTTTCGTTCAGCCCAATTAATCTCTGGATTGTGATGAGTTAACCATGGCAAGCCAAGGATGATCCCATACTGGGGAGCATGGATCACGTCAAGGATGAGTTCCTCTTTATGTTTCTTTCTTTGATTTTTACCTTCACAAATTATTGTCAAGGGGACAGTCTGAAGAGTTATCGGAACTCCAGTCAAGAGTTTTCCATCAACTGCCTGGATGGTTTCTGGAGTCTTCTTTTCAATACATGAGATCCCCCATGCACGAACCAATTGGGCGTCAACAAAGTTTCCGGTAGCCCTAGAGCCGACTAGAGCCTTCTTGAAATAGGTCTTTTTCTTGACCTGAACTCTTATTCCCAATTTTAGATGTTTGGATTGTGAAGGATCCACGGTGACACCCAAGAGCAACCCTTCTCTGCAACTTGGGTGCTTTAGATTTTCCGACTCAACTGATGCATTGGTTGCAACTTTCTGAACTGGGCCTCGCTTGCTCTTTGTTTTGATTGGAGAATCTTTGGCGAAATGACCTTTCTGCCCACAATAGAGACATTGCCCATTTTTTCTCAGTAGGTCCTTTTCGTCTTTGGTCAAAGGTCTCCTGATGGTTCCAATTTCCATCAGTTCCGGCGTTCTTTCTCTCGGAGTTCTTGAGTCTTTGTTATCATGAGCATGCCAAGAAAGTTTTTCAGTCTTTTTACGCGTTCCTTTTCGTTCATTTAAACGATGATCAAGCCTCAAGACAAGGTTTATTAAATCTTGACAGTTTGCAGGTTGTGGGTCAATTTGCGCTAAGATGTCTTTTAGCTCCTCTTTGAGTCCCCTGTAAAACAAGGCCGCTTGTTTTTCTTCAGGCCAGGATGTCTCAGCGACCAGCCGATTAAAGTTTGCAAAATATGACACTAAGTCCTGATTCCCTTGGAGTAAGTCTAATAATTCACGATCTGCTGATTGTGTTACAGTTCTACGATCGAAAACTCTTTCAAATTCACAAACACAATTTTTCCAGTTGTAAAACAGGGGACTATTTTTACGCACAAGAGGAATAGCCCAGGTAGCTGCATCTCCAGACAGATATGACAACAAGAAAGCTACTTTAGACTGGGCATCGGGGAAAGTATGTGGTCTGCAGGTGAAGGGAAGTTCCACTTGAACCAAAAACGATTGCGCTTTCAAGGGATCACCTGAGAAGCGTTCTGGGGGAGCTAAAGGAATGGCTGAAGGAACATTGAGGGAAATGTTAGTCGGACTACCTCCAGAAGTCTGAGAAGAAGTACCTGGCCAAGACACACCTGTGGGACTTTGTTCTTTCTTCTCAACCTTATTCTGTAACTGACTCACCCTCTCAGCTAGACTATTTGTCAAATCTTTTGATGATACCACTTCTGACTGGAGCTGGGTGATAGCCTTGACTAGCTCGTCCAGTGTGGCCATGCTGAGAACATACACAAACCAGGAGGACAATAATTTGTGGGCTCACTATTCTGTCAGAGTCACCAGATCCTCGGGGTCCGTGCACGTTCCCAACACTTCCACCACAAGACAGCTCCAGTACTCTGATTAGATTTATCACAGAGTCTAAGAGAGTCCAAGTGGGGAAAAGGAGATTAGGACGGGAACAGCTGGGAAGGAGACCTGTAGGAAGCAAAAGGTTAAAACAAAACATCAAAATTACATCTCATGAAATCAGTACCATGCTACAACTCTAAACTTCGTCTTTTCCGAAAAACATGAACAACCCTAGAATAATCCTAAAACTGACTAGGCTTTAGATGACCGAATACCTGAGGAGGAAACAGGAAAAGTTAAATAGGACTTTCAGATTCAAGTACTTTCTTTAGCATGAGAATCAGGAAACACTCTGAGCAATTTCTAAACAACCATATGAATCTCCTTTTAGGAATACATATCAGGAACACACAGCATTACATCTAGAACTCTGGTATTGTTGTGTTCATCTCAGAAAAAACATTGGGAAGTAAATTGCACACATTGCAGATTTTTATATGAGTATTAAACACTATAAAGGTTTGTGCACCATGAAATCACACAACGTAGATTCAAGGAATAAATCACGCGACGTGTCAACTTGAAATGCTAACAAGAAAATGTCTTAGAATGGTAGCGCACAGTAACTTACATTATTTATACACAAGGAAAGAATTGCGTGTCTTGCCGATTCAAATGCCACCATACAAATGCCAAGAAATGGTAGCACACAATGAACAACATGAAAAGCACTCAGGGAAAGAATCGCGCGTCTTGTCGATTCAAATGCCACCATACAAATGCCAAGAAATGGTAGCACACAATGTATAACATGAAAAAACACTCAAGGAAAGAATCGCGCGTGTTGCCGATTCGAATGCCACCATGTAAATGCCAGAAAATGGTAGCGCACAATGAACAGCATGAATTACACACGAGAAGTGAATCGCGCATTTCGCCGATTCGAATGCCACCATGTAAATGTCAAGAAAAGGTAGCGCGCAATGAACAACAAAGTTGAATGCTCATGAAACGAGTTGCACGTCTTGCCAACTCGTAAAACATCATGTAAATGTCAAGAAATATCACTGCGCAATGAACAATAATGTAATAACGAAGTCAAATCTTTATGGAATAAATTGCGCATCCTCCCTATTTGCAAACCACTATACAAATGTCAAAAAATGGCAGCGCACAAGTAATCTGTTATACATTTAAGAATTAAAAGCAAGAATATGAAGATTCTCAATTACGGTGTTGGGAAATGTCCAAACACCGTCTTACTGCCTGGAAACAGTGATCACCAATGAGAGATGAGTGCAGAAGACTGGAAAATCCAAATAGGCCGCCGGGACAGGAGCTCAGGAAGAAGCTGCTGCTCTGCACCGGGACCTCTAAATAGTGAGCACTGGAAGTTGGGCTGACTCTCTTTTATAGAGTCTTGGCCCAGCCTAGAACCACGCCCAGGCATGTTGCAGGGAAAGTCTCCAGAAGGCCCTGGAAAGGGACCACACCCTAACACACTCTGAATGTCTGCAGCAATACATTGTAAATGTACAGTATTTATAAGCACCTTAAAAATGAATCTTTTGGATGGAATTCTGCAATGCAAAAGGTTAAACAATAACATATCATCACAATGCATAAATTACTTTATCGTGCGAGTGTTGGGTTTTTGCATTCTAGATGCCCGTAGAGCGCGCACTGTCCTGGTGTTGACAGAGATCTTCACAAGATGGAAGGCACACAAAGTCCAGTCTTTGCCCTCTTACTCTGGCAGAAGCAGCAACTGCAGCATAGCTCCACAAAGCACAGTCACAGGCAGGGCAGGTCTTCCTCAGCTCTTCTGCTCTTCTCCAGGCAGAGGTTCCTCATAGTTTCCAGAAGTGTTCTAGAGTCTGTGGTTTTGGGTGCCCTTCTTATACCCAATTTCTCCTTTGAAGTAGGCCTACTTCAAAGCAAAGTCTCTCTTGAATGTGAAATCCTGCCTTGCCCAGGCCAGGCCCCAGACACTCACCAGGGGGTTGGAGATTGCATTGTGTGCGAGCAGGCACTGCCCTTTCAGGTGTGAATGACCACTCCTCCCCGCCCTCCCAGCACAAATGACTCATCAGGATATGCAGGCTACACCCCAGCTCCCTTTGTGTCACTGTCTAGTGTGGGATGCAACCAGCCCAACTGTCAAACTGACCTAGACATGGAATTCACAAACAGGCAGAGGCACAGAAATGGTATAAGCAAGAAAATGCTCACTTTCTAAAAGTGGCATTTTCAAACACACAATCTCAAAATCAACTTTACTAAAAGATGTATTTTTAAATTGTGAGCTCAGAGACCCCAAACTCCATATATCCATCCGCTCCCAAAGGGAATCTACACTTTAATCATATTTAAAGGTAGCCCCCATGTTTACCTATGAGAGGGAGAGGCCTTGCAAAAGTGAAAAACAAATTTAGCAATATTTCACTGTCAGGACATATAAAACACATTATTATGTGTCGTACCTTAAACATACACTGCACCCTGCCCTTGAGGCTACCTAGGGCCTACCTTAGGGGTGCCTTACTTGTAAGAAAAGGGAAGGTTTATGCCTGGCAAGTATGTACACTTGCCAAGTCAAATTTACAGTTAAAACTGCACACACAGACACTGCAGTGGCAGGTCAGAGACATGATTACAGAGCTACGTATGTGGGTGGCACAACCAGTGCTGCAGGCCCACTAGTAGCATTTGTTTTACAGCCCCTGGGCTCCTCTAGTGCACAGTACTAGGGACTTACTAATAAATCAAATATGCCAATCATGGATAAACCAATTACATACACATTTTGTAAAGGAGCATTTGCACTTTAGCACTGGTTAGCAGTGGTAAAGTGCCCAGAGTAACAAAAACAGCAAAATCAGAGTCCAGCATCCATCAACAACCTGGGAAACAGAGGCAAAAAGTTAAGGGAGACCACGCCAAGGATGAAAAGTCTAACAGTAAGCATTTCCAAAATCCTGAGCAGAGGATACTTATCAATGACATCAACCTTTCTAGATGCCAACACTGGTGTCAGACATACTGTTTCCTCACGTCTTCAATAATTGCATTACTTTTAAGTCTCTGCAATTCTCAACACATGTCCTCTCTCATAGCCACCAGCACATTACAAACTCTACCACATGTGGGCTTGGCATCTGCAGCCAAGCATATCTTGTGAAGATAGCTCTTCATACACCTCAGCATTTCTTGGAAAATTTGTGGAAACTCCACTTTTACCACTTGTCGAAATGTTTCATCAGATGTCTCATGCACATTTACTTCATGCATCTAAAAATGTTCTTTTAACAGAGTTGGAGGAACACTATTTGGATAAAGCATCAACCCAAATCCCTTTGATGAAACCAGCTTAAAATATTATGCCCCTTCTGTTACATATATACTTTACCAGTAGCATATCTTTGTTTATACTGTATCAAACCTAGTAAATATCCACAGAGTTTGATAGGTTCACCACCATATGCACAAGATCTGAAACATGGCTTAAATAAATTGACTTTGCCTTTCTGTTTGTCATTATAAAACTTCTTGACGAGAATAGTAATCTTTGCCCTAGAGTCAAATAATACCTTAGTTCTTTCGCCATCTACCCATATGTTATCCACAGGGTTGACTTTCTCACTACTGCTGACCTGCAGGACAATTTGCACACACTCAAAATCTGTGTGTTTGTCATTTTCACTAACATCTCCAGGATAACTGTTTTCTTGGCCACAGTGTGCTTTAGAAATGTTTGATACAATGCAATACAATACAATACAATACAATACAATATAATACAATACAATACAATACTATACAATACAGTACAATCACTTTTAATTCACAAACCTTCTCTTTTGATCCTTTTGTTTTGCATATGCTGGCAAAATGTAATTTTTCTTACAGGAACTACATGTAGACATGAGTGCAGGACATGTTGTATCTTTAGCCACATGTCCAGCCTTCCCACATCTATAACATTTCCCAAGAAATTCACTCTTTTTCTCTGTCTTAAGATATTTTTCTTTTCCCTGTTTGTTGAAAATGTTGCTGACTACATGAATACTACTATACTTAGCCCCTTTTATTTTTATAACCTCTACAAATTTAACAGTGTTTAATTTTTTTAGCTACTAATAAAGCTTCATCTACACTCAGATAATCTTTCTGCCAAAGGTCTTGCTGGTATTTTGGTCTATTTCAATGCATGAATTAGTCCCTAATCCTTTCTTCTAACAGAGCTCCAAGTTTAGAAGAGGAGGCAAAATCAGTTGTATAGTTTTCTACTGACTCTCCTTCATTTTGATTTCTCTGTCCAAAATAACACCTCTCCAAAATAGTACTTACTTTTGGGAGTTAATGTTTGTCCAGCTTTTTTATACAGACTTCGTACTCATTACGGTTTAATGTATCCTCATCTGTATTATCCGGAAGATGATCAAATATCCCTTATCCTTTTAAGCCAACGCAATGCAAAACAGAGCTTTTTTTTTCCATCAGAGTTTAAAGATGTACCACGTACCCTTGCATACATTTCAAAGAGGTTTTCCGGGTCAGTACCCCAGTTGTTGTTGGAAAAAATGCAAGAGCCGTTATATTTTGCATATTACAGTTAAGCTATTACACCTTGAAATACCTGGACTATAGAACAACGTAATGCACTGCATAAGTCAAGAAAACACAGTCCAGTACAAGCAAATGATAGTAAACCAAAGTCCAAGTAAAATGACACCAAACACCGGCACCTGTGGGGTGGGCCCGAAATACCCCTGAAAAGAAAAAATGTTGTTAATACAACACTTGGGCCCTCATTTTGAACATGGCGGATTAGCCCGCCGACGACCATGCTGACGGTCGACGGAAGTCCGCCAGTGGCGGCAGCAGGCATCCCGCCATATTCTGACGCATGGAGCCTCACCGCCATTGATGCAGCTGGTACATGCTGGCTGTCGGTGGCGGGGTTGGATGCTGCTCCACCCTCACTGCCATATCAGTCCAGACACCGCCACACCTATAATAATGCAGTCATAGGTGTGGCGGTGTATGGAGGCGCGGCGATGTCGGCGGAGCAGCATCCTAGGAGCCCGTTCCCTCCTGGAACAGCACCACAGAACAGGTAAGTGCTGCCCGAGAGGGAAGGGGGGAGGGGGGTTTGAGTGTGTGTGTTGAGTGAGTGGGTGTGTGCATGGGGGTGTGTGTGTGTTTGTGAAGTGGGGATGTGTGTCTGCGTGTATGAATGCGTGTGTGCATGTTGGAATATGGGTGGATGTGGATGTGGGGGGTTGGAGTTTGGGGGGACTTGTATGGAGGTGGGGGTGGGGGATTGTGAGGGGGGTTTGGGGAGGGCCTACAGGGAGATTGGAGGGAGGAGGGATGGGGGGGGTGGTTTTCAGGGTTCGGTTCTAGGGGCTTGGGTGGTGTGGCAAGGGGGGGCCTGGCGTGTCACATACAGATGAATGAGAATTCCTGTCACCTGTATGCTTTCTGCCAGGGATTACCTGGCGGGGTATCCTGCCAGGAAATCCCTGGTGGAAATGGGAACATTATCCCACCGCTGGTCTGGCCTCCAGCGCCGGGTCGAAAGTGCCTACCGTCGGCCCGGCAGTCGATTCTGGACTGGCAGTGGGTAGTAGTGAACTGGCTTCTTTTCAGCCAGTTCACTACTGTGTTCATCATGTGGCGGTCTGAACCGTCATGCTGTTTGTGGTAATGACTGCCACCGCCGGCGGGGCGGTCATTACCGCTATGTTTGTAATGAGGGCCTTAAAGCTTTCCAACTTGGTTTTGCAGGCCTCTACCCATCAGCAGGCCTCATATGTAAGACAAAGGGGGTCATTCCGACCCCGGCGGGCGGCGGGCGCCGCCCGCATGGCGGAAACCGCCCAAACACTGCACCGCGGTCAAATGACCGCGGCGGTGATCACAACTTTCCCGCTGGGCCGGCGGGCGATCTCAAGCAGATCGCCCAGCGGGAAAGCCCCAGCAAAGATGAAGCCGGCTCCGAATGGAGCCGGCGGATTTGCTGGGGTGCGACGGGTGCAGTGGCACCCATCACGATTTTCAGTGTCTGCTTTGCAGACACTGAAAATCTTAATGGGGCCCTGTTATGGGGCCCCTGCAGTGCCCATGCCAGTGGCATGGGCACTGCAGGGGCCCCCAGGGGCCCCACGACACCCGTTCCCGCCAGCCTCTTCCTGGCAGTGTAAACCGCCAGGAACAGGCTGGCGGGAAGGGGGTCGGAATCCCCATGGCGGCGCTGCATGCAGCGCCGCCATGGAGGATTCCCTGGGGCAGGGGAAAACCGGCGGAAAACCGGCGGAAAACCAGCGGGAAACCGCCGGTTCCCCTTTTCTGACAGCGGCTTTACCGCTGCGGTCAGAATTGCCCTGGAAGCACCGCCAGCCTGTTGGCGGTGCTTCCTCTGCCCTCTGCCCTGGCGGTTACAAATCGCCAGGGTCAGAATGAGGGCCAAAATCCTCTCAAAGATGAGGCATGAAAGACAAGTCTAATCAATATTATGAAACATGCCCACCAGTAAACACTGTGAAAGATGCTCCAGAACTACTGTGGTCCTTCATGGTTTACCGTGCATATGCCACCAAAGGCTCCGTAGCATTGCACCTACATCACAATGAAAGTCAAACATCAAAATCCTACACTGCAGCACTATGATGAGAGAGAAGCAGCACTGTTGAAGACCCTACACTGCAGCGCTGTGGTGAGAGAAGAACTGCTGGTGAGAGAAGAGCCACGCTAATCAGAGGTGAGATGTCTGATCAGGTCAATGCCCTCATCGTCGCAAGAAGAAACAAAAACTTGAGGAAAAATGTGAGAAGGTCTGATCAGGCTGATGTCTTCACTGTCGCCTGAGGAAACACAAGCTCAACTAAGTGCTTAAGTGAGGCTAGCTCGCAGTTTCTCGTGCACCAAACTCTTGGTATTGTCCTATGAGGGCAGTTGACAGGCTCGCAGTACTCTCTTAATTAACAGTCCTTTTAAAGGAGAAACAACAACATAAACTTAAAGAACTTTATATGCTTATGCAGAAGGCCGAAGAGCTGTTCCTCTCATGGCAACATTTCCTCAATGTGTCAGATCAAAAATCTCAATGCTCAGCTCCACCATAACCTTGTTACCAAGCAGGAGAAACAGCATGCACTCTCAAACATATTTACAATTTAATTTAATTCCAGTTAACTTCCCTTCCGGTGGTAGCAGAGCAACTTCATAATTCAGTCAAATGAAATAATTACTACCAAAATAGAAGGTTGAACGGTGCCAGGTAAACTCCTTAGATGAAAGCGGTTGTACTCAATCTTTGGGGTGTTGAGGCCTCGTCACCAGTGTAAACAAAAGGGCTTTTGTAGAGTAGAAAAGGAAACACTGAGTTGAAATAAGAGAGGTTTATTCTCCACATAAAAGGTCCCATCGAGCCCCTCCAACTGCTGTCCAGCTCTCCCTCTTTCAGCAGCCTCTCTACATTCCATGCTGACCTAGTCAATTCCAAAGCCTGTTAGAACTCATGGTTTAGCAGAACTAAATTGGTTAGGGATTTTTCTTGTTTTGGTCTCACCTTATTACTTCTTGTGTGCTGCATACATATTTACACATTGTCTCTATGTTAAGCCTGACTGCTTTTCTTTGAAGATACTAGAGGGTTAACACAGGTTAATTTAGTGACTTTTGTGGTTCACCCTGACAAGGATTGTGGTTGCAGCTTGAGAGTCGCTTTTACTGCTTCAACCAATTACTAAATTTCTTAGAATACCTGCATCAATTATTGTACAGTGGCAGGCCTCTATCAATTTTATAGCAAGGCACGGAGGCCAATTTTATGCACTACTCCTTTATTGCCTTCATACACCGCAGCAACATGAACTTAGAATCAGAATAAAACTTCATTAAAACTCTAGAACTCTTTAGAACATGCATAATCCCTTAGAACATCCAGCCATCTTCCTTCTTTTGTTGCTGCTTATACAAAGATAAGAACTATTTTAGTTACTTCTTAGGTGAATGCGAATATATGTTTTAAAATGTTAGATAAATATCATAAAGGGGCTAAGACCTTTGATGCTATGGTTTGAAATTGTGGTTAGTTCTGCTTAACTGTTATATAAATTATTTTCTAAACTTATGAACAAGCAGTGCTATTTCAGAGAATGGTTTCGAAAACCGATGGATGGTCTTACAACGTGGATGTCATATGTTCAGGGAAAGCTATTTTTAATTGATTTTATTTGAAGGAGAAAGAAACAAAACATTTTAAGTCTTGTTTATATTGAGTTGTATGTTTGACAATGTGAGGTCATGAGGTTAAAAGGTAAAAAAAAATCAGGTTGCATAGCAAAGGAGGACAGTTGCTTGTGGGTGAATGGATAGAAGGAAAGTGATCAGTTTATCGTATGCAGCTGTGGTGACCACTGGATTTTTCATATAAATACACTTACAAGTAAATATCGCAGGAGAGGGAGCACGAGGACAGAGCTCAATCAGAACGAGCAAAGAGTGGTAGCGCAAAAAAGGAATGTGCGAAGTCAGAGCAAGATCGGTACATGAAAGAGCTCAAGTGCGAGTCACTGAGATCAGTGCGACTTGAGAAAACAATTGAAGTTCTTTTGACAGGTTGAAGCCGACGCACACAACGCCATCTTTTAAGTCTGGGCCTACCAAGAGTAAAAGAATTGTAGATTTAAGCCGCCACATTTTGGGAAGATGACTTATGTGGTAGTTACCTGTCTTAGCACATGAATTTTGAAGAGAATTGAACATTTTACTATGGAGCAGGATAAAGGAAATGCTTTTGAGGAGAAAATGAAGGAGTATATGGAAAAATTGCTTGGTGATTTGGCAGAAAGACTGGATAGGAGAATAGATACTAGTGCGGATAGGCATTTACAGGAAAAAATGGATGTAAAAAATATAGAGGAAGAGAAATTTTGGTCAACTGGAGAGGTAGAACCAATAGCTGGTGGTTCAAAAGATGATAGGTCCAAAAGAATTTAAAAAAGAAAGCATGCAGAGGTGCTTAAAGAAAACAGAGGATCTGGGTGTAAGGTGTTGAATACAGGTAGTGTTATAAAGGCAAAGGGAGATGCTATAAGGCAAAAGAGAAGAGTCATAATGTTGTGGCATGTGATGAGTCATCTTCAAGTAGAGATGTAGAGTTGACATGCTTGTCGATCTCAATAAGACAGAGGATGAGAGTTTTAAAAGTAAAAAAAAGAAAATTGGGACAAAAGAGAATAACATTGTAATTGGGTGATTTTGTTGACCCGCAAGGAGAGGAAATGTTCAATCCTCTATTGATACAACACCCTAGTGGACACCAGCAGAACATGTAGCTCAATATGTTTCATAATGGATATGCAGAGAAATCCCTAAGGAGGTTCTGACAAGGCTACTTTCCAAGTGTCCGAGACTCATCCTGCAATTGAAATTAGCCTATACCACAGAATTGGACCCAAAAATGTTGAGCTTCCTCACCAAAATGGGCAGAGACCCAAGTAAAGGGTTAGATAAAGTCCTAAAAGGGTGCCAGGATAGGGTTTTGGACATTTTAGATCCATTGAACAAAGTATTCGGTTTGTGCGAGGAGGCACATACCAATAATACAGGGCTGGATATATTTGAGCTTTGACAATGGATTCAGAGAGTCATTTGTTTATTGGGGAATATTAATGTGGCCTTGTGCATGGAAAGGCGCAAGAGCATCCTCATGAATATAGACCTGAAATTAGCGGAATTGGCAAGCAAAGATATTAAGGGGATGTTGTTTGGCGAAGAGTTCGTCAAGGACATGTCCAGATATGTCTGCACTTTTAATTATTTGCAGAAGGTATAAAAGGACATACGCAAGGTTTTTGGCGGGGCCAGGAGAATGAGACGTCAACTCCCTGGTCCAATGGTTATTGGTATAGGAGAGAGTATGGAGGATTTCATCCCAAAAGACAGAGCAAGAGAATGTGCGGGTCAAGGAGTGAGAGAAGAACAAAAGGTGGAGCAGGTGAGGTAAAAACAAAAAAAAATATGTACCCCTGTAGAACTGGGCGGCAGACCAGCTCAGTTTGTTACGAGATGGAGAAAAATTACACAAGATCCTTGGGTGATAAGGACAAATCAGGGGCATCATATAGACTTTGTAGGCGATCTAGTGCAGGAATGTTGTCCAAGGCTAATACGATTTTCAAAGGAACAGGAGGGATTGGTATCTCAAGAGGTGGACGCCCTTTTCAAGAAAGGAGCCACAGAAAGGGCAGAACAGAGTCCAACATGTTTTGTAAGCAAGATATTTCCTTAATTGAGAAAAGGGTCAAAGGGATGAGACTGGTGATAAATCTGAGAGATTTAAACGATTGGGTGTGCTACAATCATCTCAAAATGGAAGAAAGACACATTTTGAGAGACTTACTGAGGAAAGGGGAATGGTTAACAAGGCTGATTTTGAAAGATGCTTATGTAACAATGCCAGTGTGTGTAGAGCACAGAAATTACTTTCAGTTCAGGTGGAAAGGGAAGCAATGGAGATTCAAAAGCCTGCCATTCGTGCTGACATCAGCTCCATGGTGTTTTATGAAGGTCCTGAGACCTGTGTTGACATGGTGGAGATCAAGAGAGGTACAAATGATAGTGCATTTAGACTATGTATTAATCTTGGCAAAAAAAAAGAGGGTGTTAGTAGCAGGTCAGATAGAACTTGCTGTGAGGATGTTGGAGGGTCTAGGATTTGTGGTAATCAAGGAGAAGTCTTGTTTTATACCAGGGCAGGGGATTAAGGCCTTCATTATGACTTTTGCGGTCTTTTTCAAAGACCGCCGAAGCTGCTGCAGCCAACAGACCGCCAGTGCTGGCGATCTGCGGACTGCCATATTTGGAGTCGTTGGAGGACTTCTGTCCATTAATGGGTGGAAATCTGACTCCAGCGGCCTGACTAGCGGAGTTGAAGAGGCGGGTGCATCGCCAGCCCTGCCACGCCAGCAAGACTGCCCACCGTATTACGAGCCATCATACGGCTTGGCGGAGCCTTGCTGGCGTGGTGGTGCTGGCGGTGAAAACTGCCAGGACCCATCCCATCCCGGACGACCAGCTTGCCGGAAAAGATAAGGTGATCGCCCGAAAGGGGGGGTTGGGGAGTGTTGGGTGCATGCGTGTGGTGTGTGCGTGTAAGTGGGCAAATGTGGGTGTCTGAGTGCGTGTTTGTAAGCGAGTGAGTGGGGGAGGATGTGTGCAAGTGTGCGGATGACGGGGGTGTCCAAGTATGGATATGCGGAAGGGGAAGTGTGTGAATGTATGCATGCGTGGAGGGAGTGTACATCAATGTGGAGGGGGTAGAGGTGTGAATGATTGTGGATGGGGTACACATGTGAGCGATTGTATGTGGATGGGGTGAGTGAGTGTTTGTAGATTGGGAGGTGTGGGTGTTTGTGGGTGCGTGTGTGCGTGTGCTTGTGTTTGTGTTAGTGGACAGGGAGTGTATGTATGCAGTGCAGGGGGGGGTGAATGTGTGCAGAGGGCGGTGCATATGTGTGAGTGGGGGTGTGTGCATGCCAGTGTGATACCGGGTGTGGGCGTTTGGACGGATGTGTATTGTGGGGGTGTTTGAAGTGTGTGGACGGGTGGAGGGTGTATGGAAGTGTGGGGACATGTGTGCATGTGTGTGTCGGCGATAGGAATGAGGATTCCTGTCTCCAGGTGTGTTTCCGCTAGGGTTTTCGTGGCGGGGTGACCGCCATGGAAAGCCTGGCGTCTGCAACCTTGTAATCCGGCCGGCACGCTGAGGCCTGCCAATGGGCTGGAGGTGCTCACTGCCTGCCGCGTCGGTGCGACCGCACCGGCGGGTCAGGCAGCGTTGTGGAGGTTTGACTGTGCCAAACCCCACAACTTTTAATGCGGCGGTCTTTACTGCCGGCTCTGCGGTGGTAAGACCGCCACAGCGAGGCTGGCGGTTTGATGACCACCAGCCTCGTAATGAGGGCCTAATTTTTTAGGTTTTCAGATACAGACCTTGGATGGTGTGTTGAAGTTACCTGTGGAGAAAGTGAAAATGATATGCAAGGAGTTGAAGAGAGTGAAGTAGTCAGTTCAAATTTCTTTCCATCAGATAGTGAGATTGTTGGGACTTTTACCAGCGTCAATACAGGTAATTTTTCTGGCACCCTTGCATTACAAAGCTCTTCAAAGATTGAAAGGGTACCATTTACGTTTGGGAGCCAAATACTCACAAAAGATAGAGATGAGGCAAGAGGAAATGCAGGAGGTGAACTGGTGGTTAATGAACATGGAGGCATGGAACGAAAGAGCCATTTTTGGGAAGGTCCCAGATATGGTGATAGAATCAGATGCAAGTCTGTACGGATGGGGGCAAGGTGTGGATCGGTAACAACAAGAGGCTGTTGATCAGAGAAAGAGAGGAAGATGCTTATCAATTGTTTGGAATTACTGGCAGGGTAATTCGCAGTATGGAGTTTTGGAAAGAATCAGGAGAAGTGTTGTGTACTGTTGGAAATTGACAGTGTTTCAGCAGTCCATTATGTCAACAAGTTGGGAGGCCCACAATCAAAGGGATTAGTGGAGTTGGCAAAGGAGTTCTGGAGTTACTGTTTGGACAAGGAGATTATGGTACAGGCTCAGCATATTCCGGGTAAGAGCAATGAAGAAGTGGATTGGAATTCGAGGAATTTAAAGGATGCAAGCAATCGGAGGTTGAACAAACAGGTGTTTTTGAGTCTGGAAAAGAGATGGGATCCATTAGAGGTGGATCTATTTGCAGACAGGTTGAATGCACAGCTGAAGATGTTTTACAGTCGGAGACCAGAGGGGATAGATGCTTTCCTTCAGGACTGGGGGAAAGGGAGGTTGTATGTGTTGTCTCCATTTTCAGTGATTCACAGATTGCTCATGAAGGTGAGGAAAGAGAAGGTGGAGTTTGTGTTAATAATTCCATTTTGGCAATGACTGGTGTGGTTCCCGGATGTGATGAACTTATGGTTAGAAGATCCGGTGTTATTACCCAGCTTTCCAGAATTACTATTAGATGCCCAGGGAAATTATCAAGAGTTGGTTACAGGAGGTCAGTTGGTTCTGATGGGATGGTTGATTTGAGGGTAATATGGCAGGTGGCTGGGCTATTGGAAGAGGCTTCAGGGCTTATAAAGGAATCATGGGCACCAGGAACATCGAAGGTGTACAGGGTGGCATGGCAAGATGCTCTAGTCATTGTGCTGTAAGGACTTTGGATCCTGTTTCCACACCTGTGGCAAAAGTGGTAATCATTTCTCTGAATTGTTTAAGAAAGGTTTAGTGAACAACTCAGTGAACCTAAGCCGGTCAGCAATTTCAGCTCGCAACAATTGGTGAATGGAATTCCAATTGGTAAACACTCTTCAGTTAAAAGAATGTTAAAAGGGGTCCGATTGGAGGTTCCCCCTAAGGCGAAGTATACATCTTCATGGGATGTGTTGCAGGTGTTTAAGAAAGTAGAAAGTTGGTAAAGCAATGAGTTGATATCATTGAAGTTGTTGTAATGGAAAATGGCGATATTGTTGTGTTTGGTAACCTTCCGGAGAGTTTCGGACATAAGAGCTTTTGATGTGACTGCAGAAGTTTTCACCCTCAGGGTGTATGTTCTGAGTTACAAAAATGCACCAAAACGATGTCTATAATAATTTTCCAACCCTAGAACCATAGAATGGAAGGGCATGATCTGATGTGTATGGTACGATGTCTGAAACAGTATGAGGAAAGGACTGCAGTTTTCAGAGAGCAAGGATGTTCACAGTTGCTAACTTCTTATAGGCAGCCTTTCAAAGCATTAACTACACTTACTTTGGCAAGGTGGGTAAAGGAAGTAACGAAGTTTGCCGGAGTTGATGTCAGAGTATTTGAGGCGCATTCGACAAGAAGAGCGATGGCAAACAAAGCTTTCGTATTTGGTGTTAGCTACATAGTATTATGATTGGTCAAGTGAGTCAACGTTTAAACGTTTCTACTTTAAACCTGTGGAAAATGCTGTACTGAGGGTAATGGATAAGCTTTAAACATGCATAATATTGGCTTCTGTGCCTTGCCATAAAATGCAGTTTTTTTTATACAGTTTTACAGGAAGAAAATCATGATTTTATTAAAGACATAGGGGGTCGTGAACGACGGAAAGCACCGCCAACAGGCTGGCGGTGCTTTCCTGCCCATTCTACTGCCGCGGTCAGAAAAGGGGATCCAGCGGTTTCCCGCCGGATTTCCCCTGGCTGGGATGAACCTCCATGGCGGCGCTGCAAGCAGCGCCGCCATGGGGATTCCGACCCCCTTCCCGCCAGCCTGTTTCTGGCGGTTTTTACCGCCAGGAACAGGATGGTGGGAACGGGTGTCGTGGGGCCCCCTAACAGGGCCCCAGCATGATTTTCACTGTCTGCATAGCAGACAGTGAAAATCGCGACGGGTGCAACTGCACCCGTCGCACCCCTGCAACACCGCCGGCTCCATTCGGAGACGGTTTCTGTGTTACAGGGCCTTTCCCGCTGGGCCGGCGGGCGCTCCCTTGGCGGGCGCCCGCCGGCCCAGCGGGAAAGTCTGAATGGCCCCCGCGGTCTTTTGACCGCGGATCGGCCAAGTGGCGGCATCAGTTTGGCGGGCGGCAACCGCCGCCCGCCAAACTTGGAATGACCACCATAGAGGCTAATATTATCCCTCCCATTTTTTTTGTGCCCAACCATTTTGATGTGTTTAATTTATTTATTGTTTTTTCCAGGACAGAACTGAGGGGAACACATCGGAGAGGAGTTTTGCAACGTAGAAAAGGAGTGTGGATTACAATGGATGAAGGTGATGTTTTTTGAGTTTTGGACTTTTTTGATTTGCAGTGAAAAAGGAAGGAAGATGGCTGCGTGTTCTAAGATATTGTGCATATTCTGAAGAGTTCTAGAGTTTTCATTTAGTTCTAGTCTAATTCTAAGTTCTTTGTTGCTGTTGTGTATGAGGGCAATAAAGGAGTAGTGCATAATATTAGTCTCTTGCCTTTTTATAAACCCATGATTTTCTTCCCATTAAAACTGTGAAAGATCTGCATTATTGTTCTGAGAATCATAGCTCTGTCAGCTATTTACAAATAATAATGCCTCTATCAGTTTCTTTACAGGGAATGATGGTTCTATCATTTATTGCACAGTGAATTGTGCCCCTGTCATGTATTGTTCTGAGAATTGTACCTCTGTCAGTTATTGTACAGAAAATCATTGTCACACATTTTTCAATTATTATACATACATTCATTCATCAGTTATTTTTTATAGAAGCATTTTGATTTTTTTTTAGGTTTTATTTATTTGAATATTATGGGGGTCATTACGACCTCGGCGGTCTTTTCAAAAGACCGCCGAGGCCGCGGGAGACAGAATACCGCCATTGCCGGCGGTATTCATGTCTCCCTATTATGACATTTCCGCTGGGCCAGCGGACGGTGACAGTGTTACCGTTCGCTGGCCCAGCGGAAATGTCACATCAACATTGCAGCCGGCTCGTAATAGAGCCGGCGGCAATGCTGATGTGCAGCGGGTGCAGTAGCACCCGTCGCGCATTTCACTGCCCGGAATTCGGGCAGTGAAATGCGCGACGGGGCTATGTCTGGGGGCCCCTGCACTGCCCATGCCAAGTGCATGGGCAGTGCAGGGGCCCCCAGGGGCACCCCAAGTCCCCTTACCGCTGGCCTTTCAATGGCGGTGTGTACCGCCACGGACAGGCCGGCGGTCAGGGACTCATAATCCCCAGGGCAGCGGTGCTTGCACCGCTGCCCTGGGGATTATGACCGCCAGGCGGAATCCTGGCGGAATAATGGAGGGGCTGGCGGTATTGCCGTGGCAATTCCACCACGGTCATAATTTCTGGTGTTACCGCCAACATACCGCCGGCCGCCAGGGTCGTAATGACCCCCTATGTTATTGGTAGTTTATTTTTTCTATTTGCAAATATTTTTAGTAAAGTTCATATTTTATGAGTTTGGGTGGGAAGAATTTTAAAGTACATAAATTCTGATATCTTATAAATTGCTAATTTGTTTATTAATTTATGATTGGCTGATTAGATGAATATGTAACATTGAGTGTATTTTAATGTACTTTTAACGTATTACAGTTAATGCAAAGCAAACCCATTTCCATCATACATCTGCACAGGAAGCAACATCACTGTATTTCTCATCACCCATCTGCACAGAAAGGGCCATATGTACGAACACTTTTTCCCATAGACACGGAATGGGTAAAAACCTTTGATACATCTGGCCCAAAGTGACATCATTGGATTTCACATCATCCATCTGCACAGGGAATAACATCACTGGTTTCCTGTCAAAACTGTCTTTAAAAGAAGAAGCCAAGTAAGACAACTCTTTTCCATCATCCATCTGCACAGGAAGTGACATCACTGTGTTTTCTAAGTTCCATCAGCACAGGAACTGACATCACTAGATTTTACATCCTCCATCTGCACAGGAAGTGCCATCCCTCCTACGACCTACTTAATGGCAGCCACAGTGCAGATGCGCAGGGAACAAGTGTAGCGGGGTGCCAAAGACCCAATGTACACAATCCCATCTGTGCCCGTCCACAGCTGGACAGCATCTAGCTCCAGGAAAGCTGCTCCTACCTCCTCCCACCTCTATTCAGCTGCAATCCTCCATGCTTTCAACACTGGCTGCTGCTCCTCAAGCAGCTGCCAATCCATACCACACAACACCACACTTCCTGCAGGTTTATATGTACGTACCTATATATATATATATATATATATACTCATTGAACCTGCACTGACAGCACCCAACAACCTTTTCTCTCACAATCACACAGTCCTGCAACCACAGACACAACATTCTGCAATGAAATGCTTGCTCAACACCCACTCACTCTTCATACACACCACAGAGATCTAGGGCCTCTTGCATGACAACACCCTGGACTTACTTTTCCTCACAGAAACCTGGCTGAACCCCGCACCAGCACCTGATATCAACACAGCCATCACCACTGGCTACAAGATCGTCAGGCAAGACAGATCTTATAAGCCCGGAGGCAGAATTGCCATCATCCACAAAAACGCCATCAGCTGCATCACCTCCAAGGACACATTCTCCCCAATATGGAACACCTGTCATTCAATCTCCACATCAAAGCCAAAGTCACCATACAAAGCACTCCCATCTATAGACCACCAGGACTGCACACCAATTTCACCAACACCAATTTTCACAGAAAAAAACATTTCGGGCTGCCCCTTTTTCTTGGCCCTCGCTTCACAGATCACCCAGAAACTTACCAAGAAGAAGCTGAGGTGGATGAACTTTTTTTCTAAAGTTTAGTGAAGATTCATCAAATGGCTCCAAAGTTATTAGCAAACCAAACATGTGTTCTTCCAATGGGATCTGTGACCTAACTATAACTACATTGCGGGAACCGCCACTGTGTAATATATTTACATATAGGGTATGTCCTCTTTTTTTAGTATCTTGTTTTTTCTGTTACTTCTCCTACTACCATGCCTCCAACTGCAATCTTCCCTAAACAACATGAATTCTGCTTTATTTTTTCTTTTAAAGTGTTCTTTGCTTTGCTAATAGACCTAGCACTGGGCCCAAAGAGGAGGCCGGATAAATGAAGTGTGGGCATGGACCTGACCTAGCCCCACCCTAATGATGACACTGTTTTTAAGTTCAGATAGTAAACATTGCTAGTGCAGCACACGCAGTCACACTACACATCCAGTTCCCTCAGACGTTTTCTGCTTGAACTAATTCTACCGTGAGTGAAATTTCACAAACTCTGCAAGTGGACCTCCACCACGGTGAGCCCCACCGCAGAAATTGTACAAAATACAGATCATATTTTGCATACAAAATAAAAACAGTGCTACATCTGGCAGGGTCAGATTGGGATCACAATGAGGCATGGGCACTCCCAAAAAAGTGGCCCACATTTCTGAATAGGTATTATTATTATTTTTTGTTTTATATAGTGTGACCTTCGCCCAAAGGCATTAGAGCAATTTATGTGAGCGCCTGTTACGTTGCACAAGATGATTTTTTTTTCTTTTAATTTTAGGCAAGAAGATTAAGGGTCAGATTTAAATCTTGGTGGTTTTACTGCCAAACCACGGCAGCGGTGGACCCGAGAAGACTGTCAAGCCAACGGTGTTCTGCCCACCTTATTAAGATGTTACAGTCCTGCAGGTGGTGTACTGGATGCAGTTTTCAGGTGGAGGGAGGACATTGTGAGACCCAATGGACATCGGACAATGGCAGTGGCTGTAGAATACAGGTAAGTCACACGCACAAACTGTACCTTTGTCTTATGTTTCCCCCTGCATCATGCACAACACAATACACCACACACACGCTATTATCTATTACCACTCCACCACAACACTACACTTACATGCTGCAAGCACACATTGCCATACATCCATGACACAACATGCACACACTATTGATGTGGCACCCACACACAACACAACCACAATAATCTACACAACTAAACACTCACCTGAATGCTGCACACAGCAACACAACACAATATACACAACAACGTCAATGCCATATGCAAGTCTCACACATACTGACAAAAGCACAGCACCCACTCCAGCTCCCTCCATCTCAACCAGCCAATCCCTTTGTACACACACATTCACGTACTCACAAACACACATAGCTCAAAGCACAACATGACAGGTACTGGTACCTTTGCGAGGTGCTCACAAGGACACAGTTGACAGGTGTGATTGTACCATCATTGTGGTAACAGCATTCATTTGCCAATGAATACTGACACCAAAATGACATATGTGTATGTGTGCAGTACGTGTTGTGTACAAGTGTCCCCATCCATGTCCAACCCACTCGTGTCCCTGACATATGCATGTCACAGTAATATAAAAACATTACTGTGACATGTATATGTCTGCAGTGGTCCCGAGCGCATGTGCAACAAACCCCCAATACACAGCCAATGCGGGTTCCATACCTTCGTGTCCAGCGGGGGGAGGGGGTTGTGTATTCTTCGTGGTCCAATGGCAGCAGCGATGGAGCGTGTTGTCCAGGCGTGTCCTGCTGGTAACGGAAGTCCTATGGCGCAGTGGCGCCAGATGGGAATCCTTAGCGGAGTCGCCAGGACTCGGGTGAGTTATTGTCTATGGGACAGCCAACATCTAAATCGGGCGGTGGACCACCAAGCCGGCGGACGGGGTTCCTGTCAAAAAAGTGGCAGCGGACCCGTTACCGCCAACATCTAAATCAGTCCCTAAGTGATTTGCCCTGAAACACAGGATACTGAGCTGATGCCGGAACTCAAACCTGGTTTCCCAATTTCAGAGTCGGTTAAGGGTACATCGGCTCCAATCAACTGCGATAATTGATACCTGGCAGGCAAAGGAGAACAAGAGAGACTAATTTATCCCCCCTATTCCCTGGAGGGGAGGGAAATACAAAGAACCTGAGGAGCTTTCTCACTGGCCCTCATCAGTTCCCAACCATCCTAACTCTCCAGTCCTCCTACCCCAGTCCTCCTCGAAGCGAGTGCAAATTGATTTCTATTAGCAGCTACTTGAGGCCTCTCTCGCACCTGGAGCAACCCAGGAGGCAGGCACACCTCAAGCTGTGACAGAAGGAGCAGTCCATTGTCACTCTGCCTCTGACAAGTAGCCTGACGTAGGTCAAGCTCAGTATATGTATTAACACGCTGTAACAACAGCCTTTCACATTGTGCACTCGCTGTGGAGATGGAACGTGGACTGCTTAGTCCACCAAAAAATGGCCCACCAACTGGCTTTGGACACAGGGTCATCGGCCCAAGGCCGATTGCTCACCTTGCCAATCCGAGCCTGACCTCTGGTACGAATCTGAGAAACAACGATGCCACCAAAAAATTAGTGGTATGAAATCTATAGTCTTTCTTTGAATCTTTTTTTAACAAAACAATGTTTCCCACTTTAAAATAACATTGCATCAATTATGAAGCTGAGTGGCTTGAATTCAGAAAATTCGAAATCTCACAATTGCAATAGCCTGACGTCATCATGCCACCAAATAACACATTGATATAATTACTAGAATTTTTTTAAGCAGCAATATTGATAATAGTTTAATTTCCTTAGATCTGCATGCAGTAAGTTAGCTATGTGTCACTTTGGCACCTGAGTTGTCAGAGTTATGTGTTTAGTGTGACCACAATTTTAAAGCCAAAAACCGGACATTTCCTAAAAATAGAAAAAGGGCTACAATTTTACTACAACTGAGCGCACAGAATGACAGCGCTCATCAGCAAAGGTTTACAGCAGGGGCACTAAGAACATAAATAAAATGCAATTTTTAAAGCCAGTATCATGCCTGTTAATTAAATTGCTTTCGTTTAACATTTGCTAGCTGTCCCTGCTTTGGGAAACATTAAAAGGCAACAGCTCCCACCGTTTTGGGTCGATCCTCAATAAGAAACCGGGACATGAGATCAATTTCCCGAAATCTTTCGGATCAGCTGGTAGAAAACCGGGACTGTCCCGGCAAATCCGGCACAGCTGGTTACCCTGCTGTGTTGCTCGTCAAGGCACTGGTTCAGAGCTCGTTAATTCGGCGACCTAGCTAGCATTGGCTAAGTATAAATCCGTGACAAGTAATATCCAGGCTATTAGCAGGATACCTTGCTCTATTCTGTAACAGCTTTTGTTTCAAGTCTACCCGTTTTGTCCACACACACAAAAAATCAGGTGCTTAGGTTTCTATTTTCAAAGGTGATTGCCACGGGCCTGTTTAACTGCCTCGAGCCCTCTGCACCTGTGCACCACCGTTAGGCTCGCTGTTTGGCTGGTGTAATCATTTTGACCCCTACCAGTCCAGCAGCAATCAGCTTAGAGAGAAGAAGGGCCAGTCGCACACAAGGAAAGCAGGGTTTAGGTCCGTGTGACCTTTGATAGAAGGCGCCGAGCTGGAAAAACACGAAGTGACCCGCGGTAATCTTCTCAGAAGGGCTTCTCCTGCAGTAAGGTGGCTGTAAAAATAGAGCGTGAACTTTTAAGCGGTTTAATGCAATCATCTTGCTTGACTTGCCACGTGGGCTGACTTCAGTGGGTCGAGGCTGCATGCCGTCAACCTTCGAGTAGCCTAGGAATGCTTCCGTGTCACATTGACCCTTTCCCCCCCAAGAAGCACCCATTTTCCTTAATACATTACAGGGCGCAGAAACCACGGATATTGCGCTGTAACTGGTGGCTTTAGACGTTTTTTTCCGAGAGCCGCAGCTTCACATGCAATAATGTTTTATGCGTAAACAGTTAGGCGCAGCGGTAGAAAAGCTTTAACTTATAGGCTTGGGGGATGAATGACTTGTTGAGAAAATGGGAGACTCCCTAACATGTCATTCTTTCACTCTGATATTCCGGCAGGGCTGTGGAATTGTCAGACACATTTTAGGCCTGAATTCAAACCGGTTTTGGATATCCCTTGGGACACACCGCTGGGCCCTTCAGTTACGTAGCAGTGTCGCCCTTGGTCCTAACATAAGCAACGAAAATTGGCTTCTATCCCTGTGGTAGTTAAAAAATAACTTTAATTGAGGTATAAAGGACCCGTACGACCAGTGGGCTCTGGTGCCACAGTACCTGCTGCACTCATCATATGTTTGTAATTGGAGTCCTAGATATATGAATGACTTCCCCACTCCTACTGCCTTAACCGAATAGGAACGCCTAAAATGCCGGGTAACAACCGGCCCATTTTGGTGGTGATGACTGAGTGACTGCATTCGCTGTCCTTACTGTCAATAAGTGCCACCCGTGTTTTAGTGATTTTGCTTCAAAGAATGCCGAGCATAATTTCATGATCTGAAGGTAGTGTGATATTAACATATCCCTCATTAAGGGGCGTAGATATCAACAGTGCAGTCGGTACAGTAGCACCAGGGTTCAAGGTTCTGAGGGTCCATTGTACCCCATCTATAGCTGTTTTTTTACTACCACCCTAAGGATTGCGAGGGGGAGGGATTATTTTCCTTGTTTGCATTGGGGCTTACAGCACCCGTGTTGCTCCACTGCCCTATAGCACTACAGATGCTTCTCAACTGTGTAGTTTTTGAAAGCTTAACATTTCTAGAGACTAGTTCAACTAAGGACCGTGTGTCTTTGTTGCAAAACATAAACGTACGGTCAGATTTACTATACTTTTGCAGTGCAATCGTCAGCCTTGATCACCTCAGCCATGCTAAAGTTTTTTTGCTGTGACACAACCACATGGGAAAAAGGCTTTTTAGTGGTGTGCAACAGGGCCATGGGTGCTAATGCATACAAGGAAAAATGGACCCCCTGATGGTTGGGTTGGTAGTAAAATACAGCAATAATTTTACCCATCATAGTAAATCTGCTTATTTTAAGACCCAGAGACAGTGGATTCTCCTGTCTATCCGTGTCCTGCGGTAGCTAATGTTCCACTAGCTGTACCCAGTCACCATGATTTCAAAACTGATTGCACAGTCTCTCTAGTCCTTACTGATCCTGAGTAATCTCCATTTGAAGGCATTGTAAGACACCAACCCTAAATCCCAGTTCCCAGTCCCACCTTGTGAATTCGGAATACTGTATGGGATTACGTGCTGAAACTCCTGACCATGACTGGTTAGCTCTATTCCTGTTGAATATCCTTTTGGATGGATACCATTCAGGTACCTGCTCCCACCTTCACTAATGTGACACCATACAAGTGGTATAAATCACTATAAACTGCAAAACTAGTTGAGACCCTAACTTGTCTCCCCTTCGAACAGTGTCCCTTTTGGATACTGAAAACATGAGCCTAGTTACATCTTTTAACTGGGCACCAAAACAGTGTGGTAAGTGGAATGTGACCCAGTTCCAGTTTGAATGGTCAGATTGTGGCCATACTTTGTAGGAGTAATGGCTGGAACGTAGGCTTGAACTAAAGGGTTGGCTCAAGTCCACAGAGTTGTAAAGCAAGCTTGGGCTGTTCATAAGATGGCCACCATTTGACTCATCCTCAATTCATAAAAGCGTGAAACTTTACAATTCTATAAATAAAGGCCTAATGTAGATGCAGCATCTATTGAAGGGTGGGGCTCATTGAGGGATATTTTGTGTACATTTATTTTGATTTTATTTCATCATTCCTTTTCAAGGTCTTCATACATGATAACACATTGTAAACAAGAAGACCCAATCTTGAGCATTGCAGTGACCTGAGCCAGGGTTTACTTTGTGTTTTGGTCTTCTTCAAACCAATTTGCCCAGGTACGTTTCTTTTCGATTTTGAGTCCATGATTTCTTTGGGTGCAACTTATTGTTCTTTTAAACTTTCTAATGTTAGGGGGTGTAGTGTCTCTCAGTGTCCAGCACACAGCAATTTATTACCCAGCCACTGGGTAGCTATAGTTAGGACCACTTTTCCATAGGAAAATCATTTTTTGTTTCGCTAGTATCTTTGGCACAGTTGATGAACCTTCACAAAACTTTCCAAAATAGTTTCATCCACTTCAGTTTCATCCTGGAAACTTTTGGGGTGATCTGTCAAGCGGAGGCCGAAAAAAGGCAGGAGATGGGTGACTCAACATGCGTTTTCACCATGCAGTTTTCCATAGAAAAATTAGACACAGCTTCAGCCAAGACAGCCGAATAGAATTTCACCACATTTAGCAGAAAGCTAGATCTTTACCCTGAAAGCATGCCGTGTGTGATTTGGTGTAATATGTTCTGACTTGCTGCCACCACATCAACAAAGTTGTGGCAGCAACCATATTAAGACTCAAGGAATCAGTACTCTGTCCTGTAACCAGAACAGAAAAACATATAGGAGGCAGGATAGGGATACCTTGCCTTCCCAGGCCTCCTAGAAGATGATAGACGAAATATAAGATTTTCAGAGGGTCAATCTCTTTGGCAGGTGTTGTGATGACATCACAACCCAACTTACAGACTAAGCAACTACATAATCAAAGCCCGGCTTTACCAAATCGGATGTTCCTTAGAGTCCATCGTTTGGAGGTCACATGCCATACCAACATATTTCAAATTCATTGCAGTAGTCAAAGCATTTGCCTGTGGTTCAGTTCAGAGCACATGTGTTAGAATAGCAGGTTTATCAAACAGTGCCCTGTCAGCAATCATGTCATGTGTCCTTCGGGCAGTACTTAAAATCATGCCCCAGAGCCTCCAGTTCCCGAATATAGAACATATCCGATATAGATCAAGCAAGGCTTTTATTAAGACATCCACTTCCCACATGTCCTAGGTGCCATGAACAATACAGATGAGAATATGATCCTATGGGTAGACACTCCCTACCTACACCTAAATATAAAATCAGTGCCCAGGCATACATGATAACATGTGTTGCTTTACCAACATTGTGGCAAAATACCCTGGCAGTGCCTTTGATTCATTCATCTTCTGACACTTGCATCTGAGATTATGATGAAGGAGAACGGTGTTTTAACTGAATATAAAATGTGGCAGTCACACGAAAAATTGCAATATGTATATTTTCTGATACTGAAGAGTTGTTGGCAGTTTCACATGAAGTTTGGATTTATCCTCCTCCTCTGTTGCTCCTGTCTGGACCCCATATAATAGAATGCATTCTGAAGCCTGCTCAGAAACCCTATACAAAGCAGAGTGCTTCACAACCTATTAAGTCGGTGGTAAGCGCCTGCCCTGCCGTGGTATCAACCCCCTGTTCCATACAAGGAAAGGGAGCCCTTGGACAACTATTGTGTGACCAAGATGGCTGTCCCCTTCCTACCCCCTCCTATTCCTATACCCATCTTGCCCTCAGATTCTAATTTATCCCTTATATAATCCATCTGGCCATTCAGGCAGATAATGTTAGCACTCCCAAAAATCCCCTGTATCCATCTTCCACTGATGTGGTATTCTAGTAGGACGTCCAGATCATGGCCAAAATGCCAGTTCTACTTAAACTACACCCAGGTCGTGGGTGGTCAATTGGCTTCCTTCTACCTTAGCATGAGGTCTTCTTTGTGTTTGTCCTGCTTTTGCTGCTTGGTTTTAAAGCCATTTGGAACAGTGGTTCAACATTTCCAGTTTTCCTTACCTGACTCAGAGAAGATGACTTACCTGTAGTTTTATACCACAACGAGATTTATAGATAACATGAATGTGATAGCAACGCATTCTAAGTACTCGAAGAAAGAAAAAACATTGTTCAGTTTAGTGCGCAATCAACTGTACAAGCAACACAACATAATGGATACCAAAGGACAAGTACTGAAAAAAAAAGCAAAAGGCAGAAGCAATCTAAGAAAAAAACACTCATGCAAGATGGTAGACCTCATGAGTTCTCCATTCCAAAACAAATAAAGACAGAACATTCTCTCCTGCAATAAATACTTCAGACAGTTTGGGAGAGAACAACTGCATGCACCCAAAGTATCACTGAATCAACATTTTTTGGTTAATCGCCAGTTTGATAATTAAGTTTGGCATTATTATCCTGACAGTATGATCATTGTGGTTTAACTTCACACATTGCTACACGTGATAATTCAAGGGGTCATCACCACACTTTGCTGCCATTGGTGCACAGTTAGCAAGGGGCAGACTGAAGACTGTAGAAGACAACACACTGAGACCATCCATCTTGTCTTTATCTATTCCCACTTATCCCACTCATTGTTATAAGATACTGTTGCATCTAGGTGGTGCCAGTTTGTACAACGGCACAAGGAACTGGTGGACTCCACTTTGTTAAGGCAGTGGCTCGCTTGGAGTCACGTTAATGGTTCTGGCAGCCAGGGGTATTAGGTGTTAGATAAATAATATATCCCCAAAAACAGTAAAATAAAATAAAAATAAAATAAACTTCGATAGTAAAATAAGGTGATAGAACTCATTATCTCACAACCATGTTGTAAAGTAACCATAACTTGCACCCTTGCCATGCACTGCTAAACACCTCAGCTATTACATTATTGATGACATGTTCTATGACATCATTGATAAGATCACTGTAACATCTGTATTTACATCAATGACGACAACACTGTGCATGGCGGGGGTACAAGTTATAATTACTTTAGGGCAAGAGTTATAGTTACTTGAGATAAATATAACTGGTGAATAACTGTTATTTTGTTAGTTTAACCATTTCATCTAAGTATAATGGCCCTTTATCCATTGTTGTTGTCAGTGACTGATAGAGATACAGGCCCATGTTGCCCTGCTGTCTGGAGAACCTAAATTATGTGAGTGCAACCAGTGGTTAAGAAAACATACTTCACTAAAAGTATAGGCAACAAATAGCAAAACTTGTGTATAAATGGTTACCTTCGTGCAGTGCATAAACACATAAACAAAATACCTCCTATAAGCATGCCAAAAGCTTTTTTTAATGGAGAGACTTTTCCAGTAAACAGTGCATGAACTTATGTTTTTTTAAAGGGTGTAAATGTAAATATGCAAACAAAGTAAGGGAAATCACATTTATGATTAAAATAAAACACGGGTTAGCTTTTTCTTGGTGGCAGTAGTACTCATGAATATGTATGTAGCCCTTTATTTGTTCTATCAATAAAACTCATTACAAACTCATGTAAAACCAACATTAAAAAAACTGTGCCTTAAAACGTATTTCTACATGTAACATACATTGAACTACTCGGCCATCATAAAATCGAGTGCCTACTATCTAAATCATTTTTTCCAATGACCTAGTTGGCAAACATTGCAGGCGCAGTAGACTTTATAAACCGTTATGTCATCCCAGATTTAATTTAAAATTTCCCGACGCATGCCATCTTTATATTTGGGGGCAACATAAAACCAACTTGATTAAACAACAGATACGAGCCGTGAGATAAGTTTAAGAGGGAATCAGAGAATTTGATTGATCACTGTTTAGAACATTCTGTAGGACGAACGCCTAATCTCGTTGACTTTCAAAGAAGTGAAGTAGCATGTAGTGTGTTACACTGAAAATAATTCGTTAGATAAAAAAATTGCTTGTTTTTGTGCACACAATAATCATATGATTTATCTCCACAAAAAACATTTAATCAAACATTAGCCTTTCATTAGGTAAAAGAGAACGAAAGTGCTCTGACTTGGCTTAGAGAAAAATCAAATTTAGGCTGATTGTAGAAGCACACTCTATGCTATGGTTGGCCCCGATGCCCACTTCGTCAGAGAATGCAGCCAGTTTCCACATTTGTCCTGTTTCTTGGCTGCCAAATCCATGAGTTTAACTAATCGGCAGATTAATTGGCTATCAACGCCCTGCAGACACACCAGAATGCCGAGTCAATGGTACCTGTGCCCAGTCTTAAAAAGCAGGGACAATGTACTTTTCTGTGCAGATTGGCTAAATGAGAACAAATGCATATGGTGTGCTCCGGAGGCTCATGATGAAACCCGCATCCTCTGCATCACTTGCAGTTCTTGCACGTTACCAAGCATAGGCCATGTTTGCGCCGGAAGGAACCTAAGCCTCTTGAACTCACTCCTGCTTGAGTGTTTCAGAGTCATACTTATATAGTGCTGTGCTATTGGTGAGGTTTAAGATGAATAGTGAAGTGTCCCATGAGGCAAGTTGGTGAATTCCTGGATTTTTTCTATCTAATTTCACTGCTGTAGCTTTTCGAATGGTGATCTTCTGTATTGCGGATTGCTTTGCCATTCCTTCATCAAAAACATTATATTTAATATTAGATGCACGTTGGCAATTCCATTCGAAACGTTTATTTTACTGTTCACTTAGTTTTAACCAAATAAAGTTTTTTAGGACTCTGAATTTGTCAGCCTAAAGTGATTCCTCAGGAACTGCAGATCTGACATAGTGACAATATTTATCAGGTCAAATTCCAGTCATACTTGGCACTTGGGTGTGCTCTGGGGAAGGCCAAATACAGCACTAATGCTGGCAGAAAACAATGTTTGAATTTCACGATTTACTTTTGCCCCATAAATTGATGAAGCCAAAGATGAGGGCAGGAATCAGTGTATCTCCAAAGAGATCTCTGAGTTGGAAGCCAGTTGGGCTACAGAGGCTATGGTATTATTTCTACAGTTTGTTTTGCATGAACATTGCTCGATCACAAATTTCCAAAAGTTGAGGTTTTTTACTTAAACTCTGATCCTGCCTCATCCCGAAATGCAAACAAGCTTCCTGCAGTAAAATCTTTTCTTTGCCAATCCACTATGAATTGACGTTGGCAGTTTTTCCAAATGGACTATGTTGTCTTTTTCAGGTTCAGCTTAATATCATCTTGTTTATTGTTTTGGTCGAGGCATGTCAGGACTCGTAGTCCGATTGGTGTATAGTCTAACAGGGCTGTCTCATTGGCATATTGAAGTTCAGAAATGTAGATGGAGATTCATTTGGGTGAGAAAATTCTTTCCTTCCTCAGAGTTGGAATTAAGTCGTAGAGGTTGAATAATAAGGCACATGTACAGAGGCCTGTTTCAAACATTTGTAAGAATACATTTTCCCAGAAACTGTGCTGCCTAAACCGATCTTCATCCATGAACCTTACGAATTGCACTAAACTATGTAGATGGGATGCCCCATGAGGATAGTTTCCTACAAAGTGTTACTCTGTTCATCTTACCAAATATGGTGCTGAAATCTAAATAATAGGCATATAGAGTTCTAACTAGGTTAAAAGCTTTGTGTGCCAATAAGTCGATCACTATAATGTTATCCATTGTCTCAGATCCTTTTCCCAACCCTGCCTGTTGCAGTGGTAGAATTTTGTTACTGGAGACCCAATATTCGAGTTAATCTAGTAGGAATCAAGCAAACATTTTAATATCATTATCCAGGAGTGCTATTGCTTTAAAATATTTAGGATCTTTAGGATCACTTGCACTCCCTTTTTGTCGGTGGGATATGGTATAAGCCCTTCCAAGAATTAGGCATTAGTTTAGTCTTCATTATTCCAGTAAAGGTTGTAGTAACGGACTGTTCCAGCTTTCAGAGAGGAATTTGAAGACTAAGACGTGTATGCCGTTGGACCCTTGTACACTAGTACGTCTATCAAAAGTAAGTGCCCCCATAATCACTTCCTCCATAATCCCCTGGAGGAGAGTCCTGGTCCTTTGATTCACTTTGGTGTCAAATCAGTGAGGTTAGTCGCCAAAGGTTGCCTCTTTTTTTAGATTGAGATAGATTGGGGATCTTATAAGGCCATTCTGATTGCACCTTTTTAGATTAAGATTGGTTGTGCTACTTACAAGACAGTTGTAAACCCTCTCACTGTGTGAGTCGCAATACAATTCAGTCAAATAGGTCCTCCATGTGGTTGTATCAATGATGTTGAGTACTTGTGCTTATTTTAAAAAACTGTAGATTAATCCACAGAACAATTTGCATCATACAATACTGCCCAACTGGTATTATAATGCCACCTCTCTGCTTCAAATGTTACCTTTGCATTCCAGCACTCAACCTTAAAGGCTGCTCTAGAAGTAGTCAGCTCATGATGAGTCACAGGAGTTCACAACCTTGTGAAATGCTTTACAGGCTGGTTGAGATGTCTCTTCTTAGCTCTCGCTTAAAGCAGGAGTGTGCAATTTATGTATTAGATGGTTGCTTATCTGATTCTGATTATTAGGGACTGGGTTATCATCAATGGTGCAAAAATATAATAGCAAATTAACAATGTTCTCTCAATCAAAACTTGTTGTATGCAAGTTTGCCGGCCTTAGGAGGCAGAAAGTGACAAACGTAATCCTACCCTTAGGCTTTCTCCACTGATACTTCTTCACACAATGGTGGTTGCACCTCGGTTTTCGGTAAGAAGCATTATCATCTTGCACAACAAGCATCTTAAATTGTTCATAAATATTCAAGGAGCCCAAGTTGATTTCTGTTACTCGAGGCCCATGATTGTTCTCAATGTACCTAACTAAATGAGATGGTTTACCTTAATAAAGCCAGAGTAGCGAATGTAAAAACAAGCAGATTCTATTTTCCACGAAAGCAGTGGGTTGGTATTGCTAGGATACTTGGGGCTAATCTCCCATTTAAATTGATAACTTGGAATCCTAAACAGTTTTTTTCTAGAAGTTGAGATTGCTTTCTCCAGAAGATCTTTGAGCTAATCCCCGTTAGAGACACATCAATAACTGGGGAGTTCATACAGTGGTCCAGGATTAGACAATGGGTATCCAGACTCTCATTAGCATCCGCAGTCAGGAACAAATTCACATTCTCCCTTTTTTCCTGCAAACTTATAATGTGCTTGAGGAATTTATTATATATCATTTATCTAGATATGTGTTGCACAAAAGAACTCCTTGTTAACTGTAAAGTTCGCTCAAGGTTAATTCCCTAAAAGTATATATTTCTAGTCTATCAGATCAATGACTGCAAGGCTCCGAACATAGTGAGAATGAAAGTCATCAGCCCTCCTGAGAGGCCGCCTCTGTCTGATAATTTAACTGCAAGTTTTGTCCGTGTAGGGCAATATTGAAGTCAAAATATATCCTTAGACCAAGTTTCTTGTAGGCAAACAACGTGTTGTAGGCTTAAGACATTTTGTAGTGCTGAAGTAGAGGTTAGTTTCTGTATACCGGGAATGTTCCAACAACGTAACTTTGTGTTCTCAGTGTTGTTTGTTGCTATTCTCACTACTTGCAATTGTTTTTGCGTATTTGCGGCTACCAGACGTGGAAATCAATCTCATTTGTCATTGTGAGAGTAAGCCCTTTAGCTAGTTGATTTTTTAATTTACAGATCCTTTCTTCCGTGGCAAGAAATTAATATATCATTTGTTTTGTCTTTGTCAATTTTATTATCCATGGAACATTTTAATATAGATGCAACTAATGCATATTTACCGACCCTGTAGTATTATTTTTCTTTATGCGCAAGGTGAAGGGATAGTTGTATTCTATCTTTTTAGCAACTCAAAAAACAATATCTATGTTCCGTTACCAAAGCTACCACTGCTAGAGAGTAGCAGTTCATTCAGGTTATTTCCTTTGCTCCTTTTTCAGATAAGTTTTGCTTACAAATAAATTTAATAGATTCAGTGCCGCCTGATTTGATTTTATATAAAGAGACAACTGAAAAAATAGCCGGAGAAGAGTGCCATGAGTTAAGATGTCATGCGGCCCCTCACTTTGATACAATGGATGAAAAATTATGGAGAAGTTTTCCTTAATTTTTGAAGAGGCTCTATTTGCTGGCTTGGGACTCTCTGTGTTTGAGTTACCTTTGACACAGTGACTAGCGGGATAGGTTCCGGCCACAACATCAGTTCTCCTACAAAGACTTCCATACTGCTCTCTGAGTTGCAAATATTGTTACCATCTCTGATGGTGGCAAGCACCTTGTTATTAACAGTTGAGGTGCAGGACATTCGGCTCATTCATAAGAGTTTTTTGCATGCCTGTTTGCTTCTGCCAATGAGGCAATGTTTTTTTGCATTTTGTCTTTGATTTGTCAGTTGTTTAGTTAAAACCAGTAACTGTGGGTTCCTTGCTGCTACAAGGGGTCTCTTGAGCTACTGTATTTTTTATTTCATTTTTTTAGCTTTTTTATATAGCACAAACTCGGCCAGAAGGTATTGGAGCGCTTTACATTAGCACCAGTTACGTTATGTGGTAGGCACGGGAAGATTAAGTGATTTTACCAGAATCACAGGATGTTGAGCCCTCGCCGAGACTCCAACCTAGTTCCCCAGCTCCAAAGTCGGCAGCTCTGGCTCTTACGTTACAAGCATTCTGCTTGTGTTATTCTTGGATTGCAGCGCTCGGAGATTGAAAGAGGTCTTAATCATCCCATTCATTAAATTAGCCTTTAATTGAGAATGCCCTTCTGGCCATAGGGACACCTTAGTTCTGATGGGGATGTTAATAGATTGCACTGACTCACTGTAGTATGGTTGTTTGTCTTTTCTGAGTCTGTTGTACCTTGGATAGCCTTTCCTGCTCTATAACAGTGACATGGTTCAGAAGAACTAAAATATTTGTATATATACTCTGAATCCTGGAAAGTTGCTGAGTGACAATCTTGATGCGTAATCAGTTTGTCTTTTGTCTTGTGCTCCAGATTGGCAATGGGGCAATAAGGCAGTGTTATTCTTCCCCTCTTTTGGTTCAAACCTTTCACGTCCACACTAATTGGAGCTTTTCTGAGGAAGAAGTTGTCGAGGCTCATATTCTTAGAATTGTTTTTCTTTAACTTGTTTAACCTCACCTTATTTTTCCTAGGTAGACCTAAAAGTGGTTGATCTACGGAGGAATCTGCTGAGACTAAATTATTATTTGTTGGTGTCTCATTGATTTGGAGCTTCTCCCCTTCATCCCTTATGCTATTTTGCTTGATAGTTTTATTTGAAGCAGTGTTCACTGAAGGCTTGTGAGGGAATATTTGCATGCCCCCGGATGATAGGTCACATGGATATATCATGGGCAGACAGACATATTAGAGTTTTGCAATGTTTTCTACTAGGCCTTTTTACTGTGGCTAACTCTAGTATTCAGGATACAAAAGTTGGTTTAAGGCTTGCCTAAGTCGACCAATAGCATGCTCAAACATGTCCTTTGTAATCCTCTTCCATGAGCAAAATATTGTATTCAGTAGGTATTGTACCAAGCTTATTGATCATCTCACCACAGAAACAGTGATCCGAATTGGGTGACTGATTGTTGTATTTTTTATTACAGCCCAACAGATTAGGGATTTGTTTTGTCATAATTCTGTATCTGGAGAGCTATTGAGTAAAATATCAGAGTTCCCATTTTTTAAAATTTTAGGTTGAGTGTCCACTGTGATAGCAGCGGTGCCATCGAGATAAGTGTTACTACAAGCTCTTCTTGTCTAATCCCTGAGCACATTTTAGTTCCACTAAAGTCAGTTTGCAGTTCTGTTGCTGATACATTCGTTGGCATCTGAGTTGGACTAACAAAGATGAATATTTTCAGTGTTCCTTCACTCCATTTAATTTTCCTTGTAGCAATCACAAATTGAGAACTGAATTTATTAGGAAGCTTGAGAAGTTCCTTTGATGGTAGATAATTATCCTTATTCCTTGTTGGGATGGTAAGTAATTGCATGTGTAACTAGGATAGCAGGTATAGCAGTTTGATTAATGTAGGACACCGTATATGTTAGCCATCCCTGGATGTGAGGTAATCACCTGGGGATTGTGGAATGGTGACCAGGGTGAGGAGAACTGTCAAATAATCTGTGATGAGAAGGTGTCCTTCATGTTCCTCCCAGAGTGTGTTGGAGATAACTTTTGGAATAAAGAAACTAGCACAAACTCTACTTGTGTGGAAGCCATCTTTACAAATTTGGCAATGACCTTCGACACATTAGGACTCTTCCGCTTGCAGCCTTTGAACTCAAACTACATCGGAAATTTGAATTTTGTGGTATTTCAATGACAAGTATTTTAATACATTTATTGGATTGGTTGTGCCTCAAAATACAAACTATATCTAATTTTCTGAAAATAACTTTAATTTAAATGTTGTGGAACTTACTGCATGTTCGCGTGCTGTATCTATCTCAACAGCTTTTCTTCGGCGATGTCACTGGAACGCACATAATTCAGTGCATGTACGTGGATATTTACATGCCACGTTCTGGTCTGCTGTCTGCCTGACAATTTTAGGCTCATATTACGCTTCTCTGACTGGCTTTATTTCAACAGCGTTGTGAAAATCAGAGTACACTGTTCCTATCTAGAGAAATTTTCAGGGTGGACAATTATATATATATATGTATATATCTATATATATATACACAGGAGCAAGAACCCTCATGCATCACAATGGATGACTGGCTTCATCATTGGGACAGCTCCTCGTTAGGCTGGTACTGCAATGCCTAACGGTCTCCCCCCAAGGGGGAGATCTTACCCGGGGTGCTTGAATAGTCGCACCTTCAAGAAGGTTTGAAAAAAGAGGTATCCAATTTGAAGAACCCAAAAATAAATGGAGTGAATAGAATGAATTAAAATTGGTTCTTCATCAAGAAATATCACTCATACTTTAATCAGTTTTATATGATGAAGACCAAGATTAAAAACAGAGTGGAGAGTACGGGTGATAAATAATGATCACCCTCTCTCAAAACAAACGAGGATACACACTGTATGGTATCACTCGATAACAGGTCTACATGTTTCGCGTCGAGATGGTCCAGCCGGATCCTATGACGCTTCCTCAGGACCAATAGAAAATCTACTCCAAAATGTCAGAACTAATGTTCAACAATATCTAAGGAAAAAGTAGTCACTTACTTAGTTCTACTTGTATAAAAGGTCGCCCTAAATAGATAAAACAAAACTCAATATCAGGTTATGTCACTAAAGATGCAGGATTAGTGCTTGTGTGAAGTTAGTATAGATTATAGTGTCTCACTCTAGTGAAAAATTATATATAAGAATTAGCTTACCATCCCCAATTTCAGGACAGTGCTAAAAGGATCACGGTCAGGAAAAGGAACTAATATTCTGTTGGTGCATAAAAAAAGAGATTAGTGTAATAAGATGTTCACATATCAGTAATTCACAGAACGCCAAAACAAGTGTTACTCCGCATGGCGATCCTTATCAGCAAACATATGACATTTATCTCAACAGAGAAAACCAACGTCCATGAAGAAAAATATCATAAGTAGATATAGATGGAGAAATCAGTGATTATATCAAATTTATAATAATAGTTGTAGGTTGTAGGGATTTTTTCATGATGGAGAAATCAGTGAGCATCTCAAGAGATTAATCGTAACTGAATCGGAACAGCAATTTTACATAGACGATTGTTTTTGTAAATATTCGTATTGTTGTGAAAAATTATCGTTTACAACAAGGCTCATGACAGTGTGCGGCTGGAAAAGTATCCTATTCTGAATCTAATCGGTGGTCGGGGAGAGTAGTTAGCAAAAACATCCGAGTCGATTACTATTAAAGGACAGTTAAGCGTATATACTCGTTTGCATGTCGATGGTTCAATTGTTCTGTCCAGGTACAGGGATCGACATTAAAGAAGAGGTGGAAAAAGTCAGAAAAAGCATAGGGAAATGACTTACTTATCATTCCTTTGTAGTCGGCTTCTTAACCTACCCTCGTGACCCGTGTCCTTATTGAACAACGGTACGACGTTGTGCCGGTGTTTTACGAGGAAATGTGACAAATGAACCCGGAAGAACTCGCAGGTTCGTAAGTAGTGAAAAGAAAAAACGGACTGCGGCCCGTAGTTTTTAGCCTCTATAAAGGACTACAAATACGGAATTATTTATTTCAAAAGCTCGTTTTGAAAACGTCCGATCCACTCGATCGAAAAAAGTTGTTAATTTTTTTTTTTTTTTTTAATTTTTTAAAAGAAGGAAAAGATGCACCGGTTAAAAGTATATACAGAGGGAAAGGTGCATGGTATATATAGCGCCTTTTTATATATATGAGTTGTAAGGTCCTTGATAGCTCGCAAGGCATTGGAATGTAAGGATCCATATGAAAACTTTCAGATGTTTGCCACAGCCAGGGAAAAGGCAGAATAAGAGTGAAAATAGAGTCAAAAAACTAATAAACGTAGAGAAAACAAATTTGAATTACTCTAGACTGATAATAGAATTAGGTTCAAAGTTAAATAAAGATAATGATGATAGTCAATGCAATATTCAGCAAGAGAATGAGTTAAGATGAAAGGATGGTCCAAGGTATATCATCATTTAATCCTTGTTCCGCTGTCCCTAATTTAAAATTCATCGTTGTTCTCTTCTAAAGAGTGAGTTGGAGCCATTAGGGAGATTTTTAAGGGCTTCAAGGACCACCCATCGGAGTTCATCTGGTGTATGGGCAGCGTCCAAAAAGTGAGCACATAGTTTTGTAGTTGCTCTCTGGCATCTAATATTACTTCTGTGTTCATTTATTCGTATTCTTACTGGTCGAGTTGTCATTCCTATGTAACGTAAGCCACAGGGGCATGTGATCATATAGATACAATTCTTGGTGTTACAGTTGGTATGTTTTTTTAACGACCATTTCCCAATAGGGTTGAGATCAAGTGATGTAATTCTACTCGTTAGCGCACATACGTTGCAATTACCACAGGGGAAATGGCCCTCAACAGGTGGGAGATCCCATAGTGTCTTCTGTGACGGGACATCAAGTTTCTGTGGACGTGTGTGAATCACTATATCCTTAATATTGGAAGTGCGCTTAAAGGCAAAAATAGGTTTTGATATAACAGAGCCCCCACTCTCTAAGATAGACCATTGTTTATTGATCACTTTTTTGATGGTATTAGACAGTGGAGTGAATGTGGTGACACAGGTTATGCTTGTCTGTGGAGTTTTAATGTTCTTTTCAAGTAGACTCTCCCTGTGATTATTTCTCGCTCTCTTGCGGGCAGCGGTCACAATCTTAGCTGGATAGTGTCGGTCATGAAGTTTGGATTGAAGAATGTCCGCCTGTCTATCATATTCATGAGTGGAACTACAATTGCGTCTTAGTCGTAAAAATTGACCAACTGTTAAGTTCTCTCTCAGGGCTTTTGGGTGATGACTTTCATATAAAAGGAGACTGTTTCGGTCTGTTGGTTTATGATAAGTGCTAGTCCTCAGGAGCCCATTGTCAATGGTAATCATCAAATCCAAAAAAGGAAGTTGGGTAGTGGATATTGCAGCCGTGAACTTTAGAAATGGATCCAGGGAATTAAGCCAAATTATTAGTTCCTCGGTCAATGTTAAAGGCCCTTGCCAGATGATTAATATATCGTCTATATAGCGTTTCCAAAGATTAATGTGATTGACAAAGGGATTTGTTGACGTTAGAATATGTCTTCTTTCGAAATCATACATATATAAACAAGCTAGACTAGGGGCAAAGGTGCTTCCCATCGAAGTACCTCTGATCTGATGAAAGAACTGTTGTTCAAACTCAAAAAAGTTCTCTGTCGGGGCTAAGGTGGCAAGTTGTATTATGAAAGGTATTGGTGTTGACAAGTCAGTGGAGTCATCCCAAAGTGCTGTCTCGACTACCCTCAGGGTGTCTTCTTGGGGAATATTGGTGTAAAGAGCTTCCACGTCTAGGGTGATAATCCCCTTTACTTCGCCAGTCATGTTAATAGAGTCAATTAAGTTAAGGACATCCTTTGTATCTTGTAGATAAGTCGAGGAAGCTCTCACAAGTGCTGTAAGAAGTGATCGCAGAAGATCGATAGTGGTTCTAGAACTGATCCAATACCCGATACAATGGGTCGTCCTGGAGGTGGTTGTATTCCCTTGTGAATTTTGGGTAAACAGTAAAAGTAAGGTGTTCGCGGATTTTCTGTATCAAGGAATTCTGCTTCTTTTGTAGTGATCCAAGAATTGCTCTTAGCTTCGTTCAAAAGAATCCTGATCTGTTTTTGGAGTCTTTTAGTCGGATCTTGAGTTATCTTTCGGTAGTATGTGTTGTCACTCAAGAGGCGTAAACACTCACGTCTATAATCCTCTGTATCCATGATTACAATTGCTCCACCTTTATCTGCTTGTTTGATCACTATGTCAGGGTTAGCAGCTAGCTGTTGTAGTGCCCGTTTTTCCCGTTGGGGAATATTCACATATGAATTTTTTGGACGTAAACGAGAGACATCTGCTAGTACTGCCTTTTCAAATGTCAATACTTCAGTTGGCATCGTTGTTGTGGGAGGTAGAAAGGTGGAAGGTTTTCTAAGGCCCGAATCCTCCTTGGGGACAGCTGGTTTATCTTTGAAGAACATCTGAAGACGGATCTTCCGAAATAGTTGAGCTAGTTCAATGTGAAGTTGAAAAAAATCTTCATTGGGAGTGGGTACAAAACCAAGTCCCCTATTCAAGACATTGGTCTCATCGACTGAGAGGGTTTTATTTGACAAGTTAACCACTAGGTTCTGGGTGTGGGATTCCTTGTATGGCTCCTTGTCACCATTTGTGGTTCTTCCTTGGACCATTGGACGGATCTGCCTCTTCCTCTTCCTCTTCTTCTGCCTCTGCCTCTGCCCCGGCCGCGGCCTAAAAAAGGCTCAAACTGCATCATGGGACGGGGTTGGAAGAAAGGATAAGGTGGTTGCCAAGGTAATGGTTGATTCATAGGATAGGGAGGATAATTATAGAAAGGTTGTGATCTGCTCTCATCCGTGCTCCACCCATCTGATGATGAGCCACTGCTGTACTGGCGTGGTTTTCTATATGGGGTGGTTGATTCATCGGAAGAGCGTGACTGATTATCAATGTCATAATCCTCCTTGATATACGGATAGGCCTTCTCCCTACTGAATTTAACTATGTCTTTCTGGAGTTTGGTTATCTTCTGCTGAGTAAGGAACTCTTTAGTCTCATTTAGTTCGGTATTGATTTCTGTGAGGCGACATTTAAAAGCTGTCAAAGTAATCGTTGTTTTTATAGTATTTTCCATGGCGGCAATTTGAATGTTGATAGACTCGGCTAGGCGTTTGGAAGTGTTGATGATAAGTATTAGCCAATCTCTGGTACACTTCCATGCGATTTGTGCCCAATCTTTTCTAAATGCCAGATCTTGTAGGAAAATTCTAGGTATATTGGCCACTAATAAACCGTTAGGTGCTATATTTGCTCGTAAGTATTCAGTCATGATAGTACCATGCATGACTGTCTTAATTAGTTCGCGTTTTAGAGTGGAAAGTTTGTTCCATTCTTCCTTAAGGCTTCCTGATGGGCTTGATCCTTCATTACCAAGAATAGAAGGTGCTTGTAGTATAGCTGATACCATGTCGTCATCATAACTTAAACCTTGGAAGTCTTCCATAATTAAGAAGTACGACCGGGTCCACACGTAGAAGTTACGTTTTTTGTATAGAAAGCTAAAAGGTCCCACAGTATAACTACTGTACATGCAACGGATTAATAGAAGAGGGACCGGGAGATTACAGGTCCAGTGTACAGCCTCCCAATATAACGTTGTGAAAATCAGAGTACACTGTTCCTATCTAGAGAAATTTTCAGGGTGGACAATTATATATATATATGTATATATCTATATATATACACAGGAGCAAGAACCCTCATGCATCACAATGGATGACTGGCTTCATCATTGGGACAGCTCCTCGTTAGGCTGGTACTGCAATGCCTAACGGTCTCCCCCCAAGGGGGAGATCTTACCCGGGGTGCTTGAATAGTCGCACCTTCAAGAAGGTTTGAAAAAAGAGGTATCCAATTTGAAGAACCCAAAAATAAATGGAGTGAATAGAATGAATTAAAATTGGTTCTTCATCAAGAAATATCACTCATACTTTAATCAGTTTTATATGATGAAGACCAAGATTAAAAACAGAGTGGAGAGTACGGGTGATAAATAATGATCACCCTCTCTCAAAACAAACGAGGATACACACTGTATGGTATCACTCGATAACAGGTCTACATGTTTCGCGTCGAGATGGTCCAGCCGGATCCTATGACGCTTCCTCAGGACCAATAGAAAATCTACTCCAAAATGTCAGAACTAATGTTCAACAATATCTAAGGAAAAAGTAGTCACTTACTTAGTTCTACTTGTATAAAAGGTCGCCCTAAATAGATAAAACAAAACTCAATATCAGGTTATGTCACTAAAGATGCAGGATTAGTGCTTGTGTGAAGTTAGTATAGATTATAGTGTCTCACTCTAGTGAAAAATTATATATAAGAATTAGCTTACCATCCCCAATTTCAGGACAGTGCTAAAAGGATCACGGTCAGGAAAAGGAACTAATATTCTGTTGGTGCATAAAAAAAGAGATTAGTGTAATAAGATGTTCACATATCAGTAATTCACAGAACGCCAAAACAAGTGTTACTCCGCATGGCGATCCTTATCAGCAAACATATGACATTTATCTCAACAGAGAAAACCAACGTCCATGAAGAAAAATATCATAAGTAGATATAGATGGAGAAATCAGTGATTATATCAAATTTATAATAATAGTTGTAGGTTGTAGGGATTTTTTCATGATGGAGAAATCAGTGAGCGTCTCAAGAGATTAATCGTAACTGAATCGGAACAGCAATTTTACATAGACGATTGTTTTTGTAAATATTCGTATTGTTGTGAAAAATTATCGTTTACAACAAGGCTCATGACAGTGTGCGGCTGGAAAAGTATCCTATTCTGAATCTAATCGGTGGTCGGGGAGAGTAGTTAGCAAAAACATCCGAGTCGATTACTATTAAAGGACAGTTAAGCGTATATACTCGTTTGCATGTCGATGGTTCAATTGTTCTGTCCAGGTACAGGGATCGACATTAAAGAAGAGGTGGAAAAAGTCAGAAAAAGCATAGGGAAATGACTTACTTATCATTCCTTTGTAGTCGGCTTCTTAACCTACCCTCGTGACCCGTGTCCTTATTGAACAACGGTACGACGTTGTGCCGGTGTTTTACGAGGAAATGTGACAAATGAACCCGGAAGAACTTGCCGGTTCGTAAGTAGTGAAAAGAAAAAACGGACTGCGGCCCGTAGTTTTTAGCCTCTATAAAGGACTACAAATACGGAATTATTTATTTCAAAAGCTCGTTTTGAAAACGTCCGATCCACTCGATCGAAAAAAGTTAATTTTTTTGTTGTTAATTTTTTAAAAGAAGGAAAAGATGCACCGGTTAAAAGTATATACAGAGGGAAAGGTGCATGGTATATATAGCGCCTTTTTATATATATGAGTTGTAAGGTCCTTGATAGCTCGCAAGGCATTGGAATGTAAGGATCCATATGAAAACTTTCAGATGTTTGCCACAGCCAGGGAAAAGGCAGAATAAGAGTGAAAATAGAGTCAAAAAACGAATAAACGTAGAGAAAACAAATTTGAATTACTCTAGACTGATAATAGAATTAGGTTCAAAGTTAAATAAAGATAATGATGATAGTCAATGCAATATTCAGCAAGAGAATGAGTTAAGATGAAAGGATGGTCCAAGGTATATCATCATTTAATCCTTGTTCCGCTGTCCCTAATTTAAAAATCCATCGTTGTTCTCTTCTAAAGAGTGAGTTGGAGCCATTAGGGAGATTTTTAAGGGCTTCAAGGACCTGTGAATTACTGATATGTGAACATCTTATTACACTAATCTCTTTTTTTATGCACCAACAGAATATTAGTTCCTTTTCCTGACCGTGATCCTTTTAGCACTGTCCTGAAATTGGGGATGGTAAGCTAATTCTTATATATAATTTTTCACTAGAGTGAGACACTATAATCTATACTAACTTCACACAAGCACTAATCCTGCATCTTTAGTGACATAACCTGATATTGAGTTTTGTTTTATCTATTTAGGGCGACCTTTTATACAAGTAGAACTAAGTAAGTGACTACTTTTTCCTTAGATATTGTTGAACATTAGTTCTGACATTTTGGAGTAGATTTTCTATTGGTCCTGAGGAAGCGTCATAGGATCCGGCTGGACCATCTCGACGCGAAACATGTAGACCTGTTATCGAGTGATACCATACAGTGTGTATCCTCGTTTGTTTTGAGAGAGGGTGATCATTATTTATCACCCGTACTCTCCACTCTGTTTTTAATCTTGGTCTTCATCATATAAAACTGATTAAAGTATGAGTGATATTTCTTGATGAAGAACCAATTTTAATTCATTCTATTCACTCCATTTATTTTTGGGTTCTTCAAATTGGATACCTCTTTTTTCAAACCTTCTTGAAGGTGCGACTATTCAAGCACCCCGGGTAAGATCTCCCCCTTGGGGGGGAGACCGTTAGGCATTGCAGTACCAGCCTAAAGAGGAGCTGTCCCAATGATGAAGCCAGTCATCCATTGTGATGCATGAGGGTTCTTGCTCCTGTGTATATATATAGATATATACATATATATATATAATTGTCCACCCTGAAAATTTCTCTAGATAGGAACAGTGTACTCTGATTTTCACAACGTTATATTGGGAGGCTGTACACTGGACCTGTAATCTCCCGGTCCCTCTTCTATTAATCCGTTTATTTCAACAGCAGCAGTCAGGAAACTACAACTCCCATGAGGCTTGAGGAACAAAAAGCCAATGGGAAAGAAAAACGTATCAGCATATGCACCAATAGGAACATCAGGGGTAATATAATCACTACGCTTGACTGTGACCAGCCCTTTTTCTTGCTGTTGCAGTCAAGATAAGTGACTATTTACTCCTTCATTTATTTATAATGCGATAATGTTTATTGTATGGTTTATTTTCAACTACAGCGCTCGTCTTTGTTGTATAAATTCCCTTTTCTCTTCGAGCTTCTTTCATTTAACCTTTCCTGAGCGCTCGCGCACGCTCTCTTTGTACTCACAACGGCCAACAGCCGTTTCTGTTATTTTAATGGCCTGACTCGCTGCTTACCTCATGCTTTGTCTGAAGGCTCCGGTCGCCGCCGCATCTGCTCCGCTGGGCGTCAGACCTTTGCCTCGCCCTTTTACTTCAAATTTTAGCCTTTACAAGTCAATCACGCCCCTGTGGGCGTGTACTGGTTCTTCAGCTCGTTTTTTCCTCAGGAGTTAACCCTTTAACCACCAGGAATTACTTTGTGGTGGTTTTTTCCCTCGTTTCTCTACATATAATGGAGCAACAAAGCTCTTGTGAGAACTTGATAATGAGGATATGGAGCTTTTATTAACAAAGCTGTGTCCAAGTCTGTTTCAGCCAGAATGAATAAAATTAAAAAAAACATTGAATCTTCTGTCCAAAACATGGTTTTCAAATCCTTATTGGCCCATTCTGCGGGGGATAGCAGAAAACTTAAACTCAAAGATTTGTCTTCACAAAAACCATTAGATGGCGCTTCCTTGACTGGTGAAATTTCTTCACCCCAGATTGAGGATGAGTCTCCTCCCAGGCCTCCTTCTGAGGAAGAGAATTCTAGGATTTTTCATGAAAAATGTAAATCAAAAACTAAGCATACTGCGACTGCGCCAAAAAAGATTGTGATTTCTCACATTTCAGATACCGATGATGACATGGGTGATTTGTATGATTTGGACGACAGTTCAGATATTTTGGGTTCACAATCTCAATCTTCACCCCCTCCCGAGAAGCCTAAATTAGATCCTTCTGACCCTTTTGCAGCCAAAACCATTTTTGATTCGGATGGCAATCCTATGTTTGACCCTTCTCTCCTACATCACCCCAATTCCACGGAATGGACCCCTTCATCCCATGTTGGAAAGTACATTGCCTCCAGATTAAGACTCCAGCTGGATAAACAGACTAGAGCCAAATTGAAATCAGAATGCCAAAGACCTTCTCTTTTTTCCGACATGACCTCTACTCTGGCTATCGATCAACCCCTTCTCACCTTCTTTTCTAAATTCGGAAAAAATCCACATAAAGGGGTAGACAAGGCCTGGTCAAACTTACAGGATAAACTTTTGGATTTGGTGGGTCCTCTGGCCCGTATCTTCAATATGGCAGAATATGCAATTATGGAGAATGCAGACATTGATCCAATGGATATTTCGCTACGGATCCAAAGAGCCTTTTGCCTTTTAGGCAATGCGAACGCTGCCATCACCCACGAGAGAAGAAAAGGTCTGCTTTTGAAGCTAGACCCCAAGTTAGCTAATCTAGCCACTATGGTTCCTGGAATCAAGGTGGACGGTCTCCTTTTTGGAGATTCTTTTATCAAAGATCTGGGAAAGTTTGTTTCTACTTTTGCCTCGAAAGACAAAGCTCAACAAAACATTAAAAAAGTATTCAATCAACGGGTTTTTACAAGGGCCGGTACAGGCAGGGGCCGCTCTACCGGCCGCTCCTTTCGTCCGCAAGGATATAGAGGCTCCTTCAACTCCTCTTGTGGATCACAATCCTACAAACCCCAGTTCTACCCTCAACGAGGCAGGGGCTACCAAGGTCGTGGACAGCGTGGCTTCAGGAACAATAACCCACAAGGTAAGTCTTATTTCTGGCCTTCCTCCAATAAGAGGTCGTCTTCGTTGGTTCATCTCAAAATGGCGCACTATAACAGCAGATCCATGGGTTCTGAATATAATTCAAGGTTATCTGATAAAGTTTTATTCAATGCCTCATCAATCATTCTTTCCTCCACCCCGTGTTTTTCAACAGAAATGTCCTCTCTCATCTCGGAAGAAATTTGATCTCTTCTGTCAAAACAGGCCATTCAACTCTCTTTTTCAGACCCCTCGGGCTTTCTCAGCACTCTCTTTTTGGTTCAAAAGAAAAACAAAAAGATGAGACCAGACATCTATCTCAGAAATTTCAACTGGTTTGTCGTTTACCGACATTTCAAAATGGAAACCATTCTCCATTTAAGGGACATTCTTCTTCCCTTCGATTTCATGGTCCGTCTGGACCTTCAAGACGCGTATCTTTCCGTTCCTATTCATATGAGTTGCAGAAAATACATCCAGTTCCAGTGGCAGGGACAAACTTACCAGTTTTCTTCCCTTCCGTCCGGACGTTTGTCAGCACCTTGGTGCTTCATGAAACTAATGAAACCGGTAACAGCTCATCTCAGATCCTTAGGCATCAGACTGTTATTCTGGACGACATTCTTATCATGCATCAGAGTCGATTTACTCTTCAATTTCATCCACAAATAACGTGTTCTCTTCTATCTCAACTAGGGTTCTTTCTCAACAAAGAAAAATCAAACACAATCCCTTCACAAAGAATGGAGTTCTTGGGGTTCGAGATAGATTCCTCTTCCACTACTTTCCACCTGCCTCAACAAAAGGTAAAACCCATAAAGTCAGAGATTTTAAGAACTCTTCACAGGTCCCAAATTTAATTAAGAACCTTAGCCAGGATAGTGGGCCTCCTGTCTTCCTCAATTCAGGCTATCTTCCCCAGTTCACTTCATCACTGGGCTCTTCAAAGGTTAAAGATTCGTCATTTCAGAAAAGGTCTTTCATACTCAGAAATGATCAACTTAGACTCTTGCTTAGAGCTTCAGTGGTGGATAGACCATTTAGATGCTTGGAATGGCAGAGCTATCTTTGCATCAGCCCCAGATCTTGTGTTAGAATCCGATGCAAGCCTGACGGGTTGGGGTGCCCGTTGTGGTCCAATCTCGACTGGAGGTACATGGTCATTAGAGGAGTCCAAATTGCATATCAATTATCTAGAGATGCTTGCGGGCTCCTTTGCAATCAAGAGCCTTGCAAAAGACAAAGTACAGTGTATCATCCTCCTCCGTATGAACAATGTATCAGCTGTCCGTTACATAAACCATTTGGGGGGGCACCAGGTCAAAACCCTTGGCAGATTTAGCGAAAAGCTTGTGGGATTTTTGTCTACTCAACGAAATTTCACTCTCAGCAGAATATCTTCCAGGGTCCCTCAACCAAACGGCAGATTGGCACTCCCATTTTCTCAGGGATTCCAGCGATTGGAGGCTCCACTCTCCAGAATTCCAATCTCTTCTGCGCAAATGGGGTCCCTTCGGCATAGACCTCTTTGCCTCTCGCCTCAATACACAGTTACCTCTGTTTTTCAGCTGGCGTCCGGATCCTTCGGCGTTAGCCCCAGATGCTTTTCCTACAGGATTGGTCCCATTCGGTCAATTATGCGTTCCCTCCTTTTCTAATGATTACCAGAGTTCTCGCCCAAGTCAGAAAGCGACATTGGTAATAGTAGTTCCTTTTTGGTAATCAGAAGTATGGTTTCCCCCTCTCCTGGAGTTAGCAATCGACTTCCCAGTCCTCCTCCCTCTTTTCCCTTCCCTTCTTTTATATCCTCTAGGGAATCTGCACTCCCTGGTACTCAATAATACCCTCACTCTTTCTGCCTGGAAGGTGTCAGGTCTTCCCAACCTTCCATCCCTATTTTGGCAGAAGCTTCAGACTTTATCAACAAAGCCTGGGCAACTGGCACCAGAAAAGCTTACAGTTCCGTGTGGTCTCTTTGGTCAAGCTGGTGTATGGGAAGGGATCTCGATCTAGTTTCAGCCGATATAAATTACGTAATTAATTTTCTAGCTGCCCAGGTTAGTGCAGGTAAGTCCGACAGAACGATCAATTTATACAGATCAGCCATTTCTATGCATCATCCTTACATCAGTAGAAAACCTATGGAAGAACATCCCCTTCTTTGACGCTTTTTAAAGGGAGTAACATTTTCTATTCCTCCTTTACCCAAATATTCAAAATTATGGGATGTCAATGTTGTGTTGAATTTGTTCTTTTCTTGGCAAGATAATTCGGATCTATCATTTGAGAGAGCGTAGCTTATATAATTAATAATTACATGAAATGATTATGAACTAATGTATAATGATGCTGCATAGAAAATGTATTAATGTATTTTGCTAAGCGCGTGCTTGAAAATGTGCCTACGGGGAGTGGCCACCAACGTATACTAGGACTAATAAAACTGACTAATAATTATGAAATGATTTATTAAAATGTGGTTTTACACTAATAATTGAGAGTTATGTGCTAGAGTTTTGCTAATAAATCATTAGGCCTTAGTTAGCATGAGTCGAGGCCTAGCTGCCTGACTCTCATATTAAATGTATTTTTCTAACGTGCAGTGTGCTGACTTGCTGAAGGATATGAACTCTTGTTTTTTTCCCGAAACTAGAAGCTGAATGTAACTGTAGTAGATCCGTTCTCATGAAATTCGACTTGCTTGTAGAAACATTTTAGCTGAATGCAACACTGTAGATCACTCGTAGGTACAAGGTCGCCTGAACCGGTACAGACAATGGAGCCACTGACTGAAGATGTGCAAAGGACCACGAGAGGAGGAAATCATAACCGGACATTCCACCCGCTAAAGACTAAAATACGTGAGAACTGTTATGGGGTGACAAATTCGATGAGCTAATTTGAAGTTAATTGGATAGAGATAGTGGGGTGCAACCCCTTGTCCAACCAGATTTTAGGGGAATGTACAACGAAAATGGGATAAAAACCCTTGACACCAGGAAGTAAATTAGAACAAGAGAGAATAGGAGAACTAGGAGAGAGTTAGGGAGACGCTGATGCGATTTTGCTATGACCCAGACACTTTGTCAATCTGCATAGAGACTTTGCTGTTTGGTTCTTAAAACCATTCTTACCTTATATTGCCCGTTTACACTTTACCTCTTTATGAGGGAAGTGCCCCTTCTGCCCTTCCTGCCTGAGCTGAGTTCCTGGCTGATGGCAAATGAACTGATGTCCTGAGGACGAATACTGAACCTGAGTGCTAACCTAATTCGGAGGGTAACTATATGACAATGAAATTGTAATTGTCTGTTTGCTTTTCCTTTCTAGGTACCAACTGCTTCTCTTTTGACAGAGACCATAGTTAGACGTTTTTCCAAATTGGTGTTACTAAATTGTTTTGCATGAAGCCCCACATGCCAATGCTAATTCGAGGTTAGGTGAGAGGTTCACTAAATTGACGCAAATAGACAAATGACTGAATCTATGCTTTGTTGAATAATGCGCTAATGTTACTCTGCTGAGGATAACCTATGCTGACGTCGTGTTATGTTTTAATATTTGTGATTCTTGCTTTGATGAAATCTTGTCAGAGTTGCCATATTGTGACTACTCTAATGTGTTTCTTGGTTTTGAGACTAATAAATTTGCTAGTAGATTTGTAAATCAATAGGGAATAAATATCACAAAATTCATACTAAACTGGTGTGATTATTCATGACTGCAAGGTCATGGTGGTTTCTAAGTTTTATTAATGTCTTTGACTTAAGTGAATTGTCTTATTCTGGTGAATATTGATGACGTTATTGATATATTGATTGACATGTTGATTAGCTATCTCGTCCTAAGGTGTCTTCAATCAGGGTCAAAAGATTCATTGGCCTAAAACGAGTCCCAAAGTGAATAAATTAGTCATAAAGGGACGCGTTAACACATTGAAAATACTTTCAGCCAAGCTCACTATGTTGCTCTGTTCAGTTTCAATTAAACGTTTATCTGATGTTAGAGCCTTAGACATTTCTTCTCGTCAATTTGCCCCTACAGGAGTGTTGTTCTCTATTAATAAACGAACCAAAACCAATTTACGTACAGTTTTTTGTCTGTATTTTCCCAATCAACCGAAATTGTGTGTGGGACAGTGTCTCAAGTGTTATGAAGACCGTACGGCCAGTCTCAGAACGTCTTCTCTTTCCCAACTCTTTATTTCTTTCCGTGAGCCTTACAAACCTGTGGCTTCCACTACTCTGGGCAGATGGGTTCGTTGGGTTATGTCCCTAGCTGGTATTGACACCTCTGTTTTCGGGGCTCATTCTTCTAGGGGAGCTATGGCTTCCAAGGCTTTCTGGTTGGGTTCCAGATTGGAAGACATTCTGAGATCGGCCGACTAGTCTAACAATAATGTTTTTAGAAGTTTTTATTGTAAACCAGTTCATACAGCAACTTCTGTGTTTATTAACATGCTTTAAAAAAGCATAATGTGAGCCTCCGGTCTTGACATAGAATGTAGATTTTCCTAGTATTTTATGACGGAAAGTCTTAATTTTATTAAAGACACGGAGGCGAGTATTATCCCACCGCAAAAGGAGACTTTTCTAACATTTGTTTCCGCTCTTTTTCCCTCCCTCACAGCAACATCTACTCAACCTCAACCTTCCTCTTGATCATAGGATGGGTTTGTCGTCTCCAGGTTGATATTCAAGAAATCCATCTCAATGCGAGTGGAGTCTTCCTCCTGCCTATTGGATTTCCCCTTCATGCCAACTCTGGTTGAACTTTATTCGAGAACTTTGTTCGTTGTTCTTAGCAGTTTCAATTGTACAAGCTATTTTTCCTCTGTTTTCTTGCACTGACTAGCCTTCTCGCATCAAGAAAGAGGGCTGGTCACAGTCAAGCGTAGTGATTTTATTACCCCCTGATGTTCCTATTGGTGCATATGCCGATACGTTTTTCTTTCCCATTGGCATTTTGTTCCTCAAGCCTCATGGGAGTTGTAGTTTTTTGACTTCTGCTGTTGAAATAAAGCAAGTCAGAGAAGCATAATACTCTCCTCTGTGTCTTTAATATAATTAAGACTTTCCATCATAAAATACTAGGAAAATCTAAATTTTGCAGTTATTTCAATAGCAAGTATTTTAATACATTTTTTGGATTGCTTGTGCCTCAAAATACGAAGCTATATCTTATTTTCCGAAAATAACTTTAATTTAAATGTTGTGGAACTTACTGCATGTTCGCGTGCTGTAACTATCTGAACGGCTTTTCTTCGGCGATGTCACTGGAACGCACATAATACAGTGCATGCACGTGGATACTTACATGCTGCATTCTGACCTGCTGTCTGCCTGACGTGTGCGTGACGCACAAAGACATGTACGTGCTGCAATCTTGGTTGAAGCCACAAGTTACTGCCTGATCCTGTGCGCGTCGTGCAAACATATTAACGTGCTGACATCTTGAAGACTTACAAATGTAATTGTTTTTTTTTACAAAGCTTTTGCAGTGCTAGTGTTTTAAAGAAGTTGCACAGCAAACATGATCTCAGTTAACAACATCCATATTGTGTCGCACACTGGAATCCTCAGTTCTGTAGCATATGAGTCAAACTACAGGGCACACCAGGTTAGTCCTGGCACGTGAACTTTGTTAATGTGGGCTTCAGTTGAACATTATTAAACACTTACAATAGGTAGCTATTATTCTAACACACGCCCCATACTTCACCAAAGTTGCCTCCCCGGCGTAGTGGGTGCCCACCAAATTGGGGGTAAAACCCACAAATACATACACAATCTCACAAAAATGACGTGCTTTCACAGGGCATAGTATTCCAAAGGTTTATTCAACCAAGGGTGCAGACAGGTATGTTTTGCGCCCTATTGTGACATTTCCGCTGGGCCAGCGCACGGAAACAGTGTTACATCCCGCTGGCACAGCGGAAAAGTCACCACAACATTGAAGCCGGTTCGTAATCGAGCTGGCTGCAATGTTGAGGGGCGTCGGGTGCAGCAGCACCCATCGCGCATTCCACTGCCCGTAATTCAGGCAGTGGAATGCACTATGATCCTGTGCATGGTGGCCCCTGCAGTGCCCATGCCAGGTGCAGGGGAACTGCAGGGGCCCCCAGGGCCCCTGAGTCTCCCATAGCACCAGCCTTTCCATGGCAGTGTTTACCGCCATGGACAGGCTGGCAGATGGGGACTCATAATCTCCAGGGCAGCGCTGCTTGCATCGCTGCCCTGGCGGATTACAACCGCCAGGGCTCGCCAGGCGGTATCAGCAGTATTACCGTTGCAGGTCTCCAACGGTCATAATGTGGCGGTAAGTACCGCCAGCCTGTTGACGGTACTACTGCCACATTATCGCCACCCGCCGGTGTCATAATGACCCCCTTTATGGTTTAACTCTGTTTTATTAAGTATATTAGAAAGAAATATACATATACACCCACCACCAACTAATGGCCGGTGGTGGGCAAATGGATGTTAGGAAAAAATAGATGTTAGGAAAAAACCTGCACTGGCTCTTGTCCTTATCAGGCTTCGGAAGGACAGTAACCGAGGCCTCGATCATCTCCGGTGGAATCGAACCGGGTCCTGTAAAGGAGTTGCATAGCCTGGTTAATAGCGGGGTTAGGACCTCACAAACGGCCTTTGAAAAATTGGTCAAAAACCTGTCTTGGCCTAGAGATTTGTGGGTTTTTTGCTGTGTTAGGGATGAGATTACTTTGTTTATGTGAATCAGCCCAACCAATTCTGATGTCTGGTCTGGGGTCAGTTGAGATATCTCGGTCGCAGAGAGGTATTCAGATGGTGCAGATTCCAGTAGTGATTGAGCTGTATACAGTTCAGCATAGAACCTCTGGAATTGGGTGCAATATCTATGTCTTTCATGTGCATCTCTCCCCCCTCTCCCTCTAGGGCTACCACCTTCGTGCTCTGGCATTGGGCCAGGAGCCTATTTGCCAGAAGTCTGCCACATTTGTTACTACCTGCGTAGAAAGTATGTTTAAGACGCAGCAGTGCATACTCTGCGCTATTGATGTCCAGCTCTGTCAATTGCTTCCTAGCAGCCTCTAGTTTCCGCCAGACTCTCAGGCCCCTGTGGGTTGATGGATTTGCTCCAGCTCCTTCACCTGATCTGTCAGGGACTCCCGCTTCTCCCGGCGAGTTTTGTTGTCTGCAGAGGAGATAGCGATGAACTCCCCCTTATAAACACCTTCAGTGCTGCCCATAGTGTTGAAACTTGTGTTCCGGCTATATCATTCATTGCTAAGTAGGGTTTAATGGCCTTCTGGATCTACCTGGGAGACTACCTCAGGTTTGTGTAGGAGTGTGGTATGTAAACGCCAAGGTGGATGCATAAACCATGTGGGTGGAATAATCAGATCCACCAATATTGCTGCATGATCTGACAGGGAGCAATGCTCCATGGTCATGGCATCAACCATATCCTGCACTTCCTGTGTGTCCAGAAAGGGATCTAAATGGGCATAAGTCTTATGTGCATGGGAATAAAATGTGTAAGCGCTTGCTGTAGGGTGATGCATCCTCCAAATATCATGGAGATTAGTGTCTATCGCTCAGTGTTTCATCCCTTCAGACTGTATCCCTTTGGCCCCCTGCTGCTGTGTTGAGCGGTCCATCACGTTTTCGTGAACTATATTAAAGTCACCTTTTAGTATTATCGCGTAGGCTGTCATTATCCTAACAAGACTACTGGATTCGGGCAGAAGAATCACCTGACTTGTGGGGAACTGAGTCCAATCCAACACCATGTGACAACTGTCGGTCTAGTTCAGGTTTTCTGGCTAACTAGCAGCGCCTCATCATCCAAGCTCCCGGTTCTGCTTTTATCTGCCTCTGACGCCTGTCTCTCCAGGCGTGTTGCAGTCAATGTGGGCTCTGAGTTGATGTTCAGCCCCGCTCTAGAAGGTCTACGGATCCCAAGTGTTGTCCTCTGATTCCAGCGACCTCTCTCCGGGCTGCGGTGACGACAGTGCACTCCGCTTATGGGTAGCGGCTTGCTGCGCCTGCCATTTATTGGCTGCCGTCTCAACCCTCAATCAGCTCTCCTCCGCTACAGGTGGCCAATGCAACCCCTCAGCCCTGGTTTAGCTCAGGGGGGGGTCACAAGAGGCCAGACTTTCAATAGATGTCCTCAAAGTACGTTTACATGGGGGCAGGACCAAAATCACAGGCCCTTGGGAGATGAGGGAGAGGACCAAAATTGCGTCCAGCTAGTCCACCATTTTGGTCACACCCCCAGTTAAGACACTTTAGAGGAATTTTACTTTGCAAACATTTCAGAAGAATTTCAGAGTATTTGCACTGATGAATGGAAGAATGGACAAGAACAGCATGTGAGTAGAATGATTTCTGATGAGTGTCCAGATAAGAGGTTAGTCAGGACAGAATTGTTGCCATGTTTGGAATTGAGACATGAGTTATCCAGGGAAGGAGGTTTGATCTGAGGAATGGGAAGATGGTACCTCCATAGAAACCGAGAATCAAAATTCTTGACATTTGCCATGATGGACATTTGGGTGTGGGTACGACTAAGAGCAGGGTGAAGGATTGGGATTGGTTGCAAGGGTTAGAGAAAGAAAGAGAGAGAAAGGTTAGAGATTGTATACAATGTGAGAATTTGACTAAAAGCCAAGTTACATTCAGGCCTCGGTTGCTTCCCATAACCAGCCCAAAAATGCCTTAGGAAAGAGAAGGAACAGATATAATGGGGCACATATATGAGCAAGAAGAACAAGTGTATGTGATTGCTTTGACTGATCATTTTTAAAAAGTGTCCGAAATAGAGATAGAGCAAAAAGTTGATTCCTGCAGTACAATCAAATTCCTTGACAAAGTTTTTATGAGAGAGGGGTTGCCGAAGGATATTCTGAGTGATAATGGTCCCCAGTTTAGATCTGAAAATTTTAGAACATACTTGAAAAGAAATGGAATTATGCATAAACCCACTTCCATGTACCATCCCACATAAAATGGAGAGGTGGAATTGTTTAACTGTGTAAACAAAGGGATTGTCCAGTTAACTAGTAACAGCATTCTATTGTGGAGCAGAGAGTTGCTCAAAACAGTATGGGCCTACAGAATTACTCCAAGTGAAAGTACAGTTTCCAGTCCTTTTGAGCTCATGAGGGGAAGAACTCCTATGTCCACGGATAGTATTGGATGGTTGAAGGCTACTGGTCACCAGAGGTAGTGAAAGGAAAATTCTTGGAAGCACAGAAAGTGTGTAAAATATATTATGACCAGAAATACAAGAGTAAAGCAGGACATGTGAAAATTGGTAATAGAGTAAGTGTGAAGTGTAGTGGATTCCTTGGGAAGAACCAAAGTCATTTTTCCAATCCATTAGTGGTTGAAAATACTTTTTGCAATTCAGTACTACTAAGTGATGATGAGGTGTAGCATTTGTCTTCTGAGCAGAAAGATGACAGGAAAGATGACAGAACTTGTGTGGAGGCCGATGCTTTCCCTGAAGTGATTGAGGATAAGACAAAACAAAATTTTGATTACTTGTCTGAGGATGATGATACTCATTTAGGAACTTCAAGTCCTTTGGATGTAGATCAGCAAAATACCAGAGATAATTTTCTGGAGAGTGCTGAAGTAACATGTGATGAAAGTAGTGCTGGAGACAAAACAGTGAGTAGGTGTGGTCGGTTGTGATCAAACCAAGGAAGTTTTAGGATTACATTTGTGAGTAAAACGTTTTTATGTTTTATATGGGTAAATCGACACCTAATACCTGGTGGCACGAATTTATCAAAACTAAATCATTATAAGGTGATGTACGAATTCTTAATTGTTCCATAAACATTATAACTTCATGTACTCAATTTTATTTCTATTTACATAATTACATTTTTAGGTTATATAAGCATTTAGTTGAAAGTGTAATACAATTGTGTGTTTTTCTCATTTTATAAGATCTTATGTGAAATTGTTTAGTTATTAAAAGAGGGAGATGTGTTGGCTGCCGTGGCTCCTCCGCTAATGGTGGAGGAGCTTTGCCCCCACCAGCAGCAGAAGCTGCAAACCTTTTACAACAAAATGATAATAAACTAGGTTTATTATCCTTTTGTTGTGAAAGGGGCAGTGTGAGATGACAGGGATGAGGGGAGTGACATCTAATGCCGACCAAACACATATTTGCACTGTGCTCTCTCCAGCCTGGCACTGTGTTGCCAGGCTGGAGAGAGCAGGCACAGATTCTCAGTCTGCCTGGGAGCACTGTGGCTTGGCGCTCCCAGCCAATCCTAATGCTGCTCTGAGCAGCATCAGGATTGGCTGCAGGGCAGGCTGGGAGCCTGTGCCTGCATTGACAAACGAAAGAGGAGTGGCGTGGCGGAGCAGGTACGTTTTTATTTTTATTAAATGCCTCCACCCGTGTGCCGCCCCTGCCACATTCGATCGCAGCGAGCCGCGACCGTGTGTTGGGATGGTAGGTAATTGCATTTGTAACTAGGATAGCAGGTACAGCAGTTTGTCTAATGTAGGGCACCTCATATGTTAGCCATCCCTGGTTTGTGTGGTAACTACCTGGAGATTCTGGAATGTTGACCAGGTGTTGAGGAGAACCGTCAAAGAAGCTGTGATGAGAAGGTGTACCTTGTGTTCCTCCCACAGTTTGTTGGAGATAACTGTTGGAATAAAGAAGACAGAACAAACTCTTCTTGTGTGGAAGCTGTCTTTACAAGCCTAAATCATTTTAACACAGATGTGTTTTTATTGGGTGTGATAGCAGTGCGGATTGACTCTTTGTGATTGTTGGAGTAAAGTATTTACCCACTCAGCTGGGACTCCGGGCCAAGATCGGACGCAAGGACGTGTGCCTTTATTTTGCTTTGGTTTGAAGTAAGTTTTACCACATCCAAATCATCATCTGAATGCTGGTAGGCCTTTTACTTCTGGCTGACTGCTAGAGGAAGCTTTAATTTCCGACGTCTGGATTACCGTTGAGGAGTATAATGGACCAATGTTTATTTCTAACTCACCTTCCCTTCTACTTTATACCTAAGGAATGGGGGACAGCTGGAGCACGAGGATGGAGTACTTCCCTCTGGCCTGAGCGAGGATGACTTCTCCTGAACCATCCCTAGAATCAGGAGAGCTTCCTCTGTACATCCTCTGGTTAGTGTATTGACCCCATCTTCGTCAATATGATGTCTTGTTTGGTGATTGGTATTAGAGTTGAACTTTCAGTAATGTTAACTCTATTCCAGTATACTGCTTTTTCCTGTTGTGGGGGTCAGACCCAAGTTCGTCACATGTTTGCGGTGAACTGAGTAGTCCTTGGATGCGCTTTGCCTTTAGATTTCAAAGTGTGCAAGTATGACATGTGTGAGTTCTGCCTCACCTTTCTTTAGGGGTCGTGCTTTATTTGTCGCTGCAGTTCACTGATTTATTGAAATGCATGTGGAGACCAGGAAAAGGGCTAGGGAGCAGACTGAATTGTGGGAGCCTGCCAGCAAGGATTACTTATGGATTGAAACTGCTCCAGGGCTGAAGCTGTATCTTATTATCATGCCTAGTGCCAAAACAAGATACTTTTGACAAGATTTGGGTTTGATCTAGTTAGGTGTTAACTTTCCCTTTGGTCAGTTCGACCCTAAAGCCATCCTTATTTTTCACTGTGACAAGCACTCTGTGCAAACTTGGTGCACTTTGTGTATTTTTCTGTACATTTTATTTCACTTACACTAAAAGGTTTTTAATTCCACTACTCAGAAGTATCTGAATGACCAGATGCACTTCAGCACTATTATTTTTACAGATGCTCCCTACACACGAGGTATGCATTTGTGTTGCCACTTTTGTTAAATTTGCTCTTCGGTGTCAACAGTCTTTATTGTCTTAGGTCCAGATGTAGCAAACTTTTGCGAGTCGCAAATGGGCCGATTCGCAATTTGCGACCCCGCAAAATCAGAAATGGGATGCAAAAATCTCATTTCCGACTCGCAAAATGCGACGCGAGCCGTTACTGACTCGCAAAATTTGCGACCCGCAAATAGCAAGTCGCAATTTGCGAGTCGCAAACCATATGCAATAGCAACTCGCAAATTGCGACTAGTCGCAAAAAGCCCATTTGGCACTTCCAATTTACCACTAACTCAGAGCAGGTGGTAACCATTACCAAAGTATAAAAGGAGACCCAGAAGGCATCTGGGTTACTCAAGATGGCGGAGATATACCTGATAGCAGTGAGGAGGAGAGCCCACGCCGCCCAGCAGAGGAGGAGGAGGAGCCAAAGACAGGAGAAGATATACAGAACAAGGCAGACACTCTTCCAGCAAACAGAGGGGGAAATATATGATAAATATAGACTTAGCAGCGCGGCTATTCTAGATTTAATAGAATTACTCAAACCACAGCTAGAACGCCAGACTGTGCGCGGCTGCGCCATCCCTACGCATGTGCAAGTACTATGCTCACTGCACCTCTTGGCCTCGGGTAGCTATCAGGGGGTCTTTGCTGTGGCAGGTGGGGTATCCCAAAGTGCACTATCACGGTTCTTGAGGGCATTCCTAGACGCCTTACTCACACACATGTCCCGATACATATACCTACCCAGGAATGAGGCAGAAATCAACAGCACCAAGTTGGAATTTTATCGGATTGCCAACTTCCCCCATGTCATAGGGTGTGTAGACGGGACACAAATACAAATATGCCCTCCTGCAAACCTGGAATATCTGTTCCGCAATAGGAAGTGTACCCACTCACTCAATATTCAGGTGGTATGTGACGCCCATTATGTCATCACTGACATGGTTGCCAAATTTCCAGGCAGTACTCATGACTCCTACATATTTAGGCACAGTGGGATACACCAACGCCTGGAACGTGGGGAGTTTGGAGACGGATACCTCCTAGGTAGAGCTGAATACACCTTGAAGACATGCACACAGGTCAATGTGCAAACCACCCATGCCTTGCTAACATTGTACTTTTTGTGCCAAACAGGTGACAGTGCATATGCACTACGACCATGGATACTAACTCCGTACTTAACACCCAGCAATGATAGCGAGAGGTGATACAACAGTGCACATAAGAGGACCAGGAACATAATCGAACGTACCTTTGGACTGCTGAAAGCAAGGTTCAGATGCCTCCACCGAAGTGGAGGTGCCCTCCAGTATACCCCAATAACAGCTTTCAAAATAGTTGTTGCATGCGCTATACTGCACAACATTGCCTCCAGACGTGGGCTACCTCTCACCCCTGAAGACCCAGATTCTGAGGATGAAGAGCAAGAGCTACCACATCGCCATCATGGGGATAGGAGCATCGCAAATCAAGACAGACTGAGACGGGAACACATTGCAAACCAATACTTTGGAAGGTACGTGCCAACCTTTACCATACTCACCAATGTAACACACAAAGAGTCCATGTGTTAATTGGAAAGAACAAGTGATTTAATAAGTGAAAATAACAAAACTATGTACAATAGGAACAGTTCAGGGGCTTCAATAGTCCACCTGGCATGGGACACATTGACATCATGTGCCCCAACCCCAAGGACAGTGTGGAGCTCACACCCTACGGCGGGCTCGGCCAGCCTGGCTGGTACTAGGGGGGTCAGCAGTGCTCTGCCTTGTGCTTCCACTACGAAGCACCCTGGTGTCACCGGCAGAGACACTGCTGACAGTGGAGCCCTCCTCACTGTCCTGTGGCGTGTCGCCTGTGCCCCTGGCCACCTGCCGTGCCTCCATGAGGTCTATTGCATGGCTGAGACGGACCAGTCCCCGTGCCATGTCACCAGCAAAGTGGCCCATGTCCACCTGGAGGCTGACTGTGCGCCTAGACAGCCCTGTTGTGTTGACAACTAGCCTAACTATAGAGGAGGACATCCTGTCCAGGCGTGGCAGCAGCTGGCGGTCCCTGCGCCGTGCACTGTCACTCTGCTTTAGCAGTCCTGCCACTAGTTGGCGCATAGACAGTGCAAGGTCACCCGTGTTGGTACCGATCACCTGTAACTCCGAATGTACCTGCTGCATACTGATGGCATGATTGCGTTCAAAGCGCTGCAATACCCCACTAATCCTCCTAAATTGTTGGTTTTGCAGGCGCTGACCCCGTAGAAGTTGGGCCTCGGTAGGTGATGTGGAGGCATGCCCTGACTCTGCCTGACGCTCTGCTGTTGATATTTCACGTCGCCTGCGAAGCGGTGGAGAACCTGTGTTGTCTGCCGTGGCACTCTGGCTCGTACCTGGTGCAGGCTCACACACCACTACTGCAACAGGTGTTTCCTGAGAGGACATGGTGTCGGTGGTGCAGGTAGCAGTGGTGGCTGGTACTGTTGTCTCCTGTGTGTGCTGGCTGACCATTGGCCCCTGGCTGCTTGGGCTGGTGGGGGTGTCTTGAGGGAGACCTGTGGGACATACGGAACACACTGTCAGTGTCTACTACCTGTTATCAACTTCCTATTAAACTCTTGCCTATGAACTGCCTAATTGACTACATTGCCCATAATGCATCATTCTGGTGTTTGCTACTCTGAAATGGAGCTATCTTGGTTGTGCATGCCCCTGTGTACAAGGTGGGTAGGGGTATGGCATTGATGAGGGTACATGCATGTCACATGGTACTCACCGGTTGATGGTCCTGACTCAGAGGTGTCCAGATCTCCCATCCCGCTTACAGCCTCAGGCTCTAGGGTCTCTTCTACCCTTTCCTCCAAGGGTGTGGGTGGTGGTACCGTCGATGGTCCCCCTCCTGTGCCTCTCATCTCCCGGAGCCGCTCTGCCACCCTCTCCTTGGTCCGGGATCGCAGGTCATACCACCTTTTCTTCAATTCTTCCACACTCCGGTGGCTGACCCCCAGGGAGTTGACCCTGTCCTGAATCTCCTGCCAACTTCTTTTCTTCTCTGTGTCTGGCACGGTGAGGGCAGCCCTGCCAAACAGCTCGTCGTGGTGCTGACAGCACTCATCAGTCAGCACCTCCAACTCCTTTTCAGAAAACTTTAGCTTCCTTTTCCTAGGATTGTCAACCATGGTTGCAGGAGCTCTGTTTGTTAGCTGTGCTGAGTTGGAATGGGTGTGGTCCTCCCTCGTCCCAGGTGTATTTGTAAACTTCCTGGCTGTGATGTCATCATCATGTGCCAGGAAGTGTTTTCCTGAGTGTTCTGAAGTGTTTTCCAGAGTGTTCTGCAGCACCTGCATTCAATTTTCAGCACAGTCGCTATTTGCGACGCCCACTCGCAAATTGCGAGTCCGTTTTTTGCGCGGTCGCAAAAAGCGACCTCGCAAACAACGGACTCGCTATCTGCGGTGCGACTCCGTGTGCGAGTCGCAAATTGTCCTCGCACTTTCTACCTGCATTGCAGTTAGCGAGTCGGAAATTGCGAGTCGCAAATACTCGCAATTTGCGAGTCGCTATTTTTTACCTACCTACATCTGGCCCTTAGTTTGGTAGATATCCATTTTAAACCTAGTCTGTATTTATTACTCTTTTGGACTTGTTATTTATTGTCTTTTTATATCTTGGTGTGATGATGTGCTTTTATTACTATTTGTTTTTAATGATCGAATAAAGCTATGGAATTTAATTGATATGCGTGTGGTTATAGGAAGGGGCACGAGCATGCCTAGTTTATGCCAGTCTTGCGAATCTTGTTCACTCCTCAAAAAGTTGAGACCATGGTTCAGTGGATGATGTTTTTGGATCTCTTGCTATATATGTAGGTCCTCCCAGTGTGGTACTGTCTCAAGATATATAGCATGGCGCAGTTTTGTGGGCTTGTGCATCTGTCAGGCCCATGCCATATTATTGTTTGTATGCCATTGTGATTCTAGGAATGGCTTGCGAGAAATCCAGGTGGCAGTTGGAGGATGGCTTTATGTGGGAAGGATCCTGTTTTGTTCTGCTCTGTACCCTGCCAATAAAGAGCTATTTTTTGTCCAAGATTGAACAGCGCCTTACTACACAAGGCAATAGGTTGCAGGACAATGGGTTGACAAGGTTTAAGCAGTTTAAACAGTTTTAACAAGAAGTGAATGCTATTCAAGGCTGGATTAGTCCTTGAGTCACAATGGCATGACCTGATCCTCTGTTATCCTGGTGCACCACCCCCTGAAAGACCTCTGCTCTCTCCAGCCTTCCCCTGTGTCCCTCCAACTGCTCAACACCTCGAGAAGCTAGCTGGAGACCCATGAGTATCAGGTTTGTCATGAAGTCTCAGGTGGTTGAACTGGGGTGAGAGGTTGCTCTGGAGTTTGACACGAACATGTCAGCTGCCTCCACTGTCTCTGGATTGCTCTTGGGGCAAGACTCAGTGAACTCAATTGCTGCTCTCGGACCTCTGCAAAGGCTGATTTGCAGTTGATATATCACACTTTCTAGTTTCACAGTCCTGTATCCAACTGGTATATAGCTCTCTCCGTGAATGCTCAGTTACATGGAACGTAGCTTTTTTCACATTCTGTAGGACAAAAAAAGTCCATCTCTGTCCAGAAGAGGCAAGCTCTTGACATACTTTCATTGTCCCCTGTTTCCTAAACTTTGCTGTGGAGTCAGGAAATGAAAAAACAACACAACTCTGTTTGGCAATATAATATGGGCTTTTATGAATTACGGCCAGGAGGGCAGCTCAGCTCTGTGGCTGATACCGCACCCAACTTCGTCATCACAAACAACATCTTTTATAGTCTCAGAATACCTTGTATGCGTCTAATCACTTGTCATGCATATTAATTTAAGCGCTTACTTGTTATATTGTTATCTCTATTTATTTTAGCACTAAGCAATATTTATCCTTGGGAAAGCATCTAATTATGCGTTTACAGGAAAGCGATGGTTACACATCTGTGATGGATACATTTGCTAATAATCACAGTGCTTTTGATCTCACGTTCTGAAGCCTATCAGTCCGTCCTTCCTCAGTTAACTCCACACTTGGAAACATTTCTGTCTATCCTCCCTTGCACAGCTGCTGGCCTTCAAGCATCAAAGCCTATTGTGTTCCCGTTCCAAAACCATCATAATGTACACTTTCCCTTGTGAACATGGATCACCTCCCTGTGAGCGTGTTATCAGGTTATGGCTCAAGCTTTCGTGTTGTTTCTTTCTGCTGCCAGCGGTATTAGGAATACATGTGTCTGCTCGCCCCTGTCCTTGCACCCCCAGTATCATCTCTATCCTTGGCTCTCTATTTGGACATAATGAGCATTTTAGGCCTGTCCTCTTCTCTAACCATGTATGATTCTGCACATTTTCCCCCTAATTCATGCATTAGCACAAGTGGGCGTTCTCCTTTTTCCATATTTTCAGTAACAACTTCAGTCATGATTGTCAGTAGCAGGTAACAAGAAAAAAGTGTACATTAAAAACAATCAAAAGCTGTATCACATTAAAATCACATAAAAAACTAAAAAGTATGTATTTATTTGTTTATTAATTTATATATTTATTTACCAGTAAACCGTGAACTATCATCAAGAGGCATGATTGAGTTAAATTGATATCCCTATATCTGACAGGCGTGATTCACTTTAACAAAAAAAAAGGTTTTTAATGTCTTTAAAATGTAAACAATGGTTCACAAATACACGAGATAGTTTCACAACTGCTTTAATCAAGTCATACCTCCTGCTGCACTCTGTTTTTGTGGCATTAGCATGAAAACAACTCATCAATGGATCAAAGATGCAAGACAAGCAATGGACATTTTGGATGAAATAGGGAGAGTCTTAACATGCAGGAAATCAATGGTGAGAATTCATGGGCTGAAGTGTGTCCTATGTTGGAAGCCAGATGTCTAGAACATTAATGTAAGACTGGAGAAATTGCCGAAATGTGCAACCAAAATAGCATGTGGGTTAAACTGCAAATGCGGCGAGGAATGGCTAAAAATATAAACTTTAAATATACAATTATAAGTAGTTGTAAATATCTAAATACCTCAAAAATGACCAAGAACCATCATAGCTAAACACAACCAAACATCAGAACATACATGTCTTCAGTACCTTCCTCAAAGAACAAATTTGGTCAATTTTTAGATCTAGCATTAGCCAACACCTTTTGATTTTACTAAACTTATATGTATAATAATATACTTAAAGTGCCTTTCAGACAGCTTTCTTCATTCATTTGTCTGTTGTGTCATTCACATTTCGCTTTCGCCCACTACAGCATATAACTTAGGACAATTGGTCAGCCTACTTCATCCACTGGCTAACTTCACTTCGAGTGGCTGTATTTATCCCTTCCATAAGGAGCACATTAACTCACAAGGTAGTTCCCTACAGTGACAATGTTTTTGTTTTTACTTTAATATTTTAGTGTTGCCTTTGTTTGTCGAGTCTGATGTGATAGCAGGGTGCTTTATCACAGATGTGAGCACAGGGCACATTCCAGTTTTATCAGTTTTGGTCTGCTGTCAATACTGTTGTAAATTTCTTTTGGCCTTTGTTTATCTGACTGCTGCTTTTTCACACTTTACCAGCAGCTCAGATGAACTCTGAAGATAAGCTCATGTGGATGCTCTCTATCTTTGCAACACTATCTGTGTCTCATTTCAACTCTTTCTTTCTTACTTTCTTTCCAATTTCAGAGCCTGTGTCTCCCATGTTGCATTAGCCTGGCTATCATTTTTTAAGAAAAGCTCTTTGCTATCTCTGCATACATACAATGGATTGCTGAGCCTCACCTGGAGGCCACTGTGCCTGGATTAAGGACAGGATGCCCTTGGTGCATACCCTAACTTTAGGCTCTATAACTGAAAAGTGTAGATCTATAAAAAGGCTTCAGTAAGTGTTTTCTACCAACCCTTGGCCATTATTCATTTTTCAGTCTCTGGCCTCAGTCGTTAGCATCTAAATCTGTATTCTTATAAATTCCTTCTTGTCTTCAAGCAAGGTGACATACATATGGAAAAGCTTCCACAAAGCTTGGCCTGGATGGAGACCTGTGGAAAAATAACAAGCCCATCACTCTTTCTACAGTTATACCAAACATTTTAAAAAAACATCTAGCAAAATGGGTCGCCTATCTTCTGAATGCCGAGAATCTTTTGGACTGGCCAAGAGGGATTTCATACCCAGCACAGGACTTTGATGATGCTCCTAGTACCCCTGGATGAAGTGCAAAGTATCAGTGGTGATGTGGAAATGGAGTGCTTTCGTTGCTGGATATTTCTGATTTAATTTGATAGACTTTGAAGTTGACACAGCAACTGGCTAACGCTCAGCACACAGATCACATGCAATGGGACACATCTGCTGATAAGTAGTTCACAAGTACATAATCATAAGGCTAGCAACAGCACGCTAAGGCAGACGAGGAGACACTTTCTTAGCATCATGGCCTGGAAAAGACACTGAATGGCTATGGCAGTTTCCATGGATCCCTGCTTATACACACGAACAAGAACAGTTACCTAAGGAGGATGGCTCCTTTCAAAAAGGCATCAAATTAATAGGGGCAAGAAGAATATTCTTCCAATCAAGGGTCACATAATGCACGTCTGAATTGTGCAGACTAAAATTTACAGTTCACTGATACCTCACCTGCTTTTTCACCTGAAGATTAATGCACCTATGGAAGCAGGGGTAGTTTCCGTGGCGATATGGGAGGTGGACCTTGATAGTGTTGCTCAGGTACTACCTGATGGTATCTGTCAGCTGGGAAACCATCTTGCTGAGTTTTAACTTGCCCACAGACCACTGATCTAGGAATAATTTAGGAGGAAATACTTGCTTCCACGGAGGTCGGTGACAAAAGCCTACCCCCCGCAAGTACACAGCCAGCACAATGGTGCAGATCTCAGAACTTCCTGCTCCTGCTGAAGAAGATTAGGTGAATACAGCAGGTGACCAGATAATTGACTGTCAAAAGCTACCTGAGATGTTGGCATCCTGGGTTAGCAGTAGTGATGAGTGTTGTTAGGCCCATAATAGTTACATGAAATCTGTGCAAATGTTTATCAGCATTTATAAAGCACGCACTGTTTCAAAGAAGTTTATTTACTCTGGTTTTAAAAGCTATCTGTCCAAGATATTGAATTTTTATACATAAAACAGTAGTTATTTCCAGAGTAGTAGAGCATGAGCTGAAAATGAGCAGCAACACGCATGACAAGATTGATCGTAGGTACCAAGAGTCTGATCTGATGAGTACTACACTGGTCACGGCACAGTTTGCTTAGTTAGTTTGGTAGTTAAGTAATCTGGTGTGTGTTGTTTTAGGCATTGAAAAGCATTAAAAAAGCTGTTAAATGTTATGTAGCACTGAACTGGGAGCCACAACAGTGCTTGACTAGCCTCAGAAATATGTTCCCGCCTGCTCAGACCAAAGATGGCATGGGAAGTGATATTCTTTGCCTTCTGGAGTTTGTTGATTCATTTTTTTGGAAGACCTGAATGGAGTGCATTACAGTGGACTGCAAATGAGTTGACAGTAAAAAGACCCATTTTTTCAGAGATTATAAAGGTAGAAAAGGTTTCAGTCCATTAATAATGTAAAAGCTCATTTTAGCGCCTAACTCAATTTGTGGGTTTAAGGATAAACCCCTTATTTTTAACCTTAGTTGTCTGGGTGGCGTCTAGAACAAAGTTGGTTGGTATACTCAAATATTGTAAAGCTGTTCTCTGTGGCAAAAAAAAACAGTTTGATTTTTGTCTGATTCAATTTGAAACAGTTTTACAACATCCAACTTTGAACTTCTCGAAGTAAATGTTTTTTTTTTCAAACTGCCCTTTTGGACCCACTATTGTTCCCCCTCAATCTCGACATGTTTTTGCCTCTTCCCTGTCACAGGCACTTGGCCCCCATACACAAGTGAGGTATAATTTTTACAGGGAGACTGAAGGGAACATTGGGCGGTAGGAAATTTGTCCCTGTGTGGTGATCCCACACAGAAATGTGGGAAAAATGTGATTTTTCGCTAAATTTGAGGTTTGCTAAGGATTCTGGGTAAGGAAACACTGGGTGATCCAAGCAAGTCACACCTCCCTGGACTCCCTCGGGTGTCTAGTTTTCAGAAATGTCTGGGTTTGGTAGGTTTCCCTGTGTGGCTGCTGAGCCCAGGACCAAAAACGCATGCCCCCCCCCAAAAAAAACAGTTTTGTATTTGATCATTTTGAAGTGTCCAGATAGTGTGTTGGGGCTTTTCCTTTCACGGACACTAGGCCTACCCACACAAGTGAGGTGCCATTTTTATCAGGAGACTTGGGGGAACGCTGGCTGGAAGTAAATTTGTGGCTCCTCTCAGATTCCAGAACTTTCTGTCACCGAGATGTGAGGAAAAAGGGTTTTTTTGGCCACATTTTGAGGTGTGCAAAGGATTCTGGGTAACCTGGTCAGAACCCCACAAGTCACCCCATCCTGGAGTCCCCTAAGTGTCTAGTTTTCCAAAATGCACCGGTTTGTTAGGTTTCCCTAGGTGCCGGCTGAGCTAGAAGCCAAAATCCACAGCTTGGCACTGTGCAAAAAAACTGCTCTGTTTTCTTTGGGAAAATGTGATGTGTCCATGTTGTGTTTTGGGGCATTTCCTGTCGCGACCACTATGCCTACCTACACAAGTGAGGTACCATTTTAATCGGGAGACTTGTGGGAATGCTGGGTGGAAGGAATTCTGTGGCTTCTCTAAGATCCCAGAACTTTCTGTCACTAAAATGTGAGGGAAAAGTGTTTTTTTGGACACATTTTGAGGTTTGCAAAGGATTCGGAGTAACAGAACCTGGTGAGGGTGCCACGAGTCACCCCATCCTGGATTCCCCTAGGTTTCTAGTTTTAAAAAATGCACAGGTTTGGTAGGTTTCCCTGGGTGCCGGCCGAGCTAGAGGCCAAAATCCACAGCTTGGCACTTTGCAAAAAACAGCTCAGTTTTCCTTGGGAAAATGTGATGTGCCCATGTTGTGTTTTTGGGGCATTTCCTGTCGCGAGCACTAGGCCTACCCACACAAGTGAGGTACCATTTTTATTGGGAGACTTGGGGGAACGTAGGGTAGAAGGAATTTTGTTGCTCCTCTTAGATTTCAGAACTTTCTGTCACTGAATTACGTGGAAAACGTGTTTTTTTGGCCAAATTGTGAGGTTTACAACGGATTCTGGGTAACAGAACCTGGTGAGAGTCCCACAAGTCACCCCACCCTGGATTCCCCTAGGTGTCTAGGCTACAAAAATGCACATGTTTGGTAGGTTTCCCAAAAATGCCGGCTGAGCTAGAGGCCAAAATCCAGAGCTAGGCACTTTGCAAAAAACAGCTCTGCTTTCTTTAGGAAAATGTGATATGTCCACGTTTTGTTTTGGGGCATTTCCTGTCGCAGGCGCTGGACCTACCCACAGTAGTTAGTGCCATTGTAATCAGGAGACTTGGGGGAACGCTGGGTAGAAGGAATTTTGTGGCTCCGCTCAGATTCCAGAACTTTCTGTCACCGAAATGTGTGGAAAAAGTGTTTTTGGGCCAAATTTTGAGGTTTGCAAAGGATTCTGGGTAACAGAACCTGGTGAGATCCCCATGAGTCACCCCATCCTAGATTTCCCTAGGTGTCTAGTTTTAAAAAATGCACTGGTTTGGTAGGTTTCCCTAGGTGCCGGCTGAGCTAGAGGCCAAAATCCACAGCTTGGCACTGTTCAAAAAGACAGCTCTGTTTACTTTGGGAAAATGTGATGTGTCCATGTTGTGTTTTGGGGCATTTCCTGTCGGGAGCACTAGGCCTACTCACACAAGTGAGGTACCATTTTAATCGTGAGACCTGCGGAAACGCTGCGTGGAAGGAATTTTGTGGCTCCTCTCAGATTCCAGAACTTTCTGTCACTGAAATGTGAGGAAAAAGTGTTTTGTTTTTGGCCAAATTGTGAGGTTTGCAAAGGATTCTGGGTAAGAGAACCTGGTGAGAGCCCCACAAGTCACCTCATCCTAGATTCCCCTAGGTGTCTAGTTTTAAAAAAAAATGCACATGTTTGGTAGGTTTCCCTAGGTGCCGGCTGAGCTAGAGGCCAAAATCTACAGGTAGGCACTTTGCAAAAAACAGATCTGTTTTCTTTAGGAAAATGTGATATGTCCACGTTTTGTTTTGGGGCATTTCCTGTCGCGGGCGCTGGGCCTACCCACAGTAGTGAGGTACCATTTTTATCAGGAGACCTGCGGAAACGCTGGGTGGAAGGAATTGTGTGGCTCCTCTAAGATTCCAAAACTTTCTGTCACCGAAATTTGACAAAAAGGTGTTTTTTGGCCACATTTTGAGGTTTGCAAAGGATTCTGGGTAACAGAACCTGGTGAGAGCCCCTCAAGTCACCCCATCCTGGGTTCCCCTGGGTGTTTAGTTTTAAAAAATGCACAGGTTTGGTAGGTTTCCCCAGGTTCCGGCTAAGCTAGAGGCCGAAATCCACAGCTTGGCACTGTGCAGAAAACAGCTCTGTTTTCTTTGGGAAAATGTGATGTGTCAATGTTGTGTTTTGGGGCATTTCCTGTTGCGAGCACTAGGCGTAACCACACAAGTGAGGTCCCATTGTTATCGGGAGATTTGGGGGTACGCTGGGTGGAAGGAATTTGGAGGCTCCTCTCAGATTCCAGAACTTTCTGTCACTGAAATGTGAGGAAAAAGTTTTTTTTTGGCCAAGGAGGAGAACCTGGTGACAGCCCCACAAGTCACGTCATCCTAGATTCCCCTGGGTGTCTGGTTTTTAAAAAAATGCACGTTTGGTAGGTTTCCCTAGGTGCTGGCTGAGCAAGAGGCCAAAATTCACAGCTTGGCACTGTGCAAAAAAACAGCTGTTTTGTTTGGGAAAATTTGATGTGTCCATGTTGTGTTTTGGGGCATTTCTTGTCATGAGCACTAGGCCTACCCACACCAGTGAGGTACCATTTTTATCGGGAGACTTGCGGGAACGTTGGATAGAAGGAATTTTGTGGCTCCTCTCAGATTCCAGAACTTTCTGTCACCGAAATGTGTGAAATGTGTGGAAAAAGTGTTTTTGGGCCAAATTTTGAGGTTTGCAAAGGATTCTGGGTAACAGAACCTGGTGAGAGCCCCACGAGTCACCCCATCCTAGATTTTCCTAGGTGTCTAGTTTAAAAAAATGCACAGGTTTGGTAGGTTTCCCTAGGTGCCGGCTCAGCTAGATGCCAAAATCCACAGCTTGGCACTTTGCAAAAAACAGCTCAGTTTTCCTTGGGAAAATGTGATGTGTCCATGTTGTGTTTTGGGGTATTTCTTGTCGTGAGCACTAGGCCTACCTGCACAAGTGAGGTACTATTTTTATTCAGAGACTTGGGGGAACGTTGGGAAGAAGGAATTTTGTGTCTCCTCTCAGATTCCAGAACTTTCTGTCACCAAAATGTGTGGGAAAAGAGTTTTTTGGCCAAAATTTGAGGTTTGCAAAGAATTCTGTGTAACAGAACCTGGTGAGAGCCCCTCAAGTCACCCCATCCTGGATTCCCCTGGGTGTCTAGTTTTCAAAAATGCACTGGTTTGGTAGGTTTCCCTAGATGCCGGCTAAGCTGGAGGCCAAAATCCACAGCTTGGCACTGTGCAAAAAACAGCTCTGTTTTCTTTGGGAAAATGTGATGTGCCAATGTTGTTTTTTGGGGCATTTCCTGTTGCGGGCACTAGGCATACCCACACAAGTGAGGTACCATTTTTATCGGGAGACTTGGAGGAATGCTGGGTGGAAGGAATTTTGTGGCTTCTTTCAGATTCTAGAACTTTCTGTCACTGAAATGTGAGGAAAAAGTGTTTTTTTTGGCCAAATTGTGAGGTTTGCAAAGGATTCTGGGTAACAGAACATGGTGAGAGCCCCACAAGTCACCTCATCCTAGATTCCCCTAGGTGTCCAGTTTTTTAAAAAATGCACGTTTGGTAGGTTTCCCTAGGTGCCGGCTGAGCTAGAGGCCAAAATCCACAGCTTGGCACTGTGCAAAAAAACAGCTGTTTTCTTTAGGAAAATGTGATGTGTCCATGTTGTGGTTTGGGGCATTTCTTGTCGTGAGCACTAGGCCTACCCACACCAGTGAGGTACCATTTTTATCGGGAGACTTGCGGGTACGTTGGGTAGAAGGAATTTTGTGGCTCCTCTCAGATTCCAGAACTTTCTGTCACCGAAATGTGTGAAAAAAGTGATTTTTTTGGCCAAATTTTGAGGTTTGCAAAGGATTCTGGGTAACAGAACCTAACAAGAGGCCCACAAGTCACCCCATCCTGGATTCCCCATGGTGTCTAGTTTTAAAAAATGGACAGGTTTGGTAGGTTTCCCTAGGTGCCAGCTGAGCTAGAGGCCAAAATTCACAGCTTGGCACTTTGCAAAAAACAGCTCAGTTTTCCTTGGGAAATTGTGATGTGTCCATGTTGTGTTTTGGGGCATTTCCTGTCGCGAGCACTAGGCCTACCCACACAAGTGAGGTACCATTTTTATTGGGAGACTTGGGGGAACGTTGGGTAGAAGGAATTTTGTTGCTCCTCTCAGATTCCAGAACTTTCTGTCAGCAAATTATGAGGAAAAAGTGTTTTTTGGGCCAAATTGTGAGGTATGCAAAGGATTCTGGGTAATACAGTAGAACCTGGTGAGAGCCCCACAAGTTACCCCATCCTGTCACCGAAATATGAGGAAAGAGTGTTTTTTTGGGCCAAATTGTGAGGTTTGCAAAGGATTCTGGGTAACATAACCTGGTGAGAGCCCCACAAGTCATCCCATCCTGGATTCCCCTAGGTGTCTAGTTTTTTAAAAATGCACAGGTTTGGTAGGTTTCCCTAGGTGCCGGCTGAGCTAGAGGCCAAAATCCAGAGCTAGGCACTTTGCAAAAAAACAGCTCTGTTTTCTTTGGGAAAATGTGATATGTCCACGTTTTGTTTTGGGGCATTTCCTGTTGCTGGCGCTAGTCCTACCCACACAAGTGAGGTCCCATTTTTATCGATAGACATGCAGGAATGCTGGGTGGAAGGATATTTGTGGCTCCTCTCAGATTCCAGAACTTTCTGTCGTTGAAATTTGAGGAAAAAGTGTTTTTGGCCAGATTTTGAGGTTTGCAAAGGATTCTTGGTAACAGAACCTGGTGACAGCCCCACATGCCACCCCATCTTGGATTCCCCTAGGTGTGTAGTTTTCAAAAGTGCACAGGTTTGGTAGGTTTCTTTAGGTGCCGGCTAAGATAGAGGCCAAAATTCACAGCTAGGCACTTGCCAAAAAACAGCTCTATTTTCTTTGGTAAAATGTGATGTGTCTACGTTGTGTTTTGGGGCATTTCCTGTCGTGGGCAGTAGCCCTATCCACACAAGTGAGGTACCATTTGTATCGGAAGACTTGGGGAAACGCTGGGTGGAATGAAATTTGTAGTTCCTCTCAGATTCCAGAACTTTCTGTCACCAAAATGTGAGGAAAAAGTGTTTTTTTGCCCACATTATGAGGTTTGCAAAGGATTCTAGGTCACAGAACCTGGTGAGAGCCCCACAAGTCACCCCATCCTGGATTCCCCTAGGTGTCTAGTTTTCAAAAATGCACAGGTTTGGTAGGGTTCTCTTAGTGATGACTGAGCTAGAGATCAAAATCTGCAGCTAGGTACTTTCCAAAAAACATGTCAGTTTTCAATGTAAAAATGTGATGTGTCCATGTAGCGTTTCCTGTCGCGGGCATTGGACCTGCCCACGCAAGTGAGGTACCATTTTTATCGGGAGACCTGGGAGAACACAGAATAACAGAACAAGTGTTCTTGCCCTTTGTCTTTCTCTACATTTTTTCCTTCCAAATGTAAAACAGTGTGTAAAAAAGACATCTATTTGAGAAATGCCCTGTAATTCACATGATAGTATGCGGACCCCAGAATTCAGAGATGTGCAAATAGCCACTGCTTCTTAACACCTTAATTTGTGCCCATTTTGGAAGTACAAAGGTTTTCTTGATACCCATTTTCACTCTATATTTCACCAAATGAATTGCTGTATACCTAGTACAGAATGAAAACCCATTGGAAGGTAAAGCTCATTTATTGGCTCTAGGTACCTAGGGTTGTTAATAAACCTACTAGCCCTATATATCCTCGCAACAAGATGAGTCCAGCAGCCGTAACAGTATATTGCTTTCACAAATCTGACATCACAGGAAAAAGTTACAGAGTAAAACGTGGAAAAAAATGGCTGTTTTTACAGCTCAATTTCAATATTTTTTTTATTTCAGCTGTTATTTTCTGTAGGAAAACCTTGTAGGATCTACACCAGTGGTTCCCAACCTGTGGTCCGGGGACCCCAGGGGGTCCGCAAAGCCTCCCCAGGGGGTCCGCGACTGCTTAGAAAATGTAATCATTTCAACAGATTAGGTCCCCTGCTTTGCATAATGACTTAGTGGGGGGTCCCCGCATTCTAATAAGGATTCAGTGGGGTTCCCCAGGTTCCAGTATTGATAAAGTGGGGGTCCACAGAAGGTTGGGAACCACTGATCTACACAAATGACCCCTTGCTGAATTCAGAATTTTGTCTACTTTTTAGAAATGTTTAGCTCTCTGGGATCCAGCATTGATTGCATACCCATTTCTGTCACTCACTGGAAGGAGGCTAAAAGCACCAAAAATAGTAAAAATGGGGTAGGTCCCAATAAAATGCCAAAATAGTGTTGAAAAATTGGGTTTTCTGATTCAAGTCTGCCTGTTCCTGAAAGCTGGGGAAATGGTAATTTTAGCACCGCAAACCCTTTGTTGATGCCATTTTCAGGGGAAAAATCACAAGCCTTCTTTGCAGCCCTTTTTTCCCATTTTTATTTTTAAAACAAGATTTTCGCAGTATTTTGGCTAATTTCTTGGTCACCTTCAGGGGAACCCACGAACTCTGGGTACCTCTAGAATCCCTAGGATTTTGGAAAAAAAGGACGCAAATTCGGCGTGGGTAGCTTATGTGGACAAAAAGTTGTGAGGGCCTAAGCGTGAACTGCCCTAAATAGCCAAAAAAAGGCCTGACACCTGAGGGGGAAAAGGCATGGCAGGGAAGGGGTTAAAGTGAACTATAGAAAAGAATGATCAGACCATGGAGTGATGGACTCAATCCAAATAGCTCTATTCCTAAAAACAGTCATTTGTAAAATGTATATGTCTGCAGTACGTGTTGTGTCCTGCTAAAACATAGAAGAAAAGCCTGCCTCGATAAAAAAAAAAAACAACGAAAACGATTGTTTTCTGTTTACAATGCTTCTTCAACGAGATTACAGATTTACCATGTGTTGAGACGTTATGCTTTTGAAATGTAAAATAGTCCATTTCGCATTGCAATGCAAGCACTCTGTATTAGGTGGATTGATGCATTATTTATCCACTAGTATGAATTGAGAGGGATAAACACCCCTTGAAGGGCCCAAGGCCATCGGTATGCATCTTTAAAAGAAATGGTAACAATGGGTTTTTCAGATATCTTCACTGTCAAACAAAACCTAAAAAGATGGCATTGAGTGTATGCCTGTGCAATGACTGGGGCCAAGTACAAGTCTTTTGATATCAATCTCAGCTAAAATCAGTAGAAATAGGTTGGTTGTGGAATCTATGTCCGTATACAAACAAGCATTACAATCATCCAAGATAATCCAGGAAGGGTATTGCGAAGCAAAGTGTCTGATAAAGATTTTTTTATGCTGTGTGTTCCCACTGATCGGACGGTAACACAATAAGACAGCTGTGTTACTGGTTGGGAATAGCTGTATAGTAGCATCTGAAAGTTTCTACTTCAGGGAGTTTAGAGGCACAGGGAGAGTTTGTCGTGGTTGAGACGTACTAAAAAAAGCCTCCTTACCTTTCTCTGAAGCCCACACTGGCAATATCAAAAGGAATAGCATTGGCACCGACGTAGAAGTTCTCCAAATATTTTTAATAGCCCACAGCAGAATGTATATTGAGGAGGTACAATTTTTAATTGTGAGGGCAGATATTATTTCGAAATTGGTGCAATGATATTAGTTAAAGGGCTATCTGCATTATGGTGCAACATGTTAAGGTCTGTAAGGCATGCTTATCTGGTATGATATAACGGAGCACAGATATGAAAAATGTTCAAATAGTTTTATTCAATTTTATTACCAATGTGCATCGTTAATAAAAACCATTACATTTGCAAGAATAAAACCCGACAAATACAAACCTTTACTCATGTATGTTAAAACGAAGCAAATAGTGTCCATTAAAATGGAACATATTTTTTTGACCCAGTATTGAATTAATTTGTTAGCAATTAACTAATTATTTCTGTCCGGCTCCAGGAATTGGAGTCTGCAGGGTTTCATGTGACGAAGAGTTTTCGAAAAAGCCTGTGCTCCTGCTTTGACACATGATTTCGCTCATAATGAGTCTTTAATTACTTTATGGCAGCGCCTGAACAGCTCAGGATAACAAGCATTGGCATAGCCAATAGGTCTCGCCTTTTGGAAGTGTGTGCAGGTTTACTATTTTTGTTATTTCTTTGTTGTTACTTTTGTGCATTAATAGTTAAAAGTAAAGTGTAATGATATACCTGTGCGCATATATAATTATAAGCTTGGTTGGTGGGTGGTGTAGTGCGTATTGGGAAGAAGACTTTTCTGTTGTTGAAGATTTTTATTTTTCCTTGTATGTTTATTTTTTATAATCTATATTTTCGGTAGCAGTAAACCATTTTATTTACACTTAAATGTACAGGGCAGATTGTGGTGTATTGAAGTGGGGCAGATTGGAGTGGAACAGTTTGGAGTGGGGTAGATTGTTTTGGATTGAGCGGGGCAGATTGTTTTGGACTCGAGTGGGGCAGATTGGAGTGTGGCAGATTGTCTTGGATTGGAGTGGGGCAGATTGGAGTGGGGCAAATTGTTTTGGATTGGAGTGGGGCAGAGTTAGATTTGCTAAAACACAGGGCTCCACATCTTGTGAACTCACTGTTATGCGTATAATATATTCTCAGTGGGCACAAGGGAGGCAAAAAGGCACGCACATTGCACACAGCGCAGACACACACAGTAATATACACACAGTCTTACACACACAGATGCATAGCCCAAAAGGCACACGTCAGGCACAGAAAATTCACAGTGATACCACAACACTCATGCACACAACTCATACATACTGTACACAAATATGCAATATGCACTCAATCTCATACACACAAATAAACAGACCCACAGGTACGCACGGACACATGCACATGGTGATCAAACCACACCCATGCACACAGCACAGGCTCACACGTAAACACACTCACAGTGATACACCCACACACATGCACACAGCATAGGCACCCAACATAGTTATATACACACTCATATACTGATAGATACACTGACCCAAAGGCTCACATCCACACTCACAGTAATACACCAACAATCACACACACACACACACACACACAACTAAACGCTTACACTCACTGTGATACATTCACTTGTGCACCTCCCACAGATACACATATAATTATATATACACAGACTCTCATATGCACAGGCTCAAAGAACCACAGGTGCGGATAGGGGCACACAAACAAACGCACACACACATCCACAGTCATTACCATCACAAATGTCGGCAACAGAAACACACAGACACAGAAAGTTATACAAACTTTCACAAACACAGTGACAAAGGGACACACACATGGTGTCCTCCACTTAGTTTTCTTCTGCTCTGTGTGGTCTAGGAATTAAATGTCTCTTTCTCCAGTCTTTGGTTTCAACCTTCCTTGTTACCAGGATCTGCTGTGTTACTGTTGGTGCATTGTTTATTATATGTTCATGTTGTACAGGATGAGCAGTTGTATTGTTTTACATATTGAATATGTTTTCATTGTTATTCATACTAGAATATTTGTATCCAATATATATAGTGCTGATGTGCCAAGAAATCAGCTTCGAGCACGTGCATAGAATAAGCTGCACATGCTAGACAAAGGTAAAACAAAGGAGGACAACATAGCAAAACAACACGTTCAGGTGTGTAAATGTCCCATCTTGTTCGCATTGTTGTGTTTTTGGCTCCTCAATGTGTCATATGTTTAGTAATTATTGCCACAGATATTGTTCTCCGTAAAGCACTCTCGCCCACCTTTTCGGCCTTCCATGTGCTATAAAAAAATCAAACTAAACATAGATGCACAGACAGACCCACACAAACGTGTAAACACACATACACAGAAAAACACAAACGCACACACAGACTCAGACATGCATGCATCCGGTAAACAGCCACATGCCACTGCATACACAGATGTATGCAAACACACAAACAGAGACACACACAAGCACATAGACATGCAGTTAAGCAAGCATGCACATACACGATCACCAGGGGAGCTACATCTACACACTCACACTCACACATACATGCATACACATGTACAAGCACATACACACACAGGCACTCCCACATACCTATGCACATATACACACCCAGACACACACATGCAATCATGCACACTTATGCACACACACAGTCATCGTGTAATCAGGTTTGTTGGAACATGATATGACACTGGACCAACTGTTAAATCTGTATTTTCAGTGGAGCACTGCGGCTAGCTTTCATTTCTAAACCATCTTGCTGGCTGGGACATACATATACGCACACTTGCATGCATATGCATGCACCCACACAGTTCTACATAGTTACTCAAGAATACATGCTCAGACACATACATGCACACACACACACCAAAGTACAACCACTCACGCATGTAGGCATGCTCGTGCATGCATGTAAAGACATACACACAGGCAAGAATGCATATACGTACACGCACAAACACACACAGAAGCACAATCGCATGTTCTGTCCTGCTTCCTGTTGCATCATCCATATGCCTAGTCCTGATTTTCTGAAAGTGTAGGTGGGATTAATGTTTATACTTTGTAGGTAAATGATTTTTTATACTGATGCTCAATCAATCTTGTCTAGTGATTTGGTGATGCCGCCTGTGAAGAGTTAAAATTTATGACAGCGTATGTAAAAATGATCACTAATTACTGGATTGATGGACAGGTGGGAGTGCTGACATATGGAGGTCTTGAACACTGGAGATTGTGGACACTGAGTTGTGGGCATGGTGTGGGCTTTGGTCTGCTTCCCACAATAAACAGAGGAGCTGGCCAGTCCGTGTTCCTGTCCAACTTGTGGCACCCCCTCCCAACACTTTCTGTATTGCTGAGATAACAATGAACAAAAAGAATACCTACCACAAACACAGACAGAAAAAATAGTGGGCACAATGAAACCTAAATGCACACAAGTGAAAGAAGACAAGTAATGTGGGTGTGCTCTGTGGGTGGCAAAAACATGCGAAAAGGAGGGACATAAAAGTTACAACAACCACATAAAAGCAAGCCTTCCAAACAACAGCAAAAGTTACCAATTAGAAGCCGTGGGCTGGCTAGAAGCTCGCAAAGTGAATACAGCATGTCTCGAAGAGACAGCACATGCTCTGACTAGGATTAAGCTAAAAATGGTGCAGAGTTCACTAAAGTGCCTAAGCTCTTGGTAAGATCCATGAAATTGATTGTGATGTCTCCTTAAGTCCATTCAACCCTGACCATCATTTTCTAGGGAGAATACCTACAAAATCCAAAATGGAAACTGTGCAATATTTGCTAGAGTGTAAGTGCTCTGGGGACAGTGCTCAAGCACCCCACAGTGGAATCTGTGCAAAACGTTCTAAAGTGCTAGTATTCAGCCAGATCATATTTTCTGGTACTTCGTCTTTTGGGTCAGCTGCACTATTTATAACAGATTATGATAAACGCTTAAACTGAACATGCAGTGGGCCTCATTTATAGATGACTTTGCCCCACATGGGTCTTTCCCTGGCTTTAAATGTAAACAGGAACTTCACCACCTGTGTGTTTTAGCGGCTGTATAATAGATTTAAGTATGCAATGAAGGACATGCCCTGGGACATCTTTTGCATCATGCAGGAACCAGCTGGCATCTTCTTAGAGTGCATTCCTGCAGTCTTCAACTAACCGGGGACTCTTCTTTTGCACCCCCTTCTGAGTTGGCAGGGTCTCCTGTCCTTCCTGGAACTTCTTTCGACTTCTGGACTTGGTCCCCTTCCTTTGCAGGTCTTCAGGTCCAATAATCCAGCGATTGTTCTTTGCAGACTTGGTTGGCTGCTGCAAAATCCCAAAAACGAAGTATAGTGTGTCCTAAGGAAACTTGCAGTACTTTACTCCTGCTTTTCTGGGCTCTTGGGATGGGTAATTTACTTACCTTTACGGTATTCTTACTCTCCCAGTGATTCTGCACACACTACATTTGTCTAGGGGGGAATTCGTGATTCACATTCCACTTTCTTAGTACATGGTTTGTGTTACCACTAGACCTATTTTCTCCCATTGCATTCTATAGGATTTCCTACTGTTTGCAATGTTCTATGACTATTAACTTGTCTTATGTTGGTGTCTAGTATATTTATTGTGTATAATACTTACCCCCAGAAGGAGTATTGTCTCTAACATATTTTTGGTACTGTGTCACCCAAATAAATACCTTTATTTTTGGTAACATTGAGTATTGCCTTTACTTGTGCGTAAGTACTGTGTAACTATAAGTGGTATTGCATGAGCTTTGCATGTCTCCTAGTTCAGCCTAAGCTGCTCTGCTATAGCTACCTCTGTCAACCTAAGTTGCTAGAACACTACTGCTTCACTAATCAGGGATAACGGGACCTGGTATAAGGTGTAAGTACCCAAGGTACCCACTACAAACCAGGCCAGGCTCCTACAGTATTTCTCTCATTGACTTCTATTGTAGCAGAGGCAATTTCAGGTGGGAGACAGCAAAAATAAAGCCATTTTTGACTTACAAAATCTTGAGTGTCCTTTCTGAATTGGGTCTATAGGCATGTATACTGATAGAGTCATATTTTTTGCCTGCCAAACTCTTAATGACCCTCTTAGTTTTGAGCAGTCCATTCATTGTTCTGTGTGCTGAGCAGGTGGTTCTAAATTTGTTGAAGATAAATTAATCAGCTCACAAAAAAGGAGAAGTTGAGAAATAAGCATTTCAGTAATAAGGAAAATTAAGATTGATACAAAGGTTTTCTACTGCATCAATGGTGTAAGGCAAAATGTAGGGTTCCCCTGCAGAATGTGGTGAGGGGTCCCTCACTCTACCATGTGTCACAGATATTGATAGACTGTGCATTGAAGGTGGGGCCCCTGGAATGTGGTTGCTCACTCAAGAAGCAGAGACTGCAGAGGCATGTGTTAACGCTTGTGGTCAGTACCAGACACAACCTGCAGTAGCTAAAGGCTCAATGTCTTTTGCTGACTGTCAGGCACTGCACACCTACAGACAGGTTTAAATGGCATAAGAAACCAGTGTAGGGGCACTGCAATACTCTTGACCCCACATGATGGTGAATAGTGTTTATACATCGGGATTGGTCTTCATCTACTAGACTACTAACAAATACTAAACTTGACAGGTCTGAGTTGTCCTTTGCAAAAATGGTAATGTCCCCAAGATTACTTTGCTACTTCTCTAGCCTACCGATCCTTGTTGCTATGAGTCTTTTCCCTCACCTAGATCCCATATTTGGGGACTTAATCTGCAGAGTTACTTCTGGCAAACAAAAGCTCCCCACAGTTTAGGGAGACATAGGGGCCCTAGACTTCAAGCACTACTATTTTGAGGTACAACACCAATGGCCTGCCTGCTGCTTGGCACCTACCTGAGGTGGGAGACTTTGGGATGCAGGGTGCCCGAAATAGTATTCGAGTGCTCTTCATTAACAAATCCACCAAGCCAAAAAACTGTAATAAATTATTGCGTATGGCCTACAACAGTTACCACAGGACCCTGAACGTTTCTCCAAATGCCATGCCATTCAGGAACCCTCCTAGAAAGAATTCACTGCTTCCAGTAGGCAACAAAGGGTTGAGCCACTGAGGCATGGGAGAACTCTGAGATGTGGTGTGTGGGCCACCTTCTTCAGGACAGGGCATTGATGCCCTTTGACTTGCTGATGGAGCTATACCGTCTCCCAGCAGGTCCGTTTTTGATTCACAGGCGCTTCTCCTCTGGAGGCATTGCTGACAATGAGTCGCCCTCCCACCCTGCTCCAAACATTATATACAGTTGGGTCTGGTCGGAGATTCATCTACTGGCTGATTAGAGGTATCCCCAATCAGTCATTGGCCCCCTTAGCTGAACTCTGTAGTACATGCAAAAAGGTTGTTGACTTCCTGTTTAGACGCAAGGAATAGAACAGATTACTTTCCCATCCACACAAAATCTCTCACAATGCTAGATTTCAGTACATCCAGAATAACATACTTCATTAAGCTTATCTGATCACGGCACAACTAAAATCCATCCGGTTTTCCACATTCCTTTGCTCCAGGTTCCATGATTAAACACATATTTTGGGATTGTCTAATTCCCTGTAGTTTCTTCGGTGCAGTTTGTACTATACTTTTGTCCCTTACTGATCAACAAGAGATGAAAAGCTTACAGTGTTGCGTACTGAGGTTTTACAACTCTCCACAGCTCCAGAAAAGAAGCAAGTAGATTCTTAGATTTAGCCTTTCTTGTGGCCAGGCACTTGATCACAACAAGATGGAAGGCCTCATCTCTGAATGGAGTAACCCGTTGATCACCCATAGTAATTCGCTGGGCTGACGTGAAATTATATCCGTGAGGTGAGAGGAAACAAGAGGACTCAAAAACACCCCATTACTTTTTCATTGAATTCGCTAAATTCCTCTTTAAAGACTGCCTCAAGAATGACACTAGACCGCCTTAGATAGATCCAATTTTGTTCCTAAAACCAATACTGTATCCAACCTTGCAGCAAGTGGCCTTTACCACAACCCCCGTGTTAGGTGAACTCCCCTGACACATAGCGATTTGACTAACAAATATTATGTCCTTAAGCCTTCTGTGTGACTTGCCCTCACTTCCTCTGCTCATGCTATATGGCCAGGCTTTCTATGGTTTCATCATGATACGTTTCCTACACTATTTTATCATGATTAATGCTTACAAAGCATTAACACTATTACCTGACGTCATCTGCTGTGGACAGACTGACGCGGTTGACACCAAATTTCCTGTTGTCAATGTTTTCTTATTGCTGTCTACAGGGACAAAGGGCCTGATTCTAACCTTGGCGGACAGCAGAGGCCGTCCGCCAAGGTTCCGCCGCCAAATGACCGGACCGCGGTCACAAGACCGCGGCGGCCATTCTAACATTTCCTCTGGGCCGGCGGGCGCTCTCCAAAAGAGCGCCCGCCGGCCCAGAGGAAATGCCCCTGCAACGAGGACCCGGCTCAGAATTGAGCCGGCGTAGTTGCAGGGGTGCGACGGGTGCAGTTGCACCCGTCGCGTATTTCAGTGTCTGCATAGCAGACACTGAAATACTTTGCGGGGCCCTCTTACGGGGGCCCCTGCAGTGCCCATGCCATGGGCATGGGCACTGCAGGGGCCCCCAGGGGCCCCTCGGCACCCCCTACCGCCATCCTGTTCCTGGCGGGAGACCCGCCAGAAACAGGATGGCGGTAGGGGGTGTCAGAATCCCCATGGCTGCGGAGCGCGCTCCGCAGCCATGGAGGATTCCCCCGAGCAGCGGAAAGTCGGCGGGAGACCGCCGACTTTCCGCTTCTGACCACGGCTGAACCGCCGCGGTCAGAATGCTCGTGGGAGCACCGCCAGCCTGTTGGCGGTGCTCCCGTGGTCGGTGGCCCTGGCGGCCACCGGCCGCCAGGGTCAGAATGACCCCCAAAGTCCCGGTGATTACGCAATGTTGACATGAAGTGTTCTCTGTTTATTGAAAGTAAAAAAGAAAAACCAAATACAATTTGTGAAAAACCACAAATACTAAACTGTGACAGGAACCTCTGAAGATGATAAGGCAATACTCACACGGCACACAAAACTTCAGGAAGGTATTGACCTGCTGAAAGAGCCTTCTGTGAATAACAAGGCACGCGCGCCTGGCGCCATCCGTTACCTTGGCTAGTGAGCAATGGAGCCTTCCGCCATGAAGTATTAAAGCCGCGTTAGAGTGCTCCTATGATCAATACAAGTGGGTTGTTTACTTGTCTTTTGTGATTCCACCCTCAGGAGTGCGGACATAACCGAAGATGAAGCTGGAACGATTCCGGGCGTCGACATCCTTATGTGGACTGGTTATCCGAATGTGCAGTTAAAAGATGAACAGAAGGAAGGTGAAATGCTCATCAGAGGAGCAGGATCACTGGAACTATTCCACCAAAGGATCTGAAAAGCAAGTCAAGTTGTGGCGGTGTCGGGAGCATAACAGTTTCAGAGTATCCCTGGTTTCACTGACAAGTGTTCTCAAGTTGTATACAACGCCCTGAACCATTCGGGGCTTTTTGGCCATTGACACTTACCATGCTGAAATCTTGACTCCTATACTAGTAAAAGAGTAACTACAAGCCCCACAGTGCAAAGTCTTGTTGGCAAAAAAAGCAGTGCTTTAAATGGGAGAGTAGTGAAGAGTACTCAGAATCCCGCACTTCTTTAAACTGAAAGGGGGAGTACCTGCACTTCTTAGCAGGGGTGCAATGCATTTAATGGGTGAACACCTTCACTTTTCAGTAGCAAACAGACACTCTGGGATATTCTTCCATTTCAAGGACTGTTAAAAAGGTGATATCGGCTGAAGATGCCACACATGACTCAAGGTCCCTTGGCAGCTGCAAGAATATGGCTGGGGTTTGAGTTCCACCAGAACTATCGCCGAAAAATGCAGAGTAATTCAGATATCCAGTAGCTTATTGTTCGTATTTTGCTCTGTGTTGGCAAGGCACCATATTGCCATTCCCAAGCATTCGTTTGACAACCTACTGCATTCTGGGACTTGTAGTTCTGCTTTTGCTCTATGGAACCAATTGGACTATTGTACGTGATAAAAGTGATTTGTAATAGACCAGCTCACAACTGAAAACAAAGTGTTTGATGACATGGATCGACATGGGGCTTGATGATAACCTATACGCTTTAGGCCTTTTACCTCTTGGCTTCCACATCAATATGCTTGCACCTCAGCTTCAAACAACCCATGTACCTCCTGTGTGGTTGCCCAACCCCAGTTCATGATAATTAGTGATCCCAGTTCCAAGGTGTCCATTTGTTGTCATTTGCCCAACTTTAGTTTTTGGTACATGAAAAATATTAAGTTGCAACTAGCATTTTTCCACATAATCTTGATTTATCAGTGCACGCAATTTGATGTTTGTAGGATTTTCACTGCGTCGAGTAGCCACATCCAAGAGAAGGCTATGGTCACATGTGGACCTAGGCATTCTAGTACAAGCATATGTTTGCAACATCAGCTATGCAAGTATCATTAGGAAATCTAATGACACGGTGTTCTGCCTGAGCCATGTGCATATTCGCCTAAAAACCAGTCCACCATAGTGTCAGATCTGTTAGGCCAATCTCTGTTCTCATTTTATGCTTTTTAAATCTGTTTTTGTGATAGGCCATTTGTTTACTTATTATTTTTACAAAGATATGATTTCAGCTTTAGAGAGTTACATATTTACATTTTGTGCCAGAATGGCCAATTACCCCCCTCAGATAGGGCTCCTTGGAAGTTAAACTCTTGATGACTATCTACCTTGACTCCTCCCAAACAGTGGTATTAGAAGAGAAAGGCTCTGTGTCAGGGTGCGTCGAACATGATGAGCTTTGAAGGAATCCTGGATTGGGGCTCAGATTAAGACAAGGCTGGTCAATGTTTTGCTACAACCCGATCCAGGTTAAATGAGAACCTTATCTTTTTCTTCTGCACTCATTTCCTCTTTGTTATCAGCCTTGTGTCCACTGGCAGCAAGCTGTCTCTGGAATACAAATACAATAAAAGAAGAAATGAAAGGACCCACGCAGAAATGTAGTTTGCAGAGTGTCAATCTACTTTGTCCTTTTCTAATGTTTCTGCAGAGGAAACAGTGATTAGTTTGTTGAAAAAAGCGTGGAAACCAAATGCAGTGGAACTAAACGTTTTTCAGGATTTCTGAATGCCAATGCTGCCTAATATTGATTCTGGCCCATGCCTCTCTTCCACAAATCTGAACTTCTTCACATTTTATCGCACTCTTACAGGTTCGTTTACGTCCTCGCCCCTTGTTTTTCTGCCTTTCCCTCGCACCTCCTTTCTACCATTTCTATCTTTCTCTGTCTTGCTCTGAGTCACATTTAATGACGAAAAAAATAATTTCGGGTCACCAGAAGTGAAACATGATGCCCACTATCTGTAATCAAATTATACACTGACTGAAAAAAAAGATATTACAGACTATTTACTTGGCACAATCTGCAGGGCCAGCTCTAGGGCGGTGCGACCGGTGCCACCGCACTGGGCGCTGACTTCGGTTTGGGGCGCCATGTTTACAGTTGTATTATGGTTTGAAAAGCACCTGCTGCGGCGTTCCTTATTTCTAGCAATGTTCAGGCAACAATAACTATGTTAAGATAACTCTGGTGTTTTATGTTCTGCCTGGAGAGGGATTGGAGTTTTCTCTTTTGGAAGTTTTAAGGCAGCACAGAGGGTTAATATGCCTGCTGCAAAGAAAGTGTGCCATGCAAATCACAAAAGTCCATGTAATGCAAATAGGTCAGTGGGTTACTACTTGTGTCAGAGAGGTCATTTTGTTACTTGCAGTTTATAAAGTACAATCCTAATATAGGACAGTAAGCTATTAACTGTCATCCAAGAACTGCATGCATAGTGCAAGGTATAGATTAGAACGTTGTGATTTTCCCCCATCATTCATTATGCTAATGATGCAAAAAGGGTTCATTTGGGTATAAATCAATTCTTATTATTAAAGATAAACACCAACAACGGTGTTACATTTTAAATATCGGGTTTGTGCTTCTCCAGACCTAGCACTGAAACTATACAGCAACCAGTATGGATGACCTGTGACTACTACACCTGGTAGTCCTCTGTCTATATATCATTTCTTATTCACTGATTTACACAATTATGATCGATTGACTCTGTGCAATGTGTGTGCAATGTGAAACGCTCTGATACCATACACCGTTATGAGTGGCGCTATAAAACGAATTAAAAGCATCTGAGAGAGAGTGGTTATGGTGGTAGTGAGGGAAACCGTGGCAGAGGTAGTCATTGGGGGGCGCCAACAAACATTGTTTCACAGGGCGCCATCAGTGCTAAGGCCGGCCTTGACAATCTGAATTGTCTCCTGAATAATTTATTAATCACTCCCTCTGTTGCAAAAGTAGAAAGATTAATTACCTTCACTTTTGTCTGTCTCGTCCCAGTATTTACACTTAGGACATCAGGACCATGGAGACTTCTGAGTGACCCTCCTGTAGTGGTTTGGGGGCAGGGAGTAGGGGGACTGGACATGGGAAGGTCATAAGCTTACAGCACTAGGAATGAAGTGGATGATCTCCTGCTTCTGGGTCCCTCTGGACCTGCTACGCTCAACACGCCAATAAAGTGCTACAAAATACTGCTGCTGTCCAGTGTCAACATTTTCCCCTAAGAAGTGCCTCCAGAAACTGATGATGACACGCATGCAGGGGTGTAGCTTAAAAGGGGTTGTTCTGTGGTGCTACACCCCTCTAATAAATATGTTTTGTGGCAGATAGTTGAGTACAAGTGCTCTCAGTAGGGTATTGTGAGGTGTCTCTCGGATTTCATCTGAGATTTTCACATACACAAACAAAAACACACTTTCTCACTCCCTCTGTTTTGAAGGTCTTCTAGAACATTGGTTATTGTTAGAAATGGGGTCTTTGGTTGGCCGTCAGTTTGCACTCTGTCCAAGCAGGGATCCTCACTCTAGTACGGGCAAGGGAGATATTCAATCAAGATAACCCTTGGTCACACCCTTGGTAACTTGGCACAAGCGGTCAGGCTTATCTCGAAGGCAAAGTGTAAAGTATTGGTACCAACACCCGCAGTAATGCAGTGAAAACACTACAAAATGGACACCACACCTGTTTAGAAAAATCTAAATCAAACAAGACCAAAACAACAAAAATCTAACATACACAAGTAAAGTTATGAATTTTCAAAATAATAGAATCTTACTCCATAGAAAAGAATGGAAATGTTGTTGTTACACAAAGTACCTGGTTTGCGTAAAAAATAAAGCCTCACAGGAAAGCGTGCGTTGGAAAAGTAAGCGATGTGTCGATTCCTGACTCGCAAGTGAGGCCATGCGTTGTTTCTTCTCCGGCCGGGTTAGCGATGTGTCATTTTTCTCTCCCGCAAGAGAGTGATGCATTGATTTCTGGATGGGGCACCGCGGATCCACTCAGGTTCACGTTGATTTTGATGCCCAGCAGTGATTCGTGCAAAATCCAGCCGCACGGTGATGAAAAATGGCGATGCATGGGGTTTGCGTTGATTTTAGCAGCCTAAAACTGAGATGTTGCATTGTTGCGTCATTTCTCCAGCCACAATGCAGGTGATGCGTTGATTTCCCAGCCTTAAGGTCAGTGGCGCGTCGTTTTTACAGCCACCTTGCAGGTGGTGCGTCAAAACTGTCCCCACACAGCTTCCTGTGAGTGGATTTCAATCTTTGTTCTACCAGCTTCAACTTTCAAGAGCCCAGGGACTGGATAGAGCACCACTTGGCAGGGTAGGAGTCTCAGCAGAGAGTCCAGGTGCTCGCAGAGGATGTCTTTGATGGCCCTGAGACTTCAAAACAGGAGGCAAGCTCAGTCCAAGCCCTTGGAGGCACTTCACAAGCAGGAATATACCACAGACTCCAGTCTTTGACCTCTTTCAGGCAGAAGCAGCAACTGCAGGCCAACCCAGCAAAGCACAGTCACAGGCAAAGGGTCAGTACTCCTCCTCCTGCTCTTCAGCCCTTCCCCTTGTCAGAGATTCCTCTGGATTCCAGAAGTAATCTAAAAATCTGGGTTTTTGGTCCACTACTTATATTCCTTTCTGCCTTTGAAGGAGGCAAACTTCAAAGGAAAGTGTCTGTTGTTCACAAGATCCTGCCTTGCCAAGGCCTGGCTCCAGACACTCACCAGGGGGTTGGAGACCGCACTGTGTGAGGGCAGGCACAGCCCATTCAGTTGTAAGCGACCACTCCTCCCTCCACTCTAGCCCAGATGACCCATCAGGATATGCAGGCTACACCCCAGCTCCCTTTGTGTCACTGTCGTTTGGAGATTCACAAACAGCCCGAACGTCAGTCTGAGCCAGACAGGGAATACAGAAGCAGGCAGAGTCACAGAATGATTTAAGAAAGAAAATGCCTACTTTCTAAAAGTGGCATTTTCAAACTGACAATCTAAAAAATAATTTTACCAAAAGGTGTATTTTAAATTTTGAGTTCAGAGATCCCAAACTCCTCATCCCTTTGTGCTCCCAAAATGGAAACTGCACTTAAAAGATATTTAAAGGCAGCCTCTATGTTAACCTGTGGGAGGAATAGGCCTTTCAACAGTGAAAACCGAAATTGGCAATATTGCACTGTTAGGACATGTGAAACAAATCAGTACATGTCCCACCTTTAACATGCACTGCATCCTGCCTGTGGGGCTACCTAGGGCCTACCTTAGGGGTGCCTTATATGTACAAAAAGAGAAGGTTTGGGCCCGGCAAGTGGGTACACTTGCCAGGTCGAATTGAAAGTTTAAAACTGCACACATAGACACTGCAGTGGCAGGTCTGAGCCATGTTTACAGGGCTACTCGTGGGTGGCACTGGTTGTGCCCACTATTAGCATTTGATTTACAGGCCCTGGGCGCCTCTAGTACACTTCACTATCCACTTACTAGTAAATCAAATTTGCCAATCATGGAATAGCCAATCACACCTACAATATACACAGGAAGCACTTGCACTTTAGCACTGGTCAGTAGTGGTAAAGTGCACAGAGTACCAAAACCAGCAAAAACGAATTCCAGCACACAGTCAAAACATCAGAAGCAGGGGCAAAAAAGCCAGGGGAAACTACGCCAAGAACGCCAGGTCAAAAAGTTATTTTACAAAATATTGTGCTTCCACCCACATAATACCCATAACAATCCACACTCTTTTCCTGTACCACTGCTCCTTATGCCCCCCTCATGCCCTGCTTGTCATCTAATATACTTTAGCAGCATATGTCAGCACGATCGTTGCAAAATCTGAAGGTCATACTCCTAAATCTTACTCTGACCAAGATGCACCCCTACACACAGGAGGGATATCTCACCACTAAGACAAGCACAGCCAAAATGAATACTACACATGAGGCTGACATTCACAGAACACATCTGTGTTTTCGTTCCTCCGTGAGAACACAGGTCTTCTTGTTTAAGAACCTTCCTTTGATGAGAAGCTGTGTCTTTCCTGATGTGCCGTCCTGGGTAGTGAGGGTTGTTGATTAGAAGTACGTGAAAAAGTATCCTGGAGGGTAGGTTTCTAATTTGAGGTGAGATGGGCTTCTCCTCTTGTGGGAAATTGATGGAGGACACCAGCGATATATGAAGAAGGGTGTGAAAGAGGTATTATTCAGGAGTGGAATATGGTGAGGCTGAGAAAGACATCTTGGGTTTAGAAGCATGTTGCTTGAAGTTTCTCATAATGCTATAAGTGTGGCTCCTGCCTAATCATAGAACTAGAGAAAACACAGTGTCCCTCATGAAATGAATAGTGTTCAGGCAGGCAGTAAACATGCATTGGTGCGGTTGGCAGTGCAGCTCCTGCAGAGGTAGTTAATAACATTTGTGTGGTTTTCAGTGATGTGTTTATAGAGGACAATTTGGGTGGGCATAATGTGAGCAAGTTGCAAGGGCTGAACATTGTTGTACAGGGTGCTCTGGGAAAACAACAATTAGTCCCTGAAATTTGCTGTTGTGGAGAGTGTTGAAGATCAGATCACAACGATATTTAAAGGACTTGGGGCCAGATGTAAATAGAGCCAAATACTGAATCGTAAATTGGGATGGCAATTGAATCACAATTTGTGATTTATCATGCATCATTCAGACAGTTTGTCAATTAGCGATACTGTAAGATTTGCATTCACAATTTTTCAACTCTGTAATACTGAATCAGTAAATTGTGATTCATTATTAGTGAACTGCGAATTCCGAAGGTCACATTTGGGAAGTGTTTGATGAAGAGTGAGGTGATTTCTTTTTTTAAATGGGCTTCTCTTCTTTGTACAATCAGGTCCAGAGAAGAGTCAGATAAGGATGGTGGAGGAAGGAAAAAATTTACAATTTGGTAGAGGTGCTCACAAAGGAATGTGTGGCACACAATTATGAGCTTTTTTTGCAAAAGGTCATTTAATGTTCCTGATTCCTAGAAAAAGATTTGGAAGGGGATACTAGAAAAAATTTAATTCTGTTGGTGTGATGCAGCTTACCATTGAGAAGATCACAAAATGATGGTATGATCTGTGCTCGAGGACAGAGAAGGTTGCAAGTCGTCTCTCTGAGGTGTGTGGAACAGGAGGAGGACCCTCGACACAGCCACCACAAAGTCCTCTTGAGGATCTCATAGAATTGGCTTTACAGTCAGAGGGTATTGTGGGACTAACAGATATAGATCCATTCAACCCACCCACTACACCTAAAAATAAGTGTTAAAATGTTAATGTTAACTTTTAAGTGTGTATTTAGAATAGATTTTGTAAACCACTCTATAGAAATGCTTCATTATAACTTCCTGATGCATTGTGTAAGTCGTAATTCACACAGTTCAGTTGCCTTGTTCCACTTAATTTAGCTTTATGTGATAAACAAATAGACTTTAAAACATGTGTAAGAAAATACTTTAAATGCTTGAGTAGTAATCAATTAATTTTTAATATAAAGTATGTGACAATAAAATAAGATTTGCTTTAAAGTTTAGCATAGTAATTTAGAAACGTATACATCACAGATGATCCAACACAGAGAGGTGAAGAGTACCAATAAGAGGCACCTAAAGATAACTGGTCAGACATGGAGAAAGCCACAGAACCTACAGCCACATTGTAAGAAATTGAGTTATTAGTTTACAGGGGTGAGAGCCCCAATATTGCTTAAACACAGCCCTTGTCAGTGAACCATAAAAGTCACTAAATAAACCTATGTTCAACCCTCTGGCAGCAAGGCTCAAAAGCAATCAAGCTTAACTTAGAGGCAAAGTGCAAAGTACTTTTGCTGCACTGAAACAGCAATACAGTGAAACCGCAACACAAGAAGAATCTCAACCTAGTTTGAGAAAGTTCATTTTAACAAACAAAATGACACAAAAATGACAAAAATCCAGCAAGGAGAATTAGACAATAAGAATAAAAAAAAAGGTTTCAGTAGGTATAGCACCAAAAAGCACAAAGCAGCGAGCTCAGTAAACTGGTCACCTTGCCTGGATTAAAGGGCCTAGTGTGATGGAGCATGGGTAGGATAAAGGGATCATGTTCATCCCAGTGAAAAGTTTTACATTCTAAGTTAGTCCAGTTTTCACGTGAGAAGAACTCATTGACGAGGACGTTGACAGTAGGGATGCAGGCCAGATCCGGAAAGAGTCTCATCGGTGGCATGTAGCTGAAGTCTCAATCCTTAGTTGGAACCTCGTGTTGGTGGTGCAGTTGTCACTGGTGCAAAGAGCTGATCGAGGTTCAGGACTTCGCAGTGGAGGGAAATGCGGGACAGTTGTTGTCAACGCAAGCAGCTACTGGCAGCAAAGTCTGGAGTCTGTAGCCAGGAATGTCTCATCAGCAGTAAGATGCAGGTCCCATGAGGGTCTTTGTGAAGTCTGCTTACATTTGCAAGGAGACTGTGGGTGACTTATTTTGATGCAAAGAGCCCAAAACCTCAGTTTTTTTACCTAGAGTCCAGTTCTTGCAGTTTTACAGTTGGAGGAGTACACTCTAACAGCAGCCAAGAATCCAAGACCTGGAGGGCGCCTCCTGGGGGTTAGAACTCACTCCAGCAGAGACAAGGAGCAAGGTTCAGGCAGATCAATTTGGGACTGGTCAACTGTGCGGGCCTCTGGAAGAATGTTTTTTTAATCCATATTTTTTTATTATTTGCATTAGTCATGTAACATACACATTACAACCTTGTACATGATCAAGCAAAAGTATTACTTGTAAACATCATCATTTACAGTTGTGCTGTGATTTAGGCATAAGTCACACTTGGAGACCTCTCGTATCCCACTATAACAAACTGTGCAAAAGCTCAATAGCGAGTGTACACTCTGTGTGCCATCCATTTAAACTATTCTCATTGACTAGGTTAAACAGCAGCTCATATGGATCGAACTGTACTACAAGCCAATATTGTTTCAAACCAAACTAGTGTCCTTCCAGGGGATCTATCATCATTATCGTACATTTTCTGTGAACATTTGTCAGAGGGATCGATCTGATTCCCTCCTGTCTGGCACCAGTGTAGAGGAGCTAGTGTGTAGGGAAGGTCAGGCCAATAGAAGCCACACCCCCTGCCTTCAGTTAGCATCAACCTCATCTATGAGGTCTCTGAGAACTGCCAGACTGCAGACATAGGTTCTGGAGCCCACCGGTCCCAATTAGCATTATCAGCTAGCAATGACCCTTAATATCTTAAGTGAAAGATGCAACTGAACTTGTTTCTGTCCCTGTATCTTCACCCTGGTGTTCCCAAGATGTCCGTCCAAGGCCCTGCCCGCGGTTGTCTCCTTATCCCCTGTTTGTCATCCTGAACTAGTGCCCGTTCTTCAGCCCTAACCCACCTTGTTACTTCTTGTTTCCAGCTTGGCACCATCGGACCCATCCCTGATTTCCATTGTTTTGCTATGCATTTCTTGGCTATTATCATGGCCTGGTCCACAAACCTATTGCCACTTTTTTCCGTCTAGGCCTAGGATACAGTCCCATCACGCAGGTCTCTGGGATGCATGTAAAACTACGACAGAGTATCTCATTCAACATGTCAATAACGGTTTCCCAGAATTCATGGATTACAGAACAGTTCATGTCATGTGGCCAAAATCAGCCTCCAGAGACGTGCATCTTGGACATTGTTTCGGGTCCCCCATATATGGCCTGCAGCCTGTGCGGCATTAAGTATGTCATGTGTAAATAATTGAATTGGGAATACTTCAATTTTTTATTTCTAGAAACCCTACGTGTATAGGCCAACATTTTCCTCCATTCAGTGTCCAATATATCTCGCCCCAGCAGTGTCTACCACCTCTGCTTGGTCTTAAATAGGGGCTTTTTGGTTGTGTGCAATAGTGCCTGATATAGCACTTTACCAAGTGTCCAGTTCCCCCCAGCATCAATAGGCTCTGCAGTACTAGATGCGTTTGTGGTTCCTGGTCAATGCTCTGCCACAAGTCTCTAAAGGAGTGCAATAGAGTATGATACGTTAAAAACTGGCCTGGGGATAGGCCATGCTGCTCCATTAGATCTGCTACGGGCAAAAGAGTCCCTTGTTGAAAGCAGTTTCCCACTGTTGTTAATCCCACCTTTGTCCAAGACACCAGCTGCCTACGCTAAACACTGCGTTAGTGGGTCTTTGTGCGTAAGACCGACTAAAGGCAATGCCCACGCGTACACAGGAGTCCCCTTTGATCTATAAGGCATCTCCTCCAGCACCACAAGGCCACTCTGTGGTGGGGGGCCGCTACTGATGTGCTGAGTAATTTTGCCAGGAAAGGCCACTGGTCATGTCGCCCCCCTGTGTGTCCCAGCACCTCAAGGTTAGCACCCTCCAGAAATCCCACCACCCACTGCACCTGCGCCGCTACAGAATATAGCTCAAAGTTCAGCACACCCAACCCCCACTCATTCAGGGGTTTGCGAACGGCCTCTAGCAAAACCCTATTTCACTCACCATCCCAGACCAGGTCACGTAGCAGGGAGTCCAGATGTTTAAACCATGCAGCCGGTATCTTAACTGGTAGGTTAACAAAATAAATCAGCAGTCTGGATAGCATTATAATTTTGGCTAAGGAAATCTGAGCCATTATTGGTAACTTCAGGGACCTCCTGAAGGACACCAAGATCTGAACGACCTAAGAATAGGGCCCAGGTGGGAATCCTGTAGGTCTGTCAAGGAGTGGAATATCCGAATACCCAGGTATTTAAAGGAGACAGGGGTCCAGGCCAACCTGTGCAGGACCATAGGGGGCTGGGGAGTGTCCGCCCTTAAGGGGAATAAATATGTTTTGGTGGTGTTAACAGGTAGGCCAGAATATTTAGCAAAGTCCCTCAGTATGGATGTTGCATCCGCATCCCCTTGAGAGCCATCATTCAAATAGAGGATCAAATCATCCGCATAGAGGGATATCATTTGCTATTTTCCATCGAGCGAGATCCCCTGTTCCGCCCCTCGATGGCGAAATATCGCCGCCAGCGCCTCAATCTGTAGTGCAAATAGGAGTGGCGGCAACAGGCACCCCTGACTGGTGCCTCTCTGGATTCCATATTGGGCAGAGTCCACTCCACCCGTCCACACCCTGGCCGTGGGGGATGCATAAAGCCCAACCCACTTCACCCATGCTTCGCTCAACCCCATATGATGCATAAGAGCAAATTGGAAATCCCATCTGAGAAAATCAAATGCCTTTTCAAGGTCGATAGACATTAGCATTGCATTCGGGTGGAGATCTGTTTCCGGGTGATACATGACATGGTAAAGCCTGTCTAAATTGAAGGCGATGTTTCTCGATGGGATAAACCCATTCTGGTCCGGGTGAATCAAGGTCTGCATATGTGGTGCTAGTCTCGTGGCCAAGACCTTACTCAATATGTTGAAGTCCAGGTTGAGCATGGAGAGGGGGTGGAACTCTGAGACCGGAGCGTCTTTAGTAGACATCGGCAATTGCACCAATTTAAACAATTCGGCATATAGTATTTCCAGTTTGGGAGCGAGCGTTTCTGAGAAGGCGGTATAAAATTCAGCCGGCAGCCCGTCAGGGCCCGGGATTTATCCCTGAGCCATCTCCTTGATGGTCACCCGAATCTCCTGAGCTGTCACCGGCCCATCTAATGTGCCCCGTATTTTAGGAACTATCGTTTTTAGATGGATAGGGTTCAGGCAGTCACTTCCATCTCAGCAAGATCCCCAGGGCAGCAGTATAAGTGTTCATAATATATTCGGAAGGTCTCATTGATATCCCTAGAAGAATATACTAGGAGTCCATCCTCCCTAAACAGTTGCGTAATGGGTTTCCCCCTGGATGAGGATGTAACCAACCAGGGGAGCAGTCTCCCTGATCTGCCCTCCTCATTGTGCGCCTTCGCCAAATAGTCATTATAATCTAAAAAAACGAGGCGGCCTAGTGCCTTTTTGTAATTCGCTCTAATGTACCTATGTAGGACACCTACTCCCTCTTCGAGCCCCGGACGGCTATCTAGTTTCTGAAGTCTATCCTCCAGCCCCTTAAGCTCTTCCTCCAGCACTTTCCTGGCCCCCTGCCCTCTGGCCTATGAAGTGCCCTCGGATCACCACTTTCAGGGCCTCCCATTCGATTAATCTGGTAGTGGCTGATCCCTGGTTGTGATTAAAAAAAAATCTGAAATGGCCTAATGTAATGACTTCTTGAAGGGGATATCTTCAAGCACCAGAGGGTTAAGATACCAGAAGGGTATTGCTGGCCTCTCAGCCAGAATTTCAGTAACAACGGGCTGTGGTCTGACAAAGTGTGCCCCAGATATTCCGTGTGTAGTGCAGAATGGCCCATTGGGGAAGAGCACAAAAACATGTCTAACCTAGTGTGTAATTTGTAAACTGGCGATTAATAAGAGTACTCTCAAATTTTGGGTGTGGTGTGCTGTCCATATCTCTAGGAGTTCCCAAATGGTTAGCCACTGTCGCAGACCCTCCGAAGGTTTCCGCGCCGGGGGCCCCCGATAGTGGAGAAGTAGATCTGTCTAGGTCCACACTTATTACACAATTAGAGTGGCCACCTAGGAGTAGAATTGCAGCCCCCATGGTAGCTATGGGGTTCTACAACTAATTAAAAAACAGCACTTGCTCCTGGTTTGGGGCATAAATAGATCCTAAGATTATTTCTTTACCCAAAAGCCTGCCTTTGACCAGGATGTAACGCCCCTCCTGATCAGTGTATGCATCTGTACAAACGGGACCCCTCCCCTTACCCATATGAGTACTCCCCTGGAGTAGGCCGAATATGAAGTGGCATAAATATGACCTCGGCACCGATGGGGTCCTGAGTTCAAAGCAAGCAGAACCACTCTTCCTTCAGGCTTCAGATCATTTGGTAGTCCTTCTTCTAGGTCTCCACTGGTCCAGGAGTGTTCTGATGAGAGATACTGAGGGTGCCCCTTTTATACCCAGAGCCAGCCTGTGTGTAGGGGGGACAACTCCTTTGTCAACTTCTATACTGGTTATGATCAGTTCTTCCCTCTTCCCTGGCCTTGGCTCCAAACTGTCTATGGAAAATAGGGCAGGTAGGCCCAGGTGTGGGCTGCATTTGCCAGTTGCAGAACAGGCATCTTCAGAAGTAAGGAAGGGGTTAGAAACAGCCCGCTGGCAACCCTTTGAAGTCTAGGAAGGGCTGGTGACAACACCTCAGGTCATCCTACTCAGGTGAGGAACAACCTTCCTCACACCTAAGGCATTTTTTTGCCCTGTCTGGAAGGAATACACATCACACCACATGAAACCATTAACAATCATTTGGCATTGACACTGGTGGAAAGGCACATTTGGTTTAGACAGAAAAATGCCAAATTTCTGAAAGTGCAAAAAGAACAGATGATGGACATAATGCTGAACAATGTCCAACATTCACCTCCAGTCACAGATCTGGGCCTAAATCCATAATTTTATGCTTGCCACGCCATTCCAGTTTGGCCCCAGATATATGCAAATCAATCTTGAGTCTATTCCCCATGTGAACAGTCAAGCCCTAATTGCCACGTGAGGTCATACCTGGACCAGAAACAGGCATCCTGGAACCAGTTTCTGGCTATCACCCTTCATCAGCCAGGCTACCTTAAGAATCAAGTGGCATAGCTAGCATGGAATCCATGTCTGGGCATCCTGTCCTATGAGCGTTTAGGGCCTACCTTTAGAGTTGACTTTAGAAAGGAAGGTTGAGGCCTGGCAAAAAGTTGATTTTGCAGGACGAAATGCCAGTTTTAAACAGTACTACAGGCTGCAGTGGCAGGTCTGGGACATATTTTACAGTGCTACTTTAGTGGGTAGTACAGTGAGTGCTGAAGCCCATTAGCAGCATGTGATTTACAGTCCATTGGTTTGCAGTACCACATACTAAAAACAAATTAAATGCACCAATCAGGTGTATTTCAATTTTATCATGTTTAGAAGGGAGAGCACAAGCACTTTAGCACTGGCAGCAGGAGAAAAGAATGCAGAGTCCTAATGGCAACAAAAATGGGTTCAGCAAAAAGGAATGGAAAAATCTGGGGTGACCCAGCAGAAAGTGTCAGGTCTAACACACACACCAACACAACCTATGCCATCTTAAGAGTGACCAGCAGTTTCTCCTCCACCAGATTGCCATGATGTCTCAGAGTAGCCAATAACAGCCAGAGACACACCACAACCTGTTGTGAGGCACAGACACACCTGTGAGAGCCTTATCTGGGTGCACGGTCAACATGTAATATTGTTGTGGATCTATTTTAGTTCCCTGCCTGGGCACAGGAGATAGCTTAGCTTTTAGCTTGCGGAACTGATGACTTTCTTACCTGATCTCCTTTGACTTATTTTCATGCTCTGTTTTATTCTATTTAATTATTTATTTCCTTTTAACAGTGTTTTCAGATGCGCGTGTTTTAGAGAAATGTTTTAATTTTCCTAATCAGTGTAATTCTGGGAAAGCATCATTATCAGTGATGTACGTGGGTAATGTCATTCTTGCTCCTTTTGTTTTACGTTGACAAGAACAGAATGAGACCATGTCAGGTATTTGTTGTGTAATTGCCAACAAAAGTTTGCGTACACAATCTGATGTTTAGGTACAAACTTGTGTCAGGATTCCTGCACAAACAATAACATGTTCCCTATAAAAACACCTCACAAGACCAAGGTAATTAGAGGGGGTTCCACCAGTATACACCATCTAGACTCCACTCCGCTTTGCAGCGAATCTCAGCTTTGTGTATCTATGATTCCTGATCCGGAGACTAAAGAGCTGATCTCATCCCAAGGTAATGGGGTTGGGGGCCTTTCTCATGGACACTTATCTGGCAAATTAGGATTATCATGCCCAGCTCTCGCTTTAGGGTAAGGTTTAGGCCTTATTACTAGGAAATGCATATTTCATGTTATTACAATATGTTGGGGAGTTTCATATTTGCCACTTTTATCCTCACCACAATGTTATTTCTCATTGTCATAATAATTGCAGCAAATGCATTTTATCGTAGATTGCAGTCTTTTCAATAATTATATTGAAAACTGTCCTGCATCTTTTTCCTTGCCTGTGTGTGTGTGTGTAAGAGACATTTCTAACAAGAGAAAAAGGGGTAAGATTTGTTACACCGCAGCTTCCCTGAAACGTCTCCAGAGTCCATGTGCTAGGCTGCCAGAAATCACCTTCACTACTTAGGGTTCTGGCGAGGATCTGCTAGAGAGTTGGGATGTTCGGACCAACAGCTTCTAACTGGCATAGGAGTGACTCAGTCACCTATGAACACAAGGTTTGCCACCCCTAATCCAGCAGTTTTGCTGAGAGGTGAGAGTCATTCATGACATGGTGCCATCAACGATGGTGTTTAGGCACTAATTTATGAATCGCCCTGAGGATCTCTATCTCACACACAGCAGGTACCCTAAGTACCAACTAATTTATGGAGACATCCGTGGTCTTAGGGACGATCCTTCTAAATTAAATAGGGGATACTTATCTAAACTGTAGGTTGTTCAAGCTTGAACTTTAAAAAGGATTTCTCACCCATTGGAGTTCCGTTCTCTGTTACCTATTTTTAAATATGATTTATGCCATAAATATTCTGGAGAACTGCAGACAAGCTTTAACGCAATATCTCCTAGCCCAGGGCTTAACAGATGTGGGTGGGGAGGTAATATTTGTTGTAGAAGCAAATGGAGCTTTCCAAACAGAAACATTTTACTCTTGAGTCACCTTTCCTGAAACAAATGCAAATACACATTTAATCCAACCCGTGAGATTAGGTCCTCTAAGTAATGACGGACCAACGTGGCCAACATGGCTTACGTTTGGCACATACACACCACACCCTGGCATACAGGCTATGCAAGTAGCTGACCTGAGCACATTTTACAATGAGCTAGTGGAAAATTACAGATGACTAGTTGTTTTGCTTCACTAATGACCGAGCTGAAACACTCATGCACTGACAAAAATCTCTGGAATGTGCTTCTTGGTCTAAAGAAGACATTTATTAACATTCGTAGAGGAGATTAGAATGCTGAAAGTGCACATTTAAAAATGGTCACAACAATGAAATGAAAACATGTACAAATGATTCTCCACTGCCATATACACAGCAAATATATACATGCAAAGATACAAATACATATATTGGATATATATATTCATACACAATGCAAAGCAAATAATTAGTACAAATTAATCACCATGGGACCTATCTGGTGCTTCATTCTTCTCATGCCAGTAAGTCGTTGACCCCGGTTCGACAGCAACGAAGAAGAGAGATCTACCCTCATGGGAAATATATCAGGCATTCAATGTCTGAATCCTGATTGAGGTCTCTTAATCTCCACACTTTTGACCTGGGTCTCTTATATAATTTTAATAAACAAGAGAGGACAATTCTAGAAACTCCCTCCCACTGCATAAGTTAATTATTTAAAAAAAATGCTGGTTACTTTAGGTCAGCTTTGAAAAGAACACGCTGGGAATTGGCCAAAATCCCAAGGGGCCCTCTATCAAAACAAAACCGTTCCCTGCCGTCCTAGAACACGCAAACACGCAGAATAAAAACATGAGCAAAAAGCACTTTGTATCATGGAAAAATACTTTGAGCTTTTAAGGTGGCAGTGGCTCATGCTAAAATAAAGTCAATGGGCAAAATGAAGCTGGTGGTCATTAATGTGACGGTGTGCTGCTAGGCTAAGTGTAACGTGGAGGCAGTGGTCAAAACACAAATATCATTTCACTAGTACAGTTCGTTTTGTGAGCTGTGAATACCGCCCCAGCAAGGGCTGCACCAGCTATTCACCAATTGGACGTTACAGGCATTAATCCACAAACAGTTCACTCAATTATGGGTAAAGCACCCACATCGTGGAAGAAGATTCCGTTCTGGATAGCACTGAAAAAAAATCAGCCGGAAGCAGTGTTTCCCCATGGGGTGCCCCAAAACAAACATAGAATTATGTGCTTACAATTTGGAATGGTTCCCTCAGTAAAGGACTGCGCCACTTGTGGTACAGTCTTCGTCGCAATTTACACTATCACACATGGTACTCCGACACTTGCTAATTTACCAGAAGTGTTGAAACAAATTCAAAATGAACATGGATGGCCCGACCCATAGAACTTGGGGATTAAACTGATGCGAAACTTTGACACAGTCTCCTCAATTATTCTCAGTAAAATTAAAGGGGAAGCAGCTGCGTTGGCAATCTGCCAGTGAGTCCTGGAAGTTCCTCAATAGGAACATGAGCGCAAGCTAGCAAAAATTATTTCTGAAACTTATGCAAGTATAGGATGGGATATTCTGGGGGCCAGACCAACAAAACCACAAATACAAGTACCACCGTAAGGATGGTACTACAATAAGCAAAAGAGGGTTCTAAAAAATGCTGGGACAAACAAAAACAAAATAAAGACAAAAGAAGCCAGAGAGCAGATTCTCCTCAACCAGAGACCTCTGATAGGAGATACAATCACCCAAAAAGAGAGACATTACAAACACCCGATAGATACCAATATACTGAGACACGTCCCTCTCGTTCCATTCAGGACACTCCGGATAAACAATGAAAGAATAGGATGGTCTGCGCAACGAAGAAAGACTCTCAGTGCTCCACAGACAAGAAGGAGGACAAATCTCCTCAACAAAAGCCACAATTTAAAACAAAAAAAGTGGCAGTGTTATCTATTAAACATGTAAGCATCATTGAGAATGTTGCTGGAGAACAAGACGTGGGCAGTGACTCTGGTAGACAGCGCGGCAGAGGTCACAAGGCCATGATATGTCGCCAGAATCTGATAGATCATCTGGATAAGACAGCAACTAATGACTTTCTTGTAGTTGAGACTTCAGACCGGCGCGTCTCCCCACTGACAGGGTTTTTGAGATAATTGTCCAAATAAAAGGAGACATAGAGCGCACTATAGAAGTAATTTTCTTGAAAGAACTAAATTGTGATATCCTGTTGGCAGAAAAAGACTGGCCACCTGAATTTGTCCGCAAGCTCCCACATGGGGAAGTTGGCATTTGCTTCTTTCTCAGTTGTTGTTCCTGACGCAGTAAAAGAAGCCTGTCCTGCTGACTGGGCTCTAGCCAGGCACCTGCGCTATACTGCAACCATTTAGGGTGGGATGAAGACCCCCCTTACCACCTAATACTTATTAGGTCACCACCGCAGCCTCAACCCCAATATCCTGTTAAACACAAGGCTAAAGCCCAGGTGAGAGACATTCTTACCCAACTCGAGTACTGGGGAGTAATTGAGCCCTGTGTCTCTGCAATGAATAACCCATTAATCCCCGTTGCAAAAAACAGACCATTCATATAGAATAGTCCCAGACTATAGACACTTACACAAGCACATATGCAATGCAAAATGCATATAGCACAGCACTTATCAAGAAGATAGTGCAAAAGAAATACAAAACAACGTTGGATATTTCCAATTATTTTTTCTGCCTAAATTTAGCGCCTGAAAGTCGTGACTTAAGTGGATTTTCATTTGGATCACAAAAACACTTTTTGCCGTCTACCGCAGAGTTATAAGAACAGCCCTGGATTGTTGTCAGCCCTTGTGACATCAATATTACATGATATTGATCTAGAGGTGTTGTCCTATGTGGATGACATCTATCTCACAGATGACGACCTTGACATCCATTTTACCGGGGTCGATCGGATTGTCTTTGGATTCACAGCCCTTGGCTACAAATTTAATTTTAAAAACAAAGATAGCCTTTCTCATTGTCCTGTTTTTGGGATACGAGCTATCAGATGAAAGCAAGAGCCTGGCCACGAACTTTCAGGAGAAATTCGCTCCACTTCAAACACCAAATACGATTAAGAAACAACAGTCACTAGTTGGTTTCTTTAACTTCTCAGAAAATATATTCCAGATTATGCTATATGCATAAAATCACTCTATGACTTAATATCTCCAGATTTTCAAGTAAACATTGGACAGTTGAACACACACGCATCCTTAGAGTTTTGCAGCAAGATATGCTAGAAGCAAAACACTTACATACCCGTGACAACAAAGCAAAGTTGGTCATCAGAATAATTACTGGTGCCATTGGGGTTACCTATGTCACTTTCAATGAGGGTGAATGGTACCCATACCATACAAATCCCATTTGTACTCAAATGCAGAACATTGTTTTGCACCTAACTAAACAATTATGACTGCTGTACAGATGGCTGTCATTAAGGAGAGTCCACTTGCCAAAGGGAAACGCATTATTGCTGTTACCCTGGTGCTGGCCTCAGAGGCCGTCACCAAAGCCAGCATTCCCAACGCTAAAGCACTACATCCACACTGGATTCAATGGGCAACCTCCCTGACTGCCACTGATGTAGACTACGTTTTGACCCAAAACTACAAACACAAGAATTTCTCCAATATGAAGAGGAGTATCCTGCACCTAGTAACATTTTGCCACTTGATCTATACCAAACTGTCATTTACACTGATTTTTAGCACAGCCAGCTTTAGGCACAAAACATCAATACGCAGCTGCTTGAGCAGTGGTGAGCGGTGTGATGAGGGGTGGTGTTTTTCATCCTCAGAATACCTACACACCGACCCTAGGGGCCTGCACAGCACAACTGACAGAGCTCAAGACCTATCTTGGCACTGGAACATATAGATCCTGATCAGCTCACACTAGTAATGCGTGATTCGTATTACTTTCTCCAGTCCTACAATGATTTTCTTAATCAATGGCGTGTAAACTGGCTTATAGACTCCAGAGGGAACACAATTAAGCACAGAACTCTGTTTGGGAGGGTATCTGATCTCAAAGGCAAACTACTGGAAGCTCATGTGGTACATACTTTGGGCCATTAACGTGTAAGAGTACATGTTGTAGAAAACACTTTGGCTGATGAAGCTGTAAAACTGCAGTTTCTACAGCTTATGTTGCTGCAAAACCCATTCTCACATGAAGTTAGGCAATGAGACACTAGCTACTATGAAAGCCTTGACTGACAACCAGCCTTCGCCAAAAGCATTCCCCAAAAATATTCCTATCATATCAGCGCACATAATGTTGCTTTTGCAACCAGTCCAGGGGTGGGAGATCCTGTGAAGACCAGGGGTTAGATCTCATCAAAGCAGAACATAATGGAGTCGCTTCTGCTCATGCAGGAGTGACGACCATTGTTTCTGTCTTACAGAAACATGTTTGGTGGGCAGGTCTATACAAACACACTGAGCAATATGTCCTTTTTTGTGACATTTGGCAGCAAATAAAAGGCTCAAACATCAAAGTCCCACCACAGACATCCCTCTTAGTGTCTAAAAGGCTACTACAGTGTGTGTAGCTGGACTATTGCCGTCCCTTACAACACAACGGTCCATACAAATACATCTTAGTTGCTGTTGACTCTTGTTCTAGATTCCTGTGTGTTTGGCCACAGCTGTCAGCTGACACTCAAACTGTAATTAAAGGCTTGCTGGTCTTTATAGGTACATATGCGGTTGCATCATTCCACTCGGGTTAGGGTCCTGCCTTTGCCTCACGGGCATTCAGGAACCCCCTGGGAAGGATGGGTGTTGAACTCCATTACTTCTCACCATATCATCCCGAAGGTAACAGTGTTGTGGAGAGTAGGAACCGAGATCTAATGCAATCCTTAACAGCGTGAGTATTAGGTTCAAGCCATCGTTGGCTTCATCACCTATGTGGGGTCCAGAGAGCACTGAACAGTCTGCCAAGACAGGGAGGGCGTACTCCAATATGAGATCCTGTTTGGGATACCTATTTATGTTCCAGATCTTGATGGTCTGGCATGTTGGCCTCAGACATAACGTTTGACATAAATGAGCATGTTGTCGCTGTTTTACAGGAGCTACAACAATTTTGAGATGACAATTCATCTGCTTGTGCTGCCACCTTGGGAATAAGGGATTCACCAGCAACATCTACAGGCTGGATTCCCAAAGTTGGGGATCCGGTTTATGAAAGGATTGCTGTGAAGAAATAATTTGGCTGTCTTATAGAGTACCGCTTCCAGTCCTGGGAATACACTGTACCTGAACTTTCATCATACCAACGCTGCCTGGTTCCAAGGGGAACAGATTTGTCTCCATCGACAACATAAAATTGCACCATGTGACCAATTCTGCACAGTAGACCCAGAGGTTCCTTGGGTAGTACCTGCTCCCCTCTCACTACTCAACAGGACATACCTCTACAAGCATCAAACATGGCTTTTGCAACTACATGTACAAGCAAATATGCTACAATTGCCTCCTCGAACATGGGCAGGGCGGGGAATGAGCTTTTTGCAGATTCCTGTTACAACATCTTCAACAAGAACTGTCCAAGACATGGAACAAAACTACTCTAGTTCAACGCAGACAGATGGAATTGTCTACTATGAACCACTGCAAGAAGTGTGTCCAACCACCAGAGCTACGTCAGCACCTTTGTTTGCACAGTCTACTTCTGTTTTTTTCATTGATATTGATGACTTTTCTTCAATCAAACTACTTCTGAGACCGAAACTGTTCAAAGACACGTACGCTGTACACATGGCTTAATAATAACTATTTCACTTAGCCCTGGTATTATCTGTGGATATTACTGACATTGTTTGCCTTTCTATTTTGAATTGGGTTTGTCATTGGTTTCTTTCTTATGATAAATGGACATTATCTTCCTGAGTGCGCTGCTGTTGAGCCAGTGGATGAGGTTTTAACACCTTCCCTTTCCTCCCATAAAGTTAGAAGAGAACTGTCCTTTCTGAACATTTCAGCAATTCCTATTCCAGATGGGATAGTTTGGAATATCCGATACATACAGTCCTCCTGAGGTCATTCAAATTCTAAATGTGTTTAAAATATCATTGACTGATGTAATTACACCAGGTGTTGTTTCTGATGATTGGAATGTTAAGACAGTTGGTTCTATGCTTGCGTAGCTAGATTACTACACTGTTTTTAAAAGTGAAGATGTGTTTATAAACACCGCAAGTTATGCGGAAAGGTACTGTTATCATCATTGGGGACATTACTTTCTGCACTGAGCTAGTAAACACAAATGCATTTTATCGTACATTGCAGTCTTTTCAATAAATATATTGAAAACTGTCCTCCATCTTCTTCCTTGCCTGCGTGCATGTAAGAGACTTATTTCTAACGAGAGAAAAGGGGTAGGCGCAGGCATAATCAGAACATGCCTCATAGATGGCTTCAGCAGGCCTGTGAACCATCTTGCTTCTGCTACTTTCATTTTTGCAGGGTGCACAATGAACTTTCAGGTGAAGATGGGGTTCCACAGCTGGGATGTAGCAAGTGGGCTTGTACAAGTCACAATAGCATTATTGTAAAGTTGTGTCCTCAACATTAGTTTGGCTATGCAATTTAAAAAATAATTATTAGAAAAAGAAGCACACTAAAATACTTTGTTGTCTTTTTTGGGGAATATAAAACACAACAAATTTATCCCATTAAACCATATTAAAAGGTGCATTTTAATGTTGTCGTAGTTTGGACTCTTGCTCTGAGCAAGACTGCTGGTCTAAGGATAACAGTACTTTTGTTTGTAGGTGACTGAGTCTTTCCTACAAAAAGTCGCAACTGTTGTCCCAACCTTACCGGCTCACTAGCAGTACCTCACCAGAAACACTATAGTAAAAGGTGATTTATGGCAGTCGTTTACGCATGGACTCAAAATAAGATATCTCAGGGAATGTCATGGTTAAACGGAGATTACCCTTTTCTCACAGATATATTATGTCTCATACAAACAAGGGCAATAACACAGATGCAGTGAAGTTATAATAGTTTTTATTTAACATAACTGCAATTTGCGATAAGTTGCATGAACTGCAATGATTAGGATAATGAATATAGCAAGTAACAGTATTGTGAAGAAGAGAGTCATTGTTATAAAGACCCCCACCATTTTGCAATACATGAAAGAGAGACATATAAGATGGAATATGCCCTAATACCCTAATGAGAATAGGCCTAACCTCCTACCTAAAGGAGAGTTGGGTTTTCTAAACCTAATCTGCCAAAGCCGTGTCCATGAGAGGAGCCCCCAACCCTCATTACCTTGGAATGAGGTCTCTATCTCAGACTCTGCAGGGACACGAAGACTGGGTCAGCGTCAAGATGACTGCAGCATCGGTATCAGCGATGGTGGCGATGCCCTCTGGTCGGAATCCCTCTGATTATCTGTCTAAAGTGTGATGTATTTATACAGATCTACAAGGTCCCCTGACGTAGGTGTATTCCAAAACAATAGATAACAGGCATGCTTGGGACGGCAATTAATATCAACAATCCCTCGAAAGTATAGAGAGGGAAAATCCCTAAGTGTGAACATCTACTGTTTGTTTGTCTTTCGTGCTTGATCTTGGCGCCTTGGCACGGTGACACTGATAATGTAACTCATAACAAGTGACCTAACTATAAAAAAGGCAGCCATCTTAGAAGAAATAAATAATTAAATGGGCTAAGACAGAGCAAGCTAAGTAGGTTAAAAGTCACTAGGTGACGGGGGCACAAGTCTACAAGCCAGAGGCTAAGCTAACTCCTGTTATCCCATTAAAACGAACTAGGATTCACTACACCCTCCCCATTGCCGTAACAGGTATGATGAAGGTACAGGAACCCAAATGTTAAAAGTTGCGTCTGAACTAAAAGCGAAAGGAAAAAACAAGCTAAAAAAGCATTCGCATGTGTTAAAAATATGTAAAAACCAATCTGTTTAAAATACATACAGAGATGTTATTGTCAACTATGACAAGGATAGAGAGCAACAGCAAATGTTAATTTAAATGCATAATTTGGAATCGGGAATGGCAAGTCAATTCATCAAATTATTTGTTATACGCATGATCTTGAATAATGTCATCGAAGTCACCAGTTAAAGATCTCAAATAGGAGTCAACGTCGTCTGAAGTTAAGTCTAGTGCAGGGTGGACAAACGGATCCACAGAGCAGAAGTGAGCCGTATTTCCTGGTGTATCGTCACTCGTTGCAGTGTCCTCATCCATGGTAGATCTCACAACGGAAGGCTCATAGGTGGCCTCGCGGAGCAACCTCAGTCTAAGGGGCATGACCGTGTATGAACCCTCATCGGGGACATCAGCAGTTCTTGGTCCACAGGAGATGTCGGTGCCACAGCAAGACAGACCATAGGCAGATGTTCAAAGAGACACCATATGCAGCGGAAGTCTGGTTGTACACACCAGAGAAGTGGCCGAAATGACAACGACCAGTCAAGCTCCAGTTCCACCTGCAAAGGTGCACCGAAGATCTGAACCATGCGCTCACGGCACTGTGGAGTTGGCGGGAGCGGCTCCATTGCTCTGTGTTGCTGGAAAGAAACAACCACTACGAATCAGAAGAAATAGCAGTAGTAGTCCGCAAATCAAAGCCAAAATAATTGGAAAGCCACCAAATACACTCGAAAAGAGCGAATGGATGGCTGACGTGATGACTCCGAAGACAGTCTGGAAGATGGACACGAAACCAGACCTGACAGCCTTAAAGAAATGGACAATCCCAGTGGTGCTTGAAGCATTGAATATTCTGGATACCAGCTCTCCAAAGTGTTTGGGGAAATTGGTATTTAAAAGGGATTGTATCTTGGCTGATGATCTCGCAATCTGGAGAGCATACGTCTCTTTTGCGGATGTCAAGGTGACCTGTTTCTGAAACAATAGCGCCTTTAGCCTTCTCAGTTTGTCATAGTTCACATTAAAAGTACCTATGTGGGGCCACATGTCAGATACTTTTATCTATCGTGTGGGGGGAAACAAAACATGTCCACAACACGTAACGACCTTCGTGACCGAGATTGCGTAGGCAATTCCAGGTTGCATGCCGCAACAGCTTTGATCGCTCAGTACCACATAACTTCCATTAGAAAGTACATGAAGCACTGGATGAATCAAGGGGAAGGGAGTACCCTTCAGAAAACAGGCCAAGTTTGCGACCCCGCATTGCAAAGACCGTGAAGAAACACCTGTTTGCATATCATAGAATGACGAACAGCAGTCTCACATTCACTTCCGCTAAGATAGACCTCCTGTTCACCGTTCAGACATCTATAGTCAAAGGGCAACTCCCACTCTTCCTTAATAAAGCTATCTCCTAGTTGCTCATATCGTCCCACTGCAAGATGTTTCAGGCAGCTCGAGAAACGAAAGGTCGAAATCGGTAAATTAATAATGCCGTGTAAGAGCCAGATAGTTGAAGGACTCTCTGCTACCGTGAAGGGCAACTTATCTAATTTCTCTACTTGAAGCAGGGTGAAACTAGCCTCCCTTTTAGCCATTGTCTCTTGTTCCCTGGAAAAATTAAAAGCAGTGAAGAATTCACTCCCATTAATATATCTCCACGGAATGTGGCCACTTTTCAGTGTCTGTAATGTCCAACCCAGCTGTATGATGGAACGTAGCTGTGTTTGCCCATGATATAACTGGGACAAGTCTGTCTGAGTGATATCAATAGCAGACAACACTATATTTGATAGTGAATAAATCCTGTTGGACAGTGTGTTCATGCCATTGTCGACAACAGCTAATGTTTTTTCCAAATTTTCCTTATCCAGTTGCCTTAAACGTGCAGCAGCCTCAATCTGGGAAAGTTTCCAAATTTCATTGTACATAGCATACAAAAAACGTTTCCAGTGCTGCTTTCTAGGACCTAACAGAAAATCCTGTAAGTCTATACTGTCAGAAAGAGTGTTCAGGTGTTTCTTAACCACTGTTAACATGTTTGTCTGCACCCATTGCTGGCACAGCTTACCCACATTGTATGTTGTAATTATACCTGTATGTTGACCTGATAGAAAGCGAGGGTCAGGCCTGTTAATTGAAAAAACCCCTGAAGAGTTCAAGAAACGCCTTTGACACTCATTAGTGTCGGTGGGCCATACCAACCACCTGCCGGGACTGGAGAGTGAAGAATTATAGGTACCAGCCTTAACCATTGCATCTAGCCTGTCCTCTGTGACATTAAGAAAGTGTTGCCAACCTCTAAATTTTGCCGGAGTAGTGATACTGGGCGTGTTTAGGTCCTTAATTTTTGCTAACCCCAGACAAGATGTCTGCTCAATAGTGTCATTTAAGAAAATCATTTGCACAGGAATCAGGCATGCTCGAAACAAAGCCTCCCTACCCTGTATCTGCCAATCTTGTGTTCCCCAACACTTTTCAAGTCAATAGTGCTTTTCCAATATTCGTAACCCTCAATCGAGAGTCGGGAAACAAAGGGATCTGAATAAATCAGTTTTGTATCTGTTAGCAACATTTTCCTAATTTGTGCCGGAGGTATTTTAAAATAATACGACTCTGCTTTTTTTGTATCATGCCCGGAAAAGTATGTAAATTTATCGCTATAATACTTTGGACTCCCCACCTGTGGTGTCGAACAGTGTTCCCACTGTGTGTAGTTCAAGAGAGGCCTATATCTAGTGGCACGGTGTAGGTAGTGATGTCCCCAATTGTTGTAGCAGAACATTTCCCCATAATTCATTGTATAATCATATACATCATCACTTTCAAAAGCGGAATAGTCCTTCATTTCATTTAGCATGGAATCAACTGTTTGGACATCCCAATCATCAGAGACAACATTAGGTGTAATAACATCAGACATTGAAATTTTGAACACGTATGGTATTTGAATAATCTCTGTAGGCCCGTATATATCGAATGGAACTTTGTCCCACACAATCCCATCAGTAATGGGTATTGCTGTAATATTTACAGGGGACAAATCTCTTCGGACCTTATGTGAAGAATGATGTGGTGTTAAAATTTCATCAACCGGCGCCACTGAGGAGCGATCAGGAATATAGTGACCATTTATGAGCAAAAAGAAAACAGTCACAAAACCAATCCATAAAAATAATGCAATAAATGTCAAACAGAACCATAGATAGTTCCATGGGTAGATCAAATAGGTCTTTTTAAGCCATCAATACAGCTTTCTACTTTTTGAAATATTGTCAATCACTGTAGAGGATGAATCCGAAGAAAAATCATCAATGTCAATGAAGTAGCCAGAGGTAGTCTCTGCAAACACAGGAGCCGCTGTATTCTGATCCACCGCTCGTGGAGGTTCTTGATAGACAACGTCATTAGTAGTGGAAGTACAGCCAAATCTTGAAGCGGGGTGGTCACCGAAGATGTGACTGGAACCAACAAAAGTTCATTTTCCGTCCTCCCCATGGCCGAGGAAGTGTCTGGAACAGCAGTTGACATAGTTGCATAGTCAGTAGTAGTGATGTTCATCCTACTATGTAGATGGATGTCCTGTTGGGTAGTGAGAGGGGATCGGGAACCACCCAAGGGACCTCCTGGTCTACTGTGAAGGATCGGCCACATGGTGTAATTTGATGTCATCAATGGAGATGAATCTGTTCGATTTAGAACCAGACAGTGGTGGTAAGATGACAGTCCTGGTGCCGTTTATTCCCAAGACTGGTACAGGTGCTCTGTATGATGGACCGAACTCCTTTTTCACAGCGATCTTCTCACGAACCAGATCCCCAACGTTAGGAATCCAGCCAGTCGAAGTTTTCGCCAATTCCCTTATCCCTAAGGTGGCAGCACTTGCAGATGATTTGTCATCACAAAATTGTTGAAGCTTCTGTAAAACAGTGAGACGTTCTTTTATGTCAAATGGTGTTTCTGCTGCCACCATACCAGGGGCATCAAGATCTGGGACATACATAGGTATCCCAAAGAGAACCTCATATGGAGAGCGTCCCCCCAAGGACCGTCTTGGCAGATTATTCAGTGCTCTCTGGACCCCATATAGGTGGTGTAACCAACTGCGGCCTGAACCTAATACTCGAGCTGTTAAGGACTGCTTTAGATCACGTTTCCGCCTCTCCACAACCGAATTTCCCTCGGGATGGTATGGTGAGGAGTAATGGAGTTCAACACCCATCGTCCCCATGGTGTCCCTAAATGCCTTAGAGGCAAATGCAGGGCCCTGGTCCGAATGGAATGCCGCAACCGCATATGTACCGTTAAAGATCAGCAAATCTTTTATAACAGTCCGGGCGTCAGCCGACCGCTGTGGCCATACCCACAGGAATCTAGAACAGGAATCCACAGCCACTAGAATGTATTTGTATGCACCATCAGGCTGTAAGGGACCACAATGGTCTAGGTACACACACTGAAGTGGCTTGTCTGACACTAAGAGGGATGTCTGCGGAGGGCGTTTGATATTAGAGCCCTTAATCTGCTGGCAAATGTCACAGCAAAGGACATACTGCTTAGTTCGTCTGCATAGACCAGGCCACCAGTATCGTTGCTGTAGAATTGTTATCGTGGCCTGTATACCAGCATGTGCAGAAGCGACACCCTCATATGCGGCTGTAATCAGCTCTAATCTCTGGTCTTCATTAGGGATCACTCGATCTCCAACCCCAGGAATTGTTGTATAAGCAACATTCTGTGCACTGATATGGTAAGTATAGTTTGTAGGGTAACCTTTCGGAAGGGTCTTGCCTGCAGCCGAAGCTTTAACGGCAATTAGTATTTCATTATCCAACCTCGTCCGAGAACGAGTAACTGCAGCCACAGAAGGCGTAGCTACTGATGCTTTGGCCGCTTCATCAGCCAATGTATTACCGGCAACGTGTATTCCTACACGTTGGTGTCCTAATGTATGAACTACATGGACACTTGGTAGCTTATCCTTAAGAACAGCCACCCTTCCCCACAATATTTTGTGTTTAATGGTGTTCCCTTTAGAATCCCTAAACCCGTTCAGTTTCCAATGATTGAGATATTCATTGTATGACTGGACGCAGTAATCTGAATCACAGACTATCAAAGTCTTGCTTCCTGCCTTAGTATGTTCGAGCGCTGGAAGAAGAGCTTTAAGCTCAGCCAACTGGGCTGTGCAGTCCCCTAAGGTCTGCGTGTAGGTATTGTGAGGGTGGAAAACTCCATCTTCCATTACTCCGCACACGGCTGCGCAAGCTGCCGAGTATTGATGTTTAGTACCTACAGCTGGTTGCGCCGATCCGTCAGTATAAATGATAGTATTATAACTGTTTAGTGGCAAAATATTTAGAGGAGCGGGGTACTCCTGTTCATACTGGAGAAATTCTTGTGTTTGAAGTCTTGGATCAAATATATAATCAACATCAGTTGCAGTCAGAGACGTTGCCCATTGAATCTAGCGTGGATGTAGCGCTTTAGCGTTCGGAACTCTCGCTTTAGTGACAGCCTCTGAGGCCGGCACCGGGGAGACAACAATAATGCATTTCCCCTGGGCAAGTGGCCTCTCTTTTATGACGGCCATCTGAACTGCTGTCAGAATTTTTTCTGTAGGTGCAAAACATTGTTCAGCATTTGAGTATAAATGTGATTTATATGCTATCGGCACTGTGTCACCCTCATTAAAGGTGACATAAGTAAATCCAAGGGCACCAGCAATTATTCTGATGACCAAGTTTGTTTTATTGTCACGTGTGTGTAAGTGTTTAGCTTCTAGCATATCCCGTTGTATGTCTCTAAGGATGTGTGTGTGTTCAATCGTCCATCGTCTGCTAGAAAAAATGGGCTGAACTAAGTCATAAAGTGGCTTGATGCGTTCTGCATAATCTGGAATGTATGTTCTGCCAAAATTGAAGAAACCTAGTAATGACTGTAATTTCTTAAGTGTGTTTGGAGGCTGTAGTTGAGCACACTTTTGTAAAAAATGCAGGGCCAGGCTCTTCCCCTCGTTTGATAGCTCGTATCCCAGGAACAATACACTAAGAAAGGCTATCTTGCTTTTCTTAAAATTAAATTTATAACCGAGGTCTGCAAATACCAAAATGATCCGATCGACCCTCGCAAGATGTATGTCGAGGGCGTCGTCAGTGAGATAGATATCATCCACATATGACAATGCATCGGAATCAATGTCGTTCAAAATTGATGTTACACGGGCTGAAAACAGGCCTGGGCTATTTTTATAGCCTTGAGGTAAACGACAAAAGCGTTTGTGAGAGCCAAATGAAAATGCACTTAGGTCCCTACTTTCATGTGCTAAATTCTGGCAGAAAAATCCATTAGATATATCCAATGTAGTTTTATATTTTTTACGCACTATATTGTTTATTAGTGCCGTGCTGTGTGAGTTTTGTATAGCATATGTGCGTGTATGACTATTTAAGTGTCTGTAATCAACTACTATTCTATATGAATGATCAGGCTTTGCAACAGGGAATAATGGATTATTCATCGCAGACGTACAGGGCTCAATTACTCCCTGGTACTCCAATTGTGATAGTATCTCCTTCACTGGAGCTTTCGCTTCATGTTTAACAGGGTATTGTGGCTGCGGTTGGGGTGTAGACTTAACAGGAATAACATGACAAGGAGACTCCTTGTCCCAACCTACATGATTACGGTATAGTGCAGGTGCCTGTGCTAAAGCCCATTCAGCAGCATAGGCTTCTTTATCTGCTTCAGGAACAAGATCGGAGAAAGAAGGCAAAATGACATCTTCCCCATGCAGGAGCTTGCGGATGTGTTCAGGTGGCCAGTCTCTCTCGGCCAATAGGATATCACTAGTAAGCTCATCCCAAAATATTACACTAATAGTGCGTTTCACGTCTCCCTCTATCTGAATTGACAAATCATAAACCCTATCGGGGGGAAGAACGCGGCCATCCGCTGTCTCAACCGCGATGTGATAGCTAGTTGCTGTCGCATCCAGATGATCTTTCAGACTCCCGCGACATATCGTGACCTCTGCCGCGCTGTCCAACAGAGTCACTGCCCACGTCTTATTCATAATTGTCAGTGCTGCCACCTTCTTCTTGTTAAACTGTGGCTTTTGCTGAGGAGTCTTTTCTTCTTTTTTAATGGTAGACTGTGGTGAGTCTTTCTTTTCTTTCACGTATTCCGGACGTCGATCTTGACGGCCCCCTCTCTCGCTACGTTTATCAGGTGCGTCCTGAAAGGAACGAGAGGGACGTGAATCAGTATATCTGTCTGGAGGTCTAATGTGCTCCCTATTTCTGAAATTATACCTCCTTTCGGAGTACTCCGGATGTGGAGAATCAGCTCTCTTATTTCTTTTCTCTTTGAAATCTTTTTGTTTGTCCCAGCGCTTTTTAGAGCCCTCTTGTGCCTGCTTCGTACCCTCCTTATGGGCGGTACATTGTAACTCCAATTTTTTAGGTTTGGCTCCCAAACTATCCCGTCCTATACTAGTATAGGTATCGGAAATTATTTTCGGTAGCTGTCTCTCTTGTTCCAGATTTGGAGTTTCCCGGAGACGCTGGCGTATTGCCAGTGCCACCGCTTCCCCTTTAATATTACTCAGTATGATTGAGGAGATGGCGTCAAAGTTACGCATTAATTTCATCCCCAGATCCAGGGCCGGTGCAGCCCCATGTTCATTTTGTATTTGTTTTAACACTTCCGGTAAATTGGCAAGTGTCGGGGTACCATATGTGGTAGTATATATGGCAGCGAAGACTGTACCCCATCTGGCACAGTCATCCACCGAGGGAACCATCCCAAACGGCAAGCACATAGTGAGCAATCTATGTTTTTCCTGTGGTCCCGTATGGGGAAACACAGCTTCCAGCTGATTAGTTTTCTGTGCTATCCAGAACGGTATTTTTTCCTGTTCCGTGGACACTTTACCCATAATAGTATGCACTGTTTGTGGATTAATCCCAGTAGCCAATTGATAACCACCAGCTACTGGCGGTGCTGGACGCGCTGGTGTTGTGTTCAATGTACGCATTACGAACTGAACCAATCGTCTATATAACGCCACTAATTCATTATATAAAACTCGTAAATCTGCTATCGGCATATTCTGTATGCCTGGGTGAGGGGTATATGTGGCAAACATAGGCCATGTAGGTCCCTCATCACTTAAGGGACCTAACCTCACTCTTCGTAGTACATGTGGTAGGGCGCCTTCAAACCAGTTCTGATGCTCTTGATATGTGAGCAATATTTCATGATACTGGTATGCTTCGTTCCGTACAGGCACGTTTGCAACTTCATATGTGTGAAATGTGTGCGTTCTTTGGTCAACCTCAGGAAAGGTGACCCAACAGTAAAACGTTTCTGTTTGGTATGCTTCAGTTGCCTCTATTATCAGAGTAACATCCCGCCCTCGTCTGTAAGGCCATGCGCTAATAAATGTTGTGTCAGTGCATGTCTAGCATTTGCAGGAATATCTATGGTATTAGCCATAGTTGTTTAGGGAAACAGAACACCAGATGGGGGAAGTATTTTCCTTTTTCTGAGTTCGAGCTAGAACAACCTACAGCTCAATTGGGCGTTACCTTTTCAGCTGAGGAGGATTCTCCCAAAGACCACGGACGTCTCCGTATAATGGTACTTAGGGTACCTGTTGTCTGTGAGACAGTGATAGTCAGGGTATCCGTAAATTAGTGCCTAAACACCATCGTTGGTGGCGCCATGTCGTAGTTTGGACTCTTGCTCTGAGCAAGACTGCTGGTCTAAGGATGACAGTACTTTTGTTTGTAGGTGACTGAGTCTTTCCTAGAACAAGTTGCAACTGTTGTCCCAACCTTACCGGCTCACTAGCAGTACCTCACCAGAAACACAATAGTAAAAGGTGATTTATGGCAGTCGTTTATGCATGGACTCAAAATAAGATATCTCAGGGAATGTCGTGGGTAAACGGAGATTACCCTTTTCTCACAGATATATTATGTCTCATACAAACAAAGGCAATAACACAGATGCAGTGAAGGTATAATAGTTTTTATTTAACATAACTGCAATTTGCGATAAGTTGCATGAACTGCAATGATTAGGATAATGAATATAGCAAGTAACAGTATTGGGAAGAAGAGAGTCATTGTTATAAAGACCCCCATCATTTTGCAATACATGAAAGAGAGACATTTAAGATGGAATATGCCCTAATACCCTAATGAGAATAGGCCTAACCTCCTACCTAAAGGAGAGCTGGGTTTGCTAAACCTAATCTGCCAAAGCCGTGTCCATGAGAGGAGCCCCCAACCCTCGTTACCTTGGAATGAGGTCTCTATCTCAGACTCCGCAGGGACACGAAGACTGGGTCAGCGTCAAGATGACTGCAGCATCGGTATCAGCGATGGTGGTGATGCCCTCTGGTCAGAATCCCTCTGATTATCTGTCTAAAGTGTGATGTATTTATACAGATCTACAGGGTCCCCTGACGTAGGTGTATTCCAAAACAATAGATAACAGGCATGCTTGGGACAGCAGTTAATATCAACAATCCCTCGAAAGTATAGAGAGGGAAAATCCCTAAGTGTGAACATCTACTGTTTGTTTGTCTTTGGTGCTTGATCTTGACGCCCTGGCGCGGTGACACTGATAATGTAACTCATAACAAGTGGCCTAACTATAAACAAGGCAGCCATCTTAGAAGAAATAAATAATTAAATGGGCTAAGACAGAGCAAGCTAAGTATGTTTAAAGTCACTAGGTGACGGGGGCACGTGTCTACAAGCCAGAGGCTAAGCTAACTCCTGTTATCCCATTAAAACGAACTAGGATTCACTACAATGTATGGTATAGCAACAATGTTGTCTTGTAATTCTTTTTACGTTTTTGTGTTTTTAACTTATTTGCAGTGGCGGCCTGCAATTTTTCGAGGGAGGGGATCAGGAGTGGGTGAGGTTACACATGTACACATACACCTCACTAACACCCATTCATTCACACACGCACTCACATACCCATTCACAACACTCACTGATAAATACACATGCATTCATACATGCACGCACTAAACATTAAAAAAATATAATCCTTACCAAGAGCAGCTGCTCCAACAGTGAAGCCTCGGAGGTCCTAGGAGGGTTGGGACTGCTGCATTCCCTCATTTGGCTGACATAAGGTTAGCCAATGAGAGAAGGCAGCATTCCCAAGTGTCAGAAGTCCCAGAAGGTTTCGGACTGCTGCCTTCCCTCATTGGCTGACGGAAGGCCAGCCAATGAGGGAAGGCAGTAGTCCCAATCTTGTCACAGAGTGGGATGGTGTCAGTGACACTCTTGACCCCACACCACTCTGTGACAAGGTGTTACTGACTGACACTCGGCCCTGGGCACTTCAGGACTTAAAACTGAAGTGCCCAGGTCTGAAGCAATCAGTGACGCTCACCCTTGTCATGGGGGAGGGCCTTGAGGCACTTTTACCAGGCTGAAGTGGTCATACCCACAGGAGCTGTGACTTCTTCAGCCCAGCCAAAATCAGCTTAGGCAGCCAGGAGTCTGTGCTACCTGACCTGAACCAGAAGAGAATCTGTCAGGCTGACCTTTGTTTCACATCAGGAAAAAAAGCTAGTGGGGCGTGGTCCCACAGCTCATATGGATGGGCTGCTGCTGCTTACTTTAAAAGTGGTGTGTAATGCCCACAGAACGTACTCAGCCTTCACCAGCACAAGAGGCATCTTGGGTTAGCCCTGGTAGTGGATCCTCATCCTCAGAATCTGATATAATTGGTACATTGGGAAGACCCCTCCTGTTTGCTAGGTTTTGTAGCATAACAAATGTGGCTATTATTTTGCAACATGTGCCTGGACTACACTGCAGTGTTCCTCAGTTTTATGAAGACACCTATTTGCGCTCACCTGTGGTGGCAGAATTTCGACATGGAGCCATTACTCATGGCTGTAAAGCATAAGCACTGTCTCCTACAATAGCAAAAAAAAATCCTTAACAAAATAATTAAATTTAAACAGTATACTTATGTGTGCTAAATATTAAACACACTTTCTCAGCAAATAGCTATCTTCAGAGTCGCATCTAGAAAGATGATTATAAATGCCATTGTGTCAGAACATATGAGTTGTGTGTGGTGCCACAAAAACTGGCTACCAGGGCTGTTATTATGTAGGAGCCATCACCCACAACCTGTATATTGAGTTAGTGGCTATTTTTAAAATTGTGATCTTAGAACTCATTTGCAGATGGTGAGCATATTTCAAATGAGTTCCATCAACACAACCTAGAGCATGGGGGAAATGTGCAATATGAAGAAAAAAAAGTTTACTCTCTGTTAGACCTGCAGCTTTTTGGCGCATTTCCCCTATCTTTTTGCCTTCTGACCTGTTTTTATGGTATACTGGACTCTGTTTTTGCTGGTTTATTGTCTCTGTGCACTTTACCACTGCATATCAGTGCTAAAGTGCAAGTGTTCCCTATATAAATTGTATTGGTATTGGTTTATCCATGATTGGCATATTTGATTTCCTGGTAAGTCCCTAGTACAGTGCACTAGAGGTGCCCAGGGCCTGTAAATCAAATGCTACGAGTGGGTCTGCAGCACTGGATGTGCCACCCACATTAGTAGCCCTGTAAACATGGCTCAGACCTGCCACTGCAGTGTCTGTGTGCAGTTTTAAACTGCTAATTCGACCTGGCAAGTGTACCCACTTACCACGCCAAAACCTTTGCTTTTGGTGCATGTAAGGCACCCCTAAGTTAGGCCCTAGGTAGCCCCATCAACACGGTCCTGTGTATTTAAAAGGTAGGACATGTACTGGTGTGTTTTACATGTCCTAACGGTGAAATACTGCCAAATTTGTTTTTCACTGTTGCAAGTCCTATCTCCCTCATAGGTTAACACAGGGACGGCCTTTAAATAACTTTAAAGCGCAGATTCCCTTAGAGGGCAGATGGAAATATGGAGTTTGGGGTCTCTGAACTCACAATTTAAAAATACATCTTTTAGTGAAGTTGGTTTTTCGATTGTGAGTTTGAAAATGCCACTTATAGAAAGTAGGCATTTTCTTGCTTAAACCATTCTGTGACTCTGCCTGTTTGTGGATTCCCGGTCTGGGTCAGTTTGACAGTTGGGCTGCTTACACCTCTCCTCTAGACAGTAACACAAAGGGAGCTGGGGTGTAGCCTGCATATCTGGATGAGCCATCTGAGCTAGATTGGAGGGAGGAGTGGTCACTGATACCCGAAAGGACTGTGCCTGCCCTCACCCAGTGCAGTCTCAAACCCCCTGGTGTGTGTCTGAGGCCTGACCTGGACAAGGAAAGATCTTGCAAACACTTGAGACTTTGCTTTGAAGTTTGCCAATTTCAAAGGCAGAAACAGGTATAAGTATTGGACCCAAAACCCCAGACTTTAGGAATCTTTCTGGAATCAAGAAGTACTTCTGCCAAGGAGACGAGCTGAAGAGCTGGAGGAGTACTGTCCCTTTGCTGTGTTGCTTTGCTGGACTGGCCTGCAGTTGCTGCTTCTGCCTGAAAAGAGTGCAAAGGGTGAACTTTGCTATGTGTCCTGCTTGAGAAAGTTTCTCCAAGGGCTTGGAGTAGAGCCTGCCTCCTGTTGGAAGTCTCAGGGATACCAAAGACTTCAGTTTCTTCGACCTGCAGCACTGGGAACTGTGTGTTTTGTGCTGTTCAAGATGAAAAACTGCCATCCGCCTCCAACGATGCCGCTGGCCTGAACCATTACCTGACGACGATGCATGGAGCTGCACTGCCCCACTTCGTACTGGGACCCTAGTCTCACCGACATCAAACGACTTCACCGAGCTGCTGCCCACACCGTGACCTGTGGGCCCCGCCCTCGGGCATCGCCTGGCTCATACCACAGCATGGGCATCCTGGACGATGATGCTCCTGCTGACATCGGTGCCATTGCCTGGACCGTGGCCTATGGATACCGCTTGTGAGGAGCACAAAGCCCCTTCCCGCGCTACACTGCAGCCATTGCCCACCGACGCCAGCACCATCTACTTCAGTGTCATCACCAGGCATCCCTGCCTGCACCGTGGCCTGTGGGCACCGCTCGTGAGGGTCACAAAGCATCGTCCCGTCCTGCCGGCTTGCGCCTACTGATGACAGCGCTTCAGTAACAACAACGACAGTGCCTGCACAGTGACATGGTGACACCTCACGTCGCACCGCCCCGCTTCACACCGCAGCCCTGGTCTCACCGATGCCGCTGGACACCATCACTGAGCCACTGCCTGCACGTGACCTGTGGGCACCGCATGCCTCATCATCCCGCTTTGCACCACAGCCCCGATGCCATCCACACCAGCGCTCCTGACTTCATCAGCCCAGAGTTCGATCTACAACGCGTGTGACTTCAAGGGTCCGACGACTCCTGCACCGACTCCGGAACCAACACCACAATGCCAGATACGCCGCTCTTCAGAGCTCACCACGAGGATCACGATGCTCTGCAATTCCAAAGGTACTGTTTACGGGTCTTCCTGACACCGTAGCTGGCCTGTGACGCCACGGCTGGCCTGAACTGTTTGTTTTATTGATCATGACATCGTGATAACCCCAGGTGGAACTATCGACTTCAAGGAACTGTATTTTTGCGTAAAACTTGCCAAATTCATATCTTTATTACTGCATGTTGGATTTTTATTACATTTGGTCTTGTTTTTTTATAGATAAAAGTTCCCTATTTTTCTAAATCTGGTGGGGTGTCCTTTGTTAGTGTTTTCACTGTCTTACTGATTGTTATGTGCAAAAGCTTTACACATTGCTTCTGAGATAAGTCTGACTGCTCCTGCGGTGAGAATTCACTACTTCTCTCTGTCTTTCTTTCTAGAAGTGGTTACAAATGAGCAATTGCATCTAAAATTACCCCAATACTAAGCTCCTCCTCTCTCTGTTAGAAAGGTTTATCCGAAACCTAAAAATCCTCTCTGGCTACTTCTCTTCATTCCAGCTAAACTTCTCATCCTCCTGGACAACACATACAAAGCCACCACTGTGAAGGGGATGATGCATTTTGGAAGAATTCATGTAGATTGCACCTGATTAAATTAATTTGGGGGACAACAAGATTAATATAGGTGCAGATGCCAAGTGGACTCCATGGCGTAAGAGTGATTTATTTAGGGATCTGACCGGTCCTCAAGAGATCTGGGTGACCTAAGGTGCGTTTAAAAAAGCTGGCTGCAACACGTTAACCGATATAAAAATAGAGTACATAGGCCCTCATTATGATATTGGCTGTATTTTCTGATTACCGCCGTGGTGACGGCTGCCAACGTACCGCCACGGAGGCGAAAATCCATCTGCCAGATTATGACATACACACACAAAACCAACAGAAACCAGCCACAACCACAAATCCCCCAGACCCAACGAACGCAACAAACTGTTGGAACTAGCACCCATACCGTTACGCCAGAAAAACAATGCCCTCTAAATAATGACCCACGAATCACCACAGCAGACATTCAATGGCGGTAAATTATTGGCGGTGTACACTGCCACGGTGGAAGTAGCCAACCAAAAACAAAACAAGACAACATTGGCCAGTCCAAAAAACCCACACCTGACACAAATACACACACACCCACAATCCTTTGCAATCACGAGAAGACCGCTAAACCTTGCCGGGTCAAACCCAGAGATAACTGCACACACACACAGCACAACTATCCATTCATCCGTCACGCACCACACACCACACACACCACCACATCACTCAACACCCTCTGCACAACACAAACACCACACAAAACCCATGTCCCCACAAAGGCTCCCCTGCTTCACTGATGAGGAGTTGCTGGTGATGGTGGATGGAATAGTCAGGGTAGAGCCATAGCTGTTTGGAGCACAGGTACAGCAGATCTCCATAACCAGGAAGATGGAGCTATGGCGAAAGATCATGGAAAGGGTGAATGCTGTGGGAACAAACCCATGCACAGGAGATGACATAAGGAAGAGGTGGAACGACCTGTAGGGGAAGGTGAGTTCCATTGCAGCAAGGCACCAGCTCGCCATCAGGAGGACTGGCGGTGGACCCCCAACTCCTCCCCCACAGTTGACAGCATGGGAGGAGAAAGTCTTGGCAATATTGCATTCTGAGGGCCTCACTGGAGTAGCCGGAGGACTGGACACTGGTGAGTCACCATCACCAACCTACCACCACCCATACCTGCATGCCATGTCACCCCCTCACCCTGACACCCTTCACCCCATTCCGTCCCACACAGTGCACTACCCCAGTTACCACACCTAAATGTCTACACCGCATGCCATACCCACTGGAAGCACAACCCTCCCAGCTCTGCATGCACACCCACCAGCAATGCATAGACAGCATGTAGAACTACCAATCCCACAATCCATCACCATACACTACCAAAGGTGGGAGAACAACACCAATATCTTTGGGAAAGGTAGAAATGCGGAATATGTGACAGACAATCACCATAACAAATCACCTACATCCCCACAGGTGCACCAGCCAATGTCAGTGGCGAGGAGGTGCCAGGGCAACCCAGTCCACCACCAGAAGATGCCCCCAGTGATGACAGCAACTCTGGAGGACTTGATCTGGACGAACTCCCTGGCTCATCTGGGACCACAGGTCAGTCGGCTACCACATCCCACAGCCAGTCCACCCCCCCCTTCAGACTCAAACACCACAGCAGCAAGCCAATGCCCCCAAACCTCTGTCCCCGGGGCACGTCAATCAGTAGTGTGCACACCTGTACAGGGACCTGAGTCGACACCACACAGGCAAGACGATGAAGGTCCTTGTGTAAGTGGGAGTGGGCACACTGTTCGGGGGACACAGGTACAGGGGGGCAGGAACAGTTGGAGGTTAGTTGTGAACCAGGGGGAGACCAGGTCCAAGGAAACGACTGCCCAGGAGGCACTCACAAATGTCCTGGGGGCATACCAACAATCCCAGGACAGGATGGGTCAGGTGATCAACATCATGCAGGAGTACCAGCGGCTGCAGGGGGAACACCACCAGGATGTCATGCAACAATTGCAGGCCTTGAATACCACCATGGCCTCCATTGCAGGGGTGCAGAGTGACATGGCGAGCATCATGCGTGAGTACACAACACACCAGCGGGCCCCTTCTACCAGCTAGTGTACCGACCAGCCCTCCACATCTGCTGCAGCTAGTGGACAGGAGACCCTGCCACAGGACTCACAGGCCACCAGCACCCCTCCCCCTGCAGAAGGTGAACCACCCTGCAAATGTTCCCTGTGACCCAGACAGACACCAGAGACAGTTGCTAAGATCAGGACCAAGACCACCTCCAGGAAATGAGCCCCTCCAGAATGTCCCCCTTGTGTTCCACGGATTCACCTTGTTCACGTTGGATTGCCATTGCTCCTCTACCTATGGCCCCATGGACACTGGACCTGTGCTACAAATAGACTGGGCCACTAAAATGGACTTTTCTCACCCATCACCTCACTCTATTGCACTTTCCATTGCTTTTGTAAAAGTCAAATAAACACCTTTTAACCCCTACGCTGCCATGCTTTTCCCCCCTCAGGTGCCAGGCCTTTTTTTGGTTATTTGGGGCAGGGCACATAGGCCCTCATAACTTTTTATCCACATAAGCTAACCATTTGTGTCCTTTTTTTCCAACATCCTAAGGATTCTAGAGGTACCCAGACTTTGTGGGTTCCCCTGAGGGAGACCAAGAAATTAGCCAAAATACTGTTAAAATTTCGTTTTTTTAAAAACTAATTGGAAAAAAGGGCTGCAGAAGAAGGCTTCTGGTTTTTTCCCTGAAATTGGCATCAACAATGGTTTTGCAGTGCTCAAATCACCAGCTTCCCAGATTTCAAGAACAGGCAGACTTGAATCAGAAAACCACATTTTTCAGCACAATTTTGGCATTTTACTGGGACATACCCCATTTTTACGATTGTTTGTGCTTTCAGCCTCCTTCCAGTCAGTGGCAGAAATGGGTGTGAAACCAATGCTGGATCCCAGAAACCTAAACATTTCTGAAAAGAAGACAAAATTCTGAATTCAGCAATGGGTCATTTGTGTAGATCCTACAAGGGTTTCCTACAGAAAATAACAACTGAAATAAACAAATATTAAAATTGAGGTGAAAAAAACAGCCGTTTTACTCTGTAACTTTTTCCCTGCAATGTCAGATTCTTGAAAGCAATATTCCGTTACATCTGCTGGACTCTTCTGGTTGCGGGGATATATAGGGCTTGTAGGTTCATCAAGAACCCTAGGTACCCAGAGCCAATAAATGAGCTGCACCTTGCAGTGGGTTTTCATTCTATACCGGGTACACAGCAATTCATTTGCTGAAATATAAAGAGTCACAAATAGGTATCAAGAAAACCTTTTATTTCCAAAATGGGCACAAGATAAGGTGTGGAGGAGCACTGGTTATTTGCACATCTCTGAATTCTGGGGTGCCCATACTAGCATGTGAATTACAGGGCATTTCTCCAACAGACGTCTTTTTTACGCCCTGTCTTATATTTGGAAGGAAAAAATGTAGAGAAAGAAAAGTGGCAATAACACTTGTTTTGGTATTCTATGTTCCCCCAAGTCTCCCGATAAAAATGGTACCTCACTTGTGTGGGCAGGCCTAGTGCCCGCAACAGGAAATGCTCCAAAACATAAAGTGGACACGTCACATTTTCTCAAAATAAACAGAGGTGTTTTTTGCAAAGTGCCTAACTGTGGATTTTGGCCTCTAGCTCAGCCGCCACCTAGGGAAACCTACCAAACCTGTGCATTTGTGAAAACTAGAGACCTAGGAAAATCCAAGATGGGGTGACTTGTGGGGCTCTCACCAGGTTCTGTTACCCAGAATCCTTTGCAAACCTCAAAATGTGGCTAAAAAACACTTTTTACTCACATTTTGGTGACAGAAAGTTCTGGAATCTGAGAGGAGCTACAAATTTCCTTCCACCCAGCATTCCCTCGAGTTTCCCGATAAAAATGGAACCTCACTTGTGTGGGTAGGCCTAGTGCCCGCGACAGGAAATGCCCCAAAACACAAAGTGGACACATCACATTTTCTCAAAGAAAACAGGTGTTTTTTGCAAAGTGCCTACCTGTGGATTTTGGCCTTTAGCTCAGCTGCCACCTAGGGAAACCTACCAAACCTGTGCATTTTTGAAAACTAGAGACCTAGGGGAATCCAGGACGGGGTAACTTGTCAGGCTCTCACCAGGTTCTGTTACCCAGAATCCTTTGCAAACCTCAAAATGTGGCTAAAAAAACCCTTTTTCCTCACATTTTGGTGACAGACAGTTCTGGAATCTGTGACGAGTGACAAATTTCCTTCCATCCAGCGTTCCCCCAAGTCTCCCGATAAAAATGGTACCTCACTTGTGTGGGTAGGCCTAGTGCCCGCGACAGGAAATGCCCCAAAACACAAAGTGGACACATCACATTTTCGCAAAGAAAACAGAGGTGTTTTTTGCAAAGTGCCTACCTGTGGATTTTGGCCTCTAGCTCAGCCGCCACCTAGGGAAACCTACCAAACCTGTGCATTTGTGAAAACTAGAAACCTAGGGAAATCCAAGACGGGGTGACTTGTTGGGCCCTCTCCAGGTTCTGTTACCCAGAATCCTTTGCAAACCTCAAAATGTGGCTAAAAAAACACGTTTTCCTCATATTTTGGTGACAGAAAGTTCAGGAATCTGAGAGGAGCCACAAAGGTCCTTCCACCCAGCATTCCAAGTCTCCCGATAAAAATGGTACCTCACTTGTGTGGGCAGGCCTAGTGCCCGCAACAGGAAATGCTCCAAAACATAAAGTGGACTCATCACATTTTCTCAAAGAAAACAGAGGTGTTTTTTGCAAAGTGCCTACCTGTGGATTTTGGCCTCTAGCTCAGCCGCCACCTAGGGAAACCTACCAAACCTGGGCATTTGTGAAAACTAGAGACCTAGGGGAATCCAAGACGGGATGACTTGTCGGGCTCTCACCAGGTTCTGTTACCCAGAATCCTTTGCAAACCTCAAAATGTGGCTAAAAAACACTTTTTACTCACATGTTGGTGACAGAAAGTTCTGGAATCTGAGAGGAGCCACAAATTTCCTTCCACCCAGCATCCCCTCGAGTTTCCCGATAAAAATGGTCCCTCACTTGTGTGGGTAGACCTAGTGCCCGCGACAGGAAATGCCCCAAAACACAAAGTGGACACATCACATTTTCTCAAAGAAAACAAAGGTGTTTTTTGCAAAGTGCCTACTTGTGGATTTTGGCCTTTAGCCCTAGGTGGCGACTGAGCTAGAGGCCAAAATCCACAGGTAGGTACTTTACAAAAAACACCTCTGTTTTCTTTGAGAAAATGTGATGTGTCCACTTTCTGTTTTGGAGCATTTCCTGTTGCGGGCACTAGGCCTGCCCACACAAGTGAGGTACCATTTTTATCGGGAGACTTGGAACACTGGGTGGAAGGACCTTTGTGGCTCCTCTCAGGTTCCTGAACTTTCTGTCACCAAAATGTGAGGAAAAAGTGTTTTTTTAGCCACATTTTGAGGTTTGCAAAGTATTCTGGGTAACAGAACCTGGAGAGAGCCCAACAAGTCACCCTGTCTTGGATTTCCCTAGGTTTCTAGCTTTCACAAATGCACAGGTTTGGTAGGTTTCCCTAGGTGGCAGCTGAGCTAAAGGCCAAAATCCACAGGTAGGCACTTTGCAAAAAACACCTCTGTTTTCTTTGAGAAAATGTGATGTGTCCACTTTGTGTTTTGGGGCATTTCCTGTCGCGGGCACTAGGCCTACCCACACAAGTGAGGGACCATTTTTATCGGGAAACTCGAGGGAATGCTGGGGGGAAGGAAATTTGTGGCTCCTCTCAGATTCCAGAACTTTCTGTCACCAAAATGTGAGGAAAAAGTGTTTTTTTTAGCCACATTTTGAGGTTTGCAAAGGATTCTGGGTAACAGAACCTGGAGAGAGCCCAACAAGTCACCCCGTCTTGGATTTCCCTAGGTTTCTAGTTTTCACAAATGCACAGGTTTGGTATGTTTCCCTAGGTGGCGGCTGAGCTAGAGGCCAAAATCCACAGGTAGGCACTTTGCAAAAAACCCCTCTGTTTTCTTTGAGAAAATGTGATGTGTCCACTTTGTGTTTTGGGGCATTTCCTATCGCAGGCACTAGGCCTACCCACACAAGTGAGGTACCATTTTTATCGGGAGACTTGGGGGAACGCTGGATGGAAGGAAATTTGTGGCTCCTCACAGATTCCAGAACTGTCTGTCACCAAAATGTGAGGAAAAAGGGTTTTTTTAGCCACATTTTGAGGTTTGCAAAGGATTCTGGGTAACAGAACCTGGTGAGAGCCTGACAAGTCACCCCGTCCTGGATTCCCCTAGGTCTCTAGTTTTCAAAAATGGGAAACCTACCAAACCTACCAAACCTGTGCATTTTTGAAAACTAGAGACCTAGGGGAATCCAGGACGGGGTGACTTGTCAGGCTCTCACCAGGATCTGTTACCCAGAATCCTTTGCAAACCTCAAAATGTGGCTGAAAAAACACTTTTTACTCACATTTTGGTGACAGAAAGTTCTGGAATCTGAGAGGAGCCACAAATTTCCTTCCACCCAGCATTCCCTCGAGTTTCCCGATAAAAATGGTACCTCACTTGTGTGGGTAGGCCTAGTGCCCGCGACAGGAAATGCCCCAAAACACAAAGTGGACACATCACATTTTCTCAAAGAAAACAGAGGTGTTTTTTGCAAAGTGCCTACCTGTGGATTTTGGCCTTTAGCTCAGCTGCCACCTAGGGAAACCCACCAAACCTGTGCATTTTTGAAAACTAGAGACCTAGGGGAATCCAGGACGGGGTGACTTGTCAGGCTCTCACCAGGTTCTGTTACCCAGAATCCTTTGCAAACCTCAAAATGTGGCTAAAAAAACCCTTTTTCCTCACATTTTGGTGACAGACAGTTCTGGAATCTGTGAGGAGCCACAAATTTCCTTCCATCCAGCGTTCCCCCAAGTCTCCCGATAAAAATGGTACCTCACTTGTGTGGGTAGGCCTAGTGCCTGCGATAGGAAATGCCCCAAAACACAAAGTGGACACATCACATTTTCTCAAAGAAAACAGAGGGGTTTTTTGCAAAGTGCCTACCTGTGGATTTTGGCCTCTAGCTCAGCCGCCACCTAGGGAAACATACCAAACCTGTGCATTTGTGAAAACTAGAAACCTAGGGAAATCCAAGACGGGGTGACTTGTTGGGCTCTCTCCAGGTTCTGTTACCCAGAATCCTTTGCAAACCTCAAAATGTGGCTAAAAAAACACTTTTTCCTCACATTTTGGTGACAGAAAGTTCTGGAATCTGAGAGGAGCCACAAATTTCCTTCCACCCAGCATTCCCTCGAGTTTCCCGATAAAAATGGTCCCTCACTTGTGTGGGTAGGCCTAGTGCCCGCGACAGGAAATGCCCCAAAACACAAAGTGGACACATCACATTTTCTCAAAGAAAACAGAGGTGTTTTTTGCAAAGTGCCTACCTGTGGATTTTGGCCTTTAGCTCAGCTGCCACCTAGGGAAACCTACCAAACCTGTGCATTTGTGAAAGCTAGAAACCTAGGGAAATCCAAGACGGGGTGACTTGTTGGGCTCTCTCCAGGTTCTGTTACCCAGAATACTTTGCAAACCTCAAAATGTGGCTAAAAAAACACTTTTTCCTCACATTTTGGTGACAGAAAGTTCAGGAACCTGAGAGGAGCCACAAAGGTCCTTCCACCCAGTGTTCCAAGTCTCCCGATAAAAATGGTACCTCACTTGTGTGGGCAGGCCTAGTGCCCGCAACAGGAAATGCTCCAAAACATAAAGTGGACACATCACATTTTCTCAAAGAAAACAGAGGTGTTTTTTGCAAAGTACCTACCTGTGGATTTTGGCCTCTAGCTCAGCCGCCACCTAGGGAAACCAACCAAACCTGGGCATTTGTGAAAACTAGAAACCTAGGGAAATCCAAGACGGGGTGACTTGTCGGGCTCTCTCCAGGTTCTGTTACCCAGAATCCTTTGCAAACCTCAAAATGTCGCTAAAAAAACACTTTTTCCTCACATTTTGGTGACAGAAAGTTCAGGAATCTGAGAGGAGCCACAAAGGTCCTTCCACCCAGCGTTCCCCCAAATCTCCTGATAAAAATGGTACCTCACTTGTGTGGGTAGGCCTAGTGCCCGCGACAGGAAATGCCCCAAAACACAAAGTGGACACATCACATTTTCTCAAAGAAAACAGAGGTGTTTTTTGCAAAGTGCCTACCTGTGGATTTTGGCCTTTAGCTCAGCTGCCACCTAGGGAAACCTACCAAACCTGTGCATTTGTGAAAGCTAGAAACCTAGGGAAATCCAAGACGGGGTGACTTGTTGGGCTCTCTCCAGGTTCTGTTACCCAGAATCCTTTGCAAACCTCAAAATGTGGCTAAAAAAACACTTTTTCCTCACATTTTGGTGACAGAAAGTTCAGAAATCTGAGAGGAGCCACAAAGGTCCTTCCACCCAGCGTTCCAAGTCTCCTGATAAAAATGGTACCTCACTTGTGTGGGCAGGCCTAGTGCCCGCAACAGGAAATGCTCCAAAACATAAAGTGGACACATCACATTTTCTCAAAGAAAACAGAGGTGTTTTTTGCAAAGTGCCTACCTGTGGATTTTGGCCTCTAGCTCAGCCGCCACCTAGGGAAACCTACCAAACCTGGGCATTTGTGAAAACTAGAGACCTAGGGGAATCCAAGACGGGATGACTTGTCAGGCTCTCACCAGGTTCTGTTACTCAGAATCCTTTGCAAACCTCAAAATGTGGCTAAAAAACACCTTTTACTCACATTTTGATGACAGAAAGTTCTGGAATCTGAGAGGAGCCACAAATTTCCTTCCACCCAGCATTCCCTTGAGTCTCCCGATAAAAATGGTCCCTCACTTGTGTGGGTAGGCCTAGTGCCCGCGACAGGAAATGCCCCAAAACACAAAGTGGACACATCACATTTTCTCAAAGAAAACAGAGGTGTTTTTTGCAAAGTGCCTACCTGTGGATTTTGGCCTTTAGCTCAGCTGCCACCTAGGGAAACCTACAAAACCTGTGCATTTTTGAAAACTAGAGACCTAGGGGAATCCAGGACGGGGTGACTTGTCAGGCTCTCACCAGGTTCTGTTACCCAGAATCCTTCGCAAACCTCAAAATGTGGCTAAAAAAACACTTTTTCCTCACATTTTGGTGACAGACAGTTCTGGAATCTGTGAGGAGCCACAAATTTCCTTCCACCCAGGGTTCCCCCAAGTCTCCTGATAAAAAATGGTACCTCACTTGTGTGGGAGGCCTAGTGCCTGCGACAGGAAATGCCCCAAAACACAAAGTGGGCACATCACATTTTCTCAAAGAAAACAGAGGTGTTTTTGGCAAAGTGCCTACCTGTGGATTTTGGCCTTTAGCTCAGCTGCCACCTAGGGAAACCTACCAAACCTGTGCATTTGTGAAAGCTAGAAACCTAGGGAAATCCAAGACGGGGTGACTTGTTGGGCTCTCTCCAGGTTCTGTTACCCAGAATACTTTGCAAACCTCAAAATGTGGCTAAAAAAACACTTTTTCCTCACATTTTGGTGACAGAAAGTTCAGGAACCTGAGAGGAGCCACAAAGGTCCTTCCACCCAGTGTTCCAAGTCTCCCGATAAAAATGGTACCTCACTTGTGTGGGCAGGCCTAGTGCCCGCAACAGGAAATGCTCCAAAACATAAAGTGGACACATCACATTTTCTCAAAGAAAACAGAGGTGTTTTTTGCAAAGTACCTACCTGTGGATTTTGGCCTCTAGCTCAGCCGCCACCTAGGGAAACCAACCAAACCTGGTCATTTGTGAAAACTAGAAACCTAGGGAAATCCAAGACGGGGTGACTTGTCGGGCTCTCTCCAGGTTCTGTTACCCAGAATCCTTTGCAAACCTCAAAATGTCGCTAAAAAAACACTTTTTCCTCACATTTTGGTGACAGAAAGTTCAGGAATCTGAGAGGAGCCACAAAGGTCCTTCCACCCAGCGTTCCCCCAAATCTCCTGATAAAAATGGTACCTCACTTGTGTGGGTAGGCCTAGTGCCCGCGACAGGAAATGCCCCAAAACACAAAGTGGACACATCACATTTTCTCAAAGAAAACAGAGGTGTTTTTTGCAAAGTGCCTACCTGTGGATTTTGGCCTTTAGCTCAGCTGCCACCTAGGGAAACCTACCAAACCTGTGCATTTGTGAAAGCTAGAAACCTAGGGAAATCCAAGACGGGGTGACTTGTTGGGCTCTCTCCAGGTTCTGTTACCCAGAATCCTTTGCAAACCTCAAAATGTGGCTAAAAAAACACTTTTTCCTCACATTTTGGTGACAGAAAGTTCAGAAATCTGAGAGGAGCCACAAAGGTCCTTCCACCCAGCGTTCCAAGTCTCCTGATAAAAATGGTACCTCACTTGTGTGGGCAGGCCTAGTGCCCGCAACAGGAAATGCTCCAAAACATAAAGTGGACACATCACATTTTCTCAAAGAAAACAGAGGTGTTTTTTGCAAAGTGCCTACCTGTGGATTTTGGCCTCTAGCTCAGCCGCCACCTAGGGAAACCTACCAAACCTGGGCATTTGTGAAAACTAGAGACCTAGGGGAATCCAAGACGGGATGACTTGTCAGGCTCTCACCAGGTTCTGTTACTCAGAATCCTTTGCAAACCTCAAAATGTGGCTAAAAAACACCTTTTACTCACATTTTGATGACAGAAAGTTCTGGAATCTGAGAGGAGCCACAAATTTCCTTCCACCCAGCATTCCCTTGAGTCTCCCGATAAAAATGGTCCCTCACTTGTGTGGGTAGGCCTAGTGCCCGCGACAGGAAATGCCCCAAAACACAAAGTGGACACATCACATTTTCTCAAAGAAAACAGAGGTGTTTTTTGCAAAGTGCCTACCTGTGGATTTTGGCCTTTAGCTCAGCTGCCACCTAGGGAAACCTACAAAACCTGTGCATTTTTGAAAACTAGAGACCTAGGGGAATCCAGGACGGGGTGACTTGTCAGGCTCTCACCAGGTTCTGTTACCCAGAATCCTTCGCAAACCTCAAAATGTGGCTAAAAAAACACTTTTTCCTCACATTTTGGTGACAGACAGTTCTGGAATCTGTGAGGAGCCACAAATTTCCTTCCACCCAGGGTTCCCCCAAGTCTCCTGATAAAAAATGGTACCTCACTTGTGTGGGAGGCCTAGTGCCCGCGACAGGAAATGCCCCAAAACACAAAGTGGGCACATCACATTTTCTCAAAGAAAACAGAGGTGTTTTTTGCAAAGTGCCTACCTGTGGATTTTGGCCTTTAGCTCAGCTGCCACCTAGGGAAACCTACCAAACCTGTGCATTTGTGAAAGCTAGAAACCTAGGGAAATCCAAGACGGGGTGACTTGTTGGGCTCTCTCCAGGTTCTGTTACCCAGAATACTTTGCAAACCTCAAAATGTGGCTAAAAAAACACTTTTTCCTCACATTTTGGTGACAGAAAGTTCAGGAACCTGAGAGGAGCCACAAAGGTCCTTCCACCCAGTGTTCCAAGTCTCCCGATAAAAATGGTACCTCACTTGTGTGGGCAGGCCTAGTGCCCGCAACAGGAAATGCTCCAAAACATAAAGTGGACACATCACATTTTCTCAAAGAAAACAGAGGTGTTTTTTGCAAAGTACCTACCTGTGGATTTTGGCCTCTAGCTCAGCCGCCACCTAGGGAAACCAACCAAACCTGGGCATTTGTGAAAACTAGAAACCTAGGGAAATCCAAGACGGGGTGACTTGTCGGGCTCTCTTCAGGTTCTGTTACCCAGAATCCTTTGCAAACCTCAAAATGTCGCTAAAAAAACACTTTTTCCTCACATTTTGGTGACAGAAAGTTCAGGAATCTGAGAGGAGCCACAAAGGTCCTTCCACCCAGCGTTCCCCCAAATCTCCTGATAAAAATGGTACCTCACTTGTGTGGGTAGGCCTAGTGCCCGCGACAGGAAATGCCCCAAAACACAAAGTGGACACATCACATTTTCTCAAAGAAAACAGAGGTGTTTTTTGCAAAGGGCCTACCTGTGGATTTTGGCCTTTAGCTCAGCTGCCACCTAGGGAAACCTACCAAACCTGTGCATTTGTGAAAGCTAGAAACCTAGGGAAATCCAAGACGGGGTGACTTGTTGGGCTCTCTCCAGGTTCTGTTACCCAGAATCCTTTGCAAACCTCAAAATGTGGCTAAAAAAACACTTTTTCCTCACATTTTGGTGACAGAAAGTTCAGAAATCTGAGAGGAGCCACAAAGGTCCTTCCACCCAGCGTTCCAAGTCTCCTGATAAAAATGGTACCTCACTTGTGTGGGCAGGCCTAGTGCCCGCAACAGGAAATGCTCCAAAACATAAAGTGGACACATCACATTTTCTCAAAGAAAACAGAGGTGTTTTTTGCAAAGTGCCTACCTGTGGATTTTGGCCTCTAGCTCAGCCGCCACCTAGGGAAACCTACCAAACCTGGGCATTTGTGAAAACTAGAGACCTAGGGGAATCCAAGACGGGATGACTTGTCAGGCTCTCACCAGGTTCTGTTACCCAGAATCCTTTGCAAACCTCAAAATGTGGCTAAAAAAACACTTTTTCCTCACATTTTGGTGACAGAAAGTTCTGGAATCTGAGAGGAGCCACAAATTTCCTTCCACCCAGCATTCCCTTGAGTTTCCCGATAAAAATGGTCCCTCACTTGTGTGGGTAGGCCTAGTGCCCGCGACAGGAAATGCCCCAAAACACAAAGTGGACACATCACATTTTCTCAAAGAAAACAGAGGTGTTTTTTGCAAAGTGCCTACCTGTGGATTTTGGCCTTTAGCTGCCACCTAGGGAAACCTACCAAACCTGTGCATTTGTGAAAGCTAGAAACCTAGGGAAATCCAAGACGGGGTGACTTGTTGGGCTCTCTCCAGGTTCTGTTACCCAGAATACTTTGCAAACCTCAAAATGTGGCTAAAAAAACACTTTTTCCTCACATTTTGGTGACAGAAAGTTCAGGAACCTGAGAGGAGCCACAAAGGTCCTTCCACCCAGTGTTCCAAGTCTCCCGATAAAAATGGTACCTCACTTGTGTGGGCAGGCCTAGTGCCCGCAACAGGAAATGCTCCAAAACATAAAGTGGACACATCACATTTTCTCAAGGAAAACAGAGGTGTTTTTTGCAAAGTACCTACCTGTGGATTTTGGCCTCTAGCTCAGCCGCCACCTAGGGAAACCAACCAAACCTGGGCATTTGTGAAAACTAGAAACCTAGGGAAATCCAAGACGGGGTGACTTGTCGGGCTCTCTCCAGGTTCTGTTACCCAGAATCCTTTGCAAACCTCAAAATGTCGCTAAAAAAACACTTTTTCCTCACATTTTGGTGACAGAAAGTTCAGGAATCTGAGAGGAGCCACAAAGGTCCTTCCACCCAGCGTTCCCCCAAATCTCCTGATAAAAATGGTACCTCACTTGTGTGGGTAGGCCTAGTGCCCGCGACAGGAAATGCCCCAAAACACAAAGTGGACACATCACATTTTCTCAAAGAAAACAGAGGTGTTTTTTGCAAAGTGCCTACCTGTGGATTTTGGCCTTTAGCTCAGCTGCCACCTAGGGAAACCTACCAAACCTGTGCATTTGTGAAAGCTAGAAACCTAGGGAAATCCAAGACGGGGTGACTTGTTGGGCTCTCTCCAGGTTCTGTTACCCAGAATCCTTTGCAAACCTCAAAATGTGGCTAAAAAAACACTTTTTCCTCACATTTTGGTGACAGAAAGTTCAGAAATCTGAGAGGAGCCACAAAGGTCCTTCCACCCAGCGTTCCAAGTCTCCTGATAAAAATGGTACCTCACTTGTGTGGGCAGGCCTAGTGCCCGCAACAGGAAATGCTCCAAAACATAAAGTGGACACATCACATTTTCTCAAAGAAAACAGAGGTGTTTTTTGCAAAGTGCCTACCTGTGGATTTTGGCCTCTAGCTCAGCCGCCACCTAGGGAAACCTACCAAACCTGGGCATTTGTGAAAACTAGAGACCTAGGGGAATCCAAGACGGGATGACTTGTCAGGCTCTCACCAGGTTCTGTTACTCAGAATCCTTTGCAAACCTCAAAATGTGGCTAAAAAACACCTTTTACTCACATTTTGATGACAGAAAGTTCTGGAATCTGAGAGGAGCCACAAATTTCCTTCCACCCAGCATTCCCTTGAGTCTCCCGATAAAAATGGTCCCTCACTTGTGTGGGTAGGCCTAGTGCCCGCGACAGGAAATGCCCCAAAACACAAAGTGGACACATCACATTTTCTCAAAGAAAACAGAGGTGTTTTTTGCAAAGTGCCTACCTGTGGATTTTGGCCTTTAGCTCAGCTGCCACCTAGGGAAACCTACAAAACCTGTGCATTTTTGAAAACTAGAGACCTAGGGGAATCCAGGACGGGGTGACTTGTCAGGCTCTCACCAGGTTCTGTTACCCAGAATCCTTCGCAAACCTCAAAATGTGGCTAAAAAAACACTTTTTCCTCACATTTTGGTGACAGACAGTTCTGGAATCTGTGAGGAGCCACAAATTTCCTTCCACCCAGGGTTCCCCCAAGTCTCCTGATAAAAAATGGTACCTCACTTGTGTGGGAGGCCTAGTGCCCGCGACAGGAAATGCCCCAAAACACAAAGTGGGCACATCACATTTTCTCAAAGAAAACAGAGGTGTTTTTGGCAAAGTGCCTACCTGTGGATTTTGGCCTCTAGCTCAGCTGCCACCTAGGGAAACCTACCAAACCTGTGCATTTGTGAAAACTAGAAACCTAGGGAAATCCAAGACGGGGTGACTTGTCGGGCTCTCTCCAGGTTCTGTTACCCAGAATCCTTTGCAAACCTCAAAATGTCGCTAAAAAAACACTTTTTCCTCACATTTTGGTGACAGAAAGTTCAGGAATCTGAGAGGAGCCACAAAGGTCCTTCCACCGAGCGTTCCCCCAAATCTCCTGATAAAAATGGTACCTCACTTGTGTGGGCAGGCCTAGTGCCCGCAACAGGAAATGCTCCAAAACATAAAGTGGACACATCACATTTTCTCAAAGAAAACAGAGGTGTTTTTTGCAAAGTGCCTACCTGTGGATTTTGGCCTCTAGCTCAGCCGCCACCTAGGGAAACCTACCAAACCTGGGCATTTGTGAAAACTAGAAACCTAGGGAAATCCAAGACAGGATGACTTGTCGGGCTCTCACCAGGTTCTGTTACCCAGAATCCTTTGCAAACCTCAAAATGTGGCTAAAAAACACTTTTTACTCACATTTTGGTGACAGAAAGTTCTGGAATCTGAGAGGAGCCACAAATTTCCTTCCACCCAGCATTCCCTCGAGTTTCCCAATAAAAATGGCCCCTCACTTGTGTGGGTAGGCCTAGTGCCCGCGACAGGAAATGCCCCAAAACACAAAGTGGACACATCACATTTTCTCAAAGAAAACAGAGGTGTTTTTTGCAAAGTGCCTACCTGTGGATTTTGGCCTTTAGCTCAGCTGCCACCTAGGGAAACCTACCAAACCTGGGCATTTGTGAAAACTAGAGACCTAGGGGAATCCAGGACGGGATGACTTGTCAGGCTCTCACCAGGTTCTGTTACTCAGAATCCTTTGCAAACCTCAAAATGTGGCTAAAAAACACCTTTTACTCACATTTTGATGACAGAAAGTTCTGGAATCTGAGAGGAGCCACAAATTTCCTTCCACCCAGCATTCCCTTGAGTCTCCCGATAAAAATGGTCCCTCACTTGTGTGGGTAGGCCTAGTGCCCGCGACAGGAAATGCCCCAAAACACAAAGTGGGCACATCACATTTTCTCAAAGAAAACAGAGGTGTTTTTTGCAAAGTGCCTACCTGTGGATTTTGGCCTTTAGCTCAGCTGCCACCTAGGGAAACCTACAAAACCTGTGCATTTTTGAAAACTAGAGACCTAGGGGAATCCAGGACGGGGTGACTTGTCAGGCTCTCACCAGGTTCTGTTACCCAGAATCCTTCGCAAACCTCAAAATGTGGCTAAAAAAACACTTTTTCCTCACATTTTGGTGACAGACAGTTCTGGAATCTGTGAGGAGCCACAAATTTCCTTCCACCCAGCGTTCCCCCAAGTCTCCTGATAAAAAATGGTACCTCACTTGTGTGGGAGGCCTAGTGCCCGCGACAGGAAATGCCCCAAAACACAAAGTGGACACATCACATTTTCTCAAAGAAAACAGAGGTGTTTTTGGCAAAGTGCCTACCTGTGGATTTTGGCCTCTAGCTCAGCTGCCACCTAGGGAAACCTACCAAACCTGTGCATTTGTGAAAACTAGAAACCTAGGGAAATCCAAGATGGGGTGACTTGTCGGGCTCTCTCCAGGTTCTGTTACCCAGAATCCTTTGCAAACCTCAAAATGTCGCAAAAAAAACACTTTTTCCTCACATTTTGGTGACAGAAAGTTCAGGAATCTGAGAGGGGCCACAAAGGTCCTTCCACCCAGCGTTCCCCCAAATCCCCTGATAAAAATGGTACCTCACTTGTGTGGGTAGGCCTAGTGCCCGTGACAGGAAATGCCCTAAAACACAAAGTGGACACATCACATTTTCTCAAAGAAAATAGAGGTGTTTTTTGCAAAGTGCCTACCTGTGGATTTTGGCCTGTAGCTCAGCCGCCACCTAGGGAAACCTACCAAACCTGTGCATTTTTAAAAACTAGAGACCTAGGGGAATCCAAGACGGGATGACCTGTCGGGCTCTCACCAGGTTCTGTTACCCAGAATCCTTTGCAAACCTCAAAATGTGGCTAAAAAACACTTTTTCCTCACATTTTGGTGACAGAAAGTTCTGAAATCTGAGAGGAGCCACAAATTTCCTTCCACCCAGCATTCCCCCAAGTCTCACAATAAAAATGGTACCTCACTTGTTTGGTGGGCCAAGTGTTTGTGACAGGGAAGAGCCAAAAACACATTGAAATTGAGGGGGAACCAAAGTGGGTCCAAAAGGGCAGTTTGAAAAAAAAATTTTTGGGCTGACAAGTGCTCAGAAATTTTATCGGAATAGATGAGACAATGCTGGGTGGTAGGAATTTTGTGGATTCCTGCAGATTCCGGAAGGTTCCATCACAAAAATGTGGGAAAAATGTGTTCTTTCCAGCAAAGTTGAAGGTTTGCAGGGCATTTTGGGTAAGGAAATGGTGCGGGGTACATGTGAAGCACACCACCCTGGAATCAACTAGATGTTTAGTTTTCAGATGTGTCTAGGTCTTGTGGATTTTTCTACATGGCAGCTTCCCAAAGTAAAAAAAAGTGCAGCCCTCACTATTCCAAGTGGGACAATTTTGAGAGTTACCAAGCTCTCATGGCCCAAATGTAAAACAAAAACCAAAAATAATCAAACGTTCTCTTGCTTGCCATGGGATAAGATGTTTTAGTGTGCGGGGGAGAGCTGAATGACTGTTAGCCCCTTCAGTTCGGGTGGGGGCATAACCAGGCCCATACTGGTTGGTAGCCACCACCCCACTATTTTCTTTTATTGTTTTTATTCCCTGGCATCTAGTAGACTTTCTGTCTCCCCGGGGTGTGGATCGAGGGTAATTGCCCAATTTGCCCACTGGTGGGCAGAGCAACTTTGGCCCCATTTATTTGCGGTGGGGGTATGGCCATACCACCAACCTCTTATTTTGAAAAAAAAATCTTCCCTGGTCTCTGGTGGGCTTTCTGCCCCCTTGGGGGCAGATGGGCCTTTCAAAAAAGGCCCATCTGCCCCCATGGGGGGCAGTTATGGCCAACAGTAATGTGCCCCCATGGGGAGCGACCCTTGCCCAAGGGGCTGCCCCCCCAAAACAAAACACACACCTAGACACACCAATCCATGGTGTCTAGAGGATTAGTGGCCTAACAAAAATAGGCCGATCTGCCCCCAGAGGGGGCAGAAATTGCCTAATAATAATTTCTCCCCCCTCCCCCCCCAGAGCGACCCTTGCCCAAGGGGTCGCTCCCCAAACATACAAAAATAAACAAAAAAAGAATTATCCCTGGTGTCTAGTGGTTTTCTGCCCCCCCCCCCCCCCGGGGCCAGAAATGGCCTAAAAAACATTTGCCCCCCTGGGGAGTGGCCCTTGCCCAAGGGGCCGCTCCCCTTATGTCTAGTACAAAAACAAAAAAAACATTGGTGTCTAGTGGTTTCTGCCTCCCCAGGGGACAGATCGCAAGGCCGATCTGCCCTCAGAAGGGGCAGAAATGGCCTAATGATAATTTGCCCCCCGGGAGCAACCCTTGCCCAAGGGGACACTCCTCCAAACATTAAAAAAAAAAAAAAAAAAAAAAAAAATGATCCCTGGTGTCCAGTGGAATTCTGCCCCAGGGGGGACAGAATTGGCCTAGAAATAATTCCCCCCCCCCCCCCCTGAGGAGCAGCCTTTGCCCAAGGGTCCGCTCCCCTTACTTGAAATAGCCCACAAAAAAAATATTCCCTGGTGTCTAGTGGTTTCTGCCCCCATCACAAGGCCGATCTGCCCCCGGGGGGGGCAGAAATGGCCTAATAATATTTTGCCCTCCCCGGAGCGACCCTTGGCCCAATAATATTAGGCTGATCTGCCCCCTGGGGGGCAGAAATAGCCAAGAAATAAATTGCCCCCCGAGGAGCGGCCCTTGCCCAAGGGGCCGCTCCCCTTATTGGAAAAAAGTCCCTGGTGTCTAGTGGCATTTCAGCTGCCCGATTGCAACGGAAAGGCCTTTCCTCTCCTTTCATGCCTCTCTGCCCCCTCCACGTGATCGGAGGAGAAATGGTTTTGCTGAGCTTCCAGCGCCGGGGGGAAGGCCTCTGATGAGGTCAGCGCACAAAATTGGGATGCAAAGGTAGTGACTGGCACAACATGACAGCCACACAGCACTTTGCTAAAATAGAGACATGCATAGATCAACAGTCTTCCCTGAGTGTCATTGGAAGTACTTCTGAATGATGTGTGTTCTGTTGTTCACATCCTCCTTCTGTTCCTCCTCCTCACTGTCCTCAGTGTCCACTGCTGCCCCAGGTGCATTGTCACCACCCTCCTCCTGCAAATAGGGCACATGGCGTCTGAGGGCCAAATTGTGCAGCATGTAGCAGACCACCACAATCCGCAGACATTCTCATGGGAGTAGCATAGGGATCCACCTGTCAAACGGATGCACCTGAACCTGGCTTTCAGGAGACCGAAAGTCTACAAACCTCCTGGTACACCCATGTGTACGCCCATGTGCATCACTGTACAGATTTTCAGACCCTGTTCTCGGATTCCTAACAGGGGTCAGCAACCATGACAGGTTTGGGTAGCTGGAGTCACCTGAAAAAAGTGAGGGACACACATTAGCCATGCACAATGGCATGGGGTATGACTCCAGTAGGCATCCGCTGACATACATTGGGTGTGGACTCAAGCTCACCTGTGAGCCACACTCTGTGCCTCTGTAGTCGTGCCATCACCTTTGGGACGCTGCTAATCCTCAAGACATAAAAATCATGCACAGATCCAGGATACTTGGCAGTGATGTGGGGAATGTACTGGTCAGCAAGGCACACCATCTGGACATTGAGAGAGTGGAAACTCTTCCTATTCCTGTATACCTGTTCATTTGCCCTGGGAGGGACTTAGGCAATATGGGTCCCATCAATGGCCCCAATCACATGTGGTATGCGTCCCATGGCGTAGAATCCAGCCTTCACAGTGGGCAAATCATCAACCAGGGGAATGCGAAATAGCTCCTCATGTATTTGAGCAAGGCAGCCAAAACCCTTCCAAGCACAATCGAGAACATTGGCTGTGACATTCCTGCAGCCAAGCCCACAGTCACCTAGAATGAACTAGTTGGCAGAAAATGGAGCACAGTACCTGCACAAGAGGGGGAATTGCTGTGGTGCTACGGATAGCAGGTATCAGATCAGGCTCCAAATGTGCACACAGCTATGTGATTTTGGCCCTGTCCAGATGACAGGTGAGTATGATATGCCGGTCCTCCAGTGTAGCCAAGTCCACAAGGGGTCTGTACACGGGAGCTTGCCTCATCAGCCTATTCCTCCGCAGTGGTTGGTATCTAAGTGAGCCAAAAGTAAAATGGGTGTGACTACAGGACCTATTGACACACAACATCATAGTACACAGAGCATGTATGTATGTATGTTGGACATCAGATTTGCGTCATGCACTGCCATGATATTCCTCTTTGACTAACACGGGGCTCTATGGAGAACAGGAGCCAATGATGATCAACGCCTGCGGTGATGGTGTTCACCGCTGTGTATGTGACCGCCATTTTCCTTCTACAACTTCACTTGATTCCTGACTTTCCACAGTGATACAATTCCACTGCATGTGCTGCTGTGACCTGTGTCTGGAAACTGCGATGGCCGAAGGCAAAGGGGAAAGGGCCCCAGCCTTCACATCGGAGGAGTTGGAGAAGCTCGTGGATGGGGTCCTACCCCTGTATGGCAGTTGTATGGGCCTCCAGACCAACAATTGAGTACATCATGGGTACGTTGCATGAGGGATGGCTGCATGTAGATGTCTGTGTTTGCTGGCAGTGTTGCATTTGAGGGGGGTATGGCTGCAGGAAATGTGTATGCAAAGGAATGGGTCATGTGTGTGCTTGATGAGGGGCAAATGCAATATGTAAGCCAATTGAGTGACAGGCTGGATTGTCTGGTTCACAGTGTCCTTCTGTCTGTGTTTCGTCTGCAGGTCAGTGCCCATCAGAAGAAGGGATCGCCAAGTACTTGCGGACCCTGGGGGTCCATAGCCGGTGGAGCACCCACTGCATGAAACAGTATGAGGCCCTGCTGGGGACGGCCTCCCAATGAGGGAAGGATGCCCGTCGGAGCCTGATCTCCCCTAATGGCCCATATACTAGCAGTGGCCAATCCTGAGTTGGATGGGCGCTTAAGGGAGGCACAGCATCCACAAGGGGGTGAGTACAGAGTGTGTTGTATTATTTTTGTTGCCTGGCATGGGATTTGGGTACAAGGTTCTAGTCAGTGGATGCCCCAATATGCTGATTTAGCCATTCCTGCTTGGTCCTGCTTAGCTATAGAGGGTGATATGCATTTTTGGTATTGCTAGGTAGCTAGCATACCATGGCAGACATGTCTTAGTTGGTCCCAGTAGGTGTGCAGATGGTAGTGTTCGGGTTCCTTCCTGCAGCAGTACCTAGGCAATAGTTTGTCACTGTGGTCCATAGTGCGCAATGTAAGTCCCAGGGAGTGATTGTGATGTGTATGCCATTTGTGCTGTTGCTGTGATTGACCCTCTGCTCCCATTCTTTCTCCCCACCCTCTCTCCTTTTGTCATCATGTCCATGTGTGCTTTAGCATCATCTGGCAAAGGAGCAGAGGCTCTGGTGAGTGAGGGAACTGCAGCCCACAGGACCCAGGAGGCAGAGTCCCCCTACGCCGAGGGGACCAGTGGGTTGGAGGGTTAGGGGAGCACCACGAGGAAGACCGGAGCTGATACTACAGATTGATTCTTCCTCTGATGGAAGCTCCCTGGTGGTGGTGGACCACTCTAGGACCACCCCAGCAACAAGATCTTCCTCCACCCCCGTATCAGCACCGCCCTCCCAGTAGACCCTCACCCAGTTGCTTGTGCCCACTCATCCAGGAGGGTGGGAATCTCCTTCCCCCCAAGCACCTCAGCCCCTGCCCCCATCAGCCCTGCTGCCCTCAGTGAGGAGGCTATTGACCTCCTGAGATCTATCTCTGTAGGGCGGTCACCCATAGTAAATGCCATCCAGGGGCTGGCATCCCAGATGCAGCAATGCAATGCCTTCCTGGAAGGCAGTCACGGTGGCTTGGTGGCCCTACAGAGATCACTTCCTGTTCCCAGTCCCTGGCTCCTCTCCCCCAACTTATCCCACGTACACATTCTGCCAAGCATGCACCCACAACAACAGACAGGACTCGCACTGACCAACACAGGCAGCACACTTCACTCCACAAGCACACACACAGCCAGCACACAGATGCACATACAACAGCCACTGCCTCCACTGTTTCCCCCTCCTCCTCCTCCCTCATAGTCACATCAGCACTCACACCTGCATGCACTGTATCAACAGTCCCAGATGCTGCCAGCTGTACAGTCTTGCCCACAGTCACCACAACAGCAGACCCGCAGACATGCACCCCACACACCAAATGCACAAACACCACCATCACCTCTTCGTGCAGCACACCCACCTCACTTGCAGACACCACCACAACATACATCCACACGTCCTGTTTGTCCTCCCCCACCCTGTCTGCCCTCCCCTCCAAAGACACATAAACACTCCCACTCAGACTCCCAACATCCATCCACCTCACGCACACTGTCCATGCACCTGCACCCAAGACCGGCACACCTGCTCCTCCTACAACCACTTCCTCTACCTCCACTCCCATTCCCCCTCCCACACCCCTCCCCACTGGTCCTAAGAGGTTTTTCCTTTCTCACCTTCACCTCTTCCCTACCCCCCGTCCTGCCTGTAAGAGGAAAGTCCCCTTCCCCCAGCCCAGTCCCTCCACCTGTCATTCCACTCCTGTTCATCTCCCTAAGAGTTCCCCCGCCACTAAGGGGAACAAGCATGGCACTCCGGCTCCCAGTCCCAAGGCCACTCCTCTGCCCCCTACCCAAGAGGGAATGGACCCGCCCCCTCCCAAGCCCAAGGAGTCTCTCCCAAGAACCCCACCCACCCCCACACCCTGAGGTGCCCGCCTTCCATGTCCATGATGCCCCTGCCCAGTGGAGTGCCCAGGTTGTTAGGAGTCAAGTTGGGCTTGTCACGTTGCCCTGTGGCCATTTGCAAACTTTGGACTGGGCAATGGCCCTGCCTGGAGATATGTAAATATTTATTTATTTGAATTTGATCTCGTTATCCAACATGATTACAGTGGTTGGACCAGAGGTATATGTCCTAGCTTTCTTTGCTCCTGGGTTCTCCTGCTGTCTATTTACTCTGCAGATTGTTCTGGGTGTGTGATGTGCGTGTGTGTGGTGTGTGTGTGGTGTGCGTGTGTGTCAGTCTCCCCTCCCTTCCTTGTGTGCTAGGCAGATGTGCTCACCATCGTCGTCTTCGTCGGCGTTGGTTCTCGGCCATCGCGTGGTACAGCATCGGGATGACTTCCCATGCTGGTTCCATGACGGTCATGGAGTCCTCTGTTTCCCTGGTGGTGGGTGTCTCCTTTTATATGATGTTTTTCCGCCACACTTTTGGTGGCGGTGCTAACACCCTGAAAATCCTGGCGGTCTGCGGTGTCATAATATGATGTGCGGATCATTGTCATCCGCCTGCCTGTAGGTGGCTACTGCCGTGCTCAGTGGCCATACCGCACTTGTGGTTGGGGTGGTACAATGGATGTAAATGGGAGGGATCACTACCATGGTCATACTTTGACGGTCATTACCGCCAGCCTGGCGACGGTGCTACCACCATTGCCGGCGTGGCGGTCACCTGACCGCCAATGTCATAATGAGGGCCATAGTATTCTCCTGGCACTTCTTTTGTTTTTAATGTGGCCCAAAACCCCAAAAAATATAAAGATTTTAGGAGGGGACTTAGATGCTATTTTTAATATAAAACATGATCCCCCAGAATACTCAATAAGACCTAAGAGCTCCCATATCCAGGCAGGGAAGGGTAAGGGTTGAGTCAATCTGGGGATATTAGTTGACCGGATGAGGAATCGAAGGAGAAAGCATGCCATTGCCAAATAAATTTCGTGAAGGTGAGTATCCTTTTAAAATGAAAAAACATTTTTGTGTAAATGGGGACCTGAAACATTATATGTACTGTGGTTGTTCTCATTTTTGTGGTCTACAATAGTTGCTCGGGGAAGATGAGAGGGCTGTCCATGATGGACACTTCTCTCTCCCACTTTTCTGGTGATTGAACTTGACTAGCACCTGCTTGGAGTTGGTGGCACATGCAAAAACACCATTTTGTCACTAATGAAGGACTTTTGCACACACCAAAATACCTTTTTGCATTTGCAAACGGCTTGGTTCTGCGAAATTAACCTTTTGCATGTCTTTGTACATCTGGCACTATGAGCCTAATTTAAGCTTTGAGCAATGGGAATAATGATATAAACTGGAGAGGCTCTCACCCTGCTAAATCCAAGGTTCTCCAACTATCAAAACAATTAATGAAATTATGACTCGCACACAAGAAGAAAACTCCCTGCACATCCAAGCCATTGTGTTTGTTTGTTTTACTAAAACAAACCCCTTCATTGTCCTTATAGGAAATTACATGAAATTTGGTTGAATTGCAAAGGGTTCCATTCTTTGGGATTTGTGGGGCAGCTCCTTAGTTTTCTCTCATAATTTTATATATTATTCTCTAAATGTTGATTATGGTAGAGCAAACATATTTGAGGCTACTCTTCAATATGTTTTCAGAAGTGACATTTTTAACAGTCTTCATTGAATAAAAGTTCATGTTTTGCAGAAACTTTGTCTTGGTATAATTATTTTATGGATACTCACTCCACCAAAGCCATGATCTAATGGGTACACAAAATTTGTAAGGGCAGGATTAAGGAAATGAGAATGGAAATAATGCTTACCAGTGAATCATATTATCCCTAAATTTTGGGTCTTTCCTACTAGACAATTCAAGCTGTTGTGGTTGCTAAATGCCTTTTGTGGACTTCCCAAAAACCTACACTGGGCTTACGGCACACCGAAAGCTTACAATTGGTTGGCTTTATTGTCACTGTCATTTGTTTGCTTCTTGTACAATGGCTTGCCTTTCTCTTCTTGTGATTGTTCCTTCACTTGAACATAGCCTCTTTACCTTTCTTTTGGCTGACTTGTATCTTTCCACTGGTCACTTGTAGGGAACTACTTTTTCCTTTGTGGTTAAGCACTCCATTTGAGTAAATGTGTTTTCCAGTCTGCCCCCGCTCATTGTTGGTATCTCCCTCGTGTGCTTCTTACTCTATATCTTGTGTGCTTCTACCCTGCTAGACTTCCCCATGCGCTGCCTTTCTCTCTCCCTAGTATGCTTCTCTTCTGTGTTGCATTCTCACTCATGTGCTGCTTTTCCCCTTGCCCCACCTGTCTTTTTTATTTTATACCCCCTTCCTAGTGCATTCCTCATCCTCTCCTCCATTGCTCCTGAGGTCCTTTTTACAAAAATTGTCATTGCTTTTAGAGAGCAGGCGGTAGCAAATTGGTCCCTGCACTTCGGCCATACAAAAAAAATGTTTCATCTTACTCTAATTTCCCCTAGGAAATTACGTCAGCATGCATGCATGCACTTATGAAATAATGCGGCTGCCATTGTACTTTTTCATTTTTTTTTCATTTGTTATATGCTGCACAGCATTGTATAGACCTATTGGCTTTGCTAATGCTTGTTCTTTTTTCTCATCACAACCATTAAGAAAGGAACAACTGACTGTTTATTTGTCCATTTTGCATGATTGTTTTCAGGAGCATTCTGAGAATACAACACCATATACAGCGACCTTGCTGGTTTGGTACTGACTAATGAAAGCTCAAGCCACATGCTGCCTCAGCTGGAGGTCCAGTCTGAGCCTCCAGCCCAAAATATTCTGAGGTTTCACGTGTCTTTTGCCAGCCACCCACATTCTAACCTCATTAGCCAAGAATTAAAAGCTAAGCATTAATCTTTGATGTAAAAACAGAAAACCTGCAATCAATCATGGCTTCCCTGTTTGACCAAAGTATATTATCCTAGGCAAATTTTAAATTTCCCTTTGCCTCCTTTTTAAGTTGAGTGTAAGAGTACGGCCGCATGTATACTTTTAGTATACTTATACTTCTATGGACTTAAAGCCATTTCAATTGTTAGTTTCAGTGCCATTTAATAAACCTTGCTTGCTAGTGGTCAGTCATGCCTGTTTGTCCCACATTTTTAGGGTCGAGCCTGCGTTGCATGCGCTTGCACATGAGTTTCTCTTGCGAGACACTTTAGGAGTTAGGAAAGGGCTCGGAGCCCGTCCATGTCACGTCAGTGTCATTCATTGGTTCGTGGGCTTGCTTGGTAAAATCTGCTTGCTTTCATTAGTGGAAGGCACGCATACGTCATGCCTTTTCCGGTGGTTAGCCCTCCTCGAGCGCAGCGACCAAGTACTGAAAACATGCGAGGCTCGCTGTTTCCCATCAGGTTTGTGGACTGCTTTTTATGTTTTGTTCGCAGCGCGATCTCGCTTGGCAGAAGCTGAGCGCTTTGCATAACATCAACCCTGTTACATATTTAATTGCACTTTTGACGGTTACGTAGATAATTGCACTTTTGCCGATAGGTTTCACTACGAGTGAACTGTAGCAGCACGATCTCGCTGTTTTTTTCCATTCAATGTGGCAAGAAAAATCAGGTTGGAAGTTTACAACTGCTAATAGCTGTAACTCGGAGAAATGCTAGACCCTATTACATTGGAAATGCTTGTTCTTTTTTGGGAGCAGGGACTAACTACTGTATAATTACGTCATGGTTCTTTATCTCTTGGTTTCAGGACTACTTTATTTTTCCTTTCTTGCTGGTGTTACACTGCAAATGCTTCAGGCTAAGCTGCTTGAATTTTATTGCAGCATTCATTCCTCCCACTAGTTGTGCTCTGATCAGACAAGCTCTCTCTTTAAAGAGAGCTGGACATGTGCTCAGCAGGGCAAACAAAGTTACAAATGTTTTAGTGGCTCTGTATTCTTTCCTTACTGGTGCTATTTTTGTTTTATTATTTTCCGGCTTGTGTTCCAAGTTTTGCTCCAAATTTTGTACTCTATCTGCCTGTCTGTCTTTTTCTCCTCACTGTGCTATTTTTTGCACAACATTCTTGCTCCGAGTTCCTCTTTGTCCTTGTAAACAGGCCTGAACTTCATATGCCTTCTTTATATGAAAGTTTATAATTGTTTATTTAAATGTTAACGTTCACTGGTTTCAGAAAAAAGGGGGTCATCTGTTCATCCTGTGTCTACATCATCAGGGAGACGGTGACATCAACTCGGCTGTGGTTAAATGACCAAGGAGGAGGCAAGACAAGAGCCATAAAGTATGTCGATTGTGGCCAAGGCAGGGTGTATTGACAGGATTGTATACATGTGTAAACCTTTGCCAGGCATTACTACCACGAGTGCGCAGACAAAATACTGTAAATTATTATACTTACATTGGAAAAAACGTTTTATTTAAAGCAAAAAAAGCTAAAAGTGCTGGAAAACAGCAACAAATTATATTTCAAGTAGAGTCTCTCCTTCATCGCTCTCTCTTCTCATCTCCTCTAGCTGTCTCCTTCCCTTGCTTTTCTATCCATTGGTTTCTCCTTCTTCATTTACTTATCCGCGATTATCACCCTCTCTACCTTCCTCTGTTTAGATTTCTCTCTCTGCATCTCTTTCTCTCCTCAAACCTCCGTCCTCCGTTTCCATTTCGCGTGGTCTCTCCCCACTCCTTCTTCCACTCTCTGCCTCTTCTCCAGTTCTTTTTAGCTGTCTGGCTTCCCTCGTCCTTGAGTTCGATCGCATCCATTTTAAAGTAGTAAACAGTAGTAAAGATGCTTTAAAACCCATTCACATCTACAGAGTACTTACTGTACATCAACAATTTAAAATACATAAATATTTAGGCTCTTTCATTTAAATGTAATTTATTTATGAAGGGCCTACTTGCCAGAAATCCAGCTTCAAAGCACGCATTGAAAAACGCACGTTATTACAACCAAGAAAGTTTGAAATGTATTAACAATGTTTACAATTGTTTTAACTAAGCAATTTACATTAGCACACTGCATCAGCAGAACCACTTGATAATATAACAATTTTAACTGATACATTGATGTTTAAGATAGTCTCTTCATAACACTGGTGAGCTCGACATAGTCACATGAAGAGAAGCATCTGCCTTTTGAGTCGTGCAGCCTAGGCTATTAAGGATGTGTAGCACAAGCCCGGCAGTGTCTTCCGACTGGAAATGTCCACTCCCCTCAGCTGAGCAGGGTGAACTACCTCACTCAGGAGAGTGAACCGCCACCCCCCACCCAATTTATAGGCTAACTGGGTTGAGACAAACGCTGTGCCACAGTTCCCAAAACTGCACAGACGGTAATAGTTTAAATCATGTAGTAAGCGAGCTAAAAAAAACTAAATGGTTTCTATGCGCTAGGCTTTCAACCTTTCAAAATGTATTTTACAGTAATGTTTTAGCAACTTTGGAGGGTTTAGGAAGTGTCTAAAATGCTGTTGATCTGTATTCGGTTGCATGTAGAACATGTTAAGACAGGGCAGTTCAAGGTCCTGGATGCTGTTGGTCAGGATTAATGTGTACAGAGGTAGCTATTTTAGAGGTCTAGCTATTTTAGAGGTCCCTGCTTGGGTGGTGTTACCCAAGGTCAAAATGAAGAAGAACTGGTAGAGGTCACAGAAAGTGGAAATACAATGTACATTAACCACAAATGGAAACGTGCAAATGCACTCTCTAGTCACAAACATAAAACAAGCATTTAGAATGCAATAGGTCTCGCATTTGCGATAATTAGAGATATTGGCGTTGTAAATGCGTAATTGGACTTTCCTTGCCACATAAATTGGTCAACCCTGCCGCGTAATTTGGTTCCTTCCTGCCACATAATTCCAGTGGCCCTGCATGAAACTAAAACACTTCCATTTACCGTATTCCTCTATCTGCAGCAAAAATGTAAAATATTGCCAATTTGCACCCTAACTTAAATCTTCCATGCAAATTCTAATAGAATACCACTTGCATCACCACGCCATCAGAGTTGCTGGCTGGCTAAAACAATTACCAAAAAAAAGACACAAGAGAGCCACGGAGGAGTAACATGAGAAATAAACTAGAAGGGTCACCCAAATATTTCAAGAGTGTTCAAACAGTCAGAGTGTAATAAGGATGTTACACTGACCTAAATCATGGTCATAACTGCAATAAGAAGAGATTAATAAATTTATACAACCGTCATATAAACCCCAAAAAACATCTTTATCAGAAATACATTTTTGGCATTAGACTATAATGCTCAAAGCAGCCTCTAGAGGGCACCACAACTCACCCATATATATTCACCATGCCACATAATTCCACTTCACAGATACACTCCGTACCACACAATTCCACACTGCACAATTCCATGTGTCACAAAATACAAGCTGCAATTTTCCACTGCACACCATATACATCCCATACACTCAAAACAAAAGACATAGGTAAAAGACATTCTCATCCACGCCTATAGCTCTAACTCTTGCAAATGCGAGACCTATTGCTTTGCAAATGCTTGTTCTTCATTGTAAGATATGATAGCACCTTGACATTCGTGTGTTCGTGGTGCACGCTGCACAAAAACCTCTCTTGTATTGGTTTTAGTGGACTACAATGCTCCCCCATCCATAATAATACAAATCTAGGCCATATGTGGGGTGCACTTGACAACTAACTAACTTGCTTTTAAGTTCACTAGTGACATTTTCCTTGCGGGAGGGGTGGTATGATTGTTTTTCCCAGTTCATGGCTATAAAATATCCCCTTTAATAAATGTTTTACAATGCAGAGTTTTAATCTAATGTACTAAGGTGAAACGCATAGACTTTATCGCATGTTTAATTTTTACACGTTTGTTGCCCGATTTACAGGCCGTTTGCATGCTTCAGAACAGGCACTTTGAGCCTAGCCAGACCCTTAGCTCGGTTCTTCCTTTTAATATGTTGTCTCTCCGACCTCTCGCTGGTACCAAAATATCGAGATTTGAAAAGTAATCTGCACATCGACAATATCGACCTGTAAAATAATTAAATAGTTGAAGACTTGGAATAGTAAATGTCTAATTCCTTAAGTATGCATTGCTTGATGATGTAGTGGCAGCCGATATTTTAGATTCTACCTATGTGGAGTTTGCGTGTTTTGTTGTCGATTTTTTTATACAACCCTCATGTTCAGTGGGAAGGGCGAAAAGTTTTAAAACTGGTAGCGGGGTGCCTGTCTCGGAGATAGGGTCCATCTCAGTGTGATTCGGAAAGGCAAGAATAGGGCTAAAGACAATAACTTGGAAGAAATGTGCTTCAATGACTATTAATGTCCAGCAGGATGTGGGCACAGGACAATTACCCAAACCATCAGTAGCCATTTCGTCTTTCTCAAAATGATGAAATACCTAGTCGTCCCTACTGAGATCAAGTAAAGGATATACATAGTGCTTTTCCGCATCTGCTTAACCCACCAACCTGTCTTACCGGCACTGTGATGAAGCAATCCCTGTCGGGGCACTTCTGTTTGCATTCACTTTCACTCAAGCGAACTCTTTAAAGATTTTGCTACATCTGTTTTCCAGGCTACTAATTGGGACAAATGCATGAAAGCGTCTGCTTATATTAACTCCCAACCCACATTATCGCATTACTTTTATGTTTATCAGCGGGTGATCCCCCTGGTTTTATCATTTTATCTGCATTCTGCGTTTGATGTTTCTATAGCAACAGTCCTCTATCTGGGTCGCCCGCATATGAAATGCACACATTCTCCAGTCCTATACACAGGCATTTAAATATTTAAAGAACCCTAGCCGTGTGGTTATCATGAACAGCTTTGAGGTAATGCAGGCAGGGGGATAGGTTCCCACTGTAATGTCATTCATTCATTCTTACCTCATTATGACACCTCTGAAATGGAGAAAACTTGAAGTTATTTACAGAAACACCCAGGAAAGACACGGTCGTCCGAACCTGGGATCCTACAAGCAAGAATACAAAATGCAATTATCTAAAACAACTAAAATTTAAAGCATACGGTTTTTCTGTAGATGAAATCACCCAGAGACGTATTTACCTTGAAGATAATTATAATATATATTTTTTTTTCGCACAGCGCTTTTCTGCAGTTATACCGTATTTAAGTACAGTGTATATTACAGGTGTACTACAAGGTGAAGGTACTCCATTTACGAACCTTACAGGATGAAAGGCAAAGTTGGCCGAGCTGGGATTTCAACTCGCGTTCATCATGTCGTTTTAATAGCTATTTTCAATTCAGGCCGCTGGGAACATTACATCTGAAAGGCAGTCTTAAAATTAATTGTACCTTTAATAAATACCCACTGTAGGAGTTTGGCTCAGTATATACAATTTCAAAGTAAGAAATAGTGTGCACAGAGTCCAAGGGTTCCCCTTAGAGGTAAGATAGTGGCAAAAAGATAATTCTAATGCTCTATTTTGTGGTAGTGTGGTCGAGTAGTAGGCTTATCACAGGGTAGTGTTAAGCATTTGTTGTACACACACAGGCAATAAATGAGGAACACACACTCAAAGACTTACTCCAGGCCAATAGGTTTTTATGTAGAAAAATATATTTTCTTAGTTTATTTTAAGAATCACAGGTTCAAGATTTACAAGTAATACTTCAAATGAAAGGTATTTCACTTAGGTACTTTAGGAACTTTGAATAATCACAATAGCATGTACAGTTTTTGGCAAAAATGGCAATAAGCTATTTTAAAAGTGGACACTGCAAAAATCAACAGTTCCTGGGGGAGGTAAGTAAATGTTAAGTTCACAGGTAAGTAAAACATTTATAGGGTTCAAAGTTGGGTCCAAGGTAGCCCACCGTTGGGTGTTCAAGGCAACCCCAAAGTTACCACACCAGCAGCTCATGGCCGGTCAGGTACAGAGGTCAAAGAGGTGCCCAAAACGCATAGGCTTCAATGGAGAACAGGGGTGCCCCGGTTCCAGTCTGCCAGCAGGTAAGTACCCGTGTCCTCGGAGGGCAGACCGGGGGTTTTTGCAGGGCACCGGGGGGGACACAAGCAGGCACAGAAAGTACACCCTCAGCGGCACAGGGGCTGCCGGGTGCAGAGTGCAAACAGGCGTCAGGTTTTGTATTGAAAGCAATGGGGAGACCCGGGTGTCTCTTCAACGACGCAGGCAGGCACAGGGGGGGCTCTTCAGGGTAGCCACCACCTGGGCTAGGCAGAGGGTCACCTGAGGGGTCGCTCCTGCACTGGAGTTCGGTTCCTTCAGGTCCTGGGGGCTGCGGGTGCAGTGTTGGTTCCAGGCGTTGGGTCCCTTGTTACAGGCAGTCGCGGTCAGGGGGAGCCTCTGGATTTCCTCTGCAGGCGTCGCTATGGGGGCTCATGGGGGTCAACTCTGGCAACTCACGGGCTCGCAGTCGCCGGGGAGTCCTCCCTGTAGTGTTGGTTTTCCGCAGGTCGTGCCAGGGGCGTAGAGTGCAGAGTAGAAAGTCTCACCCTTCCGGCGGGAAACGTGAAGTCCTTGAAGTTGTTTCTTTGTTGCAAGAAAGTTGCAGATGGTTGAACAGAGCCGCTGTTCACAGGAGTTTCTTAGTCCTTTGGGTGCAGGGCAGTCCTCAGAGGCTTCAGAGGTCGCTGGTCCCTGTTGGATGCGTCGCTGTTGCAGTTTTCTGCGAATTTGGGAGACAGGCCGGTAGGGCTGAGGCCAAAGCAGTTGTCGGGCTTCAGGTCAGCAGTCCTTCTTCTTGTTAAGGTTGCAGGAATCTAGTTTCCTAGGTTCTGGGGAGCCCCTAAATACTGAATTTAGGGGTGTGTTTAGGTCTGGGAGGGCAGTAGCCAATGGCTACTGTCTTTGAGGGTGGCTACACCCTCTTTGTGCCTCCTCCCTGTGGGGAGGGGGGCACGTCCCTAATCCTATTGGGGGAATCCTCCACTCACAAGATGGAGGATTTCTAAAAGTCGGGGTCACCTCAGCTCAGGACACCTTAGGGGCTGTCCTGACTGGTGGGTGACTCCTCCTTGTTTTTCTCATTATCTCCTCTGGACTTGCCGCCAAAAGTGGGGGCTGTGTCCAGGGGGCAGGCATCTCCACTAGCTGGAGTGCCCTAGGGCATTGTAACACAAAGCCTGAGCCTTTGAGGCTCACTGCTAGGTATTACAGTTCCTGCAGGGGGGAGGTGTTAAGCACCTTCCCCAGTGCAGGCTTTGTTTTGTCCTCAGAGAGCACAAAGGCTCTCACCCCAGGGGGTCAGAAACTCGTCTCTCAGCAGCAGGCTGGCACAGACCAGTCAGTCCTGCACTGAAGGATTGGGTAAAATACAGGGGGCATCTCTAAGATGCCCTCTGTGTGCATTTTTTAATAAATCCAACACTGGCATCAGTGTGGGTTTATTATTCTGAGAAGTTTGATACCAAACTTCCCAGTATTTAGTGTAGCCTTATGGAGCTGTGGAGTTTGTTTTGACAAACTCTCAGACCATATACTTAATATGGCCACACTGTACTTACAATGTCTAAGAATAGACTTAGACACTGTAGGGGCATATTGCTCATGCAGCTATGCCCTCACCTGTGGTATAGTGCACCCTGCCTTAGGGCTGTAAGGCCTGCTAGAGGGGTGACTTACCTATGCCACAGGCAGTATTTTGTCGGCATGGCATCCTGAGGGGGATGCCATGTCGACTATGCCTTTTTCTCCCCACCAACAAACACAATCTATAATGCAGTGTGCATGTGTTAGGTGAGGGGTCCCTTATGGTGGCACAACATAAGCTGTAGCTCTTGGGGACCTTCCCTGGTCACAGGACCCTTGGTACCACTGGTACTCATCTGTGTGCCAGGGGTGTGCCAATTGTGGAAACAATGGTACATTTTTAGGTGAAAGAACACTGGTGCTGGGGCCTGGTTAGCAGGGTCCTAGCACACTTCTCAGTCAAGTCAGCATCAGTATCAGGCAAAAAGTGGGGGTAACTGCAACAGGGAGCCATTTCCTTACACCCTCTGTTAGAGAACATCAGTTATAACAATGGTATGGAATACACTTTGGAATGAAGCATGTTGATACATAATAATGCTTTTAACTGTATCAGAATCCTCCACTTTGTGTTCTCCAACCTGTCATGAGAGGCCTATCCTCTTAGCAATGCTGTTATTTCGTCTACAAAGTGACATTTCATGAACAAAACTGCTCCTGCATCAAATCTGGGATTCAGCTAACTCTGAGAGATGCGTTTGTCCCTGCTGCATTTAATGCTGGTGAGAGACCATGCGCAAACCCAGGGTCGATTGAACAGGATTGTTCATTTGTATTTATTTTTAATGTATTGACTTGTTGAGCATTTCACACAATGCTGTAGAGGCTTCATCAGAACCATACAGAATAGAGAAACCACTCTAGAGTGGAGGAGGAGTGAGACATTACAAGATAACTGATGCTGTTGCTTCAAACTTTAAACAACATAGCCTGAAAACCGATCATGATATATACTGTGTGTTGTGGAGTACATTTTGTCTGCAAGGAGAAGACAAAGGAATTTTGAATGCTTGAAGTAGTACCACTCTAGTATACTTTTACAGGCCTTTGTAAATTAGTCTCAAAACACATAAAATGGAAATGAATTTCAATTTATAAGTAATGTTCATGCACAAATATTAAAGACTTTGCTCTTTTTGCACTTGTACCAATAGGGAGTTAAACCTTTTAGGCAGATTCGCAAATGCATGTAACAGTATTCAGAAAATAGCCCTGTAATACTATTTCCTATACCCATAAATACTTTTTGTGAATCTGGCACATGGTGTTCCGTCTTTCTCACTTCTGTTCGTGATGGAGAGTTGAAGAAACTTGAGTCTATGGGTCATAATGTCTTTGCTTCTTGTAGTCTTGCCCTCCATAAGCAAGCACCATCTGTCTTCTGGACTGAGATGCCCATGCCCTGTAGGACCTGTCAGAAATTCACAATGATCAGCTTACTAGGCCACATGAAACAATTGTTTATACCAATTTGGTCAACGATGGTTTGAATGCTTCCAAACAAATTGTGGTGTGGACTCTGTGGTTTGATCCATGGTCACAGCTATCATTCTGAGCTGCCACAAATAGATGCATTCCATTGGATATCAGGAGATGTCCAGGCAACCATCATGGGCATGTCTTTCAATGGGGAGCTGATGGCCATCTCTTCTCTTGAACGCTTCAAGCACAGTAAACCTACTACTTGCTAACTGGGCATTGCCTCCACGGTGAGACAGTTCCACCAGCAGTACAGAACGTTTTGAGGCTATTCAGAGACAGTGCAGTCAGAGCAGAGGGGAAGCCAACAAAAGTAACAGATCCAGTCTCTACCATCCTCTATTGGCTTTTTAGCTGCCCTGTACACTACCATCTTACAGTCTATGCAAGGTTCTCCCACGTTTTCATCAGGTGGCTGATGATCACGATGGATTGATGGACCATCTTGTTTATCTGCAAGGACTACACTTTTCCCTTCTTGTTCCACTCTGTGGACTGATCATCTTTCACCAGGGCATGCTCACTGGAACATGTAGTGATTTTGAAGATGTGAGTTCTTGCACAGCTGAATGAAGGTGCCATAGAGGTGCTGTGCCTTGAAGAAAGGAGTTTTTAGTTACCAAGAAGGGTAGAGTATTGAGACCCATAGGGATCTCTTCTTTCTGAACTTGATTATTTGGCAGTGCAAGTTAATGATATGTCCCCGAGCCAATCTCAATCTCTTCAATCTCCAAGATGCCTATTTACATCTTACAGTCCTCCCCACCCACCAGATGCTACCTCAGGTTCATTGTGCGATTTCAGTATTGTCAGTTCACGGTATTTGCTCTCAGGTTGATGATCGCACTGCAAGTTTTCATTAAAGTGCTGCAGTCAGGATTCCTTTCATTTACATACTTAGATGACTGGCTGGTGAAAATGGAGTCCCTAGCACTGGCTGAGGAACAGTTTTAGCATTTAATGTCTCTCCTTCATGATTTGAGCTTTACTATAATGCCTAAGAATCTCACCTTCTTACAATGCAGAGGACAGCCTTAAGAGTGGTGCTGGTGATGACCTACAGGACAGCTTGTTATCCTCAGAAAATTGCAGGTGATGATACAGAGATTTCTGGCTCAAGCACAGCTCATGGTTCTGCATGTCTGTCTGCTTGAAAAATCACTTCAGAGCTGAAAGGCAGATAGCAAATGCTGACCCTCTAGTGGTACCTGCCAGAGGATCAAGGGAACTTCTTTGATTGGGTGCAAATCCTAGTCCAGGTTATCCAGATCAATACTGGGGGATAGGCCCCTCTAACCTTGTGATTGGTCGTCCCTTCAGCCCCACAGGCACGCGTCACCATTGTCACAGATCCCGTCTCACTAAGGTGGGACGCTCATCTGGTCAAACTGAAAGTGTGAGGTATTTGGCCTGTGTCAGAGCAGGAACTGCACATAAAGTGGTTGCTGGAAATAGCCCTTTTTGCCGGGTTATTCCCAGACATTTTGCTTCTGACCTGGTTTCTATCCTGTGCTGATTTTCGTTTTTGCTGGCTTTAGAACTCTAGACACTTAACCACTGCTGACCAGTACAAAAGTGCAAGTGCTCTCTGTCTTAATGGTATTGGTAATTGGTTTATCCATGATTGGCTTATTTGATTTGCCACTAAGGCCCATATTTATACTTTTTAGCGCAACAGTTGTGCCATTTTTTTTATGCAAAAGCAGTACAAACTTACAAAATACAACTGTATTTTGTACGTTTGCGCTGCTATTGCGTAAAGAAATGTCCAGAGCCCCTTGCCACCAACATCCATTGCACCCGACTCTGACTCCGTGCAGCACCTGTGGCCCTATGAAGTGATGGCAACACCGTGAAGTCGACTCCTTGCGTCTTGACTGGCTAGATTCATTGGCCCAGTCTTGTCGTAAGGAACCAATGCCTCGCCGCCAATGCCGCATCACCTCCCCTGCAACTGTAGGAACCAACACCTCACCTCCCATGCCTAGCAGTAAGGAATCAATGCCTCATCTCCCTGGTGGTAGTAAGGAACAGACACTGCACCGGCTCCAGCGATGCCCCACCTCCCCAACTCCAAAGCAACGTCTTTGTTTCCTCATCATTTTCCAAGGGCCTGTACCTGGGGTCCGTGCAACTCCATGACTGGCCTGCACTCTCTCAGGAGTGGCGATGAACTGTTGGGAACAACTCTGTCAAGATGCCGTGATAGCCCCAGTTGAAGCTATTGTGTTTCTAAGTGCTTTACTAAAATGTAATCTTTGAAAATTCGTATCTTTACTTATGTATGTTGGATTTGTGTTGTTTTGGTCTTGTTTTACTCAGATAAATATTGGCTATTTTTCGAAACTGGTAGGGAGTATGTTTGTGATGTTTCCACTGTATTACTGTGTGTGTGTACAAATACCTTACACATTGCCTCTGAGATAAGCCTGACTGCCCGTGCCAAGCTACCAAAGGGGTGAGCAGGGGTTATCTTAGTTGTGTGACTCCCTAAACCTGACTAGAGTGAGGGCAGCCCCTACATGGACAGTGTGCAAACCACTGGCAAGTAGAAACCCCCATTTCTAAGAGTTATGGAACTGTCGGAGGTCTGGCCTGCCATGTAGGCTTTTCCCCCTTCCATCACAGAGAGTACCATTCAGATTCTGTCAGACAACACCTTGATTATCCAATATCTCAACAGCGGGTTTGGGGTCATGTACCCTGTATTGGGAGGTGATTCACTTCATCTGTGCCAGTAAGTGCAACAACAGGAAATTTTCCCGGCAGTTGCTCGTTTTTGAGGTTCCCTCAATGTGTAACTGGATGTACTTGGTTGCATCTCGCTGGCTGAAGGACCTTGAGTGGGAGCCATATCCCAAAGTATCAGATGTGATCTTCTCCGGACTGGGATGCCCATACGTGGTCCAGAAGAGGAAGTGTTTCCCAGTTGGTGCTGTGCACTTGCCTCCCATCCCGAGGGCGATACCTTCTGGTTCAGCTGGGCTTAGACCTGCTATATGTATTTCTACTGATTCTGCCTTACAGAAGGTACTGGAGGATCGTGCACAACTAAACCTCATAGCTGCATACGGGGTATACAGCTATCCTGGCACTAAGAATTCAGCCACCTCTTCCTCTCCATCACAGGGGTAGACCTGCTCTCACAGGATGGTCAGGGCCTCCTACCAAAACCCCAAACACCGTGACTGCATGCTTAGAGATTGATTGGTGCCAGCTATAGTCCTTGATCTTCCTACTAATGCTACAGATTTTATCTTGGCAGCCTGGAAATCTGCAATGAACTTCATCTATGTGTGTAATTTGCACACGTTTATTCAGTGATGTGAGTAAGAAGCACCAATTCCTTTTAAATCCCACCTATCTAACATTCTAAGATTTGCGTTGGCTCCTCCACAGGATGGTATTATGTGTCCATCAGAAATATTGTTGCATAAAGTAAAGAATGTTTTCATTTGCACTACCTGAGACCGTTTTACCAAGAAGATGTGAAATGTGTGGTCCCTTTTAAGATCAGAATTTGTGGCAGCGCACAAATTCATCTCTCAAATTTCAACTATGCTCAAAATCCACATTTTGATCCTCCCCACATCAACAACATTCTGCATTTTCCTGCATATCTTTAATTGGATAGTTTCTTCATTCTTAAACATAACTAAGTGAAAATACAAGTCATCCTATCACACTCAAAAGAATCTCCAATCCTTAGCCAGAACAGTCTTGGTTCACTGGCTCAACTGAGTTGCTCCTCTATAGATCCCCATGACAGAATGAAGGGCCACTCTAGCTAAATGTGCTTCATATTAATGTTACCAATTATGGAAAATGAAGAACTTCTAACTCCAGCTCCAAAGTATTTAAATGGGCTTTACTTTTAATATTGCTGAAGACCAGCAGTCCTAATTATGCACCAAGCCAATATTGCAACTTGTGCCTTAGCTCATTGCGGTTAATTCTGCACACTGTCAATATAATGAATAATTATTGCAATTCCTCCCAAATGACAATTTTGATAATGTTGCCCCAGAAATAATCAATGCAATTTCTTTCTGACGCGCTAATACTCAGTGAAGTCAATATTGCTGGCGTGGCTGGGTTCATTGTTAAAAGTACTGCTTAGGACCAGTATTATTGATACGTTTCATGTTTGGTTGTGACAAGTTCAGACTGTAGATTCTTATAACAGTTAAAGTTTACAGCTTACCTGGTCCTCAAGCCATAAACATCAGTTGCTATGAAAGTGGGGAAAAAACTTAAATTATTGATAGTTTAATTGCAGAGCCATACGTCCTAAAGGAATGTAAATAAATTGTTTTGCAAAGCAAAATGTACAGGAATGTGTTGTTTGGGCTAGGCCCTGACATTTTCATATACATAGCTGAAAATAAAGTTCTACAGGAATGACTCAATGATGATATCATATTACACAAATAAATAGTTTACCTGGAACCTGGGCATATGCCAGACAGTAATTACATAGAATGGACACCTTTGATTTTATGGATTAATAGTTGGACTTGTCCCTGGTAATCACTTCCTAGGAAGAAAGTGATCAATTATTTTTTAAATAAGGCACTTTTGATAAAAGGAAATTATAATTTAAGGTTTTACTGCTTTAAACACCAAGGTTCAACATGACTAGTTTTGCTCACATGTGCCCCTCGAGTGATCAGAATGTAGGTTTTTAAAATGTGCCTCAACTGTATAATATTATCTGATTTTATCTAGTTTTGATTTCAGTCTTTCATGAAAAACATGTAATTGTATATTTGGAATAATTCTTAGTTTATGAGACACACTCTCTTATTAAATATAATAGATTGCTTGATTGGCTATTACTAACGTAGGTAATCATTACAAACCTGTTGTGACTCTTTATCACAAATACTTCCTGTAATCTTTTTAGCAGATCATAGTTTTGGTCAATATCCCAAATTTTGTTTTGGCTTCTACCTGCTGACTCTGTAATAATTTTGGAAAAGGCTACCATGGATCAGTTGTAACTTCTTTGTAAAAGATTAATATATCCCAAACTATTTCTAAATCGGCCTTTGGCCAGATACAAGAGGAACGTTGGGTTTCATCTCAATATTGGCTGTTAGCAGATGGAAACAAAGAAATGCTACAGCCTTCCAAGTAAAGGACGTAACTTGATCAAGCTTTTTGAAATCCTCTGGTGTCTCAGTCGACTGTTTTCATAATAAAGCAACCTATTATGAAGCTCTGAAATGGTCCATCTTTTCTTACCTTACATTCTTCTCTGGTCCTATTTATCATTTTGAATCACATTTTCTCACTGACCAATGCAGAGTGCTGCAAGCGAATGGTCCCATCAGCTTTTCAAAATGTGTATTTATGTCCCTTAATCAACTGATAAATAAATGAATGTCTGAAGGAGTGTAAGAATGGGCAAATTAAGGATTTCATCATTTATTAACACTTTTAGTTCCTAGAGACCTTTGCACAAACTACGTTTGCAAAAAGGGAATAGTTACATACTACAACAACAAATGCAAAAGAGAGATTCAGACAAACATAACTTATATCAACAGTAGAGTACAATAATTTTTCTGTATTCCAGGACTATACATAAGAATAATAGAAATTACTTGCCCACAAACCGCAAACTTTGGTACAGCGTCAATTAAATTTTGCTTCTTCATGTGCTACATACATGGATTTCTTACCGTAAAAATGACACACTTTAGCTGTAGGTGAGATCATGGCTTTAGGCACACCTTAGTAACTGAAAATTTATTTACAAAAAATGGTTTGATGACCTTAGTAAAATATTCACCTGATTACATCCCTACTTTACCTGCCTAAACAGGGCACAATATAAAGCTTATTTCACAACACAGCACAAAAGTCAGCAAAGTAGACTTTGGCCCTCATTATGACACTGGTGGTAAATCCTGCTTCCTGCCACGCTGAAGGCTGCCGACTTACCGCCGCGGTGGCGGATATCCGTTCACCATATTATAACACACACATACCAATCTGACAGAATACAGCCACGTACACAAATCCACCAGACCAAAGGTCAGTGATAAACTGGTGGTCTCAAAACCCACACCGTTATGCCACCAGAACACCCATCACATTATGGCCCACGAATCACCATGGCGGACATTCAATGGCAGTAAACCATTGGCAGTACATACCGCTGCGCTCACAATGAACACCCACATACAAAACAACACCACATTGGACAATTCAAACAACACACACATGACAACCATACACACACCAAACCCACGCCACTATAAAACATCCACCCACAGTACCCACAACCCTTTATGAATACAAATTATTGCCACCAGACAGACACCAAGACGACTGTGACAACTAGACCCACACACCACTCACACCCATACACCCCTCACACACTCCACATCACACACCCCAACACATTTCCCAACACACCCTCACCAACACACATCACATAACACCCATTGCACCTCAAAGGCACTCCCGTTTCACTGAGGAGGAGTTAAGGGTCATGGTGGAGGAAATTGTCAGGGTAGGGCCACAGCTATTTGGAGCACAGGTGCATCAGATATCAATTGCAAGGAAGATAGAGCTATGGCGGATAATCGTGGACAGGATTAACACCGTGGGGCAGCACCCCAGAACAAGGGACTACATCAGGAAGAGGTGGAAGGACCTACGGGGTAAGGTACGTTCCATAGCAGCAAGACTCCAGCTCGCTATACAGAGGACTGGTGGTGGTCCTCCACCTCCTCCCCCACAACTCACAGCATAGGAGGAGCAAGTCTTGGCAATACTGCATCCTGAGGGCCTGGCCGGAGTTGGAGGAGGACTGGACTCTGGTAAGTCAACTTTCAACAACTATCACACCTGCATGGCGTCACACACCCTCACCCTCACTCCCGTCACTCCACTCCATCCCACACACACTCCACCATCACATCACACGAATCCCAATGCCAAGCCCTGCGTGCTGTGCCAATGCATGGACACCCCTCACAGCCCTGCATGAACACTCATCACCAAAGCGTGCACAGCATAGGGAAACTAACAATCCCACCATACACCAGCATATGCAAGCAAAAGCTGGCAGGGAAACACCAACCATAGAGGGGAAGCCAGGGATGTACAAATGTCATACACCTGAAGCATAATACATCATTTACATCCCCACAGGTACCCCAGCCAATGTCACTGGAGAGGAGGTGCCATCACTATCCAGTCCCCCAACAGAAGAGGTCCACAATGATGACAGTAACTCTGGACTTGAGGTTCTGGATTATCTACCTGGCCCATCAGGGACCACTGGATAGTCAGTCACCAAAGCCCAGTCACAGACCACCAGAAAGCCTCCCCCATCAGGAACGAACACCACAGCACCCACCCAGCATCCCCTAACCTCTGTCACCAGGACACGTCAATCAGCAGTGTGCCCACCTGTACAGGGACCCCAGGCCACACCTCGCACACAAGACAATCAGGGAACTGGGGTCAGTGGCAGTGGGCACACCGTTCAGGGGACAGAGCCAGAGGCCAACAGGGACACTGGGAAGACTGCTGTGCGCCAGGAGGAGGGTAAGAGCAGGAAACCAACTCTCCAGGAGGCACTCTTCGAGATCCTGGGAGGCTACCAACATTCCCAGGACACGATGGGCTAGATTCCAGACAACGTGCAGGAGAACAGGCGGCTCCAGGAGGGACAGTATCAGGGGATCAGGGAGAACTTGCAGGCCATCAACAACACCCTGATCGCCATAGCATGGGTGCTAGCAGATGGCCAACATTATGAGGGAGGCAGTGTCACACCAGCGGGCCCCTGCCACTAGCCAGTCATCTGAACAGCCCTCCACTTCCGCTGCTGCTAGTGGCCAGGATGCCTGCCACAGGGCCAACAGGCCACCAGCACCCCTCCCCCTGCAGAAGGTGAACCACCCCGCAAATGTTCCCTGCAAACCAGACAGAAGCCAGTGATACTTGCCAAGACCACCGCAAGGAAATGGGACTCTCCTGATTGTCCCTCTTGTGTCCCAATCAGTCACCTTGTCCACCTTAAACTGCCATTGCTTCCCTTCCTATGTCCCCATGGACAATGCACCTGAGCTACAAACAGACTGGCACAATACCCTGGACTTTCCTCCATCATCACCCCATTCCATTGCACCTTCCCCTCTATATTTTAGCACTACACTAAACACCCTTGGATAAAAATCGACTACGAGTATTTCATGTATTTCAAATATGTATTGATTGCAACAGCTACAATCATTGCAAATGAACTGTACATAGAATGAGCATAGAATTAATGACCTGTACCTGGCTGTTGTGATCACACCAGGAGAATTTGGCAAATCACCAACATCTGCAAAATGAATATCCAGAGGTAACAGTAAGTGGGCAAAGATATGGGAAATGCCAGCATGCCAATGCCACACAGAATACAACCAAAGTCGTAGAAATGTAAAGTTGCACTGTCTCACTTGTGTGTCATTGGAAGTACTGAGGTATCACAGGTGTTATGTTGTCCACTTCCTCATCCTCTACCTCCTCATCCTCACTGTCCTCAGGGTCACCTGCTGCCACAGGAGCATCTCCAGTCTCCTCCTCATGCAGAAAAGGCACATGTTGTCTGTGGGCCAGGTTGTGCAACATGCAGCGTGCCACTACTATCTGGCAGACCTTCTTGGGTGAGTAGCACAGGTATCCACCTGCTAGATGGAGGCACCGGAACCTGGCCTTCAGGAGGCCAAAGGTCCTTTCAATGATCCTTCTGGTTCGCCCATGTGCCTCATTATAAAATTCTTCTGCCCTTGTCCTGGCATTCCTCACAGGGGTCAGCAGCCATGATAGGTTTGGGTAACAAGAGTCACCGGCAAGTATTGAGGGACAACATTTAGTCACACCCTATCCTATATGGCCCACATCACAGGCATACACCAACATATACTGGGTGGGAACCAGGCCTCACCTATTAGCCACACCCTGTGCCTCTGTAGTTGGGCCATCACATTTGGGATGTTGCTATTCCTCAGGACAAAGGCATTACACACCGACCCTGGATATTTAGCATTGACATGGGAGATGTACTGGTCCGCAAAGCACACCATTTGCACATTCATGGAGTGGAAACTCTTACGATTCCTGAACACCTGTTCATTCTGGTGTAAGGGCACAAATGCAATATGTGTTCCATCAATTGCACCAATTATATTGGGGTTATGTCCCATTGCATAGAATCCGGCCTTTACAGTGGCCAAATCCTCAACCTGGGGGAATGCAATGTAGCTGCATATGTGTTTTATCAGGGCAGACAACACTCTTGTTAGCACATTTGAGAACATTGTCTGTGACATTCCTGCTGCCAAGCCCCTGTCACTTGGAAAGAACCAGTTGCCAGGTAATGGAGAACTGATAGCACTTGCACAAGAGAGGGGATTCCAGTGGGGTAACGGATAGCAGATATCAGGTCAGGCTCCAATTGGGCACACAGCTCTGTAATTTTGGCCCAGTCCGGTCTATGGGTGAGTATTATGTGCCTGTCCTCCGGTGTTGCTAAGTCCACCAGGGGTCTGTACATGGGGGTATGTCTCCATCTCCTATTCATCTGAAACGGTAGGTATCTAAGAGTGAGTAGGCCATCACAAACTGAACAATGGAGCCACAACAGGAGTCCGCAATGTGCAAACATGTTATAGGACAGTGTCATTTGTGAAGTATGTGCCTATTTATCCGGTGATGCAGAATTAATCTATAGGCCTGTTCACCCCCCCTGAAATGGTGTCTGCCTGTCCTGTGTGTAGGGACAGATGGAAGTGAGGTAATGCCGCTGACGTTGTGCGCCGTGGCGATAGGTGGTCGTGAACCGCCGTGCAATTCCTCATTGGTTATAATTGGGCCCAATGGGGTACAATGGCCAATGGTGATCTACTCCGGCAGTGACGGTATGCACTGCCGCGGACGTGACCACCATTTTCTATCAGATTCCTCACTTGTTTCCTGACCTTCCATAGGAGAGGACCTACACTACATGTGCTGCTGTGACCTGTATCTGGAACCTTCCATGGCCCGTGTGACTGGGGAAAGGGCCCAAGCCTTCACTTCTGAGGAGTTGGAGCGACTGGTGGATGGGGTCCTACCCCAGTACGTACTGCTGTATGGGCCTCCAGACTAACAGGTTAGTACATTGTGGGCATGATGCATATGGCATGAATGCATGGAGCTGTGTGTGAAGGCCTCGTGTAAGGGGGGTGAGTGGATGTCCTTTTGGTGGTGTACACGTTGTGTGCTGGGCGATGGAAACGGGTTTGGTGGGCCATTTGTGTGACTGGCTGGACTGTTAGTCTAATGGTGTTCTCCTGTCTGTATTGCCTCTGCAGGTCAGCGCCCTTCAAAAGAAGGGAATATGCCATGCCATCGCCAAGGACGTGTGGACCCTGGGGGTCTATCGCAGGCGGAGCACCCACTGTCACAAACGGTGGGAGGACCTGAGACGATGGGCACGAAAGACCACGGAGGCCAGGCTGGGGATGTCCTCCCAATGAGGAAGGGGTGCCCATCGGACCCTGACCCCCTGATGGCCCACATACTGGTGGTGGCCTACCCTGAGCTGGATGGGCGCTTGAGGGCATCACAGCAGCCACAAGAGGGTGAGTACAGTGGCTATCATTGAAATTCACGGCTGGAGGGGTGGTATCCGGGTGGTGGTTGTGTGTCAGTGGGCGCCCCTAGGCCAGGCCAGACAGCGTTGTTCCTCAGTTGGCTAAGGGTTTGATTGTGAAATATGCTTACCTAGCTTGTTAGTATTCACTACTGGTCAGGGCTGTGTGGGTAACAGGTGTGCTGCAGTTGGCGGTGTGTACCCCTCCTCATTCCTTGTTGAGTAGCCATTTCACTGGTAGTGTCATGCATAGTGCGTAGGCCTGTTCCCTGTGTGTGAGGGCGCTGTGTACGGCAACAATGGTGTTGGTGCAATCACTGACCCAGTGTATCCTTTGTCTCTCTTCCCCCCTTTCTTGTTTTGTTATCCTGTCCTTATGTGCATTAGCATCATCTAGTGGAGCAGAGGCACCAGCGACAGAGGGAGCTGCATCCCACAGGACCCTGGAGGCAGAGTCCACCGACGCTGAGGGCACCAGTGGGACGGAGGGCGAGAGGCACACCACGGCAGAGACTGGGGGGGACAATATAGACTCTGATACCTCCTCCGATGGGAGCTTCCCTGGTGGTGGCTGACACCTCTGTGACCACCCCAGCTACAGGTACAGCCGCCATCCCCCATAACAGCACTGCCCTCCCAATAGCCCCTCAGTGAGTTGCCCGTGCCCGCTCACCCAGGAGGGTGGTCATCTCTTTCGCCCAATGCACCTTAGCCCCTGCCCCAGATAATCCTGCTGCCCTGAGTACGAAGGCTATGGACCTCCTGAGATCCATCTCTGTAGGGCAAACAACCATTGTGAATGCCATCCAGGGACTGGCAGCCCAGATGCAGCATTCTAATGCATTCCTGGAGGGCATTCACAGTGGATTGGATGCCCAACAGAGATCGAATCAGGCTCTGGTCTCCACTCTCATGGCAGCCATTGTCCCTGTTTCAACCGTCCCGCTCCAACTTCCATTTCCCAGTCCCATTCTTCTGAACCCCAACCCATCCCAAGCACACAGCCAGACGAGCATGCACACAAAACAACACCCAAGAGTGTCACAGGCAAACACAAGCACCACACATCATCCCACAGGCACTCACACAAACACCATTCAGTTGCAGACACAACATCCACTATCTCCACTGTCTCCCCCTCCTCCTCCTCCACCTCCCACCCAGTGATGTCCACACTCACACCTGCATGCACTACATCAATATCCACTGGCAGCATCAACACACCAAGAGGAACACACACCTCACTGGCAGACACCTCCCCAACATCTATGCACACGTCCCCCGTGTCCTCTCCCACCTTGTCTGCCCCCCCAAAGTACACAAACGCAAGCACTCAGACACCCAACAGCCATCCTCCTCACAACAGCATAAAGCCAAATGCACCCAAATCCAGCAGATAAACACCTCCACCAACCAAACCCTCATCCTCCACTCCCATTACTCATCCCTCTTCCCGCCTCAATGTCCATAAAAAACGTTTCCTTTCCCAGATTGACCTCTTCCCTACCCCTCCACTCCCCGTCCTGCATGTATGGGCAGGGTAGCAAGGACCCAGCCAATCACCTCAACCAAACATTCCTCAGGCCTAGTGGTAGCACCACCTACTCGTGGTGGAAAGGATTCCAGGCCAACAATACTGAAGGGGAAGGAGGCTGCAGTAGCTGCGAAGCAGGGGAAGGAGCCTGCACCAGCTGCAAAGAAGGGGAAGGAGCCTGCACCAGATGCAAAGAAGGGGAAGGAGCCTGCACCAGCAGGCAGAGGGGGAAGAGCCCATCCACCAGTGCCAGGAAGGGTAAGGGACCCCTAACCCATGAGCAGGAGGAGAGGAGGCAATCTACGCCAGCAGAAGCTGACAGCCAAACACCGCCACCACCACCAGCTGTCACAGAGCCCCCACCACCAGCTGTGGTTGTTCAGCCATCAGAGAGTGCAGGGACTAAGCAGGAGCCTCCCACAGCCACCGCCACCGCCACAGTGCAGTCATCGGAGGATGCAGGGGCTGAGATGGAGCCTCCCACAACCACCACCACAGTGCAGCCATCGGAGGGTGCAGGGGCTGAGCAGGAGCCTCTCACAACCACCACCACAGTGCAGCCGTCACCACCGGCGGACGCCATATAGTCCAGCCTCCAAGGGCTGCTGTGCAGCCTGCCCCCTCGAGAACCAGTGGGCAAGTCACCTACTTGAGAAACTGTGACCTTGCAGCAAGTCACCCAGTTGAGAGACTGTGGCCTTGCACTCCCCAGGACCAAGCACAGGGCATGTTGCCCCCTCCAGAACCAGTGGGCAAGTCACCTACTTGAGAGTCTGTGGCCTTGTAGTCCCCAGGACCAAGCACAGGGCATGTTGCCCCCTCCAGAACCAGTGTGCAAGTCACCCACTTGAGAGTCTGTGGCCTTGCACTCCCCAGGACCAAGCAATGGGCATGTTGCCCCCTCCAGAACCAGTGGGCAAGTCACCCACTTGAGAGACTGTGGCCTTGCACTCCCCAGGACCAGTCACAGGGCATGTTGCCCCCTCCAGAACCAGTGGGCAAGTCACCCACTTGAGAATCTGTGGCCCTGCACTCCCCAGGACCAAGCAATGGGCATATTGCCCCCTCCAGAACCAGTGTGCTTGTTTCCGCATCCGGCTGAGGTGCCCCCCTTTCCCCATGAGGTGCCTGCCTATTTGCCAACTGATGCCCCTGCAGTGTTCTCTCCGGATTGGTGCAGGATTTCAGTGGGGCCTTGGATTTTGCCCTGTGGCCATGTGGGCCCTGTGAACTACAGACTGGGCAGTGTCCCTTTTTTACACACATGTACAGATCTGTTTATTGTGTAAATCGGATTTTTGATTTTATTGTTGGACTGATTACAATCATTTTCGTAAATTCCTGTTGCCTTTGCATTATTCTGCAGATTTTAATGGTCAAATTGTTTTTGTAATGTATATGGTTGTGTGTATGTCGTGTGTATGTCGGGCATGTGTGGTGCGTGTGTGTGTCACTCTCTTTTTCCTCCCACCCTCCCTTGTGTGCTAGGCATCTGTACTCACCATTGTTGTCTTTGCCGGCATTGGTGTTCCAGGTGGAGCATAACGTAGAAGATCATCAGAAAGACTTGCAGTTCGGGTTCCATGGCTGCATGGTTCTTCCCTGTGTCTCCAAAGGTGAGTCCTTTCTCTTCTGTGATGTGTTTCCGCCAGGCTTTTGATTGCGTTGGTACCTCCCCGGAAAAGGTGGCGGATCACAAAAAAATGCAAAGCCACGCAGAATGTGAACTTATACAATGAATAAGAAAGAAAAGCATTAACAAATACAGCTGGATATTGTTTCATTGAAATGATGTGCCTTCGATACAAAAATAAGTGATTAGGTGAAATCTGTGTAGCATAGATATCTGTGACAAAGCACTGAACCTAAATGTTTCTTTTAGACCAATTGCTCTTTGAAGCAAGCAAGTGTTTATCAATACAGTATAGGCGACTTCGAAAGAGCCATTTCCTCCTATAATTTGTTGAAGTGTAGTATAAACTAGGTTTATAATAATTGGGTCTAAGAAAATTGTTTGTAAGAACATTAAGGATCTGAAATATAAACACTATTATTTATTATTTCCCAAAAGTTATATTCTCTGTCAGGAGGCTGTATCACTGGGAGCCATTCAGGAATCTGCTTTAGAATAATTTGAATCTCTTATAACATGTTTTAGTATGTTATGGGTGTGCTCCCCATGTGTCTTGTCTTCTATAATTGTGAACCATATAAAACCCTCTTAGCAATTTCTGGTTTTCCCAAGTAAAATTAGTCAAAAATACACAGTAGTACAACCCTTCTGTATGACATTCATAAATGTTTTCAAGTTGTTAGTCTGATCACGAACCAAGCCAAGCTGGTCAGGGATCTCTATATTTAGTGGATAAACTTGTACCGGGTAGGCAGAAATTAATTCTCTGTTGACTGGATGGCTACGTATGAAAGGTTGAGCTACCTTCTATTTGTACAAACATGCTGCTTAACAACTCCACAGAATTAACATACTTGTTATCTGTGAAACTGAGAGATAAAGGGCCTCATATAGTACTGGCATTGCCCCTGAACTGCCCGGGTAGAATTATCAAAAAGGGCAATCATTCTGATGAGGTGTTTGATTAACCGTTTTCCAAATCAATGATATGGAAGATGCATAGCCTATCCTCTGCACCAAGTAATCACTGGTGAATATCTATTGTTTGAACAGCCTTTGAAGAATGTAGAAGGTGAAAACCCATTGGGACAGAACTTCCTTATCTTCCTTATGGGAGTTTGCAAAGAAAGTCCATTAAATGTCTTCTGTATCTTCAGCTGTTTCCTGGCTTGAAAAGAATGACTAAAGTGGAATGTTGTCATATTGGTGCACTTTTCTCCATTTTCAGCATTGTGAGTGTTGCGCACTAAAGAACACCTTGAATGGCAGTCTGTGCTGACTGCCGTGATGTCAAGCAACTGGGTGCTAGTACAATGGATAGTCATGCACATGTAGTGTTTAGTTTTCCGGTTTCATGACATGCTCATTGTCAGAGGAATGGTGTATACTGCACTCTTTCAGTGCATTTTCATGAAGAATAGTATTGTCCTGTGCATCTCTGGAATGGCAACACTGGATATATATGTCTGGACCGGATCCTTACATTTTTAACAGTTGACCTCTATAATGTCTAGTGACCCTTTTGGACAACTTACCACGACACTCCATAGTATTAATAAGCTGTTGGACTTTTTGTGGATTCTTTCCTTGCTCATTAGGGCCTTTTGTCAAGGACTGGATGCTGAGACTACTGTTATTTCTTCTTGATTTCCTGAAGAAAGAGGTACTCTTCCCAATAGCCACAGTGCCACCATGTACTTGTACTAGGCAGTATGTGTGGAAGGTGCAAGTAAAGTGTCTTCTTAAGATAGTTTCAGTTAGGAGAATCAAAACACAAAGGGGAAAAACCTTCTTGGAAATTTTGAGGCTCTTGATTAAAGATGAAGGCCAATGTAAAATTTGTTAGGAAGGTACCAAAATTCCCCCAGAAATAGACAAGAATCAAGCGGCAAGCAAAAAATCCCCAAACTACATCCAGTTGAAGTTCGAATTGCAAGAAAAAACATTAGTGGCTGTATTCGCAAAAGTTTAAAAAAACATATGATGGAAAATGGGAACAAATGTACGCCGATGCATTCCTCACTTGTAAATGCCTCGTTATATAATATTTAACCAGGAACTGACATTGCATGACAACACTGTATTTCATCTTTGTCTGAATACCTCAGATACAATTCTTTCAAAAGAACACAATCATTGAAGAGGCAGTTTATAAGGTTTGTCAATTCCCTTTTCCTGAAAGTCCTGGTGTTAGTCTGGCACCAGAGACAAAGGCCCAAAAATGGCTTCTTGGATTGAAGAGGCCCGAGGTGGCTTCAGGATTACGCTGCCTCACTATTCTGTGTTCTCACATTTATTTGCAGCAGCCGTGTGTTTAAAAGGAGGGCTTTGGGCACCAGCACGTTTTTATTTACAAATTAAGCACTGCACCCACATGTAGGTCTGCAGCTGCAATTTAGTGGCAGCAACTGTCAGGACTAAAGATGTATATATCAAGGACTGCAGTCTTGCATATATTCTGCATGACACCTGGTATGGGGTCAGTGAGGATCCTTATTCTTCCCCGGCAGAGGGTGCAAGGGAATGAAAGTTTGATCAGGAGGTGCTGTTCGAAGCAGCAGCTGTGGGTAAAAATAGGGTAGTCAGAACATGCTTGTAAGGATCCAGAGGCACATACAGCATTATTTACAATCACGATTTGATGTTGAACTAACTAATCTTTAGTGAGAAATATCACAGGTGACAGACAAAACCATCTCCCTAGGGGCAGGACTTGGAGCCCTGACATCTGCGACGTTGTATACCATCGTAATTTCCTACACTGACCGAAGAAATTGTGGAATCAGAATCTGAGTCAGAAGCCATCCCATGTTGCTACGTCTCTAATTGTGGTTCCTATAAACATGGACATTTATTTTATAAGTGACATTCTTGTACCTTGGTGCTAAGATATTTTCCAGACTTCTCACAATGGATATGCTTATTGGAGATAGTGCAGATTGGAATGTGAGCATGGTCTTTGAAGGTAAACACAAACCACAAATTTGGGATGTCTTAAATCTGGCATTGCGCACTGAACACCTTTCTATGGCTGCGTCGCACTAGGTAGGTCGTTTCCCAAGGTTCAACCATTGATGGTACTATATTTGGAGATATTCTTGTGGTGGAACAGTGGCACATGTTCTTTGTCTGTGGCTAACAAACTGAGCTAAAAAGGCAGCCGAGAGTCTTCTCCTTTCTCATTTGCAATATTTACATGCATGTGGCCAAATGTACAAAGGTTTAGACTACAGAATAGCAAATGGCGAATTTAACTTAAACGCAATTTGGGATTCGGTATTCTATATGCATCACTTCCTCTATCAGCGATTCGTTGTGATTTGCATCCTCAAATTTGTGATTTCCCTTTACCAATTAAGTTAATTGCGAATCAGCATTTAGGGATCACAAACAATGAGAGTTGCAATTCTGGAACTGCTTGACAACATCACAATGAGGAAGTGTTGTCACATAATTCTTCCACAAGAGTCAGAGGAGCAAACAACATCCAGGAACACAACACAACCTTCTGTGAAGGGCAGACAAATGCACTGGAGGTCGAAGTGGCACTGACTGAGAAATCTTCACCTAGTAACACGTACAAATGTAGATATATTGGACTCTTCCGATGGCTTAAGAAGCCTCAATATTGGTACTGCAGTACCTACAACATAAAAACATACAACTAAAGCTGCCAACATACGATTAGTGGGAATGAATGGAAACATTCCAAACATAAATATGGCTTAGATAAACTCAGTAACACAGTTGAGGAGGGTCTAAACGTGATTGCTGAAAATTTTAAACAAATAACGGAGGTTATTACCATTTTATGTTCGGTTTTAGAGCAAGAACATGCAAATAATAGGTGTATTCATCATCGGCTTATGTGTTTATTAGATCAAATGAGGATATCTGTTAACTGGCTGTCACACGCTATTCCCACCCTATCAAAGCACACAGTGAACGTGCAGATAGCGGTTGGGCACTACAGTGGGGATGTTGCCTGTGGCCTTCGCACCAGTGCTTTGGTGAACATACAAACTTTACTCATTTCTGATGGTGGTGAATTTGGTGGGAGTGAAAGTTAAGATGCTTCAAGCCTCAGTAGCCTCTCTGTATCAGAAATCATGAGTGCGCACCACAGTGGCATACAAGCTATATGTACTGATGTCTTAAGAAGAAATAAAGGGACAGTGTTGTGGGAGGTAGACAGAGCTAACACCATTTGTAACCCTTTACTTGTTATTTTGTTTACCTTTTGTTAAAAATTGTTATTTGACAACAATGTGTGGTTGTTTGCAAAAACATTTTTTGAGGAAAAATACAATTTTCAAGAGAGATACACCTGAATTAAAAATAAAACATTAAGTTCTAAAGCAACATTGTTGTTTTCGGTTTTATTATATATGTTTAATTCTAAATTACATTAAAATAATGAATAGTGATGTCTGCATGTAGCACTCTCCCTTCTCCTGTCTTTGAGGAATTGTGTGAATGATGTGGTTGTTGTTAATGATCCACATCATCTGACTCTGATTTGATTGCAGGTACTCCTAATCAAGTCAGTATGTTGTGCAACATAGCACAGTATACAACTATCTTGCAGCTTATTTCAAGTGTCAGTCAACCAATCAATCATAGCATTTGTAAAGCGCAGCACTATCACCCCTAAGGGTGCTGAGGGTGATGTGTCTCTGTCAAAAAGCCACATCTTGAGTCTCCTTCTGAAGTCCGCCAGGGAGGGAGCTGTTCGGAGGTGGAGGGGCAGGATTTTCCTGGACTTGGCTGCTGTGTAAGAGAAGGAGCGGCCTCAGCTGTGATGGATGCAGGGTGTGTGTGGAAGGTTTAGCGAAGCGGAGCATAGTTTTCTTGCTGGGACATAGAAGCTCAGTCAATGGTTGATGTACGACAGCCCTAGGTTTTACAGAGCCTTGTCTGCGAGTGTGAGGATTTTGAATTGGAATCTCTTTTGGAAGGGGAGCCAGTGGAGGTTCCTGAAGTGTGGGGATGATATCCGAGCGCTTGGGGAGGTTGAGGATGAGTTTGGCTGCGGCGTACTGTAGAGGCTGGATTCTTTTAAGTAGCTGGGAGGACACTCCGGCGTAGAGAGCATTGCCATAGTTGAGGCAGCTGGTGACCAGGGCGTACATGACTGTCTTTCTGGTGTCGGTAGGGATTCATTTGAAGAACTGGCTGAGCATACAGAGGATGTAGAAAAAGGAGGAGATAACTGAGTTTATTTGTCGATTCATGGATAGATGGCAATAGAGGATGATGCCAAGGTTTCGTGTGTGGTCTGATGCAGAGGATGTTGGTCCGAGTTCTGCTGCCCACCAAGTGTGGTCCCATGTGAAGATGTTCTTCCCAAAGATCCAGACTTCTGTTTTGTCAGGCAGCTGTTTTTCATCCATGTTGCTACATCGTTCATTGAGTTGTGGAAGTTGGCTTTAGCATTGTGGGGGTCTTCGGAAAGTGATAGGATTAGTTGAGTGTCATCAGCGCAGTAGACTATATTGAGTCCATAGGATCTGACATAGGATCTGACAATGTCTGCGAGGGAGGTCATGTAGATGTTGAGCAGGGTTGAGCTGAGGGAGGATTCTTGAGGTATGCCCAACATGATATTCTTGTGTGTAGAATTGAAGGGAGGAAGGCGGATGCTCTGTGTGCGACTTGAGAGCAAAGAGGTGACCCAGTTAGTTAGTGCTGTGGAGTCTGTTGAGGAGAGTTTGGTAGGAGACTGAATTGAACGCTGTGGAGAGGTCCAGAAAGATCAGAACTGCCATCTCTCATCGGTCGAGGAGGGTCCTGGTGCCGTCTGTGGCAGCAATCAGTGCAGTCTCTGTGCTGTGGTTGTCCCACAATCCTGATTGTGAGGTGTCAAGAGTGTGGTTTCATTCAAGGGGTTCGGTGAGCTATTGGTTGATGGCTTTTTTGAGCACTTTGCCTGGGAAGGGGAGCAGGGAGATCGGTCTGTAGTTTTTTAGGTCTCTGGGGTCAGCAGAGGGTTTCTTTAGAGGGGTCGACCTCTGCGTGCTTCTGTATGTCCAGGAAGGTTACCGTGGAGATGGAGGTGTTGAGGATGCAGGTGAATTCCTTGCTAATAGTGTTGGCTACAAGGTTGAAAAGCCAATGGGGCAGTCGGTCGGTGGGTGCCCAGAAGTGGATGGATGACATGATGGCTGTGTGGTAATCGGGGACCAGGAGGTTTTTGTGTGGCTGGTGTTCACTGCTTGCGAGATATTATCTAGGCTGTAGGTGAATGGTTGGGGGTTGAAATTGCTGTATATGGTGGTGATCATGCTGTGGAAGTAGTCTAAGAGGGTGTTGCAGAGTTCTTGGGATGGGTGGATTATGGTCTTTGTGGCTATCAGGTTAGAAAATTCCTTGATGATTCTGAAGAGTTCTTTAGTGTGGTTGGCTGCGGTGTCAATGCAAATAGTGATTGCTGCTCTTTTTGCTGCCTTGATGTGGTGGTGGTAGTTGTTGAGGGCTGCCTTGTAGGCAACTCTGTCAGAGGTGTCTTTGGTCATGTGCCATTGTTTCTTGAGTTGGTGACAGTCACGTTTGGAGTTTCTGAGCTCCGGAGTGTACCATCTCGCTGGCTTAGAGGTGTTGTTGTTTACCTGGTTTCAGCGGGACGACATTGTCAGCGGATTTGATGATCCAGATGGTGAAGTTTTGGACTACCTGTTTGAGGTCGAGGTCCACCATGGGCTCTGGTTGTGCGGTGCCTAGGCCCTGTGCCCACATGGTCTCGGGTACCTTGCCCCAGCTTCAGTGGGGTGTGCTGAGGTACTTGGAGGTGATGTTCTGGAAATTGGAAATGGTGAAGTGGACAATGATGTAGTAGGTTCAGGTGAGTTCAGTCATATGGGTGAAACTGATTCTGTCTCTAGAAGTGAAGATGGCGTCCAGTGTCCCCGGCTGTGTGCATGGGTTTTGTGAGGCCGATGTTTTTTAAGTTCTCTATAACAGAAATGGAGTTGGTGTCGTTGGTATCATTAAGGTGGAAATTGGGATCGCTGAGTAGGACGTAGTGGAGGGAGTCGATGGCGTGGGGGGCTATGAGGTTGGCAATGGCACTGCAGAAGGCTGGGTGTGGTCCTGGGAGTCTATGCAAGAGTGCTTGTCATTGTGCTGTTGGCATCTGGTCTGGAGTCGGAAGTTGAGATGCTCCATGAGGGGCATTGGGTCATCGGTAATGGTCCTTTGGATGATTTCGTTGAAGATGATGATAATGCTCCCACCATGTTTATTAGTGTGGTCTCGGTGTATAATCTTGTTGCTGTCAGGGGTGTTTGTGGCCATTCTGAAGTTTGAGGAGGGTGTTAGCCATGTTTCGGTGATGAAGGCAAAGTCCAGGTCGTGGGTGATAATGGTGTCCCCGATTTCCATGGTGTGTTTGCATAAGGAGCGGGTGTTTAGCAGGATGCACTGAATTGATGCATGGTTGTTCATAATCTTCTGTGTGGGTGCAGTGTGGGCATTAGTGTGCATAGGTGGGCCTGCATTACAGGAGAAACAACAGTGTAGGCAGGTGAAGTTGTGTTTGAGTGTGTGGAGGCCATGAAGCAGCTGTTGATGGGGTGTCCGAAGTTCAGGGCATGGAGCTCCCTGGTGGTGTAGCTGTGGGAAGACCAAGTGTATATTTGAGAGCACCACCACCTTGATGGAGTGAAAGTGACCTTTGAGCTGTCTAAATGCCCTTTCATTCACAAATCATGTGGATTTATTGGCATCATTGTAGTGCTACTCTGCTTGTGTTGCAAAGTTAAGGTATAGACTTAGAATCCATGAGCAGAAAGGACAAGTGCTTTCTCCTACAATGTAAAAATGTGTAATAAGTAATAAACAAACTGGTAGAAAATGTGCATCATATACCTACGAATATCTGGGAACAATTACCTAGTAAATAGCCATCTTCAAAACCTCCTCTAAGAAGGTATGTATAAAGGAGTCATGTGTGCTGCCTGGACATATTGCAACTATATCTATTATTATATTTGATACATTACAAACCACTTGGTTGTTTAGGGAATGTTTTTTCTTCCCATTTCTAAAATGATTGTCATTGTGAGATGATGTGCATATGGGATCATAGGTTCCATCTGTACATTCAAAACATGTTGGAATTAAGCTATTTTATTAAATACTTTGTAAATTATAATTCCTGTGCAATTGTAAGAAAACTGTTATAAGAATTATTTCTCATCAGCATTGCATACAGAAAAGCTCTGAAAAGTCGGGACAGTGCATTTTGAGAGGCCTCACCTGCTGAAGCAATTATACTTTGCCAAATCTTAGAGGATAAGAGGTGCAAAGTTCATAATAACTGCACATGGGTGGGGATAGAATAGCTTCTGATAGTGTTTCTCTCTAGCTTTGGCTTAATTTAAGCCATGTGATTTAAAATACAGTGGCGGTTTCTTCTTGAGGGTGCAGGAGTGTTACCTCTGCTCGTTGAGAGACGCACAGACAAAAAAAATGGCAATGAAAAGATTTCATTTCCAATTTATTTTTACCTGTGCAGCGCACACCAGCCCAAAGACATGCTTGGCGTATCAGCCTCTGCTGCCAACAGCAGAGGACTGGAGCAGTGCTTTGACTGGACGCTTCAGATTGTGCCGGCCAAAGTGACATGCGCTCTTTGAAGCTCTCCAGGGCCTGAAAGAGTGTCCAGCCAGGCCGCTCCATTCATTCTGGGCGATACTCTCATGCTGGTTAACAGCATGAGAGCGGCATCTAGATTGGTTAGGGGAGCTCTTCCTCTATCTGAGAGCAGGAGAACATGCAGGAGGACGAGCAGCCCAGGGGTAGGTGCAGTTTTTTAATTTTAAATGTGCAATGCATGTATGTGTAATGCATGTGAGTGTGTGTAATGCATGTAAGTATGTAATGCATGTATCTGTAGTGGTTTTGCTTATTTTATAGTTAGTGTTATATTGGCTTTTGGAGGAAGGGGGTGTTTTTTTTTTTTTTTGCAAAGAGGTGGGGCACTTCACTCGCCCCACCAGTTTCAAAGGATGCAAGCCACTGCTGCTAAAATAGCTACACTTCTTAGCTTGTACTTGTCAAATGTTTCCTCCTGTTGTAAAAAGGGCAACTTTGACTCAAAATATGTGCTCCTGTCTCCTCCTCCTCTGAAAACCAGCCAGTATCCTCATCTGCCATGCTATCACCACTGTGGAGAACTCTGATGCATTATGGTGATGTTTATATATAGATATAGATATAGACAGGTTATCACCTGTTTTGAGTTGGTGGTAAATTGCATGTGCAAACGAACATTCTGCGACTAGCCACAATTTGTAAATGCTTCATACATTAAAATGCTGAACTGGTAATGAGAATCAGTAATAAGAAATGGGAAAATACCATTCGCTAGTTGGAGTTGCAAAAATACTGATTCTGTTTTCAATCGGTTTGTTAAAATTGCAAAGCAGAAGCCTTTCTTACATATAAAAAGGGCTGATTTTGTTTGAAAATGGCCCCATTTTGGTGTGCCCCACCATGCACAGTTTTCCCATCAATAATGATATTGCAAATGTTGCAGTGATATTAACAATGATGTTATAGAAGATGTCCTGACTGATGTAATGTGTGGGGTAATTATCAGTGCATGGTGAAGGAGTGTATTATAGTTACCTTAGGGCATGAGTTATAGTTTCTTGAGATAAGTATAACTATAACTGCTGAATTTCTATAGTTCTGTGTGTGTAAAATCTGAAATTTACTGTAACCTCCCTGTAACCTCTTGCTTTTTCGTGACTTTCTATGATTTTTTTCATTCTCTTTCCTAACTATAATATCCCTGAAACCTTTCGTTTTCGGAGAACCTCTAGAGTTCTTTAACGTAAAGTAATATTTAATTACCATATGTTAATCCAACCACTGCTGCACAAATTATTTGGCCGTGAGCGGTACGGGGTTGGCCACAAACCCTGCACCCAACCCTACTGCATGCAGCCAACCCCATGCTGCACATGGCCCTGCCCCAAAGCCCCACATGCATCCGGCCCCACGCTGTGGTTCTGTCAGTGGGTGTGTCAGTGGATGTATGGGTGTATTACTGGGTGTGTGTGGTTGTGAGCATCTGTAAGTGGGTGTGTGAGTGTATGAGTTGGAGTGTGAATCCATGTGTGATTGGCTGTGTGGGTCAGTGAATGGGTGTGTGAGTGGTTTTTTGTGGGCCTATGAGTGTGTTGTGAATGGTTGTATGGGTTTGTGAGTGGTTGTGTTGGTGGGTAAGTGGGTGTGTGTGTGTGTGTGTGAGTGGCTGTGTAGGTCTGTGACTGGGTGTGGTAGCAATTTTGTGGGTCCATGAGTGTCAAGAACCCTCAAACCTGCCATGCAATAACAGCAAAATGTACAGGAAAAGCTGTAGGAGTGCTGGAAAAGAAGTATCCACAGTGGAAAAAGCGATGTCCTTCCTGGAGAAAGTATTGTTGAGTCGTGCTACTCACGTTGCAAGGAAAATGCGGAAGAAAGGAATCCAAGATAGCCGACGAGAAGTTCAAACGTTAACGTTGTCACTCAAGTGTTGCACTCAATTTTGTTGCTATGATACACACGTGCCGCTAGAGAGCTTCGCACTTCAACTGTGACCTAATAGAAATCCATATGTGTTGAGAGAGCGCTCATTGTGAGCTAAACGTTTTCTGAGGCAAACTTGGCTTCGCATGCATTTCACGGACTATTCGAGTTAAATACAGATAATATTTAATTGCTTAGAAGCATAGGCAGTGACAGAAGGTTTTTTGCAGCTTATGAATAAGTTTCTGGCTGGAAGTATTTCTTGTGAACATCCAAAGAATATAAACATATTATCAATCAGAGTTTGAAAGGTTTACTGGAGAATATAAACATGACGAGTTAAAGAAGTCTACAGATTATTCTTAATAGAAAAGATAAACATAAAACAGACAACAGGAAATACAATCTTCACGCATATACTAGCATACTCGACTTTCATCTATATATATATCCAGTAGAAGGCGATAGCCGAAACGCGTTTCAGTGGAGACAGCGTTGTTTTGATTAATAATAAAGCGGATCAATTATATTCAAAGAAATTGGTTTCCTCTGCCTTTTTGGAGCCATAATTGATTTGGTGCAGCCATTCGATGAGTAGTATCTCATTGTTTGTGAACAATATATATATATATATATATATATATATGTATATATATATATATATATATATATATATGAAATACACTTCCTTAAGTAAACATTAAGGCTCCAGCACTCCACGAAGGTTTGAAAGGTTTATTGTAACAAAGCAGGAAAGCGTTTCGGCGTGACCGCCTTCTTCAACCTGCGGGCTGCCATTTTGGCCCCCTTTAAATATCCTTTGTAGTAACATTGATTTAAAGCAATACACTCCCTTTAAAAATAAAATAACCACTACATTATACTCCATTTGAGAAAAAAAATTATGAATTATATGCAAAATAAAACTAGTGCCCAAATGTGATAATAAACATGACAAAATGAACAAGTACACACATCAAAATATTAAAGAAACAATGATGAATCTTTACACATCTTAGTAAATCTTAATGAATGAAATAAGATATTTGTCTCTGGGAAACTGCTGTGTGTGTTCATCTGGAGAAAATATGTATGAGAAATCCACCAGGTCCAATCACATTGATATAAATATTAAGTAGGGCATTGTTTGTAGGGACAATTATTAAAATAAAAAAGATTCCCATATAATCATTCACCATCTCAAAGAATAGTTAACACGTTATAATAAACTTATTCATATCATTAATAAAGAGTAATCCATAATTAAATTAACAATGTTAACCTGAATGTATATATAACTCTTCACTCGAGTTAAGCCCCACTGGTTCTCTTGAAGGCACCAGATGGATTTTTCAAATGCACCAAGTGTAAGGCATGTAAAAATGGGGAAAACATCAAAACCATTCAATTAACCCACAGAACTACACATACCATCAAAGGCAGATATGACTGCAAAAGTGACCATGTAGTTTATATTTTAAAATGTAGTTGCCCCAAGCTATATGTAGGTAGCACAAAACTTCAAGTGCACAAAATAATTTTACAACATTTAAGGGCCATAGTTAATAGAGATGAGTCTTACCCGGTTGCCCGACACATCCATGAATTTCATGGAGGTCGCATGGAAGAACTTTAATACAGTGTAATAGATGGAAACAGGAAGGATATCCGTGGAGGAGATAGGGAAAAACAGCTGAGGAGATTAGAGTCTAGATATATATTGGCATTCGATTCAAGAGAACCAGTGGGGCTTAACTCGAGTGAAGAGTTATATATACATTCAGGTTAACATTGTTAATTTAATTATGGATTACTCTTTATTAATGATATGAATAAGTTTATTATAACGTGTTAACTATTCTTTGAGATGGTGAATGATTATATGGGAATCTTTTTTATTTTAATAATTGTCCCTACAAACAATGCCCTACTTAATATTTATATCAATGTGATTGGACCTGGTGGATTTCTCATCCATATTTTCTCCAGATGAACACACACAGCAGTTTCCCAGAGACAAATATCTTATTTCATTCATTAAGATTTACTAAGATGTGTAAAGATTCATCATTGTTTCTTTAATATTTTTATGTGTGTACTTGTTCATTTTGTCATGTTTATTATCACATTTGGGCACTAGTTTTATTTTGCATATAATTCATAATTTTTTTTCTCAAATGGAGTATAATGTAGTGGTTATTTCATTTTTAAAGGGAGTGTATTGCTTTAAATCAATGTTACTACAAAGGATATTTAAAGGGGGCCAAAATGGCGGCCCGCAGGTTGAAGAAGGCGGTCACGCCGAAACGCGTTCCTGCTTTGTTACAATAAACCTTTCAAACCTTCGTGGAGTGCTGGAGCCTTAATGTTTACTTAAGGAAGTGTATTTCAAGTAAAAGACGAGGTGGCGTGCGTCTAAGTCCAAGCACCATCGGCGATTAGGTGCAGAGAGAGAAGCGCCAAACGAAGTGTTTATATATATATATATATATATATATATATATATATATATATATATATATGTACAGGAACTACTCAAAATTATTTAAGAACATGCAGTCAAATGAACTCAAAATATATATATCAGCGCAAAGGTTGTGAAGTAAGCTTATCTTCACTTAGAAAAAACGGAGAACAACTTCTAAGAAAACTATTTACTATAACCGTCTATTATTCAACATTCAACAGTAATAGAGAAATAGAGAGGCAAAAACCTCAGGGAGCTCAGGGTAGGAGAGTGAGAAATAATTATTAAGTGAACCTAGTCATTAGCAAATGTAAATGAATGATGTAGCTACATTAGTGTGTCCCTAGTAATTGTAGTTGTAATTTTGCAGGTGCTGTTATCCAGTTAAGATAAGAAGTGAATGGAAGACTGAGTATTAGAAGAAACACCATCTCTGAGGCAGTCTCTTTAAACACTATTCCCCTTCCCCCCTTCAGGGTGCTCAAAACAGAGATTCTATTTCGTTGCGAGTAGTCTGGGTTGGGACTGAGGATTTATCTTCTGCTCCTGAGGAGATAGAACCAAGGTACTCTGGCAATGAGTGGGTGTATGAGTAGGTGTGTGAGTGGGTGTATGAGCTGCTGTGTGGGTCTGTGAGTCGGTGTGCAAGTTGTTTTGTAGGTCTGTGAGTGGGTGTGTGAGTGGTATGTGGGTGTGTGGGAGGGTATGTGAGTGGGTGGGTGAGAGGCTATGTAAGTGACTTTGTGGGTCTGTGACTGGGTGTGGTTTTGTGGACCTATGAGCGGGTTTGTGAGTGTGTAAATGGGACTATGAGTGAGGGTGTGAGTTGGTCTGTCAGGGGGTGTATTTTTTTGTGGGGTCTGGATCTGTGGCTCCATGGTGATTTACACGGGGGGCACGCTGAGCACCACGGAGGATCCATGGCTCATCTGTAACCCAAAAAAACATTTTTGGCCAATTTTTAGCCATTAAGGAATCCCACACAGACCCCTCCAGTAGTCCTCTGGGGTCAGGATACCTATATCTCCTGACTCCTTATATCCTATTTCATATTATTCCTCCTCACCTCTGCTCCGAGCGCCGATAGAAAAAATGGTGGCCGCAACTTTCCTATTAGGTTGCACTAAGGCAATCATGGTATTGCTGTTGGCACGTGGATCTGCATCTCTGGATATACATAAATCTTTTTTCTTTGATAACTCCAAAACTACTGAATGATTTTACACCAAATTACAAAAAGAGATCTTCCAAGATGAACACCTAGCTTCTGCCAAATTTGGTGTAATTTCGTCTAGCCGTTCAGGCTCTATCCGTGTCTAAAATCCCTATGAGAAATTGCATGGGGAAAATGTGTTTTGGGAACATCCTTTTTCTCAGCCCCCACTTGACCAATCACCTCAAAACTTTTCAGACTGAAGATGAAGTGAGTTGCAAACTAGCTTAAAAAGTTTTGTGATGATTCATCAAATGGCATCACAGTTATTTGCAAAACAAAAAAAAGCTTTTCCTATAGAAACTCGGTCCAAACTGTAACTAAGCCAGTTGGTTGTATACCTTTACTCTTATCTGTGACTGAAATTTTCAAACATTTTCAGAGTGAAAATGGCCCATTAAAAAGTATGTGAGTACCCAGAAAAAGCCTGCCTACTCTCAGGGACAGAGGTTCATTTGAAAAAGTATGTATGGAGTAGGCCTCGGCAGAGTTCACGGAGGTTCACTCCGGGGAATTCCACTGAGTTGATTAAAAACTCCATGGAAATGCACGGAGGCGGAGGTCCGTGAGCCGCGGAGTCCTGAATGTACCTAATTTCAGAAGCGCTGATCAGGGTCTGCCTGGTTAGCCAGTGCCGACCCTGCTTAGCGCTTCCGAGATCGTGCTCATTCAGGAGAGTAGGGAGAGAAAGCTCCCATTTCAGGCCTCTTTTACACAAGTGTGCAGTGAGAAAAAAATAAACAAAACACGAAGACTCACCTGGGTCCTCGTTTTCAGCAGCCTGACGCTCTGCCTGTCTCTGCCTCGTGCACCCAGGCCTAGCCCGGGCTGCTGGCAGAGGGAGGCCAGGAGGATCCGGTTCGGAGCTGGTGCCGACAGCAGCTCCATGCTGCTGCGCCAACGTCAGGCCAAGAGTGCGCACTGCAGGCCAGTTACGGGCTACTTAGCGCAATCATAGACTGTCTGGACTTGTACTGTGTGGCCCATAAACGGGCTGCAATGCGCATGCGGTGAGCTCAGCACCTCTGGTGGGGCTAGCGGAGTTTTTGGGCAAACACCACATTCCAAGCAGAGTGCAGAGTACCAAAAACTCCATTAGCTCCGCCAGCAGAGCAGAGCTCGCTGCACACCCCTAGCATGGAGTAAATCTTTTTACAAGAGTATCTTCAGGTTCTGTGAATTACAAATATTCCTTTATGTTCACAAAATTCACAGTAGGGTAAACATATAAGTATAAATGTCTGGGCCTATAAGGTTTACCTATTGTTTCTCTCCCTTGTTCCTCTAACTCCCTGTCACCGCTGGTGAAGGAATTATTTGCTAATAAATTATAAATATTTTATTACTCTGAAACAGACTGTAGCAATATAAAGACTGGTAGGAAATGTGAATATAATCTAATGCTGCGATGTGCAATGTGAAACTGTTGGATATGTGACTGGCAAAATGCACATAATTTTGACTTGCTTAAAAAATTGCCATTTGGATTTTCTCTGAAAGTTAGTTCTGTTATTTTTTGCATCTAACATTCTTCTTAGGAGCGTGCCGTGCCCTCACGTTGAAGATTAGTGCCGATATGAGTTGGCCTCGCCATATGACTACGGAAATATATAATAAGCTGTGGAATTTGCTAACAAAGGGTTGGTTTTGCTTCCTTTTGCTATGTCAAGACTGCCTGCAGCCACAGGCGGCCTAATTTGATTCTTGTGACTTTCCACGAGACCTGATAGCCTTACCCAAAATCCCTGGCGTGAGGGATGGAATTTACCTCGGACATATTAATTCTCGTTATTTCAGGCATGCTTGATTCCTCCAGAAATCGAACTCTCCGTGGAATACCATCATTTGCATTAATGAATTGTTTTTTCAATTAAAAAAGATAAAAAATGATGATTGGTCAGAAAATGCACATCACTGATGGCAACAGACTTTATAAATGCTGCCTACAAATACAATATGTTTTTTTACACTTGTGCATTATCATACTTTTAGGGGTCATTTAGGATTTCTTGGAGTGGAAACCCCCCAAATCGTGGACTCTTGCGCCCCAGCAAACTGACTACTCCTCTGCCTCATATAGAGATTGGTGGAGGGGCTTCAGGTCTCTCGCCATTGAGCTTCAGCTGGTTCTGCAGGTGATTGCCAATCCCCTAGCGGGCTGCGGGCTAATGAACATCAGACTGACAGCACTTTTAAGGTAGGCCCTCAAACAATCACTTTTCCTGCCTCGGACTGTAATGCAAGGGAGAACGAAGCAAAAATCCCCTTGCAAGACCAGGAGAATCCCTTAGAGTCAGGGATAGTTTTTTTTGTTTCTCAGAAACAAACCCCAAATTAGGTATACTGGCATAGGAGCCCACATGGATAGCATCCTTTTCTGTAAATGCTCCCCATGTTGATGGGATCACATTTTGTGAAAATCAACCTAACGGAGAACTCTTGATTCAGTGTGTGGGCTACAGCCAGGCTGGTGAAGTTGTGGCTTTCACCATCAGTTCTATTTGGAAGGTTGGTTTAGTTGGGGTTTCCACCATCAGAGTTATTTGACAGCCAAGCTTCTTATGCACCACCCTGGCAATAAGGAGGAAGGGCAAACAGAGGTCTCAAGCTCGCAGTAACGATCAGGCATTCACCCCATACGCTTCCTTTGTCCTCCCTCTTCAGCAGAATGCAGCTGGCAGAGCATTCTGGTTGGAGGCTAAAATGGTCCCTCCACAGGAACCCACATGGAGCTGGAGCAGACCCCTCCAGCTCCCCCCTGGTCACAGCTGGCTCTGCTGCATGGCACTACTTAGCACCTGCAGTTCAGTGCCCCTGCCCAGACTGCTGCCTCCCTCAGCCATGCTGCTGCCTACCTAGTCCCTTCAGGAGTAAGCAATTGCTGGCACTGCTGTATAGTGCATGCAGATCAGTGCCTCCCTGCTACCTCCCTCAGCCCTCCTGCCTGCTTATCCCCTTTAGCCCCCCCCCCACCCGGGCCTCTCTGCTCTTTCCAGCTTTTTTGATTCTCTTTGTGCCCCAGCTCAGGCCCCCCACTTCCCACCTTGCTCCCCTCCCGCCCTCCTGCGTCCTGCCCCCCGTAGGACCTACTTAATGGCGGTTGCTGCGTGACCCCATTGAGCAGGCCCCTCCAGCTACCCACTGGTCACAGCTAGCATGCTGCTTAGTCTCTGCACTGACTGCCCTAACTGCTGCCTCCCTCAGCCCTTCTGCCACCTCCCTAGCCCCTTCAGGAGCAAGCACTTGCTGGTACTGCTGGATAACGCTACACAGCACCTGCAGATCAGTGTCTCCCTGCGGCCTCCCTCAGCCCTGCTGCCACCTGCTTAGCCCCTTCAGCCCCCCTGCTCTTTCCCACTTTTTTGATTCCCTCTGTGCACCCATTCAGGCCTCGCCAATGCCCACCATTTCCTGCCTTGCTTCCCTCCCCCTCATGTCCTGCCTCTGCACGATATACTTAATGGTGGTTGTTGCACGTCCCAATTGAGCAGGCTCCTTCAGCTCCATCTGGTCACAGCTGCCCTTTCTGTATAGCGCCTCCCATTTAGTGACTCTGCCCAGACTGCCATGACTGCTGCCTCCCTCATTCCTGCTGCCGCCTGCCTAGCCCCTTCAGGAGTAAGCACTTACTGGCACTGCTGCATAGCGCTACATAGCGCCTGCAGATCAGTGCCTCCGTGCTGCCTTCCTCAGCTGTTGCTGCCACCTGCTTAACCCCTTCTCGGCCTCCCTTCTCTTTCCTACTTTTTTGATTCACTCTGTGCCCCCACTCAGGCCCTCCGCTTCTGGCTGTTTCCCACTTTGCTCCCCTTCCGCCCACCCACACCCCACCCTCCCCCTCGAGGACCTACTTAATGGCAGTCGTGCACAGCGGGCATGCCTAAAGTGCACCAGGAGCGAGCCCATCTGTGCCTGTCCATGCCTGGACTGTGCCCAGTGCCAGGACCCCTGGTTCTGCAACCTGGCACCAGTACCAGTACTTGTTTATCAAAATCAAGAACCTTCGGCCAAAGACCCAGGATCCGAGTTGCAGCACCTCCTCGCTGCGATCCACCAAAGGCCCCATCTCCTGCCATAGCTGCCATTTCTCCTGCGACATTGGAACCACCACAACCTTCACCCAGCAGACGCCAAGCCACAAAACTCAACTCCACTGCGCACTACTCAACGTCCGATACCTCTGCAAACACGCCATAGAAATCTGGGACGCCATCACCACCCTTGCACCTGACAATATGTTCATCACTGAAACCTGGCTCACTCCCACCTCTGCACCAGACATCGCCAACGCCAAACACACCCTGGATACAAGATGATTCACAGCAACTGCCTCAACAAACACGATGGGGGCATCACCATCATCCACAAGGACTCCCACCACTACACTGCCACAGACAACAACACTACACCGCTCATGGAACACCTCAACTTCCAGATGAAACCCGACTCCAAAACCACCACCAAAGAAACCCTCGTCTACAGACCCCCTGGGCCCACCACAGCTTCTACAACTCCATCCCAGATTTCATTGCCCCCTGACAATCAAATCCAGCGACTTCATTTTCCTGGGAGCCCTGAACTTCTACCTATAAGACTCAAACAACACCAATTCTGCTTCACTCCTCGACAACATGAGCAGCATCGGCCTCTCTCACTTGGTCACCACGCCCACGCACAACGCAGCACACACACTAGACCCCTCCAGCAACTTAGCCAAATTCTCCCACACCTCCGAATTAACAAGGACCGGCCACACCACCATCCACTCTCTATCGAGGGATGACCGAAGCCCCGACGAGACCACCCACCCTCCCCCACCTCAACTGGCGCAACATCACAGAAACTCTCTGGATCACCGCCCTCAAAGAAACCAGCGGGCACGCAAAACAAAACATCTCCAATTGGGTCTCTTCTGCTGTCAACACCCTCGCCCCACTAAAAAGAACCACCAGGAGCAACCCCACAAAACAACCTAAATGGTTCTCTGCAGACTTTCATACCCTCAAACAGCACTGCAAAAAACTAAAGAGACACTGGCGATCAAACAAGACCACTGCCAACCTCGACCCCTTCGGAGCCACCCTCAAAAGATATCACCACCAACTCAGACATAACAAGAAAGAAGCACTCAACACCTGCATTGAGGCAAGCACCAACCACACCAGAGAACTCTTCAGCATGGTCAGAAAAATATTCTGCCCCTCTGCCACAGAGAACTCAATCCACCCCTGCCAAGCCCTCTGCGACGCACTATCGGATCATTTACGCCATAAGATCATTGACATCTACAGCAACTTCGACCCCCAACCCACCGACTTCACCCACCTCTACACTCCATCCCACCTCTCTCCCCCCTACGGGACCTCTGAGTGGAAGCAGCTTGCTACTGAAGACACCCTCTCCATCAAGGCCTCCATCCACTCTGGATGCCCTACGGCCCCCTGCCTGCACCATATCTACAACCTAGAAGGAGAAACTATCGGAGCCGCATTCACAAAACTCCTCAACACCTCCATCTCCACAGCCACCGTCCCTGCCTCCTGGAAGCACGCTGAGGTCAAACCCCTCATGAAGAAACCCTCAAATGATCCCAGCAGGCTCAACAACTACCACCGTATCTTGCTCTTCCCGTTCCCCGCCAAAGTCTTGCAAAAGGCCATCAACCACCAGCTCACTGACTACCTCGAACACAAAAACCTGCTCGACCCATCCCAATCTGGATTCTGGCTCAACCACAAACTGCATTGATCACAGCTATTGATATCAGTCGCCTCCTCAACCAAGGGAACACAGTGACCCTCATCCTCCTCAACTTATCCGCAGCATTCAACACCAATCTCGCACCACACTCTCATCTCCAGCATAGGCATTCAAAACAATGCACTCAACTGGATTGCCTCTTTCCTCTCCAGTTGAACTCAGAGGATCCTCCTCCCTCCCTACATCTCTGCACCAAAAGACATCATCTGTGGCATCCCACAGGGCTCCTCACTCATCCCTACCCTCTTCAATATCTACATGACTCCACTAGTAGACATCACATGCACCCACGCTCTCAACATTGTCTCTTAAGCTGACAACACCCAGCTTGTCCTCTCCCTCTCAGACAGTAACGCAGAATCCAACTTCCAAAACACTATGACCGACATTGCCTCTTGGATGAGAACCAACTGCCTTAAGTTAAACTCAGACAAAACAGAGATCCTCATCTTCCGGAACAAGCCCTCACCCTGGAATGATACCTGGTGGCTCACGGCCCTTGGTCCCCCACCCACGACCACCAACCACGCACACATCCACAGGAGTATCCTAGACACTCAACTGACCATGAAGCAACAGATTCATATATATCTCTTCTGCCTGCTTCTACATCCTCTGCATGCTCTGCAGAATTTTCTAGTGGATCCCCATCTCCACCAGAAAGACGGTCACCCAGGCCCTCATCTCCAGCTGACTCGACTATAGAAATGTGCTCTATGCTGGGACCACCAAGCAGCTCATTAACCACCTCCAGATCAAGCGCAGCAGCAAGACCTGTCCTCAAGCTTATCAGAAGAACCAGCCTCACCCCACACATAAGGGCCCTCCACTGGCTCCCCGTCCAGCATAGATGCCTCTTCAAGCTCCTCATGCACATGTAGAAAGCCCTTCACAACGGCGGACTGTCTAAATCAACAACTGCCTCTCTTCCCACCAACCAACCAGAGACCTCTGCTCGGCCTCCCTCGGCCAGGCCCACGTTCCCCGCACCAGCCACGAATGCTGCAGAGATCACTCCTTCTCCTGCCTCAGCGCCAGATCCTGGAACTACCTCCCCCTTGACCTATTCCCCTCCCCCTCCCTGAAGGATTTCGTAAAGCAGCTTAAAACCTGGCTTTTCGATCACCAGCCACAGAGTGACAAAGCTAGCAGCATCCCCCAGCACCTGGAGACCCCTTGGGATGACAAAACAATTAACTATCAAAGTTATATCAGCTGAAAAGGGATCTGAACTCCTGTACATGCACCAGATAGGCTATACCACCCACGCTGATCTGCAAAGTTTTGTTGTTCCTGGTGCCCAAGTGTGGCAGATGAAATGAGCAGCATCTGAATTTCCCAGGAATTCTCCAAACTGATCCGAAATCAATCAGGCTACTAGTCGAAGGGTTTCATTGAGACTCATATCATGACGATGGCCCTCTGCATTTAGAGACGAGATTGGGGAAGGATGGAATGAAAATTGGAAAGTCTACTGAGATCTCTTGAACTGTAAGGAACCAGAGAGCCAAAAGGGGGTTATCAGTACCAAAGAAGCTTGTTGGATGTGAACTTGGTCTGGAACACTCATTATTATTATGAACATCGGAAAGGCATAATTCAGGTGAAAAGACCAATCTTCTAGAAAGAAGATCCGGTCTCCAATTAAAAAGGGTGTGAAACCGAGTATTCAAATGGGATGCAAACAAGTCTATCAACATGGAGCAGAATTTCATACAGAAGGATTTTGAATACTGAAGGATGCAGACACCAATTGCTGAAATCTTTGAAATGTCTGGAGGGCTAATCTTCTATAGTATTCATTTTCCCAGAAAGATTCTCTGCTTGAAAGGAAAGTATCCACTGAGAACAGAGTTCCCAAAAACGTTTCACAAGGAACCAATCTGCCCATTTGAAACTGAAGGAACATCCTGTAAAATGAATTAACTGGATTCATGAGATAAGCATCCTGGAAGTTTAGTTGGACCATCCATTTGCCATCTAACAAAGAGTCTCTGAGATGAGACAATAGTTTCTATCTTGAAATGATTGTAGACTATAAAGTTGTTGAACCTTTTTAGGTTTATCATAGGTAATGTGTGTTGTATTATTTCTTTTGGACAAGGAATATTTTTTACTGTGAAATCCTTTTGGATGGAGGTTCATCACTTCTATTACCTTCTTCAGAAGAAAAGAACAAACTTCTGCATTTATCAATTTAATTTCTTCCTGTGAAAAAATTAGAGGCTTGGGAGAGGATGTTTCCATGGGAGGTTGATAAAGATCTATGCAATAACATTGAACTGTTTGAAGAACCCAAGGGCCTGAAGTAATCTTGTGCCAAGCGGAGAGAAAAAAAGGCCAAATGCTCCTCTAAAAGATGAAGGCCAAAATATAAAATTCTTACCTCTATTTTGGACTCCTCTTTGATGAAAAACTCTGTTCTTGAAGCCTCTTTCTTTTTGGGGATAGAATTGAGGTATTTAGTTTTGAGTGGATCCAAAGGAGCCTCTGTAGTAACCATTCCCACTGGAGACATAGCGACTGGTAAACAATTCCTTCCATTACCAGCACTGCCAAAAACTCTGGAGCTGAAAATTTTCTTTAAAGAGAATTGAGCCTTGTTAAGTGTTGCAAATGTTGCAATGTATTTGCTCATTTCTTTAAAAAATGAGTACCCAAATAATACACTGTTTGCTTGTTGACTTTCTTTTCTCAATGATAGATTCCCCAACTTAGTAATGTTGTTTTACACAAAAGGGGGAATATAGTCAGAACGTAATACATTTCTAGGGACTTTACCCAAAGGTTTTCTCAAATGAAGAGAAACAATGAGCCCATGGTCAGAAGGGAACCATTCAGTAGAATTAGGATAGTGACTAAGGGTAGGATCAAACACTGGTTCATCATAGAGGCTTCTACTGTTTTATTTGTTTTTGTAATAGTTTTCCCCATCATAGTTTACACATTTTTCCACCTATTCTCAGGAGGCCCTTGCCAGAAAGAAATCTGGGTCCTAATTGTCTGGAATGCCATTATCCAAATCATCTTGATTCCAATGATCAGTATCTTGCAAATGGGTTATGTTTAAATGAAGAGAAACCTAATCCACTGTATTAATATCCGCATGGGCGAAGATCGGAAACTTTAGAAGAAATCTGTTTATTTGGAACAGATTTTACTGAAGATGGGTGTTTATTTCCCTTTGTTGATGTAGTAACATCTTGAGAAATCAGCTTTGTACGAAGGCTTCAACATTTTTTGATGCTTGTTACATGAAAGAGGGACTGCTTGCTGAACAGAATCCTTAATAAAGGAGTTCAGATTATCTCAGAAGACCTGAGCTTCTTCCTCATCACTATAGACAGAATTGCATTTAGCCGTTTTGCTAAAACTGTTTTTAAATACAATTGTAAATCTATTAGTATTTATGCAAGAAAGGGTTGGGAGGCTAACAGTATCACCAAAATATAATTTTATACAATTGGTAATAAAGATACGTTTTTGCTGCCTTAACGTTAAAACATATGTCTAACAAAGGACTCGAAATCCCCCCAAGCCTCCATAAGTAGAGAGAGAGAGAAACGCACACACACACACACAAACCCTCCTCCCCCCTCTTTGCGCTGAGAAAAAATACGAATGGATATCGGAAGTTAAAGGCCTTTCCCAGGAGGTGGGCTAGGTTGCTGATAGGAATAGAGAGAAGGGAGTTGTGATGCGGAGAGCATAGCCTGCTAGTTCTCTGAGGAGATTCCACGATTCACCACTTGGCTGAAAGAAAGTAGTACATCTCTTGTCAAAACTTGGAGAGATGCATTGAATAAGGAAATGCGCTTTGGATAGCGAGGTCAACTGTTGGAGCCCTTTGAACGGCCAACCCAGTGCCACGTAGGGCCTTGGGAATTAAAAGAAAAGGGGGCACGGTAGGAATATCTTGACCCTCTAGCTTTGGTGCTGAGGCCCCCCTGGGACCCTGCAAGGAAAAAAAGCATTACAATTTTTTTTTTACCACAAAATTGCATCAAATTCACAAATCCATAGCAAAAAATTTAAAAAGTGGGCACAGGGTAATTCTAAAAAATTAAGGAAGGGCTCAGGGGCCATCATTTAAGGGCTGTTTTTGGCCCTGGGGACCACCATATCCAGGGGGCTTTATAAAAATATGGTTGCACAAACCCCCCTCTATTGGGTTCATTGAGCCCCAGGGACCAACACCTCCCCGGGGCTTCTTTAAAGAAAAGGAGAGAGGCTATGCATATTTCCAGGGCTAGATACATAATAATGCAGGGGGCCACGTGGACCCACCAGTCCCGATGGCCCCCCACCTCCCTGGGCCAAATACATATTTTAAAGTGGGAGGGTGGCCTCGTGGCCCCTTCCCTGGGCCAATTACCTCCACATCCTCCTGGGGGTGGCCTCATCCACCTGGGTGCCTTAACCCTACCCAGGGCAACCAGTTTGCAATGATTGGGACTCCAGGGGGAGCCTCAAGGCCCCAGCCGTCCCAGCTGGCTCACTGCCTCCTGCGGGAGCTGGGATTGCTCCATCATGCAGGGAGCTGCTAAATATGCTCCCAATCTTTCATCTGTTTCCTTGCCCACATGACAGTGGGCAGGGAAACAGATGAAATCGCCACCCCAGTGAGCAGGAGCAGTTTGACAGCGCCCGCTTTCTGGGAGCGGAGTTGGTCATTGCTCTCACTTGGCAACAGCTATCACAGCTCCCGCCAAGTGAAAGCAGACAGCTATCTCCCGAGGGTGGGCACCTTGGAAGATGGCAGGGGCCCCCTCCTTTAAATAGCATGGGCAGGCCTCAGGGAGGTGGTGCTCCCCAGGGCTGTATATGGACCGAGAGGGGGGGCACACACTGGGCCACACGCCCCCCTACAATTTTTTTATATGTATTTGGGACCTGGAGGTGGTGATTCCCGGGGTGCAACAGGTCCGTGCATCCCCCAGCATTAGCATTTATTTAGCTCCCGGGAGGTGGTGTTCCCCAGGGCATATTGAAGCCCCAGGAGGGGGGCCCTGTGTGCACTCTCCACCATTTTTATTCTTACCCTCATGCCTCCAAAACTTGGCACACTTGGGGGCTTTTCTTTATACAAGCACAGGAGACCAAGCTTGTTTTTTTTAAATTTGCTTTGAATTCCTGAATCTGCAGCGATTTTGCAGCAAAAAAAAATTAAAATGCTTTTGAGACCTGACGGGTCCACACCAAGGATAGTGGGTCAGGGCATTCCTACCCTGTCCCCTTTTCATTTTTTTCAAGTTCTTTTTTGGGACTCGGCTGACTCCAAATCCCAAAATGGCTGCCAATACTTCCATGTTGAAGTCTTGGCAGCCAATCAGATCTCTGCATGAGATCAGGACGATTCACAAAGTGTTTGCACCTCCAGATATACAAATTGGATTTTCTTAAATATCTCAAAAACTTTTGAACAGATTTACATCAAATTACAAATAGGTGGCTTTCTGGACCATGAGCTACCTTCCCCCAAATTAAGTGAAATTCTGTCCACTGGTTTGGGCTGTAGTCGTGTTACACCAAATTTGGCAGAAAGCTAGATCTTTAATCAGAAAGCTACATCTTTACTCAGAAAGAGTGCTTTTTTTGTGAGTTGGTGTACATTGTTCAGCAGTTTTTGAGACATTATGCTTCAATGGTTTGTTATGTTGGGACAGTTGGCCCCAAGGGAGTCCCGTTAGAAACCAATTGTAATGCCAATTAAAAATAATAAAGCCATCTGATTGGTTGAAGTTGCTTTTTTCCCATTGGCCATTTCGGCCCCATCGGACTAAGCAATCTGATTGGCTGTGAGCAACATCAGCTGAAATGTTGTGGCTAAGTTTAAGGACACAGAGAGACAGTCCTATGTCCTGAGTTAAAAAAACAAATGAGGTTCCTTTAAGGGCCAAGGGACAGGTTAGAGGTAAATTGCAAACCCTATTAGGAGTGCTTACACTCATTAGCAGTATGGAAGCTGTGACAAATTTGTTGTAGATGTAGCCCACTTAATACCTTTCAATGTCTGAAGCACATAGCAAACTGTAACACTCAGTAGATGATAGCATCAATTATGACTTCAGTGATGTAATCAATTATGTCATTTGGAATATCATCAGGATGTCATCAATGATGTCATTGAACATGTCATGAATGATGTAATATGTGAGCTCATAAGCACAGCATGGCTGGGGCACATTATAGCTACCCATTAGACTATGGCCCTCATTATGAACACGGTGGTAACAACTGCCGTGTTCATGCTGGTGGTCAAAACACTGACTGGCAGCGTCCCCGGATCCCTGCCGGCCAAATAATGAACCTTCCTGTATACCGGCGGGCGGGCGGAAACATTGTTTCCGCCCACCGGCCCACAGGAAGGCCTGGCCGGGACATTGACGGCGGCTCCACATGGAGCCTCCGCCAATGCCTCTGTGCTGCGGGTGCAGATGCACCCGTCACGCAGATCACTGCCCGAAAATTGGGCAGTGACCTGCAAGATGGGGCACTGCACAGGGGCCCATGCACTGCCTATGCGAAATGCATGGGCAGTGCAGGGGCCCCAAGGGGTGCCCCGGTGCACCTCTTTCACCAGCCTTTTCCTGGTGGGGAAACCCGCCAGGGAAAGGCTCGAGGATTAGGAAACATTATCCGAGGGGTAGCACCGCTGCCCTGTCGGATAATGTTTCCGCCCACCGCCAGGCTGGCTGACGGAGGAAGCCTGGCTGTGAGTGAGGGCTGCTGATGGTGGCCCTCACCGGGATCATTATGTGGCCAAACCGCCAAGTTCATAATGACCGCCTATATCTGTTAAATTTCAGTGTTTTTTGCTAATGTGTTTTTGCTATGTTGTGTGGCTGATGTTCAGTATGGCTAAAAGTTAGTGACGTAGAGGAGAGTGGCATGAATTGGAGTGTTGTGAGTGGCGTAGAGTATCATTTATTGGCATAGAGTGGAGTAATGTGGAGTGTTGCTGAGTGGCGTAGAGCGGAGTGGCATAGAGCGGCATGGAGGGAGTAGAGTGAAGTAGGCTGAAGGACATAGAGAGGTGGGGAGTAGAGTACAGTGGTGTAGAGGTGTAGAGTGTGGTAGAGTACAGTGGAGTGGCGTAAGGTGGAATAAAGTGGGTTGGAGTGTCATAGAGGGAGTTGTGTATTGTGGAGTAAAGTGTTGTGGTGTAGAATGGAGTAGATTGTTTTAGATTAAAGAGGCATAGAGTGTCATAGAATGGAGGGGCATAGAGCTGTGGACTAGCAGAGAGTGCCATTGAGTGGCACAGAGTTGAGTAGAGTGGAGTGTCCTTGAGTGGTGTAGAGTGTTATGAAGAGGAGTGTCATGGAGTGGTTTAGAGTGTAGTGGAGTAGAGTAGCATAGAGTGGTGCAGAGTGTCATGGAGAAAGTAGAGTGGCGTAGAGTGGAATGGAGTGTCATATGGTGGAGTGGCATAGAGTGGAGTACTGTGTCATAGAGTGGAGTGACATAGAATGCTGTAGGGTAGAGTGGAGTAAAGTGGTGCGAAGAGGCATAGAGGGAGTTGCATACATTGGAGTAGAGTGTTGTGACATATAGTGGTTTAGGTTGTCGTGGAGTAGAGTGGCAGAGTGCATAGAGTCTCATAGAATGGAGTGGCTTAGAGTGTCATGGGGAAAGTAGAAGGTCATAGAGTGGAGGGGAGTATAATGTCATGGAGAAGCATAGAGTGTTGTGAAGTGGATTAGAGTGGAATAGAGTACTGTAGAGTACAGTGGAGTGGTATAGTGTAGAGTGGAATAAAGTGGCATAGAGAGAGTTGCATAGAGTGGAGTAGAGTGTTGTAGAGTAGCCTAGAGTGCAGCAGATTGTCATAGAGTGGAGTAGGATAGAGTGGAGTAAAGTGTCATAGAGTGGAGTGTCGTAGAGTGGAGAGTCATTGAGAAGAATGGAGTGGCATAGAGTTGAGTAAAGTGTTGTAGAGTGGAGTAACATAGAATGGGGAAGAGGGTGGTATAGTGGAGTGACAGAGTGTCACAGAGTAGAGTGGCATAGAGTGATGTAGTAGAGTGGAATGGTATGTCATAGAGTAGAGTGGAGCAATGTGGTGTGGTGTGGAGTTGCATAGAGGGAGTTGCTTAGAGTGTCAGAGTGGAGTAGAGTCTCTTAGAGTATCATAGAGTGGAGTAGTGTAGAGTGCCATACAGTGGAGTGGCATGAACTGGAATGGTGTCGAGTGGGGGTATTATAGAGTGGAGTGGGGTGGCATAGCATAGAGTTGAGTAAAGTCATAGAGCAGAGAGGATTAGAGTGGTGTGTCATAGAGTGTTGTGTCTTAGAGTGCTGTGTTGTAGAGTTGCATGGACAGTCGTGGTGTAGAGTGGAGTGGCGTAGAGTAGAGGGGCATAGAGTGGAGTGGCGTGTCATAGAGTAGGGTGGTGTGTCATAGAGTGACATAAAGAGGGGTGTCATAGAGTGGAGTGGTATAGAGTGGAGTGTCATAGAGTGGAGGAGCATGTCGTAGAGTGGAGAGGCAACGTTTTGAAGAGTTGAGTTGTGTGTTGTAGAGTGGCATGTTGTAGAGTTTGATATAATGGAGGGGCAAAGAGGGGGTTGTATAGAGTGGAGTAGAGTGTTATAGAGTGGAGTTGATTGTCGTAGAGTAGGATTGTATAGAGTGGAATAAAATGTCATAGAGTGGCATTGTGTGAAATGGAGTGTTGGATGGTGGAGTGTAGTAGAGTGGAGTGTTGATGGGTGGAGTGTCGAAGAGTGGAGTGTCATGGAGTACAGTGGAGTAGAGTGGAGTGGCATAGAGTAGAGCAGAGTGTTTTAGATTGGAGTGACATAGAATGGATTGTAGGGTCGTAGAGTGGAGTGACATAAAATGTCTGATATAATCTGAACTATCTGCACAGTACATTTACAGACATTTAAAGTATGTTGTGTGCTAGAAAAAGCCTTCCCTTTCAAAGCAAGATTGTCTTACATAAATCCTCTCACTTTGAAGTCAGAGAAAGAAAAGTAAACAACAAACTTCCTCCGAAGACAGAGCCTGACGTTTGCCCTCTGTCTTTGAATGCACAGCAAATGTTACAAGATAAAAACAAGATTTAAAGGCCTATTTACAGAAAGCGAGCCCATGTTGAAAAATACAGTTAATAGGCTATGTTCCTCAGAAGGGACGAATTCAAGCTGGATAGCTGAAACAAATAAAGCCAGCAAATAGAAAGCAAGCAAATGTGAGTTACAAAACATAAACCCAATCATAAGCAAGGGGCAGAATGCATTTCGAGGGAAGCTCTCAGAATGTCCTCAAAGTGGCTTCCTCCTAGCCTGTTGGTGCTGCCAGACAATGCAGTCAGGTGCAGGCCTGCCCTATATTGACATTGTTTTGATGACTTAAAGGTTTTACTCTCCCAATTGGCATCAGTCCTGTGGGGGTTCCCTGGCTGTATGCCCTGTGAGGCTCCTCTGGCTGCTGTAACGATTGCACGCGGTAGAAAATACATATAGTGCATGGTATTTGTATCACATACATTACAGTGCCCAGAATTTATCTCACATCACAAAATACTGGTTCCACGGGTGTATTAAAATACACAAGGATGCATTTCGTCCTTTGGAATCTGCATTTTCTGTTGTAGGAGATGGTGAGATTTTTGGTATTACTTTAATAATTGGGTCCGAAGGATGTAAAATGTGTTGAGAGGCATGTATGTTGCAAGTGCATTGGAAGAAGAAGATTTAAGAGTGTTAATTATGCAATGAATGAAGCCAAAAATCATATTTTTATTTAGGCACTCTTTTCAATTACCGAAACCTAAGGAGTGTATAGCCGATAATGCAGAGTAAAGGCGCTCTGGCGAAAAGAGACACTGTATGGAAGATTCTGCAGCACTGGTATATTTGGGATCATGATATCCAATACATTAAGGTTCTGATTTGGATATTGGGCGACGGGTTACTCCATCACAACTGTGACAGATATCTCGTCTGCCAAAATCTAAATCCCATTCTTTCCTATGGGATTTAGATTTTGGCAGGCGGGATATCGTGGCGGCGTAATCCGTCTGCCAATACCTAAAGCAGGCCTTTCCCAACAGACCATTTAATTGCTGCACATTTCCCTTTACCTGTATGGGTTCTGGAGTGGAGGCATTATTCGGTTAGACGTATTTCAAATGTGTTCTTACAGGGAGTGCAGAATTATTAGGCAAGTTGTATTTTTGAGGATTAACTTTATTATTGAACAACAACCATGTTCTCAATGAACCCAAAAAACTCATTAATATCAAAGCTGAATATTTTTGGAAGTAGTTTTTAGTTTGTTTTTAGTTTTAGCTATGTTAGGGGGATATCTGTGTGTGCAGGTGACTATTACTGTGCATAATTATTAGGCAACTTAACAAAAAAAATATATACCCATTTCAATTATTTATTATTACCAGTGAAACCAATATAACATCTCAACATTCACAAATATACATTTCTGACATTCAAAAACAAAACAAAAACAAATCAGTGACCAATATAGCCACCTTTCTTTGCAAGGACACTCAAAAGCCTGCCATCCATGGATTCTGTCAGTGTTTTGATCTGTTCACCATCAACATTGCGTGCAGCAGCAACCACAGCCTCCCAGACACTGTTCAGAGAGGTGTACTGTTTTCCCTCCTTGTAAATCTCACATTTGATGATGGACCACAGGTTCTCAATGGGGCTCAGATCAGGTGAACAAGGAGGCCATGTCATTAGATTTCCTTCTTTTATACCCTTTCTTGCCAGCCACGCTGTGGAGTACTTGGATGCGTGTGATGGAGCATTGTCCTGCATGAAAATCATGTTTTTCTTGAAGGATGCAGACTTCTTCCTGTACCACTGCTTGAAGAAGGTGTCTTCCAGGAACTGGCAGTAGGACTGGGAGTTGAGCTTGACTCCATCCTCAACCCGAAAAGGCCCCACAAGCTAATCTTTGATGATACCAGCCCAAACCAGTACTCCACCTCCACCTTGCTGGCGTCTGAGTCGGACTGGAGCTCTCCGCCCTTTACCAATCCAGCAACGGGCCCATCCATCTGGCCCATCAAGACTCACTCTCGTTTCATCAGTCCATAAAACCTTAGAAAAATCAGTCTTGAGATATTTCTTGGCCCAGTCTTGACGTTTCAGCTTGTGTGTCTTGTTCAGTGGTGGTCGTCTTTCAGCCTTTCTTACCTTGGCCATGTCTCTGAGTATTGCACACCTTGTGCTTTTGGGCACTCCAGTGATGTTGCAGCTCTGAAATATGGCCAAACTGGTGGCAAGTGGCATCGTGGCAGCTGCACGCTTGACTTTTCTCAGTTCATGGGCAGTTATTTTGCGCCTTGGTTTTTCCACACGCTTCTTGCGACCCTGTTGACTATTTTGAATGAAACGCTTGATTGTTCGATGATCACGCTTCAGAAGCTTTGCAATTTTAAGAGTGCTGCATCCCTCTGCAAGATATCTCACTATTTTTTACTTTTCTGAGCCTGTCAAGTCCTTCTTTTGACCCATTTTGCCAAAGGAAAGGAAGTTGCCTAATAATTATGCACATCTGATATAGGGTGTTGATGTCATTAGACCACACCCCTTCTCATTACAGAGATGCACATCACCTAATATGCTTAATTGGTAGTAGGCTTTCGAGCCTATACAGCTTCGAGTAAGACAACATGCATAAAGAGGATGATGTGGTCAAAATACTCATTTGCCTAATAATTCTGCACTCCCTGTATACTTGAGCAGTAAAGCAATATGTTCTTTTAAGCCGCCATGTCACTACAGGAGTTGTGCAATTCTGCACTAAAAGATTTAAAACCACCAAGAACCATAAACCAGTTCTTGTTAAAGGCAGCACCGAAAAGTGACTAGTTAAATGATGACCTTTTTTTGAAAAAAAATAACACGACCATACTTTTATTTATTAGGTATGTGTGCATGAAGCTGAATCCTCCCAAGCAAGGAAAGGGCCACAATTTTGTCTTACATAATTGGTAACAAATAGACTGCACTTTATGGTTTCCCATGGAGTTAACGCTTCTGCTGCAGAGATTTATGTTGTAGAGTATAAAAAGCAGGTGGCTAATACACTTACTGGAGAGATGTGTGTGCAATCTAAGATCATAGGTTTGAATCATGAAATAGCTCAAAGAACTGATGTGCCGGTTACTGAGAAGGACATTTAACATGTGGGTTACAAACTTTATTTGTAGGTTTTTATCCAAAAAGTATAAAAATAAAACAAAAAAATACACAAGAAGCTTCAAAGGCACAGGAGCAAAATGTTCAGCACTCGAGGTGCACATTTGGATAGAGCGAGGGAAAGAAACGCTGGGAGGAGCCCCAAGAGGGAGGGTGAATAAAGGAGTAGAAAAACAGCCGATAGGATCAACATTTTCAGACAAAGTAAAGATCGGTCATCATTGCAGAATGCATCATAGTAGAGTAATATATTTGCAGATATGTAACAGGTCGCCTGTGTGGCTGGTCAAGGTGCACAAGACATCACTCCTCCTATGCTTGATCCACAGTATGCTCTAGGTTTAACAGATAGTGGCTGCCATATGTCCTTGGGTCCGGAGGTTATTGGATGTAGAGAGGCATAAAGTATGGAATTGGTGTCACAGTAAGTCATATCTCGCAGCCAGACGGTTACCGACTGGGGTGTGCTAATTTCCCAGTAGAGTGCGATTTTGCCGTTTGGCCAACAGTATTTCAATGGCCATGAAATGTCTTAGGCTGATAGGTAGCGGTTTAGCATAACCTAGAAGGGTAATCTGTGGGTCTGGTTCAAGCGTTTGGTCAAGCATGCAAGATAGTGCAATATAATCTTTCCCCCAAAATGTTGTGATCAGTGTGCAGGTCCAGGATAAGTGTGCAAAGTCTGCCTGCTCAGCTTTGCATTCGGGGCAGTGATGGGGTCTGTTGGAATCAAGTCTGGCAAGGGTCTTGGGGTCGTATATGCCCTATTTAGAAACTTATAATGTATTAATTTATGACAGTGATTATTTGAGACAAGTTTTGTCTATGTGCAGCAGTAGTACCAAATTTTGTCTAGGATAAGCTATCCCAGGCAGCCTTTGCATTTTCTGCGCCAACGGGGCGAAGTTGCAGAGAAGCTTAATAGAGTCTGGATATGATGTGGCAGCTGTCTGGGCAGAGATCACTATTGTAAGCTGGGAAAAATCTTTGGGTTCTTCGGTATACGTGGGAAGCACGTCACAGAGTGTGCTATGGACAATCGAATATAAACCCATCCATCAGAGATGGGCGTCCCATTTTGGCCATGATGTAGCTGGGTTTAAGGGTGCGTTGCTGAACAGGTCACCAACAACCTGTAATTCATGAGTGGTGAAAGATCGCTGCACCAGTCGCTCTTGGGTGAGAAGGAGCCAAGGGTTGCTGATGAGGTGGCTGTAGAGGGAGTATAGGGTGTCTCGGCTGACTTATCTCAAGAGTTTGGACAAGGCCCAACTTGTGGTAGATAGGGTTAGTATTTCCAAGGGGTATCTGGGGAGGCTCTGGGGTAGTATGGAGGAAAGAGGGAAGGTCAATACTTGGGCCCTTTCAAGTTTAAGATACTGTAATCTAGCATCAAGGGCATATCAATAGTGAGCAAAGTGTGATTGGGCCACCAAATCGGGTCGGGACCCCAAACCACAGTGGTCGTAAGGGCGTATCAATGTATCCCAACATATTATGGTCTGTCGCCCTGCCCTTAAAAAAAAGTGTGAGTAAGCTTCTGGGTGTGTGGAAAAAATCATTAGTTAGTGCACTGGGGATGTTTTAAAATAGGTATAAAAAAACGTGGAAGGACTACCAATTTAATGATGGCTATGTGCCCAGACATTGATAGTGGCAGTTTAATCCAGCGTTCTATTTGGGTTGTAAGTTTCTCTATAACAGGGTAATAATTGCATCTTATCACCTCAGGTCAGTCTCTGTGTATATATTTGCCTAGATATGGAGGGGAATCTGTACACCACTGTAGAGGAAACTCCAAGTCGCAGGGTCTCGAAGAGGAAATATCCCAGACTTGTTCCAGTTGATGGTTAGTCCAGAATAAGTTCCAAAGGTCATCACTTTATGAATGAGAGGGGGGAGATTAGTGGGAGGATCGCTAACGAACAAAAGTATGTCATCTGCATAAAGCAGTGCCAACAATGTACCATGGGGGAACCCATGGCCTGCCTCCCTGTATCGCTCCAGCAGGTGCCTGACTAAGGGGTCCACACCAATGATGAAGAGGAGAGGATAAAGCGGGCAACCCTACTGTGTGCCTCGCATCAGAGGAAAGGGGTCAAAGAGTATGCCATTCACTTGGAGGTGGAACAAGGTGGTTTTATAGAGTGGCATAACAAGGCTTCTAAAACCATTTGGGATGCCCAGTTTGGTTAAAGGGGCATAGAGGAATGGCCATTCGAGAGAGTCGAATGCCTTTTCAGCATCAAGTAAAGAGACCAGCACAGGGATAGTAGGGGAACCTTGATTAATAACCGCAAATAGAATGAAGAGATGAATTGATGTGGAGCGATGTGGAATGAATCCAGATTGTACAGTTGAGATGATGTGTTCCATTAATAGGGAAAGGTGTGTGGCTATCAACTTGACTAGGATGTTGTTGCCATGGTCAATAACGATCGAGGTCTATAAGAGGTGCAGAGTTGTGGGGGCTTATGAGGTTTAAGCAGTAGCGTGAGGACAGCTTCGTGCGTAATGGGGGAAGTGTGCCCTTTTCAAGGGATTTCTCCTACACTTCCAGTAAATGAGGTGCCAATGTGCCTTGTAGGCTTTGTAAAAGTTATCGGTGAAGCTGCCTCGGCTATGGGCTTTGTTGCCACTCAGGGTATTGATAGCCTGAATAATTTTCTCACAGGTGATAGGAGCAGCAAGGAATTTCCGCTGGCCAGGTTCAAGCCAGATTAATGCTATTTCAGACAGATAGTTAGCCAGTGCAGTGGCATCATCATTCACACAGGATGTGCTGGTAGTATATCATAAGGTCATCTATAGTAGCTGGGCCATCAGTAATGATAGTGCTATCAGCTATCTGAAGACTGGACATACATTAAAAGGTATCAAAGGTATAGTGTCAACCAACTAGTTCCACATAAAGTGTTGAGTCCACGCTTCTGAAGAGTGTTTTTGACTTCTGCAAAATTATACCGTGCTTCTTGGACCATTAAGGTGAAATCGGGGAAGAAAGAGAGGTTGTTGCCCTGATATTGCAACGGGCCTTTTTCCCGGGTGAGCTTCAGGACCACGTCCCGATCTCTAAAATTTAAGAGTCGTGCAATGATCGGGCGAGGTGGTGCTCCTGGTACAGGGCATGTCCCAAGTGATCTGTGGGCCCTCTCAAAATAAAAGTTGGTGAAGAAGAAGGCTCTGTCAAAGAGTTAAACCAAGAGTGTTTCCACACACTTGTCCATGTGACAAGTGTTGGTGGACTCAGCAACCCTCAAAATACGCACTTTATTGCGACAACAGGGTGCCTCAAAATCTTCATTTTTAATGGCAGTGGTTTTCAGTATGCACTCCACTCTTCCAAGGCGCTTCAGTGCTTCAGTTTTGCCATCTTCAATTTCGGAGATCCTGCGCTCAGCCCCATCAAGTCTAGTGGCGTGGCAATCGAGGCGCTTGTTCATACGATCCAACCGGTGCGTCAGCACATCAAATCTGGTGGCAATCACCTTGAAGCCAGCCCTCAATTCAGCCATGATGGCGCCAGTCCCCTCGATTGGGGGGGGGGGGCAGCGTCTGTGCCGTCAGAGGAGCCACCAGCACTCAGGGGAGATTGTTGTCATTGTGGGGTCCATGCGGCCTCAAATGTAAATTGTTTTTGTTGGGATCCATTCTGGCACTTGTAGTATGACTCGTAAAATAGGAATGGGTCAGCCAGGCACAGATAGTGAGCGTGTGAGTTCTAAGGCCACATAAAATGTTGTGTACCTTAGGACTGATTGAGTGCCGGGGGGATGAGGGCTGTGAGCTACTAAGGGAGGTCTTGAATGCACCGCTGATGGGATTGGAGATGGTCTAAGGGCCACAGGGGGAACGGAATAGCAGCGATATCAGCACCAGTAGCAGAGTTGCAAGAAGTGTGTCATTAATAACAAGTGAGAAGCGGGCCGGATGATTTGCAGGTATAGCAATGGACCTCAACCAGGTAATGCATGATGTGGGAGCAAGCAATTTCGCACCAGGTGCTATCTATGATGGAGAGTCAAATGGTGGATGCAGGCTCCGTGCCCCAGCCCCCCTCAACAGTGCCAATTACATCAACTCTTGTGCCGCCATTCAACAGCATAAGCGCTGGGCCTCACTGCTGTGGGTCCCGTCACTAGTGTAAGCCAGCACCGCAAGTCCAGGGAGGCTGCCGCACACCAGCGGGGCAAAAGGCCACCAAGCACCTGGAGCGATCTGGGCGGGATAGTGCCGTCCAGCCACAGCACACCTGGTATGGAGAGACGAGGGCTCACACAAGTTCCAGGAAAGCTGCACCATGGCTACAGGCCCACCAGGTCTGCAATGGTAGAGGGCAGGGGTGGCCATAAGGATGCCACCCGCAGTGTCCCAGGTAGCCGACAAAGTTCTCAGGCACCGCAGCACCACCCTCAGGCTCACCCACGGGCGCTGACACCATGGGGTCTCTGAAGGCCGTGTCATGCCACAGGGGCAGCCACCAGCAGCAGCCGTGATCCAGCTAATCTCTCCACATTGGCAGCATCATGAGCAGACTAGTGTTAGCAAGACATGTATCTGGGGTTCGAAGGCTGCACTATAACTGGTGGGCACCGAAAAGCAGCGACATTAGGGCAATATCTGCTGGAGCTTAAGTGCTGTATTTCCATCTTGGTTACTAGTTTGCTGGTGGAAAGGCAGTGCAGTGGGCCCCCTGCCCAGCACCCTTGACAGACGGACAGTGCGCATTCCGAGGGTGCAGGGGGCACCTTGAGGAGCCGAGGCCAATGCTGCTGCACTGTTTTCACCGGTCTGACCGGCGAACACCTCGTAATATGGAGGTTTCTGCCAGTCAACCCAGTGGAAACATTGCAATAGGGTTGGAGGGAGACCTCCAGCTTAGTGGCGGTCTCCTCCCCACGGGTCTGGCGGGCCAATGGATGCCCCGCCAAAATCATAATGAGGCCCTAAATCAGGCCCTAAATAGTTATGTGGTCAGTTGATGTGCTCCTTCCAAAAATAAACAGACAGCACCACCATGTGGTAGACTATCAATGTGTTAATCAAAATGTGCCAGTGCCCGAGCACCCGAAAACACAAGCACAAATTATGCACTGAACTCGACTTGTATGAAAGGATTTGAAGATTATCTTGAAGTGAGCCATTTTCTCCTCAGCTACTCTGGAAGAAAAATAAGAATGCCAACCTCCCACAGGCTACTGCTATGCATAGGAAATGCGAGTGAATAGGCATGAGCTCCCTGATTATTCCCTGGTGTGACCAACAGCTTTAGGACACATTCAAGAAGATTCAGTGGAGCTGGCCTGGGCCATGGTTTTGTTTTGAGAATTGCTGCCAAAACTAGAATCTGGTTACTTCTCACTCTATTTCAGCACAGCTTATAGGGCTGCAATCTTGCCCCATGTCATTAGGACACCATGAGTCAGGTTACGTAAGCCTGGGGTGCAACACGGATTTGTGATAATCAGGCACAATTTCTGCCTGCACAATTCACAGGTGTGAGCGCTCATTTGTGCGGGGACGTGAACAAATAAAAAATGAGAGGAATATTTTGTCCGTGTGCTCATTTCATATTACAGAGTGGAAGTAGAGATAAAGAGACTGCTCAGAGCCGAACTAATTATGCTCCAATATTGAAGAAGAGGATGAGGGACCTAGGGACCCCCAGTCTTTCCCCCGCAAATGAGCGCAGTCAAATACTGCACCACATGAAATGGGATGCACGCCTCCTCCTTAAAGGAACAAGTGCCATCTGCACTGTGGAGAAACTTTCCGTGTTCTATGTGTGATCTGGCACGTTGCGCCTTTCTGTGCCAGGCAAAATGCAATACTGGGACTATGCTTCATTTTGCATAATACGCCCACAGGTTTCTAGTCCTGGATGATACAATCATTATTAATTGTGTCGGCCCAATAAGTCAATGGACACACATCGAGATTGACAATCTCAGAATGCATTAGATAAGTGGTTCTTAAACTGTAGTAAAGAATTGTTGGGGGTGTGCAATCCTTATTCAGGTGGTCCGTGACTGCCTAGAAAATTCAATAGTGTTAATAAAGTATATACAAATAAAGAAACAACATGTATGAGTGACATTTTTTAAATGCTCTGCAAATGTGTAGGAATTTGAAATTGGAGGCTAAAGATTAAGTTGGCATCCTCAGACTGATGCATGGAAGCAGAGAAAGTGCATCAAACAGAATAAAGTATGGATGATTGGCGCCCTCAACTGAATTTGGAAAAGCTCATGACTTCAATTAAAAATAAAAGTAGATTTTGTTATACTTGTGAAATAAAATATTTAATTGTTTGTGTATTTGTTTAATGACTACTTGTTTTGGTATTTTTGTGTATTGTTATGTGACTCAAATCATCAAAATTGCTTAGGCTGTGGCCCCTATAATCCACTAATGACTCAGTGGAGGTCGTTGGATTCCATTAATGATTCAGTGGGGTTCCCTGGATTCCAGTAATGATCAAGTGACGTTGAGTCAAAAGGTTAAGAACAACTGCATTACGATGTCAAATGAAGGCCCATGGCTAGAATCAGGATAACAAGAACAAAGGTGGTTGGTTAAGAGGTACACATTTACGTTCCAAGATCCTGTGCAGTTTAAAGATTTGAGTATTAAAATGCATATCTTTCCCACATCCGCCTCCCCAGCGCAGCTTGACCTTATGTTTGAAGTAAACATTGACAGATGGACATTGCAGACAGGTGCTGATGTAAACTCTGGATGGAAAGATGACAAGCCATGAATAATGAATGATAAATAATTTAGCAAATGGAATGTGCCATTAATAAATAACGCCCACATAAAATCTGCTCTCCTTCTTTTCTAATTTTCTTCTGCAACATCAAGGCTCTAGCTTTAACAACAGATAAGAAATTAGTTCCATTTATCAAGCCCTGTCTTCTTGTTCTGCAGAAGCAATAATGCCTTTCTTGTTCTTAATCCACAGTAAATCAAACACACTGCGAATGAGGGGTGCTTGATGTACACGTGTATTGCCTTTGGGATTCAAAAATACAAACTCTGTGCTGGCTGTGAAGTGTCTGGTACAGAGGGTAGACTGAGTGAAATGAAAACATGCAGGGGCATATTTATACTCTGTTTGTGTTGAATGTGCGTCAAAACTTTTGACGCACATTCAACGCAAACCGTGCACCATATTTAAACTTTGACGCCCGAGCCTGCGGACGTCAAAATTCCTCTGTGTGCGTCAGTTTTTGGATGCGGGAAACAGCCTTGCGTTAATGACATGCAAGGTAGGCGTTCCCGCCCAAAAAATGACTTTAAAACCTGTGCACCTTATTTATGATCCAGCTTAATCTTGACGCACAGGAGGGAGCGGGCCTTAAAAAACAGCGCACAGCCTGATGAGTGCCATTTTTTAACGCCTGGGTCAGGGCAGGCGTTAAGGGACCTGTGGGCTCACTTCCATGGTCTCTGACAATGGAAGGAGTCCAGAGGTGCCCTTCTCTGCCCCTAGGGACACCCCCTGCCACTCTCGCCCACCCCTGGAGGACACCCATGGATGGGGGGACCCATCCCAGGTAAGTACAGGTAAGTTGAGGTAAGTATTTTTTTTTGTTTTTTTAAAGTGGCATAGGGGGGCCTGATTTGGGCCCCCCTACATGCCACTGTGCCCAATGACCATGCCCAGGGGACGGAAGTCTTAGCAAAGACAGGAGTCATTTCAATGGGGGTTGAGCGTCAAAAAAGGGCGCAAGTCCAGCTTGAGGCATGATTTTTGCCTCAAACCTGACGTGCATCTTTTTTTGGCGCACAACCTCCATTTTCCCCTACGCCGGTGCTGCCTGGTTTGAGTAATTTTTTTTTACTCTGACCAGTCCGCAGCGCCAGCTAACGTCATTCCTTAAATAAGGTGCCCGCATGGTGCGTAGGAATGGCGTTAGCTGGAGGTAACATTTTGACGCAAACCAGCCTTCAGGTGTTTATATAATAGGCCTCCATCTTTAGGTCTCATCTAGAGACAGCTTTAGGTGGCTCTCCAGCCTCATGTAATCAAAGCATTCATGAATAACAAGTTCATACATATATACACACACAGAGGCGCTTTGGGACAGTCCACTTCATCCACTGGACTGTCAACTGTCATTCACAATTGGTTCAGCCCACCACAACACATAGCATGGGTCAGTCTTACGTAGCCATTGGATCTCTTGCACCGAAAGTGATGGCATATTTTCCTGATTTCATCTGCCTAAAAAGAAGTACACTTCAACGCCAGGATTGGGGGGGCAAAATTGCAATTATACTTGTGTTTAAACTATGCTTCCAAGTACAGTACTTCCATGCTAAAAGTGCCTTTTGGTGCCATTAAGAATCATATTTTTCTGTGATGTGTGTTAAAACTAAAAAGGTTCTTTATACCTATCGTAGGTACACTTGCTTGCTAGGAAGGAGTCATACTGTTCCATCAGGCTTATATTCTAGGGTCATTTTTTAAATGTAATAGGTTTTTTACCATTGTTAGATGACTGCGTGTTTCTTTTTTTCATCTTATGTTCTTGTGATAACCTTTTCTTTTTAAAAAAACTCAACCAGACCCGTTAGCTTTGCTAATACTTGCTTTTATTACACATGGGTTAGTTTGGTCCACTTTAGCAAAATAAATATAGACCAATTTTTAAGGAGTTAAAGGGAACGTTCTTTTTGAGATAAAAGGATCACACTTTTTACTGAGATTAAAGTCGCCTCTAGGTGTTTTACTTATCATGACGTTTTAGAGCATTTCGGGATTCTGTCCTTAACACAGATGTTGATTGCTGCACTGATTTCTCACAGTTGCTGGTCAGAATGCTCTTCTAACAAAGGTAGTTTACTGAATAAAATGTTCGCATGCTCTGTTTATTCTTTGGGCTGAAGTGCAGTGGCTACAAATGGCAGATAATGCAACTGAATGCTGTATTTGTTAGTTCACAGAATTATCACGTCAGGATAGCAAAGTTAACTAAAGTACTTGTGAGAAGGAAACTAGACAGAGGCCACTGAGTGACTGAGAGTAAGGGCCCCATTCCTAGTTGTCCAATATTTGGAGAAGTAATGTCAACACAAGTGGAATTCTGCAGTTCTGCAGCGTTTTCCACCTAATTATGGATTTGCTGCTTTTGCTACAGTGTCCGTCATCAGCTGCATAATTTACAGATTTGAACAAAAACGTTGTCTCTAACTCAAACTGATCAAAAGTTAACTAAAGTGGTGCCAAACATTTTGCAAAAATCAACTCATCACCTTTCAGTTACTGATTGCTGTGTTTAAGTGTCAAACGGATGCTAATGAGGTGTAACCTTTGACAAGCTAGCGTGAATATTTGTACAAATGACAAAATAAGTAATAATACCACATAATGTGCAGCATTGTGCTGCATGACTTGAGTTTTTGCTGCATGATTTAACCAGCTATGTCACATAATTTTGTTCTCACTCTCCCTGTAAGTCCAGTGGCTTCATAACAGCCCACTAGTACCAATATTGCAGGGCCCGACATTTGCGAGATAATCTGGGGCCAGATGTAGCAAAAAAGCAATTTGCGACTTGCAAATTGCGAGTCCCTGCGACTCGCAATTTGCAAGTCGCAAATTGCTATGCAGTACGGTGTCTCAGACACCGACTGCAACTCGCAATGGGGTCGCAATGACCCACCTCATGAATATTCATGAGGTGGGTCGCAAATTGCGGCCCCATTGCGAGTATAGGCACTCGCTAACATGGAGGCCTGCTGACGTCAGCAGACCTCCATGTTAGCGACCTGCTTTTAAATAAAGCAGTTTTTTTTTTTTTAAATGTAGCCCGTTTTCCCTAAGGGAAAACGAGCTGCATTTAAAAAAAATCCGAAACCCTTGGACCACTCCCTGCCCTGAAAAAATGTTTTGGGGTCCAGTCTCAAACTGGAAGGGGTCCCATGGGGACCCCTTCCAATTTGCGAGTGGGTTACCATCCACTTGAAGTGGATGGTAACTACGACTCCATTTGCGACCGCGTACGCGGTCGCAAATGGAGTTGCATACCACTGCGACTCGCAAATATGAAGGGAACACCCCTTCCTATTTGCGATTCGGAAATGCATTTTGCGAGTCGGTAACGACTCGCAAAATGCATTTCTGCATAGGAAACACGCATTTGCGAGTCGCAAACGGCAGATTTTGCCGTTTGCGACTCGCAAAGTGTTTCCTACATCTGGGGCCAGATGTAGTAAAGAAGCATTTTGCGAGTTGCAAATAGCGAGTCTTAGCGACTCGCTATTTGCAACTCGCAAAATGTAATGCAGAACGGTGTCTCAGACACCGTCTGCGAGTCGGTATGGGGTCGCAATGACCCACCTCATTAATATTAATGAGGTGGGTCGCAAATTGCGGCCCCATACCGACTATGGGCACTCGCAAACATGGAGGCCTGCTGTAGTCAGCAGATCTCCGTGTTCGTGACTGCTTTAAATAAAGCAGTTTTTTTTTTTTTAAGCGTAGCCCGTTTTCCTTAAAGAGAAACGAGCTGCACTTAAAAAAAAAAACGAAACCCTTGGACCACTCCCTGCCCTGAAAAAATGTTTTTGGGTCCATTCACAAACTGGAAGGGGTCCCCAATTTGCGAGTGGGTTACCATCCACTTGAAGTGGATGGTAACTGCAACACCATTTGCGACCACTAGGAATCGCAAATAGGAAGGGAACACCCCTTCCTATTTGCGATTCTGAAATGCATTTTGCGAGTCGGTCCGACTCGCAGAATGCATTTCTGCATAGGAAAATGCGATTTGCAACTCGCAAACAGCAGTTTTTGCCGTTTGTGAGTTGCAAATCCTTTCCTACATCTGGCCCCTGGCCCCTAGTACCTCAACTTTGTCGCAGATTGGAGGGAGAAAAAATGCACCAATGTAATATCCCCTGTTTGGCATTCTTGGAATCTACCTGATATTTCCTGGTGAAATTTGTGTAGGGAATACTCCCCCTGTGCGAAATTTGCCCACGTCCCTACAAACTCCCCATAAGCGCCCTACTTAGAATTGCCTGGGTACTTGAAACAAGTCCATACGTAGTGTGTCTTCGTTGACAGTTAACATTTCAAAACTGGGCCTTTTTCAAGACTAGTTATGTGAACTACAAATAAATTTGTGACTGCCTTTAGGCATATAAAAATACCTTCCATGTAACATAGAGCACTGTGCACAGACAAACAAAATGAATAGCTCGTTCAGATCAATATAGGTTCAGGCCAGTAGGAAGGCATCACTCTTTATTTTGATACAATTTGGATGCTCCTTAGATGATTAATTCAGTTCATGTCAAATTATTCAAGCGGAATGATTCAATCCAGCAATTTTCAGATTTAGCCAGTAAGTATACTTTGATCTGTTTCAGAATTTTGTGACCATAGCTAGATTTTCATTCTTACATGTGTTTAGCGTATTTTAGACATTTATCTCAGTATGTCTTCTGGTAGCCCATCATTTCCCTTTTCTATGGCTAACGATTTGCAGTTGTAATGTTCGGCTTTCTGCAAATAGGACATAATAGTCAAGACTATCCCGTTTTGTTTATTGCTGTGCCAAGCTTTGGCCAAGGATATAGGTCTTCTGAGAATTCCCTCCTTTACTCAAGTCTCTCTTGGTGCATAGCCCCCAAATCCCACTGTAGTGAAAGATGGTGAAAATGGGAAATGGACTGTATAGAGGGGACTCAGGAGCTCCTGCTGGGGAATTTTATTGGCAGAAAAACCTGGCATGGACTGATGGGTGTTAACAGTCTGTTGTATGGCCTTGACCTCAGGGTGTGAGTGGAGGGAGTTCTAAATAGGTAAAGTACAAGCCAACAGGTCAGTGTACAAAAATTACCATATGAATTACCAAATGTGAGATCATTTAAAGAGGAGGTATCCATCATCAGAGAGAGTAGTTTACCGTGATCAAGGGCTTTACTAGTTGTAATAAGACCAGACACCAGTGATGATCCCCAAGATACAAAGGAGCAGTTGACTCCAACACAACAACAGGCAAATAATAGGACAAACAACGTATAAACTAGTTAACCAGACCTGAACAGAGAAGGTCTAACCAAAGGGGGAACTAGGAGGGAGGAAAACAGCAAAGGTGTAGGATGCAAGATCAAGTGTACAAACTGAGTGCAAACTGAGATCCAGTACAACTGCAAAATACTATCAGGAAAGAAGACGTGCAGTGCAGCTATGCACTCATTCTGCTACTGTTGTCCCAGATGTAAACGTCTAACTGAGGAAATTCTCACCCCCATGGTGGTTAGCGGTCTAAATTTTCCCTAGTCTTCCACACTTTTCACTCTATTTGAATTGTGTAATTCTATGACTGAGGATCTGAGGCTGTAGTGGTTACACACCATGGGTCAGAGGACCAATTGTGTCCAATAGTCTCTGTAGCCCCTTCTCCTCAAGTTTCCGGCCTGAAGTCTAGACACATTCCAATTTTTAGCAGGTAATAATCTGAAGCAAATAAAATGTTATTTTCACTCAATTTGGTTAAATGTGAAAACAAATCAGACCACCAGTCTTCTGTGTTCAACAGCCTACACGTTAACCACTTGACCACTTCATTCAAAAGTCATGCAAGCCCTTTGTTGGATGTTTGTTTTCTGATCCTCCCTGCCATCGTCATAAGAACTTTTAGGGCCTGATTACAACTTTGGAGGAGGTGTTAATCCGTCCCAAAAGTGACGGTAAAGTGACGGATATACCACCAGCCGTATTACGAGTTCCATAGGATATAATGGACTTGTAATACAGCTGGTGGTATATCCGTCACTTTACCGTCACTTTAGGGACGGATTAACACCTCCTCCAAAGTTGTAATCAGGCCCTTAGTGCTGAGACACAGCCCACAATTGTATTTACATGTACAGAGCTGTATTCTATTGCTCCCGGGTGAACTCCATGAATGCACAATTATGAATATCCTAGATGAAAACGTGAGATACAAATTGACCATCTGAGACTTTAGGTGAGCATAAGCAACTTGAGAAATCTGTTGCCATCAACCTCTAACCTGAACAAACGCATCCACTCATTCTACCCTGAGGTCCAGGCACAGAAAGTCAAAAGCCTAGAAGTTGCCCTCAACGTAAAAATGACATCATCCAAAATATATATGGCATTGTCATCTTCTACCAGTAACTATGACTGCTTTACTGTATCCTTCCCTTTCCCCCAGAAATCTGCTGAGTGATACCTTGGGAGCTAGTAATGCCCACCAGCTATGGCAAATCACTTATACAGCAACCAGCCGAAACATCAAATCTACCTTCTCCAACCAGCCAAACACACCTGTGTTATGCTGGTGACAGGAAAGAAAACATGGGGCTCTATCTTTCCAACACTGGTGTCATTTCAGTGGCTACCCAGTAATGTCTTAGTCATCTTCCAAGCCTTTCGGCTCCGCCATGTATGCATGCATTAGTGATCCAGCTAATACTGAAGCAATACAATTCAACTATGCAAACTAAGACGCTTCCTGTGTTCATTCTAAATAAAAACTACCCAGATCTCACAAATATTCTGTACACTAAATCTAGGTTGACATTGTGCAGATCAAGACACAACCTGGACACATCAGGAGAAGGAGTGGGTGGGAGGGGAAAGACAAACACAGAGAATTGGTGGGTGTGATGGGTGGTGATGTCTGATGGGTGGAGGGTGGGAGCAGTAGACAGGCACTAATCAAGATTAAGTAATGTGCATTTGGTCCATTCTACACACAAAGGAAAAGGAAGTGATGCTTTACCTGTACTGGCCAATTAGGAAGCAGCAAAGAGGAGTGCCAATGAATGATAAGTAATAGGTGGGCTCCAAACCCTTTATAGTAAACAATACCCTTTGCAGTGACAGTGCATGTGCGGTTTGCGGGGAAGACCTAAAAATGCCACTTTAAAAAAGAGCATCTTAACGCTTCGTGGCTGTTCTTATGCAAGAGGCAGAACAAAAGCACTGGGTGAATGAAGCCCTGTGCCCACATACTGACAGAAAATGGTTCTAAAAGATGGAAAGATTATCATCTGCTATGCATATTTCTGTCATCATAGGCAAGCAGTATTAGTGGGCAGGGCTCATTTGCCTGAGCGGATGTTGCCTGTGAGGAGGCCCCCACACCCCCTTCCAGTACTGATGTCACATTGACATGATGATGATAGAAGTGAAAGGATTAACACTGTCCAGAATTAGACCAGTATCACGTTGGTGTACTCAGTGGGTACTGACCCTGGCAGGTGAGTGAGGAGGGTAGTGGACACTGCTCACCTCAGAGAATGGACCCAAAAGGCTCACTCTTCACTGCATAGATCCTATTTAGTCCCACCTCTTCCCAGGTTAAAAATGTCTGTCCAGGAATGTCTGGGAAGGCTTAAGGAGATGGCTCTCAAAAACAAGATGGTCAGCCTGTTTCCTGCCCGACAGAGTGGTGGCAGCTTTCTTTCTGTAATCCCTCTGTGCATACGACGTGCCATGCACGTAGATAAGGGGATATTGAGAGACATGGTGGCATCAGATACAGGCAGTCGTTCAGCAGCTGTGTCATCACCAAGCCACGCATGCACTGGAGGGATTGTTTAATCCTTTAGTGCGATGTAGACCCCGCTTCTCTTCCATGTACATGATACACGTGTTTTTTGGAAGCAAGTTGGGCGGGGTATGGTTGAATGTTGTACTTGTTATCATTGAAAGTAAGCAAGGATGGGAGCTCAGGATTAGGCATGGAACATTAGAACGTAGAAGTATGGGAAGAGAACACAGCAAGGAGGAAACCGGAGCAAAGCCCTGACCTGTTGACAGCAGATGCAGGTGAAAATCTGTGGCACAGATTATTCTAAAAACGTATTTCTTATTTTACATCAGATATTAAAATTTAGGGTAATTTCCCTTGCATTTGACCATTTTGAAAGTTTCAAACATTTTCTTTTTTTGATAAACAACTCTTATTGATTTTTTTTTCAAAAGCAGGTACATAGCAAGCAGTGGAAAACGGAACGAAGAAATTATGAGAAACATAGCATATATATAGCACACAATATCTGTCCTACCTTCCTGTCAGCTCCCCCCCTACCCACGCATCCATTCAATAGGCATTTTACAGTCAAACATCCAGTCCATAATATTCCCACCACTTGCCCCAGTTTTTCTAAATTTTCTGAGGGCACCGTCAGGCTTTATAAATAGTTCTAGCTCGGCGCACCAGTCCATCCCAGAGTGCCACTGAGACATCCACAATGGCTCTGGGGTCCTCAGTGCCCTGGCGATGTCTCTCTTGGCCACCAAAGTTGCAAAGACTCTATCCACCCGAAGACCACCTATGTCCCCCATAGCCCCCACTCCCAACATCGCCAGCTTGGGAGACAACTGCACCAGGATGTCCAGAACCGCCAAAAGTGTATATTCAATTGCAGACCAAAATCTAGTTATAGAGGGACATTGCCATACTATGTGGAAGAAGTCAGCTTGAGGGTTCCCGCACCATCCACAGTTGGAGTCAGGAAGAAGTTTAGCCATGTGGAGCTGTAGAGGGGACATGTATGTGTGATGGAGATGGTGTAGTTGTATCAATTGTAGGTGTGCAGATATTACTCATTCATGCGGGGCCATACAAGCATCCCGCCAACCTACCTCATCAAGTTCCCCAAAACAGTCCCCCCAAGCCTAGTGAAGGCGGTTCAACATTTCAGAACTGCTGTTAAGCAAAGTGTGATATAATTGGGAGATCCCACTCTGCCCCATCCCTTCCATCAACAGTTTTGCTTCCAGGGGATTAAATTCTGATACATCTTGGAGTCGTGAAGTGTAGCAACCTGAGGCATGTCGCACTTGAAGATATTTACGGAATTGTCTGTGGAACAGGGAGATCAGACATATTTACTATCCCTGCTTGAATGTTTAGCCAGATAGAAGTTGTACCTGGATATTAGTAAAAAGGGACATACCAGATGCAATCAATACAGGCTGAAAGTGGTACTTGTTTATTGTAATAGCAGCTCAGTGGAGTTGCAGGCTCAGCCCTGTAGTCCTCACCTAGATCTTGAGTATGAGCAGGTAAGCCACTCAGATGGATTCACTAGTCGACTAGTCGAGATTTTCATGTATTTTCATGGATTTCAGCAGCACACAAACACAAAGGGACACTGAGAAGAGTCGTATGAAAGACCAGAAAACTGGGCCGGCTGACATTTTTATTATGGCGGCATACTATTGTGTAATTTTCGGCGTTTGGCGTTGTGCCTGCCACGTGAAATTACCAAAATGATGCCATAAATGTCAGATTGTAATTGTGAGTAATTTTGCATAATTTTCCCCTAATTTTCGGTACATACGGAAAATGAAACTAGACGAATTTGGCACACTCGTAGAGAAAAACTGCCTTCATGACACAGAGGATGACGAGGGTTGTTTGTCATTGTGGCAGACGTTGACATGAGAGGAAAGATGTGTGTGGAGCAAAAGCCCACTTCAAGGTGCTTGCCTTGGCAAACTATACAAACATTGGTTTACTTTTCATCATTACAGTTGGTAATACATTCAGAAACATTAGCACACTTTTTAACCGTTGGGAGTGTTTCTCCAGCATATTTGACCTTAACCTGCAGAAATTTGACAATATTTATGTAGAATGTTACATGTTTACATTTGGATCGCCTCTGTTTTTGACTGCTGGAAATAGACAGGAGAACTTGGAAAGAGTATTGGTGGAAGATTTCATGTTTATCATTTTTAATCTAGAAAACTAGGTTTTGAGATTGCTTTGATATCTGATAATAGACAATGGTAAAGATTACAAAATTTTAAAAGTGACAAAATGTCCCCCTATCCCAATAAAAAACGAGGCAAAATTAGATGCGTGAAACGTCTTTACTATTTTCAACCACATTTTGCAAATACAAAACTTAAATGTAATGCGTCATCCATAAATATCACCCACCAACAATCTGCTTTGCTTTGTTTGAGCATATTCCCCTTTGCTACTGACAGAAACACAGGATGATATTTGAACCAGTCCTTCTGTGCTTGCCTGAATGTGTGATTTATTTCACATTTGCTTTCCATATGGGAACGAAAGAATTCTCAGCTTTCATCTGAAAACCTGACCTTAAACAAAATTCTGCAAATAGCGTAGTCTTGTTTTCGATGTCTTTCATAATCACTTGTTTATCGAGACCGTCTCATGCAAGGAGGGGCTTTTCACAAAATGAACTTGTAAGAGTCTATGTTAAAGAGGTAAACAGTGGTAACAGTTATGGTGTTTTGTCATTTTATGCCCCGACATTCGCTTTGAGAAAAACAAACATCGAAATTGAACAATTAAAATGTTGAGATAATTTGTTTAGGATTTTAAAATTTAAAGGCCCTACTTGTTTTCTGCAAGAAACCTCTTGGCAAGTTAGAACAGCTTTTGGCATATTCCCCAATCTTCTTTCTATGTCTGGCATAGAGATAACTTTATCTTATCAAAGCCTGTTGTCATGTCAAACATTAATATATTGTATTCGTAGTAATTGTGCATACAGAAAGGGGATTTGAGTCAGCCTCCTTCAGTTATTATTCCAGAGAGGTATTCACACTTTAATTTAGCCCCAGGACATCACACAAAGAGTAAGAGGCTGGTTAGGTGCCCTTCAGCCGCCAGCTATTAGGCATTGTCAGTTTCAATTTGAGACCAGCCAACTCACAAGTGCCACTGTGTCACACGATTTCGGCCCTCTTCACATGGTCACCTGATAAGGAGCCGAAATCACGCAAGGGCAGAGAAAGGGCTTCAGCACCAAGAGGTCCTAGCTATTACTTCAGACTAATTAGTGGATTTGGTGCTAGAGGCCAATGGATCGACACAACATGGATTTGAGGGGATGTCAATAATGAATGATAAAATCATTAACAATAGTCATCATATTCAAAGATCTGAACGTTAAACAATAACCACACCAGTTTATTTAGAAGATTCGTGAATTTATTTTTCTATATTAACAATGTTAATGTCACAAAAATAACTCTCAAACACAAATGATGAGCATATAGACTCAATAATGGCTGATTAGAACATCTTATATATCTGAGTTTAATCAAAACAATCAAGCAAATAATCTCCAGTATCAAAACACTGATTGGCAATAAAGGTAAATTATACATCAGGGCAAAGGATCAACATATGCCAATATGAATCATGAGCATGGGAAGGTAAATTTCCTCACTAACCACAAATCAGCTAACCACAAACATGTTGGGTTTCATGTAAAAACAATTTAGAAACAAAAATTTTGAAAAATCACACTAACCCGGGTTATTATAAAAAAAACATGATTATTATGCAGCAATTAAACAATAAGTTGCAGCTGTTACCTGCAAAGCAAAAGAGACACATATATCAATGCAATTTCATACATTACCCATAGAACAACAACATGTAGTCTACTTCAGCAAGAGGACACCATCAGGTAAGTCTTCAGAGAATTGGGCCTATCGACAGTTAGACCCACATCGCTAATATGACTCAAACTACCAAGAAGAATGGAACTATAGAATGAACTCAAGAGAGTCCTACCCAGATTGTTATACTAAACATCAAAAGGTTTATGACTGATCAGTGCATGCAGTGGTTTACAATTCAACCAATAGTTATTTCATTTGATAACCTAAAATGCAGTAACGACAACGTTAGCCAGGGCCCGATCATAACAGTAACTTTTCCTCTTCCATCTCATCTGTAAATCCATTGTTCCATCTTGTCTGAACTTCTCTTCTCAGGAAGAAACGTTTCAGCTTGCAACATTTACTTCCATCCTCAAGGAAGAAACCACGTATTAGTGACAATTTCAAACAATAGAACATTCAAACTTGTGTAATGACTTAATAAATCTGACCTTGTAAGACATAATGCAGCAACCCACTAGCTGTTTGCACATTTATAAACTAACAATCACACTCTTTTATGTAATCATTGAGCAACGAAAAATAACTACAATTACAACTAAAGTTTTTTCTTAAACAGAGAAGAAAAATAAATGATGGTGACCTTTAACGAAAGTCAACCGTTTTCACATGTTAATTCACCAACAATTAGTACATTAGAAACCATTAGAAAATATTAGAACATTTTGCACTCTTGCAATTCCTCCTCTGATGACTATTTATGTCATCACACACATCCATAATAAACATGTTTATTTTAATTTCAAAATTCAAAATCTTGACTCTTTTACTTGTGTATTGTTTTTCTTTTTCCCTTTATTTTCCCCATAATATGTAGTCACTTGTATATCAAACCTTTGTTGATTCTTCCCAAATCTCCTCCTTTTCAACCATTTCACTAATTTATATATTCCCCAAATTCCAATTAGACAAAACACAATTATCAACACCCATTTTATTATTTTCAATATAATTCCTTTTCCCACGTTACCAAACCAATTTCCCACAGCTGCAATTCCCTTGCCAGCTTTCTCCCAAACTGTAGTTTCAGTTAGTTCTTTTAAATCTTCTTTGTTACTTGTTACATTTTTAAACCCCTAACTTCTCCTGAATTGTCAGGAATGTAGGTACAACAATGACTTAAACCAAGTAATTTACAAACTCTGCCCTCTTTTGCCAAGAGAATGTCTAACGTAAGGTGGTTCTGAAGTGCCATAGCTCTTGTAGCAGCTAACTCAGTAATTAGAAGAATGATAGCTCCTAAATAACTTGACACATGTTATCTACTATTGTAGACAACTTCTGTATCTTAATACAATTCAGAAGTACTCCCACTGAAGGAATCATAGCTCCAAACATGTCTCCCACAATGCTAGAAATTGATTCTCGCTTGTGTCTCGTTTGAATTTTCGTCATCTTAGGAAATTGACTTAAGTCTTCCAGCTGATATAGGGGGTCATTCTGACTCTGGCGGTGGCACCAGGCTGGCGGTGCTTCATGGGCAATTCTGACCACGGCGGTAAAGCCGCGGTCAGAAAAGGGCAACCGGCGGTTTCCCGCCGGTTTACCCCTGCCCCAAAGAATCCTCCATGGCGGCGCTGCTCGCAGCACCGCCATGGGGATTCCGACCCCCTTCCCGCCATCCTGGTCCTGGCGGTAAAAACCGCCAGGAACAGGATGGCGGGAACGGGTGTCGTGGGGCCCCTGGGGGCCCCTGCACTGCCCATGCCACAGGCATGGGCAGTGCAGGGGCCCACTAACAGGGCCCCATAATGATTTTCAGTGTCTGCCTAGCAGACACTGAAAATCGTGACGGGTGCCACTGCACCCGTCGCACACCAGCAACTCCGCCGGCTCCATTCGGAGCCGGCTTCATCGTTGCTGGGGCTTTCCCGCTGGGCGGGCGGCCTTTTGGCGGTCGCCCGCCCGCCCAGCGGGAAAGTCAGAATGACCGCCGCGGTCATTTGATCGCGGTGCAGTCTTCTGGCGGTCTCCGCCCGGCGGGCGGTGCCCGCCGCCCGCCGGGGTCAGAATGACCCCCATAATTTTGGAAAGACTACTCCCAAATAACATGTGCCATACCATCCTCTAGGAAGATGGTAATATGCATTTCTTCCACAAATATAGTACACCAGGCACTGGTGGATCCTGTCCATTCATCCTAAAATCCCATTTACCTGGAAACATAAACACATGTCTGCATTCACTTGTTCCCACAAATACTCTATCATTCTTACTCTGTGGCCTATATAAACAAAGCTTTCCCACATGATCAGCATAAAATGTTAATTTTCCTTGTTTGATCAATGTCAGTATAAGGGTAATCAATTCCAGGTTTATGACTAATCACTCCCTTATTTAGCCTTGCCATTATTTCTCTCCTTCTATCTTCTGTATCGTCTAAACATTTCTTCTGTACAGGTGTTAGTAAACATGTTAAATTGTTACGATGCACAAAAGCAGTGCCAAAGATTAAAGTAGGCTCAAAGAAATCTCTAATAATAGCTATGTTATTATCCTTGGCTATTTTATTCAAATAACCGATGACAGGTATAAATGAAAATACCACATCATAGTTTCAATAAAAATATTGGATATATTCTTGGTTATAGAAGCGCGTTAGCAAAAGACTGCAACTTATAGCCTAAGTCATAGGCAGACTATGATAAGTAGTTCCTTCTTCCACTGAAGTCGGAAACTATGTACAAACTTAACAATCTTTCACGTCCAACACCTCAATATAGTCATGCAATAAGCGACACTTAACATTCGAGGAAAGCTCTTTTTCTTCATGTAAGTATTTAACATCTATTCTAAACTTATCTTTCGTTAGTGATGCAGTAGTAGTATCCAAAGAATTACAACTATCTGCAGCATAGTTGGCTCCATTCGTCTCATAGACAATCAGACCTACTAATAACAATAAGCACATTAACACACTCATTGCCGCCAGACCAATACCTACAATTTTGCAACAGTTAATTCTACTACTTTGGTTACTAAAGTTTCACATGGTCTCCAAAGAATTAGGAAAGAAAAAAAAAACTGTTCAAAAATTTCTAAAGAAAGCAAACAAAAATCAAAAACAAAACCCCTCCTAAAATGTATTTTTTTTTTTTTTTTCAATAGTTCATTCACTCAGGACAGTCTCTCTTTGTCAATTCTGGTCTAGCAGCTTGTCAAGTTCTGTTGTATTTGTCAATTTCAGTTATTTATGTCTCTTTAAAGCACGACTTTCAGTTTCAACTCCTTCTTCTGCTGTTCTTCACGTGTCAAATAAACAATTTCAGTGTCTCTGTCAAAACAATAACTCAAACATTCTTCTTGCCATTCATTAGTTGTTACTTATGCCCTTTCTGGACCAGAATATCGCTTGCTTGCAACTCTTTTTCTTTTTGGTCTTTTACTACTTCACCTTCTTCTCCACTACTGTTTTCCCCTTCGTTCAACTCTTTTTCCTCTTGAATTGGTGGTATTACATTTATTCTTCCACCTTTTGAACTTTTCTCTGGCTAATTGTCTCCTTTCAACGTCTTCTTTGTCAACAACCTTCTCAAGATTGGATTTGCACTTGAACTAGAACCTTTCTCTTCTGATGTTCCCACAACTGGTTCAGGAAGAGTATAGTCCACTTGGGCGGGATTTTCACCAATTCCTTTCCCAATGGGGTCTGACTCATGTTCGGTTTGGTATGTCAAATCACCTGCTGCTGAGGACACCCTCCTCTGAGAAGATTTTCTCTCAGTCGGTTGTCTCTGATAATTCACTTCTGAGGACACCCTCCTCTGATCAAAATTTCTCTTAACCGATGATTCTCTTTCCTCTTGTACTGATTTTTCTTCTACTCCATTCGCAGACTGTTCAATTTCTTCTGAACTTTGTTCTTTTTCATCTGTCATAGGAGTAGGTACATCTTGAACATTCTCAGGATCCAGCTCTCCTCTTTCTTGCTCTTTACCTGGAATGTTGTTAGCTGTTGGTATTCTCAACAGCTCCTCTTTTTGTTCTGTTGGGTTATTCACTTTCCTCGTGTGGCTGGAATGCACCCAATTAGGCCAACCTGCACACTTCACAGCTGCCAATATCACAAGGATGACTTAGTAGGGTCCCTTCCACCGTGGCTCCAGTCACGACTTTCTTACATGCTTCCTTATGATAACCCACTCACCAGCTCTCAAGTTGTGGCCTTGACCTTGTGTTTGTTGTACCGTTGTGGCTTCAACCTGATGAGAAAAAGACTGAACCACATCAGCTAGGCTTTTGCAATAATCTAGCACCATGTCATCAGTAATATTCACAAGTGCATTTGCAGGTATCGCTGGTAATCTCATTGCTCTTCCCATTAGAATCTCATGAGGAGACAAGCAAGTATTCTTGTCAGGAGTACTTCTCATTGACATTAGGACTAAAGGGAAAGCATCTGGCCACTTTAAATTTGTCGACGCACACACCTTTGCCAACCAAGACTTTAAAGTTCCATTCATTTGCTCTACAAGTCCTGAGGATTCTGGGCGGTAACTACAATATAGTTTCTGGTGAATGTTTACAGCTGAAAAAAATAATTTTATCACTTTGCTGTTGAAGTGACTCCTTCTATCTGATTCCAAAGAGACCGGGTAACCAAAACATGGAATTAACTCTCTCAAAAGTAACTTCGCTACAGTCAGGCTATCATTTCTCCTCGTAGGATATGCTTCAATCCAGTGACTAAAAATGCACGTATCTCAATAAAATCCATCTGCATTCTGCTGAATGGACCTCCCACCATGCCTATGTGTCCCATGTTGACAACTGTTCCCTTACCAACATTCAGCTGCTGTCAAATAATGCACCTATGGCATACCAGTTCAGCAACTTGCCTAAATTTGGGATTATACCAGAACTGTTTAAAGCACCTGATTATTACATCGCTCCCTATGTGTGCTTGACCATGGCAGTATCTAGCTATCTGTGTCAACAAACTGTTTGGCAAAACCACTTTCCCTTCTGTTGTCACCCAAATGTCATCCACTCTCTGAATGCAATTGTGTTTCACCCAATCCATATGCTCCTCTTTGGGAACATTATTCTGTATAACTTTCAGCTCATCTAAAGTCTAAACAATAAGGTTTGTAAAATTTATATAGGCTTCATCATTTTCACACATCAATTCCCATTCTCCTTTGAATGAGATACTATTTAAAGCACAAACTTTCGCAACTTGATCTGCAAAAGGATTCCCAAAGTCACATAATCTTTTCCTCCCCGATGTGCACTGCATTTAACCACAGCACTTTTCTCAGGTTTCTGTACAGCCTGTAGTAATTCATGTATTCTTCCACCATTTCTCACAGGTGAACCTGAAGACGTTAGGAAACCTCTCTGTGACCAAATTTGTCCAAAATCATGTACAATGCCGAATCCATATTGACTATAAGTATAGATCATTATTTTCATTTGATATTTGGCATGCTCTAGTAAGAGCCACCAATTCTGCGACTTGAGCCAAAAACACTCCTTTAAGCCATGAAGCTTCTAGTATGCCAGTAATTGTGCACACTGCATAACCTGCTCTCAATGTACCTCTGTTATCCCTCAAATAGGAACCACCAACAAAGATAATTTGATCATTCTCTTCTAGACAAGTGTCTCTAATATCGGCTCTTGGTTTTGTGCATAATTCTCTTACTTCTAAACAATCATGTTCAGTATCATCTATTTTATCTGCATCATTTCTTTCATCTGGTAACCACGTAGCCGGGTTAAGCACTGTACACCTCTTGATTGTCACGTTAGGAGCTCAGAGAATCACTGTCTCATAACGTGTCAATCTTTCATGGGTCAGGTTTGTGTCTTTGTTCGTGTCAACAGAATTTCTATTGAATGAGGTACCATTACTGTCAGAGGATACCCCATCACAATATTTTCACTTTGAGTTATATTCTGCTCAACTGCTGCAACTGCTCATAATCATTCTTGTAAGGCTGCTGCAATGGGATCCAAAGTAGCTGAAAAATATGCTACGGGTCGATTGGCACCACCATGTGTCTGTGGCAGGACAGACAAAGAACATCCATTACGTTCATGACAAAACAAGAAGAATGTTTTTGTGTAATCAGGCATACCTAAGGCTGGAGCTTGACACAAACTCTCTTTCAATTCAGTAAATGCTCTCATTCATTCTTCATCCATAATTATGGGATCTGAAACATCCTTATGTGTCAGCCTTTGTAAAGGTTTAGAAATAGCTGAAAAATATGGAATCCACTGACAACAATATCCTACCATTCCCAAAAACATTCTCATCTCTTTTTGCAATCTTGGTATTTTCATTCTCATAATTGTTGCTACCCTTTCTTTCAAGATTCTCCTGGAACCCTTCTCAATCAAATGACCCAAATATTTCACCTCTCGCTGACAATATTGCAAATTTGCAGGAGATACCTTATGACCATTATCTCCCCAAAAGTTTAACAATGCAATTGTATCTTCCTTACAGCCTTCTTTTGTCTTTGATGCAATCAAAAGATCATCAATATATTGCACCAATGTCGATTGGTAAGGCGTTAACAACGACTACAGTTTATTTTTCAAAATCTGATTGAAAACTGATGGTGACTCTGAAAACCCTTGAGGAATTCCTCACCAGCAATAGACTCTGGTCAGAAACTTAAAACAAAACAGATATCTACTGTACTCATGCAGAGGCACAGAGAAAAATGCTTGGCACAAATCAATCACTGCATACCACTCAGAATCACACGGAATCTGAAACATTATTACAGCTGGATTTGGCACAACTAGACAACTTTTCACTACAATATCATTTATTTTTCTCTAGTCCTGGACAAGACGAATTTTCCCACTTGGCTTTTTCAAACCCTTTATTGGTGAATTACACAGGCTACTCCTCACTTCCTTCAAAACTCCTTGTTCCAAGAACTGCTCTATCAAAGGTGTTATTCCTTCAATTGCCTCATTTGTCATCGGATATTGTGCAGTTTGTGGAAACACCACATTATCTTTTACTGCCACTCTGACTCCTTCAACTCCCTTGATCAAACCAATGTCCTTTCCTGACAAATCCCACACTTTTGACTCGACCCTCTCCTGTAAGTCAACCAGAAGATCTTTTATTTCAAAAACTGGAAAAAAATCAATTAAATCAATTGAATTATTGTCTTCATTTGTTTGTTCATTTTCGTTTGTCTGATCATCAAAATTAATCAGAGGAAACTCCCTGAACACCCTTTCCTTTTCAACAGCAATTGTTGAATCCTCTCCATCACTATTTGTCTCAATTTCAATTCCTTTTGTTGAACATGAGATTGAATAATTTATTTTACACAGCAGATCTCTTCCCAGTACTAGAATCGCAAACACCAAAACTGTGCAAATCTCTAAAATTGTCAATCTTCACAAGCACTGGTTCAGTAAGAGTATTATTCAGATGCTTGTTCGCAACTCCTACAATCTGAACTGTTCTCTCTGTAATCGGTATGTCTGAAACTTCTGCAGTTCTTACTGTTGAGCGTGTTGCTCCTGTGTTGATCAGAAAATTAACTTCAAGACCATTTACTTCACCTTTCACATCCGGACTCCTCTGATCCACCTCAAATGATGCTGCCATCACACACTCCACCTCACCTGAACTAGCCAACAGCCATTCATCTTTTATTTCATCCTCTCTGTGTAAAGAAAACTGATCAACTGTTTTTTCACTTTTGTTCCTTTTCTGATTTGTGACCACTTGCGTTAGCATTACCTGTTGTTGATCCAAGGGACCATGGATCATTTGGACCTTTGTCGGCTTGTGCATTTGTTGTACAGGCACCATCTGCACCTGTGGCTGCATTTGTTGCATCTGTGGCATTTGTTCTTGTTGTACCTGTGGTTGTACATTCTGTATGTGCTGCATAGGCTGTAAAGGCTGGAAACCTTGCATGGTATTTACATTATTCTGGAAATCCTGATTTTGATCTCCCATTCTAGGTCCTCTCATGCTCTGATGCCTATTGGCACCATTTGTCTGTTGCACAACACCAACTTGAAACAACATTGGACACTGTCTTTTCCAATGTCCAATTACTCCGCAATTATGACAAGGTAACACCTTTTCCTTTGCTGCTCATCCTGCATTACCACTGAAATCAAATCCACATTTCTATTTACCACCGGAAACATCATTCCCTGTCGCCCTCTGCCTCTGCCTTGATTCTAAAACATACCATGCCCTTACAGTAGTTGCTGAAAATTTCCCTGCAATCCTGTCTGTGCAGCCTTACTCTGCATTACCGTTGCTTTCCCTTTCAACTTTTTCTGCTTCAACTCGATTTCATCACTACAGTATTTTGCATACTGCAACACCTCATCAATCGGTTTAGTTTGCCAACAGATTAAATGATTCTTAATCATCTGATTAATTTAGGCTTTAATCCATTTCCAAACCTAAACACCAAATGATTCATGCTCCCTTTCTCGATTGTTTCCACACCACTGAATTGTTTGAACGCTTTTAGCAACCTTTCATAGTATGCATGGAATGATTCCTTTCCTTCCCACGATGTTCTATCTATACCTTGCAAATCAACGTTCTTCGTCGAAGCTGTCGTTTTCAGGAAATCAATAACTTTATAGTAATATTTCATTACTTCAGGTGCACCTGTTTTCAAATCCCTTTGCGGCTCACTTGTTGGCTAATCCACATTCCTTTTGTATTCTTTCCACAAATCTGCCGAACAACAATGTGAAAAAGTGAATTCAGGTCTTCCCACAGACATTTTACAAGCTTCACAAACCTATTTGTCTGTTGATACCATTCTACAGGCTTTTCTATCAACCTTGGGTAATCATTTGTAAAACTTAAGATATCACCCTTATTCCAAGGTACATGTCAAAATGTCCTCCTAGTGTTTCCATCATCGGCAACATTTTCACTGAGTCTCCTGCCTGTGTCACATCATCTTTCATTGGTCTTTCTCTTTTCTTGACCCATCTGCCTTCCCATTTGTCTGATGCTCTCCAAATCTGCACTCTCTCAAGCAATTCCCTAAGATGTGTTTTCATCTCTGCAGACCTCATGTGCACAAAATCTTCCTCATCCATGTTTAATCTGTAACTTCTTTTCAGGCTTTTTATTTTTGTTAGATCAATGTCATACTCGTCTGCTATCCCCTGTAACTGCTGATGTACTTTCTCTGCTCCCTTTGAAATTATTTTACATAAATATCTCAACTGAGCTTCAGTATGTCACTCAAGTCTAGTCACACCCATGGTCCCTTCAAGAAGTTAATTTCCTTCCATTGATAATCTCACTCTATGTTTATTGTATCTTCCTCTCTGTTTTTTCTGTTCAAGGTCTTTGAATTGCTTAAATCTTCTAACCACTTTGTTAGCTCTTGTGCAGATAAACCTTTCAAAGAAACCTCATTAGACTGTGCACCCAAATCTTGTTCTTGTACTTGTCTCACACATTGTTGTGGAGACATCAATCTTTTCCCCAATCACTGTAGGATCTGATCCCAGAATTCTCAACAGGAGACAAATGTGTTAAAGAATTAGTCTCATTCAGGGTGTGAAGGAGAACAGATCCTCGAGGCTTGTGCATGTTCCCAACATGGCCACCTCTTGGCAGCTCCAAACTCCACTAGTTATATAGCACAGAGTTAAAGAATGGCCAAGTGGGGGAATGGGTTTTGGGTCGGGAACAGGGGGGAAGGAGACCTGTGGAAGCAAGAGTTAAACAACACAATTGCAAGATTAATCACAATGACTTTCAATAAATTTTGTTTCAAATAAACACTTATGCTGAAAACATGAGTGCCCTAAGGCTTCACTATAACTAGGCCTAAAAAATCTAGGTACCTGGAAATCAAGAAAAGGTTATGCAAGGTTTGATTATGAACATTCCAGGATTAGCATATTATATTTTGAACAATAAAACTCTCTCCAAAATACTTCTTAGAATAATCTCTGCATTGTAGCAAGAATCAAAGAACATACATTTTTTTTTCTCTGCATGAATGAACTGTACAATTACCATGAATAACACTGCTACGTCACTCTCTGATTAAGAGTTTCAAGACTCAAATGTTCAGGGAATATTATGCACTTTAATCAAAACTGCACATCTATGTTTAAATGTCTAGAAATGATCGCACACTCCACCGATCTGTATTTCAAAAGTTAAACACCAGGAAAGAATCGTGCACTCTGCTTCCGATTCGAACATCTAGATTCACATGCAATGAAACAATTGCGCAAAACACGATCTATGATTCAAGAGTTTAATGCTGGGAAACAATTGCGCACACTGTTGCCGATTCGGACTTCACAATACAAATGTCATGAAATGATCGCGCACACTGCCGATCTGAATGCCAAGAAGTAGATGCCTGGAATGAATCGCGCACACTGTTGCTGATTCGGAATTCATGATTCAAATGCCATAAAATGATCGCGCACACTGCTGATCTGAATGTCAAGAATAAATGCCTGGAAGGAATTGCGCACCCTGTTGCCGAATCAGAATTCACGGTGTAAATGCCATGAAATGATCACGCACACTGCCAATCTGAATGCCAAGAAGTAAATGCCTGGAATGAATCGCGCACACTGTTGCCGATTCGGAAATCACAATGCAAATGCCATGAAATGATCGCGCACACTGCTGATCTGAGGGCCAAGAATTAAATGCCTGGAAAGAATTGCGCACACTGTTGCCGATTCGGAATTCACAATACAAATGCCATGAAATGATCGCGCACACTGCCGATCTGAATGCCAAGAATTAAATGCCTGGAAAGAATCTCACACACTGTTGCCGATTCTGAAATCACGATGCAAATACCATGAAATGATCGTGCACACTGGCGATCTGAGGGCCAAGAATTAAATGCCTGGAAAGAATCGCGCACACTGTTGACGATTCGGAATTCACAAAGCAAATGCCATGAAATTATAGCGCACACTGCTGATCTGAATGCCAAGAATTAAATGCCTGGAAAGAATCACGCACACTGTTTCCGATTCGGAATTCACTATGCAAATGCCATGAAAACAATTGCACACATGCGATTTTAAGTTTAGGCCAAAAACTCGAGTGTCACTGGAAAACGGAGTCGGGGGCCTAACCCGACCTCCGCCTTACCGCCGTGCTTGAAGATCACCAAATAAACGAGTGCAGGCCTGGAAATGACTGGATAGGCCTCCGGGACAGGAGCTCTGGAAAATGCTGCTGCTCTACACTAGGACCTCTGAATAGTGAGCACGTGGAGCTGGGCTGGCTCCCTTATATAGAGCAAAACCCGCCCACGGGCCACACCCAACCATGCTGACAGAAAGGCTTCTAGAAAGTCTTAGAATAAAGGACCACACCCTGTATTTCTGCAAACAAACCTTGCAAATGAACAATGAATTACAAACAGCATTAAGGGCTTTACAAGGTGAAAGCTCTGCAATGCAAAAGGTTAATATACTGCATAGAAACACAATGCATGAAATATGCCTCTGCATAATGACTGGGTTTTTGCATTTACGTCACCTGTAGAGCGCACACTGTCCTGATGTTGACCGTACTCCCCCCTCCCAAATGCGCTCTAGGGCCTGGTTTGTCTGGATGTAGGCAATGAAAATGCCTCACTAGTCGTGGCGCATGAATGTCAGATGCGGAGACCCATGAGTTGCTCTCAGGACCGTAACCTTTCCAAGATATTAAATACAAGAGATTACGACCTCTGAATTTTGAATCCAGCACCTGTTTAACTTTGCATTCCAATTCTCCCTGTACTAGAACTGGAGCTGGTTGGGAGCGGACATTTTGGACAGCTCTTTGCAGGAGTGAAGTATGAAATACTGGATGAATATGTAGTGACCTTGGTAACTGCAGTTTATAGGTCACTGGATTAATTTGTTGAAGAATAGTGTAAGGCCCTATGAACTTGGGATTAAACATATGCTTTTTTTAAAAGTCAATATGATGTGTGGAAATGAACACTCTATCACCTGGTTATATTGGGGTCCTTCACAATGTTTCTTGTCATAGTGCTTTTTATACGTTTGTTTAGCTTTATCTAGGTGTTGCTGGATTTGTTTCTGGGTTTGATGAAGTTGTTGAATCGTCTCTGACACGGCTGGTGCAAGTGTACTTTCTTGTGGAATCGTGATTGGCAGGGTAGTAGGATGATAGCCAAACAGACCAAAAAAGGGGGTGACACCAATGGAAGTATGATAAGAGTTATTATAGGTTATTTCAGCTAGCCAAAGCATCGATGTCCAAGAATGAAGTGCTTTCTCAGCATAAGCACGTAGGTATTATTTCAGTGTTTGATTAATCGCTCAGTTTGGCCATCCGTTTGAGGATGATGACTGGTAGACAGTGTAGAAGTGATTTGAAGTGTTTTGCACCACGTTTTCCAGAAGTTAGAGGCAAATGGTGATCCTCGATCGGAGAGAATCATTTTTGGTAATCCGTGATATCGGACTACTCGATTTCAAAGGATTATTGCCAGTTCACTGGAGGTGGGCAATTTCTTGCAAGCAATGAAATGTGAATATTTCGTGAGACTATCTACCATCACAAGGATTACTGAGTGATGTTGAACAATGGGTAGACCAGTAATAAAATCTAATGAGATGTGCTCCCAAGGTTGAAGTGGAGTTGAGAGAGGATGTAACAAACCTCTTGGCTTTGAATGACTTGACTTGATGCGAGCACAAACTTCACAATTAGCTACCATCTGTTTGACGTCTTTTATCAAAGTAGGCCACCAAAAGTAGCGTTGAACTAATTCAAGAGTTTTAGGAATACGTGGATGACCTGCCGTAGTTATAACATGCAACCAATGAAATACCAACCTACGCAACTTGGTATTTGGAACAAATAAACGGGCATCATGGAAAGGTAGTCCTTGTTTGATTGACCTTTTGGGATCTGCTTGAGCCCATTTTTGCCATTTCTCAATGGTGAAGGAATTACGGATTTCTCCAAAAAAGTCTTTGGTTTTTATGATGCAAAGAACTTTATCTGGAGAAATGATAGACCTAGGAGACTGAATGGCAGGTAACATAGTAGAATCTTGACGGGACAAAGCATCCGCTTTGCGATTATCCTTTCCTGGGCGGAAGGTTACCACAAAATCAATCTCGGCAAAAACAGCATCCATTGGAGTTGCCGAGGAGTCAAAAGTCTAGCTAAACTCATAAACTGGAGAATGCGGTGGTTTGTATATACTGTGATAGTGTATTTGGCGCCTAGCAAATGGTGTCTCCATTCTTTGAAGGCATCCCGGATTGCCAGAAGCTCTTTCTCAGCAATAACATAATTTTGTTCTGCTTCGTTCAGCTTTCGAGACATGTAGGCTACAGGATGTAGTTGACCAGTATCTTTACTGCGTTGTGATAATTCTGCACCAATGATGACATCTGAAGCATCTGCTTCCACTATGAATGGACGCTCAACGTCCGGATGAGTCAAGACAGGGGCAGTGGAGAAAGCTTCCTTTAAGGTTGAAAAGGCTCTGTCAGCTTCAGGGGACACACAAATGGTTCTTTCTTTCTCAACGACTTGGTGATTGGCGCCACTGTCTGAGAGAAATTATCTATGAACCTGCGATAGAAGTTTGCAAAACCTAGGAAGCACTGAACATCTCGAACAGACTTTGGAGTGGGCCAATCAGATACTGCTTGTACTTTTCTTTCTGCCATGACCATATCTTGAGGAGTAAGGATGACTCCTAAGAACTCAACGGTGGCAACATGGAATTCACATTTGGTTAATTTGCAATACAGGTTATGCTTTCGAAGGGCTGTGAGAATATTCTTGACATGTTGTACATGTTCGACTTCATTATCTGAATAGATTAAGATATTGTTGATGTAGACTATTGCAAATAGGTCTAGATACTCTCTAAGGACGTCATTCAGAAATAATTGAAATGCTGCTGGAACGTTACAAAGTCCAAAGGGCATGACTGTGTATTCAAACAGACCATAACAGGTTTTAAAGGCAGTTTTCCATTCATCGCCTTCTCTCACTCTGACTAAAGGGTAAGCACCTCTCAAGTCTAACTTAGTGTAGATTTTTGCTTTCTTAACTCAATCCAACAAGACAGGAATCAGGGGTAATGGATACTTGTTCTTGACTGTGATCTTGTTCAAACCTCTATAGTCTATGCAAGTTTGAAGATCCCCATTAGCCTTGGGACAAAAAAAAGAATAGACGCTGTAGGAGACTTGGAAGTACAAATAAAACCATTAGCTAGAAATTGATCTAAGTATTTTCTTAGGTGTTGATTTTCGTTTTTTGACAAGGCGTACACTCGACAACTAGGGAGTATAGCACCAGGCAGGAGTTAGATCAATTTGACAGTCATATGGTCTGTGAGGTGGCAAGGTTTCTGCTTCTCTTTCATCAAAAACATCTAGATAGGGCGAGTACTGTCAGGGCAGCGTTCCATCTTTTTCAGCAGCTGTTGCTACATGAGCTTTGCAAGGTTTTGTGACTCTTGATGTCTGGAGACATTTTTCATTACACAAGATAGAGGAGAATACGATTTGTCGTTCTGACCAGTTGATTTCAGGGTTATGATAACTTAACCATGGCAGTCCAAGAATGATTCCATACTGAGGAGCATGGATGACATGAAAGATGATTTTTTCTTCATGTTTGATATTCTGATCTCCCCCATTAAAGGTCACTGACAAGGGGACAGGCTGCAGAGTCACTGGGCCTCCAGTTAAGAGTTTTCCATCTAGGGCTTGTATGATTTCTGGGGTTTTCGTCTTGGTGCATGGGATCTCCCATGTTTGAACCAATTGTGCATCCATAAAGTTACCAGTAGCCCCAGAATCCACTAAGGCTTTCTTAAGATATTTCTTCTTCTTTACTTGTAGTTTGATGTCTAACTTTAGATGCCTTGAATGTGAAGGGTCCATGGTGACACCCAAGAGCAACCCTTCTTTACATCTTGGGTGATCTAGTTTTCCTGCTCGGTTTGTCATTTGCTGCACTTTTCTTGATTGGACCTTGTTTGCTCTTCGGTTTTATTGGACACTCTTTGGCGAAGTGGCCCTTGTGCCCACAGTAAAGACATTGTCCGTTCTTTCTACGTAGGTCTTTTCCGTCCTTTGTCAAAGGCCGCATGATAGTTCCAATTTCCATTGGTTCATGACTACTCTCTTTCGGAGTTCTTGATTCTCTACGACCGTGAACACGCCAGGAATATTTCTCAGTCTTTTTGCGTGTTCCTTGTTGTTCTGCAAGACGATGGTCTATTCATAAAACAAGGTTTTTCAGATCTTGACAATCAGAAGGTTGAGGATCGATCTGGGCAAGAATGTCTTTTAGCTCTTCTCTGAGTCCTTGGTAGAATAGGGTTGCTTGCTTTTCTTCAGGCCAGGATTTCTCTGCTATAATCCAATTAAAACTACCCAAGTAGGAAACTAAGGGCCAGATGTAGGTACAAAACAATTTGCGACTTGCAAATTGCGAGTCCTTCCGACTCGCAAATTGCAACTCACAAACTGGTATGCAGAAAGGTGTCTCAGACACCTTCTGCGACTCGCTATGGGGTCGCAAAGACCCACTTCATGAATATTTATGAGGTGGGTCGCAGTTTGCGACCCCATAGCGAGTCTAGGCACTCACGGGGATGGTGGCCTGCTGAAGACAGCTACAAAAATAAAAAATACCGAAACCTTTTTGTTTCAGTTTTTTCAGAGTAGGCAGTGGTCCATAGGACCACTGCCTGCTCTGAAAAAATATTTTTGTGAGCATTCACAAAGGGGAAGGGGTCCCATGGGGACCCCTTCCCTTTTGCGAATGAGTTACCATCCACTTCAAGTGGATGGTAACTGCGAGTTGGTTTGCGACGGCTTTCGCGGTCACAAAGCAACTCTACATCGTGATGCGGTCGCAAATAGAAAGGGAACACCCCTTCCTATTTGCGAGTCGGAATCACATTTTGCGAGTCGGTACCGACTCGCAAAATGTAATTCTGCATCGCGTTCAGCCTTTTGCGCCTCGCAAACTGTGTTTTTAGCAGTTTGCGAGGCGCAAAAGGCTTCCTACATCTGGCCCTAAATCTTTATTGCCTTGTCGATATTCTAACAGTTCTCGGTCTGCTGATAGAGTCATTGTTCTTCGATCAAACACTCTTTCTTTTCTACGCGGTCTTGTAACTGACTCACTCTCTCAGCTAAACTGGTTGCTATATCTTTGGATGCTACCACATCCAATTGGAGCTGCGTGATAACTTTAACTAACTCAACCAGTGTGGCCATATTGAGAACCTAGCGCAAACCAGGAGGATTAAAAATTTGTGGGCTCACTATTCTGTCAAGGAGACCAGATCCTCGGGGCTTGCGCATGTTCCCAACATGGCCACTTCTTGGCAGCTCCAAACTCCACTAGTTATATAGCACAGAGTTAAAAAAATGGCCAAGTGGGGGAATGGGTTTTATGTTAGGAACAGCGGGGAAGGAGACCTGTGGAAGCAAAAGTTAAACAAAACAATTGCAAGATTAATCACAATGACTTTCGGTAAGTTTTGTTTCAAATAAACACTTATGCTGAAAACATGAATGGCCTAAGGCTTCACTATAACTGGGACTCAAAAATCTAGGTACCTGGAAATCAAGAAAAGTTTATGCAAGGTTTTATCATGAACATTCCAGAATTAGCATATTATATTTTGAACAATAAAACTCTCTCCAAAATACTTCCTAGAATAATCTCTGCATTGTAGCAAGAATCAAAGAACATTGTAGCAAGAATCAAAGAACACGTGTTTTTTTTCTCTGCATGAATGGACTGTACAAGTACCATGAATAACACTGCTACGTCACTCTCTGATTAAGAGTTTCAAGACTCAAATGTTCAGGGAATATTATGCACTTTAATCAAAACTGCACATCTAAGTTTAAATGTCTAGAAATGATTGTGCACTCTGCCGATCTGTATTTAAAATGTGAAACACCAGGAAAGAATTGCGCACTCTGCTGCTGATTCAAACATCTAGATTCACATGCAATGAAACGATCGCGCAAAACGCCGATCTATGATTCAAGAGTTTAATGCTGGGAAAGCATTGCGCACACTGTTGCCGATTCGGACTTCACAATACAAATGCCAGGAAATGATCGCACACACTGCCGATCTGAATGCCAAGAAGTAAATGCCTGGAATGAATTGCGCACACTGTTGCCGATTCAGAATTCACGATACAAATGCCATAAAATGATCGCGCACACTGCCGATCTGAATGTCAGGAAGTAAATGCCTGGAATGAATCGCGCACACTGTTGCCGATTCGTAATTCACGATGTAAATGCCAGGAAATGATCGCGCACACTGCCGATCTGAATGCCAAGAAGTAAATGCCTGGAATGAATCGCGCACGCTGTTTCCGATTCAGACTTCACGATGCAAATGCCATGAAATGATCGCGCACACTGCCGATCTGAGTGCCAAGAATTAAATGCCTGGAAAGAATCGCACGCTGTTGCCGATTCAGAATTCACGATGCAAATGCCATGAAATGATCGCACACACTACCGATCTGAATGCCAAGAATCAAATGCCTGGAAAGAATCACGCACACTGTTGGCGATTCGGAATTCACGATGCAAATGCCACGAAGTGATCGCGCACACTGCTGATCTGAATGCCAAGAATTAAATGCCTGGAAAGAATCGCGCACACTGTTCTCGATTTGGAATTCACGATGCAAATGCCATGAAAACAATCACACACGCGATTTCAAGTTTAGGCTCAAAACTCGAGTGTCACTGGAAAATGGAGTCGGGGGCCTAACCCGACCTCCGCCTTACCGCCCTGCTTGAAGATCACCAAATAAACAAGTGCAAGCCTGTTAATGACTGGATAGGCCTCCGGGACAGGAGCTCTGGAAAATGCTGCTGCTCTATACCAGGACCTCTGAATAGTGAGCACTTGGAGCTGGGCTGGCTCGCTCATATAGAGCCAAGCCCCGCCCACGAGCCACACCCAACCATGCTGCCAGAAAGGCTTCTAGAAAGTCTTAGAATAAAGGACCACACCCTGTATTCCTGCAAACAAACCTTGCAAATGAACAATGAATTACAAACAGCATTAATGACTTTTCAAGGTGAAAGCTCTGCAATGCAAAAGGTTAATATACTGCATAGAAACACAGTGCATGAAATATGCCTCTGCATAAGGACTGGGTTTTTGCATTTACACTGCCCATAGAGCGCGCACTGTCCTGATGTTGACACAGGGTCTGTCTTTGTCTAGGAGCTGATTTTTACGAAACCCCATTCTGAACCTGAACCAAAGAATTCACCTCACTAATATTAGCCTGTGCCCATAGTGGGGTTAGCGGACCCAACATATTTGGTACAGAAATTGCATCTGGACTGACAAAAGATCCAATTTTCTGTGTGTGCACTGTTCTCATGCTCTGAATTTGTGGAATCTGTATTTGTACAGGCTCCCTTTGAATCATACTCAGCCTCTGTTGACCTGGAGACAACACTAAATGAGAAGTTGTCCTTATAACCTGAGCCTCTGGATGTATTTCAGGAATGTTTATCTCTAGCTGTGGTCTGTTGTTCAATGAATCATTAAAACTACTCTGCATCTGAACTTGCTCATTGTTCAGTGTTTTCTGTGATACCTCCAATGTGGATGGTGCAGTAGGAGTCGTATTACTAATCCCACTTCCACTCATTCCACTCTCGCTAGTTCTCTGATCTCCTTGGCCTGTATTCGGTGGTGGATAAGTATCTAAAATTTCAGAAACTATTTCGTCTTCACCTACCTAGTTGTCATCATTACACATGACTCTTTTTAAATCTTTTAGTTTTTGTTCTTTAGTTACTGAAGTTCTCTTTTTCTTTTTTTTTCCTTCTTTTGACTCATTCTCATCATCTTTTGTCCTTGCAGGAAATAATTGAATTCCCTGTAGAGTTGCCACTCTCCACCTTTTCTGCTCTTCATCCCAGCTAGCTTCTGTTAGTGTCTTTTCTACTCTTCTCATTCTCTTCTCAAATTTCAATGCTTATTGCTGTCTAGCTACCAGCTCCCAAATCACTAAGGCTTCATACTGTGCTGGTCTCGGGGGAGGTTTCGACTGTTCATGTTCTGCCTCAAATTTTCAAAAATTCACAAGTTAAATGTTCCATTCTCTGGAAAAGCTAAACAACATTCTTTCCTTGTAATCTTGACCCAATGTCTCAACCAAAGCCACGCTCCTGCACCCTTCTCCTCAAACACAATGTTTGCCGGAGTATTTTCAGGTGGACAAATGCTGGAATATATTCATCACCTCTCAATGCTCTCCTCAGAGCTTTGAAAAACGTCATAGCTATTATTCACATACAAAATTAAACTAAGCAAAACAAACAACAAGATCTGTATGAAAACAACCTATCGGAAAAAGTGACTACGATCCCACAATTCTCTTTGACCCTCTATCCTTCCAATCATATTACGTTATTATCGGACAGATTGGCGAATCTGTGCGCGACCTTTCTTACTAATTGACCAATCCCAGCGTGGCACCACTTACGTCACACTAACTCACACCCCTTCTCAGCGTGATCGCTGAGACGCTGACAAAACCTTTCGGCCTGACTTCTTCACAACTCACACATCAAACCAATGCATTATTAATTTGCGAGCAAAACTTAAAATACAATAAGAAAACAAATGTGTCCATTTACTACAGGTAGGGCATTACAATCGCTTCAGGAACCTTCCAAAATAACCTTCGGCTTTTGCTTACTCTTTTTCACAGTTCCCCTCATTCGCGAGCAAAATTCGACCTGCAAATTTCACTTCTCAACTGATCATTGGACTGTTGTCCTAGTGCACTTAGTACTCACCAAATCTCAGTATAATTTCATTAACACCAATTATCTCACAACCTCAATTTACCAATCACGCCGGATTGGTCTACTAAATGGACAAATTACAACATATACCAAGTTTCTCAGTGCACTTGTCAATATACTCTGGAGTCTTAGACCTCTCGCCTTAGGTCCATCATAAACAACCACGTGGATAATTGTTCCCGCAATAAGCGGCACACTCAAATGAAGAACAATGCTTCCCTGCTCTCATACCTATTGGGGTACGCCCACTCCTTCTAAATTCTATTGGAGTACACCCACTCCTTCTAAACTCATATGCACCTCAATCATCTGCAAATTAGCTAAAGCTGTGCAAGCGCAAATCACCTCACTCATCTCAGTCAAAACACCGCTAGAAACATACCCTTCAACCTAGAGGGTCTCCAAGAACTGGGGAAAGTCACTTAAGGCCACTAGCAACTCATTTTTATCAGATCCATTTAACATTTCAGAAAAAAATAACAACTCTATCTAAAGAAGTTCTTTTCACAATCTATATCTTTTTCATTATGACATCCTCAAATAATGACGTAACCGTAATCTGCTACCAAAAACTGCTGCAGCGCCAAGAAATCCTAGCTATTACTTCAGACTAAATAGTGGATTTTGCTTTAGAGGCCAATGGATCGACACAACATAGATTTGAGGGGATGTCAATAATAAATTATATAATAATTAACTATAGTAATCATATTCAAAGATCTGAATGTTAAACAATAACCACACCAGTTTATTAAGATTTGTGAATATATTTCTCTGTATTAACAATGCTAATGTCACGAAACTAACTCTCAAACACAAATGATAAGCATATAGAATCAATAATGACTTATTAGAATGTCTTATATATTTGAGTTTAATCAAAACAATCAAGCAAATAATCTCCAGTATCAAAACACTGATTAATAACACCAAGATTGGCAACAAAGGTAAAGTATACATCAGGGCAAAAGATCAACATATGTCAATATGAATCATGAGCATTGGAAGGTAAAATTCCTCACTAACCACAAATCAGCTTTAACATGTTGGGCTTCATGTAAAAAGAATTTAGAAACACAAATTTAGAAAAATCACACTAACTCAGGTTATTATAAAAAAACATGATTATTTTGCAGCAATTAAACAATAAGTTGCAGCTGGTACCTGCAAAGGAAAAGAGGCACACATATCAATGCAATTTCATACATTACCCATAGAATAACTACGTGCAGTCTACTTTAGCATGAGGACACCATCAGGTCGGGCCTATCAACTGTTTAACCCACATCGCTAATATGACTCGAACCCTCAAGAAGAATGAAACTATAGAATGAACTCAAGAGAGTCCTACCCAGATTGTTATACTCACACATCAAAAAGTTTATGATTGGTCAGTACATGGGGTGGTTTACTATTCAACCAATAGTTGTTTAATTTGATAACCTAAAATGCAGTGACAACAACGTTAGCCAGGGCACGATCATAACAGTAACTTTTCCTCTTCCATCTCGTCTGTAACTTCATTGTTCTATCTTGTCTATACCCTTCTTCTCAGGAAGAAACTTTTCAGCTCGCAACATTTACTTCCATCCTCGAGGAAGAAACTATGTATTAGTGACAATGTAGCTTTTCCTAGTAAACTATGAAGGAAAGTCTTAATTTTATTAAAGACACAGAGGTGAGTATTATCTTGCTTTAATAAAATAGCAGCAGTCAAGAACTACACATCCCAAGAGGCTTAGCAACAGGCTAGCCAATGGGAACAAAAATGTAGGAATAGCAAGCACCAATGTGGACCATAGAGTACACACTTGACTGCAAGCAGCCTTCTTTTCTTGTGTGAGTAGGTCAAATAGAGTCATGAAACAAAGACAATACTTAACCAATAATAGCAATCGGCAAATGGAAAGATAAAAGTTCTTGGCGACAGGAGACGATCCAGGCGAGACTTGGAGAAATCTGTGAATTTTTAAGAAATGAGATCCAGGAATTCTGCGGCCCAGAGGAGGAAGATGAAGCGAAGAACATCTGCCATCATCAAGAAAAGAAAGGAGGTAATGCCGGATTCGCTGGGAGGGAAAGAGAGAAAAGAGGTTAATAGTAAAAGCGGTGAGGTAATACTCGCCTCTGTGTCATTAATAAAATTAAGACTTTCCTTCATAGTTTACTAGGAAAATCTACATTTTATGTCAAGACCAAATGCTCCTATTATGCTAGTGTAAAGCATATCAACCACCAAAGAAGTTGCAGTTTTAACAGGTTAACAATAGTAAGTTCTGAAAACACTGTCATGAACAGTGACAGTGTCATTAGATCAATCAGCCGGCCTCAGAATGTCCTCTAAGCTAGAGCCTACCGAAAAGGCTTTAGAGGCCATGGCACCCCTGGAAGATTGGGCCCCAAAGGTGGAGATGTCAATCCCTGCTAAAGACATGACCCATTTAACCCAACAAGCTAAAGTAGCAGAGGAAACTGATTTGTGGGGTTTACGGAAAGAAATCAGGAGCTGGTGGAGGGAGGACATTCTGAGGTTGAGTGTACGTTTCTCATATTCTTTTAAACACAGTTCCACACAGAGTTTAGGTTTGTTAGGAAAGAATGGATAAAATATTGTGTGTAAGTTGGCTTTTGCGCCTAAGTTAATGTGGAATAACACTCCTGTGGGCATGAATTGATAAGAAGAATCCTCTAAAGATTTGACATCAGACACACGTTTAATGGATATAAGGCAGAGTAGCATGATCAACTTTGCTAAGAGCATTTTTAAGGAAATATCTGATTTCTCGGGCCATGGGATGAACAAATTTAATACTACCAGTACATCCCACAGATATGTGTATTTTGAAGAAGGAAGCTTGGAAAGTTTTACTCCCTTCAATAGTCGGCAGACTAGAGGATGTTCTCCAACGGGTTTCCCATTGATATATTGATGATGCATGGAAATAGCTGATCTATAGAGATTTATGGTTCTGTAGGACTTACCTGAACTGGCTTCAGTGGCCAAGAAGTTAATGATAAGATTTAGAGATGAAGATGGGAGTAAAGAGATTGTACCTTCTGGTGCATGAGTAGGATATCGTCTAGATAGATTATCAGTCTGATACCTACCGATCTGAGATGGGAAACAATTGGTTTCATTACGTTTGTAAAACACCAGGGGGCTGAAGAAAGCCTGAAAGGAAGGGAAGAAAACTGATAGATTTTTGATTGTCATTGAAATTGTAGAAATGTCCTGTGAGATGGATGAATAGAAATCATAAGATAGGCATCCTGTATATCCAGTCTCTACATCCAGTCGTTCTGAAGTAAAAAGTCTCTGATATGGATTATAGTTTCCATTTTGAAAATGGCGATATGTGACAAATTGATTGAACGATTTAAGATTGATTACTGGCCTTAACTTTTTGTTTTTCTTTTGGACAAGGAACAGAGAACACATGAACCCCGAGGTATCGGGAAGGGAAGGCTGGATAGTGTTTTTCTCTAAGAGTAACTAAATTTCCGTTGTAATGAGAGAGGACATTTCTATAGAAAATTTTGAAGAAGAGGAAAAACATCTTGGAATGGAGGGGAGTATAGTTCTATGAGGTAACCCTGGACAGTATTTAACACCCAAGGGTCTGATGTAATTGAACGCCATTTTGGAAGACAAAATTGAAGGAGCCCTCCCACGGGAAGGGCAGAAAACAGGCTTACCTTGGGAAGTATTTGTTTTGAAATATCACTGTCCGCGGCCGCGGAAACCTCTGGACCTCTAGGGGTAGAAGTGAGGCTTGTAGTCTTGGACATTGTAGGATGCGTTTAAGGAGCCTTTTGAACCTTGACTACGGTGGGTGCGGCCGGTAAAGCAGCTCCTTCCTCTACCAGCCCCTGCAAAAACACATTGGTTAAAGACTTTTTTCAAAGATTGTTGAGCCTTATCGATAGAAGAAAAAGTTGTAACATATCGACTGAGAACCTTGATGAAAGAATCATCAAATAGTTGGCCCTCCACTTGTATGCCAGGATCAAGAGACAACAGATTTGCAAGTTTTGGGTCCAGTTTTAAAAGTAAACCTTTTCTTCTTTCGTGGATAAAAGACAAAAGGCAAAAGGCTCTTTGGATCCAAAGAGAAAGATCAGTAGGAATGATGGTTGTATTATCCAATCTGGCTGATTCAGCCAGGTCGAAAATGTGGTCTAGAGGGCCGACCACATCGAGTAGTTTGTCCTGGCAGGTTGTCCAGGCTTTATCAACCCCTTTACGAGGGTCATTTCCAAATTTAGTTTAAAAAAAAGGTTATTATGGATCGGTCAATAGATGGAGTAATAGTTATGTTAGACGGTAAGGAAGGTCTAGGGCACTCTGATTTCAATTTTGCTTGAGGTTGTTTGTCTAGAGGAACGCGCAGGCAGGAAGAAATACAGCCCCCTATATAGGTAGAAGGTGACCATTCGGTAGAATTGGGATGATAGATAAGGTAGGGTCGAACATAGGGACTCCCTCAGTATCCACAATGGAGAAGGACGGATCAGAAATGGATACTTTGCTTTTCTTAGCAGGAGGAGGGGAAGAGGTGGAAAAATTGTCACCAGCCATATCGGATTAATTTAAATCCTCCATAGCATCACCATCAGTGTCCAATATCTTTGAAATGATAATCTTTTTTGGTGCTTTATCAACATATTCTGATTTTCATTTGAATTTAGAAGGCAAGGTGCAGGAGTTGTTAGTATTTTTAGAGGTATTCCCCTCCTTACACGGAGGTCTGGGAGGAACTAAGTCCTCAGTCTGGTATGAGGAAAACTCACTTGTCAGCTCTGAGCCATTAGAAGAAATGTTTTTTTTAATTAGAGGAGTTAGTTTGCATTTTCTGCTTTCCCCAGCAGAATGGGCCAGTAAAGTACTGGACATCATGCTCCTGACAGAGTTTTCAATATTTTTTGACATTTTGTCCATGGAAGTCTGAAGGGCTTGTTCAACAGAAGCTTGAATAAAAACATTTAGTTCTTGTTTAAAAGATTCCCATCATCATTCATATTAGGCATCAAAGGGGAACTGTCTGACTCCTTGTTAGTAAAAGTCTGTGTGAAGAAAAACAGCAGTTAAATGGTTAAAATAGCAAAATGAGAAGGTTGGTAAAAAACAGAAGAAGACACTCCCCTGAGGCGCAAGTGAGCCGAGAAGAGTGTCTAACCAGAGCAGAGGGCGGAGCCTGAGGCCGCACCCCCTGAAGAGAAAAGGGCGAGGTGAACGAAACGAAAGTCCGTGAGCAGCCTCTGGAGGTGTTGGGACCGACACGGCAAACGGCACGAAGTGAGGATTTATGCCAAGGAAAACAAGCGTCATGTGACAGAATCGCTTGCGACGACAGAGGCACTGCGGTGAGGCTTGCGTGTTCTATAACAGTTTTCGGAGAAAGAGCTGCGTGGCAGAAGGTGGGGGGGTTGGAAACGGGATAAACACAAGTGGCACAGCGCGAACCAAAAGAAAGGGAAGAAAACTTTCCGAAACCACTAGATAACTACAGTTAAATATCATATACCAACAGTACAACAGATAAAATTGAAGAGACAATTTAAGTAGAGTACTTATCTTGACTGTGAGCAGCAAGAAAAGAGTCAAGTGTGTATTCTATGGACCTAGGTGTGACCCCATTGGTGCTTGCTATTCCTACGTTTTTGTTCCCATTGGCTAGCCTGTTGCTAAGCCTCTTGGGATGTGTAGTTCTTGACTGCTGCTATTTTATTAACGCAAGATAAGAATGCATAATAGGAGCCTCCTGGTCTTGACATAAAATTTCAAACAATAGAACAGTCAAACTTGTGTAATGACTTAATAAATCTGACCTTGTAAGACCTAACGCAGCAACCCGCTAGGGGTAGCTGTTTACACATTTATAAGCTGATAATCACACTCTTTTATGAAAGCATTGAGCAACGGAAAATAACTACAATTATACCTACATTTTTGCTTAAACAGAGTAGAAAAATAAATTATGGTAACCATTTACGAAAGTCACCCGTTTTCACATGTTAATTCACCAACAATTAGTACATTAGAAATCATTAGAAAATATTAGAAAATTTTGCACTCTTGCAAAAGTGAGCTGGAAGCTACTGCGCAAAGTGGCTTTCCAGCTCGACTTTGGAAGCTCTGAGCCGCCAGCCTCTATTAAGGGGTATGAAAACACCCCAGGTCTTCAGTGAGAGCCTCAGCGACCCTTTGTTTTTGTTTTTTTGTTTTTTTGTTGGGCATGGGCTGAAAGTCTTAGTGAGGGGCTGCACAGTGCCTCCTAAGTGTCTCACAGTATGAGGGCATGCCCTCTAAGAGGTCCCTCCCCCCTCATCACACAGTGAAATAGGTTTATAAATTGGCAGGTCTGCAACAAGTATCAGACCACATATGGAACAGCTTTTCAGTGTTTGTTGTGAGTGACTGCATTTTGCCTGCTTACTGTCTACCTCCATGTCTGGAATGGACAGCCACTCATGGGAAAGAAAATGTTTGCATCAATCTGTGAACGGCTCTTCTACCCCACTTGCACCACTCAGTTCTTTTCAATGTTGAGTGTCTTGCAGCAACCATGCATAGTAATGTTTAATTAAAGAGATAAACAGTGCCGATAGATAACCTGTTGAGATCCTGACAATATAGGGCTATTCTCCTATCAGCATTTTTATAAGTACTACCACTATTAGCACCTTTATTACTATTACCTCACCTGCTACCATCTTTTTCATTATTGGTTCCACCATTACCACAATAATACCGTTAGTACCATCACCACTATGACCATTATCATCACTACAGTTGCGAACGCCATCATTGTTATCACCACCACTGTCACCAGAATTACCACTAATACCATTACCATCACAGAAACCATTTCTTTCACCATGAGAACGTCACAGTAACAACTTTATCACAAGTTCCATTACCACCACCATTACCACCACCACATTACAGCCACTATCATTACGACTACCACCCATACCATCACCACTACTATTGCTCCCACCATGTTCCCATGAGTTTGTTCTTTGCCAGGGCCATTGATGACTGTTCTGCGTGGTGCTTGAGGCAGTACCCCACCACACTTGAAAGATTTATTGGCTCGTACAGTCATCATCCACTGCTGAATTTTGAATTTCACTTAACATTGGTCATGCAAGAATATGTCACTTGAATTTCACCCCAATCTCGTATGCTCAGTCTATTGCCGGAGAAGTAGTGATGAAGGCGCACATTTATTTCCAAAAGCAGCAATTTTTCCAAGGCTGAGATGAAGCACTCTGAGCCTTGAAGTGCTGAGCCAAGTCTTACAGATCCAATCTCTTCTTCTAATTGGCTGATCTGTGTCAGGGCCAGCCAATGAAAGCAGTAGGAGAGATTGGGCAGACACACAACGCCAGAGGGAACAAAATGCAAGCTATCTTTGACACTACATTGGTGACACTCCTTGCTGATAGAGGGGCCCGGTTTTTGATGCTTTGATAAAAGGATATAAAAGATAGGATCTGTCCATCCATTGCTGTATCTATCACGTGAGTGCTCGTGAAAATATCAAGCAGTTGTTAGGGGACCAAAAATGTACTGGCTTAAATTGAAAATTTCTAATTTTAGGACAAAAAACAGTTTTGAGGTTGAACTCACTTGCTAACAATGCTAATGTTGTGTTTCATGACACAATCTTTAGATTTTCAGAAATCACAAAGTTGATTTTGTGGACAAAATGATTGTATTTTGGAATCATATTTAAAGTGGTGGTTTGAGGGCTAATTAAATTAGCGTTCAGTAGTAGTACGGATGTTTTATATTTCTTGGTGGAGGTGGGGACTTACTTCAATTGCTGCTTTTTCATGGCTTGTGTGCAGGAATATCCTTACCCATATTACAAAAACTTTCTCTCTTATCCCTACGTGAGTAGGGAATCCTACTAGGTTTTTAACAGAACCCTAACCCACTAACCCTGGTAATAAGGATCTTTTGGTTCTGCAGAAAGCCATTTGACCCTGATGGGCATTTAGCATGATGGCTGAGTATGTAGACCTGACCTGGGATGTGGGAGACCATATTAGTGTAATTTCACTTTCATCTGCGTTTTTAAACGTACTTATCCAAGGTTCCCATAATTATTGCCTTCAGTGGTAGGATACCTTAAGGTAATTTTACTTTCCTGATCCCTGAAAAATAAAAAAAACACGCTCTGCTTTAACTCAGGTTTCGAAGCACACCCAGGTGCATTAGGCACCTCAGTTGGAAACCCTATGATGAAGCATGCCACTAACTAGTGTTAGTTGGTGAGGGTTATTTTAGAAACCTAGTAGGGTTCCCCAAAGTGAGGGGCACACCAGGATTTAGGATTTTGGTAGTGGGCTCTCTCTCACTGTTTGCTTAATTTAATAGGGAAGTGGAGCGAACCTTCAACCTTGGCACTCTCTCTTTGATACTTATCATGTTATCCCTACCCCTGTGTGGGGCATGAGTATGTAAGGTTGTCTTCTTGGTCATTCTCTGCCTCTATGTGACTGTAACGTGGACATTTGGATTTTATCTTTGACTGCTGCCTATTGAATGTTATTGTTAGATTTCCTCAACTTTAGATTTTTCCACCCAGAATCTTCCAAGCAGATTCTTGTTCATATTATGTGACTGCACGTCAACTTGAGAGAACACGATTGACAAATGAAGTGAAGAGATATGTTGCGTGCATTCTAATAAATGACAGGCCATCTCCAATTAAAGAATAAGATATTTTACATGACTGTAATACATGTAGACCTTTAACTAATTCTTGGGTAAATTGTGCTGAAAATCTCCGGCATGCCCACCATGTTTTCAGAGATTGCTTGGACAGGACAAGACACCATTAAGGAAGGGCAAAACGTGCATCTAACTTAATCATTAGAGAAAAATTATAATTTGGCTATTAATTGTATTGGTGCCATAAATATCGATGGGAGCTTCAATTGTTTTGCAGATTCCCAAGTTGGACCCCACAAAAAGTGCTAAAAGGCAGACCAAACCAAGAATTGCAACTTTTACATTGAATCTAAAATCTGATTATCGGCTAGATAACTCTTGGAGGAAAGAATTTTCGTCTATTAAGAATTATACATGTTTTTTTAGTAAGGTTTACATCTGCCTCAAGAATAGATTTTGTCTATCATCACAAACTCTAGACATGAGGAGATCCTCAATAGTTTCTCTGATCATGCACTCATTTGTTTCAGTTTAGTGTTGACAGTTTTCCTTTGAATTCTAGTGTTGTCTTCTATGTCTTTTATATCGGAGGAAAAGCGGATGTCTACTACTTAGTGGTTCATTCATCCACTTTTGAAGTGAGTCTGGGTATCACATCACTCTCTATTGCTTGGGGCACCTTTAAGGCTGCTTTAAAGTGTCATTCTATTGCATTCTCAGCTAATGTTTCAAGGGAGAGGAACGATATTGGTTCCACCCTTCTTAGGGGTATTAAAGATGCAATGACTAATCTTATAGGCTGATGATTTATATTTTATTTAAAAGCTGAGAATTCCAATTTGCAAAGCATTTTGGGCAGAATTCAGGCCTTCGCACAGATTGATAGCTACAACATTAATCAGGGCAATTGGAGATCTTGTTATTTAACGCCTCCTTTCACAATCTTCCTTTAGAATTGATAAGTATATACAACCCTCGTTTGGTTATAAGGTATCCAGAAATATATGGTTCTACCAATTATCTAGATCTATTCAGATTAAATTAGATGGCCATTTTTGAGAAAGTAAAAATTATTTTCGATAAATGGAAGTCTTTGCCAATCTCATTTATGGTGAGAGTAGCATTGGTAAAGTTGTCATTATTGGCGCTTTTGTTTTTTTTTCATCGATGTTCGGATTAGAGTTTCTAAGCAGTTTTACTCGAGTCGATACTCCGTTGTGTAACTGTGTCTGGAATGATCCTAGACCCCCATTAAAAATCGATTGCCTTCAATTAGTTAGAGAACACGATGGTTTAGCCTTCCTGCTTCTAAGGTCGTATTAAACATCCTTTTCAAACAATGATTACGGATTTGGGTTACTATTTGCCATCTTTTCTTATGTTGATTACACTTCCTAAAATGACAGGATATAAGATGATTCTCTTCGTTACCTTACGTAAAAACTAATTGTTTAAGGAACACAGTTTACCATATTTTCACAACTAGCTGAGTTTCGAAGAGGGTCAATGTCTTAGTTTGGTCGTTTGCAATCCAGAAATAAAGTAGTGGGATAGTTTGGGATTTAACATGAGCGCTGATTTAAAAATTAATTGAATTTGGAAAACCTGGGATCAGCTTGGGCTGATTCTAAATGGTGAGGGAAGATAATTATGGTTCATTTTCATACAAATTAATCAAACGCTCCACCAGCATTCTGCAAAGTCAGAAGAGTCATCTGATGCTAATTTGAGAAGGCTGTTCAAATTTAACTTGAGCGGCATTGGGTGTTGGAACAGGGCACTTGAGCAAAGTTGAGAAGGAAACAAGGGTCAGATTGACATTAGCAGAATGGGTTGAGATCTCACAATTTACTTATAAATTGTTTAGAGCAGCAAACCTGAGGACGATGGAGTGCTTCTCAAGATAATTAGTGCATTACTCTCCTGCAGTTATAAACAGGTACTATCAGTCTTCTCCAAATATTTGTTTTAGATGTCTGCAAATTGAAATTGGTGATTTGAGACACATAATATATACATGTCCACGGTTGTATGATGGAATAACGCATGCACTAACCACGCATGCGTTTACAATGCGGTAAGTACAATGCATGCGTCATTACCATGCATGCACTTACAACTAATGTTTTTTACCGTGCATATGCCTTTACTACGCATGTCTTTACCACAAAAAATTTGTTGTAAAGGCAATGTTGGTAAAGGCATCTGCATGGTAAAAAGTAAAGAGGTAAGTATAAACACCCTGAACCCTAAAAATTCCCTTACCACCCAAAAACCCATACCCACCCTAAACACCCCTTACCACCCAAACCCATACCCACCCTAAAACCTAAAAGTGTCCTTACCACCCCAAAACCCACACTCACCCTAAAACCTAAAAAAAGCCCTTAGCACCTGTAACCGGGTAACGTTGGAAGCCACCGAAGTGGGGCCGGCAACACAACAGGAAAAAGCGCACGCGAATCCAGATATACAGTAGAAGGTTCGAATGATGCACGCTTGGAGAGGAGGTGTGGCAAAGACGGGGAAGACGCGGAGGAGAGGAAATCAGGAGAAAAAGACGGCGACAACAGGAAAATGAGGGGAGAAACCACAGAGGAAGACGCAACGATGGAAGAAGCTTGGCAGAGAGAGGTCAGCCGTGCAGCAGACGTGGACGAAAAGGAGCAACCGACTACCAAAAGAAACAGGAGAGCCTGCCAAGTCTCAGGAGGGACGTGGCTTACGCAGGTACGTGCCGGCATTCGAGATCCTACACATTATTTGTTGAGGTGGGGAGGAGGGGGAGACAGAGAAGGAGGGAGGAAGGGGAGACAGAGAAAAGGAGGGAGAGGGGAGACTTAATTTTGGTTCAAAAAGGGAAAACAGTTCCTAAAAACATTTAGGATTTTGCTCGCTGAGCTGCTCGTATTCGCAAGCACCAGTTTATTGCACACTACGGAACGACACCTAAGCACTATCCCTCACAAGTCTACAAGTCTAAGAGATGGCGTTGTTTTTTTTCTTTCAGTCTTCTTTCTCTTTTCGTGATTTTTTATTTTCCCTCTTCTACTTCCATTCTTCACCACCCCCCCAAATTATAAAAGAAAACACTCAACCCAGAAAAACAAAAATTTACCACTTGTCCATCTGTTCCTTGTTTTCCTTGGGCACATCCTGCGGTGGAAATCACTGCCAACGAGACTGGGAAGAGAACCTAAAGGAATGAAAGAGAAGAGCTAAGGAAACTACAATCCCGGAAGCAATCCACAAAAACAGAATAAATGGAAAGAAACCGAGAGACTTAAACGAGGGACGGTAAAGAGGAAAAACGGGAATTAAGAACTATATAGAGAAACACATAAGAACAATGAAGGCAATTACAAACCCTCTTCTACCATAAACAGTCGTCAGAACCATTTATTCTCCTAGATCAGTCGTTTATAAGATACTTACTAATCAACCCACGACATTCTGGTGTCAGAAGTGGGATCTTAAAAATTCCTGGGAATAAAGCAGGAAGATTGAGCGCAAACCCTCTTTAAAGGATATGACACACCAATTGGCTGAGGGACAACAACACTTACAAATGGTTTGGGAGGAAAAACAACAAGAGGCCAGGAACAGCCACAAAAGTCTACAGAACGTGTTAAAGAGTCAAGCCACCATAATCGCCAATAATCAATTGGTACACGAAACAGCACTTCAGAAATTAACAGACACCACCGCTACCAGTAGAGTACATCCCAACGTCCCCAGTTCTGTATTGCAAAAGTTTCAAGAGGGAGAGGACCACGAAGCCTTCTTTACAAACTTTGAAAGAGTGTCAGCATCAGCCCATTGGCCTGAGGATAGGTGGGGACAATATGTAGCACCTCTGTTGACCGGAACATTACAAGCCGCTTCCCAGGCAGTAAATCTGGTGGAGTGACACCATATCCGGAATTAAAGAAGGCTATTCTGGAAAGGGTGGGATTTGATACGGAATATTACCGTATAAAACTTAAGAAGACAAAATGGATTCTTATAGAAAAACCCCGAGCCCTATATTACAGAATCCAAGACTTGGGATTAAAATGGCTAAATCCAATAGGTACGGACAGAGATGAAATAATATGAATTATATTATTAGAGCCGTTTTCAGAAGCCCTACCGCTTCAAACATGCAACTTGATCAAACAACATCCTAATGTCGATATGACTACAGCTATATATTTAGCATGTGCATTTCATCGAGCACCCGAGTTTAGAATTGGGTCTCAGAAGGGACTGACTTTAGGATGGCGATCACCTCTCTCCTCTTCCCAAACGTGACCAGTAAAAAGCCCAGAGGTAGTCCAGATCCCTAGAATACCCGATAAAGAACCAAACCAAACACCCCAATGTTATAATTGTGCTGAGTGGGGTCATATTGCGCGTAACTGTCCCCACAAAATCACATAACCAGAGCCAATGGAAATAGGGGTTACACGGAGCAAGGTATTTTGCACTGCCAGAGAGGTGTCCCAGTATGTAAAGGAGATGTTAGTAAACTGGAAACCCACTCGGGTGTTGATTGATTCAGGGTGCAGTCAGTCAGTGATTAGGGCAGACTTGGTACCAAAAGATCAAACAAAGGATAATGAAGCTGTCTCCATCTGCTGTATTCATAGGGACATGCAACAATATCCAGTGGCCGAGATTTACATTGAATGGAGAGGACAAAAGGAATCTCTATTGGTGGGATTGATACTGCATTTGATTGAAGAAGTTATTATAGGAACGACTATAATAATTTTCCTGACCTACTAGATAATATAAGCACCAGTCAGAAAACAGACTTATGGTTAAGTGAAGTTCCGTTTGTTCAAGATCCCATCGCTTTGGGTAAGGAAAAATTAAAGTTAAGCAAGAGTGAAAAAAGAGAAGCAAAAAGGGTTTTCCGTGTGACTAACCCTTCTGATTCCACCCCTATAACCTCAACAGAACAATATATCCTGGCAGCCCTACCACCTTTCTGGAGTAGTCAAAGAGAAGATTCCACGTTACAACATGCTTGGGCTGCCGCTGTTACAGAAAAAACGGGACAGGTGGGTCCATATTTCCTCATTCAGAAGGTTCTACTATATAGGATTGTAAAACATTATAATCAGGAAAAGACACAGCTGTTAGTACCCAATCCATATCGTACCCAGGCACTACATTTAGCACATAGTCAAGGGGGGGACACTTTGGAAGAGAAAAAACAGAGGAATACTTACTTTGACAGTTTTATTGACCGGGGTATTTTCAGACATTCGCAGATTTGTGCACAGTGTCCGAGCTGTCAAGTTGTCAACCTGGGAGCAGTTAAAAAAGCTCCCCTCCATCCCTTGCCTAATATTGACATCCTCTTTTCTAGGGTCGTTCTGGATTTAGTAGGCCCATTGACCCCTTCCTCTAGGGACTATGGCGGTCATTCCGACCCTGGCGGTCATGGACCGCCAGGGCAGGGGACCGCGGGAGCACCGCCAGCCTGTTGGGCATTCTGACAGAAACGGAAAACCGGCGGTGTATCGCCGGTTTTCCGCTGCCCTGGGGAATCCTCCATGGTGGCGCAGCTTGCTGCGCCGCCGTGGGGATTCCGACCCCCATACCGCCATCCTGTTCCTGGCGGCTTTGGCCGCCAGGAACAGGATGACGGTATGGGGTGTCGTGGGCCCCTGGGGGCCCCACTGAGAATTTCAGTGTCTGCATAGCAGACACTGAAATTCGTGACGGGTGCAACTGCACCCGTCGCACCCTTTCCACTCCGCCGGCTCCATTCGGAGCCGGCATCATCGTGGAAAGGGGTTTCCCGCTGGGCGGGTGGGCGGCCTTCTGGCGGTCGCCCGACAGCCCATCGGGAAACACAGAATAACCGCGGCGGTCTTCTGACCGTGCAGCGGTATTCTGGCGGCTCCCGCCGGCACCGCAGTTACCGCGGCCGGCGGGAGTCAGAATGACCCCCTATATGTATATTTGTGTCTTGGGGGTCTATGCAACACGGTATCCTGAGGCTATCCCTCTTACCAGTATGACCACCAAAATTGTGACATATGCCATGATAGGGTTTTTCTCTCGGGTAGGTTTTACATGAGAATGTTCCGTTTAATGGCTCAGATTTGCCAAATATTAGGGGTAAAACAGATTCGCACCCCTGTCTATCACCACCAAACAGATGGCTTGTTGGAGAGGTATAATCACACCCTTAAAACATTATTAAAAAAACCAATATCTGACTTGGGCAAAGACTGGGACAAAAAGTTGCCCCTTGTCTTATATGCCATATGGACCCACATACAAGCCTCAACAGGACATAGGGGGTTATTCTAACTTTGGAGGAGGTGTTAATCCGTCCCAAAAGTGACGGAAAAGTGACGGATTTACCACCAGCCGTATTACGAGTCCATTATATCCTATGGAACTCGTAATACGGCTGGTGGTATATCCGTCACTTTACCGTCACTTTTGGGACGGATTAACACTCCTCCAAAGTTAGAATAACCCCCATAGTCCATTCGAACTGGTGTTTGGAGGTCAACCCAGAACCCTGCTAGATATGGCTGCAGAAAGATGGGAAGAGAAAGAGACAGATGATAAGGACATTCTTGAATGCACCCAACAATTAAAAGATCAGATGTAAACAATCTGGGAGGATGTATGAGTCCATTTAGAGGAGGCTCCAGAAAAACAAAAAAATATATATAATAGAGGCACTGCCTTAAGACATTTGCAAGTAGGAAATAAAGTGTTAGTGTTGTTACCGAGTTCTGAAAACAAATTATTGGCCAAGTGGCAGGGACCGTACGAAGTAACAGAGAAAGTGAGCTCCGTTACTTACAGATTACTAATATCCAAAATAATCAAGAAAACACAAATCTATCACATAAATCTACTAAAGAAATGGGAAGAGTCTGATAACCCCCCTCCCACAGTAGACATCGGGTGCTTGGTAAATAAAGAAAAACCCCTGGAAATAAATCTATGTCCCCATCCAGAAGATTTGGGTGACTGTCTTCCTCCCATTTACCCAGAACTTCCGAAAGAACAACGAAAACAATTTGCTGGAGGTATTATGCCAAAATCAAAACTTTTCTCTCTAACTCTTGGAAAAAACCCTTTGATACAACATACTATAAAGACCAAGGATGGTAAAGTCATCCATCTTCGACCATATTGTATTCCTGAAGCACGTAAGAAAGTTGTGGAACAAGAAGTCCAAACCATGTTAAAAATGGGCATCATCGAGCCCTCTATAAGTCCATGGTGCTCACAAGTTGTCCTAGTCCCGAGACCGAACGGAACTGTGCGTTTTTGTATTGAATTTCGGCAATTGAATAATATATCCCACTTTGCCACATATCCAATCCCTAGAGTAGACTAGTTGCTCGAATAACTAGGGAAAGCTCAGTATATGTCCACATTGGACCTCACAAAAGGATATTGGCAAATACCCTTGAATCCTCAAGATAAAGAAAAAACCGCTTTTTCACCCCGCCAGGGCTATACCAATTCACCGTACTTCCCTTTGGTCTACATGTGGCCCCTGGCACCTTTCAACGATTAATGGATAGGTTGTTGTGTATTCATGTAGGTTATGCTGCAGCATATCTAGACGACACTGTTATATACAGTGAAACCTGGGAAGACCATCTCCTCCATCTCTCTAAGGTGTTTCATACACTAGTTGAAGCTGGATTAACTGCTAATCCTGACAAGTGTAATCTGGCACGAGATGCCATTGCCTATCTCGGTTCTCGTATAGGGAAAGGACAAATATGACCACAGTTGAACAAAATCGAAGCAATCCTTAAGGTACCTCCACTGCAGACTAAGAAAGAAGTGAGATCGTTTTTAGGGATGGTGTGTTATTACCGTTGCTTTATCCCTAACTATTCAACTATCGCAGCCCCCCTAACGGAGCTTCTAAAAAAAGACCAACCCTCAAAGATCAGGAGTCTGAAAACAAAATAAATCAATAGTTATGAGAAACTTAAGCGGTTTTTGACCACTGAACCGGTTTTACGTTGTCCTGACTTTACAAAGACATTCTATTTACAAACAGACGCATCTGTTGTGGGCATAGGCGCAGTCTTTTCACAAAAAAATGAACTGGAGATAAGCCACCCCACTGTTTCATAAGCAGAAAACTATTACCACGAGAAAAACATGATCCCGTGACAGAGAGAGAATGTTTAGTGACTAACTGGGCTTTCAAAAGTTTGCAGTATTATTTATTAGGTCACCAGTTTGTCTTGAGCACCGATCATGCTCCCCTCACTTGGCTAGCCCGTAATAAAGATACTAATTCCAAAATATTGAGGTGGTCCATGGACCTCCAACCTTTTATGTTTCAGATCCAACGTCTTCCAGGCAGTCAATTTAGTGCTGCAGATTATTTATCTAGGAACCCTGTAGAGTCAGGCCTCAATCAGTCCTTCCCAAGGGGAAGCATGTGTAACCGGGTTATGTGGGAAGCCACCGAATTGGGGCCAACAATAGAGTGCCCCAGGGCACTTTACAACAAACACAACAGGAAAAAGCGCACGCGAACCCGGATATAGAAAGTTTGAGCGACGCACACGCGTAGAGGAGGTGTGGCAAAGACGGAGAAGATGCGGAGGAGAGGAAATCAGGAGAAAGAGACGCCGACAACGGGAAAACGAGGAGAGAAACCACTGAGGAAGACAAGATGAAGAAAGAAACGCGGCAGAGAGAGGTCAGCCGTGCAGCAGACATGGACGAAAAGGAGCGACCGACTACCAGAAGAAACGGGAGAGCCTGCCACGTCCCAGGAGGGATGTGGCTTCTGCAGGTACGTGCCTGCATTCGGGATCCTACACATTATTTGTTGAGGTGGGGAGGAGGGGGAGACAGAGACAAGGAGGGAGGAGGGGGAGACAGAGAAAAGGAGGGAGAGGAGGAGACCTAATTTTGGTTCAAATGGGGAAAACGGTTCCTAAAAACATTTGGGATTTTACTCGCTGAACTGCACGTATTCACAAGCACCAGTTTGTTGCACTCTACGGAACAACACCTAAGCACTATCACTCACCAGTCTAAGAGACAGCGTTATTTTTATTCTTTCTGTCTTCTTTCTCTTTTCGTGATTTTTTTTTCCCCTCTTCTACTTCCAATCTCCCCCATCCCAATTTATAAAAGAAAACACTCAACCCAGAAAAACAAAATTTACCACTTATCCATCTGTTCCTTGTTTTCCTTGGGCACATCCAACTATGGAAACCACTGCCAACGAGACTGGGAAAAGAACCTAAAGGAAAGAAAGAGAAGAACTAATGAAGCTACAATCCCAGAAGCAATCCACAAGAACAGAAGAAATGGAAAGAAACCGAGAGACTTAAAAGAGGGACTGTAAAGAGGAAATACGGGAATTACGAACTAAATAGAGAAACACAAAAATTCATAATAAAGGCAATTACAACACTCTTCTACCATAAACAGTCGACAGAACTATTTATTCTTCTCGATCAATCTTTTACAAGATACTTACTAACAACCCACAACACCACCCCTAACCCATACCCACCCTAAAACCTAAAAATGCCTTTACCACCCTAAACTCTCAAAACCATATATATATATATATATATATATATATATATATATATACACACTCAAACCACTTGATACTTACCTTTACTTACCTTTTAAAACCTTTACCACTCATACACCTTTACCATTCATGTCTTTACAAAAAAAAAATAATACTTAAATTCATTGTAAAGGCATGCATGGTAGAGCCATTTGTGGTAAACGCATATGCGTGGTCAAGGCATCATGGAAAATGCATTGCATTGTATTTGCTGCGTTGGAAGTGATGTTTCCCTAGGTCCACGTCTTAAGATTTTCTGGGATCCCCTTTTCTGGTTTTTGAGTGACATTGAAAAAAACCTTTATCATTAATGTTCACACTACTCTGTTTGGTTATGTTAAAAGTGAGTCAATCTTTTCTGTACAGAGCATAAGGTTATTTTTATCTCTATTTCCACAGCTCGTTCTTTGATATAAAAGCATTTCGGTGCACATTTACTAAACTTTCAAGCAATGCAGGGCCGCAAGCAAAGTTGCTGTGCTGCATTGTGTGAAAGGGAGACAGAAATTCCCCATGTTTGCAAAGATATGGAGCATATCTGTTCTTTCCTTGTGCTGGCGCACTATGTGCTGCCTAGTGCCAATGTGGGCACCCTTGCCACAGAGTGCTATGATATCTGTGTTACGGCCAGGATTTTTTTCTTGCTGGAAGGGACAGCCTCCTGCACAAAAACAATCCTTAAAGGCATTTCTATGTACTTGTTTAACTATATGCAGGATATTCTTATTGATTATTTTGATTACTACCTAGTAAAATATAAAACAAAAAAATGCTATATTTCATTACTGACCCTTAGGAGGCTCTAGATGTTTAGGCAATCTGTGTGAAGCTGTGTTGTAAATCTCTCCTTTTAGTGCTGTGTTTCAAAAATGTTCTTCAGGAAAACTTGAACACCTTGAGTAAATGTGGGAATTTCTTGCATGGTTCACTCACAGGACTACATGGGAGGCAGATATACCCACCACTTTAAAAGTTCACCAGTTGTCACTGGACAGCACAGAAAGTGAGCATAAGAATTGAGTTGCAAGCAGATATGGGGACACTTTTAAGAATAATTACTATATGTAATTGAGAGTAAGTTACAAAGTAAATAGTTATCCTGAATTTCTAGCACTTCCCCCCCCCCCTTATTGGTAGACGAATCAAAATTGTAAATCGTAATATATTTACTGCCATTGTTTACTCCTGGAGAGATATCTCTCCTCGTTATGCCTCCTCTGGGAGCGTATGGTTTTGACGCATCCCCAGGTTTACACGTCCTTGTAAATCCGTGAATTGCATCACAACCCTTGGGTGTTCCATGGGAAATCCCACCACAACACCCATGGAACACCCCCCGACACAGGGTAAGGCAACGCAGCGATTTGCGCTGATTTGCCTTACTCCATATCTATGGGCCTCCGAAAAGCCATGCAAAGTGGCTTTGCGTGGCCTCATAGATATGGGTTGGCAGTCTGCGCTGCCGGAACGTAAAAGAAAAGGACGCTCTGGGGGCACACAGGGCTTTTAAATACGCCCCTAACTCTTTACAAATTTTTCAAAAGTGTGCAAACTTTAAATTGACAATGCTTGTTTGCAGTTGAATTAAAAAGTGATACATCTTTAAAAATCTGTATCACTGGGACCCTCTCATGGATTTTGCTGATCTTGGACTGTAAACGTTCATAAAAATATACTGTATTTTTAAAAATTGGAGTTGTATTTCTTATGTGTTGTGTGGCTTTCTTATTTCATTGTTTGGTACTGTTAAATGCTTTACGTTAAGTTCCTTTGTTCAAGCCTTGTTGCTCGTAGCAATAGCTACCCAGGGTCGAGCTTAAGGTTTTTCAAATGAGCATGACACTACCCAAGAAAGTTTTTGTGAGTGTATTCTACAGTGTAGGGCTGCACAACCATACCATATAATACACCCAAATTCTTCACATTGGTGCCTAGCGATGGGATCCAGAACTTGGATTTAGCCAGACAATTAATGAGTTAGCAACCACAGAAAGGACATACTAAGTAGAGTATGAGTAAAATGTTTCAAAAGTTGCAAAGTTCTGTGGATCCAAGGGACTGATTTTCTGAAGCTAAGAATTCGACCAGTCTTTATAAAGTGGCAAAACGTTCTGCAATGTCTTTAAAGATGGAGAACATGGAAATTGGCTTGGCCACCCAGTCCATACTAAACATCAATGAGCTGAGGGTGTTGTAAAGGAGTAGGAAAATCAGCCCAGTAGTCACTGCCATAAAAGAGGATTTTGAGAAAGCCCTCAGAACCTGGGAGGAGCCAGGGAGAGACCAGGCCCAACTGGCAGATGAAATCACCCCTGAGAGTGGTGATGAAGAAGATGGCAGTGATCCTTCTGAAACTGAGGTGGATAATGAGAGTGTCATCCCCACAATTTAACCAAGGAATGGGTCCACATTTGGCAATGTGAGAAGCTTCACTTCTAGGAGGGGCACCAAGGATATGGGTGCCAAGTTCTGCCTCCTAAAGATTGAGGAGAAGCAGCTGGCTCTGGAAGAAAATAGGCTGGTCCTAGAGGTCAAGCGGGGGATGAGACCCCAAAGACTTGGTGGCAGCAACAAGGAGCTAGGGGATAATACAGGTGGTACTACCGATCCATTTTTGCCCAAGGGTATTGTTCCTAAATTTATAGAGGGGATGACATAGACAGATGGCTGGTGCCATATGAGAGAGCTCTCAGGAAGAGATCGGTGGGTTCTCAACATTTGGGGGTCCTTATTGTGGGTCTTGATTCAAACAACAGGGAGAGATAGACTGTTGACAATAGAGGATGATGTGGCAGAGTTATAGACCCACATGAAGGTAGCACTCATTTAGTTATTTGGTCTCACCTCAGAGAAGTACAGATGTATGTTAAGGAACACACACAAGTGGTTCACACAGATGTGGGTTGACTTTGTAAATGTCTCTGTAAAGTCATTAAAAGGATGGATCAAGAGTATAAAGGTAGATACCTATGAGGGGCTCTACAATTTGGTGATGAAGGTGAACATATTCACAAATTCTAGCTCAGAGAAGGTACACCAGCATCTGGTAGTTTCAAAGGGGCACATTTACAAGCCCCTAGCACTGCCTTAACTCCGCCTTAGTGTCATTTTTATGATGCTAAGGCACCGTTAAGGAAGCTATTCCCTTGCGCCATATTTACAAAGTGGTGCAATTCCTGTATCAGGAATAATGTATACAAGGGGGGGGCATTCCCACGCAGGGAGGCCAGAAAATATGGCACAGTGAAATTTGCAAGATTTCTCTGCACCATTTCTTTCGTAATTTTTAACGCCTGCTCAGGGCCGGTGCCAAAGTGACACACCCATTGTAATCTATGGGCCTCCCTGTGCTTTGCTGCAGCTGCACTCAGAAGTTTTGACTCTAGTGCAGCAAAGCACCACAACAGCATCTAAAAACCTCTAAGGTGGGCTACCAAGCCCTATACAGTAGAGGAATGGTTCCAATATCTCAAGAGTGGACAAAATAGCGCACACTGGGATTGCTGGATGTCACACTTTGCTGGAGAGTCATCACCAAGAGGGAGAGGGCCTGGTAGCCCACTGGATAGTGACCACATTCTTCCCTCAGGACACTTTCCCAGGATAAACATGGCACCCATGTCACCCAGAACCTCAAATCATATTGGAACTGGAACTAGGAACACAAATGGACTGCCCTGCTGCCTCCTGGAGTGCACAAAGAGGGACTGCACCTACTGCACCTTGGACTAGTAAAGTTAGGACTGTGTCTGTGGCTCCTGGCTTGGGGAAAAGTCATGCCGCAGCCACTGACCAAACTAGTGAACCAGCTCCAGGGACAAAACAGCTGAAGTAACCCAGGCTGGCAAGTCAGTAGCCACTTCAAAGGAATACTCACTCACTGCCACTAGGTGCCCCAAGACACCGATCCTTAACAGCCAAAAGTTACACCTGAGACAGTCAGACCCGGAAGTGTCACCTGAGTCTAGATTGTATGCCCAATATGGACAATAGCCTCCACCAAAGGATTTTGCTGTGACTGCTGTGTACAGTGACTGAAAGTCCAGTCGCAGCTGGCCTTCTACTGTCTCAAAGAGGAGTTAGTGCAGCCCCTACCTCAGTGACCAAAGTCGTCCCACATGACCTGTTGTCTGAGGAATGACTACAATGGCACCCCCATTGAGCGCACAGCAACTGGAGCACATTTGAGCGTCACTTCATCCTGTATCCCCAGCATCAGGACCACTCCCTTAAAGTCTATGGAGGTTGTGATGTATAGTTTGGAACTGGACTGGAAGAATGCTCTAGTGGCCAGATAACTGTCAGGATCTACCCCATTGCCCCCCACCCCCAGACCTTCTTCCAGTCTGGGAGGGCAATGAGGTAGACAAACTAACTCTTTAAAAAAAATTTTTTAAAGTTTGCAAACTTTAAATTGACCAATGATTGTTTGCAGTTGAATTAAAAAGCGATAAATCTTTCAAAATGTGTGTCTCCGAAACCCTATGGTGGATTTTGCTCATTTAGGACTCAAAACATTCATATAAATACTCTATTTTTGTAAATTGATGTTGTGTTTCTTTCATGTTGTGTGGCTTTCTTATTCCATTGTTTTGTACTGGTAGATGCTTTACACTAAGTTCCTTTGTGCAAGCCTTGGTGCTCTAAACCGTAGCTTCCCAAGGTTGACTTAAAGTTGTTCAAATGAGCCTGACTGGACCCTAGACAGTTTTTGTGGGTGTATTACCTGGTAGGACTCACACTGAGCATTTTTTATGTGTTTCATAATTCTCTTATTTCACTCTAGTGCAGTGGCGTAATAATAGCCCCCGCTGTGTGTGGGGGGGGTGGCCAAGCTCTTGGGGGCCCCCTCCGGCACTATGCACGGGCAGAGGGCCCCTGGCCTGAGAGTAGTTCCTGACTGGGTCCGGAGAATGGGGTTCCCCTCCATGTATTTAGCAGGAGGGTCCCATAAAGTTTTATTACACTATTGCTCTAGAGTCTCATATCAGTTTGTAGCCTTTTAAAGTCTTTGACAGCTGTAAGCAGAAGACTGTTGCTGTAGGGAAATCTTACAGTGCTGGAAAGTAGGGGGAACATGCAGGATCCCAGGTTCGGCAGCCATATCTTGGCCAGATCCATGATCCTATTGACCCAGAGAAATATGCAGAATTTGTCCATGTGTCATTTATTGACACCTGGATCCAATTCAGCAGACACTGCATGTCATCAGCTTTCTGCTGCTTCAGAGCAGCAACTTGCAAGTGGTGAGGGGGTGTTCTTTTTTTCATTCCTAGCTGGGCCCAAAACAAAGGTCTGACTTAAAGGGCCATCAATTGTGTTGAAATATCATGCTGCCTGGGAGCCCTCTGGAGCCTAACATCTAGACACTAATGCAGCTGAAGGAAACAAAAGCACACACCTCACAAGTACTTTAGAGAAACTATGATTCGGAGGCAGGTTCGGAGGCAGGTTTTTCACTTTGCTAAACCCCCTTATTTAGAAATGGACATGCACTGTAAGAATGTCAGATGTATCTGTGTGTATGAGTAAGTGCACAAATAGTGATTGAAATGGAACATAATGATTTTTTTTAAATATAAATTATTCTATAGTGCTATTCATCGGAGCTCAGGGTGTCAGAGCACTTTACATTACACAAAGACACAACAAATCATAAAAGTGTGTAAATAAATGTACAAGAACTGTAAGATAAAACAATCAGGATTATAAAGTGTAGGAATTACATATATCCCGAAATTATAGACACTGCACGTTAGGAGTGAATGGTCAGAAGAAACACCAAGTCTAGATATAAAACACACTGTATCAATCTTAGAATAGCAACAGAATGAGGTATAAAACATAAAGGATTTAAACCCATGACTTTCAATTTGCGTGCAGCTCCTTGATGCCAGTAAATTGACCGCTGGCCTATATTAGAAGGATTGCAATTTATGAACTGAAAGTAACAAAGGATTTCACTGTCAAAATGAGTCACCCACTTACCTACCTACTTAAAATACAAATCTGCATGTTACACAATGTGTTTTGCAGTAAGCACAATAACCCTCTATGCTACTTTATGAGTCACAACTGTGACGGGAAAAATACACAGAACTCTCCCAGAACTGCATTACCCTCACAGTTATTTTATCACTGTTAAAATCCCTCAAAATTGCTGGGCACAGAAAAATCCTTACCTCAGCCTCTCATTTGCGACAGTAAAGTGGACACTGCCTTCGCGCAACAAAAGTGGACACTGCCTTTCACCCGTACGAGTTCCTGAAAATGAGCGTCACTTGATACCTGAACCACCGCATTTCTTTCCACACCACCGCCAGATCCCTCCACTCAGCTCAACTGACTCTGGCCACTATCTCTTGCATTCGAAAAACCACCGCCGGAGGGCGATCTTTCACCTACATCGAAGCAAAGAGCTGGAGCAACCTGCTCCTATACCTCAGACAAAGCCCATCGCTCACCATCTTTAGAAAGAACCTCCTCAAGACATGGCTCTTCGGATGTGGCTCCATTCCCAAACACCTTGAGTCCCTCATGTGTGAGAAGCCGTGCTTTACAAAAACGGATTGATTGATTGACCAGTCAGTTATACTTTAAGAGAAGACTGGTTGAAGCAAAAGTGGACCTTTAATCTCTGTTTATTGCTTGTGAGCTCCCAGCAATGGCCATTCTTGAGATAACTTTGGGGAAAATTATATTTCAGCTGCCCATTGTACTCTTTGTGCCTCTAGGCCCTGCTCATGCATTTAACAAGACCATTTCACCGGCTGATATATGAAGATATAAAGGCTAATGACACTTCTAATTCAGAAATTACTTTGCAGATTTGTCCTGGAATAAGGCATCCAAAACACCCCACCACAGGATGACTATTGTCTGTCTGTTTGGCTCCCTTGCAGTATTAACTCTCTCTTGTAATAAGCAACCCTTGCACCTTTATCTCTTTATGAGCTGTAAATAGGTACTTGTAGGTGGCTGAGAGGGAGGGGTGGAAGCCCAGGAGAAGTCTGCATAAAGCAGCTTCAGAAGTGGGGGCATCTATTGAGATGCAAACAGCCCTGAATGTGTATGCAAATTAGAGGGGTGTTGCACATTCCCTTTCTGCCTGGGGCCTCAAAAATCCTAGAACCGGCCCTTCATTTAGCCATCTGCTAAAAGAGCTTTAACAGGAGTAAGTAAGTCAATTTCTTATTGCAAAATTAATTAAAATCATTGCAATAAATGAGGGGAGAAGCCAAGATGGCAGCCTGAGCAGTACCCCCCCCCCCCCCCAATCAGTCCTATCTGCCGCCATCTGGGGTGAAAAGAGCCTGGGTGTGTGCATCCATGACCCAATAGTGTGAGGGTTCTCTGCCTGTGTTCTGCAGTTAGAGGCTTGACGAGCGGGCTGGGTAGGGAGTGGCAACTTGAATGAGATGGCACCCAGAGCCGCTGTGGCTCACAGCAGTGAGCCCTGGACACAGCTAAATGGACACAGCTAAATAGACAGGGCTAAATAGTGGGCAGCGACTGCACAGTGAACAGTTCATCAGCAGGGTTCGACTATCCTGTAGGGAATGCCCTATGAACAGTGCTGGTCTCGTCTAGAGCCAGGAGGCAGCCTTGCTCATGGCCTGGTGACTCCCTGGAGGTTGCAGAGGCCTGCGTGAGTGGGGCCTGGTGGCCACTGACAAACTGTGACCTTGCAGGGGGAAGTGGTCGTGGGCCTCCCCCTCACCCTCTTACCAATGCAGTACATCCATGTGGGGGGCTCCCCTGCCTGTTCCCAATGCATCGCTGGCCTGAGAAACGGGTGGTGGCCGCAGCGGAGAGTCAACCCAAACCAACTGGCCTGACAAAAGCACACTGTGAACAACACTCAGCTCTTGCGGAGCCAGGGAGCAGCTTCTCTGGGGGCAGGAGGTGAGAGGTGCGGCCTGAAGGCTCTATGCTGTTTGGAGAGGGTCACCAGGGAGGTGGTGAAAATGTCTCCTCCTCCTCTGCCCTCTTCCTGACACAGGATACTATCGTACAGGGTTCCCCCCTCTGTAAAGCATGAGGACAGGACTTTGAGTGGGGAGTCCGAGGGCTGAGGTTCAGCTGTGCAAACTCCTCCAGCTCACCCCCTGAAGCAACATTGTAAAATGAGTTTGGGGTTCCCTATACTGATACTGGTGAGAGGCAGGTTCCTCTTGACAGGCAGAGAGGAGGAGTGGTGTGCACTCCCCCTCAGTGCGCATGTGGGTTTGGCTGGCTGTCTCAGGAAGGCCAAATCTACATGCGCACGGAGCTCTCTTCAACATGAGCTGTGTTGTCAGGCTGGAGACAGCAGGCAAAGGCTCCCAGTCTGCCTGGGAGTGCAAATCAAGGGCGCTCAGGCCAATCCTGATACTGCTCTAGGATTGGCCACAGGGCAGGCTGGGAGCCTGTACCTGAAGAGCTGCGATGCAACGATTTGGCGATGAGGCAAAAAGCAGGTTTGTTTTTTTCTGTTTCTGTTTTGTGCCCCTCCTCCCCCACCCTGCCACTTTGCCCCTACACTAGCCGTGACTGCGGTGTTGGCATGTCCCCAGACATGCAAGGCCAGTCGAAGGTGCTTTATTGACTTAAATTGGGTGAAGAATATTGTACAGGGGGGAACACAGAGCACTTGGGTCCCAGAACTTATAGTGCCACATTGCTGCGCACAAATGACCCAAACCTAAACCCAAGGGGGGCCCAGGAATCACCTCCAAAGTGTGCTGCACCATTAAGGAGGGACTGGGCAGGAAGGCTCAGGGTGCAACCCCTGAAGGTGAACTCCTGCTAGGTGAGTGTGCACCCCCTTCATCTTGGAGAACAACAATTCAATCACAGAAAAGATCGGTCAAGTGACCATAATGGTAGCATTACTGCACCAAGATATGGAAAGGATGAGAGAGCATGTGAAAGACTAGGGCACTAGAGATGATGGTGTGGATGAGTTCTTGAAGGCCCACACTAGACAGCTAGTGGACCAAGAGCGACATCTCCAGATATAAGAGGCCAAGCTGGCTGACTTGGAAGACAAGTCTGGACATAATAATGTGTGCATACTCGAATTGCCGGAGTGGACGGAATCCACACTTGTGGAACAATTTTTTAAAATATAGCTGCCCACTGTCCTGCCAGCCCTGTGGTTTACTGGTGGATAGAGCCCATAGAACTCCAGAAGGCAAGCCCAGACATGGCACACCACAGTGTAAGCTCATTGCTTGGATGCTAAGGTAGAAAGACAAAATGGGCATAATTGCGGCAGCTTGTTAGCAGGGCAATGTGGAATTCAATGGAAACAGTATCTGTTTTTACCCTGTCTATGGTGTGGCAACCCAAAAGAGACATAAGTCACTCATGGAGGCGAAAAGGAAACTCAGAGATAGTGGACTAGCCTATGCACTGTTGCTTCCAGCGCACCTCTGAGTGGATTTGCATAGAAAGAGACATTATTTCGACCATGCTGAGGCCACTGTGCAGTTCATTGATTTTGACTGAAACATTTGAGGAGGGAGCACTCATATGGACACAGGTTTAACATTGAAGGGGGTGGGGGAATGCTGATGACCATTTGCTCAAACCCGAGGAGGGGTGCACCTCAGCTGATCCAGTATGTTACGTAAGTCAGATGTGCGAGAGGTGGTGTCTAGGTACACCAGAGCTGTCCAGTGTGTGTGTGTGGATACTGGTGGTGCTGTTTTTGAGGTACCTCACATATCTGGAGGCCATGGGAGCAATGTGCCATGTATGGGAAGTTTGACTGTTCTTTAGGGGCATATGCGTTGCATGTGGAGGCCAGAATGCGGTGGGTCACACAGGTGGGGGTAACACATTTCTGGCTTTTGAGGGGAGGAGTATATAATATCAGAGCTATAGTCATTTGACAGCAGGGGCAGGGCACTGGACAAGTGAGGAGCACACCTCACACACATGGGAGTGATGGTGTTATCTTGGAATGTTAAGGGATCACAGAATATTATTAAGCAACAGATGATATGGTCATATGCACGTAAGCAACAAGCGCAAATAATGATGCTACAGGAAATACATCTGTTACTGCACGAACACAAGAAGACACAGGCCACGTGTGGGGGGGGGAAACTATGGTATGCCAGTTTCACTTCCTCAGCTTGTGGGGTGTTATCATGAGTGGATACCAGTGCCCCACTCAAGGTGGACATAGAATTGAAGGCAGCTGATGGCTTGTGGAGAAATTTGTGGCAGACCTACAGTGTTGCTGAATACATATGCACCAAACACAGACTTTTTTGAGCGAGTAGAGCACCTCTTGACACTATACGCACACCACAACATCATATAGATGGGAGATTGTAATTGTGTATTAGATAGAGCTTTGAATAGCTCACAGCTTGTCGTTCAGCCATTTGGCAGGTCTTCTAGGGCCCTTTTGGAGGGTATGGACACCTTTAATCTACTTGAGCTCTGGAGGGCAAGGCACGGTCAGACCAGGGGTTACTACTTTTATTCTCCCCCACACTGGACCTTTTGCAGAATTGATTACTTGTTTGTACACCCAGAACAGATTGCATACTTTGGGGTGGTCTGATATTTGGACCGCACATTGTCGGATCATGCTTCTTTGGCAACTGAGCTATAAGGCCAGGCCAATGCGGGGCCGGTACCACAGTGGTACTTCCAACCCCGGACGCTGCACGATCAAGTGTTCAGGGAAGAAATCAGGGAGGTGGTACAGGAGTTCTTTGCTGTCAACATAGGGTCGTTACAATCTGCTGAAGTGGCATGGGAAGCCTTTAAGGTGATCATATAAGGGAAGTGTATGACTACAATGTATGGAGTATGGCAATCATTAGGACACAAAATCACAAACCTGGAACAACAGATAGCAGACATAGATAGGCAAGCTCCACACACTTATGCGATTTTGGAAGTGCAACACAGGTTACAGACTGAGTTGGATGAAGCCCGGGGACACATTAGGGAAACATGGCTATAGAACGTACACAGAAACACAGCATGAGCAGGGTGATACACCTGGTCAGTTACTGTCTCGGCTGGTTAACAGGGAGGCGGGGGAATGCTGTTGTGTCCCTTAGGAATGCAAATGGGGCACCTCTCATGGTGCAGCAGGATATGCTGGGTTGGTTTGCGGAGTTGCATACAGCACTGTATGTGCAACAGGGTTGGAGTGATGAGTTAGGCATACCTGCACTCCTGGATGAGGCGCAACTACCCAGGGTAGATGGAGTAACAAGAGCTTTTTTTAACACACCAATATATGAAACAGATATCAGATGGGCTATCAAACAAATGAACATAGGAAGGACGCCAGACAACAATTGGTTATCAGTTGAATTTTACTGAACGTGTGTGGACCTCTTATGGGCTCCGCTGTTAGCTATGTATGAAGAGGCGTTTGAGTGTGGGGTTTTATAGTGTCATCAAGAGAGGTAAACATAGTAGTCCTACCTAAACCTGGGAGGGACTCCAATGATTGTGAATCATATCGACTGTTGTCGATGATCATTTTATGCTAAGATTCTCTGGAAAATACTAGCCCAATTCTTGCCGAAGGCAGCAGAGGGGATACTACATAAAGAACAGGTTGTGTGCAGCCACACTACCACTACTAACATACTGAAGGCATTTTTGATAGTAGAACAGATCTCGAAAGGGGATTACCCCTATGCTCTTACTAGCTTAGATGCACATAAGCCCTTGATACTGTTAATTGGATGTTCATGAACAATGCTCTGCAACGTTATAATGTGGAAGCCAGTTATCTGAAATGGATGAAATTCCTTTACAAAGATAGCAGGGCGAGAGCAAACGTGGGTCACAGAGTATTGGACAGTTGGCAGTTGGAGAGAGGGACCTGACAGGGGTGCTCTCTCTCCCTGCTGATATTCGCTCTAGTCTTTGAACTGCTGGCTCAGGTCATACACACTAGACACAGGGATCTTGGCCTACTGGTGGGAGTCAGATGGGAGGTCATTTTGCTATATGCCTAATTTAAGGATTCACACAACCCCAGTTAAGTACTTGGGGGTATATTTGAGCTCAGACATGCCTGAAACCTATGACTCTAACAATAGCACTCTAATGGATGGTTTAGAGAGGAGTGAGTGCAAGTAGCTATGGAACCTGATGTCCCTTATGGAGCGCATACCTATCAGTAAGATGATTATGCTGCCTAGAGTTTTGTATGTGCTACATCACATGCTGATGCAAATACCAGAATCCTGCTTTTGCAAACTGAATGAATTGCTTTGAATGCTGTACTGGGGACACAGGAGGGCAGGGATTAGCCTGGAGGTCTTAAGACTGCCATGGGGCGGGGGAGGGATGCAGGCACCAAACTTCAAGACTTATTACTGGGTTGCCCACCTACAACATGTGGCATCACGGTTCTCGGACATGGCCTGGATACTGGGGTGTTTAGTTTGACTGCAGGAGTTACTAGCATTAACTCTGGTTCCCCAGAAGAAAAGATCGATAATTGGGTGGTGGCTGGCGGATGCTTCCTAGCATATGCTGGACTAGCAGCAGCTATTCTCAAGGCCTGAATAGGGTTTCCACAGGAGCTGGAAATGCATATACTAAACCAAACACTGCCAGACACGGATGGAGAAAGCAAACTTATAACATGACTATATACTTTATTGTAACCACGTACTGTCCATGTTGAAGTTACAGTGGGAATGCAATTTGGGTGTGGAATTACGGGACTGTGACTGGGACTCTGTCCTGGAGAATTGGTGATGGGTCACAAGCAATGCGCGATTAAATTTGATTCATTACAAGTGTGTCCAAAGAGACTATTACACACTGCAATGGTTACACAGGTTAGACTCCTCCAAGTCGGAGCATGTCCCAAATGCAGGATCACAGTGGGGACTTATATACACATGTAGTGGACATATCCGGGAGTGGGGGAGTTCTGGGGAGAGGTGGGCAAGACAATAGGAGAACTGACCGAGCTGATGTTATAGCTCACAGTCCAACTCTGCCTGTTGACCCAGGCCAAACACACTAAGGGGGTCATTCCGACCCCGGCGGTCAAGGACCGCCGGGGCCGGGGATGCGGGAGCACCGCCAACAGACTGACGGTGCTCCGCAGGGCATTCTGACCACGGCGGTTTGGCCGCGGTCAGACCAGGAAAACCGGCGGTCTCCCGCCGGTTTTCCGCTGCCCTGGGAATCCCCCATGGCGGCGCAGCTTGCTGCGCTGCCATGGGGGATTCCGACCCCCTCACCGCCATCCAGTTCCTGGCGGCTCTGACCGCCAGGAACAGGATGGCGGTGAGGGGTGTCGTGGGGCCCCTGGGGGCCCCTGCAGTGCCCATGCTATTGGCATGGGCACTGCAGGGGCCCCCATAAGGGGGCCCCACTTTGTATTTCAGTGTCTGCTTTGCAGACACTGAAATACGCGACGGGTGCCACTGCACCCGTCGCACATACCCACTCCGCCGGCTCCATTCGGAGCCGGCTTCCTCGTGGGGAGGGGTTTCCCGCTGGGCTGGCGGGCGGCCTTCTGGCGGTCGCCCGCCAGCCCAGCGGGAAAGCCAGAATGGCCTCCGCGGTCTTTCGACCGCGGAGCGGCCATATGGCGGCTCCCTCCAGGCGGGCGGCTCCCGCCGCCCGCGGGGGTCAGAATGACCCCCTAAATATGCTGAGAAGGTACTAGATCTAGGTTTGGCTGTAGCCAAGAAATGCATAGCTCTGAGGTGGATGGCAAATCGACTTCCCACCCAAAATAATAGCTGTGGGAATTTGTGAGATAGGTACAAGCTACGTGTGAGATATGCCACAGATGTGTGTGTAGTGGGGCAGGACAAGGGGGCAGAATGGAATGGGACATGGTAGTGGTCCACTTACAGCAGGAAATTGAGGACCCAGAAGAGGAGCATGATGCAGAACCTGCAGGTGGTTGATTGGATGATGTGGAAATGGGAATGATGAGGTGCAAGGTGCCTACATGTAGAACTCAAATATTGTTCATACTACCCGGATGCTGTATAAAGGCAGTTGAAAAAATGTAACTGCTGTGGCATGCTCCTCTTCCTGTTTTGAGGGGGTGGGGTGGCGGTGGGGAGAAGTTGTGAAGATGTAATGTTGCATTACAACTGAAACCAATAAAATAAATCATTGTGATGCATAGACATATCATAAAACAATGGAAATTGCAAGTAGAATTCATTAGGGGGTATAATGAGCTTAGAGTTGATGCCCTAAACAATAAAATTGATTATAAAAGCGGATTATTGACTAGCTTATCGAAAGCCTCATTTATTTATATTTTCCTGCATAGGATACACTCTTACATTGTTAAATAGCCAGACTGTGAGTCTATTGTCTTGCCAGGTAAGGGGATGGCATTGTGAGCTTTGAGCACATCAAAGGGTACTTCTCGCTATTCTATTTATTTGGATTCTCCAGACGCCTCCCTTTTGAATTAAGGCAAATGAGAGAAATAAGAGGAAATCAGATTTTACAAGGCTGAGCAAAGATGCTTGCTTTTCCTTTTCTATAATTTAAGGAAAGCCCCAAATTGATTTGACCTGCCTGAAAGCAACTTTTTCAGAAATGTGTTACATCACGCTGTAGTAAAGTTAAGTGCAGGTCTGCTTAGGGTACATGGTTGGTGTACTATCAGTATGTGGTTTGCATCAAAGGGTTGGAGATTGTGGCCCAAATTTATGAGGCCCTTGCACAGCCTTTGCATCACTTTTTGCAACTTTTTACAACAGAGGCACAAACCACAACTTCATATTTATGATGCCACGCAAAGCCACTTTGCGTGGCTTTGAATGGCCTCATAAATATAGAGCAAGGCAAGGCAGTGCAAATTGCTGTGTTGCCTTGCTCTGCGCTCCATGTTTGTTATGGTGCGTATTCCTAAGCAACATCCATGGATTTTGACACATCCCCAACCTGGAAATGTGCCAAAATCTTACTCCTCCTCAGGGGAGGTTCAGGCAGGAGAAATATCACTATTTCTTCTCGTCTTTTCCTATTTCTATGTGTGCTGCATTGTGCTGTTTTTGTGTTTGTCTTGCCTCACACCCTCGCTTCTTTGAGTATGATTTTAGGCCTGATTACGATCTTGGCGGATGGAATACTCCATCACAAACATGACAGATATTCCATCTGTTGTATTAAAATTTCCATAACAAATAATGGAATCGTAATTCGGTGGACAGGATAGCCATCACATTTGTGATGAAGTAATCCTGTACACAAAGATCGTAATCAGGCCTCAGTGTCATACAAGAAAATCCACCAACTTGTTGAGGATTTCACTGATTGGAGGGTTTCTGGAAGATCTGCACATTTCACAAATAGTAAAATCTACAATATGCACACATATAAAATTTACCTACAGATATCTAAACAACGGCCTACAAATCAATATATACATCAATCAGACCAATGTGCAAGTGAATACAAACACATAAATACATACTGTGCACTAACATGCGAAAACCAGCAGAAACGTGCTTGGAGACAATTTCTTAAAAACACATCTGCACAAAGACACACATGTTCATACATAATTTAAGGATCTATCAGGCTGTGGGCAGACAGAGTTTGGAGCCCTTTAGCCAAAACATCTGTACTCCGTGAGTGTTAGTACTTTAAGCTAGCCATAGAAGCCATAGACTACAGGGGGAAATAGAATTGAGAAATGGCTGGAGTGTAAAGTACCACATGAAGACAAGTTATTATTTTATTTGAAAATAGCCTACAGTGCATAGAAGAAATGGTAAACTGACAGTTACATGGGAGTTGTGTTTGATATTCATAATTTCGGGAAAATGTACAGTATTTTTCAACTAGAGAATACTCTAAACCAGTGGTTCTTAACCTGAGGTCCATGGCTCACCTGGATTTCCATCATGCCTACTCAAGGAGGTCACGTCTGTTTAAAAAAAAAAAATAATTTTAGCAGATTAGTAAAATATATACCTGAGATAAATCTCTCAGATAGGGAATTAATGGGCACTGAAAGAGAGGTATTGGTACTGGGTCTATTGTTTTGCCCTGAAATGCCTATGGATTATGCTCAGACACAAGTGGATCTATAAAGTTTGTCCAGAAACTTAAATTATTTAAAGTCAATGCACTAAAGGTTAAGAATGAAAAGACTTTAGGATTTAAGAGAATTTGGACTGACCCAGCCAATCTGCTGGTAGGGTGTATTGATACTTTGCATGTTATATGATCTGAATGCTCCAGTGGAGGATACATCTTTAAGTGAAACATATGATCCCTTTGCTCCCCAATTTGTCACAACATTACCTAGGGAATTTGGCATTCACGCAGATTTATGCACCAAAACTAAGTTTGAACTACCATCTAAGTACGTTCTACAGCTACAGAAAGACAATATTGATATTTGTTATGAACTAGCAGTGAAAGATCTATTGAAATTGTGCCAAGGGAGAATCAAGAAGCATACATAGAGTGAAGGGCATTGGAATGCAATCATAACATTACAGCAAGAGGAGGATTTGGTCATAATGCCCTCTGCCAAATGGGGAGTGTGGTTGTAATGTCAAGGGGATATTATGTGAGGGAGGCACATAGGCAACTGAACAATATCAACTGTTATGAAAGAGTGAATATATCTTACTGGGCCACCCTGCAGTTGGGGGGTAGTGATTATTTGAAGGAATTTCTACCATGAATAGCTCTTGGGTTGGGATGAATTTTGATTTCCTAAAAATGACACACCAACTGTTCCCACTGTGTACCTACTGTCCAAAGTTCACAAAAGCATGATGAACCCCCAGGAGGTCAAATTGTGTCTTCGAATAACAGTTTGTTTGAAAACACCTCTATATAGGTAGACCATTTTTTTCAATTCTTTCGTAAGGAACTTGAAAATATATACAGGACACTAGGGATTTCCTTAGGAGAGTTGAAGACCTACACTGGGAACACACTTGCATGGTATGTTTTGATTTAGAGAGCCTGTATACCAGCATACAGCACAAAGATGACCTGCAGGCATGCAAGTACTTTTCACAGGCTCACAGTATTAACCTTCTATAACATACCCATATGCTATTGAAAATGATCGAGCTGTGTTTAACTGAAAATATCTTTGTTTGAAAGTGACTTCTTCAGACAGATACAGGGGACGGCTATTGGCACTTGCTTCGCCCCCAACTGGTGCTCTTGGGCAATGAGATGGCACATTGGACTGAAAAGGTCATTATTTGGTTCAGGTACATCGATGATGTGTTTTTCCTTTGGAATGACTCAGAAGAGGTATTGAAATTGTTTGGTAATGCTCTGAATGTGAACAATGTAATCCCAGGTTCACTATGATGTACAATTACAATTAAGAGAATATTGCATTTTTAGATCCTCTACTCATTGTAAGAAATGGGATTTTGGATACTGAGCTCTTCATGAAAGATACTGCAGGGAACTCCATCCTACATGCAGCCAGTAGCCAGCCACCTCATTTTAGGTGGAGTGTCCCTTTCAGTGAATTTTTACGTGCAAGGCACAATTGCAGTTCGGAGGAGGGCTACCAAAGGTTCAAGAGAGATGACTGAGAGGTTAAAAGTGAGGGGTTACCCCAGCAAGGGCTTAGAGTTTGCAGCCAAGAGGACAGATACAATCAAAAGGGAGGAGGTGATTTTCAGGACACCCCAAGCCAGACTTCCTGTAGGGATGAACCTGTTCAGTTCATCACAACATTTTCACAACAGTCAGGAGAACTGACGAGGATCCTATGTAGGAAATGGGATATTTTAACACAGGAACCTATTTTGAAGGAGAAACTGGGGTCTGACCCCTTGATAACATACCAAAGAAATACCTCTTTGAGGGATTTGCTAGTAAACAGTCACTTGACACCTAAACGTACTAACTGGCTAAAACCAGAAAGGGGTTTTAAACAATGCAGCCAATGCAAGACCTGTAAGAACAGTGACAGTGTATGGGAGGTAACCTTATCAAGTATTAAGAAACAATGGAAACTTCCAAAACATTTTACATGCAAAACTAATTTTGTGGCTTATGTGATAACACACTGTGTAATATGTGGTACATTGGCTCCACCACATTCCCTATGAAAAACCGGATAGTAGAACATTGGAGAGCCATTACCAATAAAAATCAGAGCTACAGTGCTGCCAAACATTTCAAGGAAAAACACAATGGGGATTGGACCCAAGCTAGGCACTTTGGGGTTGACACAGTCATAAAAAAAGAAAACACAGGGTGGTGAGAGGGTAATAGCATTACGAAGAAAGGAATCCAGGTTTATTCTGGTGGCTGGATGTATGACCACGATTGGTATGAATGTGGATGAGGAGTTATTATCATACATCTGTAGAATGTGACTTGGTGATACTTCCCACTTATGTGAACATGTTTTTTCTTCTCAAATTATATGTATTTATTTGCCTCTTCAATAAGTAGATATGTCTGCTTAGGGGTGTCCCTGTTAATAGATGTTCAGTTTGTTATATATATATATATTTCCTTTTGCTGTTTAATGTTTCCGGTAGCAGTTCGGTTCTTAATTCTACTTTCTGTGCCACAATGAGCTATTTTGTCAGGCTTATACTGTGCATTTATATTCTCCTATTTTTCCAGAATCAAGAGGAAGTGCACCAAGATGTGAAATGGATTGGGGTGAAGGGTTAGACGGAGAGACTACTTTGGTGCTGGATACTGTTTAGGTTACTAGAGCCTTTGATTTCTTTAGACATCCTCCAATGCAATTTGTAACATACAAATTGAATTACGCTGCCATGCCCTAAAGTTTATGCTGAGTTTAGGCTACTCGCAGCATGATTGAATCCCCCTGATTGTGAACGTGGCATGTACATAGCTGGGGTTGCAAGTCTGCAAAGGACAATTTTCACGAATTAGCGTTCCAAGATGCTGATCAGGCACAGATATTCTTAAAGATTGGGGAAAATCTCTTTGACAACTATAGCCTTCATACTTTCGCTATTGATCTCAGGCTCATGTGTAATACTGTTCTAAGCAACTGCACTTGATGTACTTCTCAACCAATGCTGAAAATATGGAAACTTGATACGATGTATCAGTGATTGTATAACCTTTTGGTGAACAAAGGAGATTGCACTGAGAACGCGCGGTATAAACACAGGAATGTGATTGTCTTTCCAAACAGGTGCAGATAACTTCAGGACACTGAGGGCCACATGTAGCAAAGTTCAGATTTGCGACTTGAAATTTGCGAGTCGCAAATCCTAATGTAGGGCAGTTTCCTTGACACTAATTGCGATTTGCAAGGGGGTCGCAAATGCCCACCTCATGAATATTCATGAGGTAGGTCACAATTTGCGACCCCCTTGGGAATGGCGGCTCTCACAGAGATGGTGGACTGCTGAAGACAGCAGACCACCATGTCTGTGACTGCTTTTCAATAAAGCAGTTTTTTTTTGTAATGCAGCCCGTTTTCCTTAAAGGATAACGAGCCACTGCCTGCTCTGAAAAAATGTTTTCTGTGACATTCACAAAGGGGAAGGGATCCCAGAGGGACCCCTTCCCGTTTGCAAATGTGTTACCACCAGTGTGACACTGGTGGTAACTGCGATTGCTTTGTGACCACGTTCACAGTCACAAAGCAATCCGACATCGCACTGTGAGTCGCAATTAGGAAGGGAACACCTCCTCCTAATTGCGAGTCGCTAACCCATTTTGCGATTCGGTAACAATGTTACTGAATCGCAAAACTGGGTTTGTGCATCGGGAAGTGCTTTTTGCACGTCGCAAACATCCAAATTTGCTGTTTGCGAGGTGCAAAAAGCTTCATACATGTGGCCCTAAGCCCCTTCCTTTCCTGTCACAAGTGGACTCCAAACGGTATGGTCAACAGTTATGTTGTTAGTTGCACTTTCTACCTGTTTTCAGTAAATATTAATTTGATACGCTGTATCATGGACTTTGTAACATCATGGAACAAATACAGTAAATACAGTAGACTGCACTGGGAGCACGAAGTTTAAATGTGTAAGTGACCTTGCCCTTCCAAACAATTTAATGAATACATCTTTATTGTTTACGATGAACAAAGTATTTTGAATTATGGCACACAAATTATGAAAATATAGATGTTTAAAAATGTTTGTGAAACACCCGATACAGGGTCTTTTTGTTTATGTTCATGAGGGCGGTCTGGTGACATTGTTAAAAAGGGAAGAATCAAACCTGGTGTCCTGTGATCAAGACCCGCAGAGGTTGAAAAGCGTCATCCTTTATTTTATGCCTAAAATAAAGTAACCAATTTACTTTGCTGGTCCGGAGTGGCTCGATCTTCACTGTCATTTGTGGTGGAAGATTTAATGTGTGATTTGGATGCGGCGACATCTGCAGACGAGCCCCAACCCAAGATGCTTGGTGTACCGTAACAGCTGAATGATATATATATATATCACACGATAGAAACAAGGCCCGGAGCGCGGGTGCTCCCACACAGCGGTCCTGGGCGGGCTCCGAGACGCCCAAAATATCCTTCACCACTCCCTTCAAATATCAGGAGATCCAGGACACCTCCGATGTGCAAAAAAACTGTTTATTCAGCAAACCATCCAACGCGTTTCGGCAACAGCCTTTATCACGGGTAGATTGTTGCTATAGTAATGCAAATAAATAACCCAAATCCATCATAAACATAAAAAACTGACAAAACCACAGCTCACACACCATTAAGATTTCAAAACGGCGATCATCTTAAGACGTTCAATTTTAACATAAATAAATAATAATTTATACAATATTCTACTGCCAATGAGTTAAAGTCAAATTCATCTCTGATATTAATTATAATGCTTGTAAAACATTAGATTTAAAAGCTTATACAGTGTCAAATACACAAATACTCATCACATGATTGAATCATATATATATATATATATATATATATATATATATATACTGAAGATATCTCTCTCTCTATATATATATATATATATATATATATATATATATATATATATATATATATATATATCACATAGATCTAACCTATTTGCATCAGACTTGATAACGCCCAAGTGGGCATGTGTATTCAAAAAAGCTCCTATGAATCCAAAATAATTTTTACTTTTTTTCAAAACGATTTTTTCAACAACAAAAAAATTTCAAAATTGTTTTTTTTCTTTTGTCCTTATCCAAAGTTATTTAAGTTTATTTTCAACATTTCATAAAATCTATTCAAATTTACAATGTAAACAGCGCAAATGCTCATCACATAATTAGGGGCCTCATTATGACCCTGGCGGGCGGCAGAGGCCGCCCGCCAGGATGCCGCCCTCCAAAATACCGCACCGCGGTCAAAAGACCGCGGCGGGTATTACAAGTTTTCCCCTGGGCTGGCGGGCGGTTGCTGAAAAACCGCCCGCCAGCCCAGGGGAAAACGACCTTCCCAAGAGGATGCCGGCTCGTGATCGAGCCGGCGGAGTGGGAAGGTGCGACGGGTGCAGTGGCACCCGTCGCGTATTTCAGTGTCTGCAAGGCAGACACTGAAATACTTTGCGGGGCCCTCTTACGGGGGCCCCTGCCGTGCCCATGCCATTGGCATGGGCACGGCAGGGGCCCCCAGGGGCCCCGCGACCCCCCCCCTACCGCCATCCTGTTCATGGCGGCTTTCCCGCCATGAACAGGATGGCGGTAGGGGGGTCAGAATCCTCATGGCTGCGGAGCCCGCTCCGCAGCCATGGAGGATTCACACGAGCAGCGGAAAGTCAGCGGGAGACCGCTGACTTTCCGCTTCTGACCGCGGCTGAACCGCCGCGGTCAGAATGCTCGTTGGAGCACCGCCAGCCTGTTGGCGGTGCTCCCTATATATCTTATATATCTACCATAATTGCATTTAAGATTGATAACGCCCAAGTGGGCAGATACAAAGAAGCTCCTGTACTGTTCAAGGACTGACTATAAAAAGACCCACATTGCATAATTGACTACCACCATTAGCATGTACAAAACCAAATAAATAATTCTACTTTAAATACAGTAATGTCCTCATTAATCTAAAATGTACTACTACCCTAAAGAACCACCATACATCACCCAACATACTACAAGTGAATATCAATCATCCCAAATGGATACTCAGCTCTTCACTGGAGTTCAACCCACAGGTTCTAATGTCTCAAAATCTACTATATATTTCTACTCAATAATTTGCAATAATCGCTCTCTATTACCGCCCCTTTTACTCATCTTGGCCTGGTCAATGACTACAAACTTCAACAGGTTCTCATTGCCAAAATGCTGATTGAAGAAGTGTCTAGCTACCGGATTGTTTTTGTCATAGTTCTTGATAGCTCGTCTATGTTCAAGAACTCTCTTCTTTGCACTGTGTATCGTGCTTCCCACGTACAGCTTATCACATGGACATATTAAGCAATAAACACAATGGGGTCATTCCAACCCTGGCGGTTGGTATTAAAGCGGCAGCCAACCCGCCAACAGGCAGGCGGTTAAAAAAATAGAATTCTGACCCTGGCGGGAACCGCTAACAGAGACCGCCACTTTAACACTCCGACTGCCACGGCGGGACAAACAAACAGTGCAGCGTTCACCGCCAACACCCAGGCGGGAGCCAATGTACCGCCCACCCTATCACAACTCACCAATCCGCCACCTTTTCCGGGGCGGGAGCCCCGCCGATAAAAACATGCTGGAAATAGACTACGAACGGGAAAACGCTCACCTCTACACACTCCACGAGGAATCTGGACAGCATGGAACCAGAACTACACATCCTACCAGCCATTGTCTACCTGCTCCTCTACCAGGAGCACGAACGCCGGCGCAGAAGACAACGGTGAGTACTGCACCTACGATACAGGGGAGGGGGGAGGAGAAAAGATTACGGGCACACACATACGCGACACACCCACCCTCACCCACAACTACCTACACATCAATGCAGAGCAACAACTCAGAGTGACACCCCGTAAACCCCCCAGAAGAATGCCAAGACAAAATAAAATCATTATGAAATTTAAATATATTGTTAGGCAAAGTTAAAAATTATTTCCAACCCCTATAACTATATACACATATGTCAAATGTCCAGTCCAAATTGGCTTTTAGTCATTGTACGTGGGCCAATGGGCCTCAATATATGGGCAAAGCCCACACAGGAGACCCCAATCCATTGGAGAGAACACTGCAGGGGCATCAGATAGAAAAACTACAGGCACCTCAGGGGGAAGGGAAGGGGAGGCACCTCAGCCACATGAGTCCACGATGCCAGATCCACGAGGGGCCTCGAAGGCCACTGTCCCATCCTGGGGAGTGCAAAACCACAGTCTCTCAAGTCTCTACAGTGGGTGGGTTGCCCACTGTGCCATCCTGGGGAGTGCAAAACCACAGTCTCTCAAGTCTCTACAGTGGGTGGGTTGCCCTCTGTTCCATCCTGGGGAGTGCAAAGCCACAGTCTCTCAAGTCTCTACAGTGGGTGGGTTGCCCACTGTGCCATCCTGGGGAGTGCAAAATAACAGTCTCTCAAGTCTCTACAGTGGCTGGGTTGCCCACTGTTCCATCCTGGGGAGTGCAAACTCACAGTCTCTCAAGTCTCTACAGTGGGTGTGTTGCCCACTGTACCATCCTGGGGAGTGCAAAGCCACAGTCTCTCAAGTCTCTACAGTGGGTGGGTTGCCCACTGTGCCATCCTGGGGAGTGCAAAGCCACAGTCTCTCAAGTGGATTACAGACTCCACTGGTACTGGAGGAGGCATGGTGCCCAGACTGCTTCGTGCAGCCCTGCCCGACACAGATCCGGGCCTGCCCCTTCTGCCAATGGGCCAGCGGTGCTTGACTTGAAGGGCCCAGCGGAGTGGTGCTTGAGATGAAGGGCCCAGCGGAGCGGTGCAGAGACGGTGGTGCCCAGCGGAGCGGTGCTTGAGAGGAAGGGCCCAGCGGAGCGGTGCAGAGACGGCGGTGCCCAGTGGAGCGGTGCTTAAGATGAAGGGCCCAGCGGAGCGGTGCAGAGACGGCGGTGCCCAGCGGAGCGGTGCTTGAGATGAAGGGCCCAGCGGAGCGGTGCAAAGATGGCAGTGCCCTGCGGAGCGGTGCTTGAGATGGAGCGGTGCAGAGACGGCGGTGCCCAGCGGAGCGGTGCTTGAGATGAAGGGCCCAGCGGAGCGGTGCAGAGACGGCGGTGCCCAGCGGAGCGGTGCTTGAGATGAAGGGCCCAGCGGAGCGGTGCAGAGACGGCGGTGCCCAGCGGAGCGGTGCTTGAGAGGAAGGGCCCAGCGGAGCGGTGCAGAGACGGCGGTGCCCAGCGGAGCGGTGCTTGAGAGGAAGGGCCCAGCGGAGCGGTGCTTGAGATGAAGGGCCCAGCGGAGCGGTGCTTGAGAGGAAGGGCCCAGCGGAGCGGTGCTTGAGAGGAAGGGCCCAGCGGAGCGGTGCTTGAGACGGCGGTGCCCTGTTCAGCGGTGCTTGTCTTGAAGGGCCCTGTTCAGCGGTGCTTGTCTTGAAGGGCCCTGTTCAGCGGTCCTTGAGACGGCGGTGCCCTGTTCAGCGGTGCTTGTCTTGAAGGGCCCTGTTCTGCGGTGCTTGTCTTGAAGGGCCCTGTTCAGCGGTTCTTGAGACGGCGGTGCCCTGTTCAGCGGTGCTTGTCTTGAAGGGCCCTGTTCAGCGGTGCTTGTCTTGAAGGGCCCTGTTCAGCGGTTCTTGAGACGGCGGTGCCCTGTTCAGCGGTGCTTGTCTTGAAGGGCCCTGTTCAGCGGTGCTTGTCCTGAAGGGCCCTGTTCAGCGGTGCTTGTCTTGAAGGGCCCTGTTCAGCGGTGCTTGTCTTGAAGGGCCCTGTTCAGCGGTGCTTGTCTTGAAGGGCCCTGTTCAGCGGTGCTTGAGACGGCGGTGCCCTGTTCAGCGGTGCTTGTCCTGAAGGGCCCTGTTCAGCGGTGCTTGTCTTGAAGGGCCCTGTTCAGCAGTGCTTGTCTTGAAGGGCCCTGTTCAGCGGTGCTTGAGACGGCGGTGCCCTGTTCAGCGGTGCTTGTCTTGAAGGGCCCTGTTCAGCAGTGCTTGTCTTGAAGGGCCCTGTTCACCGGTTCTTGAGACGGCGGTGCCCTGTTCAGTGGTGCTTGTCTTGAAGGGCCCTGTTCAGCGGTGCTTGTCTTGAAGGGCCCTGTTCAGCGATGCTTGTCTTGAAGGGCCCTGTTCAGCGGTTCTTGAGACGGCGGTACCCTGTTCAGCGGTGCTTGTCTTGAAGGGCCCTGTTCAGCGGTGCTTGTCTTGAAGGGCCCTGTTCAGCGGTTCTTGAGACGGCGGTGCCCTGTTCAGCGGTGCTTGTCTTGAAGGGCCCTGTTCAGCGGTGCTTGTCCTGAAGGGCCCTGTTCAGCGGTGCTTGAGATGTGTCTCCAGGGCACCATATCCGGCCAATGTATGGAGTTCACTCGCCATCTGACTTCTCGCTTGCGGGGCCCTCCTGTGCTGGAGTCCCGGACCCGTGGGTGTCCTCCTTCACACCTGGAATGGGGCAGGTGGGGCCCTCCTGGGCAGCTCGCCTGCTGCCGGACTTGTTGGCCGTGCTGCCCTTGCCATCCTTCCGTGAATCTCTGTGGCCCTTGCCTCCCTTTGTAGATGTGCCAGGTGGCACCCCACTTCCTGACGGTGCCAGGGTAGTGCCTTTTGATGCTGCCGTCTCTGCCCTCTCGCGCTGTGCCTTGCCTTTTTTGTTTTTTTTCCCAGGGGGTGGGCTGGCTGTCCCTTTACTGCTGGCCGATGTGGCTGCCCTTGAAGGTGGTGGACTCCAATATCCATGGACTATGGTCCTTGTAGGTCCAGGGGTTGTGGTGGCTGAGGTGCTGATTGGACTCTTACGAGATGGAGGGGTTGGGTCAGGTGATGGAAAGAGGTTAATTTTCGACAGGAAAAACTTTTTAGGAGCAGTGGGAAGGGTAGGTGCAGTGGGTATGGGAGTGGAGGAAGAGGATGTGGTTGTAGGAGAGTCAAGTGTGCTGTCTCTGGATGCAGGTGCTTGTGACGGAGGCTGTTGTGAGGTGGATGGCTGTTGGGTGGGTGGCTGCCTGCGTTTGTGTGGTTTGGAAGAGGGGGCGACAGACACACTGGGAGAGGACACAGGGGACGTGTAAATGGCAGTGGGGTTGGTGACTGCACGTGTGCGGAGTGTTCTGGTGGGTGTGCTGGTGATGGACGTAGTGGCTGATGATGTTGTGCATGCAAGTGTGAGTGGAGACATCACAGGGAGGGAGGAGGGAGACGAGGAAGAGGGGGACACAGAGGAGGCTGTGGCTGTTGGTATGTCTGCATGTGGCTGTTGCTTGTGTGAATGCTTGTGTGATGTGTGGTGCTTATGTCTGGATGAGCTGCCCTTGGGTGTTGAGGTGTGTGCAGGCTGGTCTGTAGGTGTGTCTGGGATAGGCAGAGGAACAGGGGAGTGGGACTGGGTGGAGGAAGTTGGAGGAGGGAGGCAGGAGACAGGGACAATGGCTGCCGTCAGTGCTGAGGCCAGAGCGTTGAACGATCGTTGATGGGCAGACTGACCAGAATGAATGCCCTCCAGGTATGCATTGCTCCGGTGCACCTCCCTTTCTACCCCCTGGATGGCATTCAAAAGGGTAGACTGCCCAACAATGAGTGTCCTCAGGAGGTCAATGACCTCCTCACTGAGGGCAGCAGGGGTAACTGGGGCAGGGCCTGAGGTGCCTGGGGCGAAGGAGATGCCCGCCTTCTTGTGCGAGCGGGCACGGCGTGAACACTGAGGGGCTGCTGGGAGGGCGGAGCTGGTGCGCTGGGTGGCGGTTGTACCTGTTGTTGCGGTGGGCACGGATGTTGCCGCCACCACAAGGGAGCTCCCTTTGCGAGGACGTGTCTGTGTCTCTGATGTCTCCACGTGTCCCCGTTGTGGAGCTCCCCTCGCCCTCCGTCTCACTGGTGACCTCCGAGTCGGTTGCATGGCCCTCCAGGGCCATGTGAGATGCAGCTCCCTCGTGCTCCGATGCCACTTCTCCTCCGCCTGATGATGCTAATGCACACATGAACAGGAAGACCAACAAAAAAGGGGGGGCGGAAATGTTGAGTGCATGCATTGGCAACACATTTGGCGGAGAGGACAGACACAGAAGCCCCCTGCACTACGCCGTGCACTTGGGCTACACTACTCAATCATTGGGACCTGGCCTACAAGCCTATGGACGACAACTGCACACATAGGTGACACAGGGCCATGGATAGCTGTACTTGGCACCCTACAGAGGTGGGGGTGTGGGGGCACAGGGCCATGCCTTACGGAGGGGCCTAGCCTACAGAAATCGCCCTGGCCTAGGGATACCCACAGCCCTCCTCCCCCACCCAGACACCTCCACTGCGCGCCAAGATAGCAGAATGTGCTGGTACTCACCCCCTTGTGTCTGCTGTGATGTCCTCACGCACCCATCCAAATCTGGGTAGGCCACCGCCAGGATCCGAGACATCAGCGGGGTCAATTGACGAGTGGCACCCCTCCTACGTTGGGAGGCCATCCCCAGCAGAGCCTCCGCGGTCTTCCTGCTCCCGCGGCGGATGTCCTCCCACCTCTTGCGGCAGTGGGTGCCCCGTCTGTTGTGGACCCCCAGGGTCCGGACGTCCTTGGCGATGGCACACCAAATATCGATCTTCTGATGGGCGCTGACCTATGTGACATGTACAGGGGGAGAAAATAAAAAATCATCACCTTCTGCATGCTCGATGTGAGTGGCCCCCCATCCCCACCCTTGCCATGTGGCACATGCTCTCATCTGTCGTTTGATGCATGCCTCAATCGCTCCCCTCCCCACCATCGTTCATTCACCCCACTCAACCCAGGCATTGGCCATAAAGCATGGTCCCAGTGTACTTACCTGTTGGTCTGGAGGACCGTAGAGTAGCGCATACTGGGGGAGGACCCCATCGACGAGTTTCTCCAATTCTTCAGAAGTGAAGGCAGGGGCCCTTTCCCCAGTCGCAGCAGCCATTGTCTCTTCCAGACCGAGGTCACAGCAGCACTTGCAGTATAGGTCCTCTCCTGTGGATGATCGGGTCTCGAGTGATTAAGCTGATAGAAAATGGCGGTCACGCCCGCGGCGGTGCGTACAGCGGCGGTGCGTACCGCGACCGCCGGCGCACATCGTCATTGGCTCCTGAAACCCATAGGGTTCAATGTTAACCAATGCTGCTTTGCGCCGCGGTCTTCAACCGCCTGCCGCCACGGTGTGCCACGCCAGCGCATTGACCTCACATCCCATTGTCACACTTCACAGGTCAGGCAGCTGCCATTTCAAGGGCCCACATGGCTTGAATTCTACTGCGTCACACATGCCTAGGCCTTGCATCGCCACTCATACAAGCCATTCAATGCATAGAGATTTGTGTACTGTGCAAGCTGTGGGAATGTACCTGTGGGTTGATTTACTCTGTGCTCGCTGTTGTCCTTCCTAGGCACCGTCCGCTGGGACTTGCGAGGAGATGGAGGAATGTTCCAGTGTACAGACCGCTGGTGGACCTGTCAACAATGGAAGAAAGACATGTCATATTGACATACAGGCTTGACAGAGCCACTATACATGAACTGTTTGCCCAGCTGGAGCCAGTCCTGATGTCACCCATCCGCCAACCCACAGGGATTCCCCCTCTAGTGCAGGTTCTGTCAGTACTCCATTTTTTGGCAAGTGGGTCATTTCAAACAACAGTGGCCATATCATCAGGGATGTCTCAGCCTATGTTTTCAAAAGTGTTGTTCAGAGTGTTGTCTGCCCTGATGAAATACATGCAGAGCTACATTGTTTTCCCTGAGGTGGGCGATTTGGCTACAGTGAAGGGTGATTTCTATGCCCTTGGACATATTCCCAACATCATTGGTGCCATTGATGGGACCCATGTGGCTTTGGTACCCCCCAGAGGAAGTGAACAGGTGTACAGGAACAGAAAAAGTTATCATTCGATGAATGTCCAGGTGGTCTGTTTGGCTGACCAGTACATCTCCCATGTAAATGCCAAGTTCCCTGGGTCAGTGCATGACGCGTACATCATGCGAAATAGCAGCATCCCTTACGTGATGGAACTACTTCAGAGACACCGTGTGTGGCTAATTGGTGACTCTGGTTACCCCAACCTGTCCTGGCTACTGACCCCAGTGAGGAATCCCAGGACCAGGGCTGAGGAACGGTACAATGAGGCCCATGGGCGGACTAGGAGGGTGATCGAGCGGACCTTCGGCCTCCTGAAGGCCAGGTTTAGGTGCCTGCATATGACAGGTGGGTCCCTAATGTACTCACCAAAGAAGGTGTGCCAGATCATCGTGGCCTGTTGTATGCTTCACAACCTGGCTTTGCGACGCCAGGTGCCTTTTCTGCAGGAGGATGGTCCAGATGGTGGTTTTGTGGCAGCTGTGGAGCCTGTGGAGAGTGAAGAGGAGGAAGACAACGAGGACAACACAGACAACAGGGACACAGTGATACAACAGTATTTTCATTAACACACAGGTAAGAATCAACACCGGCATTTTACATTTACTTACAGTCTCCTGCCTCTCTACTGTCTGAGTTTCCCCCCAGTGTATGTTGACTGAGTTGTGACTTTCCCTTCCAATTTCAGAGATGTGGGCCCCACTGCGTGACCTCGGCTTTCTTTCCACATGGACTACAGCTGTGTGACAGTGGTATGTTGTCATCACAATGTAACTGGACATTTTGGCACGGTTATGTTTAATACATTTGTTCAAAATACAGGCGGACTCCAGATTATTTTTGTGAAAGAAGTGATTTTATTGAAGTGCTCAATTTAGGGACATGGTTGAAAATCGGTGATGGTGGAGGAATGTCCATGGCAGAGTCCAGATTTTCAGTCTCACAGGTGCATTGTCCATATGCCTGTGGAAGGATGGAGCAGGGGCAGTTTTATGTTGGACAGGGTGACAATGTGGGACAGTGGGATGACATTAGGGGGTATCCTTTGCTGGCGGGGGTATTGGCATCCTACTCTGTCTTCTTCCTAGATCTCAGGCCCCGCTTGCGGGGTGGTTCTCCTTCTGCAGGGGGTGGGTTTCTGGTGGCCTGTTGTTGTGTCGGGGCCTCCTGTTCACTAGCGCCGGCAGAGGTGGTAGGCTGTTCCTGGTCCATGCTAGTGACAGGGGCCCTTTGTGGTGCCACATGGTCCCGCAATGTGGTGACTATCTGGTTGAGAGCCACGACGATGGTCCCCATTGCGGAACTAATGCTTCGGAGTTCTTCCCTGAACCCCAAATACTGTTCCTCCTGCAGTACCTGGATCTCCTGGAACCTGGCCAGGACCGTCGCCATCGTCTCCTGGGAGTGGTGGTATGCTCCCATGATGGAGGAGAGGGCCTCGTGGAGAGTGGGTTCCCTAGGCCTGTCCCCCCCCTGTCGCACAGCAGCCCTCCCAGTTCCCCTGTGTTCCTGGGCCTCCGTCCCCTGGACCGTGTGCCCACTACCACTGCCCCCAGGTCCCTGTTGTTGTTGGGGTGGTGGGTTAACCTGGGTTCCCTGTAGTGGTGGACACACCGCTGACTGACGTGCCCTGGAGACAGACGCATGGGCCCGCTGGGTGGGAGCTGTGCTGGTGTTCCCAGAGGGGGTTAGGTCTGCTGTGGCCTGTGGCTGTGTGAGGGGAACCGACTGTCCCGAGGTCCCAGATGGGCCAGGCTGGTCATCTGGGTCCAGGGAGACAGAGCTGCTGTCATCACTGGGGGCCTCTTCTGGGGGTGGGATGGACATTTCTGGACCCTCCTGGGCGGTGTGGTGGTGTTCGGGTCCTGCAGGGGTATAAGAGTATGGTTATTGCTTCTGTGTGTGCCATAGTGTGCAATGGGTGGGTGGCCGTGTACCCCAGTGCTGGCATTCCCTTGTGGGGGCTGTTGTGACGGTGGCTTGTGGGGGAGATGGGTATGTGCAGTGGGCATGCTTAGGTGATGGGTGTCCATGCTTTGTGGACGCATGCAGGGCTAGGTGTTGGGATGGGTGGGTTGTGATGGTGAGCCATTTGCAAGGAGTTGGTTTGATGGGGGTGGGGGTGAGGGTGGGGGTATGATTTGGCATGCAGGTGGGGTGGGTGGGATGAAGTAGTGATGATTTGCCTTACCAGAGTCCATTCCTCCAGCTACTCCTGCGAGGCCCTCAGGATGCAGGATGTTCAAGACTTGCTCCTCCCATGCTGTAAATTCTGGGGGAGTAGATGGGGGTCCGCCGCCAGTCTTCTGCACCGCGATGTTGTGCCTTGATACCATGGAACGCACCTTCCCCCGTAGGTCGTTCCACCGCTTCCTGATGTCGTCCCGATTTCCTGGATGCTGTCCCACAGCGTTGACCCTGTCCACTATTCTTTGCCATAGCTCCATCTTCCTGGCAATGGTGGTGTGCTGCACCTGTGTCCCGAAGAGCTGGGGCTCTACCCGAACTATTTCCTCCACCATGACCCTGAGTTCTGCGTCTGAAAACCTGGGGTGTCTTTGGGGTGCCATGGGGTGGTGTGGATGAGGTGTGGGGTGGTGTATGTGTTGATGAGTGTGGTGAGGGTGGTGGTGTGTGGTGTTTTGTGCGTGGATATTGTGTGGGTGATGGTGTGGTGTGCCTCTGTGTGATGGTGTTCTCTATTCTGTGCTGTCTCTCTCTGGCCTTCGGTCAGATTTTTTGGTCGTAGGGGTTTGTGGGTGATGTGGGTGTGTGTTTTATATTGTATTGGGTGTGTGGGAGTGGTGTGTGTATGTGTATCAGGTGTGTGTATTTTGAATTGTCCAATGTGGTTGTGTTTTGTAAATGTGTGTGTATTTTGACCGCAGCAGTGTGTACCGCCAATGGAATACCGCGGTTGAAAGACCGCCGCGTGGATTCGTGGGTCGGAATGGCATGGGCGTATTTCTGTTGGCGTGACGGTGGAGGTTTGGTCATCGCCAGTTTTTCGCTGGCCGTTGGTGTGGCGGACTTTTGTGGATGTCGGATTTTTGTCGGTTTGCCAGTTGCGGGTCAGAATGACCGTGGCGGTTTACCGCGGCGGTGTTATGGCGGGCTTCTGACCGGCGGTAAGCGCATTTTACCGCCGAGGTCAGAATGACCCCCAATATGTTGTATTGCAGTCAAAACTTTTTCTAATAACAAAGCCTTCTGTTCTCCTTGGAATTTTCAGTTTCTTACAGCTATTGCTGGTTTTGCAAGCTTTACATTTCATACTACAGGAAAAGCCTCCTTCTGTATTATTTTTGATATGACCTTTCAATGTTATGTCATTACGACACAAGTCATCCTTCAGAGATCTACTTCTCCTAAAAGTTATTTGAGGACTATCATTGATCCAATTACTCAGAACTGGATCAGTCTGCAAGATGTGCCAGCTCTTGTTCAAAATAGACCGTACTTTATAAGATTGATGACTGAAAGTTGTGATAAATCTGATATAATCATTGTCCTTCTTCTGAATTTTGTTCATCCCATACAGAATATCATCTCTGTTCAAACTTTCCACTTTCTGTTTGGCTTGGTCGATGACCCTGACCCCATAGCCCCTATCTTTGAATCTTTCACACATCACTTCACACTCTAGATGGAAATCTACTGAAATTCAGAAGAAGGACAAATATTATATCAGATTTATCACTCCTTTCAGTGATCAATCTTATAAAGTACGGTCTATTTTGAACAAGAGCTGGCACACCTTGCAGACTGATCCAGTTCCGAGTAATTGGATCAATGATAGTCCTCAAATAACTTTTAGGAGAAGTAGATCTCTGAAGGATGACTTGTGTCGTAATGACATAACATCGAAAGGTCATATCAAAAATAATACAGAAGGAGGCTTTTCCTGTAGTATGAAATGTAAAGCTTGCAATTGCTGCAAGAAACTGAAAATTCCAGGGAGAACAGAAGGCTTTGTGATTAGAAAAAGTTTTGACTGCAACACAACATATTGTCTTTATTGCTTAATATGTCCATGTGATAAGCTGTACGTGGGAAGCACGATACACAGTGCAAAGAAGAGAGTTCTTGAACATAGACGAGCTATCAAGAACTATGACAAAAACTATCCGGTAGCTAGACACTTCTTTAATCAGCATTTTGGCAATGAGAACCTGTTGAAGTTTGTAGTCATTGACCAGGCTAAGATGAGTACAAGGGGCAGTAATAGAGAGCGATTATTGTGAATTATGGAGTAGAAATATATAATAGATTTTGAGACATTAGAACCTGTGGGATTGAACTCCAGTGAAGAGCTGAGTATCCATTTGGGATGACTGATATTCACTTGTAATATGTTGGGTGATGTATGGTGGTTCTTTATGGTAGTAGTAAATTTTAGATTAATGAGGACATTACTGTATTTAAAATAGAATTATTTATTTAGTTTTGTACATGCTAATGGTGGTAGTCAATTATGCAATGTGGGTCTTTTTATAGTCAGTCCTTGAACAGTATAGGAGCTTCTGCCCACTTGTGCGTTATCAATCTTATATGCAATTATGGTAGATATATAAGATATAATTATGTGATGAGCATTTGCGCTGTTTACATTGTAAATTTGAATAGATTTTATGAAATGTTGAAAATAAACTTAAATAACTTTGGAGAAAGACAAAAGAAAAAAAACAATTTAAAAAAAAAAAATGTTGAAAAAATCGTTTTGAAAAAAAGTAAAAATTATTTTTGACTCATAGGAGCTTTTTTGAATACACATGCCCACTTGGGCGTTATCAAGTCTGATGCAAATATGTTAGATCTATCTGATATTTATATATATATATAATTCAATCATGTGATGAGTATTTGTGTATTTTACACTGTATAATCTTTTAAATCTAATGTTTTACAAGCATTATGATTAATATCAGAGATGAATTTGACTTTAACTCATTGGCAGTAGAATATTGTATAAATTATTATTTATTTATGTTAAAATAGAACATCTTAAGATGGCCGCTGTTTTAAAATCTTAATGGTGTGTGAGCTGTGGTATTGTCCGTTTTTATGTTTATGATGGATTTGGGTTATTTATTTGCATTACTATAGCAACAATCTATCCATGATAAAGGCTGTTGCCAAAACGCGTTGGATGGTTTGCTGAATAAACTGTTTTTTTGCACATCGGAGGTGTCCTGGTTCTCCTGATATTTGAAGGGAGTGGTGAAGGATATATATATATATATATATATATATATAATTCACCAAAAGTAATTTACTGAATTTTTAGTGTTATTAACGACATATAGGAATGCAGTAGTTAGAGATACTAAAATATTAGAGTGATACCTGTCTTTAAATGCATTTGGAACAATGGAATAGATGTTATGTGCTAATGTGTGTCATTTGTACGCAGTTCTTCAGTCCAACAGAACAACACAAATCGATCAGGGGCTAATATAAATAATAGTTAGGTATAAAGTGGTAACTGAATATCATAGCACAATTGAGGAGAATACACGTCACAAGTATAACATTATGTTGGTTTAGGGTTTTAAAAAATAGCACTTTTTTAAGTTATTATTATTTGGTTCTTGTGTTATTTTTCAGTATTTGTATTTAGGAATTGAAAAATTTATACAAATGCTTTTTAATTTTAAAACTACATTATCCAGAATGCATTGTAAATAATGAGGCACTTTGGGGTATAAATAGCAAAAGGGAAAAGGGACTCATTCACTGTGAACAAGACTCCTTGGGGAGTTGAAACGCGTTGGTGGTTGTTAATTTGGCATCAATAAATAGGCACTAATTGAACTTCATGGAGTGCAGTGAATACTTTTGGTGAATTATATTTTTCGAGATTGGTCCTCTCCGTCACGAGCACCGGCAGAGGAGTGCACCACCCAGCAACCTTTAGACCATCCTTGTTTGAAGATATATATATATATACTGAAAAATGAACTTTTTAAAACTCTTTGTAAATGGGAAGGCTTTTGAAATTGATTCATGGGAGCGGCGCAGGTGTAGCAAACTGAGTCCATTAAGGATAACTGGTGGCTGCAATTGAAGCATGGCTATGCACTGACAAAAACAGGACCTAAAGGAGCTAAAAAGGCAAAGTTATTTGTTAGTTTAGCATATCATGTTGTGTTTCTTTTTTAAATAAAAGTATTTTTTTAAAAGCTCCAACCTCCTCATTAAAGTTAAGAGTTCGATTTCTACCTATTTTTTGTTTATGAACTAAATATAATATTTCATAACTTTTGGTTTGGCTTGATGTATACTCGCTTCTGTATTTTTGTGTCTTGTTTGAGGTTCAAATTATATAAATTGTTTAGTTGGGGGTCCCCCGCTTCCAGTAGTGATTCAGGGGAATCCACTGAAATCAAAATATTAACAAGCTATCCACTAAGTTGTTTTCAAGTAGGGTTGTTTATTTGTGAAGTGCGCTGCGCAGGGTTTAGTTTCTGATTGGAACAATAGCACTAGACACATCTTGCTTACAGTGAAGTGTTGAGGTTACCTTTGCTAGCCTCACAGTTTGTTAATGCATATAAAATACGTACTTATAAACTTATAAATATTTATAAATAATTAAAAGGAAGCTTTTAGGCCTGTCAAAATGGTTATTTTGATATGTTCAATTTGCAGTTTAAACCTGCACTGTCATTCTCGTGGTGGTAGGCTTCAAGTCATATTTGCATTGCCACTGCAGTGGGTGGCACAATGAGTGTTACAGCCTATTGGTCACATTTTACTTACCAGCCCTTGGTGCACTGTGGGTGCCATGTACTAGGGACCTCTAGGTAAGCTAAGTATGCAAATCAGTACTATACTAACTTTACCATGTGTTAAGGACTGGTTAGCAGTGGTAAAATGTACAGATTGGCAGTGGGTATACTTATGCAAGCATTACTCCCATCACCTTTTGTATGTTTGATGTAACACCCTAAGTGACAAGGGTATGCACAGATGTAGGTTCCGTGCTTATAGCGCCACTGGCACCAAGCTACACCCAACTGAAAAGGACCAAGAATGATTTTCAAATGGTTGGGGCTAATCTGAGATGGGATGGGGGACGAAAGAATGATGAGCTGGAACGCTACCCCAAAGTATTGCCAGTAGATAGGCTTATTGCAAGCATTCCTCCCATCACCTTTATGGGTTTGATGTTCACAGAGTTCTATAGCCAGCAAAAATAGGGTTTAGGAAAAAAGGCCAAAACTTTCTGTATGACCCTGCAGGAAGGGCAAATTTCCAACACAATTGATGTTGAATGTGTCTCTCCAGTAGTTCTTGTAGTCTTCATTCCTGCTTGACTCTGTCGTGGCGGGGCCAGCTGTGCTCTTTGATGGCAGTGATTTCCCCTTTCTCTGTGGTGGAGATGTGTGGCTAGCAGAGTCATAGGAGCCCTGCCATCTCTGAACTGCAAATATCTTAGGCTGAAAGTCTGGTGGGGAAAGAAGCAGTATGATGCAGCCAGCTCTGGCTGCTTCAAAGAACTTTATTTATATATTTATTTATTTTGCTGGAGATGGATGCGGATGGCACATGCAACAACGCGGGACCGGAACAGGCTAAGCAACAACAAGGGGGAAAGCAACAACAAGGGGGAAAGCAACAACAGGGAAGCAACAATGTGGGACTGGTGGGAAGATGGCCTCCAAACACATGCACTGCTGCAACTTAAAAGAAACAAGCATTGGCAAATCCAATGGGTCTCGCCTTGCAAGAGCTGTTGGCTTTCCCAATGTCTTTTAGCTTTGTTGTACACCAGCGGGGCTGCTGTTCAACATGGCTATAAGTTAGTGGCATGGAGGAGTGTGGTGTGGAGTGTCGTAGAGTGGAATGATGAAGAGGGGAGTTGTGTATTGTGGAGTGGCACAGAGTGTTGTGCATTGGAGTGGTATACAGTAGAGTGGACTGGTGTAGCATTGGCATAGGGTGTTGTGGAGTATAGTGGCATAGAATGCAGTGGCATTGAATTCAGTGTGGTAGAATGCGGTGGTGTAGATTAGAGTGGTACATAGTCGAGTAGAGTGACGCAGAGTGGAGTCAAGTGGCATACGGTACAGTGGTGAGGAGTAGTACAGAGCGTAGTGCCGTAGAGTGCAATGGAATAGAGTAATGCAGAGTAGAGTATAATGGTGTAGAGTAGTACAGAGTAGAGTAAGAAGCCATAGAGTACAGTGTGTAGAGAGTATTGATGTAGAGTGTAGTGGCGTAGAGTGGAGTGTGGAGTGGAGTGGCGTGCAGTGTAGTGGCATGGAGTGCAGTGTATTGGCGTAGAGTGTAGTGTAGTGGCATAGAGTGGCACAGCACAGTGCAGCATCAAAGGGCAATAGTGTAGAGTACATTGTTCAGAGTAGAGTGCAGTGTAATGATGAGTAAAGTATAGTTGTGCAGAGTAGGGTATAGTGCCATAGAGTATAGTGGCGTAGAGTGTTTTAGCGTAGAATGTAGTGGCATAGAGTGTAGAGGCATGCAATGTAGTGGCGTGGAGTGTACTGGCATGGAATGTAGTGCAGTGGCATAGAATGTAGTGTAGTGGCATAGAGTGGAATGCAATGGTGCAGAGTGTAGTGGAGTAGAGTGGAGCAGCACAGAGTGCAGCATCAAAGTGCAGTGGTGTAGAGTAGATTGTTTCAGACTAGAGTGCAGTTCATAGGGTGACATAGAGTGTAATGGCATAAAGTAGTGTAGAATGCAGTGTCATAGATTGCAATGGTGCAGAATAGATTAGAGTGTCGTACAGTGGATTGGTTTAGAGAGCAGGGGGATAGAGATGAGTGTTACAGAGTAAAGTGCAGTGGTGTAGAGTGCAGTGGCGCAGTACAGTGTTGCAGAGTGGCATGGAGTTGCTAGAGTAGATTGGTGTGTCCTATATTGGAGTGTCTAGAGTGCAGTGGCGAAGAGTGCAATGGTGTAGATTAGTGAAGCATGCATTAGCATAGAGTACAGTGGTACAAGGTAGAGAAGAGAGGTGTAGCGTGAAGTGCCATAGAGTGCAGTGCCGTAGAGTGTAGTAGTGCAGAGTGCAGTCGCATGGAGTGGTGTAAAGTGGAGTGGTACAGAGTAGAGTTCAGTGGTGTAGAGTGGAGTGGCGTGGAGTGGAGAAAGCATGGTGCAGTAGCACACTGCCATTACAAACAACACATTTTCAATTGAAATGACCATTACATTTGTACATACAGTTTTACTAATAAAATTATAAGTGTGCAGACGAAAATGTGTAACAATTGCATCACCCAGTGTAATGATTTGTTTTCAACACACAACAAAAATAACAAAAATGTCCTTCCTTTGGGTACCTAATTCAGATATATTCTATACAAAGATCATTTAGATGTTGCTTTGTGCTAGAAAACAACTCTTCTCTTCTGCAGTATCCAGCATTATTGTCACATTAACCCTCTCACTTTGAAGTAAGAGAAAGAAAAGGAAACAAGTGCCCTCGAAAGGCAGCACCTGACATGTGACTCTGTCTTTGAATTCACAGCAAATGTGATGAGATAAGAACAAGATTTACAGACCTGTTCATAGAAAGGGGGCACTCGGAAGGATACTCTAAATAAGGTTTGGGCAACGGAATGTATGCACTCAAGCTGGATAGCCTAAAACAAACAAAGCCAGCAAATAGAAAGCAAGACAATGTGAGTTACAAACCATAAAGCCAATGGCAAGCAGCAGGCAGAATGCATTCCTAGATCAGCTTTCTGAATGTTCCCAAGATGTCTTTATCAATCCAGACTGCTGTACTGTCTGGTAGGCTGCGACCTCAAAAGGTACATGTACGTCTAAAACATGAGCCTTTGAAAAACACACAATGGGCCCAGAATTAGTACTTATATGGTCCAAGGGAGGGACAAAAAGGAAGTGAAAGTGGCATGTACTGACTAAAGATAAGCAAGAAAATGAGTATCTATGAAGTCATGCAACGGTAAGCAATGGGCGTGTGTAAGGAAATGGCTCCCTGTTGCAGTTACCCCCCACTTTTTGCCTGATACTGATGCTGACAGGACTGAGAAGTGTGCCGGGACCCTGCTAACCAGGCCCCAGCACCAGTGTTCTTTCACCTAAAATGTACCATTGTTTCCACAATTGGCACACCCCAGTCACCCACCAGTCAGGACAGCCCCTAAGGTGTCCTGAGCTGAGGTGACCCCTGCCTTTTGAAATCCTCCATCTTGGTTTTGGAGGATTCCCCCAATAGGATTAGGGATGTGCCTCCCTCCCCTCAGGGAGGAGGCACAAGGAGGGTGTAGCCACCCTCAAGGACAGTAGCCATTGGCTGCTGCCCTCCCAGACCTAAACACACCCCTAAATTCAGTATTTAGGGGCTCCCCAGATCCCAGGAAAGCAGATTCCTGCAACCTTAACAAGAAGAAGGACTGCTTACCTGAAGCCCTGCAGTGAAAACGGAGATGACAACTGCTTTGGCCCCAGCCCTACCGGCCTGTCTCCCAACTTCAAAGAAACCTGCAACAGCGACGCATCCAACAGGGACCAGTGACCTCTGAAGCCTCAGAGGACTGCCCTGCAACCAAGGACCAAGAAACTCCTGTGAACAGAGGCCCTGTTCAACAATCTGCAACTTTCTTGCAACAAAGAAACAACTTTAAAGACTTCACGTTTCCCACTGGAAGCGTGAGACTTTCCACTTTGCACCGGACACCTCCGGCTCGACCTGCGGAAAACCAACACTTCAGGGAGGACTCCCCGGCGACTGTGAGCCCGTGAGTAGCCAGAGACGACCCCCCTGAGCCCCCACAGCGACGCCTGCAGAGGAAATCAAGAAGCACCCCTGACCGCGACTGCCTGTAACAAGGGACCCGACGCCTGAACCAACACTGCACTTGCAGCCCCCAGGACCTGAAGGAACTGAACTACAGTGCAGGAGCGACCCCCAGGCGACCTTCTGCCTAGCACAGGTAGTGGCTACCCTGAGGAGCCCCCCTGTGCCTACCTGCATCGTTAAAGAGACCCCCGGGTCTCCTCATTACTTCCTATCTAAAACCCGATGCCTGTTTGCACTCTGCACTCGGCCGCCCCTGTGCCGCTGAGGGTGTACTTTCTGTGCCTGCTTGTGTCCCCCCCCGGTGCCCTACAAAACCCCCCTGGTCTGCCCCCGAGGACGCGGGTACTTACCTGCTGGCAGACTGGAACCGGGGCACCCCTGTTCTCCATTGAAGCCTATGTGTTTTGGGCACCTCTTTGACCTCTGCACCTGACTGGCCCTGAGCTGCTGGTGTGTTAACTTTGGGGTTGCCTTGAACCCCCAACGGTGGGCCACCTTGGATCCAACTTTGAGACTTGTAAGTGTTTTACTTACCTGCAAAACTAACTTTTACTTACCTCCCCCAGGAACTGTTGATTTTTGCAGTGTCCACTTTTAAAATAACCTATTGCCATTTTTACAAAGACTGTACATGATATTGTGATTATTCAAAGTTCCTAGAGTACCTAAGTGGAATACCTTTCATTTGAAGTATTACTTGTAAATCTTGAACCTGTGGTTCTTAAAATAAACTAAGAAAATATATTTTTCTATGTAAAAACCTATTGGCCTGGAGTAAGTCTTTGAGTGTGTGTTCCTCATTTATTGCCTGTGTGTGTACAACAAATGCTTAACACTACCCACTGATAAGCCTACTGCTCGACCACACTACCAAAATAGACACAAAATAGAGCATTAGAATTATCTCTTTTTGCCACTGCCTTACCTCTAAGGGGAACCCTTGATCTCTGTTCACGCTATTTCTTACTTTGAAATAGTATATACAGAGCCTACTTTCTACAGCGTGCTCTAAGGCCACTATAAGTAAACTAAATGTCCCACAAGTGAGAATGCATGCACTGTCTAAGGCGAAATCTAAACAAGTGAAATAAATTAGAATTATTTAGTTTTTTTGTTTTTTCCCTTGTTCTCTTCTCCCTCAGTTTGGAATGTGCCTTTTATTGCATTGTAGTATTTATCAATGTTAATGAAGATACTCCACAGTGGAGAACTGGGATCACAAGTACGTGTACTGTGGCTTGGCGCTCTTTCACATGAAAGATTATGCAAATGTGTTTTTGTTATCTAAATAGGGTTGATTTTAATTGCCTTCCGTTTTTAATGCGTACATGCAGCCACAGGCATCCTTTTCTGACTTGGGAATTTAACTTTGGGCAGGCTAAAGTTATGGGGCTGCTTCTTATTCGACCATAATCACAGTTTAAAGTTATCCTTTGAAAGGCTTCATTGCTGCCGTCTTCTCTACTGGAATAGTTAGGGTTGAGTATGATGTAGCTGGTAAGGGATTTACTTTTTTTTTTTTTTAGAGGGTTCGTGGAACTTGAGAAGCTATTTGTGGATTATGTCTGTATTTCAGATCTTTCACTTCCAGTTTTCTTGAATATTTTTGCTATGTACGCTGATGGTTATGGCCCTGAAAGTAAAGGCAGATTGTGCATCACTTAAGCCACAAATGAATCAAGACTGTCAGTAATTCCATCCAGGTCATAGACGAAAGTCAGCTGAGACATGATCTGATAGTTGTAGCTCATTTCACAGTTGCTTGAGACTGAACTATGATCAAAATCCAGTCTATTCGGTATGAATACTAGTCATCAAGCCCTTCCATACCAGATTAGGCAGAATTATTGAATAATGCACGGAAACCATTTTTTGCTCATTTGAGAAGTAAAATTGCATTGCAATGTCCCCATAAATTTTATGGAAAAGGAGTAAACAGATGTCAAGGAGTTGAGTTCCAAGGAACTGATATACAGAGCTAGACGAAGACACTAAAATGGAACCATCCATTGCTGGTCCAACTAAGTGGGTCTCAAAAATCCATACAAATAGTGAAAAAGAAACAATGACTCTGCAGAAGTGACTCACAGCAGGGGTTATTTTTGGGAACTTTAGTTCATTGTTCTACAGTGGCTAACTTTTGCAGAAACTGAGTAATACTCCTCTCCTGTATCAGATATCATGGAAGCCCCTGTTGCTAGTATGCCTGCCATTGAAATATTATACTTGTCTGAGACAGAGACTGATTCTGTGAGCCATTTTGAAGATGAAGTGGCTATTCCAGAATATGTCTCGAGGCATCCAAAACATAATATAATTTATGACATCAGTGTATTTAGAGTGAGCTTACTGTGAAGGTTGTACACAAACCTGCATCTGTCATCAGTTTCCCTTTACAACTTACCCAGAATAAATGTTAAGGAGTGTCATATTGAAACACATGGAACATATGTTTGAGGTGTATATGCAATTGGAAGATCTTCTTTTTATGATCCTGTAGAATTATCGGGCACAATGATAAGAGTTTCAGGTGTGGGAACTGTGAGTAACCTTTTGCACTGAGTGATTCTAACAAATAGCGTGTCCAGCAGTACTACACACTGTAAGGAACCCAAGCAACAAGTAATGGAAGAAAGTACATTTCTGTTTTGTTTATGGGCCTCCCTATTACTCTCCATATAATCAGATTGTATGTGTCTAGATATGTGCATTTCTTTGTACAAATATGTATAAAATGATATTTAAACAAATATACAGCCACTATTTAGAACTGCTCAACAAATAATGTATTTATTACTTATGGTTTTATATATCTATATCTCTCTATATATATATATGTGTGTGTTTGTGTGTATACATATAATATTCTATGCTCAACATGTACATAGATCACTGCATAGTTTTCATACAAGTTATTTGAATAGATGCTTATGGGTCTCTGATTTATTTATCTATCACAAAATGTACATAGCATCATAACTATTTTTTCTACAAGTACTCCACTAGTTAAATATTGAGGAATATATAAAATTAAAAAAATAATTATAAAAATCACAAATAAATTACCTCATAGTACAGCAACACTGTACAAGTCTGAGTTTATAAAATTCTACTTCTAATCTTAATACATTCTCTTCCTTAGACATGTACACATGTCTATGTACTTATGTATCTATATATGTATTACTTTACTCCTACTGTAGAAGAAAATAAAAACCTTTGACTCTATCCAATGCATTACTCTACTTTACCCTATACCTCTCTCAATATATCCTCTGCCTCCACTCTCTGATCCATACCACTCCTCCATCTACTACTATGATCTCCAGAATAACCCTTTCTAGACTCTTCCTTCCGCTATCCCTCCTTGAATCACCCCAAACCTCATTTTACTACTATGAACTCACAAACAACCCTTTCTAAATTCTTCCTTCATATATCCCTCCTTTGACTCATCTCAAAACTAATTTTACTGGTATGATCTCCCTAATCCTATCTAGATACTTTTCCCTCCTCCATCTGTCCTTTTACTCATGCCAAACCTCATCTTACTACTATAATCTCTTAAATAACACATTATAGACTCTTTGCTCTCCTATCCCTCCATTATTCCATTAAATCCAACTAACAGACACTGCTCAAATTAACTCATATTTCACTATACTAATCCACCTCAAATCCTTTTTGGGTTCTGGAGTAGCATGCTACTTGCTGTAATGTGCTTTGACATCTGGTCAGGAGTAGTAAGCGCTATATAAATACAATTACAATTATAATTACTGTGCGTACAAGTATGCAGAATTCATACAGGGTCTGTAATGCGAACAAACACAGATGTCACAGACAGGTTTTGGACAGAGAAGCTATGTCTTTCATTACACATTGCTTAATGACTCAGGCAGCAATCCATTAAGTCACAGAGATTTTATAAAAATAGGCATCCGTCAGAGTAGGGCCACAAGCTGCCCTCAAGCTACAGAGATTGTACTTGCTCAGACTACAGACAGCAGCATGTGGTACATCCATCCCTCATACTTTGCATGGCAAGCATATTATCCAGGTTACAGCGATTTAGAAAGTTAAGTTCTCATGAAGAAAAGCTAGCCATCTGGTTGCACCGATCTTAAAAGCTAAGGCTTTTGGTAATAAAGCGATTATTTAGCTGACATATGTTTTACAGACTCAGAGGCTTTCCAACATCCTCTTGTCTCAGATCTCAGTGCTTCCCCCAGGGAGACCCAGAATGTGTAGGCTCCAAATCCTCTGAATTATACCTTATATTACACATATCTTACAGGTTTCAATTATCAAATCAGTCACACAAGTTACAAATGCCTTGCAGGCAAAGGCCTCATATGGAAGAATTACCCATCATGTTGTACAGCTCTCACAGGCTCACATTTTGAACATCCAAAGTTACCTCTTAGCTTCAGATATCTTACAGACACTCATCTAACAGCAATTCCCTGAGGTCACCTAAGTCTTAAAAGTACTGGGCTTATATGAACTGAGCTATTACCCAGGTTATACACATTGTACAGCCTATGGCATCTAACTGCAAAGCTACACCTCAGATTACAGAGGTTCAGCAGGCTCAACAAATGGTAACAGACCTATCACTGATGTTACATAGCTCTTCCAGGCTCCGGCAACCGTCTAAGAAGCTGCTTCAGGTCATACAGATCTTACAAGCTCAGAACCTATCTTTGTAAAGATATCACTCACTGTTGTAGACACCCAAAACCAGACCCATTTGTGTCTAAATGTTAAATTAGCCTATCTACCTTCGACCCAGATACCGTATGTCCTTATAGTTTTGTGAAAGTGTCAAATCATCCAGACAAAAACCTTGAAAAATACGTAAGGCAACCTAAGTCTGAGACAAGTTACCTGTTGTCTGTGTCATAAAATCAGACAGTGAATGTATAATATAAATAATGTAGTCTGAATTGACATACTTTTGTCATACTGGTTTATACAGGTTTGTCCTGAACTGTCAATGATTCATACCAGTTATGTCTGGAATTAAGGGGAAATTACACAATGTAGGGTAAAGGTCAGTGGCCAATGCTACAAAAACCCCATAAAGTGGCCACTGATTCAGAGAGGTCTTCATCCCAGATTATCGCACTAGGTTCTGCTAGAGATCCTGCCAGAGACTGCCTGACTGCCGTACTACTGCAACAATCCTATGCTGAGAGCTAATGCCAAGTCAGTATTGAGAAGAGAGGTGTTGACCCCAGCTAATGTGTGTTTTTCTTTCGGGGATCACTCTCTCCCTGCCAAAGTATGATAATCACAGCTTCTTTGCTGTAAAAAGTTTTTCAGTGCACTCAGTACCTAGATGCAAGTTAGCAATTCCATGATCTCATAATGTAGTGCATAAAAGTAGTCTTCAGGGTAGTAGGTTGCCAAGAACATTCCAGCCTTGTTGGAAATGTTCATATTATTTTCATTGTTAAGGACATGTATTGGTGCTTGTTAGACCTGATGGCCTTAGGGTGGTCTTCCTCCCATCTGTTTGCCTACCTTCTCCACTTTTCTGACCTTGTTTTTGGCTGGCGTTAGAACTCTGTGCACTTTACCACTGATAACCAGTGCTAAAGTGCTTGTGCTCTCTCCCCTGAACATGGTAACATTGGCTTATCCAGAAATGGCATGTTTAATTCATTTATAAGTCACTAGTAAAGTGCACTAAGGCCCATATTTATACTCCCTTTGCGCAGGATTGGCGTCATTTTTTTTTGCAAATCCGGCGTTAACTTAACACCATATTAATACTTTGCCTCTAGACCCGTCTATAGTCAAAATATCCTAGTGGGCGCCATTTTCTGGATGCGTGAAACCACTATGCGTCAATGAGATGCAAGGTAGGCGTTCCTGTCCCAAAAATGACTTAGACACCTGTGCGCCATATTTATCCAACCGCGCAAAAATGGCGCACGACTGGTAGGCGGAGCCAGAATATTTAACGCCTAGCTCCGGGCAGGCATTAAAATGGAGCAAACACACTTAAGAAAAACTCACACAAGCAACATCATAGCTAAAAAAGGAAGACATGGTGGGGATACTCATGCAGCATGCATGAAGACGCAGAGCACAGGCGCAACAGCAGCAGCTACCACCACACCAACATGGACCCCAAAGGCAACGCAGAAGACAGGAGAGGATATTCAGGAGCAGGACAACCCTTCAGGGCCTCAGGGAACATGACATCATCCAGAGGTACAGACTAAACTGGCAAGCCATACAGCAGCTGCTGCGCCACATTGAGACACAGTTGGCACCCAGCTTGCAGACACTCCACATCATTCCACTGAAAACCAAGCTGCTAGCTGTCCTGCACATGTTGGCAAGTTGCTGTTTACAAACCACTGGTGCTCTGGTTGCCGGGATCTCATAGCCATCATTCTCTGCCTTCCTTCCCACGGCACTTGATGCCATTATCTCCCCCACACCCCGCCACATCAGCTTCCCCAACTCACAGCAGAAGCAGCAGGAGACCAAACAGTGGTTTTATCAAATTCATGGCTTCCCACACATGCTTGGTGCCATTGACTACACACATGTCCGGATTGTGCCACCTGCTGCAACCGAGCACCTATACCGCAACAGAAAGCACACACACTCCATCAATGTGCAGGCCATTGTGGATCACCGGGGATTGTTCACCAACATCATGGCAAAGTAACCTGGGAGTGTACATGATTCATTCATCTTCCGCCACAGCACCATCAATCGGCACTTCCAGGATGGACGTTATGGCAATGGCCTACTTGTTGGTAAGTACAGAAACCTAGTAATTTACACACAGCACAGCAACCCTGTAGGACACCCAACACATACACGACTACATTAACACGTGGCCAGGAAGACACTGAGGTGTGACACTGGTAGTCATGTTTGATATCATGACCCAATGGGATACACACCTGTGCACAAATGACAGATGCAAATAACAAGAGATGCCACTCTAGAGCCACACGGGACCAATTTAAAACCACAGAGTCACGATGACATGGCCTTAACAGGCAGTACAACTTGGAAGATGAACCTTTCAAATCACATCAATAACACTGAATCCCACACCCTTCCAAGCAATACGTCCTGTGTAAGGGGTGTGTATTGTGTGTTGCTGCAGGTCATACACCATGAGACACATAGCATGATCACACTGACTCTAATGAAGGTGACATGGAATCATTGAGGCAGTACCAACATTTCACATCACTCCTGGGGTGACATTGCCAGCTAGCAATAAGGAAGTGGACTGTGCTATGAAAACATGTGGATGTGACACTAATGCAAAGTGCACATTGCTACACATACGGATTGAGACAATTCTCCATATACATAACAGAAGTACAGGTAGATGGACCTTCCGACACTAAAACCTTCACCCCCACAACCAAGTTAGCCAGCTTACCTGGATCAAGTTCAGTAGTGTAGGTACACGTTTCCACATGAGCCAACTCGGTGAGGGGCACAAAAATAGGTTTGCATAGAACTTGTCACACATGGGATAATTGTGCATTGTCAATTGTGAACACTTCTGTGCTGCCAACTTATTGAGATGTGTTGTGCATTGCCACTTAGCCGAATCAACTGGCCTCACTGTTGCATTTCACCTGCAATTATACATGTCGAATTGGATGGGATGTTCAGCCCATATAGTGCAATCATGTTACCACCACAGTGGAATCGATTGTGTGTGTGGAAGTATCATGCCACCTCCAGTGAAGGCACACAGACACTTCTTTCACAATACATAACGCATGGGAGATACACACTGAACAGCATGTTTCTAAGTATACCGCTGATATCATGTCAATCAGGCAAACACTAGTTTTGATGGTCAAACAACCCAATGCAGAAAGAACATCACAGAAGGCTAGGATCCACACAATACCACTAACACAGATGAGTCACAGACAACACAAGATAACAAATGCCATTCAAAGTGACATTTCTGGTGCAAACAACAACAAAATACTTACCCTCATTTTCTCTTTTTTAGCTGATCACGGTTACGGGATCCAGCCATGGATCATGACCCCAATTGCCAACACAAGCACAGCAGCAGAGCGTGCTTATAACAGGGCACATCGTAGGACACGCACCATAGTTGAGAGGACTTTTGGCATCCTTAAGTCCATCTTCAGGTGCCGGGACATCACCGGAGGCAGCCTCCTATATTCCCCCACGAAATGGTCTGCAAGATCATTTTGACCTGTGCCATCCTGCACAACATTTGTGTGAGGAGGAACATTCCCCTCTATGAACCGGATCAACAAATGCCTGAAGAGGAGGAAGAGGAGGATGCTGTCCATGGTAATGAGGGGGAACATCCAAACACAGCTGCAGGATTGTGTTGGAGACAACACATTGTACAAAACTTCTAACTATAGTCACCATCGCCACTTTGTTATCATATGTAATTAAACACCTCACTTCATCACTCAATCATGCTCCGGGTAATTATTTATGCATCACGTCATCCCTAAGAATCATAATCAGAGTTTAGCCCCATGGAGCAGTGCAGAAATACAAATTTGCATTCTGAAAAAGCCACATCACATTTGATGGGTATGAATGTACAGCAAACATCACACACAGTTAATAATATTTATCCTGTCTATTACACATTTGAAGGGCAATATCAGAGGACCACAGCTATGAGACACATCCTTGTTGCCAACATGGTCCATTGCAGCCTATGACACACAACTAAGACACCATCAATCATAAGGGAAAAAAGTGCTTCATACATGAGGCAGTGGATGTGCAATTTTATTGGTAACAGGATTGTATGACCAGACCCTGGACAGCAGTAAGTGTGACATCAGCTATCTCTGCAAGGAGCATGTGTGACAGGACGTGCATAAAACCTGAAAATGGATAGCACAAGTGCCCCAGGTATGACAAGCATTGCTCACAAGACATGCCCTGCGCAGTCCATCCCAGGTAATAAGTTCTGCATCCGCGATGTTTTAAGTCTCTCCCCACCCTTCTCTAGGGGGCCCTGTAAATGGACTATTTGTACCCTGAGAATCTTCATCTACACACACCCAGACTCCCATTCTGACTCCTGTGTGCTTCCCTCTTCAGTATGGCATGCCATAGTCATAGTTCATCAGTCTGCATGGACTTCAGGTTCGATAATGCCCTGCCTGGTAGTCGGTAAGACCTGTAATCAGCTGTCCATTGCTTCCCATGTGAAAGGTCCAGTTGGCCCTTTGAACTTGATTCTCAACTCCAGGACTTGTGAGAGGCTGAAGGTGCACACACCTGTGAGCACTTCCATGCAGACCAGCCATCTGAACCTGCCCTGCCCTTGCTGCTGCCTGGAACTGCTTAGAAGCTGCCATTTTCTGAATCTCCTTGTTGTGCATTGGCGTACAAATCACTTGTGTACCAGAGCCCTTGGGGGATTGTGTAACGTTGCAGACCACAGCACAAACTGTTTTTTGTTCCCACAGAGTTGTTCCTGCTTGTCCCAGTCAGAGTCTGCTCACTGTGTATTTGCCTTGTTCATGTTTGTTCCTGACAGAGCCTGCATCCTGTTAGCCAGACTGGTTCCAGTCTTTACGTTAACCATAGAGGTTCCCTGTGGCTACATTTGTCTCATAGTTGCTTTCCATGCCCTCTTTTTCCCCCAGGGGTGTTGCGTCTGGTAGGTCTATGATGAATCCTTAAATGTATAGCATAGCTTAATCAGTTTACTTATCGTATTCTGTTCTGGGACATGTATTCAAATGGCCTAATCCAGCCCCCATCTCTTGTCTGGTTTTGCATGTGTTCATTAGTGCCAAACAGTGACAGTGTGCTATGGCTGTACGCATGGATTTGGTACGGTGCCTACAGCAGAACAAACATGGGTTGCTAATGTGTATGTAAGGACAAAACATGTTTGTGCCCTGGCGGCCCACACACAGATTCACTTCTGCCGCCACCTTCTGATGGGGCTTGCGTGGTGACTAGCTGTGAGATTAATCAGCACAGAGGCACTGATGTTCCCTGTTGCAGTGGGAATTTTAGAGCCCACCCTGTGTAAAAACGTTGTGATGAAACCTGCCTTTTTCCTATTATTGATCCATAACGTGTTTCAGCACACCAAGGTTGCTCTGTCGTCAGCCTTATAAAAGTTCTGCTGGTCTTTGGCTTTTGGTCAATTCTGCTTTGAAGGATACTCTGTTAATTCAAGGGTTGGCTCCACAATCTCATGACTAGACCTGCACGTAACTGTGACAACATGGAGGCCAATACCGACACAGGGTACACACGGCCATACACTTGAACTGGACACCGTTGTGCAATGAACCACTGGCAATATGTGAACACATGCAGCATGGTCTGCTGGTCCTCCACTGCCACAGGAGAAACATAGGTCATTTACATGACTCAAACTATGGTGTACATAACAATTTTAGGATTGGATTTGAGACTCTGTGTCACAACCACTGTACCTACCTAGCATGTTCAAATGATGGACTCATGGGTAGTATACACACAAGTGACCATGAAGTGGTATCCAACATTTCATTACATGTGATGGGTAACATATCTGACATAGCCATTATCAACCGTCCTCGATCTATCCTGTGTATAGTTCGTCATGGGAAATGTTTTGTCCCCAAAGTGATGCATATGCGTCAAAATATAACACATATGTGTTAAAAAATGACGATCACAAACATTATACATCAATTGGTCCCTAGCATTAATTCCAACACAGCACCCCCGGGAAATCGGTTATCCATTTCAAATGTATTGATCCTTGAATGCGGGGGAATTTTCATGCATATGTGTAAAAAAATATTGACGCAAACACCGTAAGCGTCATAAAATTACACGCAGTACAAAAAAAACGGCCCGCAATTGAGACAGGGAGTGATGTAATAGGACATCCTGTTTACAGAAATGGTACAGTGGGTGTACTTTCACTTTCACTTTGCAGTCTGTGATTATTCTAGACTGTGTAGCTGTGTCTTGAGTTGTCTCTGTGAATATTGTGATTTTGTCTCCTGTGTGCTATTGCTATTGTATTTTAGTGTTTTGTAAGTGTCTGTGGTAATTTGTGTAAGTGTTTTTTTGTCATTTATTGTGATTAGATTTGTCTTTGTACTGTTGGGAGTGTGTTTGTGGGTATTGTTAGTTGGGGTATTGTTGGACTGTCTGTGGGTTAGTTAAGTTTCCTTTTCATACCTCCTTACCCTGTTTTTCCCTCTTTACCCTTTTCTATCCTATTTTGGTTGAGATGTTGGGAAGGCCATGTCTGGGCGAAATGGGTGAGGAGGAGCTAGGGCCCTTTGTGTGGCTGGTGTGCCACTTCCTCCCCCTGCTGTTGTAGGCTGGGGCCTGGATGATACAGGGGTATCATACGGAGGCAAGGAGGCTCAGGAGGGCAAAGGTGCTGTTCCACCTAAGAAGAATAGTCAACAGCCAGCGCAATGACCACCAATTGAAATATCACTGGTCTGACATGGTGGCCCGAGAGGAGGACCTGCTGGACCACCTAGGTGTGGTGATTGCTGGCCCTGTTGGTGAGTACAAATTTGACAAATGTGTACAGTACAATGCTCTGGAGTGACAGTAGCAGATTTTGTGACATGCTGCATGCAATGCTTGTGGACATGTGGAATGCAAGTTGAACAAACTGTGGCCCTGATTTATACAAATTTTGCAACGCATTACTGTCATTTGTTGATGCAAAACTGCGCAAAATACAAAAAACAACTTTATCTTGTAAATTAGTGCCGCTTCGGTGTCAATAGATGATGGTAATGCGGCACAAACAAAATTATGATTCAGGGCATGTGAGTGTACCAGGAATGGGATGTATTTCACATGGCTAATACAATGTAGTCCCCAGTTTTTTTTAACCCATGTCTGAACAGTATTCATGGCCATACATACAAAGCTCTTCCTAACCTCTGCTAATATCATAGGCCGATATTTCTACTTTGTTTGTGCAGCATTTGCATTATTTCTGGATGCAAAAGTATAGCACACTTGCTACAGTCAGATTTTTTGTGCTAATTTCCATAGCTGTAGTGTAAACAAATGAGGCAAATGCAACACAAAAAAAGACACATTTGGCCCTAAGTTCATTGTTTCTATGTGTTTACGCCTGGACAGATAATCTTTCACAATGCCTAACCCAATTGTGCCAGGATGCTACCGGAATGCAGTAGCACAAAACAGGTTCATCTCATGGTTTTCGGAGTAGGCGTTGAAATCCTATCATTGAGTAGCATGGCCCAACAACATTTTTGCCTTGGGCGCAATTGCTGGTACAGAGCTGGTGCAGTTACCATCTGTGTCACTTTATAGCCAAACAATTTTGTAAAGCGAATGGCTCATCATGGGATCCCTGCTCTTTGTGAATGCATGGTCACAAACTATTTATTAGCATGATGTTGTGCAAGGGACCACTGACTGCTTCCATTATACAATTTAAGCGACAAAATAGGTTGTTATTTTACTTTTGGTACACCCCTGCTGATATAGTGCAGCATATGTACAATTATTAACTTCTCAGTATGAAGGCTGTCACAGACATGGTGTGTATGCTAAGATCAGCAGGCCAGCATTCCTATGTGTGCCGCCATTCCCAAGGTGCTTTCAAATAGAGACCTACCTCATCAAGATTGCAGAAGTAGGACATTTGCTAATCCATGTTTTAACTTGCGGACAGTGTCATTTCAGTTGTATTACCACAGATCACCCAACTTGGCAATTCTAAGTTAATGAATGTGTCAAAGTGTGATTTACAATACCTGATATAGGTGCACAGGGCCCAGAGTACCATATTTCATGTGCAATGACTACACATGTGCCCATGCATTCTGTCACAGATGATCAAATTAGACACTGTCATCATACATCTTTTTGTTGTTTTGAATCAGATAAGTGACCAATCCATGTTTAGCGTAACATTGTCATCAAGTAACACACAGGATCCCTGCCATCATGTTGTCATAGGGGGCATATACGGCTCTGGGTACACTGCCAATGTGGCATATGTAACCTACATACAACACTGGCAAACATATAATTAACCATTGAAAGCACAATAATTCCTTAACGCAAATCAACCCACATGAGCATCACACAGTAACTCATTGTCCCTTGATGCAAAAGCCACAATACCTGAGTCACTGGTATTGCAGTGCACCAGGAATGTGGCATTGCATGTGTCTCATAATTACAAACGATGAAATGGAGTACCCTCTGGAATGAATTAGGCACAAAATTGAGTAATCATGTTTGGCACCTCATGATTGTTAGGGCCAGTGCATGTGTGCATACGTGTGTCTATCACTCACTGGAGTGACAGTGTCAATGCATGTTTGCAGTAGTATGTCTGTTGGTGTGTCTACATGCCTGATGTGCAGCTCTATCATATAAAATGTCACACACAGTGATTTGTTGTTCCAAGTTTTGTACAGTGAGCAGACATTGAGCACATATCACCCTTCCTTGTTTTACAGGTGGACCAGCCCCCTATACAATTGGTGAAGTGGCCTCAATTTGAGGACCCAGACGTATCCAGTAAGTGTTAATATGTTTGTCCTGTTTTGTGTTTGCAGCTGTTGAGTGATTGACTCCTGTGTGTTGGACTCATTGCAAGGTATGATGTGCTGGCACGTGATCTGATATGTGACTTGACTGGAAGTTGACATTTTGTCCAAAGCTTTGTGGTTGTCCTTGATGTTTGAAAGTATGTGTTGCATGTCCATCTCCCCTTGAGGCACAGGGTTAGGGCTTGAAAATATGTGTAGCTAGGTGTGACGATCACAGTGTAGATGACAGACATGTAATTCAAGCATTCATATGTTCCAAACTACAATGCCCCCTCATGATTACCAACTGCATACCGTCCTGGCAGTTCCGTATACAAATCACAGGTCTTGTGTGCCTTGATTTTGATCCTGAAGATAGTTATTAGTCGGCCTGGCAATCGTGGAGTACTTGCAGCATTTGTCATGTGACTAATAGCAGTACAAAGATGCACAGATCATTTAATTAAGTACACACCTTGTTGTTCACTGCTGTGCTGTTAGATAATTGATGGGTAGGGTGCGTTGGCATGTCATTCCTCAGGGACATTCTATCATCTGTACTGTGATTTGGACTGTATGTGCTATTTTTGATGAAGTTTTTGAATATCATCTGTAGATGTATCAAACAGTGATGTCACTAATGTTTGCCTGTCTCTATTTTTACAGCTGCCAACATCAATGCCCAGGAGATACAGGAATTTCAGAGGCGGGCAGTGCGGTACCGCCACATACTCGATGTGGAGGCTGAGTTCCGCAATATGGCATGGAGATATCACCATGAGAGAGCCACAGGGGTGTGGAGGGCATTTGCCCAAGGGGGGGCCAGCATTGCCCACAACAGCCACCACAGCTCAGACCACAGTGGCCCCAGGGATGACAGCCACTCCAGCAGGTCCCTCGACTTCGTCAGCCCAGTGCCTACAAGCAGCACCTCCTGCACCTCCCCCTCCAACCACGGCACCAGCACCAGCTTCTACAAGTGGTACCCAGAGAACCCCAGCTGCTGTAGTGGACATTCAAGAATTCCAGACACTAAGACGTGACATGCAACGTATGTTGCGCCGGATGGACAGGCTGCAGCAGGAGGTGACCTACAATAGCAGGAGACTTAAGAAGATCCTGCGGAGGGCCAATTTGTGACTTTTGGATTCTCACCCATGATTCCCTCCCCTCCCTCCTCTTTCCTCGTTCTATTATTTAGTGGGCTTAGGGGGCTTAGTGTTAGGTTAGAGTAGGCTGTTAGTTTAGTTAGTATAAGTGGGTTTGGGGTGGAGGGTATTATTTTATTACATGTTTTTTTTGGGTGGGTGGGGGATGATGTTGGGGTTTATGTGTATATAAATATATATATGTATTCAAGAAAACTGGTGCATTATAATCGCACACCAAGGGCTGCACATCATCCAAAATGAGCTCGTAAAATAGTAGAGTCAAAAACCACTTATGAATAATTTCATCGGCTGCTATTTATTGAAAAAGGTTTAAATGCAGGTAAATTCGACCCGCATGAAATGGTAAAAAAGCACAAAAAGGAAATCAATAATGTGCCCACCATGAACAAACACACGCTGTCCCAACCAGATGTCAACACGTTTCGGCAGAAGCCTTCAACAGGACATTGGCAGACATTTTTACACCCAACTATTTAAACCATATAGTCCTTCTTTGTTGTTGACTGCATAGCTCAAGGGAAGTGCAAACAGAGCGGCCATTTTGTAACGTAGCAATTCTAAGTTTGAAAGTTAGAGACTAATAATCCTGTGCTTTGATGAGATAAAAACTTCAAATATAGCATTGTATATTTCTTTCATGTTATACTGCAATATCACATATATGATCTGGTCGCCTGTAAATGCATGAATAATATATAATCACAATTGATAATTGTATATATGTAGATATAAATATATATATATATATATATATATATATATTTGTTTAGGATAAGTTAGTATGTGTTTAGGTTAGTATATGTTGTACTACATGTGCCCCGTCATATAAGAGGTGTGGGGGGATTGATGTTTAGAGTGTTTAGTGAAATGTGGTAAGTAAGTTTAGCTTAGGGTAGCTAGGACCAGTTGTGGGTAAAGTATAGTTAGGATAGGTTAGGTTTGTTAAGGTGTTTCCCCTAGTTTACGTTTCCTTCAATACTGATATAATAAAGTTTTAGGTACTCCTTTACAGTATGTGTCATATGCTTGGGGATCAGGGCCTTTGCATGGGTGTACAGTGTCAATTTAGTATTTGTGTTTCCATCCTGCATCCAAATCCTATTCTTGACATGGTTATTCCCACTTCCAAAAGTGCTGTTACATTGACAGCTACAACAAAGCTACTTCTCTATGCATCTGCCATCCATAGCACCCACCACTCAAGGTAACTATGGTTCCCAATGAGTTGTAAAGGTTGGTGTGTTTTTAAATCTGTCATCGTTTGAGTCCTGTATAGGAATCTTGGGCACTGTGGGACGTCTGCCTGCAGCCTGATGTTCATGTGAACCCTGATAAGCTGAGTGATGTTATAATCTTATAAAGTTCTGTATACATAACTCACACCTATCACTTCTTACATTGTACTCCCAGGTTACATAATTGTCTATACACTCATACACATCCATTCCTGTTGTATGGTGTGTGTGTGTGATTAAAGTTTATAGTCAGATGTCACATACATAATGATTGTCTTGAAGGGAATGTCGGCCACATTGAGTTTCATCTTGTACATACTTTGGAGCCGACATTTTCAGTTCTGCACAGCATTATAATGTTTGTGATCTTTTAACTTCAGAAATAAGCCTAAGGAAGCACAGATGATGATAAAATCCAGACCCCAATGCATAGTTATCAGCCCACATTCTTTCTACACTGTTGTATTGACATTCTATGGCCATTGACATGTTACATACGTCACAAATCTCCTACACAGTTGGTGTGTCACATTACACAGAGACAAAGTGGTTGTGCAAGTGCTATTTATTTTAAAGTGCTGTAGTGCAATATTTACATAGTTCAGAATTGTAAGTCCATTAGTGTGATGCCTTCTATTGTGACGCAACACAAGTGCAATGGTGAGGGACATGTCATTTGACATGCTGTGGTGAAGTGTCATTCAGTGCAGAGGAACATGAATTACCAATAAGGTAGTGAGAGACAATTCCAGGTAGCTGCCAACTGTGGGGCTATTAAGGGCATTACTCCAGCAAGGAGGAGATGCTGGTTCTTCAGTATAGCAGCTACATCACTGTGGTAGGCAGCCAGGTCAGCCCTGAGGGGGTCATGATTGCATTTGTGCACGCAGTGAAAGGTTTGGGATGCCAGGTGTTGTGGCAACTCCCTAACTGCTGTGGTGAAATCCCGCACACATTGTTGTGGTCCTTGCAATAGGGATTGTTGCGCTTGCATGGCTGCCGACTGTTCTGCAGATGACATCATGCAAATGTGCATCACCTCAAGGCTACCTGCCATATTTTGAATCCCCACTCGCACCTCCTTGGCCAGCTCCCACTGTACTCCCACTACTGTCCTCTCAGAGGTGGTACCAGTGTCACCAGAGTCCTCAGCTGGGTTGGAGCTGGCAGGTTGTACTATTTGGGTGGTGGGTGGGTCCTCTGTGATGTCTGCTGCATCTGTGCTCCTCCTTGCGACTGAAGGTAGGGTATGGAGGGTTCCAACGACATCTTGGAGGGTCTGCTGGCTAATGTTTGTCAGCTTGTCATCCATGTCATCAGGGAAGACCAGGACAGGCATATCCACAGGAGAGCCATCATCCTCTGCAATGAGATATTGTACAATTAGTGTGTCTGTGTTGTGGCAGTTGTAATGTGACGTCACTGACTTCCTATTGGTGAGACATTGTAATCTTGGTTCCTGTTCATTGTTCCTGTCATTAATATTAGCATTCTCACAGGCCTATGCCCTACCTGCATGTCACATGTAGTGTGGGCAGTTTGGGGAATTGTCTGCGTCACATCCTCTAGGTGTAGGTTCTGTCCAAATTGTGTGTTGCCACCTTCTTGTCCTACTCAACCCTCCCACTACTTCCATTAGCATGGTGAGGCCTTGCAATGGCTGTGGGTGTTCTGATGCCACTTGCACCCCACTTAACAATATAGGACTGACCCAGTCTCTGATATTTCACATACACCTATACGTTGCTGAGACCAAGCACATACTATGTATAGCATTGGCATGGCATGATACAGGTGTCAGTATTGGTAGTGTGTCGTGTTGATGTTTGCGAATGTGTGCTAAATTGGATTGCACTGATGGGCTTGGCAGTGTTCCATTTTCTCTTATGACTGTGCAGGTGTGTTTAACTAGCTAGACACATATGTCCTCCGCCTCAATGCTGTTGTCTTAGAAGTATGACAGTTCGGATGTTGCAAGGTGGCATTGCAGCTATTGAAACACAGGCACGGGGTGGACCCTGCAATGGTCAGCATGGGTATGACATTACTGCTGTGTACTTCATAATGTAAGTAACAATACCTGATGTTTATTGAGCCTATAGACATGAGCATTTGATAGGATTTAAATTTTGTTAGGAATTACAGGGGATTGATAACGTTGTCATCCTGACCCCTCTATTTTGGGTGTGTTTGATCCGTGGGCACCTTACTGCCATTTGCTACTTGACCAGCACACACAGCACAGGTGGTAGTGGCAACTGTTGTCAATGGTGCATGCCAATTGCGGATATGGCCTGAGACTGGAAATTGAACCCTAGTTCATGTTGTGACAACACCAGCTGTCCTGTGACAGCAGGCCAGTTTTACGTTCCACCCTGCCCTCCTGGACTGGCTTGGGCTTTCCAGCAGGCTTGGCATGGTGGAGTACCCCCATGCAAAGGTTGATGGTGTAGTGTTGTGCTGTGCCCCTGGTTTCCCCTGCACAGCACATGCACCCGTGCCCCTTTCCCCTTTACACTGCCTGATTTCCATGGCTGACGTGCATTGTCTAGTAGGTATGTACCTCCCCCTGCTTGCAGTTAACATTTAGGCATTTTTGTCCCCCACGCAACTTACCCTGCATCTGTGTTGTTTCTGGGTAGTCTGCGCTGTCCTGTCCTTGAATTCCTGTGACGATCACCTCTGGGATGATGGCTGCCACCATCTCCTCCATCTGGTCCAGGGCCTCCTGTGGTGCTGAACTCCCACCTCCAGTCTGCAGTGCTGCCTTCCTGTTCCTTGCCATTTTTTCCTTGGTCCTGCGCTTGCAGTCATGTCAGTGTTTCTTGCACTCAGTGACTGTTCTCCGTACCTCTGCCACACTGTTTATCTTGTCCACAATTTGTTGCCAAATTGCCTCTCTCATCCCAATTGGCAATTTTGAGGTGACAAAAAGTTGATGCTGGTGTTCCGTCACCTCTTTCACCAGTATTTCCTGCTCCTCTGCACTAAAACAACACTTCCTTTTCTTCTTCTCCCTCTCCTGGGTCTTGTCTGTGTCTTCCTGGCTGGATCCTGGTCGATTGGGGTCTCCCTGGAGTCTCTCCTGGCTTCTGGGATCCATTTTGGGGCTCCTTAGCACATTTTGCTGTGTTTGTGCCGCTTTTTGACGCTATTGCGGGGAAAAAATGGCTTGTATCTGTCGTAAACCGGATTAGAGTCATTTTCTCCGCTTCAACGTTGTTTTGTTTTACGACGTGACGCAATGGTTAGAGTAAAAAAAAAATGACTCTAACCCGTGGTTTGTGTGGCACGGAGCGTCAAAGTATAAATTTGACGCCCAGTTGGCTCAAAGAAAGGGCGTTAGCCAGCGTTAAACTTTTTGACGCAAAACTGCGGTGGCGCAGTTTTGCGTCAAAAAGTATAAATATGTCCCTAAATGTGCCCAGGGCCTGTAAACTAAATGCTACTCGTGGGCTTGTAGCACTGACCGTGCCACGCACTTAAGAATCCCTTTAACTCAGGGCTGCCATTGCAGAGCCTGTGCGTGCAGTTTTACACTGCCATTTGACCTGGCAAAATGACCCTTTTGCCAGGCACAAACTTTACCCTTTTATACATATAAGCCACCCCTGTGGTAGGCCCTGGACAATCAAGAGGGCAGGGTGCAATGTATTTAAAAGGCATGACATACTTTTTAGTTTTTCATTTCCTGGTGGTGATAAACTTCTAAAGTCATATTTCACTACAGTAATGCCTTTGCATAGGATAGTATTGGGTTACCTTATTATATATTATGTGTGTAATTTGTGATCTGCAAGAGGTAAACTTTTCACATTTGGTGTTTCTGAAACCACAATTTAAAATCACAACTTATGGTGAAATCAGATTTTAATTTGCAATTCTAAAAATGCCACTTTTAGAAAGATGGCATTTTTTACGTCAGCCAGTTGGTGCCTGCTAACTGTCTCTGATCACTTGTCTGGGGTGGGGGATAGCTGGGCCTTGTGTGTTCCCTCTAGACAGCCACACACAATAGAAGCTTAGGTGTGACTTGATGGTCTATCCTTGGAAGATGGGCGGGAGAAGCTGGGCCCATCCTCGCTTACATCTGAATAGGCTGTGTCCTGTCCTCACACAAAGGGCTGCATAAACCCCTGTAGGGCACCTGGAGCCAGTGCAGGAATGGCAGGACAACTGTGCACTTCAAAGGTCTGTCTTTATAGTCCCCCCCACTTCAAAGGCTCAACTGTGTATCAGTACCTCCGACATCACCAGCTCAGTACACTTGTGGACCTGTGAATAGTCTGCTAGGAAGAAAGTGCAGCTGAAAGACTACCGCTCTGCTGGACTGCTGCTTTGCTGGCCACCTGCCTTGCTGCCCTACTGTCTGCTGTTCCCCTTCATGTGTGCGAAGGACTGGACCTGCATCACTTTAACCCAGAGTGACTCCAAGGGCTAGTTGGCTGGTCTCGTTATCAGGGACATAAATGACTTATAACCAACCTGCTCCTGCACCTGGACTCTGCCACCTATGAGTCTGCCCTGCAAGTGGTGCCACCCAAGTTCCAGACCCTTGGAGGTGGGCCTAAGATATTTGCTCCAGTGGAACCAATGCATCTTCTACTGCAGGAGCAGATTCAAGGCATTGCTGCTGTTGCATGGAACAGAACTGATGCATCACATTCGGAACGGCCACTGCAACACTTTTCCAGGTGTCAAGGCCCTTGCATCCCTATTGACGGCAGCCTTGATGACAATACAAAAATCTCCGAATCGCAGGCCCTGCACTCATCGGAACTGACGCATTGCATTGGCTGCAGACCGCATCCTTGACACCGGTGTTAGCATTGAATGCCCCGGCACTTGCATCCTCGATGTTGTTGTATAAAGGACTCACACCCTAACCTCATTGCATCTCAGAACCGATGCATTGCCGCTGTTACATGGAGAAAATCAAAGCATCACCTCTACTGCATGATTCAGGACTGATACAGTGCTCCTCAACCAGGATTTAAGGGACTCTGGTTCAGTGGGTCCAACTGGGTCCCTGTAACAGGCCTGCCCTTTATCACAGTCAACCTGGACTTTTGACTTTGTCCCAGTCTGGTGACACCATATATCCCAGATTGGCACTTTTGGTTTCTAAGTGCTATTTTACAGTTTAATATTTAAAAAATCCTAACTCAAGTTCTACTTATTGGATTTTTATTTTTTGGTCTTGTTTTATTTATGAAATCTTACTCTATTTTTCTAAACTGGAGTGGATTGATTTTGTGTGGTGTTTTCACTGTTTTACTGGTTGAAGTATTGCACAAATGCTTTACACACTGCCTCTAAAGTAAGTCTGACTGCTCTGTGCCAAGCTACCTGAGGGTGAGTTAAGGTTAATTTAGGGTTTGCCAGACACTTACCCTGACTAGGATTGTGATTGCTGTTTTACCCCCAGTCAGCCAACAACCCAATTTCTAACAGTGCTTGACTAATTGTAATATTTGTATTTATTGCTCTCATGCCAAGCAACGGGATGAGACTTTTGAAATAAACACTTTTAAATATAAATTGTCTGTTCTTAGTGAAGTGCCTCTGTGTGATATTCTAAAGAACAAAATATTGGGTTGAGTACCACTGCATACCTGACCCCTTTTAGGGACTTTTAGGAACACATAATGCATGGACACCACATTGACAAGTATGTTGAGCAGGGTTGTGTGGGGCTACAACAACCCAAACTTTCAAACTCAGGAATTGGTGCACTGATCCAAGTTCATGCACCCATGGGTGGGAAAGCCAAACCTTGTAGAATTAAATGCAAGCCTTAGTTTAAGCAAAATAAGGTTACAAAGAACCCATATCACGTCTATTACAATAAAACTATCACTCATGTTAGAGATCATGCATGATTATGCATCTTGTAACAAGATTCTCCACTTTACAGAGATCTTAGAAGCAATGGAATTGAAAAGCAAACCTATCCTTCACTGTACAGAGATATTACAGTTTAAAGTTTTCCAGCAGAATTATCTGTCAGGGTACAACGATCTCACAAACCCAGGATGAAAACGGACGAGCTATCCCTTTATGCACATATCTTACAGGGCCAAGCATCAAGGAGTGAAGCTGTTAAAAGATTTTACAGGGTCAGGACTCTGATTGAAGAGTTACACTCATGTACATCGTACGTGCCCAGGCCAGTAGTTTAAGAGGGCTCCTGTAAATTGTTAATCTGGTGAAATATCCATCTCCTAGGTAACAGATCTTCTAAATGACAATGTAAAGGTGGGGTTGGGGAGTGCCATTCTCGATGGCAAAATGTTAAAGTCAACAAAAGTGCAATACAGTACAAAGGATGGTCTCCCAAATTGCACCATGAAGTAACTGTATAAGAAAAACACACTGGCATCCAATTTGTTTCAAGTAGCTTTTATGGGACCTGTATCTATTTGGCATCATTATCATTAGAAGCGTGTGAGACACTGCCCTTGCATGGAAAGAAACCCAGGAGGATGAAAAATAGTTAAGGAGAGGGTCGAACTGGTCTATAGGGCAATGAGGCATACCCAGAAGGGCTCTTCTGACAGGTCAGTATGTGGGTTCTTTCGCTGTTTGTGGAGCTGTTTAATGGTCTAATGGGCTGGTTTTAAAAGTGAATTTTCCTGATCTTACGATAAACATTGCCTGCAGCAGGCACATATGCACAGGGTCTCTCATATCTTCAAAAACTTCTGCATAGCATGATTTTACAAGTTCAAAACTGCCCCGATTTGCATATGTGGGCAACTTACTTAGCTATCTAATTTATTAATGGGGGGGGTCACATTTATTTTGGAGCCCGTGTCTATAATCTTTTCCAGTGCAACCCTGGTTAGGGAAGCCACAGTGCAAATTTTCCTGACATGCGCCGAACAGGCTGAGCAGAGGGAGTAAGGGCCAGATGTAGCAAACCATTTGCGACTCGCAAACGGCGAAAATCGCCGTTTGCGAGTCGCAAACGTGGGTTTGCCATGCAGAAATGCATATTGCGAGTCGTTACGACTCGCAAATAGGAAGGGGTGTTCCCTTCCTATTTGCGAGTCGCAGTGCGGTCGCAAATGGCATCGCAGTTACCATCCACTTCAAGTGGGACCCCTTCCAGTTTGTGACTGGACCCACAAATATTTTTTCAGGGCAGGGAGTGGTCCAAGGGACCACTCCCTGCCCTGAAAAAATTCCGAAACTAAAGGTTTCGTTTTTTTTTTTAAGTGCAGCTCGTTTTCCTGTAAGGAAAACGGGCTACACTTAAAAAAATAAATAACTGCTTTATTGTTCAAGCAGTCACGAACATGGAGGTCTGCTGACGACAGCAGGCCTCCATGTTAGCGAGTGCCTATACTCGCTATGGGGCCGCAATTTGCGACCCACCTCATGAATATTCATGAGGTGGGTCATTGCGACCCCATAGCGAGTCGCAGTCGGTGTCTGAGACACCGTACTGCATAGCAATTTGCGACTTGCAAATTGCGAGTCGCAGGGACTCGCAATTTGCAAGTCGCAAATTGCCGTTTTGCTACATCTGGCCCCTAGGTCTCTAAGCTCATTTCAGTCACAACAGGCACAGCGCAGGCAGCAGCTGATGACACATTGCTTAGTCAAAGATCCCCGAAAAGGTTTATGCTTCCTGCTAGTGATCCAAATCCCTTAAAATTGACCCTGCAAATTTGAACAAACTGCTCCTCATTGTTCAGCATTTGATACTACATAGAGAAAAATAATAACACAAATAAGGAAATATTGACACACACACTATTTGCACAGAATACATGAGAAAACACACATGCACAATTGTGTCAACAGATATACCCAAAATCAATGACAGATGTGTGGAAGCAAAACAGTACTCCAATATTTTAGGACACCCTAAAATGTTGAAACCCCAAGATTATACCTCATACGATTCTTCTACTAGAAATAAATTCATATAAAGCTACTCCACCCAACATCAGTGTAGCAGAGTATCAAAAATAGGTACAAGCGGGGAAGGAGAACACTGCCTCTCATTCTAGTGTAGTTCACCACATTGCATTCTGGTGAATGCAGTACACTTACTTCAAAGTTACTGTAGTTTTTCACCAAAGTTGGTGCAGGTAGTGCTGTTATCTTTATATCTTCTATAGGGTGTAGTTTTATAGAGAATTTTCACCTAAAAGCAAAATAATTGCTATTGAGCACACACAAGTTGCATATATTTCTGTTACTATTCATGAAAATTGCAGAAAATGTTAAAAACTAAAATAATGTACTCAATGTTTCCAGTGTTAACAGGTGTGCAGAATGTGATTGTTTGAAATCCCTTTGACACATTTTTATTGTTTCCCTCTCATATGTTTGCGAACATTAACATGTTTACAAGTGAGAGCAAGGAAAGCAGCACAAATTAGATCTTTAGCACTCAAAAATCCTGCCCCAAGGAAAAATGGTAACCAATGTGCAGGATATTATCGGGTGGATATAATGACCAGTTTGTGAAAAAAAACTCCTCCTCTGGACTTTACGAGGAAAAAGGAAAAAAACAGTAGTTCAGAGCGGGTACTGATGCTGCATTAAGCATGAGTGGTCCCTATTACTTCTACTGATCTATGTGTGGCTTGTGTTACAGGGTGGAGAGAGATCAAAAAATGAAAATATCCTTTGCTGTTATTTTCCTTAAGCCACCTTGCTCCTTCAGGAGTCAGACTCCCACGAGGTCTATAATTGGCTGCCATCAACATGAGAAAAATGTTGCTGGCAGCAATACAGGACTCAGGGACTTAGGGCCTCATTACGAGTTTGGCATTCCACAGACTGCCATCATAGCGGTGGCAGTCCGACTGCCGCAACTTTGGCGGTCGGCCCGCTGTATTATGTGTTTGGCGGTCGGACCACCAGAAGACCACCAGTGGACTGCCAGTACCACTGTAGTCAGTGTGGTGGGGACTGCAGTGGTCTTGACCGCGGCGGCCAATATTGGTGATCCCGGCATTGGGACCACCATAGCCATTACAACCGTCAAGACTGCTAAGCTTTCAATGGCAATCCCACCATCATGGAAAGCTTGGCAGTCAGGCAGGTACGGGGCCCAAAATGGGACACCGCGAGGTACGGCCCCGTGCAGTGTGAGGCAGGGGTCAATATGGGCCCCCCCAAAAAATTTGGTTTCCGGGGCGCACTTTGTCCCATGCACGATATGGTGTATGGGCACAGCCCGCCCATCGTGCTAACAGGTAGGGATGAAAGGCCATCAGTAGCTCCATTATACTGCTCCCTGCCTCCCGTTACCCGTCATGCCAGATCCTTGGTGAACTCGTAATCCGGCATTCTTGTGACAGTCGGCCTGGCGCAATTCAAAATCCGGTGGTTCGACCGTTAAACTCGTAATGAGGCCCTTAGTCCCCTGTTCTGAAGTGATTAAAAAATAAAGGAAATGTGGAGGCAGGGTAGAGAAACCCATGAGCCTCCAGGTCCTACGGGGGAATGCAGAGAGACCCCACACGGGCCAAAAAGTAAAAAAAGGGCAATAGAAGCCACGATCCCTGAAACTCTTGAGGGATCTGAAAAAAAAATTATGGTTGGGCCATGTTTAAATACTTTATGCTCCAGGGAGCCTAAAACAGAGCTGATTTCATATAGGGGTGGGGGACTGCATGATCCTCCCTGCCTTGAGCATCCAAAAGCCCTGGTGGACCCGCCCCCAGGACTGGAAACTTTACATGGGTGAGTTTGCGCAGCCCCCTCTCCCTGAGCCACCTGGGGCCCCAGGAAGCCTACCCCTGGGACTGACATTAGTTTGTGTGGGGATACAGGTCATGCGACCCCCTTCCCAAGCCTCTAATGGCCCGGGGAGCCCCCCCAGAGCTGAACATCCACAAAATAGGGAGGGGACCATATGGACCCACTCCCGATCCTCAAAAGGCCCTGGGGAGCCCACACCTGGTGATGATTTCATTAAAGGAGGAGGGCCGCCTGCCCCCCTCCCTGTGCCATTAATGGCCCTGGTGAGTCCATCCCCAAGGGCCAGCTTAGATGCTATTTCCTGGAGAGCCCATCCCCAGGACATAGGGGGTGATTCTGACCCCGGCGGTCAGAGACCGCCGGGGCCAGGGTCGGCGGGAGCACCGCCGACAGGCCGGCGGTGCCCCGCAGGGCATTCTGACCACGGCGGTTCGGCCGCGGTCAGATGCGGAAAACCGGCGGTCTCCCGCCGGTTTTCCGCTGCCCATGTGAATCCTCCATGGCGGCGGAGCGCGCTCCGCCGCCATGGGGATTCTGACACCCCCTACCGCCATCCTGTTCCTGGCGGGTCTCCCGCCAGGAACAGGATGGCGGTAGGGGGTGCCGCGGGGCCCCTGGGGGCCCCTGCAGTGCCCATGCCAATGGCATGGGCACTGCAGGGGCCCCCGTAAGAGGGCCCCATTTTGTATTTCAGTGTCTGCTATGCAGACACTGAAATACGCGACGGGTGCCACTGCACCCGTCGCACCTTCCCACTCCGCCGGCTCAATTCTGAGCCGGCGTCCTCGTGGGAAGGATGATTTGCCCTGGGCTGGCGGGCGGCCTTTTGGCGGTCGCCCGCCAGCCCAGGGCAAATCCCAAAATACCCTCAGCGGTCTTTCGACCGCGGAGCGGTATTTTAGTGGGGGAAGTCTGGCGGGCGGCCTCCGCCGCCCGCCAGACTTAGAATGACCCCCATAGTGTTTCCCTACCCACAGGGGCGCGGACAGGGAAACCTGTGTTTCCTCTCGCTTGGTGGGAGCATTTTTAAATCTCCCGTCAAGTGGGAGCAAACACCAAGGCCCTCATTATGACTTTGACAAAGACCGCCGAAGCTGCGGGTGCCGAAAGACCTCCAGTGCTGGTGGTCTCAATACCGCCCTTTTACAACTGCTGTCAGATTTCCGCCCAATTTCAGACAGAAACCCCCTTCCCCTGTCAGACGATCACTTACCTTTTCCGGTGAGGAGGTCGTCCGAGGGGAGGGGATGGGTCCTGACGCTTCCACCGCTGGCATTGTACAGCCTTCAGGACACCGCAGCGCCATGTTACAGGTCACAATACGGCGGGTGGAGTCCTTTTGGTGTAGGGGTGCCGGCGGTGAAACCGCCTCTTCACAGCCGTACGCCAGGCTGACTACTGTCGGATTTCCACCTAAAATTTGGCAGAAATCCCACTGCAGTCGTACTAAGGCACCCGCGGCTTAAAGACTGATGCATTTGTAATGATGGCCTAAGTGTCTCCCAAATAACATGCATATTCACCAAAATGCGGTGCTTCGGCACTCACAGCTTGACCTCAATAGAGTATACATTTACTCAGGATCTATTTACACCGTTGATCGTATATTAAACAATAGATAGCAAAGACTTCTTTGTACCACTAACATACCTTCTATGAAATGCACCAAAGAATGCAACCATTTTCGCATTGCAGCACCCAGATGAAGGTTAGGAAGCTGGAAATGTGTTGAAAGGTATTTGATTAAACTAATCATCGCTCTCTCTCACAGAAATAAAACTCTTTGTGCCTTCAATATCGCTGTACATTGTTCTAATGGTATAATTTTATACATGAAGTCCCACATTTAATGGACGGAATAAATAAAGTACTGGCTCTTTCACATCTGCAAATTTTTCAGTACTTAATATATCCTCCTAGACTGCTTCCTAGGAACAAAACATGTATATATTATTATAATAATGCCCATAGTGGCTACAATATGAAAGTGTTATTAGGAATTACAATGCTTTATTTCACTATGACATCATCTAAAAGTGCATGTAATCGCTACAGTCATTCTATATGTGACCCAACAGTTCTATCTCCATTTTCAATTACTCAGAGCTTTTAATTTCCAGATCAGTATACATCTACACTCAATGTTCCTCAAAGCAGAAATACGACCGAACACTTACAACAAGATGCACACCATAAAAGTCGTATAACTCTCTTTTATGTTTTTAATTTCCTGGAAGTAACCATTGACTATGCTACAGAGTTAATTTGATTTTTCTGAAGGTGTTCATTCCGAGGAGAAACAGCATGCTGCTACAATGGCACATTTTGCATAGACAAACTAAAAGATAGACCAAAATAAAGGGATTGCCTGTTAATTAACATTGGGGAAGAGGCATTCTGCAATAACTAGAAGAGCTTTCCGGTTGGCCATCGATTTAAAGATTGCACTTTATATAGGATGACCTTGGTTGTCCTTGCATCAGCATTATTAATTTTTAATCATTTTACCAAAGTACTTCAAACCACTTTCACACACCTATTATGTGCACAGGATGAAAAAAACACTTAGAATAATTGGATTCAAAACCTTGTTCCCATCAGCCAAATGCCACCCACTGAGTGGTATGTGTGACAATATGAGAAAGAAGAGAATACATAGACTTTGACTTGGATTAATCTGAAATGATTACTGAATAATGGATTAAGTATACTAATTCTGGTCAACCGCAGCTTTGGTGGGTATTGAAAGATGGATTTACATGACACGTCACCCAAAGAGCTATACAATTTATCAATTGTGATCCTCATTTTAACAGTATATATTTGTTTGAACCGAGGCAGTTTTGAAATAATCGAGATAATAATTAACTCTGACTAATGCTGACAAAAGACTCACTTCCAAGTCCCAAGCTTGTTCAAATAAATAATGCTCTGATTAATGGCTGATTGGAAAAACTAAAAGGTTGACAACAAATTCTGAGCTGCATGTAACTTTTTTGGAATTTTCCCTACTTTCTCCTCTGATCAAACTTTGTACTAAACACTGTACAATGTGCACATCTTTTAAGGCCCCCATCTTTACCTAACCATACACTGTTCCCTACATTCTCTAATGGCTAAGGCTGGACTGGCCATACCAGGCATCAGGCGTTTCCCCAGGAGGCTGGAAGGATGGGGGTTGCTTTTGATATTGGGGGGCTGGGTTTGTAGCAGTGCAGCAGTTTTTAAAGCACTGCATAGTTCCTTGTATACCCAACAGTTTTCAGGCCACAATAAAGTGCCAAAATATTTCTGGTGATTAACGTTCCTGCTGGAGAGTGAGATAGGAGTTTTGTATAGTGGCAGTTTTGACTCATCAAAGGTAGTTCAGTGTTAATATGCCTTCTGCAAAGAATGTGCACTATGCAGATCAGAGAACAGTATTTTGTGTTCAATGCTCAGTGCTACACTGCTTTTGTCACAGAGATCCTTTTGTTACTGTGCAGTTCATAAGTTGTAATCATAATCTAGCATAGTGAGCTATGAACTGTCATCAAAGAGCTGTATGTAAAATGCATGGTACAGGTTAGAAAGTTATATTTTTTCCCAATCTTCAATTATCCTAAATCTGGTAAAAATGGTTTGTTTGAGTAGAAATAAATTATTAGTAATGACAACCCTAACCACTGCGTTACGTTCTGAATCCTAAATTATTGCTTCCCAGATCATACTTAAAGAAATGCCTACCAGTATTGATGGTAAGTGAATCCTACACCTTGTAGTCCCCTTGTCTTATGTGACATTTTCTTCACACTAATTTACACACGTATAATTCATTGTCTCTGTATGTGTGTGACGTAAAGTGCACCAATATTCTATGCTGGTAAGAGAAGTGCTATAAAACAAATGAAATACATGTGAGAAAGGGGCTATGGAAAGATGAGAGGCCCTGTTAGAGGTCATGGTGAGGGAATTATTAAAGAGCCCCACTAAGGATTGCCATATACTGGTGCTCTGTAAGGACATCATTTACTATACTTTAAAAACTAACACAATTGAATACCTAATGAAAACTGTTATTAGACTGCACAGTTTTTGCCATTTTCCCAGATTTTCTCATGGTGAGAACCCCCAAGCATCATTATTGGTCATGCTCACTCACTATTCACCATACGGGAGCTGGTCAGGCAAAATTTGCTAGGGCTGCATTGGGTTCCCAGTCCAGCTTTGCTAATGGGCCTTTCTCTAGCTTGGCTCTTAGTGATGAGGCCCTCCTATAATTGATAAAAGTGTAGGTTCCCACCATTTTCCATATTACTGTATCTAGCTGGAAAACATCCTAATATTTCCTCCTGATTCTAGATATTTTTCCTATTTATGCAGAAAAAAGTAATCATGTTAGCATTCATTTGTTTTTTCTTTTTTCTTTTTGGGTCAAATAAATATGCTTTGTGTTCTACTTTGTGCACTGTCTCATCCACCTTTCTAAGTACATATCTATGGTATCTATTTTTTATATATTTTCTCCCAGCAAACAAAATGCTCGTCCCTGCTTTAAGTTGCACGCATTCGGAGTTAGCTGAAAGTTAAAGAAATCAGCCTTTTCGGGATAACTACTTCAAAATCAATATGTAATGTAAATATAAATGGGTGATATATAATATGGCCCTATATGGTCATCTTGGTGGTTTTGGTGACATTTACAATCACTCAACCTTATGGTTTATCCTGTCACCAGGAAATGCTGGACCATATTACACAGTTAGCAGTCATGTATTTGAGAAATCTGAAAACAAATTAAACACTCTTAGTGAAACTGATACCTGTGGCACGCCAACTGTTGTACAAATCTCTATAGGGCAAGGTCGAAAGGGCTTGGTGCAAAAAAGTCATATTTCCCACTCTTTACCCTGGGAAGTTTTGCTCTCAGCTACAATTTTTTAAATCTTTTTAAATTTGCTCCCATAGGATATTTTGCTCTCTGCTGCAGAATGGATTTACACCAATCTTCGTGTGAGTGTTGAACTTCATCCAGAAAGTGTGCTTTCCTATATCTGTGTACATCTGTTCAGTAATTTTTGAGGAAATATCATTTGGAAAATGTACAGGGTAGTCGTTGAAGAGTTACAATGTTATATATCTGGGCCATTTAACTTGTTAGCTGGAACATCACAATTTCTGAGAATTACAACTGACTGTTTAATGAGATTAGTTGATGAAGGGCTTGAATTATTTATTTTTCACCTTCTTCAAATTTGCAAATTACTACTTTTATACTGTTGAAATAAACTCACACAGAAAACTGGAGATTGATGAGTTCTAGGCATCTATTGGGATACCAAGAGATGTGTAAAAAATGCATCTCATGGACTCTAAACTTGTGAATTCAAAAAAATCTGTAAGAATGTGGCCACCATTTTGTTTTAAAAATGGGCACTTTTTTCACAAATGTGTAACTTTCAATGAATTTGCAAGTTTCTCAGAGATATAAAGTAATACACATATGAGGCATCGTTGTAAGCAAGATTAAACGACCGATAACGTTACTGTGGGAGAAAATACCCCATTGTCATATTTAAAAAATACACACACACACCACTAGCTCTCACATAAATAAAAAATATATGAGCTTGAAGAGTCTAAACAATTTGTTAATTTAAAAAAAAGTTACGTCATCAGACGTGTCTGACTGCAGTGGCTTTTGGGTTGTATGCACGATTGATTGCAGGGCTTTGCTGAAGGCCAGACCCTGTGGCCATCTTACACTACATACAGTCAATGGCCTTCTACTGCAGGGGTTGGTCACCAGTGGAGGATTACTTACAGGGCAATGTCCATAGATCAGACCATGCTGCCAACTCTTGCTGCGTACAGCCAGAGTCACAGCCTGGAAGGAGTTGCTTTTATAGAAGTTGAATGTAAAATAGTGCTATAAAGCACAGTTTTAGGTTAGTCGCGGTTCGACAAACAGAAAGCCAAGGAACCTTTAATATTTGCTAGTAATGCTATGCAATGTAGATAAAAATGCATACCACCCACGTACCATGCTTAGTGCACTCTTTTGCCGGAGTCAAGTGTAAAAAATAGCCATTCTACAGACAGCAAAACATGGTGAGGGCATAAGTTATGGTGCACTTTGAAAAGGAGATTGTTTTGGTTTGATTACAACTTTTCACAAAACTTTTTTAAAAAAAGTGAAACTGGCCTACCTTCTGCATACAAAGTTTCACGCAGCTCCATCTGGGTAGGAAAAAGAAGGATTTCACATTTTAACTCAAGGGAAATGTTGCTCTCTGCTACAGAAAAAAATAGTAAACACAATTACACCAAACTTGGTATGAAACTAGTCTTCACTCAGAGGAGTGCTTTAGTACGGTTTAAATTTGTTGAGTAGTTTTTGAGAAAATAGTGTTACAACCAATATGATTGGGGCATCAACCAATCAGAAAGGCTGATATAACTTGATTATTGTTCTGCAAACTGCCCTTGAACTGGATGTAGAGGATCTTTCAGGAACTCAGATTTAAAATATAAATTAATATGGTTGGACGAGGAAGCTTTTTCTTAATTGTCCATTTTGAGTCCCTGAAAGTAGGGTTTGCAGATTTGGTTCTGATTGCCTGGCCACAGTAGAATTGTTTTTCATGGTAACCATTACAGGATGCACAATGGGGTTATGTAACTTTTAGACCCATGTTGGGAATGTTTTGGTAGTCTGCGGTCTCAATACTGAGACCATGGAATTCAGTAGTGGATCGAACCCTTGGCAAAGGGATTCATAGTCTGCAGTCCCTTTACTGACATCACAGACTATCGGAGGGCCCAACATGAGTCCACAAAATACATTCTCTGCAGTCCCAGTACCAATTCTAAGTATTATAGACATCATTTTAGATTTGTAGAGTATACTAACTCCAAATAAAGTCTGTGAACTATCTACTTGTATGGACAAGGTTTAAAATTTAAAAACAAAATGATGTCCTCATGAAAGTGTTTAATGCCTTTGGACCGGCATCAGATTGAATTTTAGGGGGTGTTGATAGTAAACTCAACTTTTTAAAGAATACACCAAGTCTATGGTCTCAAACTCAGGACTGTGGTCTTTGCTCACCTAGCAATGAAGGCAGGACTTCCTCCATAGTCTGTTGAGTTAAATATTTGTTGAATCAAGTCCATGAACTGTTTGTCAAATTGCAATGTTGAATGCATTCTGAGCTTTGTATTCGCTGCACACTCATGCAAACATCCACCATATCAAAAGCGTCCTTTCCTTAGGAACAGAAAGTACATCTACTATTTGGTGAACAACAGAAAAAAGTAAAGGCAGTGAGAGTTCAAGAGGAAGAGAAAAAAAATTGCTTTGGGGTGGGCGAGGTAGTGAGGAAGCAGACCATGTATCCCATTGTATGGAAGTTCTTCACTCATTCACCAAGCAAGGAGAAACACACCTTGAGGAGAGTCACCTGTAAGCTATGCAATTGCAAAGGCTAGGGAGGAGCCAGAGATAAGACTACTCTTTTAGGACTATGATGATGAGGCAACACCTCAAGCTAAAACATTCAGTAGGATTATGTAGAGTTCCTGGAAGGCAAAAATAACCAGCAGGCCAAAAATTTATTAAACCCCAATGTGTTAGTGGAATAGAACCATCTCCACCTCAGCATATTTGCACTTGATTGCTTGGAGTGCAAAACTAGCTTGAGGTATGAGTATCAAAATACCAGTATAGATAATGAAATAATGGAAGAACATTACCAACAATTCCATCAATGAAAAAAATTAAAAGTTAAGAGTAAAAGAAGTAAAAGCAGAAGAAAGCACAAAATACCCCAAAGCAAAACAAAATGTTACTTTTCAGAACCACCACAAATATGAGTTACTCCTATGCACTGCATGCCACCTACAGTGGCTTGACCACAAAACCTGTCAGTAGACCAGGCCATATGGCTAACTCACACTACCATTTGTGTGGTAAAACCAGTGTGGGTTTGCTGTTCATGGAGGATATGACAACCCCACCTAGGCACAGCCAAAGGCTCTTGTGCAACAGGAGTTAGTTGTCCATAGCATGTCACCCGTTGCAAGAGGCTTTAGACTAGGCCTTGAGGCCAACCCCGTCCATGCTCTGCAAAAAACATCATCCCAAAATAACAAACACTGCAATATAACAATACAATAACACAATATTAAGACAACAACTCAAACTCACAACAGAAATGAACAACACCATAAAGCAACATACTGGTATATACAACAGACAGTCTATCACTAAATCACACAAAGTAACACAACACTATAACAACAACATCACAATAACTAAACAACAAAACAAACACAAAAGAGAAATTAGCATTACCATAACACAAATCAATGGCACTAATTGTACATAACACAATAAGTAGGGTGCCACAACATAATATCACTTAACATCACAACAGCACAGCAAAGATTTAGCATAACAACACAACAATACGACACCACTCCATTATTACTTTATAACACAACAAAAGAGAACAAACAATGAAATAACACAATGCAATAACACAATGACAAAAAACACAAACAATTTCATAACTCAACACAAACAACATAAAAACACAACGAACAACAACATATTAACACTGCACTATGTCACCACAGCAACACAAAACAAACAAAAATACAAAAAACTGATTATTATTATAATAATACTAATAATTATTATTATTGTTATTTGTTTACTACAGTTGTAGAGTGCGACTCTTACCTTGGAAGGTGTCCTTATGCTGATAACGAACTAATGTAGAAGGCAACCTCCAGAGCATAACAAGTCAAAGTGTGTAAAGCCAGGGTTTAAATGATTTCCTGAAAGCAATTAGTTGAACAGTGAGGTGCAGAGAGTGGCGAAGCAAGCTTGGACAGAACATGGGGACCTTCCTGAACTTAGGAACAATGAGAAGACTGGCATTTACAGAAGGAAGCAAGTGATCTGGAGTGCATGCTTGAATTCCACCTGTAAGAAGAACGCCCAACCTGATATAAAGCTTTATGAATGATGCAGAGGGTTTTGAACATAACCCTCTTAGGCACCAATAGCCAGCGTAGAGCATCTAAGACTTAAGAAGAAGAGGAAAGATGACGATGGAATAAGGCTAATTTTGCCACTCCAGTTTGTATACAGTACAAACTTCCAAGGAGGTAGTCTGGTGCATTTAAAAAAAAGAGAATTCCAGTAGTGTAGGTTACTTAAAATGGGTGATTAGACCACTAAAGAATGAAATTGACATAGGAGATGTGGCACGATTTTGTGAAATACCTGCATTAAAAAGAAAAAGATGATTACTTTTTTTACTTGATCATAAAGAGAATGATCTACATCTATGAAAAGTCCAAGACTGCAAACAGCTGAAAATGCAATTGGGATGGGCTTGCCAGGCACGTCCAAAAAACTGCTGGTAAAAGGCAAGATGGTTTACTTATGGAGCAATAGAGGATCTCAGTGTTTTCATCATTGAATCTTTAAGAATTGCGGCCCAGCCATAAAGAGTTGTCTCACAGGCAGTTATGAAAGGCCTCTAGTGACAAGGAGTGGATTGATGAACTGACAAAATTAGCATTTGTGTCATCAGTGTAATTCAAGACTATGGGGGTTATTCCAACTTTGGAGGAGGTGTTAATCCGTCCTAAAAATGACGGATATACCACCAGACGTATTACGAGTTCCATAGGATATAATGGACTCGTAATACGGCTGGTGGTATATCCGTCACTTTACCGTCACTTTTAGGACGGATTAACACCTCCTCCAAAGTTGGAATAACCCCCTATGTGTCAATTATGCCAGAGGCCTCAGATAGATGTTGAACAATGTTGGGCTTAGAGTGGAGCCCTCAAGAGCACCTTGCACAACCATATTTTGACTGGAACAGTGGGAGACAGATGGCTTGAGCTCTGTTCTCAAAATGGGATGTGCACCAGCTCAAGTCAGTGCCTCTAATTCTGACCTCAGACAGCCTGGAAATTAAGATGATAGAGCTGACTGTGATGAAGGTAGCAGACAGATCAGGTAGCACCAAAGTCACAAAGTGTCCTTTGTCAGCCACCATTCTGAGTTCTTCCAGCACAGCCTCCAAATCTGATTCAGTGACATGTGCTGGGCCTAACCCAGACTAAGTAAATTATTGTGAATTTTTTTTTTAGATATTCAAATTTTGGGTGGCAAGTAATTTGTATGAATTAGTAAATGAGGAATTCATGGTTTTGCACTTGAAAGGAGTGTGAAGAATAATGCAATATAGGAGTGCCACACTTTCAATGTGAGACACTGTTTAATCGAAGTGGATGTATTTTCTGGAGTTCTACTCTTCTTGTCCTGCTCATCCCCGATCCCAATCGCCAGCCCACTGCATGTCTTCTCTCCTCACAGTTTATGGAACATGGTAATGGAGTCAATTAATAGAAGTAATAGAGAGAAAAGAGAGAGTGTATTGTGAATTAAACTTTAAATTGTGTACCTAAACTATCAGTTTGAAGGATTTCAACTAGAAGTTCCAATGTAAGGGTGTCAACGAAAATAACTCTATGGGTTATTGTTTATTAGATGTTTCATATTGGATTGATCATCTCTGGAGTGCAGTTGCAGTTGCTGAGGAAGCATGCAAAAGATTTCTCTTACCTTAAGAAATGAGTGTTTAAAATCTTTCAAACTTATTAAATTGTTTATGATTTGCCAGTGCAATATAACCATGATCATACTATGATGAATTTGCAGTTTTACTATATTATTTGCAGAGAATGAGTATAGAAACCCCTGGTTTTGAAAGATCTGGGACCACTTCTCATTTTATCCCAAGACCCTGTCCGAGTTTTCTGAGACTTTTTTTTCTCACTAAGATTTATCAGTACTCTTCATGAGTTTGAATCTTAGAATTTATAGGGACTTTTATTAAATGATTAGGGTTACATTCATGATTTATGGTTCTGTATTTCTGTATTATTGAGTCTTCATGGCTAAAACCTTGCATTCCTCTGTAATATTCTATTAATGATTCTGTATGAAACCTTGAAAATTAATTCTGTTCTGGAATTCAGTTCTCGAGTGGTCCCAGTTTCTAAAATGGTTTTACTCTGCTAACTTTGTCTGATTAAAGTGGAGCATTGTCTCTTGCTGCAAGATCAATGAGAAAGGTGCGGAGCTGAACTGCCTAAAAAACCCTTTTTGGTTTTGCAATATTGGTCTTCAAGAAAGTATTGAGGTTCCCACATCATGACACTAGAAATTCCAAGATAAGATCATCATCACATCAAGATGCTCAGAGATTTTGAAGTTGAAAAATAACACAAATATAGAAAGAGAACAAGTTTGGGATATTTCCAATAACATAAGTAACGGTCAGGGTAAATACCTATGGCTAATCACCTATGGTCAGACAAAAGTACAAGCAAGGAATATCAGCAGGTCTGGCACTCTAAGGTAGAGGAAATAGTGAAGATGCCAGATCTTCCTGTCATGAGCATTTAATACTGTGTTGACTTTGCCGATTCTCTCCTGCTCCTGCCTGTGTGCTTCCGGGTGGTTGTGATTAGCCCATTTCTGTCCGGTGGAGGAGACAGAATAGAACAAGGCAGGCACCGCTGAGAGTGACCCTTTCTCAAATGGAAAGAGCCAGTCATCCACTCCAGCAAGGGTCACAGTCTCATCCTCATTTCACAGCCCGCTCCCTGATTCAGCACCACAGTACGCACTTCACCTACATCTAAGGGTCTGTTAAGTTCCGGACTGCAAGCACTCCAGATTTATAGTATGGTACGCAGCCATGAGGGGAAAGACCACTAACATTTGCTGAGGTTATTTTGATGATGTAGACAGAGAAAATGGGTTATGTTCACCCCAATTCTGGGCTATCATTTAATATCCTAACAAATTCTCAGGGTTTTAATCTTTTTGCTCTTCATGTGAACCAATTAGAATGAAATTGTAGATTAAAATATATTGAAGAAAGGGGAGCCTGGCCAAAAAGGAGACAGAGAAGGTTGTTTTTCTAGCTCCTCTTACCTAGAGCCTGTGAATAACAGTTGCACCCGGCACACAGCTGTACAAGTAAAGAAAGTATAGGGCAGCAGATGAAGACTACAGGGAGGCTACTACTCTTGTGGATGGTGGCGGTGGAGAGTGATGGCGGCAGTGGGGAGTGATGGCTCTGGCATCGGTAAGATCCAGTGAAGAAAAAGAAGCGAATAAGGTGGCAGCCACCCGTGGATCGCATGGGCAGTAAAAGACTGTGTGAACCCAAGATTCCATGGGTGCTCCCGCATGTAGTATGAAGACACTGTGCTGCGGAAGAAGAGAAGATGATCTGGTGGAATAGTGCGCCAGAGGAGCATGGGGAGGCAGCTGCTTGGGAGGCCTAATGAAAGGCATAGGACTGCATAAGTGAGTTTCAGCCCCAAGCAAGCAGCACAATCCCGAAGCATTTAGTGAAACAGCCCAATGGGTTCAGTCTTAGCTGACCTGGGCCAAATTCCATGATGAAGGAAGCGAGAAAACAGTGTGAGGCCATTAGAGCTGGGAGGAGGAGAGGATTGTAGTGGGGGCTGGCCATGCAGCCCTGTAGAGACACTGTGCCGCTTTTCCGGCTGGAAAATGCACGGGGAGCCAAAGGGCCAATAACCAGTTAAGAAAAGAGATACCCCGAAGGACGCCTATGACACTGATGCTGTATCAAAAATAACTGTAAAATAAAGTGTGAGGTGGCCCAACCCTAAAGACTATACTAGAGAAATGTGGAGAGAGCTCACTGAGTACTGACCTGAGCCACTCAAGGCCTGATCAGCTACATACAGGACCAGACACCAGCTGTGTCAAACAGAAATTCAGAAATGGAGACAAGTGATTTGTGGGCCTGCCCAGCTTATTAACGAGGGAGACAGGAAAACTCGATGGAACTGGCTCAAACTCATCTCCTACATAACACGTTACTCCACGCAAAGCTGAGGACTGATAAACTTCAAGAGGGGCTTTAGGGGCCTTACAGGGGGCGGTGTTACTCCCAGCCATCACAGAAGACAATACCAGTTCAAGCCAGGAAAAACAAAGCACTAAACAAACGTCACCCCGGTCTCCCAGATACATCCTGACACGCTATCACCAAGGAGAGGGCAAGGAATGTAAAGCCTGCCTGTGCCAGCCAGCAGCCCTCAGCAAGTACTGCGGTATTTAGTCAATTTCGGGATGTTCCCCTGCCGATGGGCTCCTTCCTGTGTTGAGGATTTAGAGCCTGCTTCATAGAATGAGCTATGTCGACATCTCATATTGGAAACTTCACCTAGTGTTTTTTGTGTGTTTTTTTGTTTACTCTGGCTATCTTCGTTGTCAAGTGGCAGACGGGAACGTTAGCATCTTTGGTACCTCTAGTATAAAACTTTTGTTTTGTTAATGTTTGTGCATACTCCGTCTTTTCCTTATCCAACATTTTAACCTGGGACATAAAATTTAAAATCAAGTTTTAAAGAACCCTGTTGAGTTGTGAATTTCTTCGTGTTCCCTTGGCTTGGTACCACTTCTTTTTCGTTTCTCTACGTGATTTGCTTTGTTAGTTTGGCACTCAAACTCCCCCAATAACTACCTTTAGGGAATCCCAAATAATACCTAGAATTGCATCCTTTGTGTCGTTTTCTGCTAAGAAGAGAGTAATCACTTCTTGTACCTCCTTTCTATGTTGTTATTTTTAAATAGTGGGGTTCCCTAACCTTTGCTGATTGGGCTCATTTAGCCATTCGCGGCTACTGATACAGGAGCATTCTAAGGGAGAGTGATGGAATTGATTTCTGACTTCATAGTTATTGCTGTTAACTGTGATCTACTAAATATTGTCAGCTACTATAATGTTGCACACCATAGATATGGAGTGGAATAGAGGCAAATCTGAAACGGGGTGGTGATTCTCGGATCAAATAATAGGGCCAGACATATTTGAAGGGATACTTGGCTTTCTAAAAAACATAGGGGCAGAACTATATACTATATATATTACCCTATGTGTTATTCTTAGGAATAGCATTGGGACAGCAATGATGAGGGGATGAGTTAGCAAGAAGATTTTCAATCAATCAATAGAAAGGGGTGCATTATAAATCCTAGTCTGATCGAAGAGGGGTGCCTCAGCCCCGGTACTGGGCTCCATCTACTTTGGCATTACCCTAAACTATCATACTATTGGGAATAAGTTCTCTTTGACACTGACTCAGTATTCAACACACAGATCCCCAGATTTTCAGCCTACATTATCTTAAACATATCACATTTGCAGACATATCCTCTAAGATCACCACACCAAGAAGTGAACAAATAGCCGTAGCCCTAAGCAGACCCAAACAAATCATTAACTTTCTCTGGGAAATGGGTCGTGTACCTGATCACAAGGCCCGGATTCACCTACTCCGGAACATCCTGGAATAGAGAAAATCTCCATGACGGTCAACCAATGTGAAGAAGCTTTTGAGAAAAATTGTGTCCCAATCCTAGATTTTCAATTGTAAAAATTCAGTGAACTCTCATGTCCATATTACCTAGGAGACCACTTCCTCAAAAGGGGGGTATCAGAAATGGGAGAATCCCCAGGCTGAACACACACCAGAGGAAGGTGGGAAAATCTGCAAGAAAATTTTGAAAAAGACGATGCTACTCCTCTGAGGTAATAGAACAACATGCATACTGGTCCCGGAGGATACTTGAGTAAAATATTCCCAGAAAGAAGGGATGGAGAGGTAAGTTGTAAGTTTATGTGTCGTGTTTTAGTTACTTCCTCCACCATCCTACGGTTGTAGGGGGATGTATGTGTTCTGACAAAACCCAATAAAAATAATTTAAATAAAGAAAATGCATTAAAGAAAGGAAAGCTAGTGATGGGGACTTTGAGTGCTCTTAACTATCGAGAAGTGTTCTGATGAAGCTGCCTAAAAGCGACTGACTCATTTGTAAAGAGCCCTAACACCAGATGGTTTCTTGGCACTAATAGTCAAAGACCAGAAAAAAACAGAAAGTGGAAAAATTATGGCAGTAACATGGACTAGTGGATAACGAAATGAAGGGGTTCAAGATATTTAATGAAAACGGGCAACTGGGAAATGATGGTGCTGTGCAAGGTGGGAGTTGGATTCATGGTTGTGTTCTAAGGAATATAAAGAAGTGGCTACTAATACAAGACTAGGAGAGAAATAACCCTCGATACACTTGTCTTAAATAGCTCCCGTAACTCCCATACATACCTGCCTTATGAAGGGAATACCTTTTCACTGAACTGAGGGCCCAGATTTACAAGGCCCTTTTGCACTTCTTAACGGTCAGAATCGGTATTTTTGGAATTTAAGAAATGCAAAACGGCCTTTTCTGATGTACAAGGCCTTTGGGAAATTGCAACTTGTGATTCTACCCTGTAGAAATCGCAATTTATGACCCATAGAATAGGAAATCGCAAACAGGGATTATCTATTTGTGATTCCTATTCCCTGATGTAAAAAGCATTTCCCAAATGCAATTTTGGCATTTAGGCGATGCAATTACCATTGACTTGGAGTCAATGGTAACCATGTGCAATTTAAAACAAGCATTGGTAAATGCACTAGGTTTTGCCTATGTGATTAATAATAATCTGTATTGTAATTTGTAGATTGGTGAATAGTTGTGCAATATAAGTTACTGAAAGTCTTTTCCAGTGTTGTGACTTGTTGCAGGCACGCAGAAGGCTCCCTCTCCTCTCTGTGAGAGGCTGGCTCCACACATCCATGACACGCCGTGCCCCATCACCCTTTTAAGATGGGTATAGATGACAGCTAAGATTCCTTTTTGGCACAGTATCAAATAACTAACATACTGAAACATATGATAAAGTTCTGTGGCTTGATGAGATTTCTGGGGAACTTTATGATATGCTGATTAGCACATTCTCTATGTGTTGTACAATTTGATAATCACAATAATGGAGAGCAGAAACGTTTCTGAGTCCTGGACAAAAGGCTAAAACTGTTTTTTTTTACCCTTAAAATACGGGAAACCACCTAGTAAACCCTCATCTTGCCTGCTCATTTTATTACCAGGAGCAGATGCTAAATTAGCATCCTGGCCAAACGCTTATCTAAATATAAATCACCTCGTGGGGCCCTTGATGAGAAACAACTGCACATACCAAATTATGTGGTGTCTACACGACACTGGACAGAAACTAGGGACCAGACAGTAGAGCTCCTCGCACTTGAGAAAGCATTTGGTTTGGAAGTGTGGACAATCCTATGAAAAACTGTACAGAAATTCAAGATACCACAACTATTCACTGAGCATATAAAAAACCTATATCAACAACAATTTTATTATATAGTTAATAAGCAGATATCATCGATGTTACCCACTTTTAGTGGAATGTGTCTGAAATATCTATTGTCCAAAGCCCAGTATGCACTATATTTATAATTTAGTGTATGGAAAAAGCATAAGAACACAGGAATGATGCCCCAAAGTGTAGACATGTGACCCCCCCCAAATATTGACCATAAGCAGACAGTGTTTTGCTTCTCGCAAATAAGCCAGGAGTGGCAATTAGAGAACTGGATGAGCTAACAAGAACAATATGGTAAAGCGTCTTGGTGTAGACTAAGCATTGGAAACTTGTAAATCCATTATAAGGGTGAAAACAATCTGAAGGAAGTAAATATTGCAAGCATTCTAGAATATCTCAGGATCACACTGGCCAAGACGTACATCGAGTTGCTTCAAATGATATATGAACAGGGCTGAGGGAAGTTACCAGGCTTCTGAAGAAATGGGATCATCTTCCATCAACTCAAAGTTGTGGCATGAACATGATTAAGATGACAATAGTTGAGAAATCCAGTGGCGTATTAGCACAAGTAAATGTCAGTTATGCCTTAATGGAACATAACTGTAGATTGCTTCCCAATTTGCACTGGAGAGCGAAGTAAGCGTGAAAATAAACGTATACTGCTTTAATGTCAAAACATGTGTTTATGCACTTTACATGTAAAGCTGCGAAGTTGTCTGAGATTGCAATAATAATCCGTTTTACCTACGAATAGTAATTCCCAACACAAGTGTCTTCACCATATGCGCCGAACCGGCAATAAAACGTGAAGGTGTACGGGCCATGATAAGCATAAAACCACATAATACATGCAAGGGCTACACAAAGGCGTTAAGTACATAACAGTAGCTCGTGTCAGGTCATATGCTGCAAAACAGTTACTTGTGGCCACTCGCCTCTCTGCGGTAGTCTGTGGCCGAAAGCAGTTCAGAAAGAACGCCGGGACACAAGTGTGTTTAAAGACACCCCCGGGGGTTTTAGAGTAACAAAATAGACAATGGTCTAATGAAAAGTCCCCGGCCAGATGAAAATATGGTCACTATGACAGTATGAATAACCACAATTCTTTATTTTTCTGTTGTAGGGACATGGTGGCTAAAGTGGACAACGTGGAAGGTGCAGGGGAGGTAGTAGGGAGCAGAACTATGCAATGAAGCAGACGAGTAAGGATGTGGCAAAACGACCAGACCAGCCAACTTTGAAGCTGAGGAACCGGGTTCGAGTCTCGGCATCGACTCAACATCCTTTGATTCTGGGCAAATCACTTATGCGCTGGCCCTCTACGCTGAGTGGACGGGAGCAGCTAAAATGAAAACACTTTGAACACTGTAAGCTAAAAGCTCGTGGGAGTCTTGTCAGACCATAGAGACTTTCTCTAATGATGCCACAGATCACCATTGGGATACCAAATATTACACAGCGCAGGGACTACTCGAAATCTACCCTGAGACAACCAACAACACTAAGCAGCTCCCAGAGAGAAAGTGCATAGAGCTAAGAAGTAGATCCGGGGTGGGGGCAGCCATGCTGTAAGGACCGTTGAATATGACAAGTTAAAAAAATAAAAACACTCTGCTTGGTATGGCACCTTTATAAAAAAAATATAAGCACAGTGCAACCTCTGTGCAGGATACAGCACATTAAACAAGCAGAGTGCAAGTGCTGTGTAGACAACAGCTTTAAAAAAGTCCCACAAAGTGGATGAAATCAGTACTTGGTTGACGGGAAACTGAACAGAGCAAACACATGAGGAACACGCATTGGTAAATGCAGCGAATATGCTGCAGCCAATAGAAACAAAGGAAAAGTAAGTGGCAAACACAAGAACCAATGAAAAGCAAGGAAGGCAGGAGGGCAGGCTGCAAGCCACTTTTAGGGTTTATATTAATACAATAGATTTCATAAGCACGGCGCAAGTGCTGTGCAGGTAAAACCTAAAAAAGCTCCCCAAGATGCTTATTTAAAATTGTAATAGCGCACACACATGCCCTTTGGGCATATGTGTGCTCTACATGTGCACCAGTATTTTGAGGGTGCACCAAGGGGGCCCTTTTGTCCATTGCCATCCTTGGTTTTGCATTTCCAAAATAGCGATTTCTAAATAGCTTCCAAAATAGTGATTTCTAAATAGGAAATCGCTATTTGGGAAATGCAAAACTGGCCCATTGACACAAATGCAATGGGATTCTTTATTTGCAATTTCCGATTAGCGATTCCTACTTATTAGGAATCACTAGTAGGGAATCTGTATCTTTGTACATAGCATTTTGCATTCCTAAATAGAGATTTCTATGAAGTAGCTATTTAGGAAATGCAAAATTGTATTTTAGTACATCTAGCCCTTCAAAGCCTAATGGACCTCGAACATTCTCCCTCGTACCCCATGGTGCCTCACCTTGCTAGACTAGCATTCTCACATCAGAAACATATCTACTTCTCATTCCACCTTTTCTTCTGTCTCTTGCCCTACGTCTCCCATTCTTCCTTTAACTGCTACCTAAATTGCTGTTCATTGAACCATCACACCGCCTACTCCCAGTAACAATTTGCACCTTGGTAAAAACCCCACCCAACCTGCTTTTATAAAGTGATGCCATGTATCAGGGAGGTACGTGGACTCTGAAGTGCAGCTAAAAATAATCTTGCTGCGTGGACTGGGGCAAATATGTCAATATGGCAGCTGTCCTGCCCCTCTCCCAAACACCCCACGTACAGAGGGCCATTCCCTTCTCTCTGCTCAGGCAGTTAGTTTATATTTTATAGGGTTTCTCAGCAAGTGCCAAGCTTCCAATCTAAGTGGGGGGGCCAGGATGGGAAGGCAGACAAATTAGGTGTAGTGCAGAGCATTCCACATGATGATAAATTTTATGAATCAAGCATATTGCGTTAAACTGGGTTCATTGTCCAACTGCAAGTCAATGACGCTCTGTGCAGTAGACATATGGTTTAAATTTCTAAGGGGGTAGATAAGGCAAACTGTAGCATTTTGCAGCACCCTGGACTTCTTCAAATTAGCAGTGGTGAGACCGAGCTAAAGTCTGACCTAATAGTTCAGCTTGAAAGAAGCACAGGCAAAATTGATGGCATGAAATTATCTGGCAAGAAAGACAGTGAACATCTCAACAAGCAAAGAGTGTGATAACTAGAACTGCAGATAGTATATATCTGAGGAGGTATGGTAGCTCATCTTTTCAGATTACTCCCATAGATTTCACTTTGGCTTATGCAATAGGAGAATAGCCTAGATTGAAAGGCCAAGTTATTGAAGTCTGTTTGGGGGTTTGCACTTTCAGGACTGTATTGAAATCAACACCCAGGGTTTACATTTGGAATTGTTTTGATGGAAGGGCGTTACCATTGGATTTAGAGACGACATGATCCTCAATACAAAGAAGTAACTTATTCGTTTACTCTGTATTTACCGCAGCCAGCAGTGCACAGAACCAACAGCCTCCGTCTCCTCCTGCTCCTTCTCAACACTCCCAGTGTCCCAGAATGCTCTCACGTAAGTTGATTCCAAGACATTCATAGCGTGCACTTTTCAGCACAACACATCGCCCTCCTTAAAAGAGAACAACTAAAAAGTACAATGCAAAATTTAAGAAGTAAAGTGCATACGAGTCAAGAAAGGAAACACGTTTAGCACAATATTAAGGATACTAATTCCAAAGGAAACTTAAATTACTAACTCCTACAGTAAAATCTTTGAAATTTCTATGAATTAACACACACCTCCCAAATATGGTGACATTCCTATTCCTTCCTACCCTCTTGCTTGCGCCATAAGAATAGCATGGCTCTAGTTCCCTTGACATGATAGGGAAAGTCAACAAGGGCCGGTCTTTAATTTCCATCATTCGAAGACCCTTGGAATTACTGGAAGTGTTTACAAACAAAGCCACTAACCAGCTTTTGTCACCCTTTTTATTGGTATCAAATTCGTTGATATTTGAGGTCTTCACATATCTCGCCAACTTGCTTAAATGCTACTATATACATTACTTAACTTTGTTAAATTAGTGAAAAATTCCATTAATTCGAATGGCCCTTAAAATGATATTTGTCCTTTGCTCTTTGACTTTGACCCAGTCCCCAACTTGCAACTTCACCTCTCTCACTCCATGTTTTGAGTCATAGTCGTCTCTGTAACGTGTCTTTTAAGATGTTCTCTCTCACTTTTTCTGAAGACCAATTAGTTATTATTCTGTTTTTCATCCACGCCACATTGTCCACAGTGCAAGGATATCTCCTCAGCAATTTAAAAGACTATGCCCTGTCACTGTGGATGAGGTACAGGAGGCCAACACCAATCCTTTGATTTTGAATTCCCAATTCTTGCTACTCTTGATTGCCATGCGAATGCTGCCATAAGAACCCTACTAAAACATTCTTTGGCTGCTTTACCTGAAGGATGCTGGGGGGGGGAGTGCTGTCAAGATCCTCCTAGCCTGCATTAGGTAGCGCTACAAGAGGACCTTCTACGCACCTGCTGCCATCATGAATACTAGTGTGGAACATGTGCTGAATGTCAGTATTCAAAACCTCTCAGAAATAAGATCCACTCCAGATTCCCATCCCGCGTTTACTTATCAACCACTAACGCATTATGTTACTTGTATGCCTTACTCGATCATGAGTGCTGTAGAGGAGACTTTGGGTGAATCATATTATACTTGGATTTGTAGCTTACCAGTTCCAGCATGCTCATGTTCTCCCTTGCCTGAATCCCTGCATTATTATGAAATAAGGGCCAGATGTAGGTAGAAACCAATCTGCGAGTTGCAAATTGCGAGTCCTTCCGACTCGCAATTTGCAACTCGCAAATTGGTATGCAGAAAGGTGTCTCAGACACCTTCTGCGACTCGCTATGGGGTCGCAAAGACCCACATCATAAATATTTATGAAGTGGGTCGCAGTTTGCGATCCCATAGCGAGTCTAGGCACTCATGGGGATGGTGGCCTGCTGGAGACAGCAGACCACCATGTCCGTGACTGCTTTTAAATAAAGCAGTTTTTTTTTTCTCTTTGCAGCCCGTTTTCCTTAAAGGAAAACGAGCTGCAAATAGAAAAAAATACTGAAACCTTTTAGTTTCGTTTTTTTTCAGAATAGGCCTTGGTCCAGTGGATGGTAACTGCGAGTTGATTTGCGACCGCTTTAGCGGTCACAAATCAACTTACATCGCGGTGCGACTCGTAAATAGGTAGGGAACACCCCTTCCTATTTGCGAGTCTGAAACACATTTTGCGAGTCGGTACCGACTTGCAAAATGTGTTTCAGCATCGCGTAGGGGCCTTTGCGCTTCGCAAATGCCGTTTTTTGCCGTTTGCGAGGCGCAAAAGCCTTCTAACATCTGGCCCTAAGTTCCGATCCATGTTCCACTCTGGATTTGCGTACTTGCCACTGGTTGCTTCCTGGATACTCTGTGCACTCCTACAGGCAGAGAGCTGGAAGAGGGACTTTGACTCCTCTCATCTAAAGTGTGCTGCAGCCTGCTTACACCCGTTCTGAATTCCAATCACCCTGTGTGGCTAGGAGGAGGGATTTAAACCTGTCTTCTACTTTCAGAATTCGTGCTTCAACGGCTGGTGTTGTTCGATGTTCCTACTTTCTTCTCTAGTTGCCTACACTGCTGATTTCTTGAAACCTTGAGAGAAGTTTCTGATTCCTGCTGCTGCCTTTACAGTGTCCTGTGGGAGCCCTGAGTAGCACTGTGTGTATGTGTGTTCCTTGTTTCTCAGTTTCAACTTCATTTCTAGCCTGATATTCTGATGTCTGTGTTTTCCCTGTTGTGCTTCTGACCACGTATCTACTGAGAAGGTAGTGGTTCCCTTTATTTACTATTTCTGAATTTCTGTTCTGTTTTTGTTCTGAATTCCAGTGTTGTTCTCGTGTACCATCAGGGCATAACTTGTTCAGTTTCCCTGTACCAACTAGGCATTCGTGTTCCAGTGTCTGTTGGGTACATTCTCGAGTTCGTTGTTCTGAGTCCTAGTTCCAGTTTCCAAGTACCAGCAGAGCAATACTTGTTTCATTGCCTGTTGGGTACATCCTGAAGTTCCTTGCTTTGAGTCCTTGTCCCAGTTTCCCTGTACCAATCAAGCATTTCTCATTCCAGTGCCTGTTGGGTAAGACTCAAATTCCTTGCTCTGAATCCTAGTTCCAGTTCCCTGTATCAAAGGGACATTACTTGTTCCAGTGCCTGTTGGGTACCGTATGCCCTTGATTCCTGTATTCCTGTTCTTTATTTCTGAAGCTCTGCTCATAACTCCTTGTCAGACTGCTGTCTTGTTTGTCTTGTATTCTGGTTATTCTTCCACGCTGGTTTTCTGTTCCATTCCTTATTCGGTCCACTGTCTGTTGCAGTCCATATCTGTTTACAGTGTGACCTCTGGCTTGGTCTCCGTTCCGACGGGGTAAGGGAAATACTTCTGTTGTTGCGCCCAGGTCCATTGGAGTCTTACCTGTTTCAGTTTTGTTGTCAGTCTCAGTCTACTTTGCACTGAGTACAAAAATTCTACACAGCAGGCCCCACTATGACTTTGCTGTATTACTGTTGTTAGGAGTAATCTGCTGATGCCAGTCCAAAAGGCTTTCTCTAAGCTCCCACAAGACCTCTTGCTCATATAATGGTACACCCCTTACATTGACCATGCTTTGTTTTAGTCTATCTTCTGTCCTGTGTTGTTTAGTGGCCTCATAGCATTAACCTGGAAATTCCTCCGTGTAAAAACACATCATCTAGAAACTTGGTTAAGGCTTCAGATTCAATTATCTTTAAGATGTACCTCAATGGCCATTTATTGAAAAGGTCAAGTAGTACCTCTGTGTAACATGAAACACCATTCATGTTTTGAAGAGGTCCTAAAATATCTATTGGTAGATCTTTCCAAGGCCCACCAGAACACTTTTTGCGAAACTAGGGTGGTGTAAATGTAACTGAGGTTTTATCTGCTTGGGCACACTCATGACAATCTCTTACTATCCTCTCTGTCTGAATGTCACTACCAGGCCACCAATACTGATTCTTATTTCTCTTCTTGTTCTTGATGATACCTAGGTGACCTTCAAGATTGATTTGTAATTTTTTCCATAGAACACAATGATGGAATTACTCTTTCCTAAAAAAATATTTGTCTTCCCAAGAGAGTTATTTCCTTATTTCCCAATAATGTTAAACTTTCATATCTATATCTTTTTTAAAGGGCCATCAATCAAGCATATATTCTCATACCTTTATTAAGATGGGCCATTATTAAGGTGGGCCAAGTTTGTACCCTTCTCCCTATTTCACTTCGGAAATGCCTTTATTCTCCAATTTGGCAACTACATAGCATAGCTATCCCACATTTCAGAATTACTATGTAACTGTATCTGGAGCATGGCCCTAATAAAAATAATTGGTTACTCGATTTTTCCCACATGGTAGGTACTCCACATTTTAATTTTAATTTAATAGTTGTAACAACACCCATGCTACCTTGGTGTGGCATTGTATATGCCAGAAGTGGTAAGAGTCTTTGAGAGTGGTTTGCGGTCAGTACAAATGGTAAAATGAGAACCTCATACGTACTGCCTGAACTTGTTTATTCCCCATGGTCATGCTAACATCTCTGTCTCTATAGTGTAGAATTGTTTTTCTATGGAAGTGAGTGAATAAGAGGCAAAAGAGATGGTGGATTCATACATCCTTTGAGCATCAGTAGTTTCCACACTATTACAATCCGCCAACTTTTCCGGGGCGGATTCACCGTGGATAAAAACACGGCGGAAACAGCTTTTGCTATGGGACCTTAACATATCCCACGAGGAACGACGACTCCATGGAACCAGAGCTGCAAATACTCCCTGCCCTTGTCTTTCTGCTCCTCTACGAATAACAGCTACGTAGGCGCAGAAGACACCGGTGAGTACTGCACCTACGACACGAGGGAGGCAAAAGTTAGGGGGACACCCACCAAACACCCCCACCCTCGCATATCACAACATACACACCAATGCATTCACAAAAATCACAAGAACATTCCACAATCCCCGCAGAAGAATGAAAACACAATGCGAAATTCGGTCAAACATTATAATGTGCCAATATACATGTCATACAAAAATATACTGATATATATTAGAAAATCACTCATAATTATATACAATACTAGAAGTAGTGCAGATATGTACACAACAATGTCCGTGCACCAACAGTCCAAAAATGCATGGCCGAGGTCCACAAACGACACCTGACCACAATCGGAGAGAACACTGCCGGGGCATCAGATAGAAATACTACAGGCACCTCAGGGGGAAGGGAAGGGGTGGCACCTCAGCCAGATGAATGCGAAGCCAGATCCACGACGGGGCACCATGCCCATTGACGTATCCTGGGGAGTGCAAAGCCTCAGTCTCTCAAGACTCTACAGTGGGTGGCTTGCCCACTGTGCCATCCTGGGGAGTGCAAGGCCACAGTCTCTCAAGTCTCTACAGTGGGTGGCTCGCCCACTGTGCCATCCTGGGGAGTGCAAAGCCACAGTCTCTCAAGTCTCTACAGTGGGTGGGTTGCCCAGTGTGCCATCCTGGGGAGTGCAAAGCCACATTCTCTCAAGTCTCTACAGTGGGTGGGTTGCCCAGTGTGCCATCCTGGGGAGTGCAAAGCCACAGTCTCTCAATTCTCTACAGTGGGTGGGTTGCCCACTGTGCCATCCTGGGGAGTGCAAAGCTACAGTCTCTCAAGTAGATGCAGTTCTTTACTGGTACTGGGTGGGACTGGTGCCCATACTGGATGAGTCTCCATGTGAAAGTTCCTGTCCTGTCACTGTCCCAGCTGGACATGGGATAAGGATGCCTGATGTGGCGGTCCATTCATTCCTACATGGTGCCTGCCCTGTTCAGCTGTGCTTTGCCATAGCGGTCTTTGCCCTGTTCAGCGGTCTTCACCATGGCGGTCTTTGCCCTGTTCAGCGGTGCTTTGCCATAGCGGTCTTTGCCCTGTTCAGCGGTGCTTTGCCATGGCGGTCTTTGCCCTGTTCAGCGGTGCTTTGCCATAGCGGTCTTTGCCCTGTTCAGCGGTCTTCACCATGGCGGTCTTTGCCGTGTTCAGCGGTGCTTTGCCATAGCGGTCTTTGCCCTGTTCAGCGGTGCTTTGCCATGGCGGTTCTGGTACGGACATTGGTGTGTGGCATGACGTTCCATCATTGCCCAGCAGGGCTGTGGCAGCCGGGGCCCTCCTGGGCTGTGACTCTGGCGGTGGACCCAGGACCAGTGACGATACTTGGGCCGTCCTGGGCTGTGACTCTGGCGGTGGACTCTGGACCAGTGACGATACTTGGGCCCTCCTGGGCTGTGACTCTGGCGGTGGACTCTGGACCAGTGACGATACTTGGACCCTCCTGGGCTGTGACTCTTGCGGTGGACGCTGGACCAGTGACGATACTTGGGCCCTCCTGGGCTGTGACTCTGGCGGTGGACTCTGGACCAGTGACGATACTTGGGCCCTCCTGGGCTGTGACTCTGGCGGTGGACTCTGGACAAGTGACAATACTTGGGCCCTCCTGGGCTGTGACTCTGGCGGTGGTCTCTGGACCAGTGACTATACTTGGGCCCTCCTGGGCTGTGACTCTGGCGGTGGTCTCTGGATCAGTGACGACGGTGCTGGCGGTTGTGTCTAGACCGCCGGAAATGATGGCGCACTTCCCCGCCGTGACACTCACAACAGGCTGGCAAGACTTCCTTTGGACCTTCCCCACCTTTGGCGGAGTCACAGCTGACTCTCCAATCCCCTCCGAACCCAGGTCAGTTGTTGTCCCACCAGGAGTCTTAACACAGTCCCGTCATCCACTCTCCAATTTTAGAGCCTTTACAGGGGATGGGCTGCCAGTGCCTTGGCTCCGGGTCCTACTGCCTGCTCTAGTGGCCGGTGCACTCCACAATCCCTGAACTTGCACCACTGGTATTGGAGGCTTTTTGGCTGAGGCGCTACGACGGGACTGATGAATTGGAGGGGGGGGGCAAAAAGGTCAATTTTACACAGGGACAGTTTCTGATGAACACTGGGATGGGTAGCTGGAGGGGGTCTGGGAGTGGAGGAAGAGGAGGTGGTTGTAGGAGGTGTTACTTTAGCTGTTTTGGGTGCAGGTACAGGAGGCTGTCATGAGGTGGATGGATGTTGGGTGAGTGATTGCCGGCGTTTGGGTACTTTGGGAGGGGGCGTCACAGACACACTGGGAGAGGACACAGGGGACGTGTAAATGGCAGTGGAGGTGGTGAGTGCAGGTGAGTGGCTTGTGGTGCTGGGTGTCCTGGTGCGATTCCTGGTGCCTGTAGATGTGGTGCATGCAGGTGTGTGTAGACGAGACTGGGAGGGAGGAGGGAGAAGAGGAGGAGGGGGACACAGTGGAGACAGTGGATGTTGCTGTGTCTGTATGGGTGTGATGCTTGTGTGAGTGCCTGTGGTATGTGTGGTGCCTATGTTTGCTTGAGCTACTTTTGGGTGTTGACTTGTGTGCATGCTGGTCTGTAGGTGTGCTTGGGATGGGCTGGGGTACAGGGTTTCGGGTCTGGGTGGAGGAAGTTGGAGGGTGGAGGCTCGACACAGGGACAATGGCTGCCTTCAGTGCTGAGGCCAGAGATTGAAGGGTTCGCTGAAGGACAGCCTGACCAGAATGAATGCCCTCCAGGAATGCATTACCGTGTTGTAACTCTCATTCTACACACTGGATGGCATTCACAATGGTAGACTGCCCAACAGTGAGTGACCTGACTGTCAATGGCCTCCTCACTGAGGGCAGCAGGGGTGACTGGGGAAGGGCCTGAGGTGCCGGGGCGAAGGTGATGCCCACCCTCCTGGGTGAGCGGGCATGGGGCGAACGCTGAGGGGCTGCTGGGAGGGCGGTGCTGGTAGGGGAGGTGGTGGCTGTACCTGTAGAAGTGGTGTGCACAGATCGTGCCGCCACCACAGGGGAGCTCCCATCGGCGGACAAGTCTGTGTCGCTGGTTGGTGATCCGGTGGCCGACGTGAAGCTCCCCTCGCCCTCCGTCCCACTGGTGCATTCAGAGTCCATGGTGTGGCCCTCCATGGCCATGTGGGATGCAGCTCCCTCGTGCTCCGGTGCCACTGTACCTCCGCCTGTTGATGCTGATGTACAAAAGGACAGGGAGAGCAGGAAAAGGGGGGGAGACAGAAGAACAAGAGTTTTAGTGCATGGATTACCGCTACAGTTGGCGGACAAGACAGACGCAGCAGCCCCCTGCATTACGCCGTGCTCCTGCACTCTGCACACGCAATTTTTGGGTTATGGCCTACATGGCAATGGTGGACATCTGCGCACATGGATGCCACAGGGGCAAATATACCTCGACTTGGCACTCTGCTGAGTTGGGGTTGAGTGCCACATGGCCTACATAACGGAGGGGCCTTGCCTACCTAACTCGCCCTGGCCTAGGGACACCCACAGCCCACCTCCCCCACCCAGACACCTCCACTGCACGCAAAGTCCACAGAATGAGGTTGTACTCACCCCCTTGTGTCTGCTGTGATGTCCTCAAGCGCCCATCCAACTCCGGGTAGGCCACCGCCAGGATCCGGAACATCAGGGGGGTCATGTTGCGACGGGCACCCCTCCCACGTTGGGAGGCCATCCCCAGCTGAGCCCCCGCCGTCTTCTTGCTGCAGCGGCGAATGTCCTCCCATCTCTTCCGGCAGTGGGTGCCCTGTCTGTGGTGGGCCCTCAGGGTCCGGACCTCCTTGGCGATGGCACGCCAGATGTCCATCTTCTGGTGGGCGCTGACCTACATGACATGCACAAGGGAAGAGGAACAGTCATTACCAACTGCACCGTCGTTGTGAGTGGCCCCCTCCCTACTCTGGCCATGTGGCCCATTCATTCGCATGCATTAATGTTCAATCAACTCTGCCCACTTCCCTCTTCCACCCAGCCCTCTCCACTCAGGCCTAGCCCATAGAACGTGCTCCCTGTGTTCTAACCTGTTGGTCTGGAGGACCGTAGAGTAGCGTGTACTGGGGGAGGACCCCATCCACAAGTTTCTCCAACTCCTGTGCAGTGAAGGTAGGGGCCCTTTCCCCAGACGCAGCAGCCATCGTCGCTTCCAGACCGAGGTAACAGCAGCACTAGCAGTGTTGGTCCTCTCCTGTCAAAGGTGAGGTATCTAGTGATTGAACAGTTAGAAAATGGCGGTGACGTCCGCGGCGGTGCGCATCATAACCGCCGGCGCACCTGTTCATTGGCTCCTGGGACCCATAGGGTCCCCTGTTAACCAATACAGCATTGCGCTGCGGTCTACGACCGCCTACCGCGACGGTGTGCAATGCCAGCGCAGTTACCCCACAATCCCATTGTCCCAGTTTAGAGGTCAGGCAGCCGCCATTTCAGGGGCCCACATGGCTTCATTTACTACTGCGTCACACATAGCTAGGCCTACACTCAACACACATACAGGAAGGGTTTTGTGAGTGGTGTAGTCTTGTGTGTAACTGTGGGTACATACCTGGAGGAATAGTGACTGGTTCTTCGCTGTTGTCCTTCGTAGGCACCGTCAGCTGGGATATATGAGAAGATGGCGGAATCCTCCGGTGTACCGACCGCTGGTGGACCTGTTGACAATGGAAGAAAGACATTTAATCGTCACCTACCGGTTTGACCGTGCCACTATCCAGGAACCATGTACCCAGTTGGAGCCAGACCTGATGTCACCGATCCGCCATCCGACTGGAATCCCCGCTGACGTGCAGGTGCTGTCAGTGCTCCATTTCCTTGCAAGTGGGTCTTTTCAGACAACAGAGGTCATGTCATCAGGGATGTCCCAGCCTATGTTTTCAAACGTGCTGTCCAGAGTGTTGTCTGCCCTGCTGAAACACGTAAGGAGCTACATAATTTTCCCTCAGGTGGAGGATTCGCCTACAGTGAAGGGTGACTTCTATGCCCTTGGACATATCCCCAACGGCATAGGTGCCATTGATGGGACCCATGTAGCTCTGGAAGAGTTATCATTCCATGAATGTCCAGATGGTCTGTTTTGCAGACCAGTACATCTCGCAGGTAAATGCTATGTTCCCTGGCTCAGTGCATGACGCCTACATCCCGCGGAATAGTAGCATCCCTGATATGATGGGTCAACTCCAGAGGCACCGGGTATGGCTATTGGGGGACTCTGGTTACCCCAACCTGTCCTGGCTATTGACCCCAGTGAGGAATCCCAGGACCAGGGCAGAGGAACGGTACAATGATGCCCATGGGCGGACTAGGAGGGTGATCGAACGCACCTTCGGACTCCTGAAGGCCAGGTGCAGGTGCCTCCATATGACAGGTGGATCCCTATTCTACTCACCGAAGAAGGTGTGCGACATCATCATCGCCTGCTCCATGCTCCATAATTTGGCTTTGCGACGCCAGGTGCCTTTTCTGCAGGAGGATGATCCAGATGACGGTGTTGTAGCAGCTGTGGAGTCTGTAGAGCCTGTGGACAGTGATGAGGGTGAAACTGAGGAAGAAGAAAACGACAACAGGGAGTCAGTCATACAGCAATATTTCCAGTGACACACAGGTGAGAAAATTTTCAGATTTTACATTACATTCACTGTCACACGTCTACCTCTATCCTGTTTGTCTATTTCAATCACAATTTGTTAACTGAGTTGTACCCTTCCATTACGGTTTCACAGGTGTGGTAACCTACGTGTCAACTGCTTGCATCCTTCAAGGGCTTGTGATTTGTGACATAGGTATGTTAGCCTTACAATGGTACAGCTATTATGACACTGTCATTGATAATACAAAGTACGAAATCATAGACTGACTCCAGATTGTTTTGTGTTTCAAGGGTGTTTATTTGAGTGCTAATTATTGGAGGGGGTGGTAAAATGGAGAGGGGGGATGGTGGAGGAATGCCCATGGCAGAGTCCAGTCTATTAGTCTCACAGGTGCACTGCCCATCTGGGCATAGGAAGTGGAGCTGGGGCAGTTCGAATATGGACAGGGTAACAAAGTGGGACAGTGGGAGGACAATCAGGGTGGTCTCTTTTCCTGGCGGGGGTCTTGCCATCTTGCTCTGTCCTGTTCCTGGATCTCAGGGACCGCTTGCGTGCTGGTTGTCCGTCTGCAGGGGGTGGGGTGCTGGTGTGTTGGTCCTGCGGCGGTGCGTCCTGTCCACCAGCACCGGCGGAGGTGGTGGGCAGTTCATCGTCCTGGCTAGTGTCAGGGGGGCCCTTGGAGTGCCATGGTGTCCCTCAAGGTCTGCTGTATGTCCTTCAGCACCCCTACGATGGTGCCCAGGGTGGAGCTGATGGTTCTGAGCTCCTCCCTGAACCCCAAATACTGCTCCTCCTGCAGCTGCAGGGTCTCCTGCAACTTGTCCAGGACCGTCGCCATCGTCTCCTGTGAGTGGTGGTACGCTCCCATGATGGAGGAGAGGGCCTCGTGGAGAGTTGGTTCCCTTGGCCTGTCCTCCCCCTGTCGCACAGCAGCCCTCCCAGTTCCCCTGTGTTCCTGTGCCTCGGTCCCCTGGACCGTGTGCCCACTACCACTGCCCCCAGGTCCCTGTTGTTGTTTGGAGGGTGGGTTAGCCTGGGTGCCCTGTAGTGGTGGACACACCGCTGATTGACCTGTCCTGGGTAGGGAGGTTTGGGCCCGCTGGGTGGGTGCTGTGCTGGTGTTACCAGAGGGTGGAAGGTCGGTGTTGGGCTGTGCCTGTGCAAGGGGAACCGACTGTCCTGAGGCCCACGATGGTCCGGGCTGGTCATCAAGATCCAGTAGGGCAGAGCTGCTCTCGTCACTGTGGGCCTCTTCTGGGGGTGGAGTGGTGTTGTCTGGACCCTCTGGTGTGGTGACGGTCCTTCGTGTTCCTGCAGGGGCATTAGATCATGATTATTGCATGTGTGTGTGTAATGGTGTGCAATGGGTGGCTGTGCGTGAACCCCAGTGCAAGCATTCCTGTGTGGGGGCTTGTGTGATGATGGTTGGGGGGTGTTCTGGGTATGTGCAATGAGCATGCTTTGGTGAGGGGTGACCATGCTTAGTTGTGTCATGCAGGGCTTTGTGTTGGGATGTGTGGTTTGTGTTATGGGTACATTAGTGATGAGTTGTAGTGATAGGGGAGGGTGTGAGGGTGGGGGTGTGTGATAGCATGCAGGTAGGGTGGGGGATCTGATAGTTGAGATTTGACTTACCAGTGTCCCATCCTCCACCGACTCCTCCGAGGCCCTCAGGATGCAGGATGGTCAGGACTTGCTCCTCCTATGTTGTTAGTTGTGGGGGAGGAGGTGGGGGTCCGCCGCCAGTCCGCTGTACCGCAATCTTGTGCCTGGAGACCGTGGAACGCACCTTCCCCCGTAGGTCGTTCCACCTCTTCCTGATGTCCTCCCGATTTCTTGGGTGCTGTCCCACAGCGTGGACCCTGTCAACTATTCTGCGCCATAACTCCATCTTCCTGGCTATTGATGTGTGCTGTACCTGTGAGCCAAATAGCTGTGGCTCTACCCGTATGATTTCCTCCACCATGACCCTGAGCTCCTCCTCGGAGAAGCGGGGGTGTCTTTGGCGTGCCATGGGGTGGTGTGTGCGATGTGTAGGGTGGTGTATGTGTTGATGAGTGTGGTGAGTGTATTGGTGTGTGGTGTTTTGTGCGTGGAAGTTGTGTGGGTGATGGTGTTGTGTGCCTCTGTGTGATGGGGTTGTCTATTGCTGTGCTGTCTCTCTGGCCTTCTTTCAGAATTTGTGGTCGTAGGGGTTTGTGGGTGATGTGGGTGTGTGTTTTATATCGTGTTGGGTGTGTGGGAGTGTTGTTTGTATGTGTATCAGGTGTGTGTATTTTGAATTGTCCAATGTGGCAGTGTTTTGGAGATGTGTGTGTATTTTGAGCGCTGCGGTGTGTAGCGCCAATGGAATAGCGCGGTTGAAAGACCGCCGCGTGGATTCGTGGGTCGTAAGAGCATGGGCGTGTTTCTGTTGGCGTGGAGGTGGAGGATTTGTTTCCGCCAGTTTATCACTGACCTTTGGTGTGGCGGTGTTGTGTGGGTGTCTGAATTTCAGCGGATTCCGAGATGTGTGTCATAATAGCTGTGGCGGTCTACCGCGGCCTAGGCGGTGTATTGGAGGTCTTCTGCACGGCGGTAAGTGCCTTTTACCGCCAATGTTGTAATGACCACCAATGTTCCTTACTTTATGCAAAACAAGCCTTTAATTTTCTTTTAAAACTTTTTTGTGTTTTACAAAGCCCTAGAAAATCCATACTTCTCACAATGACTGTGAAATGATATTACTTCAGTCAAAAAGTAAAACTTGTTCAGGGTTATTGGGGTTTAGAGTGATACCTAGGTGTCCTACCTAGGTGTCCTTGACCATTCAACTCCTCATGGACCGCTTTCAGCCACATATAGTTTACATAGAGTCTTCCTTTAAATTCATATGTCAGGCTACAATAATCAACCATGGTATCTGGTCTCCTGTAAAGCGTACAGGGTGTACAACAGTTTGTTCCCCACCAACAAAGTGATTGACTATAGTGTATGGTGAACTGGAGTTTGCTACTATATCCATTCAAACAACCCCTAGAACAAGAGAACAAGTTGGTTGTTTTCTTTCTGTCCATATCCAACCCAGGAACATCACAATTTATACTTGAGACATACTGTATATAACCCTCTTCTTCCCTGGGAGAGACTGAATTCATCACACAGTTGACTGAAGAGAATGTTTTCCGACATTCTTGGACCTAATGGTTTATTATGCCACACTTTTAGCCATGTTGCTTCAATGCTGGACATCTCTTATCATACACTAAGGCCCTCATTATGAACACTGTGGGAAAAAGCGCACCGCCGGCTGTAAAAACCGCCAACAGAGGAGTGGTCCGTACCGCCAAATAATGAACTAACTGAAACACAGGCATCCTGAAAACCCACCGCCAGTAGAGGAGTGCCGACAACGATGGTAGAGGCCGCCCACAGGCCGCCAGAAAGGCCCAACCCGCCCATCAAATAATGAACCACTAGACCGCCATCAGTTCCGGGGCAGGAACCACTGCCACGCAAAGCCAGGCGAAAACAAACCAAATATAAGGAAACACTCACCGGGGGCTCACACAACACGCCGAAGCACACATGGACAGAGAGCTGCAGATCATGCCAGCCCTTCTCCGTACCATCTACCTCCACGACCAAGACCGCCAACGAAGATGACGACGGTAAGTACCGCAACCTATGAAACAAGGCAAGAAAGGGCACAGTTACATACCCACCCACTCCACCCACCCTGCAACGCTCCCACAACCCTTCACAACAGCACAACCCATAAATCCCACAGCAAGAGGTACTTACCCCACACAAGGCAAATCCAACCTGACCCTAGTACATACGAATGTCCCACACCCACAAACAATGAAACGAGAGACCAGGGATCAACAGTGTGCCACCAAAACACAGGCCACACATAAATGTTTAATGCAGCTCTCCGAGCAAACGATTGTCAATTAAGGCCAATGGCCAGTCCATAGTGCTAGAATTCAATGGACTACAATAGCCCCAACCTGACTCCCAAAAGTGCAACAGTACTCCACCTTATAGGGGCAACAATGGGGCATCCAGGCACCTCAGGGAACAGGGGCAAGGGGGTGTGGGGGTGGGGATTTGCGACGGGGGTGGGCCTTGGATTTGCGCTCAGAAGGTGGAGGGGGTTTGGGTCTGCCCTTGGAAGGTGGGGAAGTGGGCTTGGACCAGGTGGAGCCAGATGGAATTGGCTCTGCACAGGGCTTCTTCCTCTCTGGGGAAGGGGCACGGGAATGTGAAGGGCGGACAGTGGCGGGCTGTGAAGTGGATGGACTGGAAAGGGCAAGGAGGTGCGCACGTTTAGGGACAAGACGCAGTGGGTTGGAAGAGGTCAGTACGGGAGAGGACACGTTTTTTGGGAGCAATTGGGTTGGACCTGGAGGAGGGCCTGGGAGTGGAGGTAGAGGGTGTGGACTAAGTGGCATAGGTGTGCCTGTTGTGGGTGCAGTTGACTGGACAGTATGCTGAGGTGTGGTGAATGTGTGATGGGTAGGTGTTTTGGTGCGTTTGTGTGTTTTTGGAGGGGGGACACAGTAGGAGAAGACAGGCTGCCAGTGTGAATGTATGTTGTGTGAGTGTCTGCAAGTCTGGTGAGTGTGTTGCATGTGTCAACTAAAGTAGTTGTGGTGAGTGCAAGTGTGGTGTCTGGTGTGCATGTATGGATGTGTGCTATTGTGGTGAGTGCAGGAATAGGCTCAGCAACAGTGAATGAAGGTGCAGTGCCTGGGGGTGTGCATGTAGAGGGGACAGACAGGGAGGCGGAAGAGGTGGGCACACTGGGGGAAGAGGATGTTGCTGTGTGTGCATGTGTATGTTGGCTTTGTGAATGCTTTTGGTGGGAGGTGTGGTGCTTGTGTTTAGAAGTGTGCTTCTTGTGTGTTGAGGTCTGTGACTGCGTGTCAGACTGTGTGCCCCGGACGGGTGAAGGGAGTGGGGTGCTAGAAGGGGTCGAGGATGTTGGAGGGGGGACGGAATGACCAGGGAAACTGGCTGCCGTCAAAGAGGAGGCCAGAGCCTGAAAAGATCTCTGTAGGCCAGACACGGCACTGTGAATGCCATCGTGATAGGCATTGGTCTGCTGCATCTCTGTTGCTAGCCCCTGGATGGCATTGACGGTGGTTGTCTGCCCTACAGGTTTCTGACCAACAATGGTCTGTTGTTTTTTCCAGAGAACAAATAGAAAGGTGTGCTATCTTTGTTGAGAGAGGACTTTCCAAAGGCTAAGTCTTGGCTTCAGGTTCACAGAGGCATGACAACAACAGTAAAGATAATACCCTGGGCAGGATTTCATTCAGAAATCTTTATGTACCATCTGTTGGTTTCATTGACTCTAGCCTGGATGAATCTCTTATCCCAGATCAGTATGGTACAACCCATCAGCAAAGAGCTTAAGGGGTGGCTACATCTGATACACCTATCAGCAGTGACTCCCCTCTACTGTCAGTTCCGAATATCATAACAACAATGTCAGCAGATATGGATGGAAATCCACAATGGGTTCTCTTCTCCTCCAGCACAAGTTGCCAAACCTAAACAGACTACAGATATTTGAATAGAAGTTGCTGAAAATGATTAGCAAGGCTCTTCTGGAGTTTGCTCCTCAGATTCAAGAATCTGCATTACCAATAAGTACTGGCAATTTGATAACCATAGCCTCTATTAACTGTGGACATGGGTCTGGGTACACAAGTCTGGCTCTCACAGCACATTTAAGTTTCCTTTGTGGTAGGCCACATCTGTTTTCCCTATCAGTAATTGATGTCAAGAGAATAGACAATACCCCAACATTCAAGCTAAGGAGGATGCTTTGCCCATCCCCCTAACCCCACCTCCCACAATTATTGCCCCAGTCCTCTAGCTGTCAGGAAAATATGCAAGAAATGGGGTCAACCATCAATAAATGCTTTGCCAACAAAAGAATGCTCTCATTCAGAGGTTTTATTACAGGACCTGGTAAGAGGGTACATGTGCAGGTATAATCTGATAGTGGCCATTAGGTCTTTACACCTTTCCTCTTTCCCCAATGTGTGAGAAAATGCCTCTTTTTATGTGGTCACCCCATTTATTTCTCAATGTTATTGCTGGTTTATAGACAAAGGCACACTGGAGCAGTTCCATCCAATGCCAAGTGTATGGATAGTTCCTGATTGGCATATTTAACTATTCTGTAGCATCATTGCACATGATTTAGAATCTAGATTCATGGCATGGATAATTAAATATCACCTGTGGACCAGAGCACTTATTGTGCCATCCACTAGTATAACACGAGAAAACATGCATTCAGGCCTACTACTGTAACCTGACTGCTGCAGTATACACATGCCAAAACCACACATCATTACCCTTCAAATATCTCAAAGACAATTTTAATTACAAATATCATATAAATATTTAAATACAATTTTGAACTACCCCCATCCTATCACAGAAAAATAAAGGAGAGCCAGTGCAGAAAAATGAAAAGATAAGTGCTGGTTTGCAAAGATAAAGAAAGAATTCCCTTAAAACCATTCAAAAAGGAAAATCCAAAAAGTTTTTTGTATTAAATACTGATGCCAGCCCACCGTGCTGCAATTGGGGGCCAACTTCACTACTTGGACTTCCTCCTGGCAGTCATGAGCCCACTGCACCCTTGAGCCCACACATACAGGCTTGTGGAGACTTTGCGGCTCCTGGTGCATGCTGCGGCAAAAAGACCTGTGCCATTGACTCTGACCATGCCAATGGCACACGTGCATGCTGCACCACCTGATCCCCCTATTTGGCTGAGAGCCACCACCAGTCCTCCCTTCTCACAGTATTTAGGGGTCCCCTTCAGGCCCCTACCCTGAATCAGCAGACCCTGAGCCTACAGAGACCTTGGAGCTGCACCCCTGGCCTCGCAGCAGCCTCACCGGCCTAATTAACTGCGGCATGGCCACAGACAGTGGTGACAGGCCAAAACACACATAGAGCAGTGGTAGGGGTGGAGAACTTCCCAGTTTTCCTGGACCCCACATTACCTCCTGTGCTCTCCTGTGGGTGATGTACCCACCCACCATCGCTCCTGATCCCAGTAGGACTCTGGTGGACCCTGGAGTGGTCCCCTCCTCACCACCACTGCTGATCCACTTTCTCCCTTGTCCCCACTGCTGAAGCTGCTGATGCCCCTGGCCCACTGGACTTTCATTTGGGCCATGTGAGGCCATGGGGACCAACAAATAGAGTGGCTATGAATCTCTACCAATCATCTGTGACTCGGAGGTGGCATGCTCAAGCAGCAGGGACTGGTTCCCTCAGGGTGTATATTGCTGCACCCACCATCATCCACTGCTCTCTGCTCACCAGATGCAATGCCAGAAATCAGAGCTCCCCCTCTCATGGACCTGGACAGTGGGGCCATCTTGCGATGAGTGTGTCATGCAGTTTATCACCACGCACTTCCTCCTTGCCCTCCTTATTGCTTTCCACTAACTCAGAGCGAGAAGCACCTGTACCCTTTGGACATCCTGTGGTGTACGACAGATGGAGACTCATAGATCCCGAGTCTGGCCCTGACAGTTCCCGAGGCCTTCAGCACTCTGCCCCCCCCCCCTTAGGCCTGAGACCAGTGAGCAGTCCGTAGGGGGCAGAATCATCTCCCTTGGATCAGACGTGGATGGATCAGAGGCGTGCCACATGACTTGGATGGCCCTACCTGACAGGCATTGCTTGCCCTGAGAGTGGTCTGTCCTTTCTAAGGAGCAACCTTCCCTCGAGTCAGCTGCACTGAGGGGGACCTATCCCTTCTCCCTTCCTCTGGCAGAAGAAGGGAGCAGCCTACTGGATGAATACATCTTGCACCACCACACCTGGTGAAGAGAACTTTGGTGATGCCCTCTGGCAAACTCTCTGGCAAACCCTCCATACAGCTACTCTTCACTGAAATCATTTCCCAACCTCATCCTGTGGCTGCTCCCCCAGCAGCGTCCATCGTAGTATCTGGCTATCGACAGGGGGAGGCCAACTGGGCCATTCAATCAAGGGATGCCATTATCCACACTCACTTGCAAGATGCTGTTAACACATTTGTGGCCGTTTACTGGGTACTATATACCCCAGAGGTGACGGATGATCCTGACCACCTGGAGGCCTTTTTTGACAGTGTGTGGCTCCCCAGCCTCAATGAGTCAGGTAGAGATTTACTTAAGGGAGAAATCACTGAAATGGAAATGACGCAGGCCATCTCCAGGCTCCCATACCATAAGGCCCCTGGGAAGACAGCTTCCCTGAGGAGTTGTACAAGTGGGCGGATGAAGACATGGTAGACTCCCTGTATGAGGCCTTCCATGAGGCCGATCAATCAGGTTCCCTCACTTCCATCTCCAATAAGGCAGTAATAGCGGTCCTTCTTAAGTCGGGTAAGATCCCCCTACTCTGCGGGAGCTACAGGATCATCTCCCTGCTTAATGGGGATATTAAGATACTTGCTGGTGTCCTTGCAGTTTGCCTTCAAGTGGTGATCCCGTCCATAATCCATCATACACAGGTGGGATTTGTCCCCCGCTGCTCCTCCAGGAATCACCTCTGCACACTTGCTCATGCCCTGTGGTTGGCCAAGGGCTAGCAGGATAATGCCCTCACCATCTCCTTGGACACCAAGAAGGCGTTCAATAGGACTGTGTGGGGATATCTATTTGCGGCTCTCTGAAAGATTGGTCTGGTGGAGAACTTTAGAGCCAAAGTCAAATAGCACAACAACTCACCTACCACTCATGTTAACTGTGGGGGATTTATCTCAGACCTGTTTCTAGTCCAACGGGAGACCCAACAGGGCTGCCCACTGTCGCCCCTGCTGTTCCTCCTCACCCTGGAACCCCTCATGGCCTATCTTTGTCAATCCCTGCACCTCACCAGTATTTACATCCTCGGAGGGACGTCTACCATCTATCTTTACATCAATGTTTTCTTGCTTAACCTCTCAGACCTCACTTGCACCCTCCTAGTCCTCCTGCCAGACCTCTGTGGCTTTGCTGCACTTTCAGGATACTGGGTTAACTGGTACAAATGGAAGACATTACCCATGTCATAGGTGACCACCAGTGTGGCGGTGGCTTTCCAGGGGAAGCACTCAAGGCTTAAGTACCTGGGCGAAATACATAAACTAAGGACTGGATCACACAGTGGTGTATAACCTTTTCCCGGACAGGCCCCATGATGTTGGAATTTGAGAAATGGGCCCACCTTGGCCTCTCGTTGTAGAGAAGGGTACAGGTGGTCAGGATGGTGACAATGTCACGATACACCTGTGTCCTCAGCATACTACCTCTAATGGTACCTCTCCAATTGCTACAGTCCATGGATCAGAGCATACTGTCCAGCACTAACCTGTCCGTCCCACAGAGAAACAATGCTGGCCCAAGTTGCTTGTTCCACCTAGATGTTGCGTGCCTCTCACTTACTGTAAGTCATCGGCATGGGAACGTTCTGAGGGAAAGTGGATGGATGAGAGAGAAACACGGACGTCACCTGGCAGGATCACGATGGCTAATGGTGGTCTAGGAAGAGGAAAAATCTCCTATGATGAATTCAACATTTAGTCAAATAACATTTTTCATGTAACTGATATACTAAAACTACTCTTCACCAATTCCCACAAACTATGTGTACCTGTAATGGTCCCCTTTCCCACTTTTGATGACTCTCCCATCTCTCTAGGGATCTTCAAGAAACAGTATGGAACCTACAACCAGATACATTGGTTAGGTTTCTATACTATCTACATGTAGTCCCACCTTGTTCCCAAATCAATGTGGCCCCACTGGAAGACCTACCTAAAGTGTTCCATAAATTCAGTGTACGTTTTGCTAGTTGGGTCTTGATGAGACTTTCTAAAACACAGTCACACTCATAATCATAGACATATAACAGGTGATAAAGAATGAAAATCAATTCTTAATTATTTAGATTTCTCAAATATTCAGGGATTAATCAGTGCACCGTGTTAGTATCGGGAAAGAACACAGTTCAGTGTTTTAACCACACTGAGAACATGGGGTTAATACACTAAAACTCACTTTTGTCTGTAATTGGTGTCAACATTGTTACATTACAGTGACAATTGAACAAGGAAAATAACTGGCCTTTGATTCACATTTTGAAACTAGCGTGTGCCAAGCAATGAGTGGTCAGTGATTGGTATCACAGAAATGCTACATAAAACTCAGCTATAACAAACATGTTCATAGTACATCGTTAAAACAACAATTGTCCAACACACGGTCAAAATCTATACTGTCGTTGCAAGCTAACAACAATAAGTGTTATTATTCGTCAGACAGCAAGTATTCAAGTAACCAACACTGATAACACGCCATTCTAGTGTGCGCTGCCCATCTGAACATCCGGAAATCAACTATCAAAGATAAGTGGTAAGAAGCCTTTCAAGTGCGTGCAGTGCGTTACCGCCTTTTATGATGTTAATCTTCTCGATCTCTTCTTTTCTAGGATTGGCATCGGCGACGCTGGGCTGTGGAATTGATGATCCAGGAACAAGCAAGGAGGAGCAAGAATCCCACTCTGCATCTGAAGACAGCTGCAGCAAGCAATCACCTCAAGACTGGTGTGGCTTTAAAGACCTGCTGCACCTGGCCACACCCAGTCTGAGTCATGATGATGCCACAAGCTCAGGCAGCAAGTTGACACATGTTTCAGATTCCTACACAAGTTCTAAAACAAGCTTTGGCTCAAGTAAACATTTCTGAAAGGCAGCAACAAAAATTGGGCTATGCAAGGGCACACTTTACTAAATTCCTGATGTGGGTTCTGGAGCATATTCGGGTTTGCAGGCCTGACAAATACGATTGTTTATGTTGTGTAGCCTCCTGATGTGTAGCCATTTTAGTTATAGCTCCATGCACATTATTTTAGCACACTAAGCTTGCCGCTGTGCACTTTAACCTAGATATATTTTGTTCAGCTTCATTTATTATTTTAACAATTGTTACATTTGTGGTCTTGTTCTATTTCTCTCTATCTAACTGTTCTTTCCCTAGCCCAGCACTGCGTTCTTAAACAAGACATTTCTTTCACCCTGTGCTTCTCTCAAGGCTGCAGTAAGATAGGTTGTCGGTAAATGTGGTAACGCTTTGTCTCTGGTATTCATAGAAACATACACATCCTTATGTAGGGACATTTTCTCAGAACATCAGCTGTTTCATTATAAAAACACTTCCTTGTCCCATACATGTTAGAGGGAGATTCCAGCCAGATGACCACGACTGTATACTGATTGCTGAACGCTTCGCTACAGCTGCTTATGCAGGCTTCAGGCCTTTGCTCAGGTATGGGGATGATGTCTTCCCAGGGGAACCAGAAGGGCATAAATAGAGCTTAACCTGGATAGTGCACTGCTCTGCCTCCCGTGGCTCCACCTTGTAAGTAGAGCCCTTTCCCTGGCTCCTGTGAACTCCTGACCCCTGGCAGGAGTTCGAGGCCCTCCTCCACCCACAGGCTTCTGCCTGCACCTCATCCCTGGTGTCTAGTGGGAGAGTTCTGCTTTCCTACTAAGCTACCTTCTGCCTCTCTCCTTCTTTTCTCTTCTTTGCTCTCTGTTCTGCTTCACTTCTGTCCCTTTGTGCTCCTTTTGCTTCACGCTACACTCTTCCTCGTTTTTCTCTCACTCAGCTCTCTCTCTCTCACTTTCGCTGTCCCCCCTCTCTCTCACCCCCACTGCTGCTGCCCCTGAGGCCCCACCCCTCCTCTCTCTCTCACGATACACTCCCACCGCTGATGCCCCCAGGGCTCTACCCCATTTTTGCGGCCCCACCTCCTTTTTTGTGCCATTTTTCACCCCCGATGCCACCTCCCAGCTGTCCTCCCCTCCCCCCACCTCCCTACTTAATGGTGGCCATTGCGCAGACACGCCACTCGTGCGCCGCTGGTGCGCCAAAGGCAAACCCGTCTGTGCCCGTCCGTGCCTGGACTGCACACAGTGCCAGAACCTCTGGCTCCCATCCCCCCCACCGCCAACACACACGTCATCACTACGACATCTCCACCCTCCGCACCCTCAATGCCGGCCACTCTCCCGCCTTCCTTCAAGCTTCCCCGCAGAACACCCGCGGACCTTTCTCCTGCCAGAACTGCACCTTCATCAGCCTCCTCACCAACGACCCATCTACCAAGGCAGGACGCAACCATCTCAGGTGTATCCTCCTCAACAACCGCTCCATCCACAAGCATGCAGTAGAGCTATGGAATCCACTCGACTCAGCCTCCCCAGACGTCACCTTCCTTACGGAGACCTGGATGAACCCCTCCTCAGTGCCTGACATCACCATAGCCATCCCGGATGGCTACAAGATCACCCGCAGGGACCGCTCGAACAAACCAGGAGGAGGCACTGCCCTCATCCACAAGAACACCCTCAAGATCACGACCAGCAGCGAAGACATCCTCAACACCGCCGAACATCTGCACTTCCAGATCCACACTGACCCAAACATCACCCTCCGAGGGACCCTCGTCTACAGGCCCCACGGCCCCCCGGCCCCCGACAGCAGTTTAGCGACTCCATTACCGACATCATCAGCACGCACGCTCTCGCATCCACTGACTACATTCTCCTCAGAGACTTAAACTTCCACCTTGAGAACACCAACGACAACAACACCCCCACCCTGCTCGAAAACCTCTCTAACCTCAGCCTCAAACAGCTCGACACGTCTCCAGCCCGCTCCGCAGAACACACACTCAACCCTATTTTCTCTGCCAGCAATCAGATCTCTTTCAGCCACACCCCCGAACTCCACTGGACAGATCACTGCTGCATCCACTTCTCCTTCAAGAAACCCACAACACACCACCACCCACAATGGATCCCCCACCGCAGTTGGAACAAGATCACCGAAGAACAACTTATCGTGACCCTCTCCCGGAACCCACCCATCGACACCACCAACACTGATGCAGCTGCCAGCAACTTCAGGCAATGAGTCGACACCTGTGCCAATACTCTCGCCCCAATCAAGAATACCTTCAACAGAAGCACCGACAGAAAGGCCTTCTGGTTTACCACCGACCTCCACAAATCTAAGCAAACCTGCCGAAGACTCGAAAGATCATACTCTGGACAACCACACAGCCTTCAAAAACGCCATCCAGAGACACCACCAACTCATCCGAGCCGCCAGGAGAACCACCTTCAAAGACTGAATCAACAACAACACACACAGCCACAAGGAGCTCTTCAATGCTGTGAAGGAACTCTCCAACCCCAGCTCCAACGCCAACGACATCTTGCCATCCCAAGACCTCTGCGACTCCCTAGCCTCCTACTTCCACCTCAAGACTGCAGACATCCACAACATCTTCAGCACTCAGAACCCCCAGCAACCACCAACACCACAAATTCACCTCCGACCAACCTCCTGCTCTCCTGGACCCCCATCAACGACAACGACACCATCAAAATCATGAACACCATCCACTCCAGCTCTCCATCTGACCTCTGCCCTCAACATCCTCAACAAAGCAAGCTCCGTGATTGCATCCCAACTACGGAAGATCATCAACAGCTCCTTCGAGTCTGCCACCTTCCCGGAGAGATGGAAACACGCCGAGAACAACGCCCGCCTCAAAAAACCCAAGGCGGACCCAAAGGACCTCAAGAACTTCCAGCCTATCTCCCTCCTCCCCTTCCTGGCAAAAGTCAACGAGAAGCCTGTCAACAGACAACTAACCCGCTTCCTCTAGGAGAACTGCACCCTGGACCCTTCCCAATCCGGATTCCACAGCAACCACAGTACTGAAACTGCCCTGATTGCCGCCACTGACAACATCAGAACCATACTGGACAACGCAAAACTGCGGGCCTCATCCTCCTGGACCTCTCGTCCACGTTCGACACTATCTGCCACCACAACCTACGCTCATGCCTCAGCAATGCAGGAATCCGTGACAGAGCCCTGGACTGGGTCACCTCCTTTCGCACCAGCAGAACCCAGAGAATCCGCCTCCCCCATTCCGCTAGGAGGCCACCAAAATCATCTGCGGTGTACCCAGGGTTCGTCACTCAGCCCGACCCTCTTCAACATCTACATGGCACGCTCGCTAACATCGCCCGATCCCTCAACATCATCTCATACGATGACAACACCTAGCTGATCTTCTCCCTCACCAAGGACTCCGCCAAGACCAACCTCCATGAAGGAATGAAGGCCCTCGCAGAATGGATGAAAAGCAGCTGTCTCGAACTCAATTCGGAGAAGATGGAAGTCCTCATCTTCAGCTCCACCCCCTCCGTATTGGATGACTTCTGGTGGCCTGCCACTCTCCGAGCTGCTCCGACTCCCACCGACCACCCACGCAACCTAGGATTCATCTTGGACTCCTTATTATCCATGACCCAGCAAGTCAACGCCATCTCCTCCTCTTGCTTCAACACCTTCCCCATGCTCCAAAAGATCTTACCCACCGAAACCAGAAGAACAGTCACCCAAGCCCTCGTAAGCAGCAAACTGGACTACGGCAATGCCGTCTATGCAGGAACCACGGCCAAACTCCAGAAGAGGCTGCAATGCATCCAGAACGCCTCTGCGTGCCTCATCCTGGACATCCCCCGCCACTGCCACATTACCGACCACCTGAGAAACCTGTACTGGCTCCCAGCCAACAAGAGAATCACCTTCAAACTCCTCACCCACGCTCACCAAGCACTGCATTACACCGGACCAGAATACCTGAACAGACGGCTCTCCTTCTACACCCTGACCCGGCATCTCCACTCCGTCGACCTCGCCCTGTCAACCGTCCTACACGTCCACAGAACTACAACCGGCAGTAAATCATTTTCGCACCTCGACGTCAAAATGTGGAACACTCTTCCCATCCACCTGCACCAGACCAAAGATCTCCTTACCTTCAGGAATCTTCTCAAGACCTGGCTGTTCAAGCAGTAGCATCACCTCCCTTTCCCCCTCCCCCTTCTCAGCACCTTGAGACCCTCACCGGTGAGTAGTGCGCTTTACAAATTCCTGATTGATTGATTGATTGAACATGCTGTGCTCTAATATAGCCTAGGTAGGAATTAGTCTATTGACTCCAGTGACAATATGGTAGCGTTATTTTTATGTTTCACTCTCCTAGTCACAATTTCAATCCTATCATGCTTTATCGTCCTGGTTATTGCAGTACATGCTTTATTATCCAAGATGCAGTTGCTTCATTAAAACCTTATTGAAACATATACTGCCTCTGCCTGTCATTTATACGTGAGACTAATGTAACTGAGAGAAACGGATGAGACCTGAATGACCACAATTTCCCTGAGGAGTCAATTGTGTCATGCGCTCGGCTGCCCAGTCCTCCCTGCTCTTGGGTAAAGATGAGGCACTGCTAGTTAGCCGGAACAAGAAACCTAGATTAGGCTGACACGTGTACCTGGTTGCCAGCAGCAAAATCTTGGCCCACTGATCATCTGAGGGTCTGGGTCTCCCCTCGGTTGTGCACTACACCCTGGACTTGCACTTGAGGCAACTCGCTTGGTCGGTTCTAGCAGTGCACACCCTGCTGGATGGCCTGCAGGGGCTGCACCCCCCCTGTAAGTGTTGCACAACTATGCCAGGCCCCAACAATCCAATGCTACAAGCAATGGTCAACAAATGGCAAACACACACTGTTATGGGGATCATCTGGAGACCCCGAAACACTGTCTAGCCTCCCTGCAACCGTACATGGCCTCCGCATAGGTGATGAAACACTGAGCTGGGAGGTATGATGTTCTGCAGGCATCCAAAGCCTTTAACAGGTTCTCGAGCAGAGTGCCTTTGTAACCTTTGCTAAGCTCCATGAGAAATTCAGTCTCCCATCCCATCAGTCTTGGCAGTATTTGCAGCTATGGCATTGCCTCACCCATCACCTGGGTGCATGACCCTGGGTCCGCCAACCCTCTCCTATAGTCTCCTACCTCAGGAAGTGGGGTCACTTTTGAAGTGTGAAATCTAGCTTCTATGGCCTCTTGAGCTGCCATCTTTCTCCCTGTCACTCCTGAATAAGCTCTGTCACAAATGGAAATCAGACTTTAGACAGAATATGAAACGAAGGATTGGGTGGACCTTTTGGAGGCATTGGATCATGGGGCCCCGGAGGTGCAATAGAGGTTTTGTCTCTTTAGGTCCCTACATGACTGCCACTGGACTCCTGTAAAACTACGGGCTGAAGACCTATTACCTCATACAAATTGCTAGCACTGTGCCCAAACCATTGTGATGTAATTCGTTTCTTCTGTGACTGCCCCACAGTCAGACTTTTTTTGGGTGGTGTGCACCACACTGAGCGAAACCCTACCACTCAAGACCCCCTTGTCCCATCCCCTGATCCTCCTACATGACCTTGCTGCCTCTCTGGACCTTTCCCACCTTCAGGCTTGTCTATTAAAAACAGCGCTCGCCATGGTAAAGATCTGCCTTTTCCATCACTGGTGTTCATCCACCCCCCTGATGACGAATGGCTCTTAATGATGTATCAGATGGCCTCCTATGAGCGGGTCATGTACAATCTGCAGGACTCAATAGAGACCTTCATCCTCATATTGGCAACTTTTCTCTGGGGTGACACTTGCTAGTTCCTAGTTGCGGACACCCTTAATTCCCTATAGGGAGACTATCTGCTACACCACACTCCCTCTGGCCTTGGAACCCTGCCCTGGTCATGCCCCTTGAGAGTTCTCACCCACTTCTCACTTTCGTCTTTTCCTCCTCTTCATTCCCCTCTTTTCTCTATTCACTTCCCTCTTCTTCTCTCCTATACCATCCCTTCCCCTCCTCCCTGGGTGTGTGTGTGAGTGTGGGCTCCATGTTTGCCTTCCTCTCTCTCAGTCTAATGCCATATCCTGTTTTTCTCATGGCTCCTTTACCCCGTTGCCGTCATGTGTACAGATGTGGACCCACGTGTCATCCTTGATACTGCCCTTCCTTGAACTCTGAGAATCCAGCTTTGTGGGACCACCACGTGCTATGTGTCTAGTCTATGCTTAATTTTGCACTGCATACTGCGCACTCTGTGATTGCTTCATGTATCAAGTATTATGTTTCCCACCCCGTTCCCTTACCCCTTTTTTTGTTTTGATCTTGCAATAAAGAATTGTAAAACAGAACTTACTGAAACTAATGCCAGGACCTAACAGGTTACTGGCTTTATTACTGGGGGTGGATTACGATCTACCCCAATTAATAATTAACTTTTTTTCACTCTTATTCTGAGGCTTCTTGCAAAAGCAAGAGATAGAAAGCTGAAGTGGTCGTGGTTGTGTCCTTTTTGCCCCACGTCTTTTAGTTTTCTCTTCTTAGTCAATTTCTTAGTCAGAATTCAGAAGGTCCTGAAGGGTGTTTCCAATTCACTCTTCTCCTTTCAAGTATCCAACTCCTAGGCAGAGAGTGCTGTCGCGTCTACTCTCGACGGCCTCGAGGTTGAAAGGGTAAGATTGCAGAAGGGTTTATCTAGGAGCTTAGCTACTGCAATTCAGATCTCGGCGAACTCTTCTACATAAGGTTCTTATGTTCATCACTGGTCACCTTTCCAGAACTGGTGCATCTGTAAAAGGATAGATCCAGCTTCATGCAAGGAAGTATTCATTCTCTAATTCTTAAGCAGTGAGTTTTCTTTGGGGTTAGCAGACCACTCTGAGGGGTCAACGGACAGTCATTTGCTCTGGAAGGAAAGAAAACTACAAGCCTTTTCTAGAAGGTCTTTAAGGGCGGGTAGCCGGAACCAAGTCTGAATCATGTGTATAAGTTTGGGTTTTATACTGCTGGAGATCTGTAGAGCCGCTACATGGGCGTTTCCTTCATTTAAAAAAAAAATGCTGTATCCAGTGTGAAGAACCTTTCAGCCATGACCTAAAAGAATGTTGTTTGATTAATTTAACTTTCACAATTACAGAAAATAAAGTTTGACATTAAGTGAAGCGGCACTAATGAAGGCCAATGCGATAGTTCTTAAAACATTTGCCTTTGTGTTTGACACTTACCAGCTATTTCGGAAAAGAACAAACCGCCAAAGCCACAGTATAATCTCTTAGCTACTGAAGGTAAAGACAGGGGGGTTGGAATTGTAAAAAGGCCTTTGCTTTAAGGATTGGCAAAACCTCCTGTTTGGGGTTCATAATGCCTGCAGAACAGGACAAAATGTTCAAGGGTCTGGGGCCAACAACCATCACAGGGGCAAAGTTTAATGGAGAATGGATCACATTGCTGTGGGGTGGAAGCAGAGTTTGACCCTAATAGTGCCCAGCCTGGATCTGGTGAGGAGCGATCTCTCCTATGGATTTCTAACAAAGGAGAGATATGCTTCAGGTTCAGCGATAGTTTTCAAGAGCAATAGACGTCTTTATGGATGGATTACCTCAGACCAAATTCTCTCTGCATTGTCTGGCCTGCTTGAGAAAATGCTCCTTGACTAACTTTCTGTCTCTCTTAGTCACCAGCTATGGGCTATGAAAGAAATCTGGGTGCCCTATCGAGGAAGCAATCCCTTAATGTAATTTAACCACAGGATTTTATGTCCTTGCTCACAGATAAGACAATCTTCAATGATCTCTCTATTGAAGGCTGTGTGTTCACCGCTCCAAACGATGATCTATAGGAGCAGCGGGGCAATTTTCGCAAGATCTTCTGCATAGTCAAGATCGAACTCCTCACGTACAAAAAAGCTAGAGCTTGAGGGACCAAGGCCCAAAAGCCTTTTACAAAATGGATTTGCTCCCCACCATACAAGAAAACCTAAACAAGGATCCACAAGCTTGACTAAAATAGAACATTGGTTAGCTAGACAAGGAGTCCATGTGCACTGCTGATATCTGGATGCCATTGTGGCAAAAGGGGACCTGACTGACCCTATGGTGTTTTGCGATACATAACAAAATGGCGAACCCTCCTCGTGCTCTAAGCCTGAAAGAGGGGGTGGCCGGTATGGCATACCTTACAAACCCCTTCACTGTAAGCAAACCATGGGTCCATGTTTCGTGTAATAAAATAACGGTGAATTGGGAAACAAATGTCAACCACTCTGGGTCAAAGATCTTATCCCCAAGACTCGCACAATTCCATGAAAGGAACCTTAGTCCAGCACCCTCTGCAATAGTGGTTCCTGTGGGTGGAGAATCTTTAGTTATAGCAAACCTATTACTGCAACCCAAAACAATGGTGCCCGACAGTCAATCATTACCATCCAGGTCAGTTAGAGGGAAAACCCATTTTTAATAGGAATAGGAGGCAGTACTCGGGCACCCTAAGGAGTAGGGGGAACCCTGCCACAGTTCGAGGCTGCAGGTGTATGTAGAAAAAAACCAGAGGCAAGATTTTGATGGCTATGTCAAGCAAAAAGGTTTCACTTGAGATAGAAATTAATCGCCTAGCCACGCTGGGTGAACTGCAGCTGACCACTATACAATCGCCAGCAGTCTTCTTTCCCGATGGACCCATCCAGTCCACCCTCCTTGCAAATAGTATATCACCTTACTACCTGATGTCGAAATTGACATTTCGGCGCAGACAATGGCAAACTTTATTTAAAAGGTCAGCCGTAGATTCCTCCCTAGGTGACCTAAGACAAGGCACCCCAGTCATAACCGCAACATAGGGGCAGCATTCAGGTTGCAGGTTTAGGTGTGATAGATTGTTGACCCTCTGAGCTGCCCCCCCTCGGCCTGAAAGACCCCCGCCTCCCCTCAGTTAGAGTGGTCCGTTTGGCACTGCCCTGGGCTGACCTGGGATGACATGCTAATACTAACAGGTACAATGGGTGTAAAGTATGGGACTTTCTTTCGGTTAATAGCCCAGCCTCCTTAGTTCAGTGACTACTAGAAACCCTTACAGCAGCCGTAGTAACTGCCTGGGCCAACTGGGCCATAGTGGCGTGGGGAGGTGTTGACCTTGATTACAGGGCTAGCCAGAGCAAGACCAGATAATTCCAGTTTATGAAGTCTCTCTATTAAGAGAGCGACACAGCCCTTGACCACAGTTGTAAATGTATCCAGTAGAGTCCCACTCTGGCCAGTTCATTTCCTGGATGGCAGGAGGGCGCCTTTTGAACAGTGTTAACCGGGGGATCATAATTCACAGGGCTATTTGTTTGGCGCTTACTCTTAGTCGCAGGAACATAATTGCTGCAGGTTAGGGGGTCCTGGTCTGAGGGCCCTAAGGAAGGTTCTCCAGTCAGGTGCCTTCTGCCACGGATATTGCTGGGGGTTGTACTGCACCCACCACCCCCCTTCTACGATTCAGCGTCCCTCTTTCCAGTTAATAGGACCCACACTCCTGCCTTTGTGTTTGGCACTTACCAGCTCTTCTTGGAGAGACTTTAGAGCGCTACAGGATGTCTTCCAGGCGGCCCATTCTTTCATTCGCAGGTGATAGTGGGAAAAATCATCACTGGGTTGTAAAAGGGAAATAGGAGAATGTAGTCTGTAAGAGGCTCTCGTCGTAGTTTAATTACTAAAACGAGGCAATTTGGACTCAGCGTGATGGAGTCATTAATGAAGGATTCAAAAATCTAATTCTGTCAGAAAAAGATGTGAGATTTGGGACACAGCATCAGATGACTCTCCAAAACAATAACGATTGATTTGGGAATACAGAAACGCCCATTGTTTGAGAAATTAAAAACTCCAAGTGCTATCACAAATTACACCTGTATTAGTAGGAGGCTTTGAATGGCGGGATGAATTGCTTTGCGATTGCGATGGAAAGTTTTCATTTAAATTAAGGGCGCTGCGACACGCGTTATCAAATCGTAGTATGTCGAGTGCACTTAAGGTGTAAATATTCTAAAGTGCATGTAGCAAGGGGTGTCACATAACACATACGTGACTCAAACTGCGCGTGCTCTCGTAGGCGTGTGGCATGACTGAGTATCCTGCTTCCCTACCGGTGTGTGGAGCTGTGATTGGATAATGAGTGTGTGTGCGCGTGTGGCAGCAGCAGCACCTCTCCACTCTCGCAGCTCTGACTGCTTCTGCATTCACTGCCGCTCCTCCTGCTATGGACTGCACTCCCTGTTGATGGACACCTGCGTACCCCGGATTTTGTTGGTGCAGAGCCGTGGGCACGGGCTGGTTTGGCTGTAGAGGCGGGGAGTCTCCTGGACGGCAGTTTATAGGGGTGCAGAGGTCGTGCGCCCCTGGGACAAGTGATAGGGGTGCAGAAGCATCCCTTTACCTTGGGTGCACGTCGTGGTACTTAAGTGTGGATCCCTTGAGATCCGGGACGCAAGAGGCTTCCCCTCGGTAATGTGAAGTGAGTACCTGGTTGTTGGCAAACCTTCGACCCTGTCACAGGGTGTCCAGAGGCGCGAGGAGAGTTGTTTGCGGCACATTGGATTCTTTCTGCGGTGTCCGGCTGGCATGGAAGTCTGATCGCTGGGGCCATCGCTTCAGGTCCATAGAGTCGCCCCCTCGCCGGTGTGGGGGAGTGCCCAGGACTGGCCACCTTACCCCGACATGGGTTCAGCCCCCCACCTTTCAGATATGGGGGAGCAGAGCGGCCAGTGCAAGTGGGCTGCCCCCGGGAATCGCGGGGTATGTACACAACCAGGTTTGGGGTCACACCTGTGCAAAGGAGGTCGGAGGAGAGAGCGCCTCCTGCTGCAGGGCACCTTCATCTGCACCCTCCTCTTCAGCGTCTGGTGCCTGTCTAGCCTTCTGGACAAATTAGGTGAGGAAGCGCGCCTCACACATACTAATACTTTAATTAATATGTGTGCTCGTATATGCAACCATTCATCATTTAACGTTTGTAACTGATCTATTTTCTCAATCATCCTTCATAAATGATGCCAATTATTTAGTTACAAATTCCTTTATTTATTCGCTCAACTTCTCATATACTCCCTGGCTTGCTTTTAGTTATGCCATGTTACGTAAAAAATGTGTTTAGAAATTCAGCTGGTCAATCAATTCGTCCAAACAAATAAAATCACACATCATGCATCCGCACACCTGCTGATCCGCCAATTCTACCACAGCCATCAAGATATTTTCATACGTCCGGGCAACAACCCTTCCATCCAGTCATCTAACCATGCAACCGTACACAGAGATCATTTACCTAACCATCTATTTATACGTTATACATCCATCCATTTATTATATGTTCATCCACTGATTAATCAAGACGTCTAGACATAAGCCACACACGCCCTCATCCATGCAGCCTACTATCAAATTATTCATCCAAACATTCATACACCACGAACGAAACCGCACATCGGTGCACTGTATTGCACACAACCTAGCCCCCGATCATCGTTTCCATTTAGCCACACATTCACATACCTCTTCACCCACCCATTTAATACACCATCCGTGCGTCTATACTGTAACTCGAATATCATAATACATAATGCTGTCCAGAGCCATGCATCCGCATACCCATGCACCCATGTGCTAATAAATCTATCCTCCGGTGAAACCACCCATTGACACACCGAAATGCCCACTCTTCCGCCAACAGATCAAGGTTCCCATCCAATCAAGCACTCATTCACACACATCCATCATCCGTCCACCGATGCGCTACTCAGCCCACCTTTGCAGCTGTGGCTCCCGCACAATGACCACGTTGAAACTCCTTTGAACAGAGGTGTATGTCTCCACCCACCCGATCAGTGACCCCTGCTTCCACGACCTCACCCACACACAGGTTCATCCACCCACCCACAGACCACGCAGAGCAGTCAGGCACGATTCCACCTTCGCAAGATGAGTAACTTCTGAAGTGCTTGTCATTAACGAGGAACATCCTGGGGTCTGTCTGCGCGAGGCGAGCTCCACTCTGCTGCACGCGCCCTTCGGGGCCACAGCACTAGTGTCTGAGTGCTGCTGTTGTGCTTTGTAGCGCTGTATTAGCACAGTTTCTCAAAGCACTCCGGATTGGTTGAAAGGCGACTTGTTGATGCTATAGAAGTCACAAACATTAACGCAAGAAGGAGTATACATGAAAAAGAGCGTTTATTACTAGAAGCATTTCTATTATACTTTGTGAACTATTTTTATGATTAAAACCGTCGGTATCATTATCATCATTGGTGTTGTTGTTGGTTTATTATTAATAATAATATCCTGTCCTAAACTATTAGTGGACAAATCCCATGTCATCTCGTTGTCAATCGCCCACGATTTCTTTATCAGTCAGGGGGGCTGGCGCTTTCATCTTCTGCTTGGTTTTAGTACATATATTTTATCTTCGTCTATAAGTTTCTAAGACACCCAGAAGAAATGAGCTTTTTGCCTGGAGAGAGTTCACCTTGTAGCAACCTTCAAAAGCGCGGGGTAGTGCGGCTCCGCAGTATATGCACTGTGGCATATTTGCATATTACTTTCAGGATGTCCTCTAAGGGGCATACACCCCTGGGGGCTTAGATTTTCACTGTGGCCCCGCACACCAATGTTTGCTGCCCAAATCCCACCTCTAGTAATCAGATTTGCATACATTTTCACACCAAAGCACGGGAAAGGAACGGACACATTTTAAACAGTTAAGGCAACATAATAAATAATAACTCACATCCCTACCGGTAACTGCCTCTAATTATCTTTATGAATGCGACACAACTCAATGGTACTTGGTTTATTGAATAGAAGGATACACATAAGAGTGGTACCTGCCATCATCTGAATCTCTGCTGGCAGGTCTGCGACAGGCGCCTAGTCCACTCAGCTGTCACACTGACCTACTTTGCAGTACTACTTTGCAAGGAACATGCAGTTTTCTTGTCTTTGAGCTTAATTGGGTCCCCTCTTCATTTCCCAGATCTCGTTTCACTTCCCTAACTAGATATATTTATTGAACACATTGTCAGTTTTCAACGGCCTCTGCCCACAACTTGATTCTTACTCGTATGCAGTGCTTAATTTGTAAAAAAAAGAATAATAAGAGTGAGTGCCGGTGCCTGCAGCCGGAGCTACAGTATGAGATGTCGGTTCCGAATGCCTGGTAAAATCCACATCACGCACACTAGGCCACTCTACCAGAATCTCTTTCTCCCTCGTTCCCCTGTGTTTGTTTGTCTCTCTCTTACTCTCAGACAATGTCAGAAGAGGATAAACAAGCGCTATTCCCCCAAACAAGTGCTGGTTCGCACCACCATCAGCCACCGGCTCAAACTAAGCTCTGCTCAGATGAGACAGGCCCAGCTCAGACATTACAGAGAGCGCGTGCAGGCTTCTAAGGCTACTTTCCTCATTAGGTCGCGCGCCTCCTCTGTGCTGCACCCACCTGGCACCTCTCGGACCTTTTGTGGTGAGTCACCTGCCTTTTATTATGAGATTAAGGCCTCTGGCCTCGGAGGGGTCAGGTTCAGGCGGGAGCTAGGTGGGGAGGTCAAAGACAGCACCAATATTAAAGCACCTTAGTGACTGTGGCAAGGGCCTGTCTAGCTTAAAAGCAGGTTCCCACCACCTTCAGTGCTGGCCATGATGTATTTGTTGGCTGGTTCATACCAGCCAGGAGACTCGCGGAAAGACCCCGGCCTTCAGCCTAAAGCCAGGGGTTAGGCAGGTCTTACTGGCAGAATGCTGAGGCAACATTTATGCTTCTTGATGCAGTGCTTGCAGAGCAGCGATCATATCATTAAAAGAGGATCAGTGTTCCAGGCTTGCACCAGTGTGCGCTGTGCCATAACACACTCGGTGAATGTGGAGGGGGAATGACAAGCCTGCTGTGCTGGCTACCCCGGAATTGAATACAACATATGGCCCTTCACAGCCTGGGGACACGGTGCCTCTGCATCCTATGCACCATTGATACCCAGCCCCTCGCAGAGAGCCTATGGGTGAGAAGGGGCTTGAGCATTGTGAGTGATTTACCCAACAGGGTAAAGAAAGCCGTGGTAACACCATATTGATCTCTGACGAGTCTAAAGCTAGGACACTGTGTCCAGTTCTGAATCCTGTGGGGCTGATTTGCAAACCATGGAAATAAACAATGAATTATTATTTTGCCAGTCCATTGTCTTTTTTATTCCTTATAGGCAATGCACTTTTCCCATTTATATCTTCACTCCATATCCATTCTAAGTCAGGTGCTTAGATTAATGCAGGAAGTGTGTTCCTGAAAGTGCATGGATGCTCACAAGTTACAGCGGCAGGGAGATGTGCACCGCTTGTCTTTGACCACTGTTCTGACACTCACTTTTGTACACATCTTTTCGAATCCCCATTCGAATCCCTGTGTAATCAATGAAAGCCAGCATTGTGCCCATTCTACTCACACTTAACGTGCACTTCATGCTTAGAATACGTTTATCCACCTTTGTACACTTTGGACACAGTACTCAGACTTACACACGACTGTTTCCTGCTGCATACCCTACATGTACAAAATAATAGGTTTGCAAGCAGTCACAGAGAAAGGCTACAGTGATGTATCATCAGCAGGGAGGCGAGACACTCGAGGAACGAGCATTTACCTCAAGGGCAGCCTTAAAGGAAGTGGACATATTCCTGCTGATGTGTGACTCGGGCACATGGGAAGGTCATGGGATCCAAGCTGTCATGTGGAAGGGTCTCAGGAGGAACACAAAGAACTTGTTCTCGACAGGAGGTGAAGTGAATGCAGCTGAGTGGGTCAGTGACGTTGCATTTGTCTCACCGCACAGGCAGAGCTTAATTTGTAAAAGAATGAGTATCGCTCTGCCTAGAAGCCCAAAGACCTGTGCTATTAAATGTCAGCGCGCCGAACACATAGTGTTGAATCTACCTCATGCCTCTTTAATCCACTATCAGACACACTCTGACCACTTATCTCACTACTTCAGGTTCTTGCTTTCTCCCTTGATGATGGTTTTAACCCTCGTTCTCTTCTTCCTTTTCCCCCCTGGCTTGTTTTTAACTCTCTTGCTCTCTCTCACCCAAGAAACAAACAACTCATATTTCCTTTACAATGTCCAGACTTTTGCCTTCCTTGGGTAGTACAATATTACATATAACTGTTTATACCTAGATAGATGGATGGGTGGATAGATAGATAGATAAATAGATATATCTTAATTCAGTGGAATGCCATTGCTCCTCCCTAGTCCCATCAACCCCTTGCTTATCAGACTAAAAATTATGTTCCTGGAACTTGGCAATAGCCACTTGCAGTATAGCCTGCATAAGCCAGAGCTTATTAGTGAAACCAATTCTGTGACAGTTGAGCTTTCTCTTTAATGAGATTCTCCAATCTGTCCACTGACAGTATTTCAGAGTACAGCTTAGTCTGATCTTCTACCAAAGTAAGCTGACTAGTATGAGTTAATTAGTGGCAGAATTCAAGCAGGTCAGGGACTGCTGGAGAGTTTATATGGTTCAGACATTTAAGAGAGGTATTACTGAAGTATATCAGCCCTCCTCTTTTCTGTTTTTTAAAGTCTCCATTTAGATGTGGGAGATACATATTTCTCAAGTTACTTTCGCTGCATATTTTTAACTGAGTCTATAGACCCCGAGTAAATAAAAGTGGTATTCGAGAACACCTGAAGAATATTTCAATATTTATGACTTTTTGAAGTTTCAAATTTAGGTATCTGGTCGCCCTGTCCCAGGGTAAAGCCAGAAGTTCAGGCAGACTGGGATGGAGTATTGGTCAGATACAGGGACCAGGCTATCACACTGAAGATTTTACAGTCTCTGAGTCCAAGGTCAGCAGAAATTCATTTTGTCGGTTGACTCAATGATACCGATGTCAGCGCAAGAAACCAGTCAGGTGTCAGAGATGGTCCCTGTTCAGTGTGAAGAGTTGGTAATAAATTGAGCTTTACATTAGCAGTCAATATGACTGCTGCCTTTGGTGTTTGTTCTTGGAGCGGACAAGAAGTGTCAGTCGACACAGGAAACTAGCATTGGTGGGCATTGGACGACCATAGGGTGACTCAAGGAGTCCATTGGCAAGCCTAAAGAGCCAAAAAACATCACCTGGAAATCAAGGCTTGTGTTTTTGAGGCAGGAGGAATACACTCTAATGCAAACAAAGGGTCCAGGACCTGCAGGGGCAACTTTGGGAATCAGGACTCTCTCCAGAAGAGGTCAGCAGAAGGGCTCAGGCAGGTACAATACATGCTGGTCAGCCGGGCAGTTTCATGGAGGGCTCTGGAAACGTGTTGCGTCCCTGTAGCTTAAACAGGAGGTCAGCCAACTGACCCTTGGAGTCACTTCTGGGGATCCTAGGTTCAAGGCAAGCAGGTCCAATCTTCCTTCTTCAGAGAGCAGGGCAGTCCTTCCTCTGAATCATCCACAGTTCCTGGAGTGTTGTGATGAGAGGTTCTGAAGGTGACACTTTTATACCAAGTGCCAACTTGTGGGTGGGAGACGCCACCCCTTGTTTAACTTTCCCCTTTTCTGGGTTGGTTCTAAACTGTCTAGGGTAACAAGAGGCAGGCAGGCCTAGGTGTGAGTTGCATTTGTCAGTGGCAGAGCAGTCTACCTGTAGAAGTCAGGGAAGGGATGGGCAAAGCCCTAAGGCTTACCTTTGAAGCTCCAAAAGGCTGAGTACAAAGCCCAGGACATCCTGCTCAGGAGAGAAACACCTTGTTCCATATACAAAACCCTTTCCCTCCCATGTCTGGAAGGAACACAAAAAACACCACAAGAGAGCCATTCATAGTCTTGTGACCCTGGACAATGGCAAAACGTAGGGGTGGGTGGAACTCACAGAGTTTCACTTTGCAAAATTCTGCAGTTACAAAAAACTTTGCAGAGTTCTGCCAACAGGTGGAAAACATGTATGTCACTCTGCTCCTGCTGCATTTTAGCACCAGTAGTATGAGCAGCCTTGAAAAATCAGCAAGAACGGCACCATGTTGTGGGCAAAAGCACAAAGCCATTTTAGTTGTTTTTGTTGCCACTCAAGAAGAAAAACTACTTGAGTGGCAGTAAATCTACTCGAGAAGCAGCCTTCTGATTGCTACAGCCCATGACCATCCACGTTAGAAAATTATGCTAGGGGATGCCAAATCACGCGTGCACTTCTAAAACCACATGGGAAAAAATTTAAAACATAAACGCACGTCGTACGCTTTAAAATACTATGCACCCTGCCTTATGCGTCGTTGGTGGAAACCTTAGGGGTGACATATCTGTTAAAAAAGAAGGTATCAGCTTCACAAAAAGGTTTATTTTGCCAGTTCAAAACACCAGTTTAAAACTACACTACAGGCTGCAGCGACGGGCCTGAGATGTTTTGCAGCCCTACTTTACTGGGTGGCACAATGGTGCTGCTGGCTACTGGTAGCATTTAATGTACAGGCCCTGGGTACATGTAGTACCATGTACTCAGGACTTATAACTACATTTATTGTGCCAGCTAGATGTAGGACAATTTTACCATGTTTTAAGGAGAGAGCACAAGCACTGTATCACCGGTTAGCATGGGTAAAGTGCACAGAGTCTTAACGCCAACAAAAGCAAGCCCACCAAAAATAGGGAGTGAAGGCAAAAAGTCTGAGGAAATACCACACGAAGGATGTTAGGTCTAACAGTGTATCTTTGAGGTGTAAAAAATCCTTTATGCATTCAAATGAAAGCTTTCCCCGGAGGAGGTGGAATGATACTCCAAACAGCCAATAGCATGAAGTGAGAGAGCAGTACTTCTCAGTGCAGAAGCACATTCCACTTTATGTGTATTAAAAAAAAAATGGTCACAATGCGCCCTTCAGACAGCTGTTGAGTAGACCTAAAAAGCATTGCTTGCACATACTTATCATTCCCCACAAACACATTTTTTCAGAAACTTTGATTTCAAGGAAACTACATTTGTGAATTAAAAGTTTGTAAACGAACACTCGAAATCATAAGTGAAGAGTGGTCTATGCCTGACCAGTTAAGAGTAGAATGAGGCAGAAGTGACTGAAAGCTGGATGGAGAATGAATTTTTTTCTATGGGTAATTAGAAATCCAGAGACTGTGAGAGTACGTATGCAGTTTTCCATCAAAATGTTGCTGCTTTTGCACCTTTCCTTTTAGTTATATTTGTAGTTCAGTTTAATAAATATTCACTTCATTGTGGTTTGAACAGCTTTTCATTTATGTTATTCCGTTATTATGTGTCCCCCTCTCAATTTTATTTTGCTGCTGTGCTGATTGAGGAGCTCCTCTCTTGTGAGGGAGCCGTTGAGCACAATGCATATTTCCCATTTGATGATGCAGTTTACTACAAAACCTTTTCTAAGGTAAGCACTCACATTTTAGCAGATGGGGGAACTGGAACGCAGGGAGAGAGTATTATTTGCCTAGGATCGCTCAAAATGGTGAAGAGTGTAAGCCAGGATTAGAGACCAATGTACAGATCAGTCATCTGCCACAGTTCCACTGTTGATAGACACATTTGATTGCATTTATGGCCCAATGTCATTCATGATGTATTCATTATAAACAGTTTTGTTCTGTCTGGCGGCACTTAAAGAAACACAAGGAACTTGGAGAAACCCACACCGCTGACAGCAAGGTTAAACCTCTAGATCATCATGGACCCTCCACATCACCATGGACTCTGAGCTCTCACTAACACCGCAGGTATCACAGGCATTCACAGTCTCCTTCAACCCTTAGAGGATCATGAAACGTGTATCCTATAGCCGACTTTTTTTATCAAGAGGCCCAGGTAACTAGAAAGCAGGTCATGGTGTAGGCCTGACGTTCCTATACCAAAAGCTTCAGAATTATGGAAAAAGAACTCTGATGAACAGCTGAAGCTTTGCTGATAATAGCGACATACGAGATATTGCACATTTGGTGGGTGACGTTTCCAATACAGACCGTCACCAAACTCTGGAACACCTTCCCAAGGTCTTATCTTACTCTGAATTCTGGGATGCAATAAAATGTGTTTCCACCATATTGCATGAATCGTATCATAACAATAAAGGAACCAGCAATTTATCCCTTAAAAGACATTTGGAGGAAAGTATCAATATATCAGAAAGCTCTTGTATGAGATGGAGGAAGGCCATATGCCAATCAGCCGTAAACCCAAGGCTACAATATGGGGGTGTGTATACACAAATCCCTACATTATCTACCTGATACTCTACTGTGACACAGTTATGCCTATTACCAGTTTCAGAACAAACCCTCTTGTCCTAAGCAGCAAACAGAACTCCAGGTCGCACTGCCAGCATATACTCTAGTAAACATTCACAAAACGCCCTGCTTGCACACAAAGGACAAGGTCTGCACTGCACTCTGGGTCCTCTGTAGTGGTGGAAACACGCTTTAAAAATGCAAAATACAATTAAATGCAGAAAAAACCACAAGTACCTTGTGTGCTCTAAGTGTTGCACCGGGGATCTCTTTTCAAGGTAGATGCTAGCTGGGCTATATGAAAACGCCTTTAGGGCAGTGACAGAGCATGTCATGTGTGATTGCCTGACAGGTGAGTGTCCCAGGGTCACCAAATGTTCTCCTCATAACACCATGCAAGATTTTCCTGGCTCTGGCATGATGCTGTTCTGGTTATAATAGGCTGTTTTCGTGTATGCATTTGGTATACATCCTCTCGCTACTTTCTAAGCACTAACCATTTTGCCAGATAAGAGAACTTTGATGTTGTAAAGTAAACTGAAATGCAATGGATTAACCAATGTGAGTTAAATACGGGAGAGCACTTCAGAATTTAGGTCAACTGAGAGAAATCCTAACTTAGACACTTGGTTGCACTGCTTTCCTAGCAAAGGCTTTTAGCACGGAAAAAAAGTTACAACCACGTGGTTGAGTTTTCATCACTGGCCACGTTTTTCTTTGTTTCCACCAAGAATCCCCATATTTTTGCTTTTTGGGCTGTGCCCAAGGAAACATAATCTCATGCCTCATCTGAACAATGACTTTAATGTGTCCTAGTGACATCCTCCCAATAACGTAGCTGTTGGTCTTTCATCCTTGCAGCATCCCTCTGCTTGCAAAGCTTCAGTCAATTACTTCTGCTCTCATTGTGCTTTAGGGGGTAGGTAACCCAAAACCTTTCACTGGAGAATCTTAGCTAGATTCAGTGTAGTTTATAGTTTGGGTTACTGCACATGAAGGAGATGCCTTTTGGCCCGCCCGTAGGTAACCCCTGTTTACGAGGAAAGGATAATCAACAGTGGAGAGACTGTACTACTGAATATTGGCATCCACAATATCGTGGCATACTAATATTGAGGACAGAATATTGAGGGACAAAATATGTAAAGGTAGATGCATGTAGGGAAGTATAGATTTACTATTCCTAACTCCACATCTACTTAGCTTGAATATATATGGACAGCATGGGTGCATATACATGGAGTTAGGTTTACAAAGTCTAGACTTACTTACCTAATATTTTATTTTCAGTATTCTGTAATCAATATTATGTTCCATTGAGATTGTTCTTTCGCTATTCAGGGGGCACACCCACAGGAGTAACTGAGAATAAAGGAACGATCATGAACATCAAGACAATCAGAGCAATATTGAGGACCATTCTTTACTGTTCTCAATTGCCAATCTTTGGGTGAAAGAATTGCTAAAAAAGGGGATCGATGCTGCCCACAGAAAAATAACAGGGTCAACACATATCCAACTTCTCCATCCTCCTTCATCTGGAGGGAGTAATCTGAGTAGAACACTTACCTGCCAGACCAGTGTTCTCTAGGAGAATTCCTGCTTGTGTCACTTAGTCACGGCACCCCCATAAAACATGGTGGGAGCAGGATGAAGTTAAATCCTTTGTCAGTTGCTGGTCTGCACATACCCATGACTGACAAGAGAGATGCCCGTTCATGGCAAATCTCCCTTGGGGCTGTAGAGATGTGGAAAGGTTGGGGGAAGGTTGAAGAGGTGGAAGACAATATGTCATGGAGGCACCCTCTCAAAGTTAGAGGTAAGCATGAGGAAAACAGAGATACTTATTAAGATTCATTCTGTTTAATTCACCTTCGATGTCACTGTATTTCGACTATTTTAACATTGGACATGTTTCATAAAAGTTTGCCAGAGGGAGTTCATGTTTAGTTTGGAATTTCATTAGTAAGTTCTCCAGGGACACTTTTCAAGCTGAAGAATTTAGGGCCAGATGTATGAAGCAGTTTTGCCGGTCACAAACGACCCTTCTGGCCCTTTGCGACTGGTAAAAGGCGTCTGGCCATGTACCATCCCTATTTTGCGATTCAGTAACTTTTAACAGACTCGCAAAATAGGGATTGCGAGTCGGTATCAGGAAGTGGCATGCCAAGGGCGACCCTTCCTAATAGCAAGTTGCCGCGCCATGTATGAATGTTTTGCGAACATGAATCCTGTAGCAAAACAGTCTCAGTTACCACCAACTTCAAGTCGGTGTTAACATATTCACAGACGGGAAGAGGTCCCAGGGGACTCCTTCCCCTTTGCGAAAGGTAGCGAAAATGTTTTTTAAGAGCAAGCAGTGGGCCCACGGACCACTGCCTGTTCTTAAAAAATTAAATGAAAACTTTTTATTTTTATTTCTTGAGGGCATCCTGTGTTCCTTTAAGGAAAACGAGCTGAATTAAAAAAACAAACAATTGCTTTATTTCAAAGCAATCAGAGACATGGTGGTCTGCTGCCCCCGGCAACCACCATCCCTGTGATTGTAGCCATTCCAATAGGCTCGCAAATTTCAACCCACCTCATGGATATTAATGAGGTTGGTCATTTGCGATCCTATATGGAATCTGCTACATGTGTATGAGACACATTAGTAGATTTCTATTTGCGAGTCGCAATTAGAGACTCGCAAATGGAAATGGACATACATCTGGCCCTAAGTGTTCTATTCAAGGTATTCTTTGGGTATCTCCTTCGACTCTCATGTTTAATTCATTCATATCTCTGAGAGAGGGCATGGGGCTGTCCATGGTGCTGAAGCCTCTTAAGCTAAAATGTATCAGTATTATTTGAGAGCAGTATAGATATCGTGAGAATCACATGAATTACAAACCCAAACCAGTCAGTGAAAGGCAGATTTGGACCATGACCAATATATCTGAAGTCGTTAGTGTAGTGTGTTCCAATTTGTGCTAAAACGTCTGTTTTTCATTATTCAAGTTGCTTTTTATTGTGTGATAATTTTAACGTGTTAATACAGTGAACATGATCCTCGGTGGCCCAGGACTCAGGTTTATACCCACCAAAGTACGGAAAGCAAATCTCCCACGAGGATGGTAGGAATGACCCTATGCACAAACAACAACTCACTCTCATTCAGCCCTCTGTATGCATAAACAAAGCTACAATATATGCAGGGCCACTGGAACTATGTGATTGAGCGGTTGCAGCTTATTTGTCAAAATTAAAGATAAACCTCATTTGCCACGCAGAACATCATCTGCGGCACAATCTGCAGATTTGAACAAAAATAATGTTTATAGCTCAAACGGTTCAAAAGGTATTAAAAGTGCTGCAAATCGTGTTGCAACGAGGTGGAAGAGCCTTTGCAAATGTTGACTGGCCACATTTCTGTGTCTTATTAGTGCTTAATTTGTAAATAAAAAGGTGCCAGTGCCTAAAGCCCTCCTCTTAAACTTGCGGCTGCTGCAATGAAATGTGTAAACAAAGAATACTGAGGCAGCGTAATCCTGAAAGCATCTCGGGCCTCTTCAATCCATATAAAGCCACTCCCTGCCCCTTCAGCTCACTCTTGCAGCTTTCTACTTTCTCCCTTTACGACGCTTTTTCGTTTTTCTCTTCCTCTGTCTTTCCCATATGTGTCTTTTTGCTCGCAGCAAATGCTTGAGGCAGAAAAATAAGCCCCGCCCTCAAAAATAAGTGCCGGTGCTCAGCACCGGAAACAACAAGCACAAATGAAGCACTGGTCTTATTGCTATGTTTGGGTGTTAAACTGGTGCTAATTAGGTACAACCTATGCCTAGACAGTTTTAACAAGTGTAAAAATGACAAAATAATGGAGTAACGCAATCAGAAAATGTGCTGCATTCCGCCACATGTTTGCCTTTTCTTGCCACATAATTTAGTCAATCCTGCTGCATAATTTGATCCTCCCCTGCCACACAGTTCCACTTCCCATGACCATATGGAGTGACACGATGACAATAACCACTGCTCATCGTGCCCGACATCAAAACAATTCTCACACATGCCACACCTGCAAACCACACACTTCCCACCAGGCACATGCTATAAAGATCATTTTCTTATTTTCCACACTGTTTTTCTCCACCTACACCTAAAATCACAGTGACATGTGGAATCATTCAGTGATAAAGGAAAAGGGGCTTTTAAAATCACACGCTATAGGAAACCCTCCTTGCTGTGTCAACAAAATTGATCACACGGCTCAGCAAAGTAACACCTTAATTACTTATTCCTAAAACAAGATCAATCTAATTTTTTAATCGTTTTTGACCCAGTGGTTTCAGTAAAGGCTATGCTAAATGTATTTATAGAACAGATTCAAGTGACATCACTCAAAGCTTGCCACAATGTGTCTCAGGTTCGGTAGATGAAGTTCACAACATCTTTAAGAAGGTAAAATCAAGGTTGCCTTTAGATCTGTGGCCTGCAAATGTTTTGTGTACTGCTTTTATGTCTAAAGTGGTGGAGAAGATTGTCAACCTCCAATTATCTTGGATAATAACAGGTTAGATGACTTTTAGGCAGGCTGTAGAGCTTTTCATGGAACAATAGTTGTGCTTACTGTAGTGATGAAGCTGAAAATGATCAAGAATAGAGGAGGAATAGCAGCTGTCATATTACTGAATATGTCCATAACCTTTGACTAGGAGTGGGTGGCAAGCACAGCTCCACTGGCAGAGCCAATAGAGTTTTTTGTCACTCCACGCTCCCCTTGGAGTGCAGAGTTTGCCCAAAAACTTTGCTAGCCCCTCCAGCGAAGTGGAGCTCACCGCATGTGCACTGCAGCCCAGTTCTGGGACACACAGCACAAGTGCAGACAGTCTGTCCATCAAATTAGACAAAAAAGCAGTGCCAAGGTCCTGCCAATCTTGGGTTCATATTAGAGGAACTCAACTCCAGGCATATTGCCAAAGTTGTTTCTACATGCTTTCTTCTTTTAAATATCTGTGAGCCTTAGGGTGGGCCTCCCCCAAACCTTTTGCCTTCATGTCTGCTGTTTTGCTGAATTCTTTTTTGTTTACCTTAGGAGCAATTAACCAGTGCAAACGTTCTTGTGCTCTTTCCAGTAAACAATGTAAAATTGGCTTATACCAATTGGCACATTACATTTACTTGTTAATCCCTAGTATAGTGGTACCACGAATACCCAGTACCTAAAAAGTAAATGCCATTAGTAAACCTGAAACACTGAATGTGCCACCCACTTATGTAGCCTTTCAACCTTGTCCCTGGCCTGCCATTGCAGCCAATGTGTGCAGTTTAAACTGCCATAAAATAAACCTTTTGCCAGGACTAATATTTCCTTTCTAATACATATAATTCATCCATTAAGTAAGTAGCCCCTGGACAGCCCATCTGGCAGGGTGCATTGATTTTAAAGAGTTGGACATGTACATGTACATTTTACTTGTCCTGGTAGTGAATAAATCTCAAAATCAATCTTTACTATTACAAGGCCTACCTCTCCCATACAATAACATTGTTTTACCTTATTATATTTAATAAGCCAGTTTGGTTTCTGAGGAATTGTAATTTAAACCCCTGTTTAAAGGTAAAGTTGGATTTTCAGTCACAGTTCTGAAAATGCCACTTTTAGAAAGTTTGTATTTTCCTGTCCTAATCATGTGGTGCCTGTACCCTGTTCCTGGGCTACATGAATAGGTGTAGTTGGCCTTTGTGTATTCCTCCCAGACAGCATCACAATAGAGCATTTGGGTGTTGGCAGGATGGGCCATCTCTGACGTGATAGGGGGGCATAGCTGTCATCTACCACACTTGTAAATCAAAGGCACTGCCTCAGCTCACACACAAAGGACTTCACAATAACCTATTGTGCCCAAGACAGACTAGGATCATGGTAGGGAGGCAGGAAATTCCAGACACTTCAGTAGGGGGAAACTCTAGTAGCTTCTCCCACTCCAGAGATGGCACTAGGTATAAATACTGGATCCTCAGACCCATCTCTTCAGAACACGTTTGGATCTGTGGAAGGCTCAGAAGAAGGACTGCTCTGCTGCCCCTGCTCTGCTGCAAGAAGGACTGCTCAGATGATCTTCTGTACTGCTGCCTTGCTGCTCTGCCTGCAAGGGGGGCTGCTCTGGGAAGAGGGAGTGAATCTATAACTGGAACCCAGAATCGCCAGAGTGTTTCTAAGGGCTAACTAGCTAGCCTCCCGTTCTGAGCTACAGGGAAATAACTGGCTCCTCTGCTCTGACGTAACTCAACACTTTTTGATGCAGGACTGCACATTGCAGGTCCAGTTAAATGATTTCTTGAGCACTGACCTAGCACAATGCATCTCGACACAACAGTGGGCCCACGGACCCAGCATACTGTATCTTGACTCACCCCGACGCCTGACTGTGCATCATAGCTTCTGATTGACGGCTTCACATGCTCCAACCCAACGCAATGCATCTCAGTGCTGACAACCGGTCCAACTCAATATATCTCAATTTAGCACCAACACATCTCAATGCAAGTCTTTGCAGTGGCTTCATCAACTTTGATGCAGTGCAGCGCATCTCAGCATAGGATATCACATCGCAAGCTCCTATCGATGGTTCATCGATGGCTGTGCCGCTCAGGCCAAGGGAAGGACTTTGCATCTCAGTGCACCAGGACACAAGGTACTTTTAACAGTGCACTGAACTCAGTCTTGTATCCGGCCCATGCCTGACTGGCCTTACTTTGAGACTTGGACCCAGTCCACTGTGACTAGATAACCATAATTGTGCTACTTGCTTCTAAGTGCTATTTTTTCTTCAATCTTTTCAAATTTTATATCTCTTGTTCTACTAATTGTATTTTTGTATTTTTGGTCTTCAGAGAAAACCAGCGAGATCACCTCCATTGTCAAACCATCCATAACCACAACCACCTTCCCTGAAGTATGGAAACATGCAAAATTAAAATCTCTTCTCAAGAAACCTTCTGCTAACCCCAGCGAACTCAAGAACTACAGCCCCATCTTGCTTCTCCCCTTTCCCGCCAAGGTACTGGAAAAGGCCATCAACCGCCAACTCACGCAACACCTGGAGATGAACAACCCCCTGGATCCCTCCTAATCTGGATTCAACACCAACCACAGCACCAAGACCACCCTGATCGCTGCCACTGACAACGTGAGAGCCATCCTCGATAGGGGAGAAATGACGGCTCTGATCCACTTCGACCAATCAGCAGCATTTGACACCGTATTGCACCACACACTTATCATGAGACTGCATCACATCGGAATCCAAGGAAACAGCCAGAAGTGGATCACCTCCTTTCTCATTGGAAGAACCAACGGACATAGCAGAATGGATGAAAAACAACTGCCTAAAACTCAATGCAGACAAGATGGAAGTCCTGATCTTTGGGAACAACACCTCCCCATAGAATGACTCCTGGTGGCCTACAGATCTTGGACTAGCACCCACCCTGACAGACCACGCTCGCAACCTTGGCATCATCCTGGACAGCAAGCTCATCATGAAAGACCACTTCAACGCAGTATCTTCAGCCTGCTTCCTAACACTTTGCATGCTTCATAAGATCTTCAAGTGACTTCTCATCAACGCCAGACGTACCCTCACTCAGGCCCTTCTCACAAGTCGATTGGACTACACAATTCACTCTACATAGGAATCACCACACACAAGGGAAAGGGATCACACTTCCTCTCATCCCAGCACAGTTTACCCCATTGCACCATGGTAAATGCAGTCTGCTTACTTCTAAGTTGCTGTAGTTTTTCAACAAAGTTGGTGCAGGTAGTGCTGTTATCTCTAGATGTGTGTTTCTGGGTTTAGCCCTTCATCAGTAGAAAGCCCAAGTAGTAGAGAGCAGAGAAAAGTCATCTGGGGTTTCTGAAATGCAGCCCAAGTCTTCATAGGTCACAGTACTACTCCGCAGGCACGCAGCTGCATCCCTGGTGAGCTCATCACCTTGTTGGCTCAAGGAAGTTTTATAAACACAAGGCGAGAGGGAGCACACTTCCTTTCATCCCAGCACGGTTCACCCCACTGCATTCTGGTAAATGCAATACGCTTAATTTAAAGTTGCTGTCGTTTTTCACAAAAGCTGTTGCAGGTTTTGCTGTTATCTCTTACCACACACCTCCTGAAGAGAAGCAGACCATACAGATCTCAGCGGCCAGACTAATCCTCGACCTTCCTAAACCGACCACATCACCCCCACTGGCTCCCCATTCAGAAAAGATGCTGATCCACACCTGAAAAACCCTTCACGCAAAGGACCAGCATGTATCCACCACCATCTGAACTTCCACCAACCGTCCATACTCCAGCACTCTGCCTCCCTCTCCTTTGTGCACACCCCCACTTCTGCTGGAGAAGTTGTGCCGCTGTTCAACATGGCTAAAACACATTGATATTGACAACACCAATAGCTCGCAGATTGCCGAGACCTCTTGGCTTTGCCAATGCTTGTTTTGTGTTATTTGCAAAATGCCCCATCGCAGCCAGAGTAGACATGAGGATACATTTTGTGCTAAAATAAGCATCTTTTTGCATTTCACGGAATTATGTATACTTTCTCTCAACTTTGCTGAAATTTCACAATTACACAAAAGAAAATACAACTTTCCACACCCTAAGAATTTTCAGAATGCTTTGATTTGTTAAATGAATGCCAAGCATATGGTAACTCATATCGTATGCCTTGGTACGGTGAATGAACAGTTTTGCGTGGTTTTGCGCTGCTGACTAGGCAATCATACGCTGGCAGTTGCACTGACCGACCAGCGCAAAATGGAATTTTCAGTCCGTGCAAATGACCCTCTTGCACTGACAACTCACTGCAAAATTGTTCTTTTAACTGGTCGGTCGGTGCACAAAGTGGTCAAAAAGTGCTCGACCACTAGGGAAAATCACCCAGTCACCATTTCAACGAATGAAATTTGCCCCGCAGAGCCCCTTCAAAAGTTTTGGAAACTTGCTGTGCAATGTGGTTCTCTAAATGAGGATGCCAGTGCTTGAAAGCAACCATCTTCAGTGTTACTTAAATACAATGATTACCTATTACCCTCTAAGCTGTGAATGCCTTCCTGGCCCGCTTTGTTTCCACATCGTTACTGTGGCTTGATGAACATTTCAGGTCACATGGGAGCAGCACTTCATCTTGTCCCATTCTGTGTAATTAAATTAGTCAGGCTAACTGATCGGTCTAGAACTTGCTGATTTATGTTTTTCCCTTACTAGCGTCCTGGGGAAGCTTCTTTGGAATCTATAAATATGCTCCTTGCTCCAAGAGCACCAGGGTAAATTTATCTGGTAGATGAGCAGGAAGCCTTAACTTGCACCCCCTCGCAAGCTCACTCGCACTTCTATCATCTATTTAAACATTTTCCAAGTAAAAAGTTATTTTTTTACACATCGCGAAAGAAGCTTTTTTCATTTCCGCTTTTGAGTTATACAAATGCGGTAGTTGTGATGTCGCTTTGTCTAGAGGAAGCACAGTGCCCAGATCTGGGCTTTTATTTCATTCATCCATGTCAGTCTCGGTTCGCTGGAGCAGGAGCAAGCTTTTTTTTCAGTCCAGTTTTATCTTTGCATCTTTGTACTTGTGGCCCTGAACCTATAATGCTTCCATTTTCTTACGATAATGGCATTACTCCTAGTCCTACTCCCTCGCCTTCCTTTTAACCAATGAGGCCTCCTGCCTCCCCCTAGACCCTCCCTTCCCCTTTCAAAACCCCCCCCCACCCTTATCCCCTCCTGTACAAAAACCAAGCCCAAGCCGCAACTCGGACAGTCCGTACCGGGAGGGTGGGAGGGAACGGAAAAGGAAGGCGAGGGAGTAGGACTAGGAGTAATGCCATTATCGTAAGAAAATGGAAGCATTACCTCCCGTCCCTACCTCGCCTTCCTTTTAACCAATGAGACATAGCAAGAAAAACACACAGGAGACGGACATCGAGTTGCAAGACCCTTAGTTAATATCCTGCACCAAGAACATCCCAAACATTATCTCATAGAGGATAAGACCCGGTGACCAAACACCGACTCCAAACCACCCAAGTCCGACAGCCTATAATGACGCACAAACGCCGAAGGAGAAGCCCAAGTGGCGGCCCTGCAAATCTCCACCACTGAAGTCCCCTGAAGCTCAGCCACCGTCGCCGCCATGCCTCCGGAAGACCTCCCCTGAATCCCTAGAGGAGGAACCACCTCTTTCAAGGAATAGGCCAACAGAATCAAAGATCGAACCCACCGACTCAAGGAAGCCGTGGAAGGTTTCTCACCTTAGCGCGCCGGACCAAAAGTAACAAACAGTGAATCCCCTGTACGAAAAGGAGTCACCACCCGCAGATACTCCAACAAAACCCTACGTACATCCAACAAAAGCAAACGGACCTCCTCCCCTGATGAGGGATCCGGACAAAATGAAGGAAGGATGACCGCCTGCCTGGAATGGAACGAAGAATTGACTTTTGGAATAAAGGAAGGCACCGGAACCAGAACCACCCTATCGGGAAAAATCTTACAAAAAAGGAAAGGAACATGCCAATGCCCCCAATTCCCCCAACCGACGAGCCGAAGTAATGGCGACCAAAAAGAACGTCTTCAAAGATAGACGTCGCAAATCATAGTCCCCCAATGGGTCAAAAGGGGCCCCCGTCAACACATCCAAAACCAAGGACAGATCCCATGAGGGAAAAGAACGTACCGGGCGAGGAAATAAATTAATAAGCCCCTGAAAAAATCCAGGCATCAATCGCCCTTCAACTTGAAGATTACGCCGTGGTCCCTAAATGCCTGAATAGCCGCCCACTGTACCCGAAGAGAAGCCACTGACAACCCTAAACGAGCACCGTCCTGCAGGAACTGCATCACCTCAAAGAGAGAAGCGCAGGAAGGATCCAACTCACGACTTAAGCACCAAGACGAAAACACCTTCCACTGTCTACCATAAGAAAACAAAGTTGAACGTCTCCATGAAGCCAGCAAGGTAGAACTCAAAGCCACTGGCACCTAACAGAAACGCCCTGAATAGTTGAAACGGAGGGAACGCATATAAAAGGCCCTGCGGCCAAGGACATGACATCCCGTCCACCTCCCATGCTTGGGGACACCGAAACCGGGAGCAGAAGCACTCCACTATCGTATTCTCTACTGACGCAAACCCATCCAGCACTGGAAGACCCCAAAGCCGAACCAGATGCCGAAACAGAGACCTCCGGAGAGAGAAAAGTTGAGAGGAAGGAATCACTCTGCTCAGTAGATCCGCCCGAACATTTACCACTCTCGCCGAATGACATAAGCCTCGGCCACTAAGTCGTCTGTGCGAACCAGAACCGCCAACCCCCTCAGGGAATCCTGGAAATGGACCAGAGCCAGGAATATAGCCCGCAATTCTCGCCAATTAGATGACCGACTCGCCTCCCGAGGGGACCAAAACCCCCGAATCTGAGCTGACCCCATCCATGCCCCCCAACCGGAGAGGCTGGCATCCGTCGTCACCACCACGGGTCTCAGAGGTGACAAAGACACCCCTACCCTCAGGTGGTCTGCATCCAACCACCATTGCAACTCTCTGTGAATCAATCCGGACCCTGGAACCCCGTCCTTCAGAGAATCGGACCCTGGATCCCACCTACTCAAGAACCACGTCATCAAGCACAGGGGATGGAAACGTGCCCAAGAACCCAAAATATCACTGACGCCAAATGTGCAGTCGCAACCATAGAAGAGCTCGGGGAGCAGACAGTAACCATACCTTCTTTACCAAAGCCTGGAGAGCATCCAACCTTTTTTCGGACACAGTCACCAACCCTGGAATAGGCTGAAACCGAGCCCCTAGAAAAACCAGATCCTGGGACGGCACAAAGTCTGATTACACCCAATTGATCAAAAACCCGTGTTATTGCAGGACCCCCAGAACTTGGGCCACCTGCCTCTGCAAAAGGTCTCGTGAATGGGCATGAATCAAAATGTCGACTAGATAAGGGTGCAGAAACACCCCTTCTGAATGAAGCAAAGCCACTAGAGGAGCCAGCATATTCGTGAAAATTCGGGGAGAAGATTTCAGACCGAAAGGCAGAACGCAAAACTGGAAATGATCCTGCCCCACAGCAAACCTCAGGAACTTTTGAGAGGACCATGCCCCCCGGTACGTGTGGGTAAGCATCCGGCAGATCCAGTGACACCAGAAAATCCCCTTGCCTGACCAATGGAAAAATAGTCCGAATGGACAGCAAGCGGAAATGCACTGTCCTGATCCAGGTATTCACCTCCATCAGATTGAGCACCGGTTGAAAATCCCCCTGAAACTTTCCGCACAAGAAACAAGACCGCATAAGTGCCCTGACCTCGGTCGTCTAGCGGAACATGGGAAATGGCCCCCATGACCAGTAAGTCCCGCACTCCGTCCAATAATGCTCCACTCCAAGACCCCTCTGAAGGCAGAGGTGTGGGATGCACCCCGGAATCTGGAGGAACCGCCACAAAATCTATGACATAACCATTGGTCACCATGTCTAGTACCCAATGATCGGTTACACTGTCCTCCCAAGCTGAAAGAAAGTGACACAGTCATCCCCCAACCGGCCCTCTGCCAGGCCCACAGCGAATGCCAGGACCCCTTCTTGAAACCACCCCGGGTCTCAGGAGTAGACTTCTTAGGTGAAAAACGCGGATGAAAACGCCATCTCCTAAACGAAAAGGATTTAGCAACCCTAGTAGGAGAAGATCTGGAATGCTTCTTCCACCCTTTACCCAAAGAAGAAACCCCTTTATAAGGTAAGGCATGCTTCCGCTCCTTAAACGCCTTGGAAAGTATGGATGGTAATAGTTCTCCAAACAAGTTACAACCCTCAAACGGCAATCTCAACAAGGCCGCCGTTTCCCCTGGATCAGCCTTCCATGAACGCAACCAGAGGGACCTACGAGCCCCAATCAAAGACCCAGATGCCAGAGCCGAAGTACGGACTATATCTGAAGACACATCCGCCAATAATCTGGCCAGCTGTTCCATACCAGCCAGGAGCTCCGAACACTCCGCCCCTTCCTGTACAGCCACCGCCAGTTTATCAAAGCCTTGAACCAATGATTGTGACGCATAAGCAGAATAAATCCCTGCCTTCAGCGCCAGATTCTCCGCCGCAAAAGCCCTCTTAAGACCTGAATCCACTTTACGGTCTGTGGCATACGTAGGCACACAATCCTCCGGATTGACTGCCGTTTTGCCAATTAGAGTAGCCAGAATAGAGTCCAGGCGTATTGAAGGAGGAAAAACCCCCCCACCCTCAAGTAAGTAAAGTTTCTGAAGGAATCGTGGAACCTGAGCCTTCTCCACATCCTTCCACTCACGAAACACCATATCCTTCACAGGTCCCTGGAAAGGCATGGCAAACATAAAAGGCGTCTGATATTTGAGGAAATAAATGAGACTCTGAGTTTGTAGGTTGAAACACAGGGAAACCTAAACTGTCCCGAACATGTGTCATCACTTCCCACATTACCTCTTCTGGAAACCTATTTCCCCCCAGATGACGTTGATGGGGCCTCATCCTCACTCTCCGATGAGGATTTCCTTGCCGCTACCGATGAGTGCGCACGCTTAGACTGATCAGTCCTGGCCACGCCAGCTTGCAGTGCCCTGGTGACAGCCATTTCACCCATATCCTGCACTTCCTCACTAGACATGAGGGGAGTACCCCTGCCAGGTACCTGTGGGTTCTCAGGAAGAGCAATGCTACCCTCCCCTCCCACCTCCGAGGAGGAAGAAGAGACAACCACGTCTCTTTGCTGGAGCTTTAGGCATGGTAACCAAAATAACACTGCCTTTCATTCCAAAACACTACTTTTAAAAAATATGGGTCATCCTTGCGCAGGGGCCATGCTAATCTTCTCTGTATCGTTCCAATTTTAGTATATGTGCCGCCGAAGCAAGCACCTACATATAGGACCCTGGTCCTCCCTAACAGGGCTCCACCAAACCCTAAAAAGGTCACAATCCTTGTAAAAATCCAAAAAACCACGGGCAGAACGCCCGTCCTACCTGACCAGCATCCAAAAATTGAAGTTCCTCGGTCCTCGCGGCTCCGCGGCGCGGAAACCCGGAAACTAACGCCCCAGCCACAGAGGGCCGGCTGACCCCGTCAGCCGGCCCCCAGTACACGCCTCTCGAGCAGCCATGCCGTTCGCTCAAGACGTGACCCAGCCGTAGCACTCCTCGCGGAGCACCGCGTCCCGAGGAGTGCCTCCATCGACGACCTCCAGGCCCCACCGTGCAGGTAAGAAAGGGAAAGAAAACCGTCTAGCGTGGGCTAGACAAAAGAACAGGAGGGGATAAGGGTGGGGGGGGTTTTTGAAAGGGGAAGGGAGGGTCTAGGGGGGAGGCAGGAGGCCTCATTGGTTAAAAGGAAGGCGAGGGAGGGACGGGAGGTAATGGGGTAAACAGGACGGGAATGCGGAGAAAGCACCTAGGCTGGATAAATTACTCAGCCAACAACTTTAAAAACATGACAGCTCTGAGGATGTTATCTCCCAGAAGTGAATGACATAGGTGTAGAATAGCTCCATGTCTTGGGTAACCCGTTCAGAGATTTTAGCTCTCTTGTTAATAATACTTTACTAGGTTATAACTATGAGCGCGCAAAACTGAATCATTTTTTTTCTGCTGAATTTTGTGAGGCTTTGCGAAGTTACACAAAGCAAATTTCACAGAAGGGACTATGTTGCATAAAAAAGAGTGATGTGGGGGGGGAGGGAGGGGTGGCTAAGATGAACATGGGGTTGGCAGCAGATCTATTGAGCTCCTCTCGGCCTTGAACAGCATATTAGCCATCCCATGCCAGAACCTTGACCTGAGTCCGGAGTCAAGTAGAGCAGGGGGGAGCTTCGGAGTCACATTGATCAAGCATTGTGAACCACACAGCCCCAGCTGAAGAGACACTGACATAATGGCCCAAGAGAGACCGGGCCATCTTGGGTGGCATGGTGCCACCTTCCAACCCAGTGCCCCAGTGAGGAGCTTGAATTGGCACAGTTGAGAGAGCCCTCGAGAAGGCCGGAGGTCTGGCTTGTGGTGCCTAGAGGAGTAATCAGTGCTGCCCTTGGAACTCACCTACTGTCCCAGGAGCGATGCCAATCCTGTATCCGAGCAATACTGTAGGCATGGCCCCAAGGAGCTCTGATCTGATCTATAGAAAGCAGCTGTTCCGGTATTGGTTTGGGTCAATGATACAAGGTGGGTAATCAGCAATGTGGCAGCAGGAGCTCCCCCAATCCTGAAAATGTTTAGAAAGAAGTGGGTCCCCCAGAGGGACCATTGGCAGCACATCCAGGTAAAACAGATCCCCGATCTCCGACCAACGTGATCGGAGGGACAGTTTGACACACTCGGCCCCTTCTAAGCCCAGGGGCAGACCTCACATCAATTAATCTTGCTGTGTGTGTGGCAGGAGATGACATTTCCCACCATCAACCATGATGGTTGTCCCAGGGCCAACCTGAAGTTGGCTGAATAACAGCCCTGGTGCAGACTGAGCAACCATAGATGCAGGGCAGGTCGTGCCCCCTGAAATTTCCCTTGTAGCACATCATGGTCAAGGGCAAACACCAGAAGGAGAACTTGGTCACTGAAATGTGGACCAGGGGAGTGACCAGCAAGGGTACCCTCAAACCACCAACTCTACTGAAAATGCCAGTCACGCAAGAATAAATAGACAGATTCCTCTTGGAAATATGCCCTGAAATTTACTCGCTCAAGACTGAATTCAAGTCCTGTCTACGTGAGTTACGAAAAGAGGTCAGTGAACTGGTTGATCAACTTGGAAAGCACCACAGATTCTTGGATTGAGAATTACAACTGAAACAGGAGAACCTTGAAAACTGCAGCCGCTGGAACAATATCCACATCAGGGGCATACTATGGGAGCTAAGGGAGAGGACATGTTGGGCTGACCATACAGGTGATCAGAGCTGACATTTCCTTATCCCCACCCAGACTAGACCAGGCACTTAGAGTGTTTACTCTGCTTTTGGCATGGGACTTGCTCCTCACATGTGTTTAAAACTTAGAGGAGAAGGAGGCCATCATGACCATCACCTATGGTAAATCAGACCTAATCTTCTGAGGATTGACTATTCAACTTTTCCATGGCCTCGCAATGAACATCCTCAGTGAATGTAGAGATTTCCATCTAGTCACAGCGGTCCTGAAGGAACACAATATCAAATACCAATGGGGTCACACCTTCAGCCTGATCTTACATGGAATGCATACAAAGAGTAGTACGCTCCTTACAAGAGGCAAAGCCAATCCTTGGGCTCCCCCTGGACCTAGCATCGCAGACCAGCCCCAAAATAATCAGCAAGAGAGACCGGACATCTATACCCAAACTAGACAATATAAACATTGGAGGTGTGGGATTGGCTCCTCTGACTATGCTAAGGTAGTTGTGATCTTCCACCTCATGAGAATGAAACAAAAATCCCTGACTCGAGAGAAATCCCTAACTGGCTCACTCCCCCTAAACTTACAGCATTCTCTGCAAGTTCCGATTAGGACTTTCTGAAAGTCCAACATGGGTACCGGGGAGTGGGGACTCTGGACCACCCCTGCTTAGGATATAGCCAGGATTGTGACGTTCAATTAATTACTTGCCACCCCCAATAGTGAGTTATCTTTTCCCATATAAGGGGCCTTACCCATGGGGGGACTGATACTATACTCCACACTTCTAATGGGAAGCCTGCCATGCCTTTGCTCTGTAACCCTTTTAGGACTTTTTCCTCATGTTTCTCCTCTAGTTTTTTTCCTTTCATTGAAGTGGGATCCATTGGGTGGAGGGCTTACATAACGTGGCACAACTGCCACAGTCTCTGGATCTCGTCCTCAGCATTAGCTCAACCACTATTGTCCTGTGTCGATTCTTGATGCCCCACACACATTCAAACTTTTTTCACTGATTGTGCAAGGCCTACACTCTCCAAACAAGTGCAGTCAAATCTGGAGCTATTTGAGCCAGCAGGATCCCAATGTTATATTTCTCTGGCAACATACTTGATTAATGTTGACTAATAACACATGCGCCATTGGTGATACCCGCATCAACCTGAGCATCCTTTCCTACCAAAACTATAGAAGTTACAATCCTGTTGAAGTCTCACATGGGACGCATATCCACCAAAGTAGTCAGCGATCCAGAGGGTAGATTCCTTAATCTCACCATCTCAACGGGGGAATACAACTCTCTCATTGTTGACTATCTACACTCCTTACTCCTCCCAAGACACGTTCCTATACACCACACTGAAGCAGCAACTTCGCAATGCCATGAGAGACATCATAGTGGGAGGGGACTTGAACCTAGCCCGGGACCCTCAGAGGGACAGGAATGTCAACTCATACCAAGTGACTGGGCAATGTCAGCTCTCCTAAAACAGGAAATCACAAAATTGGGAGTGGTAGACTCCTGGCTCCACGTCCATCCAGATGTCATGGTTTACTCCTCATAGTCCTTTTATTCTCTTATTCTCACATTGACTATCTCTTATTCACACATTCCTCACAGCACAGTGACCACCATGCTGCCACCTAAACCCTAAAAACACTGAGGGACCTGGTGAATAGAAATACAGTCCTTTTGGCTATAAACAACTGATTCACACACCACCCCTCATCAGATTTCTCTCCCCATACACTGTGGGACACATTTATAGCCACCATAAGGGACACCATACCAAGAGTTGAATTTATCAAGGTCAGAGAAGCTTAATAAGTGGAGCAGTCCCTTACTGAGGAGACAAAAGAACCCATGATAGACGAAAACCCACAAGACGCACCCAGAGGCCGCTGATCTTTATGAGAGGACAGATAGAAGCACAAAGGACCAACCATGTGGAACACACGGTACAGTCCTTGGAGCTATAAATGACTGTTAAACTCCACATGAGATGTCTCTCCCCATACACTGTTGAAAACATTTAAAGCCACAATAAGGGGCGCCATAATGACTGTTAAAATAGTCAAAGTTAGAGAGGTTTGATTAGTGGAGCAGTTCCTTACTGCAGAGATAAATGAGCTAGAAGCCCATGGTAAATGAAATCTCTCAAGATGCACCCAGAGACAGCTGGCTGTTATGAGAGGACAGTTAAAAGCCCAACGGGCCAACCTTGCAGAACCTGCCATATTCGCAATAGGTCAGCATTTCTATGATATGGGTGACAAGATAGGAACTCTGTTTGCAAGCAGACTCAGAGTCCAAAGAACTAAAACACATGTCCCACAGGTTAAAACAGAAGCCGGGAAATAAGTGAGAAAGACAAGAGGGGGTCTTTTGTAAATGTTATCACACACTCAATTTACAAGGCACAGAAGACCCAAAACGTATTCTGCAATATTTGAGCCTTTGTGTATGGGTACTCAGTACAGCCAAATATAGAGAATTACTAGAAGCCCCCATAGACACCACCGAACTCTGAAAAACAATCAAAGAATGACAAACAGCTTGTCACCCAACCTGGAGGGCCTAACACTGAAGTTTTACACAATGTTCTCTTGGAACCTGACGAGGAGGGATTCATTCATAATAGGCGGGGTGGATAATGTTTGCAGTCATCTGGTCAAGAAAGCTCACAAATGCCACATCCCAGCACCAGTCTTCTCAATTGATGCTGAGAAAGCGTCTGACCTTGTGAGTCAGGCCTTCGTACAAGCAGTGCTCAACAAACTTAATCTCAGTCAAGGTATGGTAGGGAAAATCATGGTGGCCTATGTAGCCCTTATCACAACTGTCAGGACACAACCCTTTGTACTGGCCCATTGGACTAAAGGGGTGCTCCTTACCACATTTTGTTTGCCCTCACCATTGAACCTGTAGTCATCAAGATAAACAAAGAACTCTCCAAAGCAGGCATCAAATTCGGAGGCAGAACTCACTAAATAAATCAGTTTGCGAACAATTCCCTCCCCTTACACTAACCATCCCTGGGAATCACTTCCATCTCTACTCTCCATGTTAGAGAATTTGAGGTGGTGCCAGGCTTTAAAGTTAATAAAGGCAAATTACACATCATTATCATACCAGCCCCTCTGGCTGACCTCCCCTCGCCTCCTGTCAAGCTGCAACACCCTTGTAGTGGGCCAAATCCTGCATTAAATATCTGGGACTTAACATCATACAACACCTGAAGGGGTGGTCACCGACCAATTGGCCCCAATACACAGGAGTACCTAATGACCTGTGAAGATGGTGACCCCTGGCCTATACCTGTCTTGGCTGGACTCCATCAACATCATAAAAATGAATGTGCTGCCTCGGGTACTATATTATTAAAAAACCTTTCCGAGCCCTAACCCTTAAGAAGACAACGTCCAATTACAAAATCATTTCCACTCTTTCATCTGGGCTGAGAAAGCACCACACATCTCTAATAAGGTCCTAATGTTCCCTGTTATGTTATGTTATATTATGTTGATTTGTACAGCACCCTAATCACCCAAGAGAGTATACAAGTGCTTGGGCAAGGTGTGTAGGTGTGTGGTTCCATGGTGTTCATACGAAGAGCCAAGTCTTCAGCTTCCTGCAGAACATAGGAAATGAGGAGGAGGCTCCGATGTGTTGATGGAGATCATTCCATGTCTTGGGTGAAATGCAGGAGAATGAGCGACCTCCAGTTTTGCTTTTATGGATGCGGAGAGTGTGTGCGAGTGAGAGTGAGGTGGAGTGTAGGTAACTGGTTGGTTGGTGAAAATGTTTGCAGCTGTTCAGATATTCTGTTCTGTGTTGTGCAGGGCTTTGTATGAGTGCGTGAGAAGTATGAAATCACTGTGCTTATGAATGGGGAGCCAGTGACGCTTCCTGAGGTGCGATGTGATGTGGATGTGGTGCAGGAACCCAGACTTTATACCAGACCTGTACCTCACAGCTTTTCCACAATGGTGAGTGTGTGGGGGGACATTAGACCCTTGCAGCACCTCCTCACAGGGAACACCATAAAATTATTTGAGCAGTTCAAATGGAATGTCCATGTATCAGAGAAAAACTGCCTTCAATAGTGCCAGCTTTAATACTGGGCTCTTCACCCATGCAATGTGGCAACAATGACCAGACAGCTGAAAGACTTTGATAAGTTGGTTAGGGTGCTTGAAGGAACAATGGGCCTGATCTCAAGACATACATTTCTAATGCCCTCGGAGCATCCCTCAAAGGAAGTCACAAAGTGACATACCAATGGTATCTCATCCCTAACTGGTTGCAACACCACAGTATCTGTCCTCTTCTGGAGATGCAACATAGAAACTGGCAGCTTCATGCATGTGTAGTGGGACTGTGCACTTATCTGAACCTTTTAGAAGGAGATACTGGGCAACATCAAGGGAGATTGAGGCTATCCCTGCCACACAACCCAGACATTCTTCTCCTTGAGGTCTGACCAGAGAACATAGAAGACATGACTGGCTCTGATAGGGTGCTCACACACCATATAACTGAGGTAGCTAGATAATTGATAGCCCTCTATTTGAAAAAAACGGACTCACCAACCAGCTCTCTATGGTTCTACAAGATGGGTCAAGTCCTCGCCATTGAGCAGCTGACACACATGCTGGTTAATACAGATGAGAAATTCTCCTATATCTGGCAACCCCTCATCAACTGAATGACACAGCTTGACCACAAATGCTTCACGACACAGAAGCTCAGGTCTCAACACTGCAACTCTTTTATTAACCGGGCATCCCCGTGACAGTTTCCAATTCCCTGGGCACAGCCATGCTCCTGCCGTTGACCAACCCCACACCACATTGCCAGCCCCAAGGTACCATGTCACCAGCACCACCTCATCGGGCCTTGAGGACATCGAAGCAGAGACTGAGCACCCACTATCCTGTTCAAGTATTGTGGACCACGCATTCACATACCCATCTCAGACACCTGAGGAGACACTAAAGCTGCAAGAGCCCCTTAAACTCCAAAATTTCTCGCCAATCCCCTTATCCCTCCTCACCACTGCTAAGAAACATTGTATCGCTGATTACCCTTCCCATCTCCTGTCCCTGCCGCGTTTCTTCCTGTCACGGTATCCTGTGCTCTCAATGTTATTAGGGCAGAGGGAATGAGGATACGTTCTTTGTTCTAGTTTTATACTTTGATGACAAAATATGTACTCTAAAGCACATGATGACAGTATTCAGTAGCTACTTTGGCCATCTACTGTAAAACTAACTCATTGCAACACCACTTTGTTGAAAAACCTAATAAAAAGATTTGAAACAAACATGTCATGCAACATTACGCCGGTATACGGGTTCGAGAAGAAAATGTCTGAAGCGAGATCTTTTCTGCTGGAATCATTTTCTCGCAGCTGAAAATTACCCAACATTATGTAATGCAACATTTATGAAAATTTCACAAATTTATTGTGATAAAAAATCGGCAAATTTTGATATTATCATTACAATTTTGCCGAGGAATATGTGAGACTTCAGTTATTGGCTAAAATGCCGGGCAGGAGTAGCAATGGACAGCACTAAAGCCCATTTTCTAATTCTGACCAATCGACTTCCCTGGATAGCTATGTTGTGAGCCCTGGGTTTTCATTTAACATACTAACGCATTGTGGGAGCTGCTGTAAAAAAGAAGCCCATTATCTAGAAGAATAGTGCCTTCATGGATTTGGTCCTCAGGACCATTCTTTGTCCTCTCTTGTCTCTACTTCTGGAAGTAGGTTTGAAAATCCTTGACTTCTATTTCTGATAACCCTACTTTTCCATTCCTGAACTTCTTTTAACAAATTATTCTTTTCAGTGTTGTAATCCAGTGGATTTAGTTGACTTACACTATGAATAAACTGATATCCTAAATTAAAGCTTAACACATGAAGTGGAGTGTCCTTGCGGCGTGCAAACACATGGTAAATCTAAAGATTGTGGGATAGCAACTTTGAAGTAGTGGCTTTTGGTCGATTATCTCTTATGAAAAGAGTTTTATGCTTATCCTGATAAATGTGGTCCCATTTCATGTTTATTTTCCAAAACCTGTTTCTTATTTCTATGTATAGTTGTTGGGTTGACTGGAGGAGGGAGCAGAAAGGGTGGGAGACAAAATTTCCATTTCCCTATCAAATTCTTATAGGACAGTTTTGCTGAAAAACAGCAAAGTAACCACTAGGTAGCGTTTCCCCAAACTAAGCATGCTGAAGAAAGCCAAGTGCCTTTTTTGGGCTTTTTTAAATTTGATGTAATTCCTCCCGAATGTTTCCTAAAACTAAAAGGTATGCTACACAAAGGGCTGGGATCGAAACTCAGTTTGGAATCTGACTGAACTAGAAGACTATAATTTGTACATTCTAAGTAATTTCTAATTTTCGTAGCTGTGTGTGGAACTAAAAATCTGAAGCCATGTAGGGACATCAAGGAGCCACACTATTCGCTGGAGGAAACAGATTGTCCAATGCTAAATAGAGATGCAAACATCTTTCTATATGTATAATGACAGTAACATTCACAGGTGTCGTCAAACAACCTATAGGACAAGCAGTACTGGTCAGAGAGCACGACCATAGGCTGAGCAATAAACCCCATAGAAGCTGGGCATGGATGAAGGCAATTTGGAGCAGCCAGTGATGGAACAGTTCCTGGGATCAGGACACAGGATGTGGTGTAATGCTACAGCCTATCCTGAGAACCCTTCAGTTATTGCGGATAGGGATGTTGGACAGATATATTCACTGTGCTCTTTGCCTTCTGGGCTGTAGTGGGTACTACTCTAAAGGCAGCGGTGACTGCCGCAAATCTCAAGGGGAGGCGACGGAGACGGAGACGGAGTGGGGAAAATAAAATAAACTTGCTTTACCGCCGTATCCGTCTCCTGCCGCCTCACGCTCCTCGGTGTGGCACAAGCTCCCCGGCAATCCTGGCACTGCTTTCATACTAAACATAGCATGAAAGCAGCACCAGGATTGGTCTGAGCGGCATTCAGTGCCGCTCAGACAGCACCTTGGGGTCTGTGAAGTTTCTCCAGCTCGGCTGTTAAATACAGCCGGGCTGGAGAACCTAAGTGCCATGCGTGTTTGGCCGGCCTGAAACTTCCTGCCAAATACACATGCGCACTTAGGTGCACACTCTCTCATCCTCCCCCCTCCCACCTTCCATTGCCCTGCCCCGCCCCTCCCTGTACTGCTGACTGAGCCAGCAGATGAAAAATAGAACAAAAATGCAACAATCGTTTTATTTTTCAACTTCTGGCTCTTGGCTAGGGGTCGACGCTGGCGAAGGAGTCTCCCCTGTCAAAAGGTCAGGATTGTTTTCTTAGAGTGACCTATTGTTCTGATCATTGGTGTGGAAGTTTTTTTTTTTTTTAACAAAAGAAAGATTTTCCTCTATACTGTTTCTTCTCTAAAGAGAGATTATTAGTAGCAGTGGTATTCCTGATCTAAGGTTCCTTCTTTGATTGTAGAGATTGAATTTGAATTTTAGAAAACTTAGCGCCCGATTTAGACATTGGCGATGGGTTACTTCATCAAAACAGTGACAGATATCCCGTCCGCCAAAATCGAAATCTGTAGGAAATAATTGAGTTTAGATTTCGGCTGACATGATATCCGTCACCCATGAGACGGGGTAACCCCTTCGCCAATGTCTAAATCAGGCCCTTAGTCCAGTGCTGTGGATTTCTCTCTGGGTGTTGCATAGGACTTTGAAGGATATTCTTCTTGGGACGTGTGATCCGTGTAGGGCCTTGACAGCAGGTTTGATGTGGTCACTTTTGTTCAAGCTAGGAATAAATGAGGCTGCAGCATTATTGATTCATTTCAGTTTGTTGAGCAGGCATTTTTTGAGCCCAGTGTAAAGGCTGTTGCTGTAGTCTAGCCCTTATAGTACTGGAGCTGTTGATGCTCTGGCTATATGATGGGAAATATCCCTGTAATGTGCACATAATGTTAAATGTAATCCTGGTCACATTCTTGACCTGTTTTCGAGCGAAAGTTTTGTGTTCATGATCATCCTATGCTCTTTTCTTCTGTTTAGGTACACTGACATGGTACTTGCTGCAGAGCCAATAAATGTACTCGATGCAAATGTGCTCACAGAAATAACATGGACACAACTGGCTGCATTTTCTGCAACAGCAAACATTGCATTTGACAAAAATTGCATGAAAGCTAAAGTTTGTAGTGCCATGATCTATCACTCAATGCTTTCACAGAGAGAATACGGAGAGGGGAGACCTCTCCAGTGGTTTTGTGAACAATTAGATGTCTTGCAGATGTTCTATAAATAGGAAAGAATTGTGCAGTTATACTAAGAAGTGATTAATCCCCTAAAACACATTGCATTAGTTAAGGCAGATTGAAGTACTACTGCCGGCATCTAGATGTTCTCATGGAGGTTATATAGAGAAAATAGGCTATAATTTCCCTGGCAGCAACCAGCGTATTGGGAGCTGGGTTCTGGTTACAGTAACCCCAACCCACCTCACATTTAGCCTGTTTTTTAGATGTCACTCTGACTGAAGTGCACTGGGTTCCTGCTAACCAGGTCCCCAGTACCAGTATCCCTCCCCTAAAACAAGACATCTGGGGCCTCATTCTGAGGCCGGCGGGCAGCGGTCGCCGCCCGCCTGGCGGGAACCGCCATATGGCCGCTCCGTGGTCGAAAGACCGCGGAGGCCATTCTTGCTTACCCGCTGGGCTGGCGGGCGACCGCCAGAAGGCCGCCCGCCAGCCCAGCGGGAAACCCCTTCCCACGAGGAAGCCGGCTCCGAATGGAGCCGGCGGAGTGGGAAGGGTGCGACGGGTGCAGTAGCACCCGTCGCGAATTGCAGTGTCTGCTAAGCAGACACTGAAATTCAAAGTGGGGCCCTCTTACGGGGGCCCCTGCAGTGCCCATGCCATTGGCATGGGCACTGCAGCGGCCCCCTGGGGCCCCACGACACCCCTCACCGCCATCCTGTTCCTGGCGGTCGGAACCACCAGGAACAGGATGGCGGTGAGGGGGTCGGAATCCCCCATGGCGGCGCAGCAAGCTGCGCCGCCATGGGGGATTCCTCAGGGCAGCGGAAAACCGGCGGGACACTGCCGGTTTTCCTGTTCTGACCGCGGCCATACCGCCGCGGTCAGAATGCCCTGCGGAGCACCGCCAGCCTGTTGGCGGTGCTCCCGCCGACCCTGGCCCCGGCGGTCCTTGACCTCCAGGGTCGGAATGACCCCCCTGGTCACTTGATCCCCAAGTTACCAGGCCAATCAGCCCCCTTTAAGTCCCTAATAATGGTACCCCTGGAACCTAGAGCATGGGTACTGTAGAGGGCCCCTCAGAGCTGCAACACAATTTGTGCCATTCTTAAGGACCCAGCACCAAACTAATGCAGACTGTCATTGCAGGCTGTGTGACAAGGTGCTCGCAATATATGTAAGTCACTTCTCTGGCAGGCCTTCCAGCCCTAAGGCAGGGTGCATTATACTATATGCAAGGGCACTTCTGCACAAGCAGATATGCCCCTGTTATGTCTTTGTCGATTCTTCGACATAGTAAGTGACCAGGGAAGCCACTTTAAATGCATGTGCTGGACACCTGTCACTACGAGTTCCCCAACTACATGATTGCTTCTCTGAATATAGGGATGTTTGGTATGAAACATCTCAGATTAATAAACCCTCACTGATGCCAGTGAGGGATTTTTTAATAACTGCACCCAGAAGACACCATAGAGGTTCCCCCTGAAAACCTACCATCTACTAGTGGGTTGACTGACTTGTCCTGACCAATTCGGCCACCATAGACGTGTTTCTGGCCCTGCAAAGTGAGAACCAGTGCTCTCGAGTGCCAGAAACAAAAGCCTGCACTGGGTGAGGTTAATATCACTTCACCCAGGCAAGGTGGACATTCCAGGGGGGGAACTTCAAAGGCCTAGCCGCCTTTGTGATGCGACCCAGGTCTCTCCAGGTGGTGGAGATGACCGACCTCTATGTCCTGACCCCAATTTTGGTGCCAGCACAGGTGGGCACATTAGGCAGAGTTGGAGGTGTGCCAACTTCATTCCAGTCCCACCTCTAATGTAAATTTGTACTTGTAAAGCGCACTCTGACCGAAAGGTATCGAGGCACTGAACGCATACCGCTGTGGAACCCCTCCTGGCTTTTCCCTGTGAGGTGCCCACTCCTGGGCAACCCCCAAGGTGAAGCCAGGCATCCCAGCATTGTTGTTGAGATTAAGCAAGCTGTTGCCCAGAGTTGCAGAGTGAGACCCATGAATTAGATGAGGCACCGAGGCGAAAAATATCCTGTCAAGGGAAATTGAGCCCAAGAACCGCTGAGGCGGGAATTGAACCCTGGTCCTGGGCTAGATCTCTGCATCAGGGTCTGCCTCTCTAACCATTGTGCCACACTTCTCCACCCCTAAGGTGGATGAGCTGAAGTGGACACCACTTTTCAAATTTCTCCATCTTGTTTAAAAGGAATTAGGCCACTAGGGTTAGGGTTATGTCCACTTCCCAGTGGAAGTGGTCACTGAAAGGTTGTAGTCACCCTAATGGTGGGCAGCCAATTGGCTACCATCTGGCACTTCCTGTAACACCCCTAAATTGAGTATTTAGGTGGCACCTCTGAACTCTAGAACTCAGATCCTAGTGATCTAAGAAGCAAAGGATAAAGAAAACTCACATCTGCAGAAGAGGAAAGAAGAAGCTGCTGACCTGGACTGACTCTGCCCAAAAAGACAACTTGTCCTGCAGCTGAGCCTCCGAAGAACCCAGGGAGACTGCCTGGCTTCCATAAAGACTGAAGGCTCCTGTGAGCAGCGGCTCTGCTTTGCCACAAAGTCTCAAGAAAGGACTCTGCAACCTCCGGAACAGCAAAGACCTGACACTTGAAGTGACCTTAGTGCCGACGTCCACGACCTGAAGGCAACCAACCGTGCCAGCAAGGTTCCCAAGCTGTCCAGAGTCCGCGTCCAGTGTAGTCTCACCCATCTTGGACTCTCCCAAGTCACCTGCAGCCCCTGCACGAAGACCCCCCCCTCCCTCAGCCTTGTGGTGAGAGAAAGCCCGACACCTCCAGCAACTACGCACCGGTCACCCCTGACCCCATCTCAGGTGGATCACGGGTGGTAACGACGTCTCCCAGCTCCCCTGAGCTTGAGTCCACCCTGTGTCCTCCCCTGCCAGATTTCCCAACAACGCTAGAGGCCGCAGCCTGTCTTCACGAAGCCCGCACTCCCATAGGAAACCATTGGGCACTCAAAGCATTACTCCACCACTGCACCTGGCAGCCCTAGTGTTGCCCAGAGTGACCTGCTGGTGTATTTCTGATCAGAGTCCAGTACTAATCTTAGCGCCTTAAGAATGGACTCGTAAGTCGTTGTTAACCCTGTGTTTTCTGGGCATTATTTTCCTCCATAGGTTAACATTGAGAATTGCACTGTGCAATTGCACTGTGTTGATTTTTTAAACTGAAAAGTATTTATGCTTGAAAAAGCACTTACCTGATTACAAAGTTCTTGAGTTTGTCACATATATATATATATAAAAAAAGTGTTATTTTCCCAATTGTGTATTAGATTTATTCTTTGAGCGTGTGTCTCATTTATTGCCTCTGTGAGTACAGCACATGCTTAGCACTACCCTCTGATAAGCCAAACTCCTCGTCCACACCACCACAAAATAGAGCATTAGTCCTATCTAGTTTTGCTTCTGCAAACCAAGTGGTGATCCACTGGACTCTCTGCATAGTATACTTCTTCTTATTGTACCATATAGAGAGCCAGCTTCCTCCACATGGGCAATTGTGTGTTGCGTCAGTGATTTTGTCATAGGCGATGCACCAATTGATGCTACGCATGATGTAATTTGTTATGTCATCTGTGGTGGTGTGTCATACCCAGTTCACTGAGGTGTCAATGTGGTTGTGTTGTTTAACATAACTATGTTATTCAGTGATTTTCTTTTTTATTGTAATCATACTGTCTTTTTTGGACATAATGTCTTTTTTGGAGGGCTTTTTTACTGGATCCCCCTCTTCCCTCAAGCTTATGGAAACCAGAAGCAGGTGGGGAGACACGGTGACAGGCTGTGAGTCATAATTCGCAGCCTCCATCGGGTGTTTCTAGCCCTGGGCCAGTAATCACTCAGACCCACTAAAGAAAGAAGTTCAGGCTAAATGTTAAGGAAAATGCTCTTCTTGTTGCCATTATTGAAATCTAGCATAGCTAGGAAGTTCACAGCTCAAATAGTCAATGTTTTAAAGTAATGACTGCACCACTGTACACTGTACATTGTATGAGTGTTGAGCAAAATGATTCATGGTTCACAAGGGCAGTATTTGGTGGTTTAAATTTTTTTCGATTTCAAACTTCAAAATTGATTGTTATGTGACATATCTCGGTGTATTATTTCTCGGAATGGGAAAGAAGAAGAGAGCAAGAGGGAGAAGCTTTGATTATGCACATTTTTCAGAAAGAAAGTTCACACTTTTTTCATCCACTCCTTCCAAGCAAAAGATGAGCATAGGGCTTATGATATATAAAAAGTGTTTTCCTTTGCAAAGCTGCAACCTCTGTTGCAAAGCGTTTGTGACTCACAATGCTAATACTGCAAGTTGCAAAGACAGGGAACATAGTGCCCTTCTTCTCATAGACTCCCAAACGAAGGTATTCATGGTTTGCTATCCCTCCTGCACTCATAAAGCATTGAAAGATTACTGATGGCCATTTTCAGTCAGTGACAATTTACAAAGGGGAAGTTCAGCTTCTACTATTTGAATGATAGCTGTGGGCGTTTAAGGAAGCAGAGAGCAAAATCGTGGGCCACTGATTGCTCCGTCAGATGGCTCATAAATAAATATGATATTTAGTATGGTCTTGCGGCCTTTTCTAAATGCAAATGCATAAATTGAAGCCTCCTGTCTCTTGCAAGCCTCCATCTGTGTTGTTCATAAGAATTCACAAGAGTGAATACTGCCTCCTGTATATTTTTGAGGGTGGCTTCACACGAATTCCTGTGAACTGCCTCTTTGTGCTTTACCAAGGGGTTGTATTATCAAGAAACCTCAGTAATAATGATGATATGAACTATAGCTCCAGGTTCGCTCCAGGTTCGTCATTGCATGTAGTACGTGCTAGAGAAAAGTATTTTACCATGAAACAAAATCTGCATTTATACATTAGCTTCCCCACATTAGCTCGCCCCTAAGAGTACTCTGCAGCCCACAGTGTTCAATGCTTAAAGTATGAGAACAGAGCTTGCTAGTAAATAAAATAAATAAATGTCCCAGTAGTTTGCAGCTGCAAACTGTTTTTTCTGTGAAAGTAAAGTCACTTTGCCTACTTGGAAATATTTTCTATTTTTCCTGTTTAAGTCAGGAATATACCAGAACCATTTTTAAAAGTCGTCTTTCATGATTAGGAAAAATCTTTAAAAATATGGAATGTTGATTTTTTATAACTACATTAGGAAGATACTTTTAGAAACCATATTTAATGCCTGCCTGCAAGCCTTTCACAAACAAGTAGGTTCGGTTGGCTTTCCTTCGCTTCGGTCTGTTAGGGCTGAGTTCTTAGTGGCTTTAAGTTGTTGGTGGTATTGTCAGAGGGCCGATTTGTAAGTTTGTTTATCACTGTCATTGTGTGTTAATCTCCATCAGCGCTGCAGCTGTTCGCAATGGTGCTTGGTTCATCAAAGGCCACTGTTGTGGTGTGGCCGTGGCAGAGGTCTTGGCTTTGAGGGGTGCCAGGATGTCCACATAGGAGATATTCCAAAGATTAAACTTGTCAGCAGAACGGGCAAGGATGTCTTGGTGTGGTGGGTGGTGGTGGTTTTGCAGTTCTCTTTAACAGTTTTTTTGGAGATAGTGTTTCAGTTGGGGTGGTCTGGGTGGGTGGACGTCCTTCGATGGTGGTTAAAGTGAAGGTGAAATGAGATGTCTGTTGAAGTTAGTAAGGATGGGGTCGAGCAGATGGCTGGTAAGGTGTGTGGGGTCTTTCACCCATTTTGAGAGTCGGGAATTGTGCAGGCTGTACAGGAGGTTGGTAGTGTTCGGGTCTTTAAGGTCCTGTATGTGGAAATTGAGGTGGCTGAACAGGATGAGGAGCTGGAGTTGAGTATGAGGAGGGTGGCGAAATGTCTCCTATGGAATTTGCTCTTGGCCCTGGTGGTCCTTAGGGCAGGGCTCCTCCCAGGGCAGTGTTGTCAGAGATACTGAGTTTGAAGGCCAGGTATTCCAGTTTGTCACTATTGTCAGCATTGATGAGAGCGCAACAGACATGTTCCTTGTGGATAATTGCAGTTCCTCCTCTGGGTTTGCTGGGCCTGCACAGTCTAGTGATCTTTTATTCTGGGGGAGGTGGTTGACAGTTGTTGATTCGGGAGCTGATGTAGGTTTGAGGCATGTCTCTGGGAGGAAGAGTAGGAACAGGGAGAGGTTTTGAAGGAGATTTCAGATTTCAAGTGAGTGTTTTTCTTGGAAGAGTGGGTGTTCATTAGAGTGTAAATCAGTGGGGATAGGTGTGGTGCGTGTCTGTGTTGCTGGGTGCAGGAGTTTGAGTGTAGTGAGGGTATGGGATGGGCTGTGCTGTTGGGGTTCACAGGAGAAGCAGCAGCCAATGCTGAAGAACACACCTTTATTTTTGGTTAGTTAGGGAAGATGTGTTCCGGGTTCAGGACATCAAGGGATGAGCGAAGGTAGTGTCTTTGGCTATGTTGGGGTAGTATGGGACCAGGGGTCCTGGTGCTGGACTTAGACAGGTGCAGGCAGGATTGCCTTAAGCATGCCTTTGGTGCACCAGTAATGTACTGGCTGCATATATCTGCGTTTCAGCCACCAATAAGAAGGTGTTGAGGGGAGGAGAACCTAGGGTCTGTGGGCAGGGCTGAGTAGTGTCAGGGTGAGAGACATGAGAGACGTGGAGGTGTTGGCAGAAAAGAGCAAGTGAGAGTGCAGCATGGTGGGGAAATATGTCAGGAAAGCAGAAAACGAAAGTCAGAGGAGGCAAAATTGTCAAAGTGGCAAAAGCAGGGTAAAAGAAAGTAAAAGAAAATAAAACTATGGTAAAAAGGGAGGCCAAAAGTGTGCGTGAGAGAGAGAGAGAATGACTGTAAGATCAGACAGTTTGGGACAATAGAGTAAAAAATGAGAGAAAAAGGGCTTAAAAGTCACAGCTCAACCTTAACCCAGAGGTGGGTTGCTCAGTGCTATAGAGAAATAACATGCTGTTTAACCAGTTGCTTTTTTTGGAAAAATCTTTTAATCTTCTTGATTTTCAGACGGTCTCTCCTGCCTAAGCTAAATGGGTAATGAATTACAGAGAACTGCAAACTTAATATTGAAATTCTATTCCCTCAATTTCTTATCTTAGAATGTCAGCCGATGTTTTGCTGCCAAACTCAAGAAGGCACAAGAATTGTATTTATTTAGTTTTTAGGTCCCCTAGCATCCCTGCTCTCACAACATACTGTAATCTACTATGTGGGCTTCAACCATGCTCATCTGATAACCATCACTTTAATTTGTTCCTTGGCCTGCCTTTCAAAATTCCCTTGATTTCGTAGGTAAATGCTTTACGGTTGCCCTGCCTTGAGGCTGTTTTGTTACCACCTTGGACACTGCCCCTGTTACGAGGATTATTGCATGATCGGACGTATATTTTAGTGTGGTGCACTACCTTTTACGTTTGCCTTTCCACTTCTCGCTCTATGGCCGAATGTTGTTTTTTCCTCTTCCTTGTTTTTGGGCATGCCGCTGTTTCTTTGTGGTGTCTGCGTCCAAAGGCTGCAAGCTGGAGGGGTTTTCTTTTTCATGTATTATTTTTTAAGTTTCAGATAGGGCATACTCGATCGGAGGAGCGCATTACATAAGTACCACTTACGTACAAGTTTAGCAGTTGAAAAACATTCAAATGGAACATTTTAAACAGAAAAAAATGAAATCCTCAGCGTGGCTTGCCCAGCACAGCAGGAGAGCCGATGCTACAATATTCGCTGCACTCTGGAAACTTGTCACATAATGCTCTGCAGGACATTTCTTAAAAAAATATCATTTTTACCCATAACTCAGACTGTGGTGGTCCTACAACAATGGGACCACCACCAAAACATTCAGCATGACGCACACTTTCTGTCTAGGTCTTCTCTGGGCCCCCACACTATGTAGGGGGACTGAAAATAATAACCTCTCCCACCATGCAGTGTCTTGCAAGCTCTCTCATGGCTGGAACCTTTGTTTTAAAGCTGGGGTTAGTTTGTTTTTATGGGCCTGGTTTTTAATATTATTGCAATAGGCCTGAAAATGTGTAAGGCACTAATCCCTCCAGGGGTTAAATATATGGTCACACTGCATTACTCTCTGCATTCTGTTTTCATGTGGTTATACTCTCTAGGGGCTTACTATATTATGACATGACCATGTTTCTTCCGAATGCTATTTTTATTGTGGTGTCCTCTGGGAGCTGTCCTGGGTATTACAGTCAAGATACTATAATATTCGCAGCACTCAGAAAATTCGCCCGATAATGCTTTGGAGGGCATTACTCTTACAAAACATTTTTGCCCATATCTCAACATGTGGTGGTCCTAGGACAATGGGACCACCATCAAAACGTTCATCACAATGCCCTCTTTCTGTTTAGGTCATCTCTGGGTCCCCACACTAGGTTAAGGGGCCCCAACATAATAACCCCTCCCACCAATCCGTGTCTTTTTTAGGTCTCTCATGGATGGAACTTTTGTTTTACAGATGGTTATAGGTTGTGTTTTAAGGGTCTTGTTTGTAATATTATTCCAGTAGGCCTGCTAGGCCAGAAAATGTGTAATACACTATACTCTCTATTGGCTAAATATATGGTTACACTGCATTACATTCTTCCATTCTGATTTCATGTGGCTATGGGCTCTCAAGGGGCTCACTATATGATTACCTGACCATGTTTCTTACAAATGCTATTTTTATTGATGTCCTTTAAGAGCTCACTATGTGCTTGCATGACCATGTTTCTTCCAAATACTATTTTTATTGTGGTGCCCTCTACGGGCTGTTCTGAGCATTTCAGTCTAATGCCATGTGTTTTCAGGAATGCACAAACACAAAGTTTATTTCTGATAAAGGTTTTTATTGGGTTTACATGATGATTGTATATGTTTTATTGATCTCTCCTATTACAATTATGACATGACATACCAACATAACATCCTTATTACACTATGACTGTATGAACACTCTTGATATGTTTGGGTGACACTTTTAGGGGGTCACCATTGGTTCCACAATGTCAGCTATGGTGTGTTCCATCTTCCAATGTATATACTTATAAGGTCCCAAAGGTGAGACCTATTGGAAATGCCCATGCTTGTTCCTATCATGAATTTAGGAACCTGTTCATAGTATAATTTTATGCATGCTGCAGGACGCCCTACAATGTATCCTTTAATGGATATGCATATGTGGTTGAATTTCCTAAGACCCATGTTCTGACTGCTGAACGCTGAATAGTTTAGGGACTCATGATAATTTCTTCAATCAGTTTCCAAAGTATATACTACAGAGAATATAGGCTTTCACCATCACTACTCTCTGAGAAAATTAGAAGAATGAAAGCACTCTGAATCAATAGTGCCCCCACATTCCTGACCCTTAAGAAGCATGTGGACAGGAACAAAGGGAGTCTGGTCAGAGACACAAATGTGCCATCGGGTGAGCCAGTTTAAAGGTGTCATCACTTGCGCTGTAAACAAATTTAGTTTGAAAAGATTTTTGTCCCCCAAAACTCGAAATATATCAAAGGCTATGGAACAAAAGTGTCCTTCCCTGAGTAATCTTCGTTAAGACTGAAAATAACCTGGATATAATGTGTGTACAGAATGATTGATTGACTGCTTAATTACATCCGATTAGGCACCGACGAGCGGAAGGCCTCTTTAAGGAGGTTTTAAAGACTATGGGGGTCATTCTGACCCTGGCGGGCGGCGTGAGCCGCCCGCCTGGAGGGAACCGCCGAATGACTGCGGCGGCCATTCTGGCTTTCCCGCTGGGCCGGCGGGCGACTGCCAGAAGGCCGCCCGCCGGCCCAGCGGGAAACCCCCCTCAACAATGAAGCCGGCTCCGAATGGAGCCGGCGGAGTTGTAGGGGTGCGACGGGTGCAGTGGCACCCGTCGCGATTTTCAGTGTCTGCAAAGCAGACACTGAAAATCTGTATGGGGCCCTGTTAGGGGGCCCCTGCACTGCCCATGCCAGTGGCATGGGCAGTGCAGGGGCCCCCAGGGGCCCCACGACACCCGTTCCCGCCAACCTGTTCCTGGCGGTAAAAACCGCCAGGAACAGGATGGCGGGAAGGGGGTCGGAATCCCCATGGCGGCGCTGCAAGCAGCGCCGCCATGGAGGATTCCCTGGGCCAGGGGTAAACCAGCGGGAAACCGCCGGTTGCCCTTTTCTGACCGCGGCTTTACCGCCGCGGTCAGAATGGCCCAGGAAGCACCGCCAGCCTGTTGGCGGTGCTTCCGCGGTCCCCGGCCCTGGCGGTCATGGACCGCCAGGGTCGGAATGACCCCCTATGTAAAAAGAGACATCCGTAGAGTTTTTTTTTTCTAAAATTGAGTGGCAAACACTGTTGGTAAATGGCGCAAAGGTAGTTCCAGGAAGTTGGCCTGAGTAGGGAACATGCTATTCTCCTTTTAGGTTTGACATTAACATTGGGTACACTCGAAAAGATTTTGCTGTTGTTCCTTTGTGTTCTCTCTAGCTCATACCTTGCAGTTCTGTGGTTGAAGAGAAACTGTGTCATATTGTTGATGCATTTAAACGTAAGGTAACCAATTTTGAAATGAATCCTTACCGGGAAGCTAGTGAAGACCTCCTGGTTTATGAATCATGATTTATTTTTTAATATAGTCCCTAAGCGGCCCTGGCAAAAGCATTGTGAGCTCATTGTGGCAGTCAGATTGGTATGCTGGACCTGCATGTAGAGAATTGCCTAGTCTCAAATTGACTGCCACCCATTACTAAGGCCCTGTGCTTTTGAGACAGTAGTTCTGTAAAAGGCTGGGGTAACCACAGTTAATGGTAGCAATTCTTTACTACAGTGATCATCTGAGCATTACGCCCAAGATCAGTTACAAAAGTGAAAGTGATTTATAGCTTCGGTGTTACTGGAAAGTTAAGATTGAAGATGTAGTTGCTGGGTGGATTGGATGAAAATTTAAATTGTCCTTCAGTTTTTTTTTAAATACTACAATAGTCCAAGCTTTTCAAAGATTCCAATTTCTGGAGGTCTGTGATCCGGACATCGTTCTGAAACAATTTAATAAATACCGATGTTCCATCAGCTTACAATTGTACAGCCAACTCAGTATTGCCATTGGCTTGAAGTACATGAAACATATTCGAATTTCCTTTGTTTGCAACCTATAACTCACTTTACCCTTATGTGAGTTATACGTTCCAAACAAAGGCATTTTTAATGTGTTTTATGGACTCTTGCTTACACACAGAGACACAAATATTTACAAGCATACATAATTGAGCTTTCCCACTTTTAACCCATCTTCCTAACTTCAGTGGTATTTGAGAGCACTTCGTGGTGTGGGGTTGATAAAGCAGTGGGACTGGCCAGGCATCTCTGAGTCGCAGCAGTCTATAGTGTGCAACAGGAGAGGGCTACGCCAAGGACCTTTGAAAGGATAGGACCTGGTTTCCAAATCCAAGCTGCTGCAGAACTTTTTCTTTTTCATGAGAACAACGTATTCTTCTGTAGAGTGTCTCATGTCATTGTAGGTGTTTGAAGAACATTTGATAATTTCTTAGGTCGCACATTTATTTCCAGAAAAATTAGCACTATTAGGAAGACCACTATCAGGCCTTTGAGGTGGAAGCAAATTCCACAACCGAATTTTTGCTGCTTTATTTAACTCTAGAGAGAAGCAAATGTAATGTGTTAATGTGTTTAATATAACAAAGTTTTATAGTTGACATGAGTGGGCCTTCTCGTGTTTTCAAGTTCACTTTCGAATTGCGTGTGAGGTACAATGCATGTAATGTGTTTTCTCCTTCTTTGCCTGTGCACCATGGGGAACTCAAACGTGACCTTCAGTCGTACATTAAATTGTATGAAATTCAGTTAGCTTTACGGTCTTGTTTGCTCTGTAATATTTTTAAAATGTAATATTTTCTGTCTACGATCTTGCTACAGTGGACAGATTTTCAACTGTATACAATGGAAGCAGAGGCGGCTGCTACCGGGAAGGCTTTGTGGGGCAGCGCGCAAGCAGGGAAATGGGAGTGAATAATAAACACAAAAAATAAGACTTACCTGCCGCTGCCGGCCCTCCATGCTCCTCTGCTCCCGCTGCCTTGATCCCATCTCAACTTGCTTCCCTCCCCCACCCAATCCATAGGCTTCTCTCATGCTATTACCCAGCATGAGAGAAGCGCTGGAATTGGCCTGTGCGGCCTTAAATGTCTCTCAGTTAGGGAGTGGGACCCTGCGCTTGGTCTCCACCCAGATGTGCAACACACCATGGGAGGAGAGTTCTAAGTGCACATGCCGGTTCCCCAGTATAAGATGGCTGGCCAAACCGACATGTGCATTTAGGATGCACCTAGCACTCCTCCTCCCCCTGATGATGCAGAGGATGCTGGCCACGCTCCGCCCTAGACTGGTGGACTTGCAGTGGCTGGCTAAGCGGTTTAGAGCAGTCGCCTTTAAAGAATCAATATCATAGCCCCAATCTTCAATTGGCCCTTTAAATACAGTAAAGCGCTGCATGACCCAGCACACTGGTCGTAAGCAATTGTTCTGGGAGCCTAAGAGCATCTATGGATTAGCTGGTCGCAACGTAGGTTGGTTACCACTGTTATCTCAGGGTCCCTGTAGTATTGTTAGAAATGCCAATTTGCAATACAAGTGTTGCGGGTGGGGGAATTGTAGAATAATCATGATGCATATTATCTATTCTGAAAATGTATCAAAAAGACATTTAAACCCACTAATCTATTCAGCAGACATCGCAAGGCAAAGCACATAGTGATAATATGCATGCTCTTAGGCCCCGGTACATAAAGCTAGCAGAATCCCTATTGACTCTAAGTGAAACATGGATATGGCTTTCACACCGAACACAGATAGGCCTTCAGTCTTGGTCAGACCATTCACAGCATTCAATGAAGATCTATTGCCTTTGACAAGAACATCTAAATCATTGAACGCAAGCCTACTGGGTTATTGAGAGGTGTATTACCCACCCATTCCACAGTTTCATATGTCAGAATGAGGAATAAAATATTGTATCAGAGTTTAGACACGTGATTGCAGCATGTTATACCTGCTTTCAACCATACTTTCTCACATAAATCTGCCTTGTGTAACTTATCCGAAGATCATTGGTGACGTGCGGACAAAACTGCAAAACTCAGGGTCCCTATTCACGCACAAATTGCTGATTATTGCTGAAAACGGATGTACACACAATCGGATTTAGGTTCTGCTGCCAGTCTTTCACTGTCAACAAAATCTACCTCCTTTTATGCCGCCTTTGTTCAATACAGAAGTCCTGTTTTTGTAATATACATTGGGTAAATTGTTTCTAACGTGCTTCTGACTTGGAGCTGGAAGGAATGCTTCCGGACTTACTGATTTTTGTCTGTGCTGCAGGACATGAAACATCTTTTGGAGGCCGCAAGTTTCGGTCAGACACTTGGAGGAACAGGAAACTAATGGCGACGGATAATGGGAGCCTGGAGCGTGTGAACTGCACGGAGCCAGGTAAGGCCTTACTGATCCAGAGCTACCGACCATGCAGCTGAGTCCCCACATAGAGGACGCTGCCAACATTGCCAAAGGCAAAAGGTCTGTGACATATTTACTAATGTTTGTTTAGCACTCCCACGGAGCAAAGCAATTGTGTCATTTGCTTAGCATGAGAAAATCCTGCAGGTGCAGCTCCAAATTGCCCAGGACCACACAAGCGACTTTGAAGCCATTAGTAAATACTGGTCAGAATACCACAGAAGTTCTGCATGAAACCTTCCACATTGTTTATTACTCTCCTTCTGCAGCTATTGGCAGGGTTAGAGTGAAATGCCAGCAAGTGCCCTGGAGCCGCGGGCTGAAGCCCATGTTAAAAAAAAACTTTCGTATCTCCAACCACCTCCCCACCTCACCTGTGCCAGTGTGCCCATGTGGTCTTGGCCCGAGAATGCATTTCACCAACAGGTTTCGTGACCGTATAGAGTCAAGAAGCCACACGAGGGGTCCCTTCAATAAGCGGGGAAACGTCTGGTGACTTGTAATATCCTCCATATAAAAATTTGCGGGTATTTTATTCCATATAATACATTATCATTGAAAGATGGTGTCTATAAATGAAAATATTTATATAGATCAGAAATAAAATATTCCAATCTGAACACGCATACATTGCAGGTATAATATGGTATGGGATCATTTGGAAGTTTGAATTGTGCAATTTATCAACAGAATGCAACAGAAGACTTTCTTTTATTGAAGTTAATTGTCAAAGGTGGATGTATATCCGGTTCATAAATTTGAAAAAGCAACAAGTTTTCTTTTATTTGTAAGTTATAGCTATTTTTCAGAGTAAGCATTTCAGGCATACCCTTAAAGTAGTTTGGAAAAACATCTGTGATTTGGGAGAAAAAAAATGCCATTATGGGACAAATGGAGGGCAGTTGCTCAAGGGTCTGTGTGGTTGTTCAGCAGAGGTCGCCTGTCATGAGGCAGTGTAACAAATGAAGTTACTGGCATTTTCTGCTTTTCACTTTGGAAATATTGATTTAAGTAAAACAATGCTGAAAATGTCAGCAGGAAATTGAAAGACAACTGATGTTGACAGGGTGCCCCTTCTCAGTCAAGGTACAGCTATATTATTTACTTTTTGACGGTAGCAGAGAGGCTACGTGACAAAACCTCCTTGACTATGGAGGTTTTGTGACGCCACCAGTCAATTATACTGAATGATTACAAGGGGCTGATGATTTTTTTTTTCATATTACAGGTGAATTTGCTTGGAATAAGAAAATACAAAGACTTTAGGAGTTTTATTTAGAGTTTGAAATTAAGTGGAAAGTCGTCTGAAGGAAATTATAATATGAATTTTCTACATAGTAATATGGTGGAGCACCTTCTTCTGATGGATTGTAATTCGCATTTATGTCTTTAGAGCTATTTCATCTAACAAGGCATTAGTGCTATTGTCTTATCTCTGCAGAGGGAAATCCTGACATGATGGAGAAGGGAGTAATGGAGACACATGCACCAGTGATGCCCTGCATCACCAGGGACACAGCTTTTGAGTGTTTTATGCAGCTGTCCCCAGCAGCATTTGTTCTATCAGGTTAAAAAACTGTTTCTCTCTGGCTTATAGTTTGATGTAGTTTCAGTCCTACAAACCAGCAAAACATGAAACACAGAAGATACCATTGGTGGGCACTGTAGTTGACATGTTTGTAAGGGTTTCATCTAGGACCTTTTACTGGCATACGTTATAGTATATGATGTTATTACACAGTTTGTATATAGCACATGTCTTCTAACTACTTGGCACCTTAACTCTTTTACCTGTAGATGTGTGCGTCCATGATGGTGGGTTTGAAAACCATGTCCATATAACAATAGTGGTGTTGTGCTGTATGTTGGGTATTTTCCTGAGGCACCATTCTGAAGGGATCATAGGTCAATGCTATCTGGTGACTAAACCTATGGGATATGTTTTTAGGTTGCAAGTCATTGAACTCTCCACCTAACCTGTTTCAGCTATATCAGTCTGATAACTCTGCTTGCTTCAGGAGTTGGTGCACCTCAAGCTTTGTGGGTCTGATGATACTTCGGCAGTGGTCAGGGAATATTTGTGTGGGTGTGTGTGTGTATGTTTCTGATTGCATTGCAGAATGTCAGTTTGCAGGGGTGTAGATTTGTCTAATCTTAGAGTAAGTCTTTTATTTTGCCCATTTTTACATTTACTGAATGGCTGTGGAGAAATGTCCTGCTGATTTCACTTACAGCTTTGAATTGCTTTCAGTGATTTGTTTTTAATGATTTAAGATGATAACTCTAGTCACAGTAAAAGCTCTAGTTTTTTTCTGCAAGAAACAAATAGTGCATTGTTCAAATCTGTATGCTGCAACTGTGTCCAGCAGAAATCATTTCTAACAAGCCTAATGAAACTTCCCCTAGGGGCCGCCCCGGACAGAGGTAGGCTCGTATATTAGATTGCTTATCTAACATACCGAGGAAAAGCCAGCAAGGCGGAAATTCTCGTAGTCTAAGATCACAAATGTCTCGAAAAATGCAGCTGGCACCCCAGCATTTCAGAGGTCCTGCCCTGGTGTGAACTCCTGTGCTGTCCCTCTGGGCCTGTCCTTCTCATCTCTCCTTCCTTCAGCACCCAGGTCTTCTCCTCTCGGTAGGATGTAGGACATGTATTAGACAGATTCCAGGCGCATCTTTTTATGTGTATCGAATTAGAGCGCCAAAAAACTAAATTCTCTTTATTTTTATAGGCTCTGATTCTCGAGATACAGAGAAACGCTTTTTTTGTGCGTCTGACAGTTCCCAAAATGAATTGCCTTGTGGCAAAATGCTCAAAATGCTCCGGTTGTGTGCACACTGCTCCATGCACTTGCATCTGCCCTAGTGCAAAATTCGTTCATGAGCGGGTGTGTTCGTTCACCTTTAGCTGTATCAAGTTGTCTCTTCCTGTATTGGTATGGCAGACAGAAAGTAGACTTCAGCAACCCATTTTAACATTACCCAAAACACTTTTTGCGTCTTTTAAAAAGGTAAATGAATGGTAACATTCTTACTTACTTAGGACTTGTACGTAGTTTTGATGGTACATTTTTATTGTATTCTCAGTATTCGTCACTTGATCTGAGCCATTTCTGTTTTTTAAGGATGCCATTAAAGTTTCACCCCAAAAAATTCAACATTTGGCAGTTTACCGGAATGGAGGTCCTACCTCTATCCCTGGGTCAACACACTGTTGTTTTTCATTTTGATGATTCACGAAAATGAAGTGTATTCTATATCAGAAGTGGCCGTGAGACCATTGCTATAGTGTACACAAGTAGCCGGACCCTGAACTTGGGCACTGCACCTATGCTCAGGGCCTTTCTCCACCAGCCGTAGATCCATCTGTCAATTGGGACCTGTGTCCAGAATAAATCCAGCTGCAGATTTTCCAGTGGACAGTTTGACTGTTGCAAAGAAGCAAACGTCTTTACACCTGGGTGACGTAGGGTCCAGTCAGTGTCCAGGAGGGTCCCCGCTGCCAGTGGCCTGACTCCCCACCTCCCTCTGTTACCTGCATGTGGGCAGCTGAGGACAGTGAAAGGAGGGAGGCCTTAATTCGGAGCTGACGCAGGTGCAGTCCCTCAGCAGCAGCTCCACGCCGACCGGCATAATAAACTAAGTGCAGCCCAGTTATGGGCCACACAGCGTTAGAGCAGATTGTCTGCACTTGCGCCGTGTGGCCCATAACTGGGCTTCAGAGTGGTTATGGGCCACAAAGCACAAGCGCAGACAATCAGCGCTTGCAAAATGCGGTGAGCTCCACTCCTCGCCAGGGCTAGCAGAGTTTTTGGCCAAACTCTGCACTCCAAGCGGAGCACAGAGTGCCAAAAACTCTGTTAACTCCGAGAGCAGAGCTCACCGCCCACCCCTACTAAAGATGTGATTTATGTGTGTGGCTATGGTGTGCTCAGTGCCCAAATCACTGCTTCCTGTGCTTACAGTCCATTACACTGAAAAGTTCATATGGCTGAGCAACTATTTATACCAAGGATGCCCCACATTTTGAATCTGGTGGGGTGGCAGCCCTACTCTGCTGCAGTTCATTGGCATAGTTGAGTTTTGAATATTTTATAAATTAATAACTCTTCATCAGGAACACAACATCTCTGTCTACATAAACGCTCTATAAGCCTAGTTCAATAAGAGCTGATAAATTAAAGTGACAAAAAGCATTGTTGGTGAGAATAATAAATGTACAATGCCCAAGTGCACTTGTGGTGAGACTCAATAATGTACAGTGCACATATGTACTTGTTGTGAGACTCACATATTTAGTGTCCATATTTACTTAATAGGTAATTGATCATTTAAATTGCTAATAAACACCTGATTAGTGAGAGTCTAGAATCTGCAGAGCTCATGTGCTGCCTAAACACATCAGTCAAGAGTTGAGAACTGACAGTGCCAGCATGCACTTTGCTGGTGAGAGTTGAGGATTTATAGCATCCATACACATCTTATTAGCACCTGGCAGGACCTCACATTGTCCAAATGCTCTATAATGTTTACAAAAAAGTAATTCTAAATGTTGAAGCTGTAAAGCCTTTTGATATAGACAGCAGGTCCTTTTTTTCCCAGCAGGTAGCAGGATTATATAAAGTCTTGAGTCTTTCCGTCTGCATCTCCCATTTTTTTTACACCACTCCATTATGGAAATTTCCAGCGTAAGGGGTGTTGGAGCATTTTCATCCTTCACAGGAAGCAATCAGGGTAAAACGGACCTGTGGACCCTGAGACAGGGTGTGATAGAACCGTTCAATTCAATTTCAATACAGACCAATTAAATTTAAAGAGTATGACCCATTTGACCTATGGTGCTGTAGAGATGGAGGTGGTAGTGTTAGCATGTAGCTATAATTTCCCCACCATGTCCAAGTGTAATACCACAACTACAAATCAGAGATAGAAATCTCTGTGTAATGTGCTTCATAAATACCACTGCTAACTAAAGTCTTGTCCCATTAGAGATGATTTCTTTGTCAGTCAACTTACTTCTCCCTCATTTTACAGACATGTTCTACAATAAAATACATTTTTTACCCTGCTTGTGGCATACCAGTGCAATTTGGGTCAAATGCATTCAGTGTACTGTGATTATACTGAATAATTGCAATAATACGGCGAGTAAAAACATTAATTATAATGTAATGCTGCCCATTATAGTTTAACACGTCGTTAAAGTGATTGAAACAACTCTGTAGTGTTATGACTGTTGTGTCTTTAGTGTTTTGATGCACCAAGGGAAATGGTTTTAACTTTGTTTTTCAGTTTCTGTATAGTGTAAAATAATTTTTTCTTGCTTTTATATTTATAAGTTCTAGTACACTCGCTTAGTTATACTTTCTGTCGTCTGTGGTATGTAGGATGGACTGATGTTATTGATTTTCTGAATCAGCGGTGCTTTTAAGCAATCAATTAAAAATAAAAGCTGAAATGAATTGAATCGTTTGTGGTAAATATGGTTCAGAAACAATAACGTTAAAGACCGCGAGCTGTAATTCTATGATAGACTGAAACAAGGGCAAGGTGTTTAGGCCTTCCATTCATCATCCGTTGTCTTATGTTGTAATTTGGATCTACCTTGGAATTTAGCCTCTCCCTGAGATCTATAATTGTTTTTGTCCATGAAAAGTCCTGGAGGTGCCCATGCAATTGAAGGTCCAAACACCACGCCAGCACAACATATTCCGATGGAAAGTCCACATTTTTTATTATGGGGGTCAGCTCCACGTTAAATGCAAACATAAAATTTGATCACAAGAATATGACACATTTAAAATCTACACAGCAATATACAAGTATAGAAATCCCTCAATAACACAATTCTAGTTATGTCCATTTATACTTGAGGGACAGTACTTTCTGTGCACCATTGCATGCCACCAAACCAAACCTCTGGCTACAAAGATTACTGTAAAGTAAGTGAATCCCTGTGACATATTCCAGCCATATCTAACCATTCACAGTCATAAAACGGTTGGGAAAATGGGGTTTTCAAGGCATAGCTTGGCCTGAAAGTTTATAAATACCCACAAACATGGACGTTTGTCAGTATTCCTTAACTATGATCCAACTCAGTCCCACCTCATAAAAAAATTCAAGGATTTATTCCAGCACATATAAAGCAGGGGTAACTCTCCTTCCAGGGTGGTAAGTAGACCGCAATACACACATTTGGTGGAGCGTAGGAGATGGGCTTTCTGTTATATCCTAGTTCCGGGTTGGGAGCGCGAGAAGGTGAGTGTTAGAATGTCTGGTGGTGTGTGCGCGAGGAGATGAATGAGAATGGGGAGCGAGAGGAGAATGGAGAGGAGTGGTAAATGACGGTTGGGAGAGAGACGGAGGTCGGGATGTTTTCGCTACGAAAGAACTGGATTTATGAATAAAGAAAGCGAGTTACCTTTGAAGTTGTGTCCTGGTTTCACATGCCTACGTTCTTACACTGGCGACGAGGATGGGATCCGAACCCACGCGTGCATAGCACAATGGATTAGCACAGAATGGAGGGCCCCTATTGTTATTGCAAGGAAAGCGAATGGCCAGATCAGACTTTGTGTGGATCTCCGCAAGCTTAACAAGTGTGTTGTTGTGGATAGGTATCCGCTTCCTAACATTACGGAATTGCTGTCTACAGTCTCAGGAGCTAAGTTTTTTTCTACAATAGATCTCACGTCGGCTTATCATCAAGTCGAACTAGATGAATCATGTAGAAACTACACAGCTTTCATTACTCCATATGGCACCTTCAGATTTGTACGATTACCTTTTGGTCTGATCTCTGCTGCTTCTGTTTTTCAAAGGTTGATGGAACGTGTGTTGAAAGGTTTGTGTGGAGTATGTATATATCAAGATGACATACTTGTTTATGGTAAGAACTTCAAAGAACATATGACAAGACTCAGAGAGGTACTTAAGAAGTTAACTGAAAGTGGTCTAACTATAAAGGCTGAGAAGTGCAAGTTTGGAGTGGAGGCCATTGATTATCTAGGGCACACTATTTCTGGTGGGGGTGTTTTACCCAAGAAAGAACTGGTTGACTCTATTCGTTTTTTGTCTTCTCCCACTTCGAAGGAGGAACTAGTGCGATTCCTGGGTATGGCTGAATTTTACGGTAAATTTGTCAGGAATTTTGCCAGTTCGTGTTTCAACATGAGAAGTTTGCTAAAAAAGGGTACTGATTTCAAGTGGGATGATGAGTGTGAGAGGGAATTTAGTAGTATCAAGAATTCTCTGGTGATAGCGCCTGCACTCAAGAATTTTAATCCCAATATGCGTTCTATTTTGACGACCGATGCCAGTAACAAAGGGTTGGGAGCAGTTTTACAACAAGGTGGTTTAAATCCTGAAAATACCATTGTCTTCATTTCTAGGAGTCTTAGAGGTGCTGAGAGCAAATATTCTGTGATCGAGAGGGAGGCACTGGCAGTTTTTTGGGCAATTAAGAAGTTAAAAAAGTTTTTGTCGGGAGGTTCTTTTGTCGTGCGGACTGATCACAAACCTTTATGTCAAGTTTTCTACTCTAAGGGAATTGATTCTGTCTCTAGTAGGATCACTAAGTGGATTGTTGGATTACAGGAATACGATTTTATTGTAGAATATGTCCCTGGTTCTCATAACTTGTCGGCTGATGTTTCATCTAGATTAGTTTCTACAGAAAGTAGGAACTATGAGAGTGAAGGTCTGGAGGGTGATGATACAGAATGTTTTGATCAAGTGTGTGAAGTCAGTTTTGAAATAATCCCTGAGGTCAAATGGCGTGAAGAAACCTCAAGAGATGTGGTGCTACAGGAAGTCATCAAGTTGATACAAGAGGATTGGAGGATTAAAAATAAAAGTTGTGGGGGAAGTGCTGAATTTTGGAATGTGAGAAATGAATTGGTTTGTGTTGATGGGTTGTTATTGAGAGGTACGAGGTTGGTACCTCCTAGAAGTGTGAGGAGTCAATTAGTAAATCAGGCTCACGATAGTCACATGGGCATATCTAAAACCAAAGAGAGGTTGCGTTCCTCCTATTGGTGGCCAGGAATGGACATGCAAGCTGAAAGGGTTGTTAGAGATTGTCTACAGTGTGCGGTGAGTGAAAAAGCTTTGAAACCTCGTGTTCAACCCATGATCACTAAGGAAACTCCAAAAGGGCCGTGGCATGATACTGCACTTGATATCTTAGGACCCATTCAGAGTGGTGGTATGACTGAATACGTGATTGTGGTTATTGATATGTTTTCAAGGTGGCCTGAGGTAAATTTTACTGGGAGTATCGAAACTAACAAGGTGATAAAATTTATCAAGAAGTTAATAATTCAAGAAGGCTTACCCACTACCATTCTCACAGATAATGGAGTGCAGTTAGTTTCAGGAGAAATGAATGAGTTTTTGCATGGGTGTGGTGTCAAACACAAACTCTGTTCGTTGTATCATCCCGAGGGTAATGGTATGGTGGAACGTTTCAATCGGGTTCTCAAAGAAACTATCTCAATTGCAAAAGATAACCAATTGAATTGGAAGGAAGAAGTGCTAAAAAAGGTTTATCTCTATAGACATACCCCTCACACGTCTACAGGAGAAACACCTTTTACTCTGTTTCGAGGTAGGCGTGGAAATTCTGAATTGGAACCTTCTTGGGTTAATAATTTACTTGATGGCAGGGGTAGGATGATGGTGAATGATGAGTGGAGGTCCAGGGAGTGTGCAAAGAAGATGAAGAGTAAAATTAATTTTGATAAAACTCATGCTGTGAAGAAAACGGAAGTTCATGTTGGTGATTATGTTCTTATCAAAAATCCTTTGATAAAAAAAAAACTCTCTGGTCCCATGAAGGTTGTGAAGTTGTTTACTAATGCTGTGAAAACAGATGATAATAGAGTTTGGAATTTGAATAGAATTGTTAGATTTAAAGGAAATCTCAATTCCTTGTGTAGGAATGTGTCTCATAAGAAGGCCATTGGAGTCTCCACACAGAACTCAGACTCTAGTGGTCGGAAGGATGCACGGAACTCAGACTCAAGTAGTTGGAAGGATATCGCGGAAGAGTTGCCGTGCAGTTCACATGTGAGGAGATCGAACAGATCTGTCAAACCTCCGTCATATCTCAAAGACTATAACTTGTTGTGAAGTATCTATTTTACAAAATACCGTAGTTAGTTGTAATTAGTTTGCATGTTAAAAAAAAAAAAAAATGTTTATGTTCTGTTACTGTTGTTTTGGTTAAAGAAGGGAGAAGTGTTATATCCTAGTTCCGGGTTGGGAGCGCGAGAAGGTGAGTGTTAGAATGTCTGGTGGTGTGTGCGCGAGGAGATGAATGAGAATGGTGAGCGAGAGGAGAATGGAGAGGAGTGGTAAATGACGGTTGGGAGAGAGACGGAGGTCGGGATGTTTTCGCTACGAAAGAACTGGATTTATGAATAAAGAAAGCGAGTTACCTTTGAAGTTGTGTCCTGGTTTCACATGCCTACGTTCTTACACTTTCTCAATGGGGAAAAATATTTTCCCTGAAGAAGAATATGTTTTGTTAAATAGTGCATTTCACAAGGGAATATATTGTCCTAATGCAGTCTGTCTGCATGAAGAAGTCCATACAGAGGAAATTAAAAGGAAATTTGTAATCATGTCATTCCGACTAGCATCTGCATGGAAACATCCACCTGGAACAGCTTTTCATTGTGGATTAGGAATTATTGAATTCCGAACAATTAGTAAGTCTGCATCCAAACATAGGAGTAAATGTGTGGGTGCGGATTTACTATTTTTTCATAAATAGATCCCACAGATTTTTATTTTGTGCTGCACGTTCTTTACTTGAAAATCAGCTCTTATTGAGAAAGGATTTTGACTGCATTTCATAAAATGAAAACTCACATATATAAACAGTTAAAAGCAAAAAACATGTGAGACAATCTAAACAACGTCTTTATCAGCAGCTTAGATCTAGAAGATAAGTTATGTGTTTATACAGTGTATTAATAGGACTCAAAGAGAGGGACAATAGACAAATGTAGATGTATTCTCTTCCTTTGTATTATGGTGCAGACTTCCAAATAAATATGCATAGCAAATCTTCAGGAATGGTTCTACCGCACACAGTCTACTGAGGCTCAGCTCTATAGTGTTCACATAAGCTGAACAACCTGCTCTAAAGTCATTTCAGTTTTATAACAAGTCAGGCAACAGAAATCCATTGCAGTTGGATGTAGACCTCCCGTCTCCAAGTTTGTTCATGTTAAAATTGGAGTTTTTTAAGGGAAATGCCCCTCTTATATATGACAACACAATTTGGTGGCAGAGGTAAATACATGAATTTAGAAACAAATGCAGGACAAGGAGGGGGCAAAAGGAAGAGGAAGGAGCATGGTCCATACAAAGAAATAGCAAGTATAGGTCTCAGTGAGGACAATGAGATTGAGGAGAGACTATTGATTAGCAACGTCTCATCGATGAAATTTACAGCAAACCAGTAAAGATTATTACATTATGGATTGAGCTTCTGTCCTTTTGACTGCCATTGACTTCACAAATTTGCAAATTGAAATCTACAAATTGGCTAGGAAATTAAAATTAAGTAAATGTTTCTCAATGGAATCAAAAAAAGAAAGAAAACAACAATGTGGCCAGAGTATAATGTTAAATTTTACCATTAATGATATTCCGACCTAGTGGACATTAATCAACTAGAGTATCAGTTCACTACATTGGAAACCTTCCACAACAATCAAGACAATTTATCTAATTTATATGAGGGGCAAATCCTTTTTAGAATGGGATACGTAACAAGTATGCAAGTTTCCAGTGAGTGCAGACCTGAAAGTAAATTGCCAGGTGGGAATAAGGTGGATCTTTTTCATGAGATGGTAATGGAAGACATCAATATGTTGTCAAGGAAATGGAAATGGAGACAAGGAGGTCATTTGACACAAAAACTTTGAGAAGACATCAACACACTAAATAACAATGAGCCCCTAATATCCAAGGCATCAGATAAAGCGGGGTATTATTGTCATTATCAACAAGGCAAAGTATTTATTGGAAGCTTATCTGCAATTAAGAAGTCTTAAACACTACCTAGCATAAAAAGAGGACCCCTTGAAAGCTATAAAAACTGAGATTCATGCATTTTTAAACAATTGACTAAATGATGGCCTCCTTGGATTGAAATAATACCAATATTTGTGAGTCATGAATGCAAAGGTGACAACTATTTATTTCCTTCAAAAAATACATAAAACTCTCTGTAAACCACCAGAAAGACCAATTGTTAGCTCCATAGGATTCTTATTGGAGAACACCTCTAGATTCCTTGACCTGTTTCTCCATTCATATGTTATCAGCTTAACTCCATACATCAAAAACACTTCTGAATGTTTGAAAAATATTGATCAAATCCCAGGGAAAACAGACTACATCATAGCAAGACTTGATGGCAAGTTGATCAATCATATTCATGGAATCACTGCTTATAATTTTATTCTCATAGAAAGACCAATAGAGGGTCTAGAACATACTCAGATGATAGTCCAGATGTTAGAATACTGCCTTACTCACTATGTGATCCTTTCTGACAACAGGCCATACTTACAACAACAGAAACAGCCAGGGGGACTTCCTTCATCCCCACTTACATGAATGTATACATGAGATGGTGGGAGAAGGAGGTTGTCTGAGGTGAAAGGAGCAATAAGTACATGGAGCATATGGTGATTTGGACCCATTTTATTGATGATCTATGCATCCTGTGGGAATGGCGAGGAACTGGTTCCTGAGGAGTTCATATGGGTCCTGGATTTAAATTAAACATCAAGTTCATTAACATACACAGTACATATTAAATGTTTATATGTGAATATATAACTTTAAAATATAATGTGTTGTAATGTGTTATATACTACAGTGCACAGAAAAGCAATGGCTGCAAATACCATGCTCCACGGAAACAATGGGCCCCCAAAAACATTGAAATTGAGTATTTCATGTGGTCAAATGTTGAGAGCTAGGAGAAGATGTTCTACAGAGGTTACATTTGAAAAAGAGGCAGGGAGAACGATCAAAAGATTTGCTTCTTGTGGATTCCGACATAGAATCGTGGATGATGCATTAACAAGCCCTACAATAAACCAATAAACAAGCATTGGCAAAGCTAATATTTCTCACCTTTGTGATCCACTGGCTTTGCCAATGGTTTTTAGCCACACTACCCAGCACATACATGTGCTGTTCATGGCTAAAGCTAAAAAAAATACCCTTTTACGCGGCCATCTGCCCACATGCATGCAAAAACAAAATACTGCTAGCACTTTTTTATTTTTAGTTCTCTCTAAATGGATATCTATTCCTAGCCACCACTATTGAGATCTGAGTCTCTCTTTCATTTTAGATATTCTAGAATGGCTCTCATTTGCAAGAACAATTAAGTTACTTCACAATGAAGAAGGAGGAACTAGTCTGCTCCCACGAAAAAATAAACCATCTTTAAACATGAGCTCATCTTTGACTTGCCAAAATCCCTCTACTCTCTTGTCCATCTTGTGACAACTGGACCAACCATCCTTGATTATTTGACACACCGTTTGTCAACATTCATCCTTACCAACTTCTTCCAACCATTCTTCTTCTATTATGACATTATTGCAAATTGAACACACATCAAAATCATCCTCATCATACTCATCATTGACATCCACATCTTCTCTCTTATTTTAATTGAATTTTTCCGCACCAAGCTCAAACAACAGTCTGCCAGATTGTTCTTTACACTAGGAATGAAAGTTACATGAAATAGAAAATCTTACAGGGACACAACCCACTTTCTTATCCTCCCTGACATGGCATACAACCCTTTTTTTCAAAAACCTCTTTCAATGGATTATGAGCAGTTTTGATCTCAAGCTCACCACCCCAAATAAAATTCCTCAATTTCTGTACTGACCAATACACCGCCAGTGCCTCCTTCCCTACCACAGAATAATTTAACTCTGCGTTCCTTAATGTTCTTGAAATGAATAAGATCATCTGCTCAACACCCTTTTAACGTTGCATTATAACAGCTCCCAAGGCATTTGAGCTGGCATCGGACATTTTAATGGTATCATGGCTTACCTCAAACCTCTGTAACACAGAGGCTCCTTTTAGACAGTTTTTCACATGATTAAACTCCCTCTCACACATGCTGGACCACTGGAACACTACATCTTTCTTCAAAAGAGATCTTATGTTTTTATTTTTTTCTGCAAATTTAGGAATAAACTTGCTATAATATTCGGACACCCCAAGGAGTTTGACCAGTTCATCTTTGTTCTGAGGACTAGCCATGTTCTTGATTGTATTTACTAATTCTTTTCTCAGCCAATACCTCCCAAGGTGATCCTGTGTCCCAAATAATCTATTTCAAGCAGATTAAATTTACTTTTTTCAGCTCTTAATGTAAGTCCATTTTCTTTAAAGCTACCCAGTACCTCGCATACACATTTATTATGTTATCATCACTCCCATAGATGAGAACATCATTTTGATAAACTTTCACCCCTCTGATGTTTTTCAAGATATCCTCCATCACCCTCTGAAAAACCACAGCAGCTGAAATAATCTCAAATGGCATTCTTAAAAATGTTAAAGTCCCAAAAGGAGTGGCGAATTCAGTCAGACCTCACTTGATGACATCCTGCAGTGAGGTTCAACAACAAGAGACGTTTTGCAACATTTAACATTGCAATCATCTCTGTTATGTTGGGTAGAGTATAGTGGTCTACCACAACATTTTCTTAAGTTCTTGTAAATCAATACACAACCTGGCCTCTCCATTATCCTTGTGTTCCATGAACTGGAACAAGCCAAACTGTTGCTTCATCCTCTTTGATTATGACGTTATTTTCCAGTTTCTCAATTCCTTGTCGCATCATGTCTTCAATCAATAGAGGAACACTCCTAACTTTGCTCACTACAGGTAGCGCATTTTTTTTTAATAATTTTGTGAGCATAGCCTTTGAGACAACCCAGATTCCTTTGAAACATAACTGGAATTTCCTTTCATATTCAGTTCTGTTCAACCCTATTTGATTGACCTGTTCTGTATCTCTTAATCATACAGCAGGCTTCTCATTTGGGTCCAAGAACACATACAAATCACTCTGATGGAACCAACTTACGAGAGAGTCACCTCTCACAGAAACATACATTTTACCTTCTGTGTATCTATCATTGAATTGAATCGACCTAATAAAATATACCATATTCCTTAGGTCAAACATCATGTTTAAGAAGAGTGACCTTGCTTTTCAACTCTTTCTCATATATTTCCTTGGGAATTAGTGTGATCTTGGCCCTTGAATCAAATAGCCCTGGTACCGTTAAATGTTCTATCTGAACCACTTCAAATGGTCAAACTCTACCAATACTTGACACTCGTAAAATTACTTCTTCGCAATCATCACCATCATCTAGCATGACTTCTCTGATCTTCTTTTTTACATTAGTACTTCTACAACACTTGAATACATGGCTGTTTCACCCACATGTTTTACAGATGGCTTGCCACTCAAAGTAATCCTTATTGTTTACTAAATGACTAACCCTATCACATCTAAAACATACCCTGGAATTTACCACTAGGTTTCTTTCTTTCCTTCTTTTCTCCTGTAAGCTTTGCTTGTTCTTTAATTGACCTTTTATTCTTGATCTTAACTATTTGAATCTCGTTTTTACTCCTTGCGGCATGTAGGGGAGCCCTTTTTGATTTAATCTACACAAGTTTGAAAATATTCACAAGTTTTAGCAATAGTAAGTACTTCTGTTGGAGTAGCATTGTCATTTTGCCAAAACACCCCCTTTGCCTTTTTCAAATTGCATTCTAGCATAAACTCGTCTCTCAGTCTCTCTTCACGTGAAGAACCAAAATTGAACTGAGAACTCAACTTTGTAAGAGTTGTCATATATTCCTTTACCATTTGACCAGGTTTCTGTAACCTTTTACCAAAATGGTACCTTTTGAGTACTGTGGAAACTTTCAGTAAATAATGTTTATCTATTTTTTGAGACATATTTGTTATTCATTGAGATCATGCTCTTCTTCACTAGATAAATCAGGCGAGTGTTGGAACACTTCTTGACTTTCTGACCCTAGACAATATGACAAAAGCGAAGTTTTCAGTTATGTGCTTAAAGAGGTACCACACACCCATGTATAATGATTAAAAACATTTTAAAAAATTTCCCATTTCAATGTTGGTTCCCCAGGGTCCATTAAGAAAAATGGAGGTGCAGGTACATTCTGCATTTCCATTAAGTTAATAAAACCACGAAACAAACAAAAAAAACTGATTTAGTACACCAGTATCGGACTAGATTCCCGAACCACCTTGCCTCTAAATAAAGGTTATAATATGATATATAATATATATAATATAGTTACACAACATCCTGATAACACACGAGAAACCAGTAGGAATTTCCTCCAAAGTGACAGTGTCTAAGTTCATCCAATAGGAAGACGCTTAATGAAATATTGTGATTAGTAAAGTTTGCGCATCCGTGTGTATCGGTGAAGATACACAACGCTAAACAACATTACCTCCCGTCCCTCCCTCGCCTTCCTTTTAAACCAATGAGGCCTCCCGCCTCCCCCTAGACCCTCCCTTCCCCTTTTAAACCCCCCCCACCCTTATCTCCTCCTGTTTCTTTTGTCTAGCCCACGCTAGACGTTTTCTTTTTCCCTTACCTGCACGGCGGGGCCTGGAGGTCTACGATGGAGGCACTCCTCGGGACGCGGAGCTCCACGAGGAGTGCTGCAGCTGGTCGCGTCCTGTGACGAGCAGCCGGGCTGCTCGGAAAAACGCAGACTGAGGGCCGGCTGACGGGGTCAGCCGGCCCTCTGTGGCTGGGGCGTCGATTTCCGGGTTTCCGTGCTGCAGAGCGGCGGGGAGCTGCGGAACGGCGATTTTTGGAAGGTTCAGGTAGGACGGGCGTTCTGCCCGCTGTTTTATGATGGGGGCAGTTGTGTTTGACCTTTTAAAGGATTGGTGGATTCCTAGGACGATCTCTATATAGGGAGAATGCATTTTAGGGGTTGATCAGTGTATTTTTGGATAGTGACATGCCTAAGGTTCCGGCAAAGAGACGGAGGATTGTCTCCTCTTCCTCCTCCTCGGAGGAGGGTGCTGCTGGAGTTTCCACTCCTGGGGGCTCACAATTACCGGATAGGGGTACTCCCCTCATGTCTAGAGATGAAGTGCAGGAGATGATTGAGGTGGCTGTTACCAGGGCTCTTCAAGCAGGGGTGGCCAGGACTGGGCAGTCTAAAAATTCTCATACGTCGGCTGCTGCACGGAAGTCCTCATCAGATAGTGAGGGTGATGAGGCCCCTTCTACGTCATCTGGGGGTAAATATGTATCCAGAGAAGAAATGTGGGAGGTGATAGCACATGATCGGGACAATATGGGTTTCCCAGTATTTCAACCTTCAAACTCAGATTCTCACTTATTTCCACAATATCAGACGCCTGGCAAGTTTGCCGTGCCTTTTCAGGGACCTGTGAAGGATATGGTATTTCGAGAATGGAAGGATGTGGATAAAGCTCAGGTTCCACGCTTCCTGCAGAAACTATATTTGCTTGAGGGGGAGGAGGTGTTCCCTCCTTCAGTCCACCTGGATTCAATTCTGGCTACCCTGATTGGCAAAACGGCAGTGAATCCGGAGGATTGTGTGATACCACGGACCGTAAAGTGGATTCAGGTCTTAAAAGGGCGTTTGCCGCTGAGAATCTGACGCTAAGGGCTGGTATATATTCGGCTTATGCGGCCCAGTCGTTGGTGCAAGACTTTGATAAGCTGGCGGTGGCTGTTCAGGAAGGGGCAGAATGTTCAGAGCTCCTGGCTGGTATAAAACAGCAGGCCAGATTGTTGGCGGATGTGTCATCGGATGTGGTCAGTACTTCGGCTCTGGCCTCGGGTGCTTTGATTGGGGCTCGTAGGTCCCTCTGGTTGCGTTCATGGAAAGCTGACCCAGGGGAAAAGGCGGCCTTGCTGAGACTGCCGTTTGAAGGTCGTAGCCTGTTTGGGGAGCAGTTGCCATCCATGCTTTCCAAGGCATTTAAAGAAAGGAAGCATGCCTTGCCTTATAAAGGGGTTTCTACTTCCAGTAAGGGGTGGAAGAAGCATTCCCGATCTTCTCCAAATAGGGATTCCAAATCCTTTTCATTTAGAAAACGGCATTTTCAACCTCGTTTTTCTCCTAAGAAGTCAGCTCCTACGAACCGGGGTGGGTTCAAGAAGGGGTCCTGACAATCACTGTGGGCCTGGCATAGGGCCGGTTGGGGGAAGGCTGAGTCACTTTCTTTCAGCTTGGGAGGAGAGTGTCAACGATCGTTGGGTACTAGACATTGTGGCCAATGGTATGTCATCGATTTTGGGGTAGTACCTCCAGATTCGGGGGTACGTCCCTCCCCTCTGCCTTCAGGGGGGTCACGGAGAAGAGCGTTATTGGACGGAGTTCGGGACTTGCTAGTCAAAGGGGCCATTTCCCGCGTTCCGCTGGAGGAACGAGGTCAGGGCACTTATTCAGTCTTGTTTCTTGTGCAAAAAGTTTCAGGGGGGTTTCGCCCAGTGCTCAATCTGAAGGATGTGAATGCTTGGATCAGGACGGTGCATTTCCGCATGCTGTCTATTCAGACTATGGGGGTGATTCTGACCGCGGCGGACGGCGGTCGCCGCCCGCCAAGCGGTTCCCGCCGAAAGACCGGCTCCACGGTCAAAAGACCGCGGCGGTCATTCTGGCTTTCCCACTGGGCTGGCGGGCGACCGCCGAAAGTCCGCCCGCCAGCCCAGCGGGAAACACCCTTCCCACGAGGAAGCCGGCTCAGAATGGAGCCGGCGGAGTGGGAAGGTGCGACGGGTGCAGTTGCACCCGTCGCGAATTTCAGTGTCTGCAAAGCAGACACTGAATTTCTTTGTGGGGGCCCTCTTACGGGGGCCCCTGCAGTGCCCATGCCATTGGCATGGGCACTGCAGGGGCCCCCAGGGGCCCCACGACACCCCATACCGCCATCCTGTTCCTGGCGGGTGAACCGCCAGGAACTGGATGGCGGTATGGGCTGTCAGAATCCCCATGGCGGCGCAGCAAGCTGCGCTGCCATGGCGGATTCCCATGGGCAGCGGAAAGTCGGCGGTACACCGCCGGCTTTCCGCTTCAGGCCGCGGCTGTACCGCCGCGGTCAGAATGCCCGGCGGAGCACCGCCAGCCTGTTGGCGGTGCTACCGCCAACCTCCGCCATGACGGTAATTACCGCCAGGGTCAGAATGACCCCCTATATTTCCATTGGTCAGGCAAGGGGACTTTCTAGTGTCGCTGGATCTGCAGGATGCTTACCTGCACGTGCCTGTGGCGAGGTCTTCTCAGCGGTTCCTGAGGTTTGCTGTGGATCAGGAACACTACCAGTTTTGCGTTCTTCCTTTCGGTCTAAAATCTTCTCCTCGAATTTTTACGAAGGTGCTGGCCCCCCTGGTGGCTTTGCTACATTCAGAGGGGGTGTTTATTCATCTATATCTGGACGACATCTTGATTCATGCTCAGTCACGGGTCCTGTTGCAGAAACAGGTGGCCCGAGTTCTGGGTGTCCTGCAAAACCACGGGTTTTTAATCAACTGGGAGAAATCAGATTTAGTTCCGTCCCAGGATCTGGTTTTTCTGGGGGCTCGATTTCAGACTCTTCTAGGCTTAGTGACGGTGTCAGAGAAGAGGTTGGGTGTACTCCAGTCCTTGGTAAAGAAGGTGGTATTAATGACCGCACCACGAGCTCTTCTATGGTTACGTCTGCAGGGTCATTTGGCGTCGGTGATATTTCTGGTTCCTTGGGCGCGTTTCCATCTCCTGTGCTTGATGACGTGGTTCTTGAGAAGGTGGGCGCCGGGGTCCGGTTCTCTGAAGGACAGGGTTCAGGGGTCCTTGGTGATTCACAGGGAATTGCAATGGTGGTTGGATGCGGATCATCTTCGGGTAGGGGTTTCTTTGTCACCTCTGAGACCCGTGGTGGTGACTACGGATGCCAGCCTCTCCGGTTGGGGGGCATGGATGGGATCGGCTCAGGTTCAGGGGTTTTGGTCACCTCGGGAGGCGAGTCGGTCGTCGAATTGGCGCGAATTGAGAGCGGTCTTTCTGGCTCTGGTCCATTTCCAGGGGTCCCTGAGGGGGGAGGCGGTTCCTATTCGGACGGACAACTTGGTGGCCAAAGCTTATGTCAACCCACAAGGAGGGACCAGGTCAAGGGCTCTGTTCAGTCTAGCCAGGGAGATTTTTGTGTGGGCTCAGGAGTGGGTTCCTTCTCTCAGGGCTACGTACATTCGGGGGTGGTCAATGTTCGGACGGATCTACTGAGCAGGGTGATTCCTTCCTCTCAACTTTTCTCCCTCCGGAGGTCTCTGTTTCTGCATCTGGTAAGGCTTTGGGGGCTTCCAGTGCTGGATGTGTTTGCGTCCGCAGAGAATGCGAAGTTGGATCGCTTCTGCTCCCGGTTTCGGTGTCCCCAGGCCTGGGAGGTGGACGGGATGTCATGTCCTTGGCCGAGGGGTCTTTTGTATGCATTCCCTCCGTTTCAACTTCTCAGGGCGTTTCTGTTGAGGGTGAGGGATCTGGGATCCAGGGTTATCCTGATTGCGCCACTTTGGCCGCGGGCAAATTGGTTCCCGTTGTTAAGGCTGATGGCAGACGGGAGGATGTGGCCTCTTCCTCTTTGTCCGTCTCCCCTGGAGTTTCCCTGCCTCCCAGTGGTGTCGTTGAAGAGGTTGCACTTGACGGCCTGGAAGTTGAACGACAAGGCTTGACGGGTCTGGGGGTACCGGTTGATTTGAGTTCTACAATACTGGCTTCCAGGCGATGTTCCACTTTACTTTCCTATGGTAGACAGTGGCGGGTTTTTTCTTCTTGGTGTTTGAGTCATGAGTTGGATCCTACCTGCGCGTCTATCTTTGAAGTGATGCAGTTCCCGCAGGACAGTGCGCAATTGGGTTTGTCGGTAGCATCTCTGAGGGTACAGTGGGCGGCGATTCAGGCATTCAGAGGTCCATGGCGTAATCTTACGGATGAAGGGCACCTGATGCCTAGATTTTTTCAAGGTCTGGTTAATTTATTTCCTCGCCCGGTTCGTTCTTTTCCTTCATGGGATCTTTCTTTGGTTTTGGATGTTTTGACGGAGGCCCCATGTGAACCATTGGGGGACTGTGATTTGCGCCATCTGTCCTTGAAGACGTTCTTTTTGGTAGCCATTACTTCGGCTCGTCGGTTGGGGGAATTGGGGGCCTTGGCCTGTTCATTTCCTTTTTGTAAGGTTTTTCCTGATAGGGTAGTTCTGGTACCAGTGCCTTCCTTTATTCCAAAGATCAATTCTTCGTTCCATTCCCGTCAGGAGGTTATTCTTCCTTCATTTTGTCCAGAGCCCTCCTCTAGGGAGGAGGTCCGTTTGCATTCGTTGGATGTACGCAGGGCTTTATTGGAGTACCTGCGGGTGGTGGCTCCTTTTCGTAAGGGGGATTCACTTTTTGTTAATTTCGGTCCGGCACGTAAAGGTGAGAAACCTTCCACGGCTTCCTTGAGTCGGTGGGTGAGATCTTTGATTTTGTTGGCCTATTCCTTGAAAGGGGTGGTTCCTCCTCAAGGGATTCAGGGTCGGTCTACCAGAGGTATGGCGGCTACGGTGGCCGAACTTCAGGGGACTTCCGTGGTGGAAATTTGCAGGGCCGCCACTTGGGCTTCTCCTTTGACGTTTGTGCGTCATTATAGGCTTTCGGACTTGGGTAATTTGGAGTCGGTTTTAGGGCACCGAGTCTTATCCTCTATGAGATAATAGGGGTAGGGTGTTTTGGTGTCCTTGGAGCAGGATATGAATAAATGTTCTTGCAACTCTGTGTCCGTCTCCTGTGTTTTTCTTGCTATGTCTCATTGGTTTAAAAGGAAGGCGAGGGAGGGACGGGAGGTAATGCTTCCATTTTCTTACGATAATGGCATTACTCCTAGTCCTACTCCCTCGCCTTCCTTTTCCGTTCCCTCCCGCCCTCCCGGTACGGACTGTCCGAGTTGCTGCTTGGGCTTGGTTTTTGTACAGGAGGAGATAAGGGTGGGGGGGGGGGTTTAAAAGGGGAAGGGAGGGTCTAGGGGGAGGCGGGAGGCCTCATTGGTTTAAAAGGAAGGCGAGGGAGTAGGACTAGGAGTAATGCCATTATCGTAAGAAAATGGAAGCAGTACTTTCGTTGCAGGTATCCCTCCTGCTCTGAAATGTAATACCGTGCGCATCAGTGTTTATGTACTTCAATTAGAAATGTTCAGAATGTAACCCAAGCTGTGCCTAACAAATGGTGCTGTTGTTCCTCCAGTGGAAAATTCCTCAGCCATGTACTCAAGTAAAGACAAAGCAGTGCGCATCGGCATGTGTGTTGGAATGCAATACCATGCGCCTCGGTGTTTATATACTTCAGCTACAGAAAACACAACACTGCGCATCGTGTTTTTTTGTTCTTCAAAATAGAAATTTCTCAGCCGTGTGCATCAGCGTTCAGTTTCCTCAGGTGAGGGTCCCCAACCTAAGATGACATCTGCAGTACAGGATTTCTTCTGCCAATGGGAATATGCGTTGAGAACATAAGGCGCGGTTCTAGTGAAGCACAGGCAAAGGAAGAATGGGCACTCACGGAGGATCACAAGCAAGTTATTTTCAAAAGATCCATGTGGCGAGTGCTTGCGCACGAGTAATTGTGCCTTAAAGCCATTAATGGATGAGAGTTGTATGTGTGGCTTATGCATCAAAATGTAAATTGAAAAAGAGTCTTACCGATCAAAGCCAGGCAGCAGCGGTACCCGAAACTTCATTGAACTAAATCCAAACCGGTACCTTTCAATAGTTAGGCTTTTTCCTCCATAAACAAGTGCTGCAATGTGTTAATTGTGGTGAAGTTGAGGTCGTAAATCAAAATGGGTCCTTTCGGGGCTCCTCGCCAATGTGGAAAGGATAGTCCGACACCAGTTGATGTATATCCTTATTTTTTATTAGGTACAAAGCTATAAGACCTCACCCAACACCATATGCACCTTCCTCCCGCGCCTGCTCTCCTCTTCTGCCCCCAACATTCCAACTTCCTTGTGCCACTTACATTAGAACCCACAGTCAGGTCCCACTGTAGTGTTCCAAGAGCAAGAGATACCACAATATACATTAACCAATTGGTCAGTTGGAAAAAGAAACAAATTAGATAAATCCTTCACAAATGCACGACACTTTATGAGCTCCTGGAGACTGTAGAAAATGTGATCCTCATAAAAATGCATATAACACTTTCATAGACATAAATATGATTTAATATATATTCGTGAAATATATTGGACTCATTTAGTTAAGCATTATAGTTCTATTTTACAACTAATCCGTGGGTGAGGGTCCAACCTTTATTGGAAACACTCTGCGCTGATGCACATCACTTATGAGTTTGTGGAGAAAGGAATGTTTACAACTTTTTACAGAGATGCACCAGACACTTTGTCACATATGCCAAATGTGTATCATTGATGTTGGAGTTCCATAACCTTATAATGGAACTCTTCCTTCGGCCTCGTTCCTCCATATGGTTAAGGACGTCATCAGTGGCTTTCATTATCCTTATAATGTATGGCAGGGGGTACTTTAAATTGTATATACACCATATATATATATATATATATATATATATATATATATATATATATCAATGTGCAAGACTTTAAATCCCAGCACAGTGCCACTGACGCAGGGATCGTGACTTGCAGCTTTCACAGTTTTCTTTGGCTCGTGCACAGCTTACTGTTCTATTAGCAGCTCTTTTTATGTAACACAAAGAGATATGAATCATAGTTTTAAAGGTTTCCTTTTACCACCTCTATGCTGGTTTATATGAGTGCTTAAAGTACACATGAAGAGACATGCTGTGTTTGTATAGCACATTTACAGTGGCTTATCTTGCCCAGACATTGATTGGTGTTACGGTGCTTCATATTCAGCAGTGGTCATTCCGATAGCTGTGGTTGGGAGTGGAAGGGGGCGAGATCATCACCTCTGTGGTTTAAAGCTTCGAGCCTGTGATTTTGACAGGTCTATATCATTGAGCAGATATGTTATGCTTCTGAATCTGCTTCAGCACCACACCGGGGAGGAGGAGGCTCGTAGAATGGTTTCACTCTTATTGCTGGGAGGGCTCTGGATCTTTTACTGGTACTGTAATGCGTTCTGAGGGTGTGGGAGCAGCTACATTGTAGGGGTTCTGTGGGTGCTTGTTCGAGTGTTGGTATGCTCAGTCGTTCGTTATACAGAGAGTAGGGCTGCAGTAGCAGTCCAGCTTTCCCTTTCACACACAGGCAACACAAGCCCAACTAGTACACCACCAAAAACAGCAGCACAAACGCCTTTCACACACAGCACAGGCAGTAGCAGTGCCTCCCACTCTGTCTCCCACATACACATACCACAAAAGGTACGACATAGAGAAGAGCATCACAAGTTTTGCACACGCAAACACACACACACACATCCCCCCTCCTCAGAAAAGACGGATGGAGTGCACACAGAGTAGGCACATGTAGCAGGAGTTCCACTTTACTGCAGGCACAGAGCAGAGGTTCAGCACAGGCAAGAACATCAATTCGAAGTATAGTCACATACACAAAATCGGACGTTGATTCACACATTTCTTGAAAGCAGCTAACCTATTAGATAAACCAACCACCGAGTAAATATCACAAAAATAGTGGTAACGTTTGCAAACTATGTAGCATGTAGGAAGCTGTGAATGTGTGCTAAAATATTGGTGTGCCAGAAGAAAACGCCAAGCTATTCAAAATATGGACGTTGGAAACGTTTTCTAAACATATACATGGGTAGCATAAGTGGTACATACATTAGTGGAACTGGCATATTATAAAATGCATACATTAAAATTAACGCATTTTTTACATTTACTATCCATTTTAATGATGGTGTCATTTCACTATACACTGCAAGCGTTTTAATATGTATGTTATCAATTACGAGCTGGGTTTTGTGGCTCTTCAGATTTTATGAGATGTTCTCTAACTAAACCTTTATGACTGGCTGGCTGTAAGCAGTTAATTATTATTGTGACTCTGCCATGAGATGCGCCTTGCAGCAGCAAACATTTCCTGGAGCGAACTTTTTTTTGTCTATGAAATTAATGCTTTCCCCAGATGCAAATTACCATTTTCAGTGTTCAAATGCAGCCTCGTTAATTTCTGTTCTATGCATTTTTTAATTGAATTCATCTCTTTCAAATGTTGGGCATAACTTTTTGAATCACTTAAAATAACCCATAAAAGTTATTACATGATTTATATGGCTGTCACCATTAAACACAAAGAAAAATCTTATGGGATCAGATAATTATTAATAAAGACAAGACAGCAGTGATTTATTTCTGGATATGAAACTCCAAGAAAAAAAAACACAAATCGACTTTAGTAGAACTTATATTGAGTATAATCAAACAATAACTTCCACACAACGTATTCGTGGAACCAAGCTTTATACATAAAATAAGTTCTCCTCCGGCCCCAAGCAATGCTGTTTTCTCCTGCATTGACGGTTAATGCTCTGCTCTAGAGGGGGATGTTGGTAGCTACCAATCGGCATATTCACAGCTTTTACCTACCTCAAAGCAGCCCCAAATATTGATCTATCACACTTACAGGGACTCCTGATTTCAAATGGGTACTAGGAATGATCTTTAAAGTCTGATCAGAGAGAGACATTTCACACAATTTACTAGTTTGAGGGTCATCTGTGAGTTCAAATTTGATTACTAATGTTATTTTGACAGAAGTAGGCTACAATATCAGGAAATTTGGTACAAAACAACTTAATAGTGCAAACCCTGCAATCTGCAAAATGTTAAGGTTTGAATTTTATTATGTAGTAAACCCATTTTGTAGGTCAAAAAAGCTTTTCCAACTCACATAATGGATTTTGTGACCCTTTTGATTTAGAGTTAGGAGGGGCATGAAAGTGACATCCTCTGATAATAGCAATTTGGAATAATATGTGTCAATTCTTTTGACTGCAATCGTGAAAGCAAGCCAGTGATAAGTTACCGGCTCCTCAAAGCAGGTGGTAACTCACTTGCAAAGGGAAATCTGTTCCCGTTGATCAGTTTCACTTTGGGAATTGTTTTGGAGGCCTAGAGGACCTCCGATGTGTTAGCAAGCGGGAATTTTTTTTTAAAGAAGCACTGGTTCCTTTATGGAACATGGGCTGCCTAATATAAACAAGCTTCCTGCTTGGGAATGGAAGCACACGGAAGTGGTGTGTTGTTCATTGCAGGCCACCATCCCTGCTTGTTGCCAGGCACAGGGGGTCGCAAATAGTGACCTGATGGTTCATTTTCGTTAGACAGGTTTTTCCTGTGACATCTGTGACAGAAAATTTTGTGATGCAGCCTACAAGTGCATACATTGATTCACAAAATCAAAAGCAGGTCACAAAAAGTTGGTGCATAGGTCGCTATTTTCTTGTAGCCTGCCTCTTTGCACATAAGCCTCCAAGCTATATCCTTGTACTTTCCAAAATCATGACATACAGGGACAAAGGCCTTTATAGTGTCTTCAGGTGCAACGTTGCTGATCCTACCAACCTTAAGACGTGTGATTTTTGATTTCCTTTGTTGCCAATTGACATCTGTTTTCTACTATTTAAAGCTTGTGCACACTAGGTGCTTTTTTGTATTTGGAAAGTTCTGCCACCAGCACAGTTTATAAGACTCTTCTCCGTCCAGGATGTTTACATTCGAAAAGTGGCATTTGGTATCCATGTTGCAGCGTGCCTGCAGATCGAGATAGCAACAGTTCACATCCACCACTCAGGATTTAACCTTCTTTACACTGTTGCAGGATGGATCTAAAGCTTCTGTGCTTTCTTACAAATGTTCTCAATGTTACAGAGTCTTCTCAGTGAATTGCATTGGCCCACCCACTACAGATGTGGCATGATATTCATAGGCTGGGATTCTAGATAGGGGTGCTACCCACAAACATCAAGCACAAGAATTTCTGAAACCAGTAGCAGTTTAAAATCAGTGGTCCTCTTTGTGCTATTTTTGCCCATGTCCTTTACTCCCCACTCACTCTACCTCATCTCACTGCAATAAAGAGGAATTTAGTTGGCAATGAGTGCCCAGTTTTAAGCAGGATACCATTTGCTGGTTGCCTTGTACCTTTATTTGTGATGTCTGACAGAATTGTTCTACTTTTGGTGACAAGCCTGCAACCCTCTCACACTTCCCTTAGGCCTGATCCATATGTAAAGCCATGACCTCTCGTGCCCTGTCTTCTAAAGAAGGAATGCTCAACAATCACTCACTTGCTGAGTGGATGGTGGGATGGCATCAGATTTTGTCCCGCAAATGTTGTGAGGCATGATCGAAAAGAGCTTGATAGACCATGCATATGCCCTGCATGATGATTATAGCCGACTTATGGAACTGGTGCAGAGGTTAGTACAGGGGTAGAGTGGGTTGGTCTCTCCAGCACCATTCACTAGTCATGCCACTGTATGCTAGACCTCATGGGCATGTTGAGAAGGTTTAAGGCATATTAATCAGGCCTGGATCTTACCAGAGAAGTGACAGATGAGGCCCAGATCATTGTAAGGGAACTGAGGAATCTCCTTAGAAGTTTTAACTCCACAAAACACAATGACGTGACCAATGAGGCAGGAGGTCCTAAGGGCACATCTCGTAGGAACTTGTCCGAAAATATGTAGAACTTAACATTACACCAGATCTATCTTGGTACAAAATATGTGCTTAGAAAAGTATCCTGATTGCAGTATCAAACTGCTGTGAGTACACATTTCTTTACTTAGGTGAATTACCTAGCACTCACGCTGTTGATGATGAAACAATTCTTATAATTCATGAACAGCCACCTGTCAGTGCTTTCCGGGACTAAAATTGTTACAATCACTAAGATATAGCAAAATAACCAAGGGCCAGATGTATCAAAGGATTTAATCCATTCTGTGTCTATGGGAAAATGTGTTTGTACATATGGCCCCAAGTCCTGAAACCCTTTACAAATTTAAAGAATTCTCCTCTGATCCCAGTTAGATCGAGAGAGTATTCCACAGCTTTGTTGCAAATAAAAGAAAGGCTCTGCCACACAATCAACAGTACAATAGCGTGGTATTGCAATTAGAGCACAAGAACCATTTAAGAGTTTAATGGGTAAGTAATGATTGAATACATACATGGCTTAGTTTATGGGAAACACTATGACAGAAGTAAAGACATTTAAAAATCAGGGTTTTTTGCACTAGGAGTCAATGCAGGTTCTAAAAGGACCTAAACGGAGCATCGTGGAGACAAGCCAACAACATCCCCTGACCAAGAGGTTAAGAATTTAGTGCACACATTGGCTTGGTTTCTTTGGGAGCCTCAAATAAAGAGAACTGCAATAGTTGATACTGATTGTTGTGAAAGCAAATCAGATGCTACAGGTGCGGATAGGCAGTAATCAATGCATTTCCTGATTTGGGCCAAAATTAATGAAAGTCTTAGGATTCGATTAAGAGTGAGGGCCCAGAGTTTATGGAAGTCCATATGCAGAGCATAAGAGGAGATATTTAATGGCTTTTCCGATCTTTGTGTATTCTGGTGCCTGATAGCGAGAGACAGTAGGACGTTCCTGTGCCTTAGACTGAATGAAGCACCCTGGAGAGGGGTGGTTTTCAGCAAGGGCTGCAGGAGCCACTGTCACACCTTAGGGCCTGACACTTATCCGAGGACATTTGCAATTTATTTTTCTGTATTTATTGACAAATATATTTAGCAGCTATTGGCTCACCACAGTGCTCAAATCACATTAACGCATCAGAAGCGTGGACACATCTAAATGCATTATTCAGTACAATTTGCAAGTATATCAAAAGTTAAACTGAAACAAAAAACCCATTTTTAACTCAAAACATCAGCACAGTCCAAACTCTGTCCACAATAAAGTAACTGAAAATAAAACACCACTCAGTTAATAAAAGTAACTGCCAGAAAAATGATTTATCCAGGTTGGTGCAGGGCACAAATGACCAGACAGAATGTTCCACAACCGCCAGTGTGTGACTTTTTAATATGGCAATTTCCAAAAGAATATCTCTTCTAGTTTCATGCAACCTTTAACCTTCAGCCCCAGCAATCACAAGTGTGGCTTCAAAATAGGATGCTTTCTCGGTACCTGGTTACTAAGGTACCACAACTGGAAGATAATTCAAAGGCAAGACTTAAGATAGTAGTGATATTATGGCATTTGGATGCTCCCACCCAAGGCTCTGGAGAGCTTGAAACTCACATTTTTATTGGTATTTAAGTAGCACAGTCCCACCTGGGAAGTAAAGCACAACGAACTATATGAGTGAGGGTGGAATGATTTGGAATTGTGTACAAAAAAGATGTTCACGCGATGGGTGTAAAGGATTCCTCTTTAACTGAAGTCATAGGGTCGGAGGAGTTGTGTAAACATCAAAGGACCTGAGATGGCTTCTTCTCCTCCGTCTTTTCCTACTTGGCCTTCTTTTGAAGACTCTTAAGATTCAGTCTCACCACTTAAATGAACTAGGTAACACAGTTTAATCCCAATAATGCTTCATAGAGGTATTAATGCAATGTTGTTATCCTCTCCTTTTGTATATATCCCATAACATCTTTCCCTGACGCTATTCCATCCCAGATATACTCGTTAATGAGTGTCTGAGGTATGTAATGCTCTTTGAATGAAGCATTTTCTTCTTATGGTGAGTTTAAGAAAGGTTTAACTAGTACACGTTCAGAACAATATCATGGCTTATGTCACCCATGGCTTGGTCTCCAGGAGCATCGCTCTGTCAGCAAAAAACAGGTAGTCCGTACTTCTGGAATTAATATTCAGTGGCTGAAGTGTGTTTGCTTACATGAGGTGTCTCCTACACTTTTACAGGGTTCACCTTTGTAGGGCTTAAAATGACTAGCGACCCCTGCAAACCAGAAGGAGGCTGGTCTGTCTCAGACACCCTTGCCACACTGACAGTTGATAAAGGGTGTCCCTTATGGCATAGAAAGGGTATTATGGTATAATGCCTGACCTCCCTCATCACAATTTCACTTCTTCATAGTTAGAAATAATATTTCTTTTGGTGCAGCTCACCGAATCGGAAATAGTCAAAACAAGATCAGTTTTAGTAAGAATTCTGAGTTTTGTAATACAGAATAAATGTGCACTGACACGCCTAGTTGCAATTAGATAGAAACTAAGCAGTCAAAACGGACAGCTTTTTAATATCACGCAGTTCCCTTCTGAATTCTGGGAGAGGGCTCTTGTCTGGAAAATTACAGCACGACGAGCGAGTGTTGTCTGAGAGCTTTGTATGGTCACAGATTTTCTAAAGCACTCGGCCATCTTGTTCTGGCTGATATGGCAACACAAGGCATAGGAGTGCAGCTTATGTTAAATGGAGCTCTTGACAGTCAATTGAGAGGTAATGCTCAATTCTCAGTTTTTAACAAATCAATATATTTGTTGTCTTTGTAAAGACAGTATTGTGGATATAAAGGAAAAGTATGTTTATTGAGGAATTTAAAAAAATCTGTAATTATACCTGTTGAAATATGCGCTCGTGGAGTCCCTGTTTTGCTCCCAGGACACAGCTGCATTGTTCTGTATGCGTTTGGGGTCTGCAAAGATTTTGAGTCTGTCTCTATGCAGACTGTAGCTTTGGTTTTTTCTCACTATACCGTACTATTTACAGAAGTTGCATGATTCCAAAATACGTGTATTTGTTTTGATCAATTACAAGCATAGGGTTGACAAAAAGGAAGCAGATAGTGTATTTGTATAGATCTCTAATGGGCAGAGCATGAGTTTATATTTTGCAGTAAGAATGTCTAGAAATGAAATGGTCAAGGATAGAGTCTCATGATTCCAACATCCAGCCACTAAAGAACACTCACAAGGGCCCTTTGGCATCTTGGCAGAGGCGGCTCCTCCATTAGGGTGGAGTACTGTTGCCCTCCTGCCAGCAGCGGCAGCTGCAAAACCTTTACAAGGAAACGATAATAAATGGAGTTTAATAAACGGAGTTTATTATCGTTTCCTTGTAAAGCGGCGGGCCACGAGGGTGACGAGCAAGAGCGCATGTGTGTTTGGCCAACCATCTCGGGCCGGCCATACACACAGCGCAGTAGGCTCTTTCCAGCCCGACAACTAGCCTGCACAGGCTCCAAGTCTGCCTGGAAGAGCTCCCAGCCAATCCTGATGCTGCATTGAGCAGTGTCAGGATTGGCTGCAGGGCATGCTGGGAGCCTGTGCCTGCACTTGAGGGCGATGGAGCGGTGTGGCGGCGAGCAAGGTAAGTGTTTATTTTATTTTTTTTTTATTAAATTTTTATAACCCCCCTTCCCTACCCTTCACTCCCTAGCGCAGCCCCTTCCGTGCACTTAGAGCCTCAACTGGGTCTTGGCTTTACACCAATGTATGACAGAACACTTCCCGAAACCTTGCTTGCCTAAAACATCACAATCCAGTCCAGTTTTCCCATCACTATGCTGATACATCATGGTCCTGGTAGTCCCCTCAGTTGCTACACTCTACATAGATAAAGTCCTGGTGGAGGAACTTTGTTCTCTAATTTGTCTCCTGGAGCCTACAGAGTCAAAATGTCTTATGCATGCTTTCTGGAATTTTCACTTTCTCAGCTCCGATTTGTACTCTGCCGTTGGGTCTTCTTCCACTTATGCTCCTTCCATAGGCTTCCATCTATTTTTGCCCTGTGAGCTCAGTGTGCAGTGGCCTACAGCAGTCCATACTACCTGAGATCTGATGCAGTCCTGCTGCTCTGCTTCTAGGCTTGCTGTTTCATTCTGTGTACTTTGGTTTCCTTAGTTCTTGTTCCTATTTTCCCTTTTTTTTGCTAATAGTTTTGTCTATTTCTGTTGCTTATTAATTCTTCCTCTCATGTCTGCTGGCTGCCATGGTGTCTAGTTCTGTATGTACACATCGGGACCGGTCCTTGTTGTATGCAGTCTCCTTTTCCTGTATTCCAGTGTTTCCGATTCTATTTATAGACTTCTGTCCTGCAAATTTGCTAGTGTGCAGATTTCCCAGTCTTGATTCCGGCATTCATAGTTCTGTGCATGTACGTAAAATCTAGCCCTGTTCTTTGAGTCCCTTTTCACTATGTTCATTTCTAAATTCCATGTTTCTTGCTTTATTCCCTTTCATTCTTTCTTGTGTCTGTGTGCGACCTTGATCATTTTTCCCAAGGATGCCAGTGAGATTCTGAGGATTGGTGCATGTGGCACAGAGACCTACCAACCCTCTTCTTTCATGAGAGCTGCTGGGTTCATACAAAGTCTATTTGAGGTGAACGTCTCCTTGGCTTATTGTGAGATCTTTTTATCTCACAGAGAGATCACTTCCCAAGGAGCATGCAACTATCATTTATGACAGTTTGTCTATCATTGTCCTGGCTATAAATTCCTGTTGTTTGTTTGTATTCACACTGTCTTCCCAGTTTCTCTTTAGCAGGCTGCCCCAGTTTCTGACTAATTCCCTGATCATGGTCTTTTCCAACATGCCCCAGTCCTCAACTTCGTTCCTGCTATCCTCTTCAGTTTTTAGGTAGTCTCTTGTGTATACTAAACCCCTACTCATGAATGATTTTGTTCCTGCAGAAACAAAGCACTCCCTTTTAGTTAACATTGTCCGGATCCCAGCAGTCTTCCTGACATAGAGAGGAAATTGATGGAAATGGGTATCTTGGAGTGATGGTGCAACATGTGTAAATATTTATACAGAGTGGACTCTTCCAATAAAGCAGAGGTGTGTATTCGGAAAATAGTGGGCCGGGGTTTGAGTACGACTCAGAAGCTCAACAGGGCTAGTGTATAGCTTAACAGAGAGGATGGATTGTTCAATGAAAGAAAAAAAGATGGCTGGAGTTAATTCATTATTAATGAGAGAGGACAACAAGTAGGGTAAAAGGCTCTGCATTTCAGAATGTACCTTATCAGGGGATGTGAGAAAGTGGATTGTTAGTTGGAGTGAAACATATTTCACCTAATGTCACTATGCGTGTTAGAAACAGTAAAAGTGTATGTTATATAAACCTGAGCCCAACCCTTAGTAGCTACTGCACAGAGCAAAAACACTTAATACAGAACATGTGTAAACCAGTTAAAAAGTCAAAAACCCAAATCAATAAAAATCCAACTTCAGTTTATAAAAATAGAGAATAAGTTCATGAACAGAATGCCACCAAAACAACAAAAAATCTGATATTACAAACCAGAGATATGATTTTTTAATGTTTTAAATGAAAATAGCACCGAAAAGTACAAAGCGCCAACCTCAGGCAACTGGTCGCACTCGACAAAATCAAACGCTAAGGCCAACTGTGACGCCTTGCCGGTTGGATGCAGGAACCAGGTTAATCACAGTGGAAAGTTTATCTTATGACTTAGAAACTTTGATGGTGAAAATGTAGTTGTTGAGTTGCTGGCATGGCAAGTCTGGATCCAAAGCAGGGCTCGACAATGTTTGGTTGCCAGAATGTGTGGTCTTGTGTGATTGTCAATGATGGTGGGAAAGCTCCAAGCAGGGTACCACATTTATGCACTAGCTTGTGGGAGGGGGGAACTCCTGGCTCTTCCCTAATAGGTACAAAGTTCCCTGGGGCAACCCTGCCCACTTTTTCAGCAATCCCACACTGCCCGTCTCTACCCTTCTCTATCCAAAACCAACTTGGCAAGCCTTTCTTCCCTTGTGCAGAGCCCTCTGTGCCGACCAATTGGTGTGAGTATGGAAATGGGCAAACACTCAGCCAGATCACTCTAAACAAGTTCTGGGGCAGCTCTGCTGGGTTTGGAGTCAGCCTGACTAGGCGGACGAAAGTGATACAGGCCCAGGTGTGAGCTACATCTGCAAGCGACAAAGTAGGCATCCTCTGAAGAAATGAACGGAGCTGGGCACAGCCCCCAGGCCATCATGTCAAGGGAAGGTCAACTTCTCCCCCCAACACAGGGCTTTGTCTCAGCACTTGAAGCCAATCACGTCTTCGAGGAGCTATCCAGCTTCTGGATGACAGTTGGCAGCTCAGGCAAATAGGTTTCTAGAGGCTTTATGCAGGTTAAAGGTGACTTTCTAAAAGTATCTTTGGTAAAAAAAATGTTTGTACAAATCTGACCTTACCAATGAATTGTAATACATTTTAAAAAAAGTCAAACAAATACCTTTTTATCTGTTTCCTAGGTGGAGGTAACATGATTTACTTTTAATAATGTGGAACAGTGCTTTTCTATGCAACAGCTAACCCTGCTACAGCGAAAATAGCTTTTAGGGCATTGTGACTTTCAGGACATTAAACATTTACATGTCCTACTTTTAAATATCCGGCACTCTGCCTTATGGGCATTTAAGGCCTACTTAGGAGGGACCTTTTAATATTTATAAAGAGGACTTAGGCCTGTCGAAAGGGGTTATTGTGGCAGGTCGATTTTGCAGTTTCAACTGCACAGCCAAAATAATGGTGGCAGGCATCAGTCATGTTTTGCATTGTCATTTCGTGGTGGCACAATATATGCTGCATTGCACTAGTGACATTTAGCCTACATGCTGGGGTACACCTTGTACAATACAGTAGTGATATATAGTAAGTTATTAGTGCCAGAATGTAGCCATTCCAACATGTTTTAGGGGCCGGAGTTATTCCCCCAGAAACAGAACAGTAGTATCTCAGTGTCCGGAGCATAATAACCAACAATACAATCTAGCAAAAAATAAGGATGGGGTCACCCAAAAACGGACATTTTCCTACATAGGTTTAATAGTATTTCTGTCAAATAGGAGTAGAGCAAGGTAGCACATAAAAACCCAGATTTGCCTTTGGTGCTCTAGGCATTACTCTTGGCACCCCTGATCAGCAGCTAGCAGAAAAATAATAAAGGCCTCACTGCTTCTCCTACAAGTAGAAGGCAGTTGAAGGCTTACTGGTGGGAGAAAGGGTGAACCTGTGATGTCATTCGGGCTCAAAGTAAACTTGATCTCACTTGCATTTTTATTTACTCTATATCCAGGGTTATAGGTTAAGTCGATAAGTGGAAGGGCCGATGGAATGGTGACTGATGGGTGGGAGAATAGGAATTGTTAATGTTTATGGCTGTCAGCCCAGTGTGTAGGTTTCATAATATTGAAACTTCCTAATTTATATAGTGGATGTCTTTACTGGAAATTTCTTTTCTACGGGAATATTTTTTAGTGTTCAAATAACTACTGTGCTCATTTTGCAGGCACTTTTGAATAATTTAGCACTCTCTTTTGAAGTCCTCTGTATACCTGTAGAAAAAAAACGTTGGCACCTTGTTTTAAATTCTTCCCCCTTTTCACATATCACATTAAGCAAAATTATATGTGCCGTTTATAAAAGGCTTTGAAAGGTGCAATTGTTTTGCTCATTTTGAGCAGAAAAAGTGTACGCCAACAATTCTTGTTTTATTCTGAATGTCTCTTTACATGGTGGAAATTTTGTGCACAGTACTAAGTTTTAAAATAGGAGAAGTGTGCTACCTGAGGTCTATGTTTACTCACAAATGAATTTGAATTTGCTGTTATTTGGAGAATTTAGTTGTAGGGGTTGAAAGTCAGAGAGTCCTCTACGAGCTTAAGACTCGATAGACCTGGATAAGTGTCGCTTGCAATTATAAGATTAGGCACTGTTACAGTGTGTACTTCTCCTTACTTAAACCTTTAAGTGTGCCAGTGTAAGAACTCCTTGGAAAAAGCTACATGCTGTCCTTTAATTATAAAAAAAAATGTATAGATTAACACGCGTTAAGTCACAGCATTTTGGACGTGAAGTACTGTCATGTCTAAAACACTGGAAGTGATTATTGCTTAATTTTTGCCAGTGGTTGCAGGCAGTGGGCACCAGCACTCATTTGTAGGGTTCAGGACCCTTCTTACACATAGGGCACACTTTTCCTTTTTACGCCATGGTGCACCTTTAAATAGGCGCGCTGTGCTGAAACAGGGAAAGTGCACCTTAGTACAGAGAATATATTGCCCTCAGGACAGCCACAAACTCGTATTGCCTTGGGGGCAGAACGTTCAAGTGAATTACCGAGCAGCTGCTTCAAAACCACTATGTGTTTCACTGGGCAGGCGGCAACCAGCCTGCACTTTGAGGATCGATTAGAGAACCCTTTACTGGCGGGTGCAGTGAGTCACTCCACCTGCCTGCAAGGGTATATCTGAGGGGTCCACAGGACCCCCTTTCCTCCGGACAGAGGGTTGTCATCATGGGGTGCTCTGAAAGTACACTACCTTTTTGTGGCACACCTTCAGTGCCCCTCCTGACAGCTTCTTTGTGTTTTCACCTGTGTTCCTAATACTGTGTAGACACAGAGGTAAAGGGGTTCCCTCATTTTCATGGTTTGAGGAAGCACCCTCTTGAGATAGCACTAGCTCTACATGTGAGCTAGCGCTATCAGTGTTAGAGAAGGTGTCACACAAGCATCTGCAGCCTGTTCTGTAATGCCAAAGTGCTCCAGGGGTGCACAAAGTGAGCCCACTTGCCAATTGCTTCCTGGGCACATTCTATAATACAGTCTCAGGTCTTATTTTTTTATTATTGGACTTTGGCCCAGAGCAAAAGAGAGAAAGGCAAAAAAAGGGCCTAGAGGAAGGAAGAGAAGAATAGTAAAGACATGACAAAGGAAAGAAGCAAGATGAAAACAAACCTGCAAGAAAGAGATGAAAAGGAAGTGTATGATGGTGGAAAAAGGAGACAAGATGGTATTTGGCAACCTTAGCATGCAGAAGCTCTACTAAGAAAAATGCTCGGCCCGCACTTGTTTACGAATTAAAGTAACAGTATCCTCTTTGTCTGGATGGTGACAATATCTAAGGTGAAGTAGTTACAAAACTACATTAGAGGTTCAAGTTGGCTTCTGGAAACCTGACACCAAAGGTTATGAAATGTTTGTGTTAATAACGTTTTTCAGTTTCTGGTGGACACAGAGGTTCTGCTTTGGCAATATTGCTTCTTTTATGTAGATCCGAAGGGCTTTGCAAAAGGAGACGACTCACTGAAATGCCAGTACTGTTTTTTTGGGATTTGACTCTGCTGTGCTTCAAGGCTGCATAGTCATGACTTATTCTTGTGGCAAGGCTGAGATTTATAAACTTAGCAGATGAATAATTGACAATGGATCACTTGTAGAATAAGTGTTATTTCATTTATAAATAGCATCCGCATGCTCCGCAAGATCATCCGCTGGATCCCCGCCGACACCAGAAAAACCGTGACCCACGCCCTCGTCACGAGCCGCCTGGACTACGGCAACACCCTCTATGCCGGGACCACAGCCAAACTCCAAAATCGCCTACAACGCATTCAAAACGCCTCGGCCCGCCTCATCCTCGACGTACCCCGCAGCAGCCACATCTCCGCACACCTGAGACACCTGCATTGGCTCCCAGTCAGCAAAAGGATCACCTTCAGACTTCTCACCCACGCACACAAAGCCCTCCACGACAAGGGACCGGAATACCTCAACAGACGCCTCAACTTCTACGTCCCCACCCGCCCCCTCCGCTCCTCTGGCCTCGCTCTCGCCGCCGTCCCTCGCATCCGACGCTCCACGGCGGGTGGGAGATCTTTCTCCTTCCTGGCGGCCAAGACCTGGAACTCCCTCCCCACCAGCCTCAGGACCACCCAGGACCACTCCGCTTTCCGGAGACTCCTAAAGACCTGGCTGTTCGAGCAGCGATAACCACCCCCTTTGTCCCTAGCGCCTTGAGACCCGCACGGGTGAGTAGCGCGCTTTATAAATGCTAATGATTTGATTTGATTTGATTTAAAGACTAAAACTTTTATTTACGTAAATGTGAAAAAGCAAACAAGGGTGGAAAATACAATAACCAACAAGGTAATAATGTCCCCCAAACATTATCTCTGGCTTTCTTGGCGTGCACTTACCTAATAATGAATAAATACCCACAGTGTCAAGACAAGGAGGATAACCAAAGGCAAATTCTTCGGCAAGGGAGCAGCTACACCAATTCCTAAGAAATTACATGATTCAAACAACACTCTGACTCAAAGCACAGCAGCTCATGTAGTGGGGCTGGCACAGGGTTATAAGCCTCTGAGCGTTGATGGTTACATTGGGACTATTGTGGGTGTGTTCCTCGGGTCGCCTCATATTGGAAGGAGAGAAGTGGTGAGGACTATGGTCTGGCACACATGTCATATCAGTGGGAAGACTTGCCCACGGCCTGGCCCACATGTTATATGAGTGGAAAGACTATACACCCTGTAGCTCAAGCTGGAATGGTGTACCTCGGTAAAGTATAATTTTAAATATTGTAGTATCTAAACATTGAGGCATATATATCGCAAACCAAAATATCACAAACTTAAGTAGATATAGGTAACTATAACTTACTATTTGTAACTCCCACAGTGGCTCCTCTGCTATGGCAGAGGAGCGTCACCACCCCGTGAGCAGCAACCGCTGCAAACCTTTCACAATAAAACAATAATAAACTCTGTTTATTATCGTTTTATTGTTAAAAGGGCGGGGCCCTGGGGGGGTGACAGGGACAAAGGGGGTGTTCACAACACTCCCCCTCAGTGTGCATGTATGTTTGGCCAGCTGTCTCGGGCCGGCCAAACACACACGCGCACTGTGCTTTCTCCAACCTGGCACTGTGTTGCCGGGCTGCAAAGAGTAGACGCAGGCTCCCAGTTTGACTGGAAGCACCCAGCCTGGGTGCTCCAGCAAATCCTAATGCTGCCTTTATGCAGCATTAGGATTGGCTGCAAGGCAGGCTCGGAGCCTGTGTCTTAAGTGACCAGAAGCAGTGCGACGGCGAGGCAGGTAAGTTGTTTTTTTTCATTGAATGTTTCTTTCTATCTATATTTCTCTAAATATATATATTATGTATATATATTTCCTAGTGGCGGTTGCCACTAGTTAGCTATAGTGAGGACCTAGTTTCTATAGGTAGCGCATTTTTTTATTTTGCTAATACCTTTGGCGCAGTTTGATGAATCTTCACAAAATTTTCTAAAAAGATAGAACGCTCACTTTAGCATCTGTCTGGAAAGTATCAGTGTGATCCATCAAGCAGGGGCCAAGAAAAAGGAGGGGTCCCAAAAACCCCATACATTTTTCCATGGGAATTTTAAACAGGAATAGCCCCCAAATCACCGGACAGAATCACACCAAATTTGCCAGCAAATTAGCTCTTGGTCCAGAAAGCGCTCTTTCTGTAATTTGGTGTAAATCCATTCAGTAGTTTTTCAGAAATTAAGAAAAAACTAATTTGTATGTATATAGAGACGCTAAGTCTCTGCAAACCCTCCCGATCTTGTGGTGAGATCTGATTGGCTGCCAACACTCTAACAAGATGGCAGCCATCTTGGGACTCTGCTTCAGCCGAGTCCCATAAAAAAAAGGGGCCATGGTAGGGACACCCTGACCACTTAGCTCTGGTGCTGGGATCCCAAAAGGACCACCCAAAGAGCAAAAAAAGCATTTTTTAAAACATTTTTGCCGGGAGTCACTGCGGGTCTGGTGAAAATTGAAAAAAAAAAACAAGCTTGGGCTTCCGTGCTTGCTTAAATGAAGACCCCTGGTGGCCCAGGCCCCGGGGGCATGTAAAAAATAAGAAAGGGGGTACCCTCCTCCTGGGCATATTGAAACCCTGGTTACTGCTAGTTCCCCAGGGTGATTATAACATTGAATGCAGAGGGGTAAACATACAAAGAAATAGGGAGGGTGCCTGGACCCCCTCGAAGCCCCAGGGACCGGCATCTCCCTGGGGCAAATATTGAATTGAATACTGGGGGCCGTGCAGCCTCCTCGCAGCCCCAGCGACCGCCACCTCCCCGGGCAAAGTTTCAATTGAATGTAGTGGGGCCGCTCTGCACCACCGTAGACCCACGGCCCACCATCTCCCCGGGGTAATGATTAAATTGTATGTGGGGGTGGCCGAAACCCCCCCCCCACCGCAGTCCCCGAGACGGGCACCTCCCCGGGGCTACAATAAAAAACTGAAGGGGGTCCGTTGCAGACCTTCAACATAACTATAACTGCTGAATTTCTATGGTTTTGTGTTGGTAAACGCGAACCTCACTATAACGTCCCTGTACCCTTTTTTTTTCATTGAATTGTTGTGTTTTTTTTAACCTAAAGTAATATATAATTACCATACATTAATACAACTATTGCCACCCATCTAGCCAACCCCCATGTCGTGCACAGCCTCTGGCCATGTCTGGCAGAAGTTTGCTATGTAAGTAGTGATTTTCTGCCATTGTTTGTCAGCTACATGGATCCATTGTGGAGTTACACTGGGGGGGCATACTGGACCTCACAGTGGATCCACAGATCAGCCCCAAAATATTGGGGTCAATTTTTGCCCATAAAGGGTCCCTCAGGCCTTATGGCGTCAGGGACCTGTATCCTGACCCCTTTATTTGTTTTTGCAGGTTATTTTTCTGTCCCCTGGGCATACTGAGAAACAAAATGGTGGCAGCAACTTTCCTGTCAGGTTACATCCTGCCAATCAGGGCCTTGCTTTTACTTTGGGATCCCTAATGAGTGTACCACGAAAGATCCGCATCCCTAAATATCTGTATTTCTTTTTTCTTTGTTAACACAAAACTGAACAGGTTTGCACCAAATAAGAAAAAGAGATCTTTCTGGAGCAAGATCTAGCTTTCTGCCAAATTTGGTGTAATTCCTTTCAGTGGTTCGGGCTGTAGTTGTGTTCAAAATCCCTATTGAAAATTGCATTCGGAAAATGTGTTTTGGGGCCGCCCCTTTTTCTCGGCCCACGCTTGACAGATCACCCTGAAACCTTCATAACAGCAGCTGACGTGAGCAGCATACTAATTTTGAAAATTTTGTGGCAATTCACATACGGCACCAAAGTTATTAGCAAAACAAGAAAACGCTTTTACTATGGAAAATAAGTCTTAACTATAACTACTTACTAGCAATTGCCAGTGGGTAAATTTAAAATATATGTATATATATCATTAAAAAAAACAAAGGGTAAAGTGATGCCATAGTTAGGTGAAAATGTCAGTTAAACCGTTACATTTTAAACTATAAGAAACAACTAATATTGACCTGTTATAGCTAAGTGAAGTAACTACAACTTACAAACCTGCCATGCACAGTGTTGTCATCAATCATGTAATTTCAGGTGTCGTATTAAGGTTATCGATTTTGTCATAGACCAGAGATACTCAAAGTACAGCACAGGGGCCGCATGCGGCCCTCCCGATCTTTAATTGCGCCCCCCTGGTGACCAGCAGCAGCGGGCTGCTGTTCACTTGACAAAGCAGTACAGTGAATAATGCTGTGAAACGGGCATACTTTTTTTTCACATTCAGGGCCTTATTACGACATTGGTGGTCTTTTCCAAAGTCCGCCGAAGCTTCTGCAGTCAACCTACTGCCATATTAGGAGTTGTGTTTGGACTTCTGCCCATTTTTGGGTGGAAGTCCGACTCCGTCGGTCTGGCTGACGGAGTTGAAGAGGCGGTTGCAGCACCAGCACCGCCACGCCAGCAAGACTCCACCTGCCATATTACGAGCTGTAATACGGCTTGGCGGAGTCTTGCTGGCGTGGTGGTGCTGATGGTGCAAAACCACCAGGACCCATCCTCTCCCGGATGAAAAGCTCACCGGAAAAGGTAAGTTGATCGTCCGGGGGGGGGGAGTGTTGGGTGCATTTGTGTGCTGTGTGCGTGTATTTGGGTGAAAGGGTGGGTATAAGTGCCTCTTTGTGAGCGAGCGATGTGGGTGTCTGGATGTATGCGTGCGGTTGGGGGTGTGTGTCTGCATGTATGAGGAGGGGAGGGGTGTGTGTCATGGTGCGAGGAAGTAGGTGTGTGTGTTAGGAAGCATGCGAGTCCGGGTGCATGTGTGCAAGTCTGCGAGTGAGTGGGTGTGTGTGTGAATGTATGCCTATGCGGAGGGGTGTGTGTGATTGTATGCATATGCAGAGGGGTGTATATGTGAATGTATGTATGTATGTATGTAAGGGGGGAGAGGGTGGATGATTGCGGAGGGGGTGTGAATGTTTGCGGAAGGGGTGCGTATATGAGAGAAGGGGTGTGTGTTTATCAGTGTGAGAGTGGGTGGGGGTGTTAGATTGGATGTGTACAGTTGGGGGGAGTATTTGTAAGTGTGTGGACAGGTAGGGGTGGTGTATACATGTATGTGTGGACATGTGGGGGTGCCTGTGCCAGCAACAAAAATGGGGATTTCTGTCGCCGGATGCATTACCGCTAGGGTATTCGTGGCGGGGTGACCACCATGGAAAGCCTGGCGGTCTGTTGCCCTGTAATCCGGCCGGCAGGCAGAGGCCTGCCGCCGGGCTGGAGGAGCTCACTGCCGGCTGCGTCGGTGCAAGCGCACCGGCGGGCCAGTTGCCGTTGTGGCGGTTTTGCTTCTGCCAAACCCCTCAACTTGTAATGCAGCGGTCTTTACCGCCGGGCCCGCGGCGGTAAGACCGCCACAGCGAGGTTGGCGGTTAGCACGTAACGAGGGCCTAAGTGGCCTATACAACTTATCTTTAGGAAAGCATTAAGTTTTAAAGATATCTTGCACTAAACAAGTGTATTTTATTTAAGTACATGAACGATTTACCTTACTAGATCAGATTATATCAATGCACTGAGATGCCTTTATTAGAAATGATAGTTTTCAAACATGATCGTGGAAACATCCACGCAGCCCCCATTCTGAAAACAATGCCATTAGTGAACGAAGAGGGAAGTAATTTGTCAGGTGCACCTTGTGTGTATCCTTGGTTGTTATATAATTGGGAGAACATCATAGTTTATTAAATAAAACACAAGAGAAGATTTTGTATAGCACACATCTTGAACTCCTGTATTTCAGGGGGCTGTAATATATGGTATTGAAGAAAAAAGAAGCAAATTAAATCAACCAATTGCCTATGATCACACAGTTTGGTCAAATTGGAAAGCTGGGACTGATGCCTAGTTTTCTGGTTTCACATTTTGCAATTCAGCCACCAGATGAGTTTCTCTTTTTCTCTCATCGTTTGCTGTTGACACCATGTATCTGCTTGGTGCCCGCATACGTCCACCTTTCATCACCCCAACCCTCATCCTGCTGGCATCGGTGAGGACCTCGGGCATTTCACAGACAGTATTTTGTGGCCCCCAGGGAAATGCCTGTGAGTACCCATGACATAGAATATGTCATGACTAATATTATATGTGAGTGTGCGAGCTCTCGTTATTTGGGTTAACTTTTCTTGGTGAATTTCAGTGGTTTCTTGAGCTTAGAATGTTACATTTTAAGTGACATTTTCACCTAACTATAGCATCAATGTAATCTTTTTTCAGTGAATTTCTAGAGTTTTTTTTAACGTTAAGTAATATTTTTAGCATACCTCATGAGGACAACCCTCTGCTGCACACAGACTTCAAACCATGAGCAGTGTAGGTTTGGGCGGAGGGCCTTGCCCAAGGCCAAGCACCCTGTTGCTAGCCAACCCCCATGGACTTATATCACCCCATGTTGCCCAATTTTTGTTTATGGCACAGCAATATCTCTATACTTGTGCGAAATTGCACAGGGTCCACGCTTAGCCTCACAGTAGTATTGTGGTATTGTGGAGCTACATAAAACAATCTTTTTAATTTGACCCTCTGGCAGGCCTCAAGACCCCCCATAGGGTCAGGGGGTCAGGATACCTTTAGCACCTGATCCCTTTTTCTGTTTTGGTTTCCATGGCAGGGTGACCGAATCCGAGAGTTATAAAATGGCAGTCTCAACTTTCTCTTCATGTTGTTGTCAGTCAATCAGATCGTCAGTAGGGGCCCAGAAAAATGAGGTCCCAAATAGTTTTTCCCCATGTTAATTCCCACAGGAAACTTAGCTAACAGAAAAAATGGCTGAACAGAATTACACCAAATTTAGCAAAAAGTTACAACTTTCCTCAGAAACTATGCTTTATGTGATTTGTTACACATACGTTCAGCAGCTTTTAAGAAGTTTGCATTTAAATTGGTGCACAGGAGGTCTTGAAAGGGTTAAAAAGCTAGGCATTTCTGGAAGGCTGGTCCAGCGGGAGTTCCGCACCACAGGAAATTAAAAAATAGTACCTTCCAATTTGCCAAGGGAGCTTTCCCCCCTCATCAACCTTTTTGGTGCCAAACATAAAATACTGAGCTATCTCATTGGCTGGCTGCAAGTTTAAAAACAGTGTGGCCACTAATACAGGGCTCAGGACTCAGTTCATATACTCTAGAAATTAAAAAGTGCACTTTCTTGCACTTCAAGGAGGGGCCAAAGTTAAAAGAAAAATTATGTTGCATGTACCGTAGTACTACTATGAGATTCCAAAGTGGCCCTCCTTTGAGGTACCAAGGTACTCTTTAATGAAGAGCCACTCAAGCTTCACCTCATGCCTCCTTGGGGAAGGTTGCAGGGAACCATGTTACTGTGGGGGTGAAGCTTATTCACCAGTACTGTAATAGTACCACAGTCCCTGCAAAATATTTTAACAATTATTTAAAAAACAAACAAATGTTGGTTTGGGGTCCATTGGGGGATAGTTTTCTGCAGGGGCTTAGTCTTCCACATGGGGATGTGGGGGAGGGTTGGTGCTAGGCATGTGGCTAGCTCTTCCATATGTGGGTGGTTGGCCACCTGATGGCTGCAGGGCGTGGTGGGAGGTCGGGCCCTGTGCTCAAACACAGTTGCTCATGGTCAAAGACTGTGCACCGCGGTGGGTGAGATGTTCACAGGGAGTTTCGCTGAATATGATGACAAGCTCCAGAAGTTCAGTAAAAATATAATAAAAATGATATTATAGTTAGGGATGACAATAGGTAAGATGATCGACCGACAGGGGAGGGGGGTGTTGAGTGTTGTGTGCGTGAATGGGTGTGTGTGTGTGTGTGAATGGAGGGGGTGGGTGGGTGTTGTGTGTGTTTGTGTGTATGTGTGCAAGTGTCTGTGTGCCTGTGAGACTGCATGTATGAGGGGTGGGGGGAGTGTCGTGCCCATGTGTGCATGTGTGTGAATGAGTGAGCGTGGATGTGTGCGTTTATGTATGTATGTGTGGTGTGTGCGTGCATGGATGGGGGCAGGGGGTACAGTACGGGGATGGGAGGAGGGGACGTTGCTGCTTGGGGGCTGTAGAGGGCTTCTGATAGGGTTGGGGGGGTGGGGTATTTTCCGACATGGAGGGGGTGCTGGTTTGGGGAGTTCTGTATTGGTGACAGGAATGAGTATTCCTGTCGCCATTATCCTTACCACCAGGGATTTTGTGGCGGGCTGCAACCACCGAATCCCTGGTAGTAAGGAAACTCAAAATACTCCAGGGGGTGTTAGGTGGACTGCTGGGTCGAAGGTGGACTACCTTTGGCCAGATGGTCCTACCCCCCTGGCGGTACAGGTGTGTTTCACTACCTGTGTCATAATTTGGCGGTCTTGCACTGCCACGCTGTTGGTCCCTGGTCTATGGGCAGCTCCTCCGCTATGGAGGAGGAGCGTCACCCCCCACCCCAAGCAGCAGCAGCTGCAAAACTTTTACTATAAAACGATATTATCATTTTATAGTAAAAAGATAGTTTTATAGTATAGTATAAGCCATGGGGCTGTGACAGGGACGACAGCACTCCCCCTCAGGGCGCATGCATGTTTGGCCGGCTGTCTTGGGCCGGCCAAACACCCATGGGCACTGGGCTCTCTCCAACCCAGCAACACAGGCACTGCAATGCTGGGTTGGAGACAGGAGGCAGAGACTTTCACTCTACCTTGGAGCGCCCTGACTGGGTGCTCCGTTCAATCCTAATGCTGCTTCCATCCTGCCAGCAGCATGAAAGCAGCATTAGGATTGGATGCAGGGCAGCTGGGAGCCTGTGCCTACAATAGTGGAGCAGAGCAGATCACCGGCACGGTGCTTAAGGTAAGTTATTTTTTTTAATTATTATATTATTATTTTTGTCATCCCCCGCCACACTACCCCACCTCTCTTCCCTTCCACGAGCCTCCATTGCTCTGCCCCTTCAAGTAACTCTAGCCTTGCTCGTGACTCTAGGTCCTCATCCAGAAACCAGAGCTGAAAAGTCATGCAGTGAATTCCACACCACTGAACGTGCTTTTGGTCATTTCAAATTGCATGTCAGATGTCTTCACAGTATTGCAGTGAGGAGATGTGTGCCAGTGCCTCGAGACAGCGGTTATTATTATAAATAAAACATAGACTTATGTGGGCCAATTCGTCAACAAAAGAATGCCTGTGCACCAAAGACTACATTGTGAACAATTATTTTGGAGATCAAATGAGAATACCATACAATAAATTTCAATGTCACAAAAAATGTAATGTTTATTTCAGTGATCTCCCCAAAAAATGAATTCTTTCAAAGCAATCAATATTATCCCATAGGGCACAGCTACTCCCAATCACCTCCAAATTATCTCACAACCAACCTATAAATTCTCTCTACCACTATCCCCAAAAATGTAAGTAGACTTTAAATAAAAGTTGTTTACAGTAGATGCATCGCATCTGCTTTATGGATTATTTTTTGCCTGGGTTATCGGCTGCCTAGGAGCTGACGAGGAAGAACGTATGCGAAATCAGATAGCGAACACATTCTGGGATGTATATGATGGAGATGAAGTTGGAGACGAGGGTGCGAATAGCTGGAGTTGCTTTCCACTTGTCTCCATGTAGGCTTCTGAATGTCACTCATATGTCCCATGAAAGCTTGCTGCAGATCACGAGTATGTGCTTAAAGTGCATGTAACACTGCCACCTCTCCATAGGCCGCATGCCTTTTAAATGTCATCTTTGAACGCTGTTTGGTTGCTCACTCTTCAGCCAAATGTAGCACCTAATGTCTCTATTCAGATTATCCGTAACGTTGCTGCTGTATATGGTGTCTGAGCGCTGATCTTGACTATTGCAGCTGGATCAGTACCAACTCAGACATTTTAGTATTTACGTTATTCAGTTACCCTCCATTGGCAGTGAAACATTAATTCTATACCCTAGACAGTTCCAGATGTGTGGCATGGACAGCCTCCATGAATCCTGCCGAGGGATGTACCACAGGCACCAGCATATTCTCAAGCACCTCAGAACCCCAGATCTGAATGTCTGCCCGAGGGTATCCCTTGGACAAGTCTTGTTTCACTTTCTCCTCCTCTTTCCCTTCCTGCAGGAGAACTTCTTTAGCAGATTGGGTTCTTGATTAAGCAAAAACAGATGTGACGGTGGACGTGTTACTGTTGTTTGTGTCACAGAGACAGCAGAAGTAGTTTTGGCTGAAGATTAGGTGGACCCTAGATTTACAGAGAATGTATTTAGTAGGTGCTTAGGTTGTAACACAGACATCAGCATTCAAGGATGGAGTTGTCATGGCGGTTGTTGCGCGGGTGTCGCGTGGTGCAGAAGTTGCAGCAGCGCCAGTCATAATGGAGGGTGTGGTTGCAGCATTGTATCTAGTTGACACAGGTACTCCGGAAGAACTAGTGTGTGCGCACAATGTCCTGTTAGAGTCTCTTCGGGGTTGGCTGGCATACAGCTTTTTGAGAACATTTTATCTTCAGCTGATGCAGTGTCATCGGCTACTGCAGCAGTGATTGGTTTGACAAAGGACATCACAATTTCAGCTAATGGGAAACAACAAGTTCGACATGAGTGTCGATTGATTATAAGTGTTCTTTAAAAATGTGTGGAATATCGAGATCCGTAAGGTAAATGTGGGTAGGTAAGGCTACTTTCGGTATAGCCAGTTCTGTATTGTATATCTTCAGCATTACCCTACCACTACAATATATCAACTCGCAAGTAAGTATAAAAAAAACAAGTGTGGACTTACTGTGACAGTGAAAACATATTTCACCGGGGGTCTGCAGGCTTGGGCTGACAGGAAGGCAATTCTCCAGCTGGGTCCTCTCGCTCGCTTTTTTTTTATATTTATTACTTTTTTGTGAAGCAGTTTTAAAAGCACTGCAAAGTTCCTAGTTCATCCAACAGCTTTTGGGCAAAAATAAAAGCGTCAGGATAAGGTTGCTGATTAATGCACCTGCTGGAGAGGGATTGTAGTTGTGTCTAGTGGCAGTTTTGACACATCTAAGGTAAGGCTGTGGTTAATAAGCCTTCTGAAAACAACATGCATCATGCAAGAAACAGTATTATATCTGCAAAGCACAGTGGGTTACTGTTTTTGTCACAGAGATTATTTTGTTTCTGTGCAGTTCACAAGTTGCAATCGTAATCTAGAACAGTGAGCTATGAACTGCCATCAAAGAGCTGCATGCAAACTGCATGGCACACATTGGAAATTATGTTTTTCTCAGTCTTTCCTTATCCTTATGCTGCTGAAAGAAAGGTTTGCTTGCGTAGAAATACATTTTTATTATTAAAGTCAAAACTAACCACTGTATTATGTTCTGAATCCTGAGTTTGTGCTTCTCCAGACCAAGGACTCTTAGAAAATGCCTACCAGTATGGATCACATGAGAGTCCCACCCCTCATAGTCCCCTGTTAAGTGCTTTTACACCCTACACTGGTGTGAGTTATAAAACAAATTAAATACATGTGACAGAGAGGCTATGGAGAGATGAGGCCCTTATGGTTTGACTTTCTTTCCCCACCACATATTTATGTGAAAACACTTTCTCAGATCTTATGTACCTAAAAATATAAACAGAAATCGCTTGGGAAATGTAGAGTCTGACTTAGGATTCAGCTTTCCTAAATAAAACCACATATAGCTGAGATGCAGCGTCAACCTTCCTATTAAAATGAATCATTTTTTTTATATTGTTTCAATATAAAATAATTACATCTTTAGTAATCTGAGTATTTGTTTGGTGTGTACTTGTAAAATACTGTTTTAATATTTGAAATGTAAAACATGCAAATTGATTGGGGGTCCCTGGCTTCTGGTATTGATTCAGTGGGGGTCCTCAGGAGTCAAAAGGTTGGGGACCACTGCAGTAGAGTATTATCTCACATGGAGAAGCCACTATGCTCAACACGTTACTCATTTTGCAAAATATTGTGATATACGTTTGCTGTGGAAAGTGCCAGCTATGTCAATTTTCAATTTTTCAAAGTAATTTGCAGGAGATCAACAACATAATCATTCTTTTCTAGACTACATATATGCTTTTACAACTTCCCATCGACTTAATTTTGTTTGACTTATGTGAAGTTGATGGTTCATGCATGAGAAGAACTGTGGGTACAACATTTACACATCCCACAAACTCTACCCTGCAGTGATGAAAATGTGTTGCATGGACCTGTGGTCATTTAATACATATGGCACATTAACTGGCCATATTTTGTATGTCCATATGCATATGTAGATAATAGTAGTAGTAGCTAAGTGCCCTGGATGCTAATAAAGTACATTATGCTTTGTGAGCCCTCCTATGTGTTTGGTACAACTCTGATGCTTGGCCTACTCCAGTCACTACACTGTTGTGTAAGTGTTTGCTAAGTAAGCTCTGCACAACACATTTTAAATCTTAGAAACCTTTTTTACAGTCCCCCACAGTACGTAAATATGAGGAAACCACATTTATTTTTTGCATAATGGTCTTCTGGATTGGACTTCTGACTTTGATCCTTGTCTTCTGCATAAGGTATCCAGTGATCCGGGCATTGACAAACATATCAGCAAAAACGTGAGGCTTGTTCTCATGAATTTCACCTTCCATGTCTGCTCAGGGTGTCATGTAGGAGTCATGCTAGCAAATGTCATTTGTTTGCAGTGCAGACAGCTTTTAAGTTGTGTGGATTCCAAAGGATTCCAAAATCCAGTATGGCTGCCAGTAGTTATGACTGCAGAGTCAGCCTATAACAAATCGGATGTAAAACAATAGGGGAGGGAATGTTGCATTCTGGAGTGTCCACGGATCGAAGTTATTGGCATTTCTAGGGAGCATGTCCTTGGAAAATGACACATAGCTAGTTTATATACATCATTTGCTGTTGAACTGCTTTCCTTTGGGGCGTACATGGAATTACAGGGTGGGAATTTACACACTGATTTGGGCTGAAAACAACAGCTTCCTTATTGTACTTGGTAAATCCAATTTCATGGGACCGGGTAAAAACTCGTAATAGCAGGTACTGCAGCAGGATTTACCAGCCAGAACCAGAAATACCGAGTTCAGCATTACTGAAAAAAGGAGGCTAGCAAAGGCTGTATTCAAACCATGCGATTTAAGGTAAGCCTTGCCTCTTTGGTGAAATTGAATTTCTATAGTTCACAGCTCCATGCAAAGTAGTGATAGCAGGATGTCCAGTGGCAGCCATAGTGACACTGGAGCATCGATCAATGTCATGGCGGAGACCACATATCGAAGCTTGCAGCCGAGACCACCCTTGACGCCGACCTGTGTCAGAGTATTTGCATACGGACAAGCTCAGCTACTTCCAATGAGAGGTAGATTCTAATCTCCCATTTGTTATGGGCCAGATGAAGTAGAAGCCTATGTATACATAGCGGAAGAGGGTCAGCGCACTCTGTTGGGATGTCACAAAGCTGAAGCTTTTGGCATAGTAACCTTCACACTTGGTGTCTATATTGAATCACTAAGTGACATTATCAAGTCCTTTTCACAAGTGTTTGAAGGAATAGGGTGCCTCAAGACTAAAGAAATCACTCTCCACATAGGCAAATCAGTTCAACCTGTAGCCCTCCACCATAGACGGGTTGCATTCCACCTTCGGCCTCTGGTAGAAAGGGAACTTGTGAAATTAGAAGCTGCGGGTATCATTGAAAAGGTCAAGGGTCCCACACCATGGGTGTCACCGATTGTCGTGGCTAGCAAACCAAAACAACCTGGAGAGGACAGAATTTGCATAGACATGAGACAATGCTACTATCAAAAGAGGACGTCATTTGACTCCTACGATTGATGACCCTATTGGGGAATTGAGCGAGGCCAGGTGCTTCTCGAAATTAGATCTTTGGTAGGGATATCATCAATTAGCCTTGCCAGAGGAGTTAAGATACACCATGACGTTCTCAACTCATGTGGGACTTCGTCTTTACCGGAGGCTAAATTGTGGAATCTCCAGCGCAACAGAGGTGTTTCAGAACACGATTCGAGAGCTGCTGATAGACTTACCTGGAGTAATCAATGTTAGTGATGACATTTTGATTTATGCCAAAACTATTCCAGAACACCATGCTCACCTAAAAATGGTTCTTCAGCGCATCCAAGAATCTGGTCTGAATCTCTACAGAGAGAAGTGTGAATTCCTGAAGGATAAATTGCAATTCTTCTGCTATGTATCTCCTAGGAGGGAGTTGTACCGGACCCTGACAAAGTTGCAGATATCAAGAATGCTCCGCAGCCCACCAATGTGACTGAGGTCCACAGATTTCTGGGTATGGTGAACTACTGCGGAAGGTTCATCAGAGAGCTGACGTCCGTCACACAGCCACTAAGAGACTTGACCAAAGCCAACACATCGTGGTCCTTGGGTCCAGTCCATGAGGAGGCATTCCAGGCGATTAAAGATGCCTTGTCAGCAGATATGACCCTGCGATATTTTGACCCCAGGAAAAACACCATCATAGTGGTGGATGCCAGTCCAACAGGGCTAGGAGCTGTACTCAACAGAAACTGCAAGGAGATGAATGGGCTCCAGTGGCATACGCGAGCAGATCATTAACAGACGTGGAGCGAAGATATTTGCCGATTGAATGAGAAGCAATTGCTATACATTGGAGAAGCATTGCTATACACCCGTTTACCATAGCGACTGACTATAAGCCACTGATCCAACTTTTCAACGGCACAGCGTCTAAGCCACCTCTACGCATTAAGAAGTGGACGCTACAACTGCAAGAATACAACTGCAGGGTGGAGTATCGCCCAGGCTAAAACAATCCAGCAGATTATCTATCTAGGCATCCGAGGCCAGCAACCTCCTCTGAATAAAGTGAGGCTCAGGAAACTGAAGAATATGTGTGGTGCATAGTGGAAAGGTCCCGAGCACGACCCATCTCAGTCGAGACCATTCAATTGGCCACCGCCCAGGACGAAAACCTGCAACGAGCCATGCGAGCAGTGGAGACTCAGGCATGGCACACCATGCGGAAACAGTGGCGTAGCCTCACACCGGATGTGCAGACCATTATGAAGGCCCAATACCGTGTCCGTCAAGAGTTGACTGTTAGCAGTGAAGGATGTCTCGGAGGACATAGGCTGGTGATTCCCTCACGTTTGACCGATAGGACGGTTCATCTAGCTCACTCTGGCCATCAAGGCATGGTTAAGACTAAGAGTCGGCTGAGAACTAAGGTGTGGTTCCCAATGATCGACATAAAAGTTGAAGAGCTAGTACATTCCTGGTGCTGGTGTCAGGTAACAGGAGAACAAAGTGTGCCGGTCCCAGTAGAAACCGAAGAACGACCCACAAGACCGTGGGTTGCAGCCAGCCTTGATTTCGGGAGCCTTCCTGATGGACAGCACATGATGGTAATGATTGACGATTTATCTCGATATCCCGTGGTAGAGGTTGTACAATCTTTAACAGCGAAGGACGTGATGCCTAAATTAGAAAAAATAATTGCAACTCATGGAGTGATACAAGAAGTGAGGACGGATAATAGTCCACTGTTTCAAGGAAAATAATTTTCTGAATACCTCACGTCTCCTGGCATTAAACACCGGAAAGAAACGCCCCCATGGCCACAAGCTAACAGGGAGGGGAGGTGGAAAGGTTCATGCGAACGCTAAACAAAGTAGTACGAATTGCTATTATGAAGCAAGAAATCCCAGAATTGGCAGTGTATTCATTCCTGCAAGACTACCGTCAAACACTGCATTCCACTACTGGGGTGGCCCCGAGTCACCTGTCTATGGGTCGGGTGGTCACAGATGTTATTACCCACCATGAGTCTTGGGCTCCGGAGACAATTGACCGAAACAAGGAGTATTTCAAAAGAAAGCATTCCAATGACCACGCCAGTGTTCGGCGGCGATCTCGCCTGTCAGACTTGCAAGCAGGAGATAGAGTTCTTCTAAAAGACAGATTCCCAGGCAGCATGTTCCGAGCAACTTATGAAGATCGCCCGTGGATTGTATCTTGGCGACAAGGCTCGTTAATAGTTGCTCAGAGAGGGACAGAACAAGTTGCCCAGAACATTTCTCATTTCAAAAGGTTCTGTTCCCCACCCTCTACCACTGATGTAAATGTTGCTAACAACCCTGTCTCGCTTGACAGAGATGAAGTCTCGGATGATGACCTGATGAGAGGTTCTGAGTCGACGAGTGATCCTGAGAGTGGCAGTCCTGAGTTCCCAGATCCCGAGAATAACTTAGGTGCCAGGTGTAACACTACCTTGTCGCCATCCAAGAGAACTGTGGAGGCGCGGAACGAGTTGAGACGCAACCTAAACCTCTTGACTCGTTTGCGAGATTATTTTCTCTGAATGTTTCGTATTTCGGTTTGCAATACAGTTTGAATTATGTTCGTTTGTTTTGTGTTTTGGGAGGGATGTAGTGTCCCGCCCGTGATGTAATGGTGCCACGACCACTACCAATAGTGAATGGTTTGAGAGGGGTGTTGTAATGTCGACCCCTCTGGTTTATTACTGTGTTGACATGGCCTAAGGGTCATGTGGGTTTAAAGAATAAATAGTGATGCAGCCCCTCGGGCGTGGTCTCAGTACATGCGGATTACTTGCAACACCGGAGCACGCCCGTGTAGCCGGACGCAATAATCCTTCTAATGTGTGCGCCTCATTAATTATACCGATCGGGGTAATAATGGAGCCGGAGTGTCCCTGAAACCCTACCACATTACACAGTTCTCTTTCTACTGCTGCTATTTACCCGCAAGGTCTCCAAAAAGTACCTGGCAACACACTTCCTACCTTGCCTATAACGGGAGTCAGTGTGCTGGATCAATTGAAATGTGTGCAAAATGGACAACTGGTGTCTCCTCAGAGGTGCTTGTTAGTTGGTGCATGTCTTGAAATGCACAACAAGAGGAGCTTTGATCTATTCATTGTGGTCCACAGGGGATGAGCTGCCATTGCATGTACATCACCTGCACCCCAGCATCCATCTTCACTTGTACCCGCAAGCGCAGGGCTGTGGGTGTTATTTGTGCTCCTCGCAATGGTATGAAAACTAATGTATCCCCATCCGCTGACGTCATGCACATGAGCACTTCAGTGGCTAGGTTTAACCAGGGATATTGACCGACCTGTCTGCCGTCTGCTACAGGCTACCACGTGTGACTGCATGACCACTGAGTGTGCAGACGCCAGACATGCATGTGACTCCTGCACATGTAATAGGGAAATGGTGGTGAAAAAATGGTTCTGTTGGCTTCTTTCCCTGTCCCTCCATCCCTCAGATGCAGTCTGTGCTGCCATGGTCTGGCCCTCCAGCTGCATGAATCTGCTCCTGTGCACTCCGAGTAGAGCATTGCCTTCTAAGCATACATGCTTGAAGCAGCATTTTCAAATCTTCAAATGAGTTCCTCGGCGCCAGATGACCACAAATTACCACTCACAGCAGGGAAATACAAAATGCACTGGAGTATTTAGTTCGTCCATTTTCACGATCCAGTGTAGTTTTAAATTGGATCTCATTTGGCACTCAAAGAACATCTTTTTAGAAGGGCGCACTGAAGCAGCAGTTCCATTAAGCAAGTGGGTCACTGACACGAAACAGCTGGCCCTTGTAGATGCGGAAAGGTCCCTGCTTCGGAGCTAGAAAGTAGCTTGTTAAAATCCTGACCCGGTTCAGGAAAGCCGCTCTGAGTCTTTTCGCAAGACAATTGCTGCTCCCAGGCTTCTGGCCTCTTCTCCACGCCCCCCTTAAAGACATCGGCGCTATGACGTGCATTACGAGAACGAGACCAGGTGTGCTAAGTGGCCTTGTCACAGTGCTGTGCTACCTTTTCATAGAGTGGAAGTGCGAGAAGACCACTCCCTTTGCCTGCAGCCGATGTACTAATTAGATGCAGTACAATCGGGGGATGTGTGTCAGAATATCATGTACAAACATTTTGTGGTACCTAAATATCTTAGATTATCAAGCACTAAAGTATAATGAAGGTAGGTATAACATCTATCTATCTATCTATCTATCTATCTATCTATCTATCTATCTATCTATCTATCTATCTATCTACTTGTCTGTCTGTCTGTCTATCTATCTATCTAATCTATTGTCAGTCGTCTCTGGGTAGTTATAGTTAGGACCACGTTTCCATAGGCTGAGCTATGGTGGAGCGAGAGCCTGCTTCGGCTCTCGTGGGAAACGCGGGGACCTGCCGGGTGAGCGGCAAGCTGCCTGCTGTCCGGAGTGGAGTAGAGCTGCAGATGCCTTGAATCTTGATGGGCTGCATCCTGAGAACTGGAGCGGAAGGCCGGTAAGGACTCTTTCTCCTTGTATGCTGGCAGCTGCAGTTCTGAGCCTTTCCTCCTCCCAGGCAGCCTTAGTACCTACTACTCAGCTGTGAAGGACGCGAGCAGAGACTCTGATGACAGGAGAGGCACTGGGGAAGTGGAACATTAAGTGGAGATACACATATATACCCAAGCAGTATAAGGCCCATCTTCTCTGCGGTCTTCTCATCCATACCTCGGTGCCTGGGCCTGGTTTGCCTAAACCCGGCTGGGAGGGAGCTCGTTCCTCTTCCCCTGTCACCTCCACGCATAATTCAGAGGGCTGTGAACACTACAGTATAATGGTGCTGACTATAGAGAAAGCAATGTTGGACGCTATATTGAAGGCTTTCATGGAAACGAAAATGACCCTAGAAAACAACATTGACTCAGTGGTGCTAGACCGGTCTATGCTATGTGATGATCATAGTAAATTGGAAGTCAGGGTTTCCATGACCGAGGCCACTGCTGCTGAACTCTTTCCTGACATATTTGTACTGAAGACCTCATCGGCTGAATTGCTTGAGAGGGTCGGTTTCTTAGAACACAGGGATGAGGTTTCAGGGGGCCAGTCACTCATAAGTAACTGGCGTATCGTAGCGATCGCAGAAGAAGTGAAGGCATGAACCCTGTGATATTGATTGAGTACTGGATCATAACTGCTCTAGGGTCTGAAGACCTCACAGGCTTTTTTGCTGTCAAAAGGGCGCACAAAATCTCGAATCGCCCACCAAAACCAGGGGAGCCACCCAGAACTTTCATAGCATAGCTGGTCCACTTTAAGGAGCAGGATACTGTCTTGCAGAAGTCAAGTGAAAAAGGGCCTATGCCATTCAAAAACTCCTAGCTGATGATTTTACCTGATTACACTGTGGCAACACAACAAAAGTCCACCAACTTCCGAGCTATAAAGTTCAAGCTCCAAAACTGGCCATACCGCGCATGTTACTATTCCTGGCATGCCTAAAATTTGTAGTGGATGCACTGCCTTTGTTCATAAAGGATCTCAGAGAAGTGTGGGACTAGGCAAAAATGAGGGAGTCTACTAAAAGCCCTCATGCAGAGCGGCCCTTGGCCAAGACGCTCAGCTAGGAAAACCAGGGTTCAATGACAGCCTGAGACGAGCTCCATGCCCTCTCAGGTTGCAGAGGGCAGAGGTGGGCAGGGGCAGAAGCCCTGTTGTAGTTGGTACACCTCTCAGGTACGGAGGACATGGCCCCAACACCTCTTATTATGATCTAAATCTGGGGGTTGTAATGCACTGCCTTGTACCAAGGCCAGCAGATGATTTACGAATTAATAACACTACAGCCTACATTTTCTTACCATACTGTTTATCATTCACATATGTGGTTGCTCTCCCTACGGCATCCGGAAAGGGTGTAGCCCCAGAGGCTGCCTTGTTTACATGTTGTATCTCCTTTTTTTCCCATGTTCGGGGGCAGCCCAAAAGGGAGACTTCTTCAGAATTTAGGTGGCTTTGTCACATTTTAGCCTTTGCTATTTTCCCCCCACTCTGCTTGGTGCCACAGAATACACTCAGTTGCTTATTGTTTGCCTGTTAGGCTCTGCATGGTTCTGCATGATGAAGAGCGATCGCTTTATTTTGTTGGGTTTGGGCATAAGTCATTCCAGTCTTGGGAAGGGAGTTAAAGTTTTAGCGTATTTGGCTAATTGGTCACATTCACTTAGCCGCTCTTCTTTAGAAATTCACAAAGATCACCCTGCTTCTCTTAGCAATATTGCAGGAGATGCATCTTACAGTAAAGGAGTGTAAGAGGCTACAACAGAGGTAGCCACAATAGGTAAATGGGACTTCCTTTTCGAATTATGCCCAGGGCATCATTGTTTGAATACGTCCTGTGGTCCCTTATGAGGTTACAGACTTTGGGTTGGACAATGACAGGCACTATGTGTACTTATATGACAGACCAGACAGTAAAGCCCTACACAGCTTCTACGCTTCCAACTCAGGGCAGTTGTCTTTTCTGGACTACACTGTTCACCTGCTCGCCTGGCAGCCTCAAGAGCCATACGTACCGGAAGAAGACTTTTAACCCCTTCCCTGATATGGATCTGGATAGATCACACGCACCTAGTCATGGTACCACTGTTGTGAAATTTGCAGAAGGCTTAACATCATGAGCCAAGGAATGGGATTTGGTAGATTGTTAGAGGGCATTCTACCCATTGTGATGGGAATAATACCATGTAATGTCCCTACATCTACTCCACACTCCCATACACCCTATTCTTCACCTCTCCCATCCTTTTCATGAGCACATTAACAATGGAATACCCTGCAAAACCTCCTCTGATCACAACCCACTGACAGAGATCTTTGAATGGGGCCATAGAATCACCTATGGAGGTTGCGCACACCTTTGTTAGCAGACACTTTGTTCAGCCATCTGGCTCGTAGGCACACTGATAGAGATAAGGTGGACAGGCTACTGGCATGCCTGATCTGGGCTGAGATGCTACATATGGTCATTACGGACCAGTGCCAACCAGATTGCCAGGTTACCTACACCATGACAGGCATAAACAACACTTTTGCCGACTATCATCGGAGCCTATACTCCATTCAGGTGACAGAAACGTCCGCCTTTGGTTTTTGCTTTAGAGGAAGTATTGGATGCAATGAGTAAATATGCTAAAGGGAAAGTTCCCGGGACCATAAGGGGTTCCGGCCGATGCCCCTTTGGGCTTGGCAGAGTTGTGAGCCCCAATCTTAACGCTTATTTTTATTATAGTGCCTCCTCCTGGGCTCAATCCATTATAGTTCCAATTTTTAAGAAAGGGGACAGGACTGATCCAAAATGCTACCGTCCCATTTCCCTCCTGGACTCTTCAGCCAAATCATTGGGTAGAGTTCTTTTGAGAAGGTTGGAATACTGGGCAACTGATAACTCCATTCTATCTAAAATCCAGTATGGGTTCAGGAGGGGACTGGGAACGGTGGAGCAATGTCTAAACCTGGAACTCTTGATAGGAAAATATACAAGAGCAAAGCCTGGTACATTTTTTTATGTTTTGATGACCTGTCTAGTGCTTTTGAATTGGTGGACCATTCTATTTTGTGGCATATACTTTTATCCTACAGGACACCAAAGGAAATTATTAGCCTCCTTGGACAACTCTATGAAAACCTTCCCACCCAAGTCCGCTTTGGCACTAATGGTGAACTGATGCCCCCTCTCAGAATTAAGCGAGGTGTATGGCAGGGGTGTGTCTTGGCTCCCTTTTTCTCTGCTCTGTTTATAAATGGGGTTGATAGTTTATTGCGGTCCCACCAGGTCGACGCACCAGTGGTTGCCAGTCGTTCAGTACCTGTGCTTCTGTCTGCTGATGACCAGTCCTTATGGCAAGGACCGCGCTAGGGTAGCAGCAAATGATGGATCTCTTTGCAGGTTTTATGTACTCAAGGAAACTCAGAATAAATAAGACCAAATTGTTTGTATTGACATGTGTGAAGACCTCTAAAAAATTAAGACCATTTTTGCTATCTGGGAGTTCTTTTTACTGGCAAGGGATTATGTGCTGACCACATTCATAAAACTCGCTTGAAGATGAAAAGGGTCAACGAGGGGTGTTTAGATTTTCAAGTAACCTTGGTAGCCAACCAATTAAGGAGATGATAACCATCTATAAAGCAAAGGTCATATCTGTTGCAACATATGATGGGGGTGTGTGGGGTAACTCATTTTGTAAATATTTATAGACTGAGGAGAACACATTTTTGAGGCACCTGTTATGCACCCCAGTTTCATCCTCATCTTCTATCCTCCACTGGTAAGTTAGGCTTAATCACTTGGAAGATATATTAGCATCCAAACCTATTGCTTTATTGTTCTCCATAAGGGTGAAGAAAGAGACAGAGCTCACAAAGACAATTATTCAGGATTGCCTAAGTCTGTTTTTTTTTCTTAAAATCCTTTGGTTGTCATCTATTAATAACACCCTTTAGACGGTGTTTGGCCTTCCTGGTGTGCAAGAACCAGCCAAGATCCTGATGTTGGAAAAATGTGTCATGGAGCCATAATGCTGGAAGTGGGGGGAAAGGAAGAGAGCTATCCTCGATGACGTATACCTTCAATAATAGTCTTCCTGTAGGTTTTCAACCTTACTTAACATGCTTGACAAATACACAAAATTGTTCTGGCTTGACCATATTGAGAATAGGAACTATTCACCATCTTATAGCAATTCCCACCCTAAAACTAATGATGTTGTTGACAGGACCCTGCCCCTGTGTTGGACGTTCTTGGCAGTGTACCTTACATTTTATGCTGTTTTGTCAGTTTTATTCTAACCTAAGGATTCGTTTATTGAAACCTATTTGTATTGCTTATAATATTAGAGATCACAAGGCTGCCATGTGCCTTTTGTATGCCTTGGAATCGCCAAGTATTTGCCTTAATGTTGCAACTTTTATTTGTGAAGTACTTCGTGTTATATAAAGAATGTCATAACACATGTGGACTCATATCATAAACCTGTTAATTGTGTTGTGAGCTTGCTATAATGATCTTTTAATGTGTGATTCCTTTTTTTTGTCATGTGCTTTTATGGCCTTTGCTGACAGCGCCGAAATAAAGATGATTTTGAACTTTGACAGAAACGCCTTCACAGATAAAGAACGACGTGCCGGAGGCTTCCCTGACTTGCCTGACGAGCAGCTCCTTCAGCTTACACCCCAAGGAGATTGCCCTAGCTTTGTCACAACTCCACACTGGCAGGGCCCCGGGCAACGATAGACTGCCCCTGAAGTTCTATAAAATGTTCCAGGGCCAGTTGATCCCACTGTTACTGAACTTGTATAAAGTGGATTACAGCAGACAGCAACTACCCCCAACCATGAATAAGGCCATCATGGTTGTGCTACCAAAGGCGGACAATGACCTACTAGATGTAAGATCTTACAGACCCATCCCCCTTTTCAATCTTGACTGTAAGATCTTGAGTAAGGTCTTAGCTAATCATGTCCATAAGGAATTGCCCTACCTAGTTCACTGAGACCAGAATACGTTTGTCCTGGGCCAGGGTATGGAACCGAATAGCCAACATCTTATATCTTAAGCACCACCACTGCAGATTCAGATGAGTCAGCTGTGATTTCCATATACATGGAAAAGATCTTTGATTTGTTGGAATGGAGCTTCTCTGGGCCACCTCGCGCCAATAGGTGTTTGGTAGTAACCTCATCACATGGATTCAGTTGCTGTATTCATCCCCCATGGCCCGTGTCTGAACAGCTAGAATGATCTCAGAAGTCTGCCTGTGGAGAGGGGGACACATCAGGGAAGTCCCTTTTCCCTGCTACTGTTCTCACTGTCCATGGAGCCTTTAGTGCTATATATCTAGCACCAGAGCGATAGGGTTGGGATCTCTATATATTTCCACACTCATGTCTGATCTTTGTATGCAGATGACATTTTACTATATATATGCAAGACTACTCATCTGGGTGACTGATACTTTTAGCTGAATTGCAACATATTAGGATATGCTCTGGCATACAAGTGAATGTGGAAACTATGCATCTTTATATATACAGAGAAGGGGCCAGTTGACTGGGCGCCCTGGCGGTACATGGGCTTCCAATTTAACACACTTTATTCAAATACATGTGTGTGCAAATTTACAGAGACCACCATAATGTGGTACATGGTAATCTAGGAAGGGCTCTGATGGCAGCCAGAGCCTCTTTGAGCTTCTCGTGTAGGCTTCCATTACCTATAGTGGGTTCTCTGTGTACAGCCACACTCACGTCATATTGTTGTGTGCAGATGACATTTTACTATGTATGCAATACTACTCATCTGGGCTACTGATACCATTAGCTGGGCTGCAACACTTTGGGACATGCTCTGACATACAGGTGAATGTGGGTACGTTGTGCCTCTTTCCATTGACAGAGAAGAGGGCTAGTTGATTGAGTGTCCTGGCTGTACACAGGCTTCCACTTTAACACATTGTGTTCAAATACCTGGGTGTGCATATTTGCAGAGACCACCACAATGTGGTACATAGTAAATCTAGGGAGAGCTCTGATGGCAGCCAGGGCCTCCGTTAGCTTCTGGTTCAGGCTTCCATTGCCTATAGTGGGATCTCTGTATATGGCCACACTCATGTCATATTGTTGTACGCACATGACATTTTACTGTCCATGCAATACTACTCAACTGGGCTACTGAAACTATTAGCCGAGATGCAACACTTTGGGACATGCTCTGGCATACTAGTGAATGTGAGCAAGTTTTGCCTCTTTCCATTTACAGAGACGAGGGCGGGTTGATTGAGAGCCCTTGCCAGTTACGGGCTTTCGATTTAATGCACTCCCTTCAAATACCTGGGCATGCAACTTTACTGAGACCACCCGGATTTAGTACAGGGTAATCTTGGGTGGTGGCTGCCAGAGCCATTGTTACCTTCTGATTCAGGCTTCCATTGTCTATAATGGGCAGGGTGGCTTTAGACAATATTGTGTTTTTACTTCGTTTTCCTTACTTTTTTGCAAATATTTCCCTAGAATTAACTCCTCATATCTTTATGGAGCATGTTGTGCTGCTGATGGAATTGGTCTGGGAGCCTAAGAGAAGGAGATTTGCACTAAACTCTCCATATCTCCCAATCGATGGAGGTCTTCTAGGAGTCACAGAATTTGAATCTTACTACTTAGCCGTCCGACTGCAGAGTGTGGCGGAGTGGCACAGCCCATACACTCTTTTGACCACAAGTATGTGAAGGGGTGGATGGCCGATATGCAAACCGATGAATACCTACTAAACAAGTAGGCTGCTGAAAATTGGAGATCTATATTATTGTGAGCAGTAAGATACCGCTGGCACCATTATCTGAGCTGCTGTTCGGAGCTAACCCCATACGCCTCGGAGAGATCGCTGCAGTCATTTCCATGCTTTGCTCAATTGATGAGAATCATGAATAAACAACCCTGGTTTCGGGTGGAAACAACTACACTGGGAGCCCTATATGATGCAGACCAACAGGTTGCATCCTCCCCTCAGTGCAGTTTCTAACAAATGTGGCACTGTTAAAGGATGTTACACTCACTTGGGGAATTTGGGTAAGGAGACACCACTGGATGCATTTACTCAGGTACAATGGATGCTGAGGAATGAATATTAGAAAAAAGAACAGTTGATGGACGGAATGCTGAGTAATGCAAACATTCACCCCCTGTCACAAAGATCTTGGTATAAGCCATTGTTTTTTTTGCATATCACGCCTCCTCAGTTTGGACCCAGCCATATGCAAATCAGTCTTGACCCTGCTCCCCATGGAAACAGTCCAGCCCGAACTGCCAAGCCCAGTCCTCCCTGAATTGGAAACAATCATTCTTAGCTGGTTTCGGGGTATCACCCCTCATCAGCCAGGCTAGCTTGAATCCAGAGGAATGAATATTAGACATTCCATTATGTTGGCTTATCGAGCCATCAGAGCCACCAGAATCAAACCATTGGTATCCCTAAGAAACAAATGGAACAATGATCTGGGTGGTTCCCTCACAGACATGGAATGGAATCAGGCCTTAAGTTATGTACAGTACATCTCAATAAATGCCTGGCTTAAACATATTCAATTAAACTACCATCACAGAACATATCTCTCGCCTGAACGTCTTTAAGGTATGTACCCCAGACGTATCTGAAGTTTCCTCGATGTAACAAGCAAGGACCTACATACATCTGGGCATATGGTTGGATATGCAGAATCATTGGGCATTGGTGGGTGGCTCTCACAGCACAGATCTCAGAATATACATGGAGACGTCACTTGTGTCGAGCCAAATTCTGCCTCTTGGGCCTCATGACAAGTTTAAGGTGGGCAGATTGACTGCCAAATACATAGACACAGAGTTTCACCTCGCCAAGAGACAAAATGCCATGAACTGGAGAGCTTGCTCCTCTCCTGATTTGAAGTGCTGGTGCCTTGAACCATATGCATACGCTAAGGCTGAGTCTAATGCGTCTTTGCACTTGGTCAACCCCACAACAAGGCTCACATTTAAACTGGACTGCGAACCGTATCTGCAGGCCCTATGCCATAAGTCTGACAAAAAGCCCCCACCTCTCATCCCCCCAGGGGCAATAACCTGTTATTGTAGAGAACACATTTATAGTAGCTGAGGTCTAGGTTTGTGGTAAAGCTAGACCTCTAGCGACCACCGGAAGCACCAAAATACACTTCTGTCTTTAGCAGTATGCCGTCAATAGGCTTTTTTACTTGTAATTTCCTGTGCCCTAACCCTAGAGAGATGGGAATGGGTTTGAGAGTTTAAAGGCTGGTGATGTTTTGGGAGGGGTGGAGGATAGTTCAGGAGGAATATTCAGTTAAGATTCATTCTAGTTGACTAATTTTGTGTTGCTCTTTCAAAATGCCAATACAGACGAATATACAAAAAAAACTATGACGTTCCTGATACCTTACAGGTTAATGTTTTAGGTGTAAAATAAGCACTTTTAAGGTATATTCATCAGTGTTGCTCTAAGGGCCATCTTTCCTGTCTCTCTTGCCCCATTTAGGGCCAAATGTTTGACTGTCAGATTTTGGAACTTACAAATTGCGAGTCGCAAAATCTGATGTACAACAGTGTCGCTAAGGCATTGTTTGTGGTTCCCAAATGTGTTGCAATGGACCTGCCTCATTAATATTCATTTGTGACCTATCGGGAATGGCCAGCACTCACAGACACGGTGGCCTGCTGTGGTCAGCAGATCACCATGTCTGTGACCACTTTTACAATAAAGCAGTTTTTTGTTTGAAATGCAGCCCGTTTTCCCTAAAGGAAAAAGGGATGCATTTCAAACAAAGAAATGAAAAGTTTTGTTTTCATGTTTTAAGTGTATGCAGTGGTCTGTGGGACTACTGCCTGATCAGAAAACATGTTTTCTCCTCCATTCACAAAGGGGAAGGAGTCCCTCGTGGACCCCTTCCCGTTTGCGAATGGCTTACCACCAAATTTGAAATTGGTGGTAATCTGCAAATGTTTTGCAACTGTATTCTGATTGCAAAACATTCATACATTCCAGTGCAATTTGGTATTAGGAAGGGACGCCCTAAACATGCCCCTTCCTAATACCGAATTACAAAAGCAAAATGCGGCGCCAGATGTACAAACCATTTTACTGGTTGTAAATGAGCCATCGGGCAGCTTTCAACTGGTAAAATGCTTTTTGGCATGTACCAAAGGCAACATGTGACTCAGTAACTTGTTAACAAATCACATTTTGCTTTTGCAATACTGTATTAGGAAGGGGCGTGTTTAGGGCGTCCCTTCCTAATACCAAATTGCATTGGTATATATGAATGTTTTGTAACCGGAATGCAGTTGCAAAACATTCATAAGAGGAGGCGGTAACTCATTCACAAACGAGAAGGGGTCACCAAGGAAACTCTTCCCTTTTATGATGTAGGTGAAAAAAAATTCTAAGAGCTGCTTACTCTAAAAAAATGAAAAGAAAACTTTTTAGTTTTCTTTTTGTACAGCATCCCATTTTCCTTTAAGGAAAACGGGCTGCATTACAAAAAAAAGATTGCGTTATTTAAAAAGCAGTAACAGACATGGTGGTCTGCTGATCTCATCAGGCCACCATCCCTGTGATTGTGACCATTCCCAATGGGTCGCAAATTGTGACCTGCCTCATGAATATTAATGAGGCTGATCCCTTGCGACCCATTTGGAAATAGCAGTGTCTGAGACATGTACATAACTGTTTGCGATTTTTGAATAGCAAATCGCAAAAATTTGCTATTAGGAACTTGAAAATGACAAGCTACGTACATCTGGCCCTTGATTCGGTAACAAGTTACCAAGTGTCATTTTGCCTTTTGTACAGGGCAAAAAGCATTTTCCCGGTCGCAAACGGCATGATGGTCCATTTGCGACTGGTAAAATGCTTCGTACATCTGGCCTTTAGTGCCTTGAGACATAGTCCTCTGTACAAATAACCACATATCATAGTGTGGGAATGCCACAGACTACAGTCCTTGAGCAGAAGATATCTGGCTTCCTGCGGGCTGAGGAGAACAGAGATTACTTTTATTAGATTCAGACATCAGTGCCACAATTAAATATTTATGGCCTATATTGAGCTGTGGGTTGATGTTAACTGCCTGGAGGACTCCGCTGATGTGTAATTGAGTTTTTAGTCTCATACGTCTCTTTTTGATCAGGGCATCTTCTCTTCCGCACAAGAATAATTGACTGCATATTATATCCCTGATCGACATGCGTGTCTCTGCAGTAGTGCAAGATGGATATTGCTTTTTTTAGGCACTTGCGTCTGTTAATCTCTCTTGTACTAACACTGAATCAGCTGGAAACAATCTTTGTCCTTTCAGAGGTGTTCCATTGTTTTGTCATGCAACCAATTGGCCACAGTTTTCATAGAAGGCACATATTTATTTAAGGCATTGTCCAAAGCCATATCCAATATTGTGATTGCATAAAGCATATTCCCTCAGATGTTGAATCTGCCTCAACCTATATAAAAGTAATCTATGCATCATCAGATGCATGGGATAATGGGCACATCAGAGCACATAGGCAAAACAGAGGGATTATAAGTGTGGATGTGTAGCATGTTGCAAGCCGCTGCCAGAGAACAAGGTTGGTATTTTGGACAGTCACAAAAAATGTAAAATGCGTATTTCAAATCTTCTCTGGATTCCTTTAAAGTTTTCTTGGGTAATTCATACCAGGACCCGACTGGGAACCAAAATCAGCCAAGGCACAAAAAGTTTAAACCAGAGCCATCCCTTCCGTAACTCTCTCTTTCCATTCACCCATTCTTTTTCTCTTTCCTTTTCTCATGCTTTCTCTCTCTGATATCCCCCCTATAGCCCTGCTTCTGCTCTCTTTTATTTCTCTATTTCTTTAATATCTGAATATGCCCCTGTGTCCATGCAAAAACTGGTCTCCATTGCCCATCTCCAACCCGACACCACAGGGAAGCGCCTGATGGGAAACATGACCAGCCTAGCCATGATTCAAACAGGGGTGTCCTACTAGGTCCATTATTTTTTAGATGTCTACATTAGATACATCTATCTACAATGACTTTAAATTGAACTCTTAGACATAGCACTTATGCTGAAACCCAGCATGAACTTGTCATATTCTAGATATTATTGGGCACCACTGCTTCAAGGTATTAGAGTAGCGTAGATAATAACTAACGTAAAGGTGAGGCTGTGTTATATTACAACTTTATGTCATGTAAAAGTTGAGACAATGCAAGGGGGAATTGTACTGGAGAATGAAAGTGAAGAGCACCCCACTATACTAATTCTGCTTATTTTAGGGGGGGTTTGTAAAGTCAGCAGGGTCCACCTGGTACTCTTGAAGGCAAGTGCCACATATGGACTCCTTTGATGGAGACTTGTTGTCAGGCACTGTTAAGGACCGGACTACGTAATTACCTTAATGCAATTACCATTGCCCAGTTCCACACATATATTCCCCCATTCCGTGCATTCATCGCTTTGTGGGACGGGCAGTCCTTGGGCCACAGAGCAATACACCTTCTTTAAAAATCTGTAGCAGTCAAATGGAAAACAAACGAAAAAGTGAGCAATTTCCTGAAGCCACATTTTGAACTTTGATGTGCTACGTTTTCAGGTTGATATTTGGATGTTCCAATGTAAAAATATAAATCTTCTTGTTGATGTTCCAGGTCAAATTCTAGTGTCTGCCCTTCAGTGCCAGAAATAGTTTCGATTTTCAGATTAATTGGAGGCTAATCTGACCTTCTTTGGAAAAAAACTAAAATTTAGACAATCTCAAGAATAAATGGATACAGAAACCGATGGATGAAGTCATTAGTGAACACACAGGTAAACCCCTCACTATTATGGAAAATATATATATTTTAGGACCACGGTTCTAACAGTTTGTAGGAACAATATGCCACCAAAATGTACAAATTGCAAACTTTCTCGGGAACTGCAACAACCTTCTGGATCACCCTTCTGCCGGCCCAATATCTAAACCCAGTCTTCTGTTATTCAGAAAATGGACTGAACCCACCTATTATATATATACATATGTGCATGACCACATTTCCAGCTGAACCAGGAGATTGAACTTAGATTCATATTTTTCTCTCTTGCTATTTCTCTACTGTATTCTCAGTTTTGCTGCAGAGCGCACTAAGTGCCAGATGTACCAAAGGATTTTACCCATTCTGTGTCTATGGGAAAAAGCTTTCGTACATATGGCCCTAAGTCCTTTGGTGCAGATGCAAATTGTTAAAAAAATAATGAATTAATAAACAAATAAGGTGTCTTGGACTATGCAACTGTAGACCATATGACCTCTAACTGCCTTGTAATTCAGACTTAAAAGACCTTAAGTTTTGCAAAATAAAGTGTACATTATGACAACTTTGTTTGACATTCACTACAGACATTATAATATTTGGGTTAGATACCGCAGGACCTAATGAAGGGTTAAACAGCTCATTTTTTATTGAATGGTGCCTTCGGGGGTTTTTGTTAGAGCAGAACTGCATGGATTCCCTTGACATCCATCACTGATCAGTCTATGTATTAATTGGTCAAATTTATTTCAATTCGAGGTACTACATATAGGGTGTCGGAAATATGTGCACGCCACTCATTATTTACTTCGCCACATTATTTACTTCCATAGTTCATTTATTATTTTTGAGACAACTAATGAAAATGAATATTAAGAATGACTATCAAGTATGTACACTGTTTGTGTTTTTTTTCTCCTGGTTCCTGATATGATATTTGGCTTGTACTTGCATTTTATTTATATAAATTATGGTTCTTAATTTTGGTATCCGTAAAATAAGTAAAAATAATGTACAAACTTATATTTCAGACTCTTGTTACATATGGGTTAAGCTGAATTGGAGATCCACCTGTGTGCATTTTGAATTTAATCTTATACCGACTAAGTACACCACCAAATAAATGACCTTGGATATTGAAAAAAGGGGGACATTTTGGCCAATGGGATGATCTGCTGAACTTTTATTTCAAGGCAGCCAATTGAAATTTGGACCAAACCTTTAGTGATCAAAATGAGTCAACATTTGAGGTCTTGTTTTACCGTCCATGTGAAATTAGTTGGTTGTCTTAGTTCACCTACTGCTAATTAGCTGAATGAAAAGGAAACTTTACAAACGGAACAAATGAACACACCTTTATTGTAGCCTCAGCACTGTCCATTGTTTGAATAAGTATGAAGACTCTGTGAACGTCTATTCCTTGTTGAACACGTTTGATAGTCACTAGCGGGCAACAACACGGCTCCTCTCCCTCTGAACCTAGCACGACAGGGGAAGTCCTGGAAGGGGCGAGCTCAACATGTTGGCAGTCTCTTCAGAGAACTTGTCGTCTCTCTATGATGAACACGTGACCCACTAGTGAAAAGAAACGTTCCAACCATGCTCCTCAGAAACAAAATAATAGGCAAACGGAGGGCACTGGAAGATCAACGTCTTGGAAGGTGTTGGTAGTACGTAAAAAAGAGAGAGGAATCCTGTCTACTCTGTACTCCAGCCCTATCAGGAGCACCAGTGGAGAGGGCAGGGGACACATGGGTAGCAAAAGATTTCAAAGGTGCTACCCCTGGTGCCCATAAATTGTGTCCATTGTCCATTTCTAAACCCCTACTGCCCTCAAAGAGGAAGTCACAATATAATTTAAAGACATTTCCTAGGACATTATCATAAGATAATTGCGGGAGATGTGGTCAATGAAAAAGAGCATTCATACATGCACTCGCATTGAACAATGAAGGACGTGGAGAGTCCTGCCCGCAGGACAAGTGCATTCCAAGCTTAGCCCAATTTGGATTTTTAACATCTGGATTGCCTCAATTTCGAGTTGAGAATTTGTATATTTTGTGCTTTGAAACACTATAATTGTGAATGGCGTACACGATTTCAGTAACATTTTTATCCAAAATCTTAGATTATTCTATAGGAAGTTTGCCAAATCCTAACTTTCATTATTGAGTAAGCAGTTTTTGCCTCTAGTTCACCATTATTGAGACATCTCTGTCAATGCAATAGCATTCAGAAGTCAAATAACACAGGAATATATAGCGGTAAATGAGGAGATACCTGAATATTTAAGAAATGGCAAATATCAATCAAACCTCTCAATTAGCAGAGAATACAGACTCACATGTTACCATCCACATCCCCTTTAAAGAGAAGCATGCGAAGTTAAGTGAACTAAAATGGATTTCCTGAAGATCAGAAGTTGTGTGGACCTGGAACTGATGCTGGCCTTAAAAGTAGAAGCAAAAGAGAACTGTTGACTCCAGGGACAGACGAGATGTAGTCGGCATAGGGCTTTTCCTGGAATGGTGGGACCGGTTTTGCAGCTGTGGGTGCCAGTTTTGTTACTGGGGGGTGGTTTTGCTGCAGTGCTGCTTACCCGGCCCCCAGTAACAAAAGCAGTAGGGCTTGGCACTTGCATCCTCCTGTCCCCCATCCGGATGCTCTTCTGAATATTGCCAGGCTGCTTTAGGTTCCCAGTCCGGCCCTGGCAGACTCCAGATCTCTGCAGGTGCATAAGTATCTTATGGATCTGTTAACTTCCTACATAAGGCAGCAAGGTTGCCCATTCATGCATTGCAAACCAAGAGATATTGCCCATTAATCTTGAAAAGATGAGGGGGTTAGAACATTGTCTACTGTTGCCTGTTTAAACTGACGCAATTTAATATCATCTATAGGGTATATATGTCTCCTTAGATCTGCACACAATATATCCCGCAAGGCCCTCTGCCTGCTTACAATGGGCCATCATACATATGATATGGCAGTGCCCAGGTGTAGTTTGCTACTGGGATGCAATACTGTCCGCTCTCAATGGAGCTACGGAATTGAACACCCCCAGGGATATGGGACAATGCCTATTGGGCTGATCTTGATTAAAAAGAAAAAAAAAAGAGAAGGCGGTTCTTAATACTGGGACTCACCCTGGCCAAAAGGAGACTGGCTATCCACTGGATGGACCCCTGGGCCTGACTGAATCAGAATGGAAGAGCGACATGGCTGAATGGATAACTGTGGAAGAGTGTTGCATGCGTAAGTCCCGGAGAGATGCAAAACTTGCTGATGACCTGCAATCCTGGGATGCCATAGTGGCTAAATTACTTAACTCTTCGGAGATTAACCCTGCGGGATCCCTGAGAGAGAGGAGGGAAGGAGGGGAGGGGGTCATGCAGACATTGTGATGAGGGGGGCAGGTTAAACAGGAAGAACTGATTGTGGTGATTTATAATTCATAACCCTTTAGTGTGCTGATATATTGTCTGTATTTAAGATGACACATGCTGCTGATTGTTTATATTCTATACAATATTGTCTGTTTTGCTGAACAGAGCCATTATATTGTTCTTGATGCTTTAAATGCTAATAAAAACCTATATTTTAAACAAAACATTGAGAAGGTACATTAGCAGGACATGATGAGTAGTTTGTCCCCTTTAAGGTCAATACAAAGTTTCCACACCGCTGTCCTGTGCAGAAAAGGAGCCAGTGTGGACACCACAATGTGTTGTCTGTTCTCAATATTGCTCCCTTCATTGGTTTAGTATGCAAATAGTTTGTTGATTAGTGGGCGTTCTTTCTGAAGTGAATGTATGCGTGACTGTAGGTGGCCTTGCTGTTTATTATCAAGTGCTGCTGTCAGGTCACTTTCAGTGGGAAGATCTGATTTCTAAGTGCTTAGATGCGTTAACTGGAATAGTTACAAAAGCAATGCAAGTTACGAGCTATTTTGGTCAGGACTACTATCGTGAACAAGCCACATCCAGTCACTACTGGTGGTGATTGCCACACAGCAATCTATCTGGGAAAAAGGCATGGACCCACAGCACACCTGCTTGTCTAGAAAACCCTAACATCACTCCTTGGGTCCTGCTCCTTGAAGAATTATCTGTCAGGGTGCAATTAAAGGAATCCTGCTAGTGAATAATAGTGAGTACCTGTTTGCCTCTATTCACTTCCTGCATGGCTGTAAATTTTAAAGGATACACGTGCAAGGATAGAGCAGAGTCTGAGGTCCTAAATTGTGTTGTTTCTAAGATGTTGCACAATTACATGTAAACTGGCTGTACAAATGCAATATTAGTGCTACAGCAAGTTACTGACAGGTTACTCCATTGGCAGCACATGACTTCCATATTCTCTGCTGACAAACTGTAAGCAATGAGGCAAAGGATGCATAATCATGCTGGCCCTTTCTGTCATCTGTAGGGAAGGGCAAGTAGGTCAACATTTTGGGTACTAGACTGAAGACTGTTTGGTAGTCTCTCCAAATATGCGTCCAGCCTATTTGTGGTTGGAGAAGTCTATTTTTAAAGCTCAACAGTGGGCTCATGGAACACCTTTTTTAATGAGGCATAGAAGACGGTGTGATGGATCTTCTGAGTGCTCAGCAGATACCCTTGTATGACTTTGCAATTGGGAGTTATTACTTCTATTGGCTGGTGGACTACACTATCCCCGTGTTATGTGCTAACAAATGTCATTGGTAAAGTAGTACGATGTATTGTGTGAATTTCTGTAACCTTCTTTTCAAAGGAATTAAGCCATATGACCACATTCCCCAGTCATATTCATCAAAGGGGAACAGATATTGACAATAGGTAAAGTCTTTTTGGAAGAGTGTGTTTGGATGGGATGATAAAACTACAGCTTCATCAGGGATGGGATTTTGAGCTTTGGTTATTGAGTGAAAGTGTGCAGAAAAGGGTGTTGCAAAATCTCAGATTACGCCTACTCACTCTTAAGAGTATCACCACCAACTTCAACAATAACATTAAAACCTGAACTTGTCAATCCATCAATTCCCCCTCTCAAGGTGGGTATTTTGCAGTCTCCACCGGATCCAACATTTCAGCATTTCTGTTTCTGTGAATTAGGGCTGCAATTTTATGTTCCTGAGGTGGGGTTTTGTGCACCAAAATATACTAGATGTGCAGAAAGGCTAGAAAACTGTTCCATGGGGGATAATTAGCCGAGATAAGTGGAAATACATGTTACTTGAGGAAGAACAAAGTGAATGATTCTTGGTTTGGTTTTGCAAAAGAAAAGTAAATTGTAATAGTATTGTAAGTATTGTGAAACTACGCAGGCCTTTGTTCTGGTTGAAGATTTAAGAAAAGAATGACATAAATTATATGCATACTTAAATAACTTGTTGATACTTTATCTGTGAAACGCTGATTCTGACTTCAGAAAGGGTGCGATTTTTTATTTTCAAGACGCATTCAGTGTTTCATGTCAAGCAATTTCCATTTCATTATAAGGTAGTATTGAATTTTTAGCGAAAGATAATGGAGGAAATATTGTTAAAAGAAAGGAAATGAAAGCGAATAGAAATTTCCAGCATATTAGACTTCTTTAGACAAGATGCTCCAGAATGTCCACAGGTCAATACTGACTGTCAGCTACACCAAAATAGAGGCTCCCTGGAAATGCGGGGCTTTGACTGATATCTCATACTCTCATTGTCTTACTACAGAGGCCTCAATGTATGTTTTTATGTATGTGTGGAATTTGTAGAACAGTGAGGTGCTGAACAGGGGGCAGGGCACTGAGAAAGATAAACCAGTGGTTGTGGTCAAGGCTCGTCTGTTGGGTCAGCGTAGTGCTCCTTGAAGAGGTGTGTTTCAGATCTTTTCTGAAATGTAAGAGAAGCTCTGCTGATTTGATGTTGCTATGAATGCGTTTTAAGATCTTTGGGGAATGGATGTTTTTTTCCTTCTGCAATGTTTTATCGCCATTCTGGCAATATCCAGTCTTCTGGTCTAGTATGTTCCCCAGCTGTGGCTAGTTTGTTGCCGGGTAAGCTGGGATTTTGTTGTTGAGGTATTTGCAAGTGATGCTGCTGGCATTGAAGATGATCTAGATTTGAAGGGGAAGCAAGTATGTATTTTAATGTAGGGCTGATGTGCAGGGACATAGCTTTGTCAGTAAGATTGGGGATGTAAACTTCAGATTTCACAACAGTCACGCTGGCATATAATATTAAAATACATTTTACAACAGGCAGTGTGTACAAAAGGGCCTGGCAGCATGAAAGCAGCGTTGGGATTAGCCGTAGCGCCCTGGCTTGGCGTTCCGATGAAGAGTGGGAGCCTCTGCCTGCTCTCTCCAACCTGGCAACACAGTGCCGGATTGGAGAGATCCCAATGCGCATGTGTGTTTGGCCAGTCTGAGACAGCTGGCCAAACACATCTGCACACTGGCGGGGGGCGGGGGGTACTGTGCGCTCCCCTCCATCCCTGTCATGCCCCATGGTCCTGCCCCTTTAACAATAAAATGATAATAAACAAGTTTATTATTGTTTTATTGGAAAAGGTTTGCAGTGGCTGCTGCTGGCGGGGGGAGGGTACGCTCCTCCGCAATGCAGAGGAGCTGTGTCTGGAAATAACCAACGTTTCTGAAGTCTTTCCGAACAGAGAAAGGGAAAAAGTGTTTGCATGTGTTTATTGTCTGTGTGGGTATAAATTCCTGTTGAAATCTGTCAGACACCTCACCGTACCCAACTGAAAGTACCTGTACCCAATTATTTATCACAAAATTGATTTATTGGGGGGTGTAACACCCCCCCCCACCCCGAACCTATGCCCCTGGTTATGTGGTTGAATTTCTTTGAACTCTTGATGAGTCATGCTGCCGCAAGTAGGATACCTTTCAGGGTTGCTAGGGTGGTATTGGGAAGACTGCTGAGTTGGGTGTTTGGTCTGTTCAGGTGAGAGATGAGAAAGGCTTGTACAGCTGTTTTGAAGTCATCTTCTGGGAGAAACAGTTTCACTTTTACTTAGAACCAAGCTGTCTTGGTCTCCCCGCAATGGTTTGTTTGAATAAGAGGTCTGTGTTGAGGGTGAATATCAGCGATTTTGCTTTGCCAATCTGCTGTGGAGATGACGTCTAGTAGGCTTAAGATAGAGAGCAGTGCTTCAACATGAGTATGTTTGGGGCTGTTGCCGAACAAATGGATTCAGACTTTTTGAGACTGAGTTTCAGAAAGTTATTTGACATCCAAGATTGGATGAGTGTGTGGAAGGATTTCAGTCTCTGTACTGAGCATTCCCCAGTAATAAACAGACACTGTATGCTGATCAAAAATAGAAACATTTTCTGTTGCCTTACACTGGATTACATAATAAACAAGCATTTGCAATGCAATGGGTCTCCCGTTTGCTCAAGTTAGAGCTATTTGGCCAGTACGTTCGAGTAGGGCTAAACACTGGAAAAGGCGTGACGTATACATGTCTTTAACTAATGAAATCTAGAGAAATTTAAAAGGCAAGTCCACAAATTAACCAAACTTTTGGGCGTGACATAGGCATGGTTACAAGCCCACAGAACAGTGGTACCCAAACTTTTTAATGCTGCGCCCCCCCCAGTTGAAAATAAAAATCATTGCCCCCCCTCAGAATTTTCACAATTATTTTATAAAGATGGCAATGTTTAAATATGTCTAGACCTATTTAAACATTACAGTTAAGTACTATTGCCCTTTTAAAAATGCAGCAACATGCTTCAGCTTAAAACAAAGGCCTGTTATCTGTATAATGCTTCTTTCGGCCAGAGTCTGGCACCCCCCGGGATCGCTTGAGCCCCCTTAGGGGGGCCTGCCCTCCAGTTTGAGGACCTCTGCCATAGAGAGATTACAACAGGGACAGAGTACTTTGCGCGCTCGAACCTAAAAAGGATTAAAAATGCACAGTAGTCTACACATGTACTGCCAAACCAAAGACAATGCTTAATCACCTTGTCAAAGAGATGAAGGAGTCTTTCTACATAGCTGTGCTGTTTTTCTGGTTCTAATAAAAGCTGAACAAGCTGGCAGAGATGCATGCATGCATTGTGTGTGCTGGAGAAGCACCTCATAGAGGATGTTTCACCCAACTTGTTTCTTTAGTTTCTAACAGGTTTCCTTGCATTATAGCCAGTTATAACACACTAGTCTAGCATTCATACTACATAGAAATCATGGAGTCATGATTCTGGAGTGCCTTACACAAGTCGTTGAGCAGTAGTCAACCATGCAGTCAGAATCAGAGTTAAGAGGGAAACGTTTAAGATTTGCAACCAGAAGATCACTCTTGGATTTTGTGAAAATATATCACTTTTAAGGACTTCATAAAGGCCATTTGGAGTACTTCTGGGAGGGAAGGAGTTTCATAGTTTTCCAGTTTAACTCACAACCATAAAATGGACTCATGCAGAATTTCCAGAAAGTGTTAAAATACGCATAAAACAATATAAATCTAACCGTGCTTCGCTGTTGAGAAGCTTCTTTTTCTTAAACTATTTTATACTTTGAGATTTTTCCACCTCATTTCCATCATAGAAGCACACTTAATTCTGCCCTTCAAATGAGTATGTTTGCAGTTGTTTCATGGTATGACTTTGCTAGGGCTAAAGTTATACTTTAAAATGTCCACATTAATGTGGGTTCACCTAGTTTTAAAGGAAAGGTTTCTCAGGAACACCTACAAACCTGCTCTGAACTTTGAATTTTTGAATGTACAAATTGCACCATGATTGCAGAAATGCTCTTGTAAATCCATTACACGAGGGCAAAATTGAGGCACCCCCCTTTTCTCTGCACCCCCACCAATTATAGGGTTGTTCCCTCCCACCTTCCTCCCTGAAATCTGTTTTACTGCTATCCATGACAGGAGAAAATCTGTAAATGGTTACAGGCTGGAAAGCTACCCGCCAAATACAGACAACCGTTTACGTTTATGGGGATGTTAACTACCGCTTGCAAGCGTCCTCATCCTGGAACACCTATCCCTCCCACACGGGAGGCGATTTACCCACAAGTAAAATACACCACTTGAGTAATTTTACTTGTGAGAAAAAGAGCAAATTCACATTTTCTGAATCACAGATCAAAATATAAATAAAGTTAGTTGCACTTCTGAAAGCGCATAACTTTATGAATATGTACATGTGTGTACAGGCACATAAAATGTACCTAGAATACCCGTAGCTGCTTATGCATCTAAAATAGTACACATAGGTTGAAATGCCTAGTTCATTTTCAGACTGCCACAGAATTTAGTTATTACAAGGAAAAATAAGCTCATGCCCTGTTCGAGTTGATCTAATTTACATTTGGGTAGCAATGGAATATAGCCTTATTTCTCGATAAACTATTAAATTTGAAGGTCAATTAATTTGCAGTCCTTCACCCACATGAAGAATTTGGAGAAGTAAATTCAGTCTCTGATTCTCCTCTGGATTAAAAAAATTCTCCAGATATAGGGTGATTTTGCAGTACCACTCAACTCAATAGCAGGCTGCATGAGTCCTAAAACATGAGTACAAGTTCTACTACCTGAAACATACGTTCTCCCATATTTAATGTACACCCTGTAGTAGGTTATAAATCCGTGAGATACCACTTAGAGCACCTCTGTGTTAGTCTGGCTAATAGCTTTTAAGAAAATATAAACATGCCAGCTAGGCTATTCTTGCATGATTTTTATGAAAGGACGTAGGCAGAAACCAAGCAGAAGTAAATCTAGTAAATCACAGAGCAAATGCTGCTCCACATACAGAAGTCCCTCTAAATATTCATTTTGCCATCCTATGGTTTACCATTATTTATTTGTTGCACTCTTGTTCAGTGCCAATCTTACACCAGATATGGGCACCACTGATGCTGGACACTGGCATAAGAGCGGATGTAGGCTTGGAGTTTCAGCAGCTGAACAGTTTTGGGGTTGCTTGGATGACTACTGACTGTCAACTCCGGTGTCGGAGCCAGGGCAGGAGCGGCAGGTCCCCAGATTCCCCAAATCACTTAATAGGTGGTTTAATCCCACATGGAAGCACCTATATTTCAGAAGTCAGACTGAATAAAGAGATGGGATGAATAATGCCACCACTTTCAAGTCCAAGTTTGGTACTGTCCTGTGGTGGTGCTTGTTGCACAAGGTCCATACCAAATCCCAGTAAGGTAGAAATCTTGCTAGGATGAGGTGGTGACAACAGTAGAGACATTTCAAAACACACTTGCTGTGACGTTAGTTAATCCCGAATGTTGAAGGACCCAGAGGATCTTTCAGAAACTGAACTCCATAGAACAGAAAAGTCGGGATAGAAAATGCGTACAGGAAAGAGGCAGGGTAAATTGCTCGCATCTTTTGTTATTGGTTGTGCAGAACTTATCCTAACATGTCTTGGTTTAGAAATGAGGTCGTTTTACGCCGTTAGATGAATTCTAAAACAAAGCCCATCTTGGAAACATTAACTATAATAATAACTTGTTTTATAATAGCCCTTTATGCCAAGTTTGATTCTTGTCGTGACCTGCTACTCAAAGCTTTGTTCCAGCAGTGAACTTTCACCTCATCAAGCTATGCCTCGGACATGGGAGTTAAGTCCACGATGTGGCAGAGGTGTTTATTTCACCTTTCACTAGTGCTTAATTTGTAAATAAAGAGGTACCGGTGCTCAATGCCCTTCTCTTAAACACGCGACTGCTGTAATTAAATCTGCCAGCACTGAATACTGAGGCAGCGTAATCCTGAAGCACTCTCGGGCCTCTTCAATCCATTTACAACCACCCCTGCCCCTTCAGCTCATCTTGCAACTTTCTACTTTCTCCCTTTATGACGCTTTTTTAGTTTTTTCTTCTTCCGTCTTTCCCATATGTGTCTTTTGCTCGCAGCAAATGCTTGAGGCAGAAGAATAAGCCCCGGCCCTCACAAATAAGTGCCGGTGCTCAGCACCGGAAACAACAAGCACAAATTAAGCACTGGCTTTCACCCTATTTATGCATGTATTTTTTATCTTTCTTGCAGTTGTCCTTTTTCTTCAGGTTATTATTTTGTCAGAGTTTCTTTTTTCAATCACTATTGCTCTGTGAAGTATGATTTTGCTGCTGACATCTTTGTGTAATCTGCAGGTCACAAGTTAGAATTCTGAAATGGATAATTGGGTGCCATTAAGTAACTCCTGCTTAGAACGACTGTCATTTAGAGTGCATTGAAATAGCAGTCAGTGACATGAAACACTGTATAAAAAAATTAACTATTACTTTACTTCCAGAATTTCGTTCTTTGGCCCCCAAGCTTTTTAATGGTTGCCTCAAGGTCTGTTCCCTATCGCCATCCATTTTCATTCAGACCTTTCTTTTCCTGAAGTTTTTTTTCTTTTTCTGTGTGGCATAGCTTTAATTTCTCTTTCATTATTTTGGCAACATTTTCTATAATTCAATTTTCTTATTTTTCCGTTTTCCCTTTTTTATTTTACATTCAGCTTTGTTATTGTTCGCTATTTTTCGTTTTTTTGTTGTTGTCTTATTTACTCTTCTCATTACAATGCCCCAGTTAACTAAAATCTGTCTGATTTTTCTGCAACCCTGGGAAAACGAGGAAACCTCTTTCTTTCAATACCACAAATTGGGTCACTTTTCGGAACATGCTGGCTGGAGGCGTAGTGCTGAAGGCTAGAAAAGGAACATTTTCATTTTTGTCTCATGCCAATTGCTTTAGAGTTTGTCAATTTTGAATGCATTCCATAGTTTAAGTTCTTGGAGGACCTAGTGGTCTGAATTTTAGCATCTACCATTCGCCCCCTCTCGAAAGAGGGCCATATTAAACGCCACAGATGTAATTCTCCACTCTTTTGCAGCTGGCTGGCATCTGGCCTTGGCAGATTTTTAGGCATGTTTTTTATTAGCACCGGCTCTCGTGCCTACCCAGTTGAGAGGCGCCTTCTTAAAGTAATTTACAACGCAACAGTAATTCTCTATAAGTTTCCTTAAATGCGGGCCACTAAAATTGTCTGATTATGTGGCAGTGGCGTTTTATGCATAGCTATGGATTTAATGGTGGATGTATCACTTTTGGTACATAATCCTTCATCTGCTGCATACTTTGCAGATTTCAAGATAAATGATGTGAATTGTTAAAAAATAAATCAGACTATTTAATGCAAAAGCACGACAAATGGTGCCAAGTGGTAGCAAACATTTTCCAAAGGATAACCGGTGATCTTTTGTTTGCTGAATGGCATAGTCGTTTGCTAAACTGGTACTAGTGAGGTGAAACAATTGCCGAGACAGTATTAACCTGTGTTAAAATGGCAAAATAGTGAAATAATACTGCCACAAAACACATTACAAAAGTCAACACAGTTTGTACTTTCTTGCTGTCTAATTTATTCACCTGGCACATCATGTGGTTCCCCATTTCCGCATAATTTCAGTAACCACGTTTATTGTCCAGGTTACCCATGGCTAGTTCTAAGACGGCCAGCAGACTCTCTTAGGACTCCAGTAGACTGTCAGTTCTGTCTCACACAAGATCTGATGTGACATCCGCTGAACTGACTTGTCTCCGTCCTTAGCCAGCTTTGGGTCTTCCCTTAACGCGAGGATTAAGGGATAACGCCAGTCCTCGCTATTTTAAGAGTAACACCTTGAAGAGCACTACGATCTTTACTCTGATGTAAAGATTAAAGGAAATGGAAGACGGTTCCTTCAGGGGGCCCTGTGCGCGTGCTGTGAAAGGCTTGCACCTTTGAAGTGCTGCTATTAACAGGTGCTGTTATTAACACCGAACTCAGTGGTACTCACCTTACTGACGTCAGAACGAAGGGATGAGGGATCTCCCCTGATTTAAATCTGGGACGTAAAATTTATGTCAGACAGAAAAAAAGCAACTTTCGTCGACTGCCAAAAATGGCAACATTTGAGAGTACGCAAATACAGTGCTTAATTTGTAAGCAGAAAACGTGCCGGTCCCCAAAGCCCTCCTTTTAAACACGCGAGTGCTGCAATTAAATGGGCAAACACGGAATACTGAGGCAGCATAATCCTAAAGCCATCTCAGGCCTCCTCAATCCATATAAAGCCACTCCCTGCGCCTTCAGCTCACTCTTGCAGCTTTCTGCTTTCTCCCTTTGTGACGCTTTTTCGTTTTTCTCTTCCTCCGTCTTTCCCATGAGTGTCTTTTGCTCGCAGTTCATCCTTGAGGCAGAAGAATAAGCCCCGGCCCTCAAAAATAAGTGCCGGTGCCCCGCACCGAAAACAACAAGCACAAATTAAGCACTGCTCAAATAGCTCTTCCTCATTAGCCATAGTCTCAAATTATTTTTAGTCTGTCTCCGTGCGGGCGACCTTATAGGAGCAGGAGGAAGGGAGAAGAATTCTGGCACTTGCAGATGTGTTTGGTATTTTAAAGGGGTGATGCTGCAGACATAACGACTTGTGATATTTGGGGGCCTATGATTTTCCAGCTCTGGACTAGAATGCCCTTGATTCCTCTCCTCCATGCCACCCCATTGGTCTACCGTGCTGTTGCCTTTGATAGTGAGACATATAATGGCCCACCTCGGCTTCACGCTTGTGTCTTTATGTAGGTGCTGAGCACCCCTATTGAGCAAAGTGGTCCTGCTAGTGTGCTTCCAGGGAGGTGAAGTGCCCTGGCCAGAGGAAGTGGGCATAAGTCGCCATTGGTTGTGTCTTACTCAAGCATTTTCAACAAAGGCACGTCCACATGTTCAGCAGAAGTGAACTAAGGACGAAACGCATGCTCGTGGAGGTAGAAACCCCCCACGTGCAGCTCTGTCACATCCCCTTATAAACATATACTTTAATTGTATTTGATATTCAAATCATCAAATGTCTACTTCTTTGTTCAAAAAGCATAGAACTCTGTGTCTTTGTGCTACACTTATAATTAGTCAAAAAATAAAGACGAGGTATCAGGATTTTCTTGAACTATTTTCCTTATCTATCATCTTATTCGCTAACGTTTCCATACCCAACAATGTCCACGGGCCAGATGTTGCAAAACGCCAATTTGCAACTCGCAAATTGGTATGCAGTACGGTGTCTCAGACACCGACTGCGACTCGCTATGGGGTCGCAATGACCCACCTCATTAATATTCATGAGGTGGGTTGCTAATTGCGGCCCCGTAGCGAGTCTAGGCACTCGCAAACATGGAGGCCTGCTGTCGTCAGCAGACCTCCATGTTCGTGACTGCTTTAAATAAAGCAGTTTTTTTTTTTTTTAAGTGTAGCCCGTTTTCCTTAAAGGAAAGCGAGCTGCACTTAAAAAAAAAAATGAAACCTTTAGTTTCGGTATTTTTTCAGGGCAGGGAGTGGTCGAAGGGACCACTCCCTGCCCTGAAAAAATATTTGTGGGTCCATTCACAAAGTGGAAGGGGTCCCATGGGGACCCCTTCCAATTTGCGAGTGGGTTACCATCCACTTCAAGTGGATGGTAACTGCAACTCCATTTGCGACCGCATATGCGGTCGCAAATGGAATTGCATTCCACTCCGAATCGTAAATAGGAAGGGAACACCCCTATCTATTTGCGATTCTAAAATGCATATTGCGAGTCGGTCCCTACTTGCAATATGCATTTCTGAATAGCAAAGAGGCTATTGCGCCTCGCAAACGGCGATTTTCGCCGTTTGCGAGGCGCAAATCCTTTGCTACATCTGGCCCCACATCTTCTGTAGCCGTATGTTATAAAGGGGAGTCTGTGGCTTCCTCCAGGACATAGGTGTATATGTTCTGCTTTCAGGAGCACGAATGGCCATTGTTTTCACTTAGTTTAATGGAGCAGATACATGTATTCTAAAGGAGCATCACAAAGTACTATAGTAGTGCAACGCACAAGCTCAATTCCGGTGACTAAGCATATACCATCTAGGCTACAGACTAATTTAACTTCATGTGTAGTTAAAACCATAAAATGTGTGTGTGTTGCCCTCTCCCTACAGCCTCTCTAGCAAGAGTCTCATCCAAAATTGTCAAAATTAAGGAAGCATGTGGAATACAGTGCCACATGTACAGTACTGTAAAATGCATTTTCATCCACTTCACATGCTGAAAACAGAGGGGGTCATTACGAACTCGGCGGTCTTGCAAAAAGACCGCCGAGGCCGCGGGAGACAGAATACCGCCATTGCCGGCGGTATTCCTGGCTCCCTATTATGACATTTCCGCTGGGCCAGCGGAAATGTCACATCAACATTGCTGCCGGCTCGTAATAGAGCAGGCGGCAATGCTGATGTGCAGCGGGTGCAGTAGCACCCATCGCACATTTCACTGCCCGAAATTCGGGCAGTGAAATGCACGACGGGGCTATGCCTGGGGGCCCCTGCACTGCCCATGCCAAGTGCATGGGCAGTGCAGGGGCCCCCAGGGGCACCCCAAGTCCCCTTTCCACCAGCCTTTCAATGGCGGTGTTTACCGCCACGGACAGGCTGGCGGTCAGGGACTCATAATCCCCAGGGCAGCGGTGCTTGCACTGCTGAACTGGGGATTATGACCGCCAGGCGGAGTCCTGGCGGAATATTGGAGGGGCCGGCGGTATGGCCGTGGCAATTCCGCCACGGTCATAATTGCTGGCGGAACACCGCCACCTTACCGCCGGCCGCCAGGGTCATAATGACCCCCAGAGTGCCTAATGCAAGTGGTATTTCTATGTGTGGTATTTCTGTTGTGCGAATCCAGCCCAAGGGCAACGCAGCACTGTACATAGTCAAACACAAGCCTAAAGTCAACTAATAATAGGAGAGGTTGTGGACGGGCAATGCATTGCAATGCAGTGTTCGTTGAAGAGGTGAGTCTTCAACTCTTTTCTAAATTGTAGCAGCGTTGGACATGTTGTTCCAGGTCCTGTGTGCATAGATGGAAAAGGTCTGCTGTCTTGTTTTAGTCCTTTTTTACACTTCTTAGTCTGCGGTCTGATGGTGTCCTGGCTGTGGGTGTGCCGAGAACGACTGGAGATGGTGAGCTTGCCTGCAAGATAAGCTGGAGTGATGGTTGTGATGGCTTTGTAAATGATGCATCTGGTTTTGAAGAAGATACAGGCTGTCAAATGGAGACAATGGAGTTTCATCAGGATGCAGGTGATGTGATCATATGTCTTTAGGCTCTCAGTGAGATGAGCTGCAGAGTGTAGGATGCCTCTAAAGAGTACCAGTGTGCAGTTTGGGAGGCAATGGAGTAGGGCATTACCACCATCCAAATTTGAGTGTATGAAACTTTGAACAATAGTTTTGAAGTCATCAACTGAAAGAAATGGTTTGACTTTCTTTAGAAGAGGAAGTTGGTTGCAGGCTGTCTTTATATATTTCCACCAATCTTCATCTAACGTGTTCCCTAATTCCCGTTCTAAAAGTCCCTGAAAAGGCAATTTCTTTATAGCTATTGATTTCATTAATATCTTAGAGATAAAGTATGTGATTGTTGTTCTACCAACATCTCCAATAGTATTAAAGGTCTGTTGTCTTCCTCCCTGTCCTGGGGTCAGTGCTTAATCTGTAAGTGAATGAGTGCTGGTGGCCAAAGATCTGCTCAGAAGCCTCTGGCTGGTGCAGTTAAATATTGGTGTACCAAATACCAAGGTTGTGTAGTCTTGAATTAACCTCAGGCCTCTTTAATCCACTACCAGACACTCCCTACCCCTTTATCTCAATCTTGCAGGTTTCTGCTACAGTGAAGGACTCATCATCAAGTCCTTCACTATCATCTCAATTCCATTCTTCCTTGACTGGTCCTCACCTCTTGGGCACACTGCTATCCCATTCCTCCCACTCTTCAGGCTATGCATTGTTGAGAACCTTGAGCAACTGAAACTCTTTTTGAAAATATAGGTTCAATCCTGGACACACTGCTTCTCCCATTTAAATCATGACCTCAAACTTAAAATAAAGATTCATTAGTACTTTGACCGCCTCCCTTCTACAACACCCACTCTACCACTCTGCTTTTCAGGCTCACTTCCCTTCCACCATCTTTCACCCCCATTTTGATCAGGCCCAAATGCATCCCTCCTCCTTTTTCTTACAACCAAGACCTCTGCTATCGAAACACAAGTTCCTGTCTACCTGCCCCATTTCCTTTAAAGACCCATTTGGCTAAATTATCCTGAGCTTATTTTCTCTCTCCAAGTCCACATCCAGTGGATACCCTGCTTAATAGCTTCATTCTTTTCTCACTAGCACACTGCTGTAATGTGGTACATCCTTTCCACTAGAGAGATTTCCTCTTACATCAATACAATCACTTTCATCTTGAGCACTCTCGTCATGCTCATTAGTACCCCATCCACCCTCCTATGGCAATCAACTTCCCATTCCTTTGCTCTAACAAAATTATTCCCACTCATATTCCTCACAAGGTGTATGTAAACATATTTAAGGCTAACCCTCCAAATCCATCAAATCATTTCTTCTCCCTCTCAGAACACTGGCCAGCATCCATATGCTCTTTGACTGCTCTCTTTTCTTTGGTACCTAACAGTGATGTTTTACATCCAAGATATTCATGCCAATGCTTGAGAACCCAACTGCAGAATCCTCAAGCATATTCGTCAAGTGATCTGATTTCAGCTTCTATATTGCATATTAGAACATTGGAGTGTTGAGATCTCCAGTGAAAACAACGGATTGATTAACGGCCAGTAATGGATGATATAGGCCTTCTGCTCGAACGTTCCAATGTTTGTCTTTCCTTTTCTCCCTTTTTAATTTAGAATATTCCACCCTCAGTGATTGGATGTTTTAAAAGCCTCATAGCTCTTCTACCTCGGGCTTTACCAGCTCGTAAACTCCCTCGTTATAGGTCCTCGCCTCTCGGGTTTAGAGCCTTTAACAAACATTAGTGGCGTAATGTTTATTCATTTAACCTACTTTCTCCCATTATACAGCTTGTTCAATCCCTTACAATCTGGCTTCCATACATTCCACACCATAGAGACTTCTCTCATTCATGCATCCAACTTTGTACCCCCTGCCCACTACTATCACCTCATATCCCCCCTTATCCCCAATGCAGCATCTTGTCAGGGTTAGTACGTTTTATATCAATTGAATTACAATACAATACAATCCTTCTTTACATGTCAGTGGTGTGTTGGACACTCCCAATTACCTCACCACACCAATGAAGTACAGCAGGGCCAAGTACCTGGCCTTCTCTTTTTCCCTATATACCACATCCCTGTGTCACATTCTGTCATACTTCAAATTCTCCTATCCCCCCTATGTTGGTGACACACAAATCTTCTGCTACTTTCATTCAACAGTTCCAAAAAACGATCTTTAACTGTTTGGCTGTTTTTTTCACCCATGGTTTTCCCACTGATCCTCTCCATGTGTTAAACTCTTCTGAAAATGAAGTAATCTACCTCCCCGCATCCTCTGCCGTGCTGACATGAAGCCCCAAACACCCTAACTTTTAGATAATGTCCCCATCTGCCAACATCAGCACAAGAGGAAGAAAGAAGAGGCCCCGTGGAGACGTGGTAGAATGTTAGAGGCCTAGAGATCAAAACTGCGGGAAGTAAACAATAAGGGGACAGTCATGGTGGCGGCAAGTGTAGCCTTTTGGACGGTGGACAGTAGGTCAAGAGAAGCAACATCAGGAACAGGATAACTAGGTATAAAAATAAAACGGCGTGACCGTCTGCTGTTAGAAAGAAAGGGGATAGGACCGGAAAGGAGCATGAATAGGAGACATTTGGGGAGAGAAACAAAAAGATGAATTTACAAAATAAAATAAAGGTCAGAATAAAAGAAGCATGGAACCCTGCTATAGGAGGGGAATAATAAGTAGGCGGAGAACAACCAAAGGCTCCTGGGAATACAAGCAGAGGACGTCCCTAGGAAAAGATGAAGGCAATCTGGCAAATTTGGACAAGCAAGAAAGTTGCACTTGGACAGTTTCCCATTGGAAAAAAGGGTTGAGAGAAATTACTTTGACTAAATTACGTTCAACTCTCTCAGGCCATCAGAATTGTCATTGCTACTGCTATCTATGGCCGCCCAGGCCTTTTGGAATTTATTTACTGATTTTATCCCCACCACTGCTGAGGGATGTGGGCTGCTATTTTTTCCAATACTAATATTTGTGTCTCTCTTCCACTCCAGTCTGGTATTGCAATATCCTCTTCTGGGAATAAACTGTCACTACAAAATTCAGCCTCCTGTGCCCCTGTTAAATCCCTTAAAAAGATTAAATGCTGCCATCACATTCCCAGGAGGCCCCCGGCAATCACTGAATTTAGACGTTTGTTCTTCTCTATGCAATCTGGGCTTCTGACAGCTTACTGCATCCCCGACACGGAAAGATGCAAATATACTAAATTCAAGGTGACGAATTTATAAAGATGTTTGTTGAAGTAATATAAATCTGCTAATTAGCAAAGGTCTCCTTTGTTTTGATGAGATGCAAAATTATTCCATTCAGGATAACCTTCCTAGCTCAATCCAGTAAGTAAACACGACAACACTATTTGACGGGCGCACTTCAAACAAGAGAGCAATATTTATTTGCATAATATAGCAAAGTACCTTCTATGTACTATGCTAATTACCAACGCGATTGCTTTCCGAATAACCAACTGCGGGCATACTGTGTTTGGTTTACAAATATTGTGAGTTTTTTTACGAACAATGTAGCAATATTACAGATTCTCCATCATTACAAGTATCTTCTGTATTTTTTGGTTTTGAACTCACTGTTGTTTTTAGGGCTGCTTTTGAAGCATTTTGTTTACCTGGCTGTTTGATGCACTTTTCATATATATCTTTGAGACACATCTTATTTTAATGTTTTAGTGTTTATATAGCGCTCCATACCCTTGATTAGCTCCCGAAGCACATAAAGGCAGGACTAGTGCTCCTATTGTGTGGATGAACACTTGTAGGTGTTTCTTAAGCTTGGAGTGACGTGGAGTGAGCGACACACTTATTTAGTCTGATAAATACCATGAGTATATTTGCTTGGTATGGCTTGTCCAAACAGAGGGGTGGGAGAATAAAGTTGAGAAAAGCATAGATAGCGGACTTCGGAGGACACATGCATTCATAGAGAGTACATTTGTTAAAGTTAAAAAAAGTACCCTGGGGGAAGAATGTGGTCAGAGGAAGGACACTGGTCACCGGAAGAAGTACTTAGTCCAAGAACCATGGCATGGGCAAAGACTCCAAGCCCAGGAGCAGGAAGCTGAGGCCTGGAGAAGCACTGTCCAGTCACGAGCAAGGAATGGAGAGCCACATGGGAGCCAGCCAATGGTGAGTAAAGAGCTGCTGACCAACAGGATGCAAGGAAACAAGATCCACGTGGAAGCCAGCAAATTATAAGTATAGTGACGTGGGAGCCAGCCAATGATAATTAGAGGTAAGTAGTGGGCGGGCTCTGAGCCCCTCTGTAAGGAAATGCCTCCTTGGCATGGTTACCCCCTGACTTTTTGCCTTTGCTGATGCTATGTTTTGAACTGAAAGTGTGCTGAGGCCTGCTAACCAGGCCCCAGCACCAGTGTTCTTTCCCTAACCTGTACTTTTGTTTTCACAATTGGCACACCCTGGCATCCAGGTAAGTCCCTTGTAACTGGTACCCCTGGTACCAAGGGCCCTGATGCCAGGGAAGGTCTCTAAGGGCTGCAGCATATCTTATGCCACCCTGGGGACCCCTCACTCAGCACAGACACACTGCTTGCCAGCTTGTGTGTGCTAGTGAGGAGAAAACGAGTAAGTCCACATGGCACTCCCCTCAGGGTGCCATGCCAACCTCACACTGCCTATGCAGTATAGATAAGTCACCCCTCTAGCAGGCCTTACAGCCCTAAGGCAGGGTGCACTATACCATAGGTGAGGGCACCAGTGCATGAGCACTGTGCCCCTACAGTGTCTAAGCCCAAACCTTAGACATTGTAAGTGCAGGGTAGCCATAAGAGTATATGGTCTGGGAGTCTGTCAAACACGAACTCCACAGCACCATAATGGCTACACTGAAAACTGGGAAGTTTGGTATCAAACTTCTCAGCACAATAAATGCACACTGATGCCAGTGTACATTTTATTGTAAAATACACCCCAGAGGGCACCTTAGAGGTGCCCCCTGAAACCTTAACCAACTACCTGTGTAGGCTGACTGGTTTTAGCAGCCTGCCACACTCGAGACATGTTGCTGGCCACATGGGGAGAGTGCCTTTGTCACTCTGTGGCTAGTAACAAAGCCTGTACTGGGTGGAGATGCTTATCACCTCCCCCTTGCAGGACTGTAACACCTGGCAGTGAGCCTCAAAGGCTCACCCCCTTTGTTACAGCACTACAGGGCATTACAGCTAGTGGAGTTGCCCGCCACCTCCGGCCACGGCCCCACTTTTGGCGGCAAGGCCGGAGGAGATAATGAGAAAAACAAGGAGGAGTCACTGACCAGTCAGGACAGCCCCTAAGGCAACCTGAGCTGAAGTGACTCTGACTTTTAGGATTCCTCCATCTTGCAGATGGAGGATCCCCCCAATAGGGATAGGAATGTGACCCCCTCCCCTTGGGAGGAGGCACAAAGAGGGTGTAGCCACCCTCAGGGCTACTAGCCATTGGCTACTGCCCTCCCTGACCTAAACACACCCCTAAATTCTGTGTTTAGGGGTTCCCCTGAACCTAGGAACTCAGATTCCTGCAACCTAAGAAGAAGAGGACTGCTGAGCTGAAAAACCCTGCAGAGAAGACGGAGACACCAACTGCTTTGGCCCCAGCTCTACCGGCTTGTCTCCCCCCTTCGGAAGAAAACTGCTCCAGCGACGCTTTCCCCAGGACCAGCGACCTCTGAAGCCTCAGAGGACTGCCCTGCTCTAGAAGGACCAAGAAACTCCCGAGAACAGCAGCCCTGTTCACCAAAGACTGCAACTTTGTTTCCAAAGAAGCAACTTCAAGACAACTGCGTTTCCCGCCGGAAGCGTGAGACTTGCTACTCTGCACCCAACGCCCCCGGCTCGACTTGTAGAGAACAAACACTTCAGGGAGGACTCCCCGGCGACTATGAGACCGTGAGTAGCCAGAGTTGTCCCCCCTGAACCCCCACAGCAACGCCTGCAGAGGGAATCCCGAGGCTCCCCCTGACCCCGACTGCCGGACTCCCAGATCCCGACGCCTGGAAAAGACTCTGCACCCGCAGCCCCCAGGACCTGAAAGATCGGAACTCCAGTGCAGGAGTGACCCCCAGGAGGCCCTCTCCCTTGCCCAGGTGGTGGCTACCCCGAGGAGCCCCCCCCTTGCCTGCCTGCATCGCTGAAGAGACCCCTTGGTCTCCAATTGATTTACATTGGAACCCGACGTGTGTTTGCACACTGCACCCGGCCGCCCCGTGCTGCTGAGGGTGTACTTTCTGTGCTAACTTGTGTCCCCCCCGGTGCCCTACAAAACCCCCCTGGTCTGCCCTCCGCAGACGCGGGTACTTACCTGCTGGCAGACTAGAACCGGGGCACCCCTTCTCCATTGAAGCCTATGCGTTTTGGGCACCACTTTGAACTCTGCACCTGACCGGCCCTGAGCTGCTGGTGTGGTAACTTTGGGGTTGCTCTGAACCCCCAACGGTGGGCTACCTTGGACCCAAACTTGAACCCCGTAGGTGGTTTACTTACCTGCAAGAACTAACAAACTCTTACTCCCCCTAGGAACTGTGAAGATTGCACTGTCTAGTTTTAAAATAGCTATATGTGATTTATTTGAAAGGTATATATGCTATTGTGATTATTCAAAGTTCCTAAAGTACCTACCTGCAATACCTTTCATTTAAAGTATTACATGTAAAATTTTAACCTGTGGTTCTTAAAATAAACTAACAAAATATATTTTTCTATACAAAAACCTATTGGCCTGGAATTGTCTCTGAGTGTGTGTTCCTCATTTATTGCTTGTGTGTGTACAACAAATGCTTAACACTACTCCTTTGATAAGCCTACTGCTTGACCACACTACCACAAAATAGAGCACTAGTATTATCTCTTTTTGCCACTATCTTACCTCTAAGGGGAACCCTTGGACTCTGTGCATACTATTCCTTACTTTGAAATAGTGCATATAGAGCCAACTTCCTACACCCTCTAAGATTTTTCTTTTTTTTTTAGTAACAAAATAATTCTCAAGCACAGTGTGCAAGCGTGCACTGTGCAGGTGAAACCTACAAATGGCAGAGGTGGTATATTAAAAAAAGTATAATAATAAAATAGGACTACAAATACCATAATGCAAAGAAATCCAAGATAGGATATGCAGCTCACAGATGGACCGAGGACCTATGCTTTTCATGGTATAATTCACAGGCCATACTCATAAAGGATGAACCAAATCATCAGGTCCTGTGATGCCGTAATGTAGTTTAAGAGGCCAGGACTGGATCAAGGTGCAACATTCGTCAACTGAAAGATGGCCACAATTTGTTGGGGCTTCACTTTGTAACGCCACTGTATAGCGGTGCCTTACCATCAATATGCTACTACTCCTTCATGAAAATTAATCTACTCACTATCTTCTTGGGTGCAGACTGAAGGTGTCATGATAGTGGGCTACCTAGCATGGCACCCTTGTGTATTTGTGTCTTCTAATGCTGCATTACAGCGCATTGACATCACATCTTATTGGCAGTGTCGGCACCTGCCCACACTGCAGGTACAACACTCTGAGCAATGGATCAGTGGGAGAAGGGTACCAGAAGATTTTGTGTCCAGAGACCTACTTTTCAGTCATTTGTTCTCCTGTAACAAATCAGGGTCCTCTGAGAAATGTAGTTCTTTCTAAATTCAGTAGTATCAATTTTACTAACATGGGTAAAGATGATTTGTCAAAGAAAATCACCGGGCTCTAAGGGCCTGATTACGAGTAGGCCTTTTGGGTGTGATAAATATGCAACCCAATAAAATCCAACACTGAGGTTTTCAGAAGACATCAGATGTGATAATTATTGCTTATCCTGAATTTCTGGGGAATAACATACACATTTAGATGCCTACCACACCAAAATCTGCATGCCCACGCCCCAGTATTTACCCTGGTAAATTCCAGTAGATTTTATAGTTTGAAATGTAATGAATATTGTGAGATTTATCTTACCTAGCAATAAATACCACTTATAATTACAATCCTCGCTCAAAAAGGTAGTTGGACAGGAATCACAATTTAGCATTCTACCTGCAATCAGGCCCCTTACGTTATGAAAAATTAACATCACTTATCTGAAAAACCTAGTTATATATTCCCTTAAGAATTGTTTCTGCTATTTAAGTTACAAAATTCTATATCTTACCATGGCTAGGGATCCCTGGAGAATATTTTTGTTGTGACCTTTATCTCACATATCCTACGCCATGAGGCTTCTGTTAAGCTAATGTTATGCACCAAAGCCAGGATGTCATTATGGCGCCTTTGAGGAAAATCCAGGTTTAGACACTGGGTTTCTGAAATCCCAAACACCTGTTCATTATAATCCTGGTGGGGGAGGATTGCAGCATGCTTTCCATCACTGCTACTTCAGTGAAGGAGAGACAGGTTTGGCATGAGGACATACACATTTTTTACACAAGCTTAATGGATGTTCTTTCACCACTATCATTTGACAGAGGGCCTGATATTTCTTGGGTCTCATTGCCCTGACAGTGGTGTAATGCGAAATATGTCCTTTCTTGCAATAAAGATCCTAAGGGACAATGTAAACTGATTTCTGTAGAAAGGTTCTGAGCTGAGTGTAGGTCCACTGGACTTCAAAGGCTATGGAAAATTATCTTATTCCTCAAACCTCCATGTGCCAATTGGTCCCATTTCATCACCTCCTGGGGCCAATAGTTGGCCTTTTGACAAACTGGTTTTTGTGCTATGTTTAGTAGCACTATCTTTTCTGTACGGAGATCTCTGCAGTCAAGGCAAATATCTCACAAGTGTATTCCTAAGTTTTAGTAGTAAATGCGAAGGATGGGTGAATGGCTGGAAAATGGGGCCTACTTACGACTAAATGTGAGGGGTTTTGGTAGAAGTAAACCGGGGCTTAGGGGAGGCATGCACCCACCCACAAAACAGTAAGTCTATTGGTACTCACAAATTGCACTTTTAAAGCCAAAAAAGTACCCAAAGAGTACTAAAGGCACTCCAGCTTAGAGCTGGTGGCAGTCCAGCGCTACATCTTTCCTACCACTGGTACTAAAACTCCCTCTTGTAGAAATTAAAAGAAGCAGGGATTTAAAATAATGTCCCATTGGAAATAATGTCATAATGTATCATTTTAAAAATATATAAATTATTCAATATTTAACTTTTAATGTATATTAAATTAATATGGACATTTTAGTTTAAGTGGACATTTTGCTTTAAATACGTCTTTAAAAATGTTAGTTGAATGTAATATACTTAAGTTATTAAAATGTTTAAGTCAAACTTAAGTCAATGATTCTATATTTAAAATAATTAATTAATTTACCTTAACATGTATGATAAACTTATCTTATCAATTATTTTTAAAGTTTAATAAACATTTTCCTGTATTTTACCATATGGAGCTCTCTGCCGCGATCATGGAGATAGATCTCCACCTACGTGTGAAAAGTTACAAGCAGTAACTTTACACTTTTAAATTAGGATCGATCCCCTGAATTCAGAGGATGGGGCAAGCAAGTCTACACTTTGTAGTTACCCAGCCAGAGTTTGGGAAAGAAGCCGATTGGGTGACAGCACCATAAAATATTACCTTCACTACTCAAGATGTAGGATGCAGGGGTGGGAGCATCTCCACAGAGCTCTCATACCTGAATCCTACCTAAGGTCCACCCACCAGCCACCTCCACATGCTATAATTGCAGATTTACTTTTGTAGAATATTGTTGATCTGTTTGAGAGTCTGCCATTTGTGAAACTGCACTGGGGGCCCTACTGCAACTTTAGATGGTCTCTGTAGACCGCCAGTCGATCCGACGCCGTGAAGGAGGGGACGAGCCCCCTCAGATGGGGAGCTTGGAGACCCCTGGAGCGAAGGCAGCATGGAAGGAAATGAGCCCAGCAGCCCAGAGGGACCAGGATAGATTTAGCCTCACATGGTGGGTCCGAATGGAAACAGTTGCCTTTCTCCCGCATCAGCGGTGGTGTTTTTGGGCTGCCTGACTACCAATGGAGTGGGGGCAACACTCAGACAGGGTGAATACCAACATCTTGTTTCCTCTGCATCACTTTCATCGTTGAACACAGGGAGGCCGGTTTGTGTTGCTCCGATCCCCTAGAAATAATTGGCCTACGAACCCTCTGCAGCCATTGCTAATTATTTCTTGGCCTGATCATGCTGTAAGTAAAATTGTTGAAGGTAAAATTGGCTCGTCTATTTTTTTCTTTAGCTTTTGTTTTCTTTTTACATATTTACATGGCAAACACTATAACGTTTTGTGCTAATATGTGCACGTGAGACAGTTGTTTTAATTCATGTTACTGTGTTAATCGTTATGTAATGAAACTATTTCTGTAGTAAACTGGTTGTATGCAATAGGAAGCGTGCTTTGGGTCTTGTTCGTCCTACGTAAAATCGCAAATTAAAAATGAATATGATATTTCAGGTACTCAGGTATCTACAATGTAAGCACCAAGCTACAATACAGTTTGTAATATTGCCATACAAATGTTTAAAATTGTTACACCCATGAGGGTGTTTTACTGTACAGAAGGAGATCTCATGCAGTAAGACAATGCATGGAAATGCCCACCCTATCATTATAGCTGTGCCAAGCAACGTTCACCAGTCTGCATCAACGTGCTATAGCACGGTTCATCACACTAGCCCAGTGGCACAACATTAGCCACGCTGTGGGGGCGCCGCGAGCTCCAGAGGGCTGTCCACGAGCGGTAGGCCCCTGGCCTGAGAGCTCCAGACTGGGTCTGGGGTGAGGAGGAGGGCCCCTCCTTGTGCTTTGCAGGGGTGGGGCCCACACCATCTCTTGGGCTGCCTGCATCCATTCAGCAGTAGGGCAATTCAGCCAATGTGTTACATCTAATTAGAAGAAGCTCCGGCTTGTCTGCATTTTTGAAGCGCCCTCTTTGAGCAGTCTTTCACATTAATCATTTAAAAAAAAACAAAAAAAAAACCTTATCTCTCTGCTTTTCCGCTTGAGGTTGTTAACGCAGCCAATTGAGACACAGTCTTGTTGTGTCGCATTTTCCAAGAGAGAAGAACAGACAGAAGTAGGATAAAGTACTTCAACGTGAAATCCTGTGACACACGCGACCCACCCTAATTTATCACCATGAAAACAGTCCGCCGACACAGACTAGTTCGCCACGTGAAGCTGAAACATTGGAGTCGGTGATGTGGAATAACTTCTGCTCTCGAAGGAAAAGGCTTGCATGGCGGCGAGGTTCACAGCGTGAGCTCAGACATACTTTACCCCAATGAGCCAGTAATCTCGTTTCGCTGTTATAAATCACAGCTAGTGTGTGGGGCCTGTTATATAGTGCTTAGGCTGTGGTTCAACACGCCTGTGTGAACTGTATTGACGTTTTTCATGATATTTTAAAATGTTTTCATACAGATATGGTGTGGATGTTTTATGAACAGATAACCAACGCTAGATTTTAATATATTATTAGAAAAATGAAGGATTGCTAACTTCTATACCATTTTTGAATGGTGTCACGCTGCCGCAAACCAAAGGCCATGGACATTGATTCACCAGAATGTCAGGGGTAGCAGAAGTGATGTCACTTGACCTTTGACGTATCCATGACATCACCGGATTGTTGACCCAAAGGCATCATAGGAAGGGACATCACTTGACCTCTAATTTGCTGCAATTGTGTGCGGTCTACAGTATTCTGGACTGTGCATATTGATGCAATTCTGGTCAATTATGAAGTTAGTTGCCGTACAATGTTTCATACGCAACACATGCTCGGATTCAAATTACAACAATTTTTTAGCAAGACCCCTATTTCGTCAACACTTTCCCATAATTGTAGTAAAAAAGCCGCATGTTTCTCCCTTTGACCTTCAAGCTCCCAGTGCTCTCCAAAAGTATGTTGACATTGGACCAGCAATTCAGTACTAGAGGTGCTCTTGGTCCAACTGAGAGATGTGCATAGGGCCCTGGTATGGAAACGCACAATGCAACATCCCAGGTGCTGGACATAATGCCCAGATTAAAAAGATGTAAAATGCAATACGATAGTCAATTACTTCAAATGCTGACTTGAAATATTGCTTTGAGTATTTAAAAAAACAAACAAACTTGGAAGCGCAATGAGCTTCAGAACAGACCAGCATGTGCTACAAAACAATGCAACATGCCTACATATGGCATAACAAGTAATTCAAAAACTGCACAATGCAGCCCCTTAATGAACATACTAGCTCTCAGATGAACCTCGTTTAGGGCCAGATGTAGGTAGCCGTTTGCATGGTGCAAACTGCGAAAATCGCAGTTTGCGCCATGCAAACGGCCTAACGCGATGCTCATTCACAAATTGCGAGTCGGTACCGACTCGCAATTTGTGAATGCGACTCGCAAATCGGAAGGGGTGTTCCCTTCCTATTTGCGACTCGCATCGCAATTCAGAATTGCTTTGTGACCGCGAATGCGGTCGCAAAGCAACTCACAGTTACCACCAGTGTCACACTGGTGGTAACTCATTCGCAAAAGGGAAGGGGTCCCCATGGAACCCCTTCCCCTTTGTGAATGTCGCCAAAAATATTTTTTCAGAGCAGGCAAACTGCCTACTCTGAAAAAACGAAACCAAATGGTTTCGGAAGTTTTTTCATTTTGCAACTCGTTTTCCTTTAAGGAAAACTGGCTGCAAAATGAAGAAAAAAAACTGCTTTATTTAAAAAGCAGTCACAGACATGGAGGTCTTCTGACTTCAGCAGGCCACCATCCTTGTGAGTGCAGGGACTCGCTATGGGGTTGCAAAATGCGACCCACCTCATGAATATTGATGAGGTGGGTCGTTGCGACCCCATAGCGAGTCGCAGACGGTGTCTGAGACACCGTTCTGCATACGAGATTGAGACTCGGAAATTGCGAGTTGGACAGACTCGCAAATTCCGAGTCGCAATCTCAGACCTTACTACATCTGGCCCTTAGTTTGTTAAAATTGCAACTCTTCACAATTTCCCTGATTCGTTCTAATGAGTTTCATTTATAAGTTATCAGTGGTTGTACCAGTATAACAAACAGATTGAGAGATAGTGTAGTGCCCAGTAAATGCCTAGTTAATGATTAGTACAATGATAGACCTAACATTGAAAAAAGATAGAACATGACACTTAACACTCAGTTTTAATGATCATTTAAAAATATTTTGCAAGTTTAAAAAGTTGCCATAGTGTTCTTTGTTTTAGCTTAGTATCAGGAGACAGTTTATAAACAACGGTATATAAACTGTACTTGACCATGCTTGTAGTATAATTAGAAGCTACATCTTCCCATTTATTGAGTCCAAAGAAAAGGCCTAAGACACTGACTTCTCTCAATTTTGTGTGTACCCTTCTCTGGATTGAGAGAAGGTAGAGAGAAGGCATCTACCCCACTGTCTCGCTGAGGTGTATGGGGACTGAGAGGAAAAAGGGCTGCATGTGGTAGACTTGGCTCTCAGAGGATCAGTGGAATAGATAAGAATGATATTTGCACGGCGCAAACTTGGTACAAATTTGAGACTCCTCTTTGTCCACTTGGATGGGCCTTTCTCTTGAACTGAGGCTGAAATCAGAAATTCGTAACATTGAAATGACAGTGAAACAGATCTTACCCCACATTAATAACAGAGAGGAGTAAGTTTGGAAACTATAAAGGTTTATTAGCAAATAATAAAGTTACAATCTCCAATCAAATAAATAAAAATGTGCCTGAACACATCAAGCTTGAATATGATCCAGCTAATTCAACTTACTGATGTGAATATCGTGTCATTAAAAGTAACTTACACCAATCAAAGCGAAGTCTTGTTTCCTTAAAGGAAATTCTCTAAGGCCAAGCTAAAGTTGTGGGCTGGTTAGGGAAATTCAGAAGTAGCAGGTGTCAGCAAATATAGTATTGAAAGAAGAACAAAGTAAAGGTGCTGAATAGAATCAGGAGGGCCATGCTTGCTCTCGAGAGTAACGCCAGGAGCAGGAAAATGCAGAACACTGGTCTCAAGAGAAAAAAAAGTATGTCTGCCGACTAAGGTGGATGGGGTAAGAGAGCCAACTAACTAACTAACGAGATTCAGACTGTAAATAAATAAGTTCCATTCAAGTGATACACTATTCAGGTTCCCACCAGGCAAACCCAATCAAAACGCGGTGTTTTCTTTCTACTTGTGTTGGTCTGCTTCTCACGGATAATACAATGCCAACTTCTTTCCTCATCATGGCTTTCACCATATCTCAAAAAAGCAATATTCACCTCCTCTCTTCCCGTCTTGCAGATGCTGGGGATCATTGTCTAGACTAATGAATGGCTATCCTATGACCTTCAGAATGTAGTCTAACAAAGAACAACATTTCTAAATGAAAACACAATAACTGAAACAGAATAAAATGGTATGCACAACATGAACAAATATATTTATTTAAAATGGAGTACGTCACTGAGGACTACTTATGACAATATTAGGATACACATGAGCTAACTAAAGTTAATAAAAAACATTAAATCCATTTAAATATAAAACAATGCATAAAGTAATGTGTGAAATAATATGTGAAATAATGAGTAAATCATGTGCAAATTGTGTACAAATCGTATAAATTATGTGAGCAGAGGTTATGCGCGTTGCAGATTACCTTTTCTTTAAGCAAAAAAAGTGTTAGTGACACTGCGTTACCACCAACAATGCCACGAGGTGTAAAGGTAAAGCCATAGGTTACCGGCGGCTGTCAGCTACTTTCAGGAGCGGGTGGGTAAGTGATCCTCAGCCCTTTTGGTCCTAACAGCAGCTGGAATGACAGCTTACCTGGAAAATTCACCACTTCCTGTATCATGCTTTTCTGCCTGCGTTGTAAAGGCACCTATGCACTCTTTGGAACAGAGGCAGGCTCTTGTAGCACAAATAGAAGCACAAAACTGCCATGTGTCACAAGTCAGCAGCGCTACACCATTGCAAGGCACTTTGGCCATGTTTGTTTGAGGAGTTTGACCCCATATCCGGAGGAACCAGGGTTGCCCCCTCTTTTGAGTAGCCACATTGCATTATTGATAAATCCTTTAATAGTATAGTTTAGGATAAGCAGAATAGGTGAATCAACGCTGGGAATCCACAGGCGGGATATGTTCACCACTTCGTTCAAACTTACTCAGAACAACAGGACTGGTAATGTATGACCAGTCTTTGCTTTGGGAAATGGGGGCCATTATTTGTATGAAATCCGAACATTCACCAGCAAGATAATGATGCTGTACATGCCTGGATCACAAAAGCAACAGTAAATAATATAGACCAGAGGATCTTAGCCATTTGACTTCTGTGGATCTCCACTGAATCATTATTGGAATCCGGGAATCCCCACTGAGTTATTATTGGAAGCTTACATCTCCCAGACCCAGCAATTTCTATGATATGAAACTCAAAACAAAACATAAAAATATACAAACAAAGATACACCAAACAAATTCTCAAATATTGAAATACCTTGTCTTATTCCTAATCAAATACAGAAAAGGTTTTGACAGTTTCAATTATGCTTCTTAATGTGTAGGCACTTTAATAATTTTTTTACCTAAATTGTATTATTATTTAATTTAGTAAAATTGTCACAGACCCCTTGAGTAAGCATTAGGCCTTAGGGTAAGAACCTCTGATATAGGTAATGGGGAAACAGTGATGCCATGGCAGCGTGTGCTTTCTATACCTGAGAAGTACAATATTGAAAACATGCACAGCACTATGGAAATTTGGTACTGCAGTGGTGCTCAGAATACTGAGGGCATGTGGAAACAGGGTTCTGCGAATACATGTTTTATGTATGCAGGAATTCATTCCAGAAACAGGCTTGACAATAAGTCTTTGACAATAGGAGGCAAAGTCTATGCAAAATGAAATACATGCCTATTGTAGTTTGGCAATAAGGCAATCTATGTATATTGCATAGTCGACAGCTCTGCTGTCTGAGCCTTTACTATCAGCAACATGAAGGGATTAAGTGGCCTTCTCTATCTCTAATAACAAACCGAAATGCCCTGACACCATGGGCAGCTCCCTGGCACATTAGTCTGACCTGTGGCGCCCTGAGCAGCTTCCTGGCTTGTTGAACAATTCTCTGGCACCTCAAGCATCTCCCTGGCTCATGTGGCACATTGACCTGCTCTGTGGCACACTTAGCAGCTCCCTGGCACATTGAGTTGCTCCCTGACACATTGAGCAGCTCTGTGGCACGCCGAGCCTCTCTCTGCTACATTGAGCAGCTCCCTGGCCCATTGACCTGCTCCATGGTCCACTTAGCAGCTCTCTGGCACATTGAGTGGCTCCCTGGCATATTGAGCATCTCTGGGGCACGCTGAGAATCTCCCTGGCACGTTAAGCAGATCTGTGGCATGTTGCCCCATCTGTTACTAGCAGAACATTCACCTGATCATTGGAAATATCCAAGCATATGATAGCAGCAAACTGGATATAAGAGCCTCAATTCTGATATTATTGAATTTTCTTAGCATGTAGGTTTTGTTGTTTTATAAGCAGGGTGATAATGTCCCTTGGAAACATATTAAAGTGCGTCTCTTTCTACATATAGGTTTGGATGGGTTATACGCAGGATCATTATGTCCCTGGGTAAGATATTAAAGCGCTTCTCCTTCGACACATATGTTTGGATGGGTTAGAAGCAGGGTCATTATGTCCCTGGGCAGCATACTGAAGTGATTATCATCCTACATTTATGTTTGGGTGGGTTATAAGCAGGTTCTTTAGGGCACTGGATAACATATTAAAGTTCTTCTCTTTCTACATTTAGGTGTGGATGGGTTCTAAGCAGGGTCATTATGTACCTGGGTGGCATAGTAAATGGCTTCTCTTTCTCTCAACTCAGACCTTTGGTTAATTATCTTTCACTTCTTCGCATTGCACCGGATGCACACTGTTCTTTGCTTCCCATGTGGAACAAATGTACCTCCCTGCTGTCCATTCAGAGTTTGTGTTATGCACACAATTTTCTCATAATCACCCTACACCAATCACTTATGAATTGTACCCTTTGTAATATATTATCACCATATCAGTGTACTAGCTTTTTCTTAAATATTAAAAAACTGAACAAATATTACTTTACAAATTACTGTTAGCTGATGAAAAGATCACATTCCTGGGACAAGTATTCCAGAAGCTACTGAGAGCTGGCCTCAATGAGTAGAAAAGCTAGAGCTGGCCTCAGTGAGCAGAGGGCTATGTAGGCAGAAACAGTGCTGTAGGGCTAAAGACAAATTTCTTCGAGTCCTGGGTATAAGGAGGCCACAGCCTTATTTCCATGAGTTATTCATATCAAATTCAGTGTGTGCAATTGAAGATGTAATAGCCACATTTAAAATGAATCAGGGAAGCTGTAGAAAATAGCTGTGAGATCACAGAAAGTTTGGGTGAAATTTTGAGCTTAGCTCTAATGGGGTACCAGGCATAACCTGCCGATGTCCTTTGCCCTGAGCTCTTGGTGTCCCGTCCTCATCTAGAGATGGAAGTGGTGCTGTGTTTTCAATGGTGGAGTCACAGCCATCTCCGATTCTCTGCCAATGGGAATCACCCTCAACAGTGCTGGTCAAGCGGCTCAGGAGCGGCATGCTGCTATGGCGACCAAAGGCAAACCCTGTTATTAATGAGCTTCCTTCCAATACTGTATGAGCCTTTGTTTTTTCCTGTCCAGGACCACCAATCACAATATGGTGCTACTGGAATGGACACATAATCAGTGCCCTCTAGCCACTGGAAGAAAACTCCAAGCACATCATGGACACTGATTTTTCATTTGGCACAAACTTACTACAACTTTGGTTGGGAATTTGTAAGTTAAAAGTGTGGCCTCCTTTGACGCTGTGGAAATAATTTCTGGGAGTGAAAAAGTGATAGAAAGCTGTGTTATTGTGTTTATTCAATTTTGAAAAGAAATACTTATGCACCACAACGGTTGCATAGTGTTTATAGCGAATAGAGCAAGGACTGTGCAGTAACACAATAAAATCACAGGTGACAGTAGAAGTTAGCAGATTTGTAAGTGCAGTGACTTCATGAACTTAAAAACATAAACTATGACTCTGAATGGATATAGTATGGTTTGTAAGTGTATGATTGTGAATATGGTGATGTACTTACATGACTGCGTGAAGATGGTGTTCATTTGAAGATTTTCATATTTTTCTATGGAGTGAATTTCACTATCCATGCAGCAATAAGTTTGTGTGTATGTTTCCAAGCAGTGCATGTGTTCTACATGTAGCATCACGTTCGCCATTTGAATATGTTGGTCCATTCTTTTTCATGTAAAACTACCTAGCAAAGCCAGCAAAAACATTGTTTTTATTGGTGGATCCAAGAGATCCCACTGCCTGAAGTCAAGATGAGGGTGCTCAAACTATGACCTTCTTACAACGACATCCGAAATATAAGAAGCAAGCCCATTCTTTTTGAAGCCAATGAGACTCAAGGTGTCTGACTCTCCAATGTCAGACCTTCGAGTAAGAAATAGGGCAGTCTGTGGCTGTCCTACTGCCATTGTAGAGACCCAGTCTGCAGTACAGCTCCTCCGTACAAATATTTAAGCAAAAAGTTAAAGTTCCACTACTGGTTGCCCCAGTGAGGTATTCCTATCCGACCCCGATTCAGCTACTGGCGCTTTTCTTTCCCCGGGTGGATATGCTCTCCTATTATAACCTTAGCCTTGCATACAAAGAAGAGGCACAGTAAGCTATCCAAAGACTAAGCCTGTGAGATAAGTGCAACTTTAAGAATAGCCTTCTTGTCAGAGGACTAAGCCTGGAATATTTCTATAACCTCAGGAATAACTTGGAATCATATTCCCAAGACCACAGGAGCTCCGTACCCAAAATGTAGCTTTATTGTCACAGATCAGAGCGTGTAAGGACTGTGAAACCTGAGGGATATCTTTTTTCAGACTGTTGAGTCTTTAAACACACTTCATACAGAAATCTAGCTCTACTTTCAAAGGCCTGCGCCTGTAAGATGTCCTGAACTTGAGGGATAATTTGGCTGTCAGAGGCTAAAACCTGGACGATCTATGTATTGAAAGGAATAACTTTGATTTATCAGACCTAAGCATGAAAGTATATTAAGGATGCCTCTGATGTTGGAGACCAGGCCTATGAGATCTGAATAACATGAGAGCATCTTTGTTGTCAAACGCCTGACCCTATAGGTTATGTGTAACCTAAGTGACATCTTTGCTATCTAAAGACTAGACCTTTACTGTCTTTTTAACCTGATGGATACGTCATCTGAGCCCTTAACTTGCATACTAGCTGTACACATAGGGATTTGGTGTAGTATCTTAGGGATAGTTTGTTGTCAGAAATCCGAGCCTGAACAGTTTCTGTAGCCTGAACGACAGGAGCACAGTTAGATGTATGGAAGATATGTTTACCTGAGCAATAGTTTGAGCTATTAGAGGCCTGCATCTACAAGACCTAAGTAATCGAGGAATAGGTTTCCTGTCACAGGTGGCAGCCTGTAAGATTTCTGTCCAGAGGGATAATTTGCTCTCTTGGTGATTTCTGTAAACTGGTTGTCACCTCGGTAGCTATTGGCCTGTACATGTGAGATTTTGTAAATGTAGGGCTCGCTATGCCATCACCAAATGTGGCAGATTGATTAAATTATGTGGCAAGAAAATGCAAAGCTTGGGACACAATGTGGAACATTCTATGGAAGCATTATCACATTATTTATTTGAACACACACAATGATACAAAAGAGGAGCCATTGCTATTAGAAATTAATATTTCTTACGAAATAAATGTATGCTGGATCCTATTGATAATAATAGTCAGCAAAAAATATTTTTATGATTTTGATTGCATAGTAGCACAGGAACACCATATTATTCTCACTCCATTGTAAAATTGCTTGTGTAATATATAGAATGTTGCATTGAGCCCTATACTATTTAACATAAATCTACGACCGCTAATGCTGTTCATTAAATCATTTGTGTTCACAATTGTAAACTATGCAGTTGATTATACGGAGCCAATTCTAAGAATGGACAAAGAAAATCATTCCTCGGTAGAAAGGTTGCATAGCTGCCTTAAGGAGATGGCAAATTGACCGAAAACGAACTCCTTAAAGTTCAATGAAGGTAAAGCAGAATTTCTGTGTTGAATTTCTTCCAAAGTGCCCCTATGCCTCTCGATGGATTTTTGGCCTTGGGCTAGTTCTGAGAATTTGAAAGTAGCCCAGGTCGTGCATAACTTTAGGGTTTACGTGAATGACAAGCTCACCATGGGAGCACTCTTTACCAGAACCCCAAGTAGCTGTTTTGGTCTTGTCCAGAGTCTTAGGAAGATGGTTCCGCTATTATCCCAACCTGCAAGGAAACTAGTGGTCCAGTGTGCAATTTTAAATGGAATCAATTATTGTAATGTGCTTCTCCTTGGAACCCCCGAGTATCTAATCAGAAAGGTATATCTGGTTCAAACGATGGCTGCAAAACTGGCTTTTAATAAATCACGATATGACTCATCCTCGGAACTTAGAACTTAATTGGCTCCCAGTAATAGAGGATATGTTTATGGTTTTAAGGCCTTAAACAGGATAGGCCCACCTGCGTTTCAAAACCTCTTTGAACGCTACAGACTGCAGAGACACCTACGATCTGCCTTTACTAACTTGGTTGGCATTCCAAAATTCAAGAAAGTAAGATCGGGAGGGAGAACATTCTAAGTAAAGGCAGCACAATTGTGGATCTGACTTTCAGTCTCCCTTAGAGCCAGTTAAAGTCTTTAGGGTTTCTGGAAAAGCCTAAAAACCTGTCTCTTTCCGAAATTAGAGGTAGGCCTTTACCCCTCCTGGTGCAGGAGGGCGGAAGCTGCAGATACTGCACTGTATCTAACTGGCAAGGGTTTTATAGCGCCAAGATACCTATCCAGGTGAACGTTTGCACTCTAATAAGTGTCTGCTACTTACTTACAATAAGCGGAGAGGAAGCCTAGATATTTGCTTCTCCGCTAATCCTCTTATCCCAATTATGTTTTAGAACTGGCCTTAAGTATTGGTTTTACTGTGAGTCCATAGTGTGGGCCTATAGAATTACATCTCTGTTATGAGGCAATCCTGCACAGTGTTTTACCTAACAAAGGTATGATGTAGGTGTCTCATTAGGAGGCCTCAGATCACGAAAAAGGTAAAATATGGGGGATTTTGCTTGTCCCTGAGTGTCTTTTTAGAATAACTGCTGTGTAGAGAACAATGTCTTTGAGACTGAATTTGCATGACAACTGTAACAAAATATTTACATTTCAAAGAAGGAGTTATTATTTGCACCCTGCTTGAGATATTTGAATTCGGCTGGATTTTGTAATGATGCAAATAAAAGCATTTCTCAGCCCGTAAGCCCGTGACCTGTAGTTCATGTTACACGTTCCTGTCCCTTATGGCTGGCACCGAACTCACTCTGCACAGTGATAGCAATCTATGCACAACACTCTTCCTCGAACAAAAGCCTACATTTGTGCATGAGGGCTGACCCAGGAGTGGCCTAGCTGAATATTTCTTCCAAGGTGGCATTTGAAAGTTACCATTGTAGACTCAATTTCTAAAACTTTTTATCCACCAAAAACGACATTTGCACTGAGAGAATGGTGCAAAAAGTATTTTGGAGGACGCAAATGGTGTTATGCCCATGTCTAGGATTTCAAATACTGGCTAAATGGTGTGTATGTAACTGACACAAATGCATGTATTCTGGCCTTCAAAGAGTGCCCTTGACATGGTGGAGGAGCAAAAACACTGATAGAATTCAGTGAGGGTTGTGACAGCTCTTGGGCTGTGTCAAGTCACTGGGAAGTTAGGACCAAAAAACGTGCGAGCATGTAAGGAGCAGAGCAAGGTCCAACAAGAGATATGATGCGCAGTGACTAGAAAGAGGTTCAAGATGGAGATGTGCAGAAAGCTAAAAACATGCAGGGACTAGAATTAGGTTTGACTAGTGGCGTTCAGAGACTAGCATTCAGTTCAAGACGGAGGCAATGGCTAAAACTACATTAAACTACAGGCATGCAGTGACAAGAATAATGTTCGTCTAGAAACATGCATCACCCAGAACTAGGTTCACAATGGAGGAATGCAAAGCAAGTAGAAATACGTTCATGGTGGAAAGATGCAGCAACTAAAACTAGGTTCAAGATAGAGCATGCAGAAACTAGGATTAAATTCAGGTTTGATATATGCTGCAAGGACTTCCCCTGGAGACATACAACTACAGTTAGGTTTCCTAAGGAGATGTGTGTGTGCAACAACTAGAAATGTTTCATGATGGAATCATGCAGCTGGCATATTTGGTTTAAGAAGGAGATATGCAGCTACTGCAACTTATTTCTAAGGTAGGGATACAGCGACCACAGCTAGATTTATTTGGAGAAATGCAGCAAAGGAAATTTGGTCTATGATGTAGGCATCCAGTGACTAGAACTAGGTAAAACATGGAGGCATGCAGTGACTAGAGCTAGGTCCATGATGAAGGCATGCAGTGACCAGAACTAGGTCCATGATGGAGGCATACAGTGCCTAGAGGTTCAGGATAGATGTACGCACAGATTATAACTAGGTCTATGATGGAGACATGCAGTAACTACAACTAGGTTCAAGATAGAGGCATCAAGTGACTAGAACTAGGTCTCTGATGGAGGAATGAAGTGACCAGACTTAGGTACATGATGAATGCAAAAAGAACAGATGATGGACGGAATGCAGAACAAATCAAACATTCACCCCCAGTCACAAAGATCTGGGTTTAATCTGCCACTTTTTTGCTCACCACGCCACGCCAGGTTGGACCCAGCCATATGCAAATAAGTCTTGACCCTGTTTCTTATGGGAACAGTCCAGCCCAAACTGCCAAGCCAAGTCCTCCCTGGACCTGAAACAAGCATCCTAGGACCGGTTTCAGGGTATCACCCTTCATCAGCTAGGCTAGCTTGAATCCAGTGGCGCAGTGAGCACGGGACCCACGTCTGGGCATACCCTTCCCACTTGGGAGTACCTGGACTGGAAGTTCGGGCTGGACTGTTCCCATGGGGAACAGGGTCAAGACTGATTTGCATATGGCTGGGCCTGAGCTGGAATGGCATGGCAAGCAAAAAAACTGATGGCTTAAACCCAGATCTGTGACTGGGGGTGAATGTTTGATTTGTTCTGCATTCCATCCATCTACTGTTGTTTTTGCATTAGGTCCATGATGAAGGCATGAAATGACCAGACTCAGATCTATGCTGGAGGCATACAGTGGCTAGAACTAGGTTCAGGATAGAGGCATGCAGTGACTAGAACTAGGTTCAAGATGAAGGCATGCAGAGATTAGAACTAGGTCCTTGATGGAGGCATGCAGTGACTGGAACTAGGTTCAGGATTGAGGCATACAGTGTCTAGAACAAAGGACCATGATAGAGGCGTGAAGTGACTAAAACTAGGTTCAAGATGGAGGCATCCAGTGACTAGAACTAGGCATCCGGCACTATTACTAGATTCAATTGAAAACATGCAACAACTAAAATTGCATGGCTCTAAATAACCAGTGAATTTGTGACCATGTTCAATTGGTGTAATCCAGATGGTTAACACACTGATAAATGAGAACTAATTGGTATCTTCTTGGCAGAACCCTTAGTTCTCCCTCACAGGGACTGACGAACAGCCAGTGTTTCATGAGAAGAAATATGCAGGTTATGCTCCAGTGGTGTTGGCTGCAAGAATGTGTAAATGTCTCTAATGTCCTCGACACTGAACCTCACTAAACATTTGGTCAGGGCAGATTTGGAGAAATGCCGTGGTTTGGTTTAATTGCGCGACAGCTTTGAAGTTGTTGCTCTTGACTGCACACTGATTTCCGGTGCCGCGAGAACATCGCATTCAGCACAAAGCTGCTGCTTCAACTTTGATTAAAAAAGATGGCGTGGGCGTGCTGTAGTCCCCCTCCGGTTTGTGTTTTTTAACAAATTGGCTAGCTAGAGGCAGCGGCCCTGCACGTGGGATCAAAGCCCCGGGCGAACAGTTTCCACTCTGAAAGTAGTTTCTTGCTTTCATTTTTTATAAGCTTGTTTAGATGAAAGTTTGAAGGTAGGAAAATGGCTCGGTGTCCAAATGAAAGGAGTGTGCCCATGTCAGAACTTGAAACCAATATCAGCTCTGGCGAAAATTTTCAAAGCAGCCACTCGCTGCGCCTACCCATTTTTTTAATGTGGGATTCAATCCGTGCAATTTGAAGCACAATTTTACAAATATTTTTCAGGGAACGATCGTGGCAGCCCAACCTGTGCCGAAGAAAGCAGACTCCTGTCTCGCAGTCCCCTCTGGCAATGCCAGCAGACCTTTATGTGTGTGTGCTGGGAGCTGCTGGAGTGCAATAGAGAGAAATCCACTGGATTTTAGTACATGGGCATTCATACCATCCCACTTCTCGTGGGAGGGTTGGAGCTATATTTTCACTCTCTCAAATATTTTTTTAGCATTACAAACTTTCTTCTCTATAGTTTGACATCAGGAATGGATGGATGGAGCCTCCTCTAAAAAAATTTAACTTATAAGGCATAGGACCCAATCTAGACTCCATCTCTACTCTGTTATCGTTGGTCCTCTCCCCCACATTATTCCCATCCATTTAAATGACCACTGTGCAGAGCTGATGTATCCCGAGGGTAGAAAGTACCTAGGTCTCCAAGAAGACTCACACATGAGAAACAGATGTCACTCGCTCTTGGTGGCGAGCATCAGAATGGGGAGAAGAGAATAATACTTGGAGACCCAAAATGCATTACAAATTCTTAATTCGGTCACTGTGCAAACAACTAGATATATGTATCATCTATTCTTAACGTTTTGGTTCAGTGGTTTGATTTTATGAGCTAGATAAATGATGGGGTGCATTCTATCTTTGCATCTACTGGTCTTCAGCCTTAGTTTAAGAGTATGGATATTATGATTCGATATGTCTTACATATTATATTGTAGTCCATTTATTTAGCACTTTCCTACCTCCTGGTGAGGCCCCAAACACTTTCCTAGCGTCTGGTGAGGAATTACTACATCTGTACAGTGACATAAGGAAATTTGAGCCGCCCCCCAGCAAAGTACATGGCGGGGCCTCCCCTCAGAACTCACTCAGGAGCTCAAAGGCCAAGATATTGTGCTAAAGGGACCTCCTGGAGCTTGCCCTTCCCTCCAGCATCGTGGGGGCCTTTGTTACGTCACTGCATCTGTAGTGCATGGATGAGAGAAGGATGTTGGTTATAGTTATATTCTCTATGGTTGAGTTTTGGTGCTGTGTGTGTGGCTCCGAGAGACTGATTCAGCCTTGGTGCAGCAGCATGTAACCATGGTTTATGTTTTTAGATGTAAACAGAGTGTGATGATGTGATCACAAAAAGCATATACAAACAAGTCAACAGTTGTGGCATAGATTTAGTGGAGTCCAACATTTGGAAAGAGAAAGGTCTTCATTTCTCTGCTGAATTCTTGATGTTTGTTGATGGTCTTTAACCTCTCTGGGAACGTATTCCAGATCTTGCAAGTCAGAACTAACAGGGGCTCCAACCCAGGCAATATTTTTGGTAAGGAGGGATTATCAGATGAGGGGCCACATTTCTTCTAAGGTTTCTCCTTTGGTTGCATGATCTGAGTTTACATTGTTGGAAGGCTGATCTGGTCCCATGGATCACTCTGTATACAATGCAAAGTGCTCTGAAGGATATTTGCCACTGGTAGCTAGTGAGGTTTTTGAGTCCAGTATTGGTGAATTGGTCAGTTAAGAAAAATTATATAATGCTGGTTGTCAAGGAATGGGAAAATGCCCTGTACAGGAAACGGTTGAGAAACCTTTGAGACAGTACATGGCTGTACCTTAAACTCTCATTGGTTGTCACAAGCGATCACAGTGCTGTAAGCTCCACTCTTCAGCCATGTAGTAGCTACAAAACTACAACAGATATACTTTGACAAAACAAGCTGAGTCACACATCTTATAGGCTGATACTCAGAGTGTTAAATCACAACACAACATGGAACAGTGCTCACTTACTGCAGAATGACTGATAGTTTAATAGGACCAACAGCAATGGATAGCAACTACATACTGACTTGTGTGTTAGTTCTTATTATGGAAAGAGGAGAGCAAAATGTACTCTCATTTACTGATTTATCTTGGGTAGGCTAGGTGTAACATGAACACATCACTCTGTGTTCCTAGTCCTGGGTTTTCTATAGAAATGCCATTGTGATCGGGTACTTCTGACTGATTGGTGTTATCAAAGTAACTAGCAGTGATAAAGGGCTAATGGAAATTCCTACTGAAATCAGGGTTCTGTTAATCACACGCAGAAAGGATTTTAGGGAACGATTTATTTATGCTGAATTGGAGGAGTCCTGCATGTGTTTAAAATGACTGCAACTACCACAATGCATTAGTTGGTAAATTGAAAGCACAGGACTTTAGTGGTGGAGTCCCCAAGAGATGACATCATATGGACACCCTTTAAGGTGCACTTTTACGCAAATGGCATTTTGAGAAAAAGCTCTTATTATTCTAATACACAACTATGCCAAGATTTTCATGCCGTCTTATTGGCTAGTTCTGGGACACCAGAGTAACGAAAACAGATTTTGCAGCGAATCGTCCTGATCATATGGAGTCATTTAATTGCTCTTATCATGTAAATATCACTTGATTGGGATGCCGTTGCAATATTAATTAACCACACCTCACTCTCAAATAAGAGGAGAAAGGTGGCATTTAGTGCATGCAACATCATCAGGCTGAAGTGAAAACATTCTGAGCTTCAATGAAAACATCACTGCAGTGCACTGCCTGAAAATCCCAAGTAAGTTGGAACCTTTTAGGGGTTATGTGTAGAAAAAAATATAAATCATTTCTTTGCTCTCTCCCATTACATATCTAATTGTTAATCTTGCTCAAGCTTCAGTAAGGTCGGCGTTAATTGATTCATATCTGACTTCTGATGCTTGTTTTCCCCTACAGATTATAGTTGGTTAAGGTGAATTGGGACATCAAGCTATTGCACCTTCACATTAAACAAAGTCTGCAGGAGAACTAAAATAGACATGAGCTAAACCACTAAGTGTAGCTTTTTGTTTCTATGGGGAAAATGCATGTGTTTGTATAAATGGGCGAGTCATTGATTGCCAGTGTTGGACTGGTCTGTTTGAAAGGGTCAGTATGTGGACTCGCGTTTTTGGTTCTGTGGGCCATGCCAGGACCAAAAGCACGAATCATACACAAGCCTTTCAAGTGTGTCTGACTGGCAGTGCAGATTCCCCGACCAGCCTGTCCCACACTGCTGTTTGGAGAGGGTTCCTAAGTGGGTGGGGAACTATGGGTGTATGGGTATTTGAGGTGGGTGAGAGGCAGTGGGAAGCGTAATGTGAATATATGTAAGTAAAGGAAGGAATTACGAGAAAGGGGAGAAAATTGTTTACTGTGGGTGGGTGAGTGTACATCAATAAAGTGCATAGGTAAAAGCGATTAGGTTAGTAGGCCAAAGCCTACTATTGCTGGTCAGTGTTTTAAAGAACTCAGCACATTCACAGTCTCTTGCGCTCTCGCCAGGTCTGAAAGATAGGTTGAGGCAGTAGTTCTAATTTTATTGTGCTCAGGAGGTTGAAAGACAAAAGCCCTGCATTTTTTTACGTAAAAGCGGCGCAAACCTACAAAATACAAATGTATGGTAAGTTTGTGCCACTTTTGCAAAAAAAAAAATGCAAATGCGGTGAAAAAAAAGTATAAATCTGGGCCAAAGTGTGCCTGCTGTGATTTAATCATATGACTATTAGGGCAAAAACAGTCAGGACTTTAAAGATTGGTCCCATTCGCTATGCTTGCTTGGAGAGTGAAATATTGTGTATGGATTTATGCCCCACCATTTTTTGCAGTCATCGTCTGCCACTGTTGATAGGTAACAGATAGGTAGATAGAGAGATAGATAGATATGCAAGAGGCATCAGGGAACGTGAAGTGTTCAGGAGCAGCTTCGGCAATTACAGAGTACTGCATTCATCATCTCGCATTTAGATCACATTGCTGCGTGCCTTGCAGCCCACCTGCTTCCTGGACAGAAATTCATCATTATTCATCTCCCTAATATAGCTGACTTTATGGCAGATCTCGAGTGTGATTTATGTAGGATAGCAAACCATGCGGCAACAACAGCAGCTTCATTAGAAGTTTTCTTTTTAGTGAATATGTATATTCACTGAGAAAAACAAATGTCGAAGTAACTCTGTAGTTAGGTGTGATCAAAAGATCATTTTTTTATTAAAAAAAAAAGAACCTTAGAAGTTCATGAAAAAACAGAGGTTAAAGTAACGTCATAGTTAGGTGAATGCCTGTGGCAACATTAACATTTTGAACAACAAATCACAGAAATTCATCAATTATAGTTAGAAGGGCTAACTATAACTGGCTCCACATCTCCCAGTGCTTATGACCTAACATATCACATCACTCATGCCATGTTCTATGACATGATTTATGACATCTCAGATGACATCATCATCCAATGAGTTTGCTAATTTATTTTATAGTTTACGTAGTGGTAGTTAGCTACCATATTACTTTTCAACCCGTTTTATACAGGCCGGGTCCAGGTACCTTATGTAAGCGTTTAGAAAATGGATGTGCTTCTACTACATCATGGGTGTGTAGAGATATTGGACATGTTCTAAATCTTTGTATTGAAGAGTAAGTCTGTATGCCGATCAGTTGACAGCATTTATTCAATATGCTCTACACACTTTTTTTGACTCTGCAGAAAAACCTTCGAAAAAGGCAAAGATTGTACATAGTAGATACTAAGGGCCATATGTACGAGCACATTTTCTCATAGACACAAAATGGGTGAAACCCTTTGCTACATCTGGCCCTAAGCACTGTAAGCAACATTGAGTTAATAGAAAGAATCACTCAGCAGAGCAATTTCTACATAACAAAGAAGACTGCAAGCACCACGTACTAACCTATGTGCTTGTGCTTGTTTAGCATTAGAAGACATCCAGGCATTGTTTATTTCAAGTGACTAATTTCTCTTTATTCAAGTTACGCATAGAGAGTACACTGGTCTTAGTAGATACTTTACAATACTCTTTGGTGTATTTCTTATGAGAGTTTCACTGTTTGAAAATAGTGTAGTACAGAGTAAACCCTTGCTATAGAATAAACACTGTTTACAGTACTTACTTTTCTACTCATATCAACTTCATTTCTTAATGTAGGTTTGGTGACTATGACATGTTTGATACAGATAAAGGCTGTCCGTAGTAGATTACTAATTTTGGAAGAGAAATTGAGCATCATGAGGGACTTGGCTGTCTCTGAACACTTGTATGCCGATTGAACTGCATGTTCATTAAGGGCTTCCGAAATATCAGTGTTTGATAACTAGGCTACCTGTAAAATGTGTGGTATGGGTCAATGTTGCACATAACCCATGCTTGCTACACCCAAGAGAGTTGCATCTGTGATGGGATTAATGATGCTGCATATTATTCTGAATAATTTTGTATTTACTTTTATTAGAAATGGGGTCTCTAGTTGGCAGTGGTTTGCACCCTGTCCATGAAGGACCCTCACTCTAGTCAGGGTAAAGGAGCCACACAGCTAAGATAACCCCGGCTCACCCCCTTGGCAGATTGGCTCAAGCAGTTAGGCGTATCTCAGGGGCAATGTGTAAAGTATTTGTAGACACATACAGTAACACAGTGGAGCCACCACAAAAGTACACCACACCAGACAGGAAAATTAGCCAGTATTTACTTGAGTAAAACTAGGCCAGAATGACAAAAATCCAACATACACATGTAAAGATATGAATTTTCAAAGAAGAAATGTAGCAGCACTTAGAAACACAATAGCTTCAACTGGGGCTTTTAAAAGGGCTTGACGGAGTCACTTCCAACAGTCTGGTGAGAGGGAGCGTGACCGACCACAGAGTTGTGTAGATCCTGGTTACAGTACCTTGGAAAACGATGAGGAAACAAGGATGGTGCACGGAGACGGGAAGGTGAGGCGTCGCTAGAGCCAGTGTGGCATTGTTTTTTTACTGCCATGGGAGAGGTGACGCGATGGTTCCTTACTACTAGGCAGGGGAGGTGAGGCGTTGGTTCGTTATGGTAGCAGAGGAGGTGATGCAGCACTGCTGGCAAGGCATCAGTTCTTTATGACAAGGAGGGGTTGATGAATCCAGCAGGTCAAGGCGCTGGCTTCACGGTGTCACGATCACACCATGGGCTAGAGGTGCTGCCGTGGTGTCAGGTGCCATGGACATCGGTGACATTGCACTCTGGACTGAAGATGTGGCAGTACCTCCGAAGCGCTGCAACAGCATTGGGTCTGCTTTGTACGTCGCAGTTATTGTACTCAGCAGGGACCACTACTCTGAATCAGGCAGCGGCGTGGGGTCCGGGAGCGGCACCGGTTCTGCAGTCATTCTGGAAGTTGATGCACTAGTTTCTTCCTTGGTGCACCAGAACTCACTCCCATGGCACCAGGAACTAGATTTGGCACAGCTTGGCAAGTCAGGATTCTCAGCAAGAGAGTCCAAGTGCTAGCAGATGACCTTTTTGAGGTCCCTGGGACTTCTTAATAAGAGGCAAGCTCAGTCCAAGACCTTGGAGAACCTTTGGAAGCAGGATGTAGAAAGGCAAGTCCAGTCATTTCACTCCCAGGACAGAATCAGCAAGCAGCAGGCCAGCGCAACAAAGCAACAGGCAAAGTGGCATTCCCACATCCAGCATTCAGCTCTTCTTCCTGGCAGAATGCCCTCAGTCCAGAAGGATTCTAACTATGTGGTATCAGAGGTGCAGTACTTATACCCATTTCTGTCTTTGAAGTAGGCAAACTTCAAAGAGAAGACTTTGTAGTGCACATGAAGTTGCCTTCCCTGTCCTGGCTCCAGACATACTGCAGGGGGTTGGAGGCTGCTTTGTGTAAGGACAGGCACACCCCTAATAGGTGCAAGTTTCAGCTCCTCGTACATCTCTAGATCTGCAAGAATCATCAACCTACTTTGGGCCATCAGGATATGCAGGGCACACCTCAGCTTCCTTTGCGGGCCTATCTAGAGTAAATGCATAAATAGCCCAGCTGTCACCCTAACACCGAAGGGTATTCAGCAGTCAGGCAGAGGTACAGAATGGTTAAACAAGAAAATTCCCACTTTCTAAAAGTGGCATTTTCAAACTTACAATTAAAAAATCAATTTCACCAAAAGATGTATTTTTAAATTGTGAGTTCAGAGACCCAAACTCATATCTGTTTCTGCTCTCAATGGGAAATTACACCTAAAATATATTTCAAGGCAATCCCCAAGTTAACCTATGGAAGAGACAGGTCCTGCAATAGTGAACAATGAAATTAACAGTATTTCACTATCCGAACATGTAACACACATCAGTACATGTCCTACCTTCTAAATACACTACCCCCTGCCTGTGGAACTGCCTGTGGCCTACCTTAGGGGTGATTTACCGGTACTAAAAGGGAAGGATTGGGCTTGACAAGTGGATGCTCTTGCCAGGTTGACATGGCAGTTTGAAACTGAACTCACAGACACAGCAATGGCAGGTCTGAGACATGTTTATAGGGCTACTCGTGTGGATGGCAACATCAGTGCTGCAGGCCCACTAGTAGCATTTGATTTATAGGCCCTGTGCACAAATAAGTGCACTTTGCTAGGGACTTACTAGTAAGTCAAATATGCTAATCCTGGATAAACCAATCACAATACAATTTAGACAGGGAGCACATGCACTTTAGCACTGGTCAGCAGTGGTAAAGTGTCCAGAGTCCTAAAGCCAACAAACCTGATCTGAAACAAATAAGACAAAGAAGGGAAAAAGTTTGGGGAAAACCACGCAAAAAGGGACATTTCTAACAACTTTTAAGTCTCTAATGCCATACTAGTTTTTAAAGCACTGTGTGCAAAAGACGCTTGGATGATATAAAACAATTGGGAGCACACTGCCTCAGACTCCAGAATGCAGTTTGCACATTGCAATATGGTAAATGCAGTACAAATTCACTCTTACTTACTTTGTAGTCTAGGTTTTCACCGTAGTGGGTGCAGCTGGTGCTGTATATGTCTAGACATGTGTTTCTCAGTTTAGCCCTTCACCAGTAGAGAGCAGAAGCATTTTTGGGGTTACTGGAAATGCTGCCAAAGTCCTCTTAGGTCTCAGTACCACCCACTGGCACACAGGTGCATCAACCAAAGCTTGTCAGGTTGCTACCTCAAGGAAGCCTTTTTAAACAGGAAACATTTGGAGCACACTGCCTCACATTCCAGCATGTCTTTTGCCCCATTGCATTATGGTAAATGCAGTACAAATTCACACTTACTTCATTTGTAGTCTGAAGTTTTTCAGAGAGGACTGTGACAGCATTCTCGGCAACCCCTGATGAAATTAATTTTTGATCACTACTGAATGAAGGATAAAATCCAGAAACACATGCGTCTAGAGCTATGCAGCACTATCTGCACCAACTCTGGGGAAAACTATAGCCAATATTCAAGTTACCACAAACATTTTACTGCATTTACCTCAGTGCAAAGGGGCAAACTGTGCTATGATACAGTGTGTACCACCCCCTTCTGTTTAGAAGCTAGGATGATGTAATCAGTGATCCCATCAATGAGGTCATTTGAGGTGTCATCAGTTATGTCATAAATGATGTCATAGAATATGTCAAGAGCGATATAATATGTGAGGCCATAAGCAGTGCATGGCAGGGGCGCAAGTTATGGTTGGCGCTGCTAACTATAACTGTTTAATTTCTGTATTTTATCTGAATTTCTAAGGTTTGTTTTAACACAAACAGACCATTTCGTCACACCTAACTATACCGTTATTGCGTGTTTTTTCAGCAAATTTCTAGGGGTTTTTAATGTAATGTTTAATTTTATTACCATATGTAAAGCCAATCCCAGGAGTTGGCTGAGGCAAACCTCAGCATTGAGCCAATTCCTCGCTGTGCTCGCCTTTTGCCATGAGTAGCATAAGGTCAGGCTTCAGGCCCCCGTATCCCTATCTGGGTCCAAACACAAAAGAGTGGAGGGCCCTGGGGATCCCCTTTCCTGGGGTGATACTAAAAAATAAAGGGGAGGGGTCCATGTGGATCCCCTCCCCAAGCCTCACTAAGCCCTGGGGCCCCTATCCCCCAGGGTCATATGTATTTGAAATGGGAGAGGCCCCCTCTGTGAGCTTCTTTAGGCCCTGAGGACCCCATCCCAGTGGTTTGTTTTTATTATTTAAACATTTTAAAGGGTAGGGGACCATGTGACCGCAACAAGTCAATTTTAGCCTTGGGGACCTCATGTTCAATAGTTCTGGGCTATGTATAAATATATATATACATATTAAGAGGGGAGTGGCAGCACTGCCTCTCTCCCTATGTTTATTATAGCCCTGGGGGCCCCATCCCCCCAGGGTATCCCTATCATTCCCCCTCATATTATTTGCTTTTATTTACTTCAGGGCAGAGAACTAAGTCTCTGAGTCTTATAATGGACAAAACAGTTTATTTTTGCCTAGTTTGAGTATGGAAAGATTCAGGGTCCCTTTTTTTCTCTTGGCGGATCACCTCGAAACTTTACATGCTTAAACTAGACAAAAAGGACAACTGTTTTGGAAGATTTCATGGAAATCCCTCAAATGGTACCAAAGTTATTAGTAACACAAAAAATGCATTTCCTATGGAAACACTGGCCTGTCTATAACTACCCATTTACGACCGCCACTAGGTTATATATATATCTTTACTCAAAAAACCAATGTTATTGTGACATTATAGTTAAGATGAAAATGTCAGTTTAAACGAAACATTTTAAACCAACCAAAAAAATACTAAAATTCATCAGTTATATATGTATATGCTTTTTTCAGTGACTAGATATGTATATATTACCCACTGACTGTTACCAGTAGGTAGTAATATTTAGGACCTAGCTTTCACATGAAAAGTTTTTATTGTTTTGCTAATAACCTTGCTTCCCTTTTACGAATCTTCAAAAATTTTAAAACCAGTTTGCCAGTCACTTCAGCTGATGTCTTGAATGTTTTGGAATGATTTGTCAAACAGGGGCTGAGAAAAAGGGGGTATTAAAAAGCATTCTCCCCATGCAAATTACCATTGGGATTTTAGACACAACTACAGTCCGAACCGCTGAACAAAATTACTCCAAATTAGGCAAAAAGCCAGATCTTGAATCAGAAAGATCTCTTTTGGGGATTTCATGTAAATCCATTCAGTAGTTTTGGAGTTAGTAAAGAAAAAGGGTTAACGTATTTCTAAGGAGGTGGAGGTTTCACGGCAGTTCCGCGGATACCAGAGATCTCAAAATGAGAGTTGATTGGCTGTCCTGACTTTAACCAGGAAATGGTAGCAGCCATCTTGGAACTTGGACTCAGCCAGGTCCTTATAGAAAAGGGAAGGGACCAGGGTAGGAATACTCTGACCCCCTGGGTTTGGGGGTGGGGTGCCACAGGGACCCCACCGGGAGGCCAGAACATGTTTTATTTCATAAATGTTCCTGCAGATTCACAGAAGATCTGCTTTTTTTGGCCTACTGCTAGGCAAGGTCCCGGGGCAATTTTATTTATATATTAGGGGAAGAGGGTGCACGTGGTTCCCTCCCCTGGCTGATTATGGCCCTGTGGGGCCTGGCTGCATATAAAAATTGGGAGAGAGCTGTGCGGCCCACTCCCAGGCTGATTTTGGCCCCAGGGACCGAATCCCCATGGGCAAATTTGAAAATGGGGAGGGGGGCTGCGTGGCGACCTCTCAGGCTGATTTTGGCCCGAGGGACCACCACCTATGGGGCCCAGCTGAATTAAAAAAGGGGGAGGCATTTTTATCCCCAGGGACCTCAGTATCACTATCCGTGGACCCAGCCCTGCACACAAAAAGGATGAGGGTCCCTTCCCCAGGGCTGGCTTTACGTATGTCCTTCGGTGCCCATCCCTGTGACATAGTGGTTTCACTACCCGTACTTGTGTGGGCAGGGAAACCTGTGTTTACTCTTGCTTGGCGCGTGCAATTTCAAAACTCCCACCAAGTGAGATCAAACACTAAAGGCCTTATTTAGAGTTTGGCAAAGGGGTTACTCCATCACAAACATGACAGACATCCCGTCCGCCGTATTACAAGTTCCACAGGCTATAATGGAATTGTAATAAAAGGGACAGGTTATCTGTCACGTTTGTAATGGAGTAGCCCCTTCGCCAAACTCTATATCAGGCCCTAAGTCCACTCGCAATGGGCCGGAGCATGAAAAATGCTCCTGCCCACTAGGAGTGGACTTTTCATCTGTTTCCCTGCCGGCAGTGAAGCATGCAGCAAAAAATTTAGGAAAAAGTTGCTTCCACCCACAGGAGCAAAAGTTTTAGCTGCTCCCTGTGGGTGGGAGCAATGCCAGCTCCAACTGGAGGTGGGGAGCTGGCTAAGGCCACGGGGCATTGAAACTCCCTCGATGGTCTCCAACAAAGAAGCAGCGGTGCTCTGGATGGGCTCCAGGGAATGTGGTCCCTGGGGCCGATATTGGGCAGGGGTATTGAAAATGTGGTGGGTCCCAGGGGAAAGGGTCACTGGGAATTAAATTGGCTGGGGGACAGATGGAGCATTTCCCCTCCAGGGGTGGCTGCCTTTGAGGGGTTGACCCCAGGGCTTGGCCGGCTGCCAGACCCTACGGTCAAAGGGCTTGCACAGTGTGTGCTTGGCTGCCTGAGAGTGTTGGGTGCCTGAGGGGGGTTGCACCAGGGCACTGTGAACAGTCCCCCGGCGCATTAAAAAAACTTTGTAATTCACTGAAAAAACATAGATTGCAACAATGTTATAGTTAGGAAATATAATTTTAAAAACCTTAGAAACTCAATAAAAAATAAAAGTTACTGCAAAATTATAGTTAGGTTCAGATTTTACACACACAAAACCACAGGAATTCAGCAGTTATAGTTTCTTAAGATAACTATAACCCACACCCTTGCCATGCACTGCTAATTACCCTATATATTACACCAGTCATGACAACTTCTATGACAAGGGCCTTTTTCTCTCTTGTCCCATCTTGTTCCTGTGGAGCCAGGCGCCTGTGAGAGTGAGCACTGTGATTGGCTGCCAGAAACATGAAGGAGGGAGCCACCCATTACAGGACTCAGGGACGTAGCTCGGCAGGGGATTGGCTTTATATACGGTAATTAGATATTACTTTACCTTAAAAAAAAAAACTAGAAATTAACAGAAAAAAATAAAGGTTAAAGTAAAGTTATTCCTAGGTGATAATTTCAGTGACAACATAACATCTTAACCTAAAAAAACACTGACATTCACAAACTATAGTTATCTTTAGTGACTATAACACATGCCCTATCCATGCACAACTAATTAACCCATAAATTAAATCAGTCATGACATATTCTAGGCCATCATTGATATCATCACTGCAACATTTGAAACAACATCATTGATTAAAAGATTGTGCATGGTGGTGGCGAAAGTCATAGTTAGCTTAGAGCACAAGTTATAGTTACTGTAGAAAAATATAATTGGTGGATTTTAGTGTTTTTTTAGTTTAAAATATTATGTTAAGAGAGAGTCAGGGCAAAATAACTTTATTCTTTATTCTTCATAAAAAAACATAAAATCACAAGAGCTGCTTTAAATCATGTTTTACACTAAACTAAAGTACACATCTCATCCAAGGGTGCTATTCATGCAAAATCTCTTTATCCCCACTTTATCTATATACCGTGCTTAATAATATTAATAAATATATCTTCTGGGTCAAGTATATCAAATGTTAACAAATTTCTCCCAACCGCTTGTGTATATATGAAACATCTGTGATAGCAGCTGAAATTGCTACACACATATGCTCAAAATGCATCTCCTGTAGGAAGGCTGAAGCTGGCCTGCAATTCCTAACTATTTTTTTAACAATAATGGTTTAACAAATATTTTTCTAGGCACTAAATGAAACTTACAAAAAAGAACAAAGTGCACAGTGCTTTTGGTTGATATCAAATGGACACTGCTTGTGAATACACGGCCAATCATTGGTTTTGGGAAATTAGGACAAGATGTGAATGAGATTCAATCTGAAGTGTGTCACAAAAAAAACACTTGTAGCTCTTCACCATCCACACCAAGTCGGGCTGCAGCCCGGTATGAGACATGCTACCCAGCTACATACTAACTTTTGACTTACCTCATTCATTCTTTGCCAGCATGGTTAACCACCGTGATTGGAAGGGTCTTGTTAGAAAACACAGAGATTTCTGTAGCTTGCAGCTTTGATGTCCTGAAACTGTGAAATCCTTGCTGTTTCTGTTTCCTCAGAAGGTGATTCCTCATTCATTCTTCAATCTCAATTCTTCACATTTACAACTACGTATGTGCTTTAGTTTGTCTCTACTGATCACATTAAGCCTCTCTGGATTTGGGAAAGAGGTCAAGGACAAGGAGTAGATGCCTTGGAATGTTTTGTTAATATGTCCTCATATCCTGTCTCATTTCCTGCCTTATTCCCTGCTTCGGGGCGCCCACCTTCTCTATGGAGATAACAGTAGCAGCACCAGTATCGTTCAGGAGCAGATTGAATCAGTCCATAAATCTAGGTGTTCTCAGTTTTGTTTAGTCTTTTACAACTCTCAAGTGAAATCACTCTTCACAAGCCTGACACACCTGCCTGTGCACTCAATCACACCCACACACTCTACTTGAGTGGTGGCACACAGGCTGTCAGTTTCTAGTGTCTCATGCCTTGAGCTATGGGGTTATATATGGCTACATACAGACACATATAATGGTTTGTCTGCTGCAAGTTCTTTTGGCAGACAGGGGCAGAAGCCAGCACACCTAATGTGGCTCAGACCTGAATGGACTGACGATGTCCTAGGCCTCGAGGTCTTGAATATAACCCCACACCGCGAGTGACAGGTTCTCAACGAAGTTCCGACTGGGCCTGGCAACACTTGGCAAACGCAGCTCCCTCAGTTACTGATCACAAATTTGATTGCTGCAGCCTAGCACGGACTGGGTTCAAATTTGGCCGCTGAAGCAACCCTCTATTGGCTGATCTGACCTTGACGGAAGTTGACAGTTACAGAAATCACATGCTGATCACAGCTTGGGTAGTTCCAGACGCACACAGCCTGATCACAACTTCCCAAGCTGAGGCCATTTACAGGCCGATCACAAATTGTGGCCATTTACAGGTCGATCACGAATTGGGACAGATGTGACCACACATAGGCATATTTCTGCTTGATTGTTCACAAAACACAAAGACATCTCTGACTGAGCCTCTCCAATTGCTGTTGCAGTGTTACAGATCTTGTTATGAAACGTTAGCATGTTTCTGGGCGCCCTGTGGTGCATGGGCCAACAAATAGCTTTCGGACTCTCTTGTGGGCCCCTGAGTCCTTCCCAGTCTCTCCAACTGCATGGTTGATCGGTTGCTTCCCTCTCTCAGCAGGCAGGGAGACTTTAGGGCACTTAAGAAAAGTTATACAGCCCTTTCAGCAAGAGATCCAGACATCAAGTTGATATCTCCTTACATTATGGAGAATGGATGTCTGTCAGACACCAGTCCTGGTTCCACAGCAGTCCCCTGAGTACTCTGTGGAGAACTCTTGTCCTTAGCCATAGAGGGCGTGGAACTGGAAAAACAAGGGGATTTAAGGGGTCCTGCTTTTATACACAACTGGCAGGAAGGAGAAATGTATCCACTGCTGAAACAGTAGAAGCGGTTTAAGCCGGGTCTCCTTTAGAATGTATTTTCCATACTGTGCTCCAGACACAGCATTTGTAGTGAGTGAGTCTACTTCCAGCAGGGTAGTCCCAAGCCTAGAGCATCCACAAAAGAGGTGTAATATTTTTGCACTTGGCTGTCATCAGCGCAACTGAAGGAGTAATCTGGGAAAGACAAAGATCAGACCTCACCTAAAAGTTTCCTTATCTTGTACAACAAAGTCTGAAGTTCAACCTATCACCCCTACCATGCACTAAATTGAAGGCTTATCAGCAGCTCTTTGCTAACCAAAATGACTCACTGATTTTATAAAAAACTCTTTCTCTACTCACATCACATAAGTGTCTGTCTTCTTCCTTCAGCCTTAGGAATGTGAGCTACACAGTCTAACTGTTTGGTAACAAAACCCTCAGCTCTATTTTGTGCAAAGCAAGAGGAATATCCAAACTGGATCCCATTCCACTAGTCGAACTCACCCACATACCATGCAAGTACCACACAGGTTACAAGCATCAACACACATAACATGCACTCTGGATGATAGCACAATGGGGAGGGTAAGTGTATAGAAGCAGAACTTTATATGAGTAGACCAGTAGATCTCCATTCGTGTGACTCAGAAGAAAAGGTCTGATCACACTAGGGATTTTCAAAACACATTGAACATACTATATGATAAACCTATGAAAGGGACAGGGACACTAGTCAGGAAATGTGTTTGTACTTGGTGCACCCCTTACAGGTCACAGGCCAAGTCCAGGACAAGCAAGTGCCAAAATAAAAAAATCAAGGTACAAGATACTTGCAGTTGGCCAGGCCAGGCAGGGGAACAGACCTGCACACCAAACAAGGGGCATTCGAGTCCGATCAGAGCCTTGTGTACAAATCCATTTTCAGCTACATATGTTTAATGTAGAAAATAACTCCATTTATGCCATGCTGGACGCCTAGAAAGCATAAATATGTTTACTACTAGGTAATTAAAATCACAACTGCGTATACTTCTGCAGTAGTAATCACCATGCAAATAGTGGGAAGGGACTGATCAAGCCATAGTTGAGAGTCTGTGGACAGTTGGAAAACTTCCATCTGACTCTTTGCTCTCATAGTAATCAACGGAGATGTGTTCCAGCAGAAGGATGGAGTAAATCTCTTTCCAGGGTGTGAAGGGCATGGAACACTACCAAGCCTCATGGAGGTGTTGTAGGAGAGTACGTCCAGTGGAAAAACTGATTTACCATGTAGTAAGAAAAAGACAAAACATGTGCCTTTGCATTGCAGGCTGTTTTTCCCTATTGGACAGTGCTTAAAAAATCTGCATTGGCGAAATAGCAAACATCACATGACATTCCCAGTAGTACACGCGGAAACCTATAAGTAACACCAAGGGTGTAGCTTAAGGGGGGTGTTTGGGGTGGTACACTCCCCTATACGTGTATTTTCTGGTAAAAAGTTGGGTACACGTGCTTTCAGTCGGGCATGGGGAGGTTTCTGTCAGATTTCAAAGGAGTTTTTTTTTTTAAATGTAAACACATATTAAAAAGCACACACTCTCGCCCCCTCTGCTTTGAAAGTCTAAAAAAATGTTGGTTATTTAACAAAATATTGTGTTTTCTCTTACTTAGTACCTCTACAAATTCGCATTTGTCTCCCTTTCCACTGCTACCTTAGCCACTCTCGTGTGCCCTGCTTGTCGTCTAATGTTTTTAACAGTACATGACACGGTGATTGTCGGAAAATCTGAAGCCTACTCCTCGCATGCTTACCGACCGAGCAACGCCCCTGAGTAGCACAGGCTTACAGGCATGCCACTGAGGATGTGTGTGAATTCCCAAAAGTCATACATTTGCCCCTGTAAAAAGAAGTGCGCGTACAGATATTGCTGCATGGACAGGCACTTCTGCCAAACAGGGGCTCATTTGAGTAAACTCAGACAACAGAATGCTCAACTAAATCTGTGCGTGTTGCGTAGTCCGTTTACTATGACCACAGACACAAACAAGTTTAATTTCTCCAATAGGCCTAATGGGTCCATGGTAGGTGTAATCTTCAAATTATATTTTTGTACATAAAGGAAAAATCGTCTGCCACTTGCTTTTCGGTCTTCACTGATAATCAGAGGAGCTTAACGTCGCAATGTGAAGGGGAACGTCAGAAGGTGCGCTACTCAGTGCTTAATTTGTGCTTGTTTTTTCAGGTGCGGAGCGCCAGCACTTATTTCTGAGGGCCGGCGCTTAATTTTCTGTCTCAAGCATTTACTGCCAGCGAAAGACACATGGGACAGACGGAGGAAGAGAAAAACGAAAAAGCGTCAGAAAGGGGAAAAACAGGAAGCTGCAAGAGTGAGCTGAAGGGCAGGGAGTGGCTGTAAATGGACTGAAGAGGCCCGAGGTGGCTTCAGGGTTACGCTGCATCAGAATTATGTGCTCGCACTTTCAATTGCAGCAGCCGTGTGTTTAAGAGGAGAGCTTTGAGCACTGGCACCTTTTTATTCACAAATTAAGCACTGGTGCTACTCTGCTGCTTCTTACTCTGTTTTGTCCCAGTGACACACGGTACGTTTTGAACACCAGCCAGCGTATTTGAAGCTAGTATATGCACCACCTGCCTTATTGTAGTAAAGTCAGAAACCTGCACATACAGGTTTCCGATCTCTCATTAGTGGAGATTTCTGACTTTTTTTACATTGACAAATGTTTTCCAGGTTAGCAAGAAACCCGTGACAGTCACAAGTTTCGAGGCGTTCTTCTTGAAAATAATTCTTGGTTCCATATCCTCGTTTAAAAATATACTTATTTATATTTTTGCCTCAGAATATAGGCTGCAGCAGTGCGACTTCCCCAGCGGAAAACATGTTTCTAGCAATAGAAACCTTATTCCAAACTCTTATTAATTCCTCCTTCGCACCTTGGAAAGTGATTTATCCTTTGCAATGCCAATAGTAAATCTCCAATTCTCTCCTTGGTGTGAAGGAATTAAGGAGCAGTTCATGAATGCCCACAATCATAGATTCACTTCCAAGAAACTCTTCATGTGCATAAATACGCTCACAAGTCCAAAACCATCTACTCTTAGAGAAACAAAAGTGGTTTTTCCCAATTTGTTTGTGGAAGCCAAATAGAAGTGTAAAGCACTGAGAATCGGTCCCACTCCAACATCTTTTTAAAGTAACTATTTTCTGGAAGGTGGATGGTGTTCCTGTTCCAGAGCTGCCAGCATTTGGGAACACACAGGTGCGAGATTTCGGAACAGGGCTGAGGAAATTTAATTTCCCAGTTAATTTACACTGTAGTAGAGGATTTAGACATTTTTTAATTGAGGGAAAGCTTGTTTTTATCTTAATCCTATTCTTATTTGTTTTCTTGTTCTTGTCAAAACTAGCATTATGATATAGAAGTAGTAATATAGTTGTATAATATCAATACCAAAAGTAGTGGTAACACAACATACACAAGCAAAGATATGATTTTTTTAAATAAAAAGAGTCTTAATCCATAGAAATCAATGGCTGCGTTATTTTAGCACAAGCTACCTGGTATGCGTCAAAAATAAAGCCGCAACGGCGATGGTGCATCAGAAAAGCAAGCGATACGTCGATTCCTTACTCGCAAGGGAGGCCGTGCATCAATTCTTCACTTGCACAGGAGGCCGTGCATAGATTCCTTTCTCGCAAGGGAGGCTGTGTGTCTATTCCGGGTGCGCAGCCTCGAGTCCTTGCGGGGATGTTGATGATATTGATGCCCAGGATCCGTGCATGGAAATTTCTGACTTGCTGCGCGAGGAGTCCGCATTGAGAACAGGTGCTGTGTTGTTTCTCCAGCCGTGAGCAAATTTTCAGCCACGGGATGGGCCTTGCATCGGTTTTTCTGACACACACACAGCTGTGTGTGGATTTTCCCCCACAGGCTACCAGTTTCCACTTCTAAGGGCTCAGGGACTGGTTTTGGCACCACTTAGCAAGTCAGGACTCCCAGTAGAAGAGCCCAGGCACTGGTACTGACAGATGAAGTTTTTGATGTTCCTGAGAATTCAGAACAGGGGGCAAGCTCAGTCCAAGCCCTTGGAGAAACTTCACAAGCATGATTTCAGAAAGCAAAGTCCAGTTCTTTCCCTCTTCAGGCAAAAGTAGCAGCAGCAGGCCAGCACAGCAAAGCAACAGGCAAAGTGGCAGGTCCTCCTGGCAGGTCCTCCTTAAGCATCACGCTGTTCTCCTTGGCAGAAGTTCCTCTTGATCCACAAGTAATATGAAAATCTGGGGTTTTGGATCCACTCCTTATTCCCAGTTCTGCCTTTGAAGTAGGCAAACTTCAAAGGAAAGTCTCTGTTGTTCACAAGATCCTGCCTTGCCCAGACCTGGCCCTAGAGACGCACCAGGAGGTTGGGGACTGCAGCCCTTTCAGGTGTAAGTGTCAGCTCCTCCCTCCCCACTTTAGCCAGGAGAGTCACCAGGATTTGCAGGCTCCACCCCACCTCCCTTTGTGTCATTGTCTGGAGGGAATTCACAACAGCTCAACTGTCAGTCTGACCAAGACGTGGAATGCACATCAGGCAAAGGCACAGAATGGTTAAGCAAGAAAATGCCCACCTTCTAAAAGTTGCATTTTGAAACAGACAATCTAAAAACCAACTCTACCAAAGGAGGTATTTTTAAATTGTGAGTTCAGTGACCTCAAACTCAACATCTCTATCTCCTCCCAATGGGAAACTGAACTTAAAAGATGTTTAAAGTCAGTCCCCATGTTAACCTATGAGAGAGATAGGCCTTGCAATAGTGAAAACCAAATCTGGCAGTATTTCATTATCAGGACATGTTAAACACATCATTACGTGCCCTACCTTTTAAATACACTGCTCTCTGCCCATGGAGCTATGTAAGTACTATCTTAGGGGTGACTTACATGTAGTAGAAGGGAAGGTTTGGGTCTGGCAAGTGGGTGCACTTGCCAGGTCGAGTTGGCAGTTTAAAACTACACACACGGACACTGCAGTGGCAGGTCTGAGACATGTTTACATGGCTACTCATGTGGGTGGCACAATCAGTGCTGCAGGCCCACTAGTAGCATTTGATTTACCGGTCCTGGGCACCTCTAGTGCACTTTACAAGTGATTTACTAGTAAATCAAATATGCCAATCAATCATCAGTACAATTTAGAGAGAGAGCACTTGCACCTTAGCACTGGTTAGCAATGGTAAAGTGCCCAGAGTATCAAAACCACCCAAAACCAATTGCAGCCCAGGGTCCAAAAAACAGGAGGTCAGAAGCAAAAAGTACAGCGAAACCACGGCAAGAGCTGCCAAGTCTAACAAGTAGTGTTAACAATATATTCTAGTAGTAGGAGTATAGTGGTAGTAGAGACTAGAGCCAGAGCTTCTATTCTTTGTTCAACCCAGCAAACATCTCACAAAGTTTTCATGGTCTCTCCGAGCCACATGAATGAACACACACTGTTGTAGTTTGGAGTCTTGCAGCCTGGGGTGAAGGGTGTCACCAAAAATGTTGAGATTCCTGCTGATAATATGTTGTATCCAAGATACCTTTATATGTGCTATTTTCCTTAACTTACATACAGGCGTAAAAAAGTATTACACTACACCTATAAGATATGCATAAACAGACCCCTTGTAATTCACTACATGCATGCAACTGGTGAATCGTAATTGACAAATGGAAAATGTGCATAAGCCTTACATTTTAAAGCACAATTTACATGTCTCTGGTTACAAAGGAGAGATAGGAATTAGTGTTGGTTTATTTTTAATCTAATAGCTAATAACTAATTAGATGTGCTTAAAGTGATTAACTTATAATTCCCAGTGTATACAATAAATAATGAAGCCTATAGGACCATTGACTCATGGTTAGCTTTTTATCCAAGACTTCTCCTTTCAGCTGTGTCTAAAATACATACCTCAAGCTTTCACTTGATACACCCTGTACTTTTATTTTGGGGGTTCTATTAGCATGCATTGAAAAACTGTGTTATACAAACTTTGAATCATCAAAGAAATGATGTACCTTATTATTGCCTTATTTGCTCATAAGATCAGTGATACAACTGCAGGTAGACGTATGAAGAAGTCTCATTACGAGACAGCCTGCCTACTAAACATACAATGGCTACTGAGTAGGACATAAGTTGCATGAAAAATGCACATCACAGTTATTTTAATTTATTGCTTGACAACCAGGAGACCACTTTCAAGTGCTTCAGAGAGTGGCGTTACACAGAGGGGGTAAAATGGTAAGCAGTAATGATTAAGGTACATAAAAAGACACAGTATGAGTATCAGGTGTGGGACATGCCTAAGGCCTGTAAGAAAAGGTTTTTGGAACCTGATACTCAGTTATATCTTATGCATTTGATCAGCAGTTCTTACTTGCTGGAATATATTTGTGGAAGTCGAATCTCAAACCTCTAATTTCAGGACATTCAAAATACCCAAAATTTACCTTTGCCGGTTCCACTTCAAGGTCGATGTTGCACTAAAAGGCACCCTCCCAATATCACTCCCAACATTAATTTAGTAGAGTAGCAAATAAATAGCTGAGTTCTGGAACAAGGGGAAGTTAAAGAGTTTCATTGCAAAATATAAAAAAGCAAGCAGTACAGAATTAAAATTAAATGCCATGAAGGCTCAAATGCAAAATACTTAATCAGAAATCAGAATTATTCTAGGTCCCAAATGAACAGCAATATCATAAGAAATTGGAAAGCATACCTAGGTATAAGAAATTCAGGAAAATCTCTGTCTTATCCCAAAACCAAGGGGTTCTTATACTCAAAATTAGAGAAAACTGCAGTTTCATGGTGTATGACTAAAAGTAACCAATATTGTACTGTGCAGCAGCATCAGCCTAAGCCCTATAACATTAACCCATTTCTAAGTAAACTTCAAGCATCTTCTGTGTTACTCACATTTTCATAGGAAGTTCAACTAATATGCAACATTTCCAAACATTGGGCTATACGCCAGTAGAAGGGGGTAACCTATCAACTGAACCACAATGGAAGAACCTTGAGCAATTTGCAACAATAGGAACACTAAAATGTCACTGCTCACAAATAGGACAGAATGCAGACATAGAAAATAATCTTGTTTATTTATCTGCAGTGCTGCAGAAAGTCAGGTACACATCAGACCAGCAACTATGCTTAACGAGACATGCACACAATGTATATATGTTCAAGTTTGGTTATAATTGAAACAGGTGGTCAGAAAACAAAAATATCACAGTGGGTGCAACACCCTTGAAAGACTTCTCATCTTTCTCTCATTAGTTTCAAACATAAATTAGAAAAAGCCTAACCACAGTCTTTCCAGGGTAAAAACACATAACTCAGCAGAATTTCCTGTAGACCTCAGCTAACATCCGCTGACCCCTCCTGTAGAGGAAACAAGCTTTGAGCTATTACAAGACAGATTAAATAGTATAATTTAGGTGTTCCTAAGTGGCAGGAACATTTGGCAGTTAGTGGCATATGAACAGATAAGCATTTCTCAGAAACACGTAGGCAGATCAACTAGTAAACAGGAATAGGTAAAACCTGGCTGGCACAGAATAAATAGGAGCTGCGTGAAACAGAGAAATTATCCTTTCTCAATCCTTCCCTTTGAACTATAATTCATTCATTTGTTCAACATTGATCTATTTCTATTTTTATCATATCACATATTTCATCACAGTTATCACAATTATACACTTGTATGGTCCTTGGTTTTGCCATCATCACCTTAGTAATTTGAGGACCACGTGTAACTATACAGGCTGACAAACAGCTCGGTAACAAATTCACTAACAGATATCCATCAACTAGTAGGCCAAATATTATTAGTGGCCATTTAAGCTGGACTGTCCACCATGACCCCCAAACAACAGTCCTCTTTTGTAAAGTTGTTAAATGTACTGCAGCTACTTCTACTTTCAGATTAGCTATTCCCACAAAAGTTTCATTCATTGTAGTCTCCAGCAATCTACCTATTCTCATGATCTTCATAGAATTGCAAAATATCCCTAACCATGGTCTAAAGAGATCCTATGCAAGATCAGAAATGTTTTCTTTAGCTGAATCTTCTTGTTTCACTCTTTTTCCAATCACTTGCAGAAAATTCACCATATGATACCTCATATCGGGGTCATTATGATCCCCGACGGTTCAGACCGCCATGCCGGCGGCGGGTGAAAAGACCGCCACCGGCATGGCGATCTGAACCGCCATATAATGCACACAGTGAGGGCTGCCTATGGCGGCCCTCGTCCACCGCCAGGCAGCCGCCGCCAGGCAGCCTGGTGGTGGAAGGAAGTCCGACAAGCAGCGCTGCCCTTTGGATAATGATCCTGTGGTATCCTAGGAATCTGGGTGCGTGCGCGTCTGGCACGAGACGAAGGTGAGAATGTTGTGTTTGCTCGAGATGCGGCTTGTGGAATGTGAGAGCGACAGTTGAAGGGAAGAGAAGAGGACGTTGGTTGGTGTTGGGCTAATCGTTTGGTGTATTACTTAAATAAATCATCACCACTTCATTTAACTTTTGGTGTTGTTCGTGACTACCTCTCTGCCGCCCCTCTTACAGATCCCTTGTGGTACCAGCCTTTCGCTGGTGGGTTCCCCCGGCTGGCGGGAGGGGTGCTCCTGGACCCCCTGGGGGCCCCTGCACCGCCCATGCACTGGCCATGGGCGGTGCAGGGGCCCCTGTGCAGTGCCCCATCGCGCAGGTCACTGCCCGATTTACGGGCAGTGATCTGAACGACGAATGCAGCTGCACCCACCGCACAGAGGCATTGAAATGTCCCGGCCCAGCATAATGTTCATTACGCAGCCGGCGGAGTACCAGGGGGCTGGGGGTCAGTGAAATGACCGCCAGCTTGACCACGGCGGTAAACACCGCCGTATTCATAATGACCCCCATTGTCTCTAATGTGATGTCTGACACAGGGAAATACAATTCCAAGGTAGCAAGTACCTGCCCAATTTAAAGGTAGTCAGGTATAGGCTTTCACTCCACATGTCCAGTAGATTCAGTCCCTTGCATATATAGATACCTTAGGCCATGAACTATTGGTAAGTGAAAATGTAGTATTACATACACTGTCCCCACGGACCACTGCCTACTCTAAAAAAACATGAAAAGAAAACTTTTCATTTTTCTTTTTTAAATGCATCGCGTTTTCCTTTAAGGGAAACGATCTGCATTTAAAAAAAAGATTGCTTTATTTAAAAGCAATCACAGACATGGTGGTTTGCTGGGCCCAGCAAGCCGCCATCCTTGTGATTGTAGCCATTCACAATGGGTTGCAAAATGTGCAAAATGAGACTTACCTGATGAATATTAATGCGGTAGGTCGATTTGCGAGCCGTTAGGAATCGCTAAATGAAACTCCTGGAGTTTCATCCATTCAAATAGTGATTACCTAAATGTGATTCGCAAAAAAATTGCAATTAAGTAATCGCTATTGGGAAAATGTATACATCTGGCCCTTAGTTGTACAGGATCAATCTTCAATACATTAACACGATATGTTAATGCATTCAACAATTTTACGATGAGCGGGCCATGTTTTATTTCCTCTTCTGTGGACATGAGAAGCCCTCTTTCTTGCCACAGCTTTCCAAAGATCGGGCTACTCCACGCATACTATCAATATAGGCATTTACTACCAATCCCTTACTTATTTTACATACTCTACTCAATGTGCTGATTTCTGTTCTTGTGCAGATATTTATGCAATTTTCCGAATTTCAACAACAGTTATTTCTGTGGAAAGATCATATGCAGCAGTAGTATCCCCATTTGGCAATTTAAAACAGGATCCATCTACTCATAGATCCCATCTCTTTCCTGAAAGGGAACGTTTAGTCTAGTTAGAACAACTCGGCCTTTATTCGGTTCTCAGGGTTATGAGGACAATATTGTGTGGTAATGCCTTTGTCTCCTCAGAGGCTTGAGGGTGGCTTGGTTCAAGGTGGTACATCGATGCAGAATATCATTGGGGCATACAATTTTAAATCATAATGTGACAATCACACATCAGTTAAATGCTGTGTCTTTGTTTTGTTCAAAATCAGATCAACATCATGTACAATGTATACATAACATGTATTTCCTAATATCAAAGTTTCAGCCTGTTGTAATGATAATGCTGAAGCTGCAAAAGTTCTCAGTTTGGAAGACCTCTAGTGAAGGGGGTCTAGCACCATAAAAAAATGGACATTGTGTTTTGTTATCCCCATGTTGCTGAGTAAGAACAGCAAGGGCACATCCTTCACATCGGTGTATTTCATCATGTATGGTCCCATCATCCTTTCTCTTCTTTTTTTAATGCTGCATTATGCCACGTTATTACTTGTTGGTACTCTTTATACTTTTTCATATCTCTGCTGTCAAGATGATGGAACCCACCTGATCTACGTCCCTTATTGTCAACTATCCTATCTTTAGTATACTTTCTTGTGTGGGTATACCATTCATCTCCATATTCCGTAAATGTTTGGATACTGTTTAACGAAAGCTAATAGCTCTGCCTTAGTCCAAGGAGTGTGCATATGAAACACAGGCTGTATCGTGTTAAACCCAGGAACTTCTCACATTGGAAAATGGCCATCAATACATACTTGTTTTATCTTCTCAACTGTGGGTACTAAATGCAACAATAGGCATGGTGCCTCTTCTTCCCTAACTTGAAGGTTGCTAGTCTGGTTATGAATATCCTGCAGTTCTGCATCCCATTCACATTTTGATTCCACTTCCTTGTCATGTGCTCCCGGTCCATGTTCCTTTAGATCTTGCAATATACGTTTGCACATGTGTTCTAAAGCAATATTTTTTATAAGGAAGGTGACTCTCCAGGGAACTCTACTTTTTCAACATCATTCCCAAAATGATCTTTGTGTATCACATTATCTGCAAAAATGACAGTGATGGACAATGAGGTACCTAGTAATCTTTTAGCACTCTCAGTTAGGTGCTGGGAGACACAACTGATATGAATAGTTTTGAAGTGTAATATTGTAAAGGTGATTCATTTTCATCTTTCTGTCTATTATCTATTTTAGGCTGTTCATATGGAGAGGGATGTATCACTCCATTTAGTAGCCCATATAAAATAAGGTTTCCCTGCTCGGATGCTGCGAAAGACTTGATTGGGTTACATTTTTCTTTTATTAATTCACCCTGCCTACATTGTTCCTTTCTTTGGTACCTTATTTCCCTGGCCACTTCTTTATTATTCTTTTTCTTATCTCTGTTTACCATGATCTGTTTTGCCAATTGCTCCCTGGCATAGTCCTCCCATATATCTAATATTTCAAATTGTGTTAATGTTATCTTTTTCTTACCTAGTGTATATAATGTTTTGCAAAGGTAATCTAATTTTCTGAAGGCAAACGTGCCCATATTTGGGAATTGTAAGTCTGAACTTTTCCCAGTGTAGTAATTCCACTGTTTCAGAAAAAGTCCTGACGCAAGTCCCTTTAACATCATTATTCCAAAAGCAGGCGAATATTTTGGCTGCACCTGATCCACTCCAGTATGTGTATTAAATAGGTTACTCAATGTATTACTTCTTAGGAACCCCCAAAATATGCACAAATCTGGGAAATTGTACATAGTCTGGTAATTTGTCATAATTACAGGACACCTAACTCCCTCTACTTTTTTCATGAATTTTAACCGCTATTAGTTTGTTGGGGACTTCAACTTCTACTATTTTGATGGACATTCTAACCCCTAGTATTTGATTGCAGACTCTGACCCCTGTTTGCTGTACAGACTGTTGACCAAATAATACATCATAACATAACGAAGGAGATACCTCTGAGATTTCAATCTTGCTTGAACTTGATGCCTGCCTTCACTATAGTTCAGAGAGAGAGCAAAAAATCTGTCTTGTGTCTTAGAGTTACAGCGGTCAGTCCCCCGTTTGGTGCTGACTCTGGAACATGCAGTCCCCTTTGGAGTTGTACACATCAGACCAAGGAGGAAAAAACTGGCCCCTGGACCATGGCATAGAGAATCCAGCTGGACTGATTCTGTCTATCTCAGCAGTACTCCAGTTTGATACAGCAGAAATAATGTCACTGCCCACAAATAGGACAGAATGCAGATATGGAAAAGAATCTTGTTTATTTAGCTGCAGTGCTGCAGAAAGTCCGGTACACTTCAGACCAGCACTCTGCTGAATGAAACATGTACACGATAGATATATGTTCAAGACACCATTGATTATAATTGAAACAGATGAGTCAGGAAACAAAAATATCACAGTAGGTGCAACACCCTTGAAAGGATGTTGCTATACATGTTAATGACAGGTTTACCACTTTTGGACTTCTTAATTTTAGACCTCATCTTTCCCTCATTAGGTTCAAACGTAAATTAGAAAAGGCCTAACCACGGCTTTCCAGGATAAAAACACAGAACTCAGTCGAATTTCCTGCAGACCTCAGCTAACAACAGCTGTCTCCTCCTGTAAAGAAAACAAGTCTCAGCTATTAAATGACAGAAGAAATAATAATATTTAGCTGTTCCTGAGTGGCAGGAACAATTGTAAGTTACTGGCATGTGAACAGATAAACATTTCTCATAAATAGAAAAACATGTAGACAGATCAACCAGTGAACAGGAATATGTAAAACTTGGCTGGCGCAGAAAAATAAGAACAGCACGAAACAAAGTAATTACACTTTCTCATGTCTTCGATCTGCAGAGCATGAGGGAAGAGAAGATGCGCAAGGAGACGAAATCAGAGGGGAAATGAATAAACAGTATCAGAACAGTATCCATGTTAACTTTAAATGAAGTTTTCAGCAAAACTTGGCCTAACTAAAATATGTTAATAAACACACATCTATAATTCTTTAAACTAGTTTCAAGTCCATTCACATTAGTTTAGTATTACCGTATTGATCCATTATTAAAGTCATTATTCAGTAATATTTCTTTTTCACGAAAATATAAATCTTAAAAACACTGACAATTTACATGCTTCACATTTCATAGCATCATCATTCAGTCACACTAGTCAACTATAGGGATCATGATAGAAGAATACACAACTATTTCTTAATGGATATACACAGAACACAAGGCACATGTAATAACATTATTAATTTTGTTAATAATATTAATTGGTAGCAATAGTAGAACGCTTAGTAGCAGTGGTAATAGTTTTGCAGTGGAATATTCAGCTGTTTTTAAGCACTTGCTGCACACACTGAAAAGGACAATGCACATTATACAAGAAAATACCTCTTAATACAAAGGTTAATACAATGTACATCTAGAAGTACTGAGTCTGTATTTTCAGCAAGACTCTGATTTGCAGTTGATGTTGAGTTAGAAGATTAGAGATCACTGACAAATGAGACATACATTCATACTGGGGAATGTTACACATTTAAAGTCCCACTTTAAGAGATCTTATCAGTAAAATAATAAATAAATCAACACACTGATTAATGAATAAACAAGTAATGTGCCCACTTGAGTTCAGAACTCAAAGTCAATCCTGCAGCCAATTCACCTTTTATGGGACCTTAAAAAGCTTTGTTAGGTAATGGCTTGATATTGGACAGCCCCTTGATGGGTTCCTACAAAAATCCATTTGTAACTCACAGACAGCTATATTCTTCTGTGAGGGCATGTCTTGTTTCTCTAGCTGATCCTATACAAGTGCTACTTCTGCTTCAGTAAGTTGTGACTGGTGTCCCAGCGGGGATGACTGGCTGGGAGCCCCAGCTTCTTCACTGAAATCCAGTGGTATACAAATTGCTCACTGCTGACCTTGGGTGTCACCTACAGGTCACAATCTGGAATCCTGACAAGATTAGCTCAGCCTCTCAGCATTCCAAGAATCATTTATTGAGTGATGTGGCAGAGGGCAACAGTAAAGGTATTTATAGTGCTTGCACTTGCCAAAACCTGCCTTAGGAGGCACTATATGTAAAGCAGCTTATCATTCTGTATTCAAACCACCAGTCAGGCTAAAACAAGTCAAAATGATAAAAAATACCCTATGTATTGCATTTATTGTTTTTATCCTGGTGGTGTTATATGATAGTGATGTACTTTCTTTCTTGCAATAACACTTGTCCCATATCTGTGTTTCTACTATTGACAGGACATTAATGCACTTCCTGGCTCCCACTGTCCTGTTCTTATACTAATTTTTCCCTCTCTCAAATTCAGTTATTTATTTTTAATAATCTTGGGCCATGACAACAATGTTCGTAATCAGAGCCTAATTTTCTAAGTACAAATTTATGAGATTTTAGCACAGGGCAGCAAGTCAACTTGCTGCACTGCCACACGTCAAAGGGAAGGGGCAGTAATGTGCCATATCTATGTCATATGGCAAATTCCTCCCGTTTCCCATGCTGGCAGCGTTTCAGCAGCCTAGCGCCAACGCAGGCACACTTACACACTTGCACCATGGTGCAAGGCTACACCATGGTGCAAGTGTGCCTGCATTGCATGCAGAATTGTTTTCTTGCAGGAAGGGACACCTTCCTGCACAAAAAAGGTCCGGGGAGAGTTTTCCTCTTTTTTATGTGTGCTGCAGGATGCAGCACACATAGAAAGAGAAAACAACAAGGAGAAATAGTGATACTTTTCCTCGTTGTGCCTCAACTGGGTAGGAATATGATTTTGACACATCCCCAGCTTTACAAGGTCTTGCAAGTCTGGGGATGTGTCAAAATCCATGGGTTTGGCGTGGAAACGCCTTCCTAATTCAGAGTAAGGCCAATACATCAGTTTGCACTGCCTTGTCTTGCTCCATATTTATGGGGCCATTCAAAGCCATACAAAGCCATACAAAGTGGCTATGTGTGACCATGAAAATATGGTTAGTGGTTTGCCCCACTGTTACATAACAAAAAGTGACACAAAAGCGGCCAAGTTCCTGCTAAATATAGGCCCTAGTGCACACAATATATCTATTGATATTTATTGCACTGTTAATTACTATTTGCAATTAGTAATATAAGAAGTTTCTAACTCACAAATGAATGTATTAGTATTTGCCATATAATATTGTTATTATGCATGATTTTGCACCTTTTGTGCAAAATGTATCCTTGTGCCAAAAACGAACAGAAGGACCCATTTCGTATAAAGCAAAATGCGGGCACAGCAGCATTAATTCCAATGTGTAATAAAAAAAAGATGGATTTTTCAGATTAGCAGATAACTCTGTGTCACTGGCATGCTTAATTCCAAGTCCTTGTCTTTGCATTCTGGGACTTGTAGTCTTGTTTCTCTTTAATTGAACCAATAGTACTACTAGACCTGTAATCAATTGCTTTGAAAGGAAATGCTAGGAATGTGAAAGGTGTGTTCCATTAGCCTAGTGGGTCATCTAGAAACCCAATAAATTACCCACCTCATCTGTGTATCAACCAATTCTCTCCTTGCAAGGCCGCCTAAGGACTTTAATGACATCAAGCAAAAGCTGAAAGCCAATGAATGTACCCAGATGGCTTCATGTCCTCAACGACACCATTTTCTCTTCTTGGCTGCCAATTATGCAACGATTTGTGGCAGTTGTAGTCAAAGTTGTAGAAAGAGAAAACAACAAGGAGAAATAGTGATACTTTTCCTCGTTGTGCCTCAACTGGGTAGGAATATGATTTTGACACATCCCCAGCTTTACAAGGTCTTGCAAGTCTGGGGATGTGTCAAAATCCATGGGTTTGGCGTGGAAACGCCTCCCTAATTCAGAGTAAGGCCAATACATCAGTTTGCACTGCCTTGTCTTGCTCCATATTTATGGGGCCATTCAAAGCCATACAAAGCCATACAAAGTGGTTATGTGTGACCATGAAAATATGATTTAGTGGTTTGCGCCACTGTTACATCACAAAAAGTGACACAACAGCGGCCAAGTTCCTCCTAAATATAGGCTCTAGTGCACACAATATATCTATTGATATTTATTGCACTGTTAATTACTATTTGCAATTAGTAATATAAGAAGTTTCTAACTCACAAATGAATGTATTAGTATTTGCCATATAATATTGTTATTATGCATGATTTTGCACCTTTTGTGCAAAATGTATCCTTGTGCCAAAAACGAACAGAAGGACCCATTTCGTGCTAAGAAATAGTGCACATTTTCAAAGCTGGCATTTCATGTAATAATGCATACTTTTAGGGGCAATTTGCGTAATTCCAAAGGAAGTTATGCAAGTTTCCCCATGGCCTAGTTTATGTCTTTTTAATTTTTACAAGAGGTTTCTAAAATCAAATAAAATCATTAACCCTGAAAAACATCAGCAGTCCTCTCTCAAACCCCTCATTACAATAACTTGATTATGTATTTTGGGGACAGGCACTGCTGTGCCATAGGTGTGCGTCTGAGGCCTGTGCTCTGACACAAGAGTAGACATTGTGAAGGGGCAGCCGCACCCAACCACATCAGCAGTGACAGTCACTGAGATATGTGCTGTCCCCCTGTCATTACCAGCACTATGTTGATGGCTGCAAGTAATGAGGTTGAAATACCACCGTGCGAAGCAATCAGGCTGAGTCCTGTACATGTCTCAGTTTTCCACGATGTGGATTGATGCCGCTTGACAGCTGGTAAAGAAAAAAACACAGGCTCGATTTTATTTCCCTTCATTCATGGGTCCTCACCTTTGCTCTCCACATGATAGCTTTTACGCTTTACCTGCATTTTATTAACAACTCTGATTGATTAATTTGACACTGATTGACAGCCAGCTCACTCCACTGTGGCCATGGCGCATTGATCTTTGATGACACATCTTTTGACGCTGTACAGCAATGGAAAAATTGCACAAAGTTCAACAATTGGTGGTATAAAGCAAAATGCGGGCACAGCAGCATTAATTCCAATGTGTAATAAAAAAAAGATGGATTTTTCAGATTAGCAGATAACTCTGTGTCACTGGCATGCTTAATTCCAAGTCCTTGCCTTTGCATTCTGGGACTTGTAGTCTTGTTTCTCTTTAATTGAACCAATAGTATTACTAGACCTGTAATCAATTGCTTTGAAAGGAAATGCTAGTAATGTGAAAGGTGTGTTCCATTAGCCTAGTGGGTCATCTAGAAACCCAATAAATTACCCACATCATCTGTGTATCAACCAATTCTCTCCTTGCAAGGCCGCCTAAGGACTTTAATGACATCAAGAAAAAGCTGAGAGCCAATGAATGTACCCAGATGGCTTCATGTCCTCAACGACACCATTTTCTCTTCTTGGCTGCCAATTATGCAACGATTTGTGGCAGTTGTAGTCAAAGTTCACCTCAATTGTTTCGTTTTGGCTACATTTCCAGATTACAGTTGTTTGTTGAAGAAAAGACTGGGCTGAAATAAGGCGCCTTGGTGGCATGGAGCCATCTGGTGACCTTGAGTATAATTCCCCAGTTGTAGAGGTACTGTCAGATTATGGGTGTTTTACATAGATGTGAACTGTTCTTTAGCTACTATGGGGATCTATGCCATTTTTCATACCTTCACACAGCCCTACCTTTTAAGCCAACATCATTCTCCAAGCTGGATTTTAAAACTTCTTCAAAAGCCAGATGTGGTTGAAGGTGCCACACATGGCATTGAATAACGTGAGCTACTGTATGCTGGCCTAGTGTTACGTCTAGGAAGACCTGTTTTTCTCAGTGAAGCTCTAGGCCTACAATGATCTGTAGGCCATGCCTTTAGTTTGAGGAGTGGACCCCCATGATACAGCATGATTAGTGTATTTGGCTCAAGAATACCGACAGTAGCAGAAATATGTAGGTTTGTTCAATGACAAGTGCAATTTGAGAAAAAATTGATGTTATGGGACAAGATCATTTTTGGTGTGAAAGTCTTTGGCTGGAAGCCACCAATCTGGAGAGGCTGCAATTTACCGTGAGCAGCCAAAGTGTGAAAACTCCTACAAGCAGGTTTTTCCACTTCTGAAAAATTGCCTGATGTTCCCAGTCTGCTCTTCGACACCAAGCGATGATGGGTGTGTGTCTGTTCTAATATATACGAGATTACACTAGCAGGATATTATATCAGGGAGGTACCAGAATATCTACTGATGAACTTGATAGATTACAGCATACAGCAGCATGGATACTTTCATCCTTGAGAAGGTGACCATGTGCCTCAGCTTTAGCTTTTTGCCACTGGCTCCCAATGATTAAATGGGTGTTGTATGAGGCCCACTGCCTTGCGTGCTGGGCACTATTCTTAAAGGTCCCAGTTTCACAGCAGACAAGAGTGGATAGTGTAATCTACCCAGATCTCAGCAGCTAAGATCTTGCATTTGCGCCAGTCGCCATGGGCCAGATGTAGCAAGGTCAGAATTTGCGATTCTGAAATTGCGAGTCGGTGCGACTCGCAATTTCAGAATCACAAATCCTGATGCAGAACGGTGTCTCAGACACCGTCTGCGACTCGCTATGGGGTCGCAAAGACCCACCTCATAAATATTAATGAGGTGGGTCGCATTTTGCGACCCCATAGCGAGTCCCTGCACTCACAGGGATGGTGGCCTGCTGAAGTCAGCAGACCTCCATGTCTGTGACTGCTTTTTCAATAAAGCAGTTTTATTTTTATTTTGCAGCCCCTTTTCCTTAAAGGAAAACGAGTTGCAAAATAAAAAAATAACAAAACCATTTGGTTTCGTTTTTTCAGTGTAGGCAGTGGTCCATTGGACCACTGCCTGCTCTGAAAAAACAATTTTGGCAACATTCACAAAGGGGAAGGGGTCCCATGGGGACCTCTTCCCTTTTGCGAATGAGTTACCACCAGTGTGACACTGGTGGTAACTGTGAGTTGCGATGCGAGTCGCAAATAGGAAGGGAACACCTCTTCCTATTTGCGAGTCGCATTCACAATTTGCGAGTCGGTACTGACTCACACATTGTGAATGTGCATCGCAGAAGGCTGTTTGCATGGCGCAAACTGCGATTTTCGCAGTTTGCACCATACAAACGGCTTCCTACATCTGGCCCTAAATGTAGCAAAGTGAGACAGGGTGGTGGGTCCCTTTCAGTTGGGGGGGTCAAAAGCTTTGAAACGTATGGCCTTTGGCAATATGTTAGAAGTAGATTTTAAACTGTTTAAGTGTGGCTTTATAAGGCCCATACCACGTTTATCTGATACCTACTCCACATAGGACTGTATATGACTGACTATGTGTTGTGCTTTTGGGTAATTGCCAGGAAGCCCCAGGCCATTTGACTTTCTCGTCTAATGATAGGTTAATGTGACTGGTTGGTCCACAATCCCACAGACTTTCATTTAACTCGAGTGCATAACAGCAGGTTTCATAATAATAACACAATACCCAACTACTAATAGACAACAAGGCTAGGAGTTTATAATAAATGAAATGTTGCTATACATAAAAATGATACACTGCCAGCGCTCTGGTGCTTCGGCGAGTTAACATACACAAAAGAGCTATTATTATTAAGAGTTGGGTCGCTGGCGGCTCGCTAACAGAAGGCGGCTTTCAAAAGGCAGTACATTTTAGAATGCGCGGGACAAAAAAATACAGCACATTTAATAATAGACTTCCCACTGCATAGTCAAAAGCGGCGGAGGGCCCCAGACAAAGCTGTGCGGCGGCACACCGCACTTTCCTTGAAGCTGGGATGGCGCATTGTTCAGGCGCGCGGCGGCGAATGCGTCATCGATGAGGCATAAAGGCTTCTTTTTCTTATCATCATCATTTTCTACGAGTTTTCAGTGGTGCCTGATTGACAGCTCTGTCAAGTGAAGCTCTGCGTTTACCTGCAGTTCAGCGGGATCAAGGGGCGGGCAAGCGTCTCTAGTGCTTCGGTGTGCCGCGACAAAAGGGAGCCGATCGTGGTTGAGGTACGGCTTTGCTGTGGTAACTAAATGCATACGTTTCATCAAACCCCTCAGCTCAGTCCTATTTAAACCAGACTCTAAAATTAAAAGAGGTTTCATTCCTTAATTTACCACACAGAGCCTCAGTGTTTGCGGACTGTAGCCTGTGCTGTGCAGGTCGAAGTGCATTTAAAAACGAGCATTTGCACGGCAACGGGTCTCGCGTTTGCTGGAGTTAAAACTAATAGCGTTGTAAATTCCTAACTGGACTTTTCTTGCCACATAAATTGAAAATTAAAAGTAAAAAAGTTGACATAATCGAGCCGACTCAAAGCGCCATGGACACCATGGGCGCAAAGGAGAGACACAAAAGGAAAAAGTTAGCTCACAGTCAAGCATACCAGCAAACATGCAATTATCCACGTTACACGGTCGTTCGCAAATGCGGTAACAAAACTGCCCCAAGGATGGACAAACGTAAAGCATTTACCAATGTTAACAAAGGATTTTTGAAAGACAAGCCCACAAACGAGTAATAGTGATGGGCGTATGGTGGGTGTGGTTAAAAGTCCACAGATGGATTACAACAGGCCAGAGCGCTTGCGCACTCGATCTAAAAAGTATGGGAATTGTGATGCTGCATGCAACGGGGTCGAGGTCAATGAGTATGGGGCTGCGTTCAAAGGTGTGGCTAAAAAAACACAATATATTCTCCTTCAGGTAGCTACATATATAATAACGCAGGGTTTAAATGAAAAAAAAAATGTTAAATTGATCAGAGCTATGTGCACTATTGTGTATTATGAAATCTCTTTTAGTGCACTGAGAGGTATGTGTGTAACCAGAAAGACAAAGAATGAAATCTTGGTTAGGGCAATGGAGAATTGTGGCGTGTGTGTTGTTAGTGCTGCAAGAGCCCAGCCTGTGACAGGAAGCACTGAGAAAATGTGTCATTATGTTAAACGTGCATTACATGCAGAATAAGACAGACTGCTACCAAATGTGCAAAAAGGTTTCAGATGAAACAGTGCTTCCAAAATGTAGGTTTTAGTAATAATCAGACTGTAGGTACTGATTTATTTTTATTTAACTGCCCTAAAAATCACACACCTCACAGCTCCACTGATAACTCCATTGCACCAGTCAAAAAGATTGTGATTCGATCAATTAAACCAGTACCTGCTCCCAAGCCCCCTTTTCATTTGAAGATTAACCAGTTGTGCGCATTTTCATGTCTTCAGGCGAGAAGGCACGCTGGTGAGAAGGCCTGTTTATTGTTTACGCTGCCTGCCCCTCCCAAGGTCTCACAGCACAGGAGAATCCCTGAATGAAACTTAAGCTGAAGTGAAGCATTTGCACGATCAGAGTTTGCCATCCCAGGTCGGTTGTCTTTTTAATAAGAAGCAGGGGAATGTTTTTGCATGAATTAAAAAAATAGGAGCATGTGGTGCCCCTCTGATCCCACCCACTTCGACCACAGGTGCTCTGAAATGTGCCAGCAGGACTACTGAAAACGAATTGAACGTAGGCCTCTCCAAAAACTCCTTCACAGACTGCAGCTAGCCTCAACCTGTCTCATGGCCCCATGGTATCTCCATACAGAGTAGGGAAAACTGGTTGAATACCTCTGTATCACACATTATGGAGTCCACTTAGTTGGCTTCTCCAACCTCTAAAGCTTTTGCTCCAGAATCACCACTCATTGCTAAGTAATATTGGATTTTGGGCTCCATCTTACAGGAATGGTTATGGCGGTGGTTGGTGGTTGCTTCTCTGGGGCTCTCTGCCAAAAAAACCTGCACCAAAGTGAATCCATGCTCCACTTCTACAAATAACTGAATACCTATTTTATTGTGACTTTAGCTACCCTTGCCGCCCACTCAGAACACTGAGTTGTAAAATAGCTTGCTAGTTACAGATCTCTCACAAATAATCACTACATAAACGTGCTACTTCTCCAAGTAGTTAAATCATAAAACGTCTTGATTTTATATCTAAGCAGGAGAATGGTGTAACCCCAGGTCTGCTTCTTCGTACCACTTCCCCCTCATTCTGCGCATTGGATAACTTGGGAGCAGTTGTTTATTGGAAGTCCATTTGCATCAGTTGATTTGTGAAATTGTAAGATCAGTGTGTACAAGGAACCGCAGTGTAATTTTTGAAAATGCCTAAAGTATTAAACACAAGCAAGGCTTAAATCTTGTACCTCGGTATACTGGACAATTGCCTAGACTAGCGGACACAATCCTGTCACTGGCTGATTGAATACCTCCCACCTTCAAGACTACCTTTTGAACCCTACCCAAGCGTTGTGACCATACTGTCCTGAACTCTGCAAAGCTTTACTAAATACATTTAAAACATTAGATAACACTTGTTTGGAAGAACTGTACTATTTGCACTAAGTCTAACACTGCGTTTGGAAAGAACAGGGTGGGTCTGTAGATCAAGAGACTTACACTGTACTGTGTGCCAAAAATAGGGGGGGGGGGCAGCTAGTTTGCACCTCGCTCGTCTGAGACTTCCAGGGTGCATAAGGTGCTTTACAAGAAACATACATAGAATAACTTGATTAAAATTCGAACTCACTGAGCATTCTATGTGTGATCCATGTGATAATGAAGAAACATGTTTATTAGCTGATTATGAGGAAACCCAAGTTAATTAAAATAAATTTTACATTGCATTACACTTATGGAAAAACTGCTCTGACATATACTAGAATAATGGATACATTGTTCATCTAACTTGAGCCCTAAAATAATCACAACCCTGAGTACTTATGACCTGGTTGAGAAAACTCTTTGATACAACATTTTCTGCCATCAACTGAAGACAATTTATGAAAAACTTTGTGATAGCCTTCTAGATCACAAACCAACACCCACAGGATCCCAAGGGATCATTTTGGTGCCCCAATTCCGATTGCCTACATCCCATTCTTTTACATAATCAGCAGATGTACCAAAAATTGCCTGTAAATTCCAACATTCAATCATCATTATGTCTCTGATTCTGCTTAATTTCTTAGAAACACCTTATTGTTGTACCACAAATCCTGGCCGCGCCAGAATGCCTATAAATTGTGTACCACTCAATAATGCAAGAGCCCTGGATTAGTACTGAAAGAAGAGAGATCGTAGATGTTAAAGCTTTCAACCGAGATTTCCTGCCCCTCAATGATGGTGTATCTCTTCCTTTACTACATTCCTCTTGTGTCCTAGAAGCTGGCAATCCAATCTCCTCATCTGCATTTGGAAACCTAGAAAAAATAATACCTACTTGAGTCCGTACCAACTTCCCCATTTTTGTGATTAATCACAACACTTCCAAAAGACCCATTGCTGTGGCCAATTGATCCTTCTAAATATGGTAATTGTGTGATATTCAGAGGCTGTCATCTGAATAAATTATCACAGGGCCATTCCATACCCCCTGTGAAATGTACATTACTAGTCGTAGTAGTTTTGCATAGCTCAACAGGCCAGTAGCTTACATGAAAATGAATAAGGACTGCCTTCTGCTGATGTAGGCTAGGAATAGTGAGTACAAAATATCGATGGGTTACTGTACAATTACATTATTGTGACCACAATATTGAGGGACAAAATATTGAAAGGTACATTTATTTGTATTTTCTATACCTAACTCTACATAAATGTACCTTTTGGATCTATCTATCTATCTATCTATCTATCTATCTATCTATCTATCTATCTATCTATCTATCTAATCTATCTATATGTTTTCACAATATTTAGATGTGGAGTTAAGAATAGTAAATCCTTAACTTAGTCTATGCGCTTACCTGTTCAATATGTTGTCATTCTATATTGTTGTAATGCTATTGTGACTAGTCGATATTTCAGATTCAGTATTCACTAATTCAATCTTTCCAACATACTACTGACACTGAACAGAAACAAATTATCACAAAAAACAAGTGTCCTTGAACCTGGTAAATTTAATAGGAGACATGTTTTCTCCATTTTGGAATTTCTGAATACTTTTGAATTATAGAGTTCTATCAACTTATCACAATATGCCAAGCCTATTATTTCTACACCACCATAACGGAATACCTAAAACACCTTCTTTAACAAGGACCTTTGTTTTAAACCCTTTCTTTAACAAGTTTTGTATCTCTTGTACTTAAAAAACTTGTTCTTCTTGCACGAAAGAATGTGAGGATTCAGGGCTCATTGGTCTGCAATTGAATTCATAAAGATGACATCCCATTGGTTGTTCGTCATTACATCTTTTTTCTTCATGGTTTTGCTTCTGCTCCTGGTTCACTCATTGCTAACTCTGGAAATGTCATACTGATTTTCATTAGCAAAAAATGTCTCCTTTCAATTAGGATTGTTGATTTCTATGGTCCAGGACGCTTGTGGAACAATGAACCTAACCCTTAGATATGGCTAAGTGCATCTAGACCTCTTTAACTTGGGCCTTTCCAGTCATATAACACACGTGCCAGTGGACTCCAAGCATGGCTAACTCATCGAGCAGCTTGTCCCTTCCATGGTTCTCAGCCAAAGCAGAAACAAAAATTAATTAGGCTGGGATATATGTCGAGAATCAGTAAACATGGACCTTGAACATTATGCCCTCAATACATTCCACCAGTCAGAAGAGGTGCAAACCAGAAACAAAAACACAGGGCACACCAAATAACAACAGAAAATAAACAGTCGCAGGTGGTTATTTCATAACATGAAAAAGCACCCGCATGTCACCTTGTGGCCACATTAACTCTCTAAATAAATAATAACTTCTGAAAATCATCAAGCTGGTCTGAGGTCTATTAGCAGGACTGAGCAAAAGGCTTCTCTTCAGGTTATTGTCTAGAGCTGTTTCTACAGTTCAAAGCAACCATGCATATAATTCTAAAAACATACGGTTCCAATTCAAAAAGTTGCTTGCATGCATTAAAATGAATGTAACTGTAACAAACAAATTATCTCACTGGATGTTGCAGCCTCTGGGGGGAGTCAGCCTGTACACTATGGGGGTCATTCTGACCCTGGCGGTCACCGACTGCCAGAGCCAATGACCGCGGAAGCACCGCCAACAGGCTGGCGGTGCTTCCTGGGCCATTCTGACCGCGGCGGTAAAGCCGCGGTCAGAAAAGGGGAACCGGCGGTTTCCCACCGGTTTACCCCTGGCCCAGGGAATCCTCCATGGCGGCGCTGCTTGCAGCGCCGCCATGGGGATTCCGACCCCCTTCCCGCCATCCTGTTCCTGGCGGTTTTTACCGCCAGGAACAGGATGGCGGGAACCGGTGTCGTGGGGCCCCTGGGGGCCCCTGCACTGCCCATGCCACTGGCATGAGCAGTGCAGGGGCCCCCTAACAGGGCCCCACAAAGATTTTCAGTGTCTGCTTTGCAGACACTGAAAATCGCGACGGGTGCCACTGCACCCGTCGCACCCCTGCAAATCCGCCGGCTCCATTCGGAGCCGGCTTCCTCTTTGTAGGGGCTTTCCCGCTGGGCCGGCGGGCGATCTCTTGGAGATCGCCCGCCGGCCCAGCGGGATTTCAGAATGACCACCGCGGTCATTTGACCGCGGTGCGGTCTTTTGGCGTTCTCTGCCCGGCGGGCGGTGCCCGCCGCCCGCCGGGGTCGGAATGACCCCCTATGTCTTCATTATTAATTGTGAGTTTTTGAGAATACAGCTGTCAAACCGATTGATTGCAATGAATATTTAGTGGACCTTGGGTCCACTGTTTTCAATTATTGGCTTTCATTGGCCAGCCTCTTTCAGCCACTGGCTCAAGACCTTATCAGTCATTGGCTCTGAGTAGTGGATTATCCATCTCCCAACCAATTTTATTGGCTTTATGAGCTCATGCTTCCTCCTCCACTCCAATGTTTGCACAAAACTGCCCAAGGGAATACTTTACAACTTTAGCTCCCTCTTGAGTTTCTTGCCCTATTATGGTAGGGTTGCACGTTGAATCTAGTTGTATCACAATCGACAGATCCCAGTAGATATATTTTGTGTTTTTAACACATACACAGAGCTGCACTCTCAACATGCTCACTTGACCCGTGCCATTAATGAAAGCAAATCATCAGCCTTGCCTTCTACAACTCAACACCTGAGGCCCTCCTCTGAAAGCCATTTCCAGCCCCAGGGACCCCATCTACTGGGGCCTAATTTAGTTAATTATGGGAGGTGGCACTGCAGTGTGGTATGACACAAAATCACATCCACTATACCCTCTACCGCTACATCATCAAGGTAAGTATATAATTATTATTTTTTACCATATGTACTTTCCTAGACTTTCCCTGCTCCATAAGGGTGATATAGTATATGGATTATTTTGTTGTTGTTGCGTTTTGTGCATGCCTGCAGCTGATATATTGTGGGAGAAGGCCTGTTAAATTTGGGAGTCATAAGAACTCCAAGTCTCGGATCTTCTATATGAAGGCGATTTGAGATCGCTTATATTTGTTAGCTCCAAATCCTAAATTTTTTGTAGAACTGACCCACAATGATTTTACTAGGAGAGTCAGAAAGAAGAACGCAAACCCAAGATTGATAAATGGGCTTCACTAACTCAACAAACAACCAATACTTACAACCATGGACCCCTGTTGCTCATACAGCTTCCAGATGCTGTGACTGTTAAAGGTGTTAGACAACAGATATAGAGATAGATTGCTAAACCCTGGTACGTTAACTGTATACACCCGGAGAAATTTTAGGGGTAGAACTACTACAAACTGTGCTCATCATCTCACATCAACCCAAACATCAAATTTTGGTTGCACTCATCAATACGTGAGAAAAGCAAGCAGTATCCAAGAGCCTTGTAGTACTAGTAGGATGATGGAGGTCGCACAAAACTGCTAGGTCGTAGCTCGTGAAACCCGCCACCAATCCACAGCCATCCTTCCTTCCCTCCAGGACACGTGAAAACTGAGTGGCAAGCAATTCTTTCACACCTTGTAATTGGCAGATCAGAGGTGGATTCTGGCCAGATACAGGTTTAAATAGGTGCCTACGTGCCTTACATGTGAACTGGAGAAAATAACTTCAAAAAGTTGTCTGTGCAACTTACATCGTGGCGCAAAATCAAGCCCTGGGGTGCAATTAGTATTTATATGTTCAACTTTTCATCATTTTCTACTGCCCGAGTTTCGCTTTCCTGGAAAAACGAAGAGCACGTCAGGCGCATTATATTTTATTTCTAAACTGTGCTGTTGGTTTCAAGGAAGTGATTAAGGAAGGAACGCTCACATGGTTAGGGAAGGGAAAAAATTATCATTATTTTCCGTCTGTTTTTACCTCGAGATCACTATTGCTCATTTTAGCCTTCGGAAATCTTCTGCAAGATCTCTCCTTGCCAAACTAATTATTTTTAAAAGGGGGCTTTCTTTGAAGCGTAATAATAAGGAAAAAAAAACATTTAAACTATAGGTGTATATTAACACAAATGAATACGGCCCAGCCTTTTATAGAGTCAGGGCGGCTCTTAAATTGATGCAGATCTGCTCTCGAGCTCATTGCATTAACGGAAGGATTTAGCTGTCACAGTTTAGTCACCAGTTTGCATTATAAGCTGCCACACATAATCACATTTGCCAGCCTTCCCTTGGCTCAGCCATGCAAATTAAACATACTGTCGTGTAATTTTGTTTGCTGTGGTTGGGGCGAGAGGGTGGGTCGGAGGGTAGTCGACCGTGCCTCGTTGCCATATGGCACTCAGACTGTGACTCCCAAGTGTGATATATTTGTGTGTTACGGTAAAATTAATTAGGCGATATCATGAGCAATGTGTCAGGTGCTATTTCAAGCCTGTGCTTCATTATATCGGATCTCCTTGATCCCAGAAGAAGAGCAAAGAACTCAGCCAAGATTGTGCACGACTTTCTGCAGGCCTTAGTGATGGTCCATCCTGGAGTGTGACCAGAAGCCAAATGAATCACACCTATACACCGCAGGGCCCATTCACAAAAAAGTGTACAATCTACGATCCTTATGTCTGAATTGTTATAGTTTTGCTCTAATTGAGTGTTGCAGAGAACACGAGAGTAGAACATTTAGAAATTTGGAAATTGATAGATTTCAGTATTTTGCCTGTGTCCGCCTACACTTTTCGGTGACAGGTTTGGGTACATTTGCAATAACACATAGACTTTCCATGTATTTTTTCCACAAATGAACGGCATTTTTCCTTCAGGATATCTCTGTTTAAGCATGGGAAAATGGCTAACTTTTCAGGAGTTGAACAGACACTTAAAACAACATTTTAAAACTAATTTATCCATGTATTTATGGCACGAAAATTAATTGGGGCGTTTGTGACTACCCACAAAGGTTTGCCTTTGTGGGTGTTCGTAACATGCCTGTCCATACCACACTACCATTCTAGAGTGAACACCCTTTTCCCTACAACTTTCCTAAGTGTGACAGCCTGTGTAATTGAAGTTTACAATGAGACAATACAATCTAAAAAATGGAGTGATATACATTTTTCGGTTCTCTGGCTAAAATTCTAGAAGTCTTTACCACTTCCTAGGAGGGTAGAAATGATTCTTCTGAACTTTTGAAGGGTACTCAAGATGTGGCTTTTCACTCAAGGATAACTGTCATCAGGAAATTGAATTAGGAATCTTCATCCTCACTCCTAGAGACTGCTTGATGAGTGATAGAACATGTAAGAATATCTAAGTAAATGACTACGCAAATGAGTGAGTTCAATCGGTTGCAATCCAAGTTTAAGGCAGTTGATAAAGCCATGAACAGAATGTTGCCTTTGGGTAAAGACAAGTTACTACATAGAGTCAGGATCAGAGTAATAAACAAGTAGCACAAAGTCATGCACATTAAATAATGTCAGAATTGAAGCAATGCCAGGACAAAAGAGTTCGCAGATGGAGACAGGGGTTGAGAGGGAGGGTTCAAGACTACTGGAGACACAATAGGTAACACTAAAATCGTGACACCAAGAAAGAAAGCTATACTGCCCTAAATTCTCCATCTGCCACAATAAAGAATAAACAATGAAAGGTACTGTGAAATACTTTCAACATGCAGAAGAGGCTAGGTGAAGAGGTGGCAAAGGAAGCCTTGGTGATGAACAAACAAGAGCGTCACAGCAATGTGATCTTCAGGGGCGAGGAGACAGACTGCAATGGCATCAAACAAAAATCCTGGTAAATGCAAATATGTTTTCAGCCAGCTTCCACATTTAGCTTGTTGCAAAGACGCTAGATGCTGGACTGAAAGTTTTTTATGTTTTCTTTTTTCTCCTGTATGTGGCACAGACCTCAAGTCTGCCTGCAGGAGTGATGCCAAACACTCCAGGTCTGGGCCATGGATGGCTCCAAGATGGAATTATTGTAGTTGTTAACGCGGAGAAACCCTAGCTATATTTTCAGTCACCAAGGACTGGATAGTGGATTTCGCACAATAGATTGATGACCAAATCTATTTTGAGAAAATTTCATTTGAAATACGTCATAAACATCACATATAACAAATGATAAATCAATTCAACCTCAATAACCACACTAGTTTATTAAGAAGTTAATGATTTATTTCCCTATATTAACAACGCTAACGTCACGAAAATAATTCTCAAACACAAATGATACATATAAAGAAACAATAAAGGCTGACTTGAATGCCGAATATATCCAAGTTTAATCAATGCAAAAAGACAAATGATCTCAATGGTTATTACACAAAACCATAGCAAAAGAATCTGAGCAAGAGAAATTGAATACATCTGAATAATGATAAGACAGAAAATATTGAAGACAAAACATGAGCATGTGAGTAACACCTCACAAACCACTAATTTGCGTTAACATGTTGGGCTTTATGTAAAAGTTTTAGTAACACAAATTTAGAAAAACATCTAGCTTTGGTGGTATCAAAAATAAGCAGTAGTATAAACTTTTGCAGCTGGTACCTGAAAAACAAAAGACAAATAACAATTTACATTTCATACAATTACCAAATCTGTACAAAAATCAGCAACAACGTCTCCTTCGTCAGTGGGACAGCAACATCAGGCACCAACATCAGGACAGGAACAGGAATATGGGTAGGGGTAATGGTTTGGAATTTGGACTATAAGATACACTAAACCATCTAAGCATAGGTTCAGTATTAAACAGACTAGAAATGTCAATAGACTATCTGGAAAACATGAAAAGTCAAAGTTACAGATCATAAAGCAGTAGAATCTCTAGGACTGAGGATACATGAAAATCCCGAAGAAGAATGACCCACAAACAACGGTGACTGAAGATTAAATTAAACTTGTTAAATGAAAATGATTGGATAAAGTATGAGGTGAAAAAGTTATGACCAATCAGAACATTAACAGATATCAAAATTATGCAATTAGTTTACTCCAAGCTCTTCTATTTGCTGTTATTCCATTGACAAAATCTAAACTGATGCATTAGTATTCTGCACTTCCTCATTTTCAGCTTCATCTTTGGATCCTTTGTTTCCACTCCACCAGAATACGAAGTCACTGGGAAACGATTACAAAATATGTTACCACACCATTTATTTTCCTTTGTGGAAAGACAAACAAGTTAGAAACATATCTTCAAACAATGAAGTCAGTCAAACTACAGAACACATTAGAAACATTTTATAGAGCTTTCATTGTACAGTAACCTTGCATCTGCTTCTACTTCAGTCCAGCAGAGGTCACTAAATATACATTTAATTCTACCATTTGTTTTAGTTAAGAAACACAGGCCCATATTTATACTTTTTGACGCTAAACTGCGCTAATGCAGTTTAGCGTCAAAAAATTTAGCGCCGTCTAACGCCATTCTGAAGCGCCATGCGGGCGCCGTATTTATGGAATGGCGTTAGCCGGCGCTAGCAGACCGGCGCTGCCTGGTGTGCGTGGAAAAAAACCACGTAGACCAGGCAGCGCCGGCGTAGGGGGAAAATGGCGTTAGAGCGTCTTAAAATGGGGCAAGTCAGGTTGAGGCAAAAAAATCGCCTCAACCCGATTTGCGCCATTATTTTCGACGCCCAGACGCCATTTAAATGACTCCTGTCTTAGTAAAGACAGGAGTCATGCCCCCTTGCCCAATGGCCATGCCCAGGGGACTTATGTCCCCTGGGCATGGTCATTGGGCATAGTGGCATGTAGGGGGGCACAAATAAGGCCCCCCTATGCCACCCAAAAAAAATTAAAAAATATAAAAAATTATACTTACCTGAACTTACCTGAATGTCCCTGGGGTGGGACCCTCCATCCTTGGGTGTCCTCCTGGGGTGGGCAGGGGTGGCAGGGGGGGTCCCTAGGGGCAGGGGAGGGCACCTGTGGGCTCATTTTGAGCCCACAGGCCCCTTAACGCCTACCCTGACCCAGGCGTTAAATAGTGGCGCAAATGCGGGGTTTTTTGACCCGCCACCTCCCGGGCGTGACTTTTGCCCGGGAGTATAAATACGACGCATTTGCGTCGCCGTCATTTTTTTAGACGGGAACGCCTTCCTTGCATCTCATTAACGCAAGGAAGGCGTTCACGCAAAAAATGACGCTATTTGCCCATACTTTGGCGCTAGACGCGTCTAACGCCAAAGTATAAATATGGCGTTAGTTTTGCGCCGAATTTGCGTCGAAAAAAACGACGCTAATTCGGCGCAAACGGAGTATAAATACGGGCCACACTCTCTTGTAAAGACAGAATAATTTCATCAGCTTAAGTTAGCATGGACAAAATATAGGCCTTAAATAATGTGATGGCCAATCAGTTAGTCACAATTTTCGTAAACACAATATCATAATTAAATTAATTCACACATTAATCTGTAAGTATGATTACGTAAGGACTCAACATTTTATCAAGAAAATCTCAGCTCTCACACAGTCATCCTCTGGTTTCCCCTTCAGGCTTTTGATGGCAAGCAGCATTCTGACATCTCAGAGATCTAGTAGGCCCACAAAAAGCCTGACAAGAGGAAGGGATGTCAGCTGGAGGTGGTGGTTTGAAGGGTTGGCTATACTTCATCTTTTTCATGAGAAAACATAGGAAAGAAAGCAAGATGCTGGTGTCACTCACTGAATGCTGATTACCACCTGTTTGCTTCTATCCTCTTAGGTGTGAATCGAAACTTTAGCCAGTGATTGCTCCAAGTACCAAGTGAAATGAGTTGCTCATTCTTAATAGGTATTGTGTACCTTTTGTTGAAACACCCACTAACGAAACTATTACTCCCAATTTTAGTCATCTAGGAATAAGTTGTTTTTTGCTTCATCCCGTGAGGTTATGGAATGTTATGCCATGATGGAGCAAACTCATATCTGTCCTTCACATTGGAAGAAGTTGCAAACTCCTGATCCATACTATCTGGCTAGTCTGTAGTACACAGATCCCCTATACCCCCAGAACGTAAAACAAATTAAAAGCAGCTAAGTGGTCTAATTAAATTGACACATTCAACTGCCTGATTCAGACAGTAGAATGTTTCAAATAAACCAAGGCTATCGATGGAGTCCTGATTGGTGGTCAGAATCATTCACTTTGATTGCCTCGTCAATGTCCACTGTTTAGAATAGGTATGTTTAATTAAAATGTTCTGGTTATAAGGATGATCTAGTCAGTTTAAGTGGCTCGTCTTGGTTGCATATTTGGAATTCACCCGCATGATAGGTGACCTGGGTAGGAAGCCTATGATTAAATCATTTGATTGGCTGGTTATATTCTAAACATATACATATTTTCAAGGGCGAGCTATGTAGCCACACATGCTCCCAAGTGTAACACTTTTGAAGTGATGGGTGTGCATTAAATCTGTTGTTTTGGGAAGAGAATGTGAAGTGTCTCTCCCAGTGCGGAATCCTACTTTCGAGACTAATTTGTCCTTTCCCAGGCTATTTTGTTAAATTGTCAATGGTTGATAACGGTGTGTCACTGTCTAGCTCGTATTTGAAGTTTAAATAAGCTTTACAATTGCGTTGAGCTGTGACCATTGAATCAGACACCATATTATGATGAAATACAAAAGACCCTGTGTACTGCCCTGCGCGTCCCCAGTAAGTAACAATTACCTTAACAATGTCACCTTGTTGAATCACACAGCTAAACAGCTAGCTGTCTGGCAGGGACATGAGATTACAGCAGGGTAATGCTGTGAATTTCAGCAGGCACGCGGGATTACCAAAGGATTGTCTGTTCTTAAATTGCCGGCTTTTCCGGATAAAGGAATGATATGCAGTCCTGTAATTTCTCAGAGCTCAGACAGATGTTTAAAAAAAGTGGAAAACACTTTTTAATTTTCTTTTTCATTTCCCTATAACTAGAGCAGCTTTCAGAAAGTTATGCTCAATTCTCAGCTACCTCAGAATTTGTATTTGGTGATGATGAGAAGCTAAGGATGGAGAGGTTGCATTGTGCCCACAGAGCAGATGGCGACGAGGCTGATCTGTTCAGAAAGTGTCTTCTCTCAGTCACGTACTTTCATTTAATTATGTGTATGAGCTGACTCACTCGAGGCATTCTTATAATTTCCCGAGCGGGGCTCTTGTTCACAGTTGTTTATTCACAGCATTCACGGCAACGGATTGTGCAATGTATGCAGGGCTTTAGTGTGACCCAAAAGCAGCCCTGACCAACATGTTCAATCCACCCTGCCTTCTGCCACCTGTTTCGCCCTTTCTTGTCTCTCTATCTGCCTTTTCCGTCTATCCAGTCTCTCTCTCTCCATCTCTTGCTCCTCTCTCCCCACCCCTCTCTTTCCACTTCCTCGTCTTTCTTTAAATACCCCCTCTCGTTCATGTTCTCTATGTGCGTATGTCCCTACTGTGCCTGCTGCATTAAACCCTAGGGTGCTGGAGAGCGTGCCAGATGCTCTATTGCCCTTCACAAATGGCCTCCAGTGGATTCAGCTCCAGGAGATAGGCCCTGTAATGCAAATGGTCAGTCAAGGCCTGATTTTATCCCTTATTGTTGTAAATCCAAATATCTGGACCAAGTCTGGGCACTGTCTATTGTACTGAAAACTACACGTGTTTGCTGTAAGGGGGTTGGTAGAGGAGCAGTCTCTAATTCTCTATGATACTGAGGCAGTTATTTGCCTGGTGGCATAACACCAACCATGACGGCAACTGGTGGCAGTGCTGCCATGGTGTCATGTCCACAGCACAAGGCTCGCAACTGTTCTTTTTTCCACCTTTCCTATGTGTGCACTTTTAGAGGCAACTTCCTTTCCTCTGCATTTTTGTTTAGGCTCTCATACTCATAAAGCCAACTTTAGGAATCACCCTTCTTAGAATAAGGCTGAGTTGGTTTGTTGAGTGTATGTTTTTCAATCGAGAAATGTTGTTTGCAGTTGTGATTTTTTGTGTATTTGTATCTAAGGAAGCAGCCTATTTTCTAACTGCCAAATGCTTGTTGGGCCACATGTCAATCCTTATTAGGCACTGACCTGAATTTCAGTTTAATATGTCTACCTGTGTGTACCCCCAAATAACATCAGAAAGGTCGCAGATTTGGTTGATCAGGGGCAGAATTTTCTCATGGACATCTTGAGGTTCAGTATAACTTTTATTAACCCTATCAGTGTCATGATAGAATGGTTCCATCATGCGCACCGTTGCTCATGTGCGGGGGACGGAACCATTCCATCCTCTTTACACGAGAGCCAAATCCTTCTGCTGTTTACAGCAAAGGGATGTGGTTTTTGTATAAACATTCTCGGCAGCTTGGAAAGAGCTTTCCCAGCTGCTGAGGCTGCCATTGGTTTTCAGTGAACTAACTAGCACCGTGCACAGCACCCTGTCGTCATTTCACTGAAAACGAAAGTGATCGGATAATTTCACTTTCACTGCCTAAGTGCTCAGGGGGCTGTCTCAGCCCTCGAGCATCTAGGCAGATGAGAGAAGTATCTTTGGAATGGGAAGAATCTAAATTTTTCAGTGATACCCTTCCCTAGTGGATCCCTGATTGAATCCGCTACAGGAGGGTGAGCCCCATGCAGGGATCCACTCCAATAGGCACCAGGGAAGGGGAAGCAACCCCCTTGGGCAAGGGCTTTTGCCCTCCACCCCCATAATATTTTGGACAGTTCAGTCCTTCTGCCCCCCTGGGAGGCAATAGCCCCTGATCTGCCCCACTAGGCACCAGGGATTATTTTTATTTTACTTATAGTGGTGGGGGGCTGGCCAAAACAGGCATATCAATGCCCCCACCCCTTCCAGAGCACAAACAGTCTTTCGGCATCCCTCTGAGGGGCAGATGTGGGTTATTACCTCTGATCTACCCCCAGGGGGGACAGAAAGCCCACTAGACAGCAGGGATTTTTTTTATATAACAGACGGGAGGGGGCTGCCCACTATGGGCATGCCAATGCCCCCACCTCCAGACACAATTTGAAACAGTCTTTCTGCTTCCCCACAGGCCAGATGGGGGCAATTACACCCATCTGTCCACCACAGAGGATAGAAAGCCCACTGGACACCATAAATTACTTTTTTTATTTGTATAGGTGAGGGCTGCCCAGCATGGTAATGGGCATGGCCATGCCCTCCCCTACAAAAAAAAGGGGAAACAGTCTTTCCGCCCTTGGTAAACAGTCTTAACCCCATCTGTCCCCCAGGAAGTGGGTGGAAAACCACTGGGCCCGGGGATTTCTTTTTTTTAATTGTATCGGTCAGGCTGCCCAACATAGGCATGTCCATGCCCCCCACCCAAACAGGGAAAAAGTATTTCTGCCCCCGAAGGGGGGCAGATGGGGGCAATTACCCCATCTGCCCACCGGTAGACAGAAAGCCCACTCAACACCAGGGATTACTTATTTTTGTACGGGTGGGGGCTGCCCAGCATGGTCATGGCCATGTCCCCACCCCCTCGAAACTGGAGAAACAGTGTTTCTGCTCCCTTGTTGACTAAAGCATTTCACTCTAATGGCAGGCAAAAGGATATTTGATTTTGTTGTTTTTACAAATTAGGCCAGGAGAGTTTGGCTAACTCCCAGTATCATCCCACTTGCAATGGTGAACTGCTGCACTTTTTGGGCTGGAGTAGGCTGCCACCTGGAAAAATCTATCAGACCCAGGCAATTCTGAAAACTAGACATTTGGGGGAGTCAGGGTTGTGTTCTTCGCATCCGTCCCACACACTTTTCTTACCCACAATGCTCTACATACCACAAAATGTGACAAAAAGCACCATTTTGCTTGCATGCGTGTGCCATATTCTTCCGGAAACAGAAATAAACCATGCATTTTCTATCACCCAGAGTTCCCCTCGGGTTCCTAATAAAAATACCTCACTTGTGTGCTTGCTCAAAGCAGAGTCAGCTAAAAATATATTTTTTTAAAAACTGCCCTTTTGGACCTGCTTTGGTTCCCTCTCAAACTTTACACGTTTTTGGCCCTTCCCTGTCGCACCCACATAAGTGAGGTATAATTTCTATCGGGAGGCTGAGGGGGACCTTAAGTGGTAGGAAATTTGGGGCTCCCCTCAGATTCCAGAACTCTCCATCACAGAAATGTGAGGATAATGTGTTTTGTTTGAAGTTTGGATTCTGGGTAAATGCATTTTGTGGGAGCCACACACCTTACCCCTCCCTAGATTTCACTAGGTGTCGCGTTTAAAAAAAATTAAAGGTTTGCTAGTTTTCCCTAGGTGCTGGCTGAGCCAGGGGCTAAAAACCACAGGTACCCACTTTGCAAAAAACAGGTCATTTTGTATTGAAAATAAATTGATGTATCTATGTTGTGTTTTGGGCTGTTTCCTGTCACGGACACTAAGCCTACCCACACAACTGAGGTACCATTTTCTTCAGAAGACATAGGAGAATGCTGGGTGGAAGCCAGTTTGTGTCTCTGTGCAGATTTCAGAACTTTCCATCACAGAAATGTGAGGAAAATGTGTTTTTCTAGTGATTATTTGAGGTTTGCAAGGTATTTGGGGTAAAGCAACCTGGTGAAAGCCACACAAATCACCCCATCCTGGAATCCCCTGGGTGTCAAATTTTGTACAAATATACAGGTTTGCTAGGTTTCCCTAGGTGCCAGCTGAGGTGGGGCCAATAATCACAGTTACCCTCAAAACAAATTTGATGTATTCATATTGTGCTTTTGGCTGGTTCCTGTTGCAGACACCAGGCCTACCCACACAAGTGAGATACCATTTTTATTTGGGGACTTAGGAGAACAGTGTTATTACCAATTGTATTTCTCTGCTTTTGCACCTTCCAAATGTAAGACAATGTGTAAGAAAGAGACAATTTTTAGAAATGCCCTCTAATTCACAAGCTAGTATGGGTGCCCACAAATGCAGAGATGTGCAAATAACCCCTGCTTCTAAACTTCATATCTTAAGCCCATTTTGGAAATACATTGATTTCCTTGATACCTACTTTTCACTATTCATATTTTACCATATGAATAGCTGTATACTTGATACACAATGAAAAACCATTGCAAGGTGCAGCTCAGTTATTGGCTATGGGTACCTCAGGTTCTTGGTAACCCTATAAGCCGTATGTATCACGGCCATAGAGATCCAGCGGACATAACAATATATTGCTTTTGAAAATCTGCTATAGTTAGAAAAAGTTACAGATGAAAACAAGACTTTTTTTCAACTCAATTTCAATATTTCTTTATTTCAACTGTTACTTTCTTAAAGACAATCTTGAAGATTCTAGACAAATGAATTCAGAATTTTGTCTATTCTTCAGAAATGTATAGCTGTCCAGGATCCACTACTGGTTTCACGCCCATTTCTGCTACTAACTGGAAGGAGGTTGAAAGTACAAAAAATAGGAAAAATAGACTATGTCCCAGTAAAATGCCAAAACTGTGTTGAAGAATGTGTTTTTCTGATTCAAGTCTGCCTGCTCCTGTAAACCGGGAAGATGAGGATTTTAGCACCACAAACCCTTTGTTGATACCATTTGCAGGGAAAAAAAACAGATGCTTTCTTCTGCAGCACTTTTTTATTTTAAAAAAACCTCAAAATTTAGCCATATTTTGCCTATTTTCTCGGTCCCCTCCAGGGGAATACACAAACCCTGGGTACCTTTAGAATCCCCCAGCTGTTGGAAAAAAGGGACACAAGGTTGGCATGGATACCTTATGTGGAACAAAGTTTTGAGGGCTTAAAAGTTAACTACCCCACATAGCCAATATTAGGCTTAGCGCAGGGGGAGGAGGCGGTGGGAGGCATACCAGCAAAGGGGTTAAGTGTCACCTACAGGAAAAAATAATAACAATAGACAGCCAACACAGCACATGGCTCTACCAATATATGTAGTAACAGAATGAGGGATCAAACTATTTTTTCATTTCATCTACCCTACTATATTAAACAACTCTGAAGGCAAACGTTCTGCAAAATTAGACAAAATGAGTACTGGTCTAAGAGTTAATAAACAAGAGAGTATATAAGTGGATTAAGGAGAAATGTCTGAATGGATCATTTTGATTTTTGTAAAAGAAAGGGTTATTGCATTATCTGTAGGCTGGGTAATGGTGAAGCACTGAAAAAGGATATAACCAAGATCTCAGAGTTATTGTTATGTATCTCATCTCAAAAGAGAAGTACATTTAGTTTACACCAATAATTGTGTAGTACAAATCTGTACAGGAAACAGTTTAATGTAAATAGCTACAAAAGTAACTCAACTGGTAAAACATAATTATCTCTTTTGTTTCACCATTGAGAAAGTTTGTGTTAACTCCCCCTCTATGATGTCTTTTGTATTCATCAATACGTTCTATAAGGTTCTATCCATTTGTATAGCCATAACAACCATGTTTATGGCTTTGTAATGCATTCTCACTGGTCATCCTTTCGTACAAAACTAGGAAGGCATCAATCAATTGTGTCCAATGTTTGTAGGTGTTTGTGATTGGTTAGCAGATTATGGCCCTCATTCCGACCCTGGCGGTTTGAAACCGCCAGGGTGGAGGGCAGAGGAAGCACCGCCAACAGTCTGGCGGTGCTTCCTGGGCCATTCTGACCGCGGCGGTAAAGCCGCGGTCAGAAAAGGGGAACCTCTGGCCCAGGGAATCCTCCATGGCGGCGCTGCTTGCAGCGCCGCCATGGGGATTCCGACCCCCTTCCCACTGAAAATCGCGACGGGTGCCACTGCATCCGGAGCCGGCTTCCTCTTTGCAGGGGCTTTCCCGCTGGGCCGGCGGGCGATCTTTTAGAGATCGCCCGCCGGCCCAGCTGGAAAGTTAGAATGACCGCCGCGGTCATTTGACCGCGGTGCGGTCTTTTGGCGGTTTCCGCCCGGTGGGCGGTGCCCGCCGCCCGCCGGGGTCGGAATGACCCCCTATATGCTTGATGTTTAGTTTATAAGTGGTTTGTGTGTGGTGGTGCGAAGTTTCATTAAGTTGAATCTTGGTAGATCTTTCTAGAGTTTTATGTGTATGGCTGGTGTGCAAACGACCCTCACATTTTTTGAGCTGTCCAGCTTCAGGTTCTGCAAAGTTTTCTAAGAATTGTTTTCTTACAAACACGACTTTCCAAGATAGGGTGTGTAACATTTCTTAAAACCTGTATGGGAAACTAATGTGTCCATCACATCAATAAAACTGGAACAGAATATGCTGTTGTTACACTCTTTGCAGTTTGAATCTGTGTGATGCAGTATAATCACTGGATTAAAAATAGGCGGTTACAACTTTAGCCTCCAAGCTGTTTTGGTCAAATCCTTTGAGAGGCTCATTGAGAGTCATGAATATATTCTCTAAATGTCTAGGAGGGCATATCTTAATTTACATCCTAATCGTGTTCTTATATCTCGCTTGGGGACATTCCACTTGCACATTTTACATCATACAAACCAATATTACTTATCTTCCTGCAATCCTCTCATAGCTCATTTAAAAGGTTTTTGATTTTAACCTTTTGACTTCATAATTTCTTTCCACCTTCTTATGTAAAGTAGGAACCCTAGACTATTATCCAACCATTATTTCCAGATGAAGCAAGTTTATGTAAAACAAAATCAAATTATAATCTTGCAACCCAAGGATTTTACCGTCAAGGGTAAGCATATGGGCTCTTGCCTCTTGTATACCTTTAGTATACTAACTTTGGTGGGCTTACAGCTATATCATTTATTCATTCTAGTGCCTTGCTTGCTAGTGGTCAGTCATGCCTCTTTGTCCTTACTTTTTCTCTTTGGGAGCAGAGACTAACTACTGTATAATAATGCTTTGTTGTGTTTATCTGTTCTTTGGAGGACTTTCTTTTTCTTGGTTTCCTGCGCCTGTGAGTCAATGTGCTTACAATGCTGAGCTCAGGGGCACTGTACAATTGCTGCGTCCTTAGTGCTTAATTTGCACTTCCCCACATTGTATTCTTGCTTGTCCCGCCACCTAATCACCCTCCTCCTGCTGTCGTTTGTTAACTCCTGTGGCACCGTGGCCGCTTCCCCCGTACCCTCTTGTTTTCTTTTGCCTCGCCGATTCGCGCTTATGGCGGTATGTTATTTTTTCATCTTCCTTTGGACATCATGCTGTTTCTTTGAGATGTCTCTGAGGTCTTGTTTAATTATTTATTTTTTGCAGTTTTATGTAGTACGAACTCAACACAAAGTTATTGGAGTGCTTTATGTATTTTTTTGCATTTTTTTTATTCGGCAAACTAAATACAAAGGTATTACAGTGCTGTACTTGAGTGCCGGTTACATTACACAATAACGGATTTATTTTTGGTAGCAAGGGGAGATTAAGTGATTTGCCCAGAATCACAGGTTGTTGAGCCGGGGGCGAAACTTGAATCAAGTTCCCCAGCACCAAAGTAGGCAACTCTGGCCCTTACGTTGCAACTTCTCCCCTAGGTTTCTTTGTCTGGTGCGTGTTAGAGCAGTCTGGGAATAACTCTGTTTTTTTATATATCGCTTGGTAATGCAAGTTCTTCCATTTCATAGTGCTGCAAAGCAGGTGTCATTCTTAACAAAATCACTATAATTCATTTGCATCGAACTTGCAGAGATGAAGAGGTGAATAAACTATGTCAGGATTGTAATCTGTGACATTCTTGTTCTGTCAAGACCTCTGCAGTGGGTGCATTAACCAAATGACTTGAGTAGAGCTTAACACTAGGCAATAGCATGTGCTTTTGTTAACCTCCAGAGGGTCACCAACCAATCACATAGGTTAGTACTAGACAAGAAGATGGTGAAAGGTGTTGTCTCCATAATGGTAAAAAAGGGCGTCATGACTCCATACCCAAGCACTTCACGACCTGAAGCTTGATAGCAAAAAAAACTAGCCTTTTAATGTAAATTAGGTCTCTTCAAATAGAGTTCAGTAAGTGGAGACAGCCATTTACCTAACCCTGTAGCACAAAGAAACTAACACAAGGGTGCCAGGTTGAGAGGAGCAGCGTATCATAGAGCACAAATATGGAGCATACTCCATCATTCCTCCTCTCATAATTCACCGCTGTCATGGCTTTGATGACAGTCCCCTCACAGCTACTGCGATCTTGCAGATGCCAATTCTGGTCTAGGCAAAAAAACACTCTATCATCCAAACCCAGGACTCACGCTATATTCTGAGTGGTCCAGATGGCAATGCCAAGATTTAAAATCTTTAGTAGCCACCCCAACAGAGATAATTCTGTCTTCAAAACCATCAGTCAGTTCACAAATGTATGCATGGAAAAGGCACCATCAAGGCCCAGGAGATTCACATATCTGTTTTACAGAGTCCAGTCCTGAGTCGAGGGCTGTTATAAGATTATTAACGCAAGGCAGTGCTATAACTGAATACAGAATACCAGCGCTTCTGTATTTTCATTTAAAACACTGACCCAAGATCATAGATGTCACACTTCTGGAACTTATCCTGTTGGCACAACTACCACTGAAGCTTTGATTCACCAATCAGCACACATTTGAAACCTCCTGTTCAGTTAAGCTGCTTCTTCTGTTATTCACTTTGTATACAGTCAATGTTCTTAAAAGTTAGGCTGGTATTGCCAATGTAGAGAAATAATTCCTTAAAAAGATTAACACACAGAAATATATGGCTGCTCCCTTTTCTTTGCTCCTAACTCTTTTGACCTCCTCATTCTCTGGGTTTACTGCCACAAAGGTGCCTCTTTGTGGCTTGTTTGGTGGTGTAAAAGTTTAGGTAAGAACAAAAGAAAGGGTTGCATTTCTAGCGTATCACAGCCAGTCTGTAGAAATGAGGCAAAAACACTCCCAAGATGGCGGCCGTGTTGTGAGAGGTGCTGTGGCACCTGGTATATACGCACTACACTCCAAACCAAAACATATAGGTAAAATACCTTGTCATTTACAACGCCAACAGCTCTAACTCTCACAAATGCGAGACCTATTGCATTGCAAGTACTTGGATTTTTTTTTTGTTATGGACCACCAGCCATTTACTTGCAGCGTCGAAGAGAAAAAAGGTGCGTCAGACTCTCTGGTCTAAATAGGATGGACGGTCTTGCGTGCTTACATCAAGGGTCCCAAGTCATCAGGCCAGTGGTGAAAGGTTTCTGCCGGCAGGACCACTGGTGGAAATGTGACAGTCCGCCGAAACGTAAATGGAGCTAATGGACTGTCAATTTGACAGATTACCTTGTCCACCAACTCTAAATCACACCCTTAATCTCTACCAACTGATAAGTGTTCAGAGATGTGATGCAACAACACACTAGTGTGTAGTAATGCAACCCAATTCAGTATTTATGTATGTTGCCTACTTCAATTCTAAATAACAATTATCAGCTGGCTCAAAAGGATTAATTGTTTGGTTCTACGTTTATTCCTGCAGTTAACTTAAATCAAAGAAGAGTTTGATTTTTTTTCATTTTTGCCCAGTATTACCTTCATTTGTGGTAGATAAATATGTAAAAAATGTTATTCAAGCAGGGAGTAATCTGTTCACGAATAGGTTTGAGACTATTTCGGAGGCTGCGATGTTTGATCAGATCCATCGTACTGGATTAATAGATTCCACAATGCACGGCCTTAAACATGCAACGCCCTCCTTGGTGCACATGGTTAAAACAATTGTTCCATCAGTCCCAGAGAGCTCAACTAAGAGATTTGCTGTGATCACAGTTTGTCTTTTTGTTTTAACAAATAACATGCTGGGCATGTTTTAAAGAGAGATTTCTCTGCAGGGCCCACTCTATAGTTCAGATATTTCTCTGGCAACTAACGAAGACAAGTACAAATATTGCGAGCGATTCTCACCCTCAGCATGGGATGTTTGCGAAGCCACAAGCACATTTTGAAGCAATGGGACCAAGCTCTGATCGTTTACTTCCCCCTGACTGTGCACATCCCAGTGGCCTGTCTGCCCCACAAATTCAGTGCGAGGCATAGGTGTCTCTTCATTTGCACGAGCCACCTTGGGATTGCATGGGCACAAAATGTGCGTCTTAAGAATCCGCATTGCAGAAGGGGACGCACAAGGGTCTGTGCCCCTTCTATAATACCACAGTCTTCTGGTGGAAAATCAGAATGGGTGCCAACACCCACTGCGCCTCCTGGGCGCCAGGTCTTCTGAATATGGAATCTCTTTTATTATGGTGTGCTGTGAGGTATACATAGAATTGCGAGTCATAAAAATGACTGGATGCGTTCCTTTTTCGCCTTTACTGGCACGAATTAAATGAATAAAAAGGCCAATTTCCCTACATTTTATCCCATTAATTTACCTCTGATGCTGACATCAGATGATTGAAAAAATATGACTGTGCAACAGAGGATGTCCTCGGCCTGAACTTTTCACTGAGTGCTGCAGTTAAGCCCTTTTGACATTTTTACCACCACGAAATGTCAATACCTCCAAAATATAACCCAAGAAATCAAAGGCCTGCATGAATTGCATTGTGACTAAAGTACAATTTGTAGATTTTCAGTTAAGGATGTCCTATTTAATTGGCTGACGTCCAGTTTTTCCACCGTCAACACATCCCTCAGTGTCTCTATCCATGTCCTGTTCTCAGACTGGGACACTTAACGAATCTCACTGGCTGCTCCGCTTTTTATTTTTGTTGTCAGAACAGAGGAACATAATTCATGAGAATTCCACTAAAATCTCAGCTTACAATTGTCTTCCATTTCTTTGTCATGAAAGTAATTTACTCCCAAAGCTAATGCATTGTAATATGTCAATAACTTCCAAAGTTATAGCATATAGTCTTATAGCCCTCTGTATCGGGCTATACAGGCCTTAAAGGCCTGCCCCAGCTTTACCTTTAACAAGGGAGCAGGGCTTTAGTGTCTGTATAGCCCAGCTATGGCAGGCTATACGGCTATTAGAACATGCCACACCTAGAGGGAAGAACGTTCTAATAAATAAAACAAAGGCATCACGGGGCCAGAGGGGATTGAAATCCCCTTCAGGCTTCGTGATGCCTTTGTTCCCCACTGTTGCTGTGAAACAAATATTGAATGTTGGAGATACGGGCTTTTACCAGTCATTAGAAACCCAGAGTTCTTCAATGAAGCTCCCAACATTCCAATGTTCTAATTGAATTGTATGAATTATTCTTCCAAAAGTTTAATTGAAGTTCTGGTTTCACCAGTGCCCTCATGCAGGATTTGCAATTGCAATGCACTGCTTAATTTGTAAAAGAATAAGTGCCAGGGCAAAAAGTTTTATCCAGAAGCCTATGACCAACGCCTTCGAAGGTTGTGGAGACGAATACCAAGGCCAATTAGTCTTAATTCCACCTCATGGCTCTTTAAATCCCCACCAGAACCCCATTGACCCTTTAATTCACGCTTGCACGTTCTTTTTCATCCCTGCTTTCTCCCTTTGTCACAGTTTTTCCATCTTTCTCTTCAGCTTTCTTTCTCCTTTTGCGTTTTTCTCTCTAGTACTATGGATCAAAGTCTTTTTAGGAAAAGCATGGCTCAAATTAAGCAGTGTGAGGTATGGAGTTCTATGCAGTAATCCTACTATCATATCTATGGTGCTTGGTAATATATCTGCATCAGGAGATTAACACCAGCTAGTGACAAACAAAAATAATACCAGTGGTACAAGGGTTTTCAAATCCACACCTGCTGCCCCACATTATGCATTTTTATAACAGTACCAAAAGGTGAAACTACATGAGGCACACCATATAACTGTTAATGTCACACCAGCATTAACTATAGTTGCAGTTGTATTTATTTGGAGTTTTAGAATGTGCTGTGTGCCATCTTTGATTGACGTGAGAGCACAGGATGAGGCATACAATATAGTTTAGTCAGGAAGAAAGATATGTAGGAAGAGGACACATCCAATGCCTGTTGAAACAGCAGTATGGTTGCACAAGAGGGTAGGGAGGGGGTGAGCACTAGGGGGCTCCCCTCAGCACAATACACTGTGTAGGGACGGCAGGCCCCTCTCTGGGTTCAGGGGGGAGGCAGGAGCCCTCCACGTACTTTCCAGGGGGTCCCCTCAAGTTTTGTTATGCCACTGGTTTTCAGAAGTTTCTTGAAACGCCTTTGGTTGGGTTCGGATCTCATTCTTTATCCTTACACCCCGCGGGATCTTCCTCTGTGTTTCATCAGTTTGAATAAGTGTTTGTGAATCTAATTAGCTGCCGATGATCACAGCTCAGTCAGGTGTAGTCTTCCTTTGAGCATGGGAACGTCAGTGGCTGTTTTCGTGGTGAGGAGAGGAAGTATTACATCTTATGGGCAGTCTTTGGCAGGGGACAGCCATGTTGATGGGGGTGTTGGGATTCCAGTTAGTTTGGATTTTTGTTTGTACTGAAAGTTCTTATGGTGTCATAAATGTTAATAGTGAGCTTTCTGCGGATGTCTACGAAATGGTGACATTGAGTATGCACTGATTTGGATGTCTGATGTTCTTCCCACTTTGAGATGAGTATGAGATTTGACAGGAATGTGTTGTACCATTCCTAAATGTTGTGAGAAGATAAGGAGGTCTGTCTTTCTATGTTTTGTTTATTTGGGCTAGCGTAGACATCCGTGACTAGGCCTTGCTGGCCAAAACGCTTGATAGGTTTCGATTTAGTCTTTCTGTCGTGCGTGTTTGGATGCTGACGCTTGTTGATAAATGAAAGACAAGCTCTATGGACAAGCATGTAAAAGCTTTGGCTTTGACCCTCTGGTGCCACTGTCTTTGGTACAAATGCCGGTTAGTTCAACTTGCACTGGTTTGTGTCCAGTGGGTGACACTGTTAAAACTGTCCCAGTGATGCCGCCCTCGCTTTACAATTGTGCTGTCTGGTTTCTTAGCTCTCTTTTGGGACATAGCATAGTGCATTCCCTAGCTCTTGTATAGGTATGAATCTCTCTGGTGTGGAGCTGTACAGGAAATAATAACAGGGTCAAGTCTGGTCAATTCTCACGGAAGCTATGCCTGTGAATGTGATTTTTTGTTTTGGTCTAGTTTTTATTGTTTGTTTATTGTTTGGTAACACAAAATGTCTGCCACATGCAGGGGTCTTGACTTGGTTTAGGAGTATGCATCAGGGTTTAAAAAAAAGTTCTAGTCCGGTCACCTGTTAAAACTTTTGTTTCAGTAGGATTGTGGTGTATTGAGCATCTGGCACACGTCATTGCATCAGCCACGTATGTGCTAGTGAAATAAGGGGCAACAGAACCACCACTACTCCAGAAGGAGCAACACAGAACGTGTGTAATGCTCCTCGGAAACCCGATTGTCAGAACCAAATGGAGAGCCACAGTGCTCGGGGAATGCTCCTCAGTAAGTCCCGTCAGAAGCTGGTGGGGGTGCCTCATTTGAAAGGTCTGCAGCAGTCAAATAGAGGCACGGATTATCACAGGGCAGATGCTTCTCCCACAACAGTGGATTTGACCCGTGAGGCTAGTAGCTGTGTTCTCCAGGCTGCTGGCAGAATGTAATCATTATTCATCATGGCTTCTGCAGTGTGACTTTTACCAAAGCTGGATGGCAGGATAAATAACAAAAAGTAATGGATAGAATGCTTGAATTAATATCATCCACTTGTAATTACTTGGGCTACATCCCTGTTCATCGTTTTTTGCCCACGTGCCACCTCAGATGAGGCCAAGCCGTATGAAAAACAGCCTTGGTCCTGCTCCAATAGAAGCAGCCCAGTCCTGACTGCCAAGCCAGCTCCTCTCTGAACAGGAACACAAGCAACCCAAACCCAATTCCTTTTGGAGCAATATCAAAGTCTATTTGTATATGGCTGGGTTGAATCTGAGGAGGCTTGGTGTGCAAAATAACAATGGACTTGGAAGTAGCCCCAAGTGGTTACTAGTGGCTGAGATCAATTCAGGCAGTTTTTGGATAAAGTGATTCTGAATGTTATACTTTGTTCCTAAAAGCTCCAGGTTCTATTTATGCTAGAGAGAGGATAACTACACCACTGATATTGGCCAAAAACAACACTGTTAGAAATTGCATGGCAAATATTTCGTTAGCTCAGTTTAATTTACTGGAGATATCATTTTTACGCCTCGCAGATGGTCTACAATTTTAATGATCCCCAGAAGGAACACCATTTACGACAAAATGTATTTCCCTTTCCATTTCAAGACACAGAGACTCATTTATTTCATGTCAGATTTTTTCAAATTCGTTCTGTTTATGAGCCTTGATATTCCTGAAGACGTTTGTGTATTCATACAAATCATAAATTCTCAATGTATAAATGTTTCCTTGCAAGATGTTGTCGTAGAATGCCCTCTGTATGTAGATGCGTCCATTTAACTCGACAGAAACACGCCACAAAGTTAAAACCACCCACTTCATTAGAAAGCCGTGCAACAAACCTTTTTATCTATTTTACAACAGGGTATGGGAGTGGGGGGTATTTGGGGAGTTACACACCACCCAGTACTTGTATTGTCTGCTAAATAGTTGGGTACAGGAGCTTTCGTTTGGATATGGTGATGTGGTGGTTGGATTTTACCAGGACTTTTTCCAGGCACACAGACAGAAACACACACACACACACACTGTTTTTAAAGTATTAAAAAAGTTGGTTAGTTTACAAAATATTGTTTTTTTTCCTGACTTAGTACCCTACGAATCTGCATTCTTCTTCCTTTCCACTGTCCCTTAAGCCGCACCACTGCGACCTGCTTGTCATATAATGTATTTTAACTTTATATGCCTGTGTGGTTGTTTGAGAACCTGAAACTTACACCATCTCCCTCCCCCCAAATCTTACTGACTAAGCACTGCCCCTGATTTACAAGACTCAAACACCAATGACTTTCACAATATGGCGACGTGACTAAGGGACTCATTATGAGGCTGGCGGTCACAAGAACACCAGCCTCGCGGTGGTGGTCAGACCACAGCGGCTATACCGCTCCGGCTGCCACATTACAAGTTTGGTGGCCAAACTGACATCCGACTGCCGTCTCCAACAGGATCCTAGATCCCAACAGGGTGACGGCGGTCTCGGGTTGTAATTGCTAGCACAGGAGTTTTAACAAAAATATTAATGAGTATTCATGTATTTTGAGTAATGGATTTGCATAGAAAATGTATTAACGTAGAGAAAATAATGAAAGCATTTGAAAATATGCTCACGATGAATGGCCGCCATTTAGTGTACGTATCAATGGCTTATTAATATGAAATGTTGAGCATATGTTTGATCAATGTAGTAATGTGTCATATTAAGGGTTATGCATTATATATTAGTTTATTAATTGAAAGCCTTAGCGGAGGTCTTGGCCTAGTTGCATGGCCTCATGTCAAGCTGTATTTCTAAACCGATTAATGAAATGTTTGCTTAAGAAAGTTAAACTGTGATTTTCCACTGTACTGTCTAAAGGTGCTTATAGCTTAAAATCTTTCTCATGAGAACCGATTGCTGGAAGATGCTGTTCATGCTAAATGTAACATTATAAGTGTAATGTGTGTAAGACTGACTTTCTCAGGAGGAGAACAATGAAGACACTTATTGGAGTATAAGGTGCAACAATATTGTTACCTGACAAGCCAGATGATGAGAACATTACAGGAGAAGCTAATCAGTGACATGTGAACAGTGTACTAGTAGAAATCATAGATTTGATGTTTTAGTTTTATTGGACAAAGTGTGAACATGTGATCCCTTGACAATGAGGGCTCAGATATTAGTTTTAGGAAATGTAATTTAACAGGACTGCAATTAGAAGAAACCAGAATTGCGCATTTGCCTTTTGCCACCGCCATAATTCCTTGAGCGTCTTGACAAGAGACGTGCTTAACTTTACTGCTTAAAGACTTTACGTTTTCCTGAACTTTGATACTGAATCCTGATGCCTTGCTGACCAAACTGATGTCCTGATGACAAAGACTATCTTAGCTTGCCGATCCAATTGAGGAGAGGTATTCTTTTATCCATGTGTTTGTTATGCCTATTTGCTTTTTCTGTCTAGGTAGCATAGCAACCGCACTGTTTTGATAGAGCCATAGTAAGATGTTTTCCAAATTTGTCTTGACTAAATTGTTTCACGTGAAGCCCAACATGCTCATGCTAATCTGAGGTTAGATAAGGATCCTCACTAATGAGAATTTGCTTTAGGGACTAATGGTTGATGTATTTTGTTTGCTGAATCTAAATGTATGCGATATCGTTTGCACAATTATTCTTGTTATTGATTTGCACTGTAACCTTAGAATGTGTAATAATTCCGCTTTGGACAGCCAGTGTTGTTTCTGTATGTTTATCATTTGATTTTTAGATGATCATACGTGACATTTGCATTGTTAATATAGGGAAATAAATATTCAAACTCTTACTAAAGGTGTGGTTATTCACAACTGAAAGGTCATAGGGTTCATTGACTATTGACGTTATTGATTAAATATTGATCATTTATCTGCCTGTGCTGGAACTATGGTTGGAACATCTTAATTGCGAGTCAAAAGGTTCATCGACCTATTCTCGTCCCCTTGTAAGTTTACTTTTTAAAGTCAGACCCGCTAACACAATCAGCCAGGGCAGCGCTGAACTCAGGGCCGCCCTGCTGATTACAAACTTGTTCTCTGCCAGCCTTTTCATGGCAGTTTCGCCACCATGAAGAGGCTGGTGGAGAACAAGTGCAGGGGACCACAGGGGGGCCCATACACTGCTTATGGCCATCGCATGGGCAGTGCATGGGCTCCCCTGCACAGCACCCTTGGAATGCGCACTGTCTGCTTTGCCGACACTATGCATTCCAAGGGTGCGGGACAGCCCCCTGTGAGCAACAAGATAGCACTCAGCTCCTTTAAGAGAGCTGAGTGCTATCTCGAAGCTCTGTTCCCACCAGTCAGACTGCCGGGAACCTTCTAATTTATGGTTTCCACCGGTCAGCCACGTTAGTCCTTCTGAAACCTTGTAATAGGTCGGGGTGGATGGCAACACCATGGCGGTGGCGTCCTCCCCACAAGTCGGCGGTCCTGCATTGGGACCACCAAACTCGTATTGAGCCCCTAAGTGTGGTCTTAGCTGAGAAAACAGCTACAAGCTTTTTTATCTCCTTTTTTACTGAGACCTCTGATTTACAAAAATGAGTTGTAGGCAACATAAAGTAAAACCAAGCTGTCTTGTGCAAACACTACAACTATGTGTTGCACCAAATATGCAAAGTTTTAAGTTTTAGCATGCCAGTGATGAAAGCACACACACAACAACTTCAAGCAGGGTGCTGCACAAATGTGACTGTTAGAAATGGGGTCTCTATTTGTCAGTAGTTTACACCCTGTCCTCACTCTAGTCAGGGTAAGGCAGTCACACAGCTGAAATAACCCCAGCTGACACCCCTTGGCAGTTTGACATGAGCAGTCAGGCTTATCTTGGAGGCGATATGTAAAGTATGTCTACACACACACACACACACACACACACAGTAACACAGTGAAAACACCAGAAAAGTACTTCACACCAGTTTAGAAAAATAGCCAATATTTATCTGAGTTAAACAAGACCAAAACGACACACATCCAAGATACACATTTTCATAAATGTAATCTTAGTATAGCACTTAGAAACACAATAGCTTCAACTGAGGCTATCACAGTGTCTTGATAGATTTGTTTCCAACAGTCCGACACCTCACCGGGTAATGCGGGCCATTCACGAGGTCACATGGACCCCAGGTACAATACCTCAGAAAATGATGAGGAAACAAAGATGTTGCATGGAGTCGGGGAGGTGAGGTGTAGCTGGAGCCGATGTGGTGTTGGTTCCTTACTGCCACTGGGGAGGTGAGGCGTTGGTTCCTTACTGTTAGCAGGGGAGGTGAGGCATTGGTTCCTTATGGTTGCAGGGGAAGGGATGTGATGTTGTTAAGAGATGTTGGTTCCTTACAACAATGTGGGGTTGATGAACCCAGCAGGTCAAGATTCAAAGTGTCGACTTTGCGGTGTTGCAATTACACTATGGGGCCACAGGTGCAGCGTGTGTCTCAAACATCAGTGACAAGGCACTCATGACTCACGCTTTGGCAGGAGTCTGATGGTGCTGCGGCAGCGTCAGGCCTGTGTTGCAGGTACTCATTGCATTTAGTGAGGACCAGGGCTCTGGTGCAGCCAGCAGCGCTGAATCAGACACCAAGGCCGGTTCTAAAGTCGCTCTGGAGTCGATATGCTTGCTTTCTTCTTGGTTGCAGCAGAGCTCACTTCCAAGGGTCGAGGAACTGGATTTGGCACCATTTGATAAGTCAGGACTCTTAGCAAGAGAGCCCAGGTACTGGCAGGTGAAGTCTTTCATGTCTCTGAGAATTGTTAACAGGAGGTAAGCTCAGTTCATGCCCTTGGAGAACTTTGGAAAGCAGGATGTAGAAAGCAAAGTCCAGTACTTTCATTCCCAGGACAGAAGCAGCAAGCAGAAGGTCAGCACCACAATGCAACAGGCAGAATGGCAGTCCATCCTACAGAATCCAGCTCTTCTTCCTGGGAGACTGTCCTCAGTCCAGATGTGTTCTAACTTTCCTGCCCTGGTTCCAGACACACTCCAGGGGGTTGGAGACTGCTTTGTGTAAGGACAGTCACAGCCATATTCAGGTGCAAGTGCTTGGCTCCTCCCAACACTCTTGCTCAGGAAGACCCATTAAGATATGCAAGGCACACCTCAGCTCACTTTGTGTGTCTAAAGTGAATTTACGAACAGTCCAACTGTCATCCTGACCCAGACATCTTTCCCACAGACAGGCAGAGGCACAGAATGGTTAAGCAAGAAAATGCCCACTTTCTAAAAGTGCAATTTTCAAACTTACAATTTAAAAACCAACTTCACCAAAAGATGTATTTTTAAATTGTGAGTTCAGAGACCCCAAACTCCATATCTCTATCTGCTCTCAATGGGAAATTACACGTAAAAGCTATTTCAAGACGGTCCCTGTGTTACCCTATGGGAGAGATATGCCTTGCAATAGTGAAAAACAAATTTAGCAGTTTTCACTATCAGGACATGTGAAATACACCAGTACATGCCCTAACTTTTAAATACATTGTTCCCTGCCCTTGGGGCTGCCTTGGGCCTACCTTATGGGTTGCTTACATGAAGTTAAAGGGAAGGTTTGGGCCTGTGAAGTGGGTGCACTTGCAAGGTTGAAATGACAATTTAAAACTGTGCACACACACACTGCAGTGGCAGGACCGAAACACATTTACAGGGCTACTCATGTGGATGGCACACCCCTTGCTGCAGACCCAGTAGTAGCATTTCATTTACAGGCCGTGGGCACACACATTGCATTATACTAGGGATTTACTGGTAAATCAAATATGCCAATCATGGATAAACCAATCACCAATACTGTTTAAAAAGAGAGCACTTGCATTTTATCACTGGTCAGAAGTGGTGAAGTGCCCAGAGTCCTAAAGCCAGCAAAAACTAAATTCAGCACAGGATCAAAAACAGGAGGTCAGAAGCAAAGAGGCAAGCAAAACCACCCCAAGAGCTGACAGGTCTAACAGTGACAATCATGCTAAACAGAATTGTATCATGGGGCACAGTGGAAAACAATCATTGACAATGCCAGTAGGTCAAGTTTATGAATGCATTGTTAAGTCACACCTAAAAATCCACACATTTTTATTACTGCCACCTCCTGTCTGTGCTTCTGCCAGAGACAAACATCACAAATTATCTAGTTATCTAAGACCCTTTAATGGCATTACAGTGGAATGTGTGTTTGTTTTCAAGCTCAGGCAGCTGGATAAATAAACAAAAGGATCACAGCTGTGGGAGGGCAAGCACTTATTTGTGGAAGCCCACAATATCTGCTGAATCAAAACATGTACTCCTGACTGCCACTTTGTGGGCGAGCCAAAGCTCCTTTCCTGGTGGTTCTCACATGACTGTCAACATCTGGGCTGTCAGCCAAACCATAGCAGGACTCCATCAAACAGCTGGAAGAGAGCAGGCTACCAGGGGAATTACCCAGGGAGACTCCATAAATGACACAACCTACGAGCCAGGAAACTCAGGACCAGGTTGAAAGTCAGGAATCCAAAGGCACTAGTAGGAGGAAAAGTAAGTTGTGCTTCATTGAATTGGAAATCCTCATTTGTGGGATACACATACAATGAAAAATGTTTGTGAATTCCAGACTTTCACCTGGGAAGAAAGCTGTGCTGTGGAATAAGATCCTGGGAAGATCACTGTTGAAGAAATTATAAAAAAGGATGGCAAAACATTCACCGCCAAACAAAGGAAATGTTGTCAAAGAACAGAAAATTGGTACTGGCAACAGACGAGAGACCCGAAAAAGAGGAAAGACTCAATTGCAATTGAGGAACAGTTGGCAGCCACAGTTGCAACAGAAATGGTCTTTGGAACAGAACACACAGTCAAAGCTTCCATGGTAAATGAACCAACATTAGTAAAGAAAATTCATTCATATGTATGTCCAACTCACAGCCTCCACAGTGACATGCCTAGATGGCTTCTCAAGTCTATATCATGCAACATATATGACATCTCAAAAAATAAAATGCTTGAAATCAACAGGTTACAGTTGTACAGACGAAACGGTTGGAGAATGATACTGAGATGCCATTAACTTGGGAGGGAGAAGTGACAGTACTGCAAATATTGGCTTTGGCATGTGACACACTGGGTTAGTAACAAATCCAAAATGTATATTGAATGCCAATGTCACAGTGTCATATCATCAATATGGCATAATCTCACTTCCACACAAGAGCAAAGTGAAGCGACAACATGAGGTATCAGCATACATCCCTGTTTAAGAAAACTTCAGTACTCAGCTTTGGAATGAGTCTGAAGAGCGCCTCTATTAAAAGTAGCAGTGATCGCAGAAAAATCAGAGAGAAATCTTCTCAGCATTCAACAAGGAGGGCAGTTACATAAGGAAGGCACAATACATTTGTACCCAACTTGCTTTTAGAAAAAAGCCATGCGGGTACAGTACTGAAATGGCCTTAATCAAGACAATTGAGGCGATTAGAGCTACTCTGGATCAAGGAGGGAGAGTGGCCTTCATCCTACTCAACCTATCAGAAACCTTTGAAACAGTCAACAATGAGCTGCTGATAGGCCGACTTTACAACATCGGGATTAGAGGAGAGGCTCTCGCCCTCCTTAAGTCTTTCCAATCCAACCCGAACATTCATTGTAATTAAATGATTTCACATATGACCCTTTCTTCCTGCTCCATGGAATATCGCAAGGCTCCTTGTGGAGCCCAACTTTGTTCAACAGTTATGTGTCTAGTCTTGATGATCTGATCAGACAATTTGGTTTCTTGCTCACGTCCTATGCTGACAATACACAAATTGTTGTTTCTTTGACTAAGAATGAACTTTTACATTGACACCAGATTCCATAACTACATGCGGAAGGTCAATGATTGGATGGCCAACAATTGTCTGAAGTTTAACTCAGGTAAAACTGAGGGCATTCTATTTGGGAAATCAGCAACTTTTTGGTCCAACTCGTGGTGGCTACAAGAGCTGGGAACCCTTCCAACTCCTGTTAGGAAGGAACATAAGCTTGGCGTAATAGTCAACGACAAACTTACATACAGGGACCAAGTGAACCAAGTCACTTATTCCTCCTATACTCTGAAGACAATAAAAAAGATCTTACCTTTCACCCCACCCAAACTGCAGAAAACAGTAGTTACATCCATGGTCCTTTAGAAACTAGATTACTGTAACTGTTTATACATCAACATGCAACAGCAATATGTGAACAAAGTGCAGATTCTACAGAACGCAGGAGCACGGCTTCACTTAGGAATTAAAAAATTTAAATCTGCCTCTACAGCGCTAAAATTGTTACATTGGCTGCTGGTTAGAAATTGAATTGTATTTAAGGCCCTCTGTATTACCTTTAAGGCTGTCCACAGGATTGGGCCAGACTACCTAATCAATAAATTCCACTGGTACCTGCCACCTAGAACATTACATTCTTTTGTAGCCAAGAATGTAACAGCCTCAAAATTCAAATGTGCCTCCGGGGGAGGAAGGAGTTTTGTGATTGGTGCATCAAAATCCTGAAATACCTGCCTCTCCATCTTAACTCTTTTTTAGGAAAGCTTTAAAAACTTGCTTATTTTGCTCTATATGAGCTTTTGTATCTGGCCTCTATCAGTCACTATTTTTAGTTGGCTGCAATGAACTTCAAGCATAGGCTTTGTCGGCGTTAGCGCCAAGACACCTCCAGATGAACGCGGGCTTTAGAAATAAATCTAACATAACATAATATGTGGACTTCGGTTTCTAACAAGCATGTGCAAGCGATACTTAATTTGAAAAACAGAGAAACTTGAGAGACTTGGCCTTCACAAGCATGTACATGGAAACAAGGCTCCTACAACCACAATCATTTTCAAACTTCACGCTGCAATTTTCAAGTTACAAACCCAGTCTTGTTGCAAGGCGAGAGGTTCAGGTTAGCTAGCTAACAAAAATAGCCATGGCACGTGAAACACTAAATATTAGCATGATTTGATTGACCTTCATCATACCTCAGTCAGCTATTCAACCCTAATATTTTAAAAGCCAATTCCTGTGTGAGGTCATAACCCACAGCGATTCATTATGAAAAGTATTTCCATAAACGTATGCCTCGTCTAATAAATCGAATGCAACATTTCACTTACTATAATGTTGGGTGACCATTGGCTTTTTCATCGGTGATCAAGGCCATACTTGTTTATGAATCTCATACAGATCTGAAAACGTATGTGAATGTGTATCTCACATAATGACATGCATGAGGGAAAAACAATATTTATCATGCAAGTTCGCCTTCTGTGTAGGTGAAATTAGTACAGAAGACAATGACAATGCCTTCTAAAGACGTTTGCCCTATCACAGTCAACAATTCAAACATACAGTGGTCCACCACTGTGATGTTATTATTGGAGGCTATCAGGAAGTCTGCAAAGGAGCAAATCAACGCACCCATCTAAATCAATAACCATGTCATCCACTGGTACAACTGTGATCCCTAAATTGACACACATCAGGATGTCCACAGAAATACGACACCATCTCAGTGACCTTGATAGCAGGATTATTACATTTGAGACACTTACTGCTACTGTTGTTAAAAATATGTCCTATCCAAGCAGAACTGGAAGCCATCCACAATAACATGACCCCCTAGAATACAAAGCCTGCGCAGACAAAGAATTATAACATCTGCTTGACCAGAAAGGAGGATGTCTTGCTGGACATCACGAAAGCCCTGGAGGTATGAGATGTGAGATGTAATTGTTCAGCTATCTACTGAAATGAAGCAGTCTCTTGAGACAATGAATGTGTAGATCGGTAGTCTGACATGTGCAATAGATGTCAGGCCCAGGAGTAACCTGAACATCAATGCCCAAAAAGCAGATTTACAAAGGGACATAGCCATGGTTATGCATCACTCACAGGAGTTTTGCAAGAGTATGTCCACACACTCCACATTACGTTTCTGGCTAGGAGTGATACAAAGGTCTCCTAAAACTCATCATCCTCAATGCTGTGGCGAGGTGTTAATAACAAGGAAGCAGATCCAATTTACATTGTCTGCTAAAATAAGCATAGAAAATATTCTAACAAAGAAAATGCACATTATATGTATGAAAGTGATTTACATTTCTTATATGAAGGTATCTTACAAAGCATTGCTTGTATACTCTTAAGTTATCTTGTTTATTGTGGTATCATTTCCATAGCTGGTCGCAAGGGGGGCAGGTGGTGGAGAAATTTTTAAAAAAGAACACTTACATGCCCCTTCGGGAGGGTTCGCCTCTCCTCCATCCTCGTCCTGAGCAGCCTCGTCCTCTTCCGGGCAGCACACAGGCTTCCACACTCCCCTAAGCCAATCACGACTCTGATGACACCAGCATGACAGCAGTGTTGTGATTGGTGTGAGCGGCCTGGTTCAGCGCTCACAAAGGGAGTGGGACCCTGTGCACTTTCTCCTCACGGCTGTGCAATACAGCTGGGTGGTGAAATGCGAAGTGCGTATGTCTATTTGGCTGGCCCAAAACGGCTGGCTAAACGGACATGCGCACTTACGGTGCACATACCACTCCTCCTCTGGCCCCGCCCTGCCCTAACCTATCTAACCTAGATGAAAAATAAAATGATTATCATATTGTGTTATTATCATTTAATTTTTCCTTTTCTGCCAAGTCATGGGGCGATGCTCCTCCGCCTTAGCAGAGGAATCACCGCTGTGGCTTAATACACCTGTGCGAGTTTATCAGAGCTCTGAATATATATTAATTTGTCACAAGTTGCGACTCACCTTGTTTTCATGATTCCCTGCATGTCCATGCCATTTACTAATTGACATATCTATGCTTTGCCCACAAAGCCAGATATGTTGCTGAGTACCACATTTACATATTGTTTGCTGATGGTATGACTTACATGTAATAAAGTTATTTATGATTGTATGGCTCCTTACCATCCATGCTGTAATTCTGTCACTGTTTCACTCTCTATTGATGTGATTGTTCTGTCGTTGTTGTGATGTTGTACATCTATTTATCAGGTGGCCCTCCAGCTCGTACATATCATCTATTAAAAGCACAATACACAACAATCATGCCATAATCATGCAGTAAAATATTTTGGATCAGTACAACCATCTACCGCCAAATAGCTCTGAGCACCCGAATCTGGTTTTGAAGATGCCAAAAACAACTCTCAGTGATACTCAATGTCTTCCTGTGTGCAGTGCTAAAATCTTCTTGCATCTGCAGTGATGGAATGAGTATGTGGTGTCATCAGCAACAGTCTCAAGATCCTGCTGTATGGAGAACTGAGTGTATCACACATGTTGCATCTTAACAGGCGTCTGCTCAAGACTACCAGTGGTCACGTGTCATACATACCTTCCAGTAGGCTTTGTTCATACACATCATTATGAAGCCATTGGCTGGTGATACTGTATCTGAAAATGTAAGAACCGGAACGCTTACTGGGAACTTCACTAATACATTTGTGATGCACTAGCTAGTGTCACAGATTGCTGGCACATTCATTCAAATTTCTTAATTTTAAGCTTACTTGTTGAAACAGGGAGGTAAGAGCATAAATATTGCATTGCTAAAGAAATGAGCATTGAGAATTTCCTACTTGGATACCTATGAGGATTATAGCAGACCTCGTTATTACAGAAACAATAGAACAGGCATGCTAATGGATCACCCGCGCTTGTCTCTTGAAGAAAGAGAGAACAAACTCACCAAGACAATTCCCCACCCCAACTTGTCTGAATGCTCTATCTGACCCCACAATATTCCATGAAAATATTATCCGTTTCACATCTGATACCCCCTCACTAGCCCCTACATCCCTGTTCGCTATCTTGATATCATCTCCATGATCCCAAGGGTCCCCACATCCTCTAGTGGAAGGTATAGCTCTCGTGAGATGTTTCATTGTGATCTGACCTTGTGCTCTGACACCACTAAAGTAGGGGTTCTTCTCATTATTTTTATTCCAGTGTTCATGAACGTCAGCTGCCTTCATCCTAGAATAGTTCCTCAGACTTTCCTAAATCTTTAAATATTTTTTGTGTTTGTGTTGTTGCGATTGATTGGGTTCAGTTTTTACTCTTGTTAGTGGTAAAGGGAGCTTTAATGGATTAATGGGTTTTCCCACTTTTATTTTTCCCCGAAAAGTGGATGCCGCCCAAAGAACCAAGTGGCATATTTATACTTTGCGCTGAATTAGCGTAATTTTTTTGCTCTAATTCAGCGCAAACTTAACTGCATATTTATATTTTGACGCTATTGGAGTTAACGTAATATTTTGGATGCGTGAAACCACCTTGCGTCAATGGGATGCATGGTAGGCGTCCCCGTCCCAAAAATTACTTTAAGCCCCTAGCGCCATATTTATCCACCAATACAAAAATGATGCACAGGTGGGAGGCGGAGCCCAGAAAATTACTTTATCCCCGATTCACGTAAAATTTTAATGTCTGGGCCAGACCAGGCGTTAAAATGAGGCCCACTCACCACTACTTATGGAAAACACACAGAAGCAACATTGGCAACCCATAGGACAAGATGGAAGTGTTACTGACCCAGCTTGGGAGACGACGCAGAGGACAACAACCACAACAGCAACCGCCACCACTACTGCAGCAACCACAACTACCACTAAAGCACCCACAAAGGCAACGCAGAAGGCAGGAGAGGATATTCCGGAACAGGACAACCCTTGTTGGTCTCAGGGAACAAGACCTAATTAGGACTTACCATCCCAACCGGCAAGCCTTGCTACGCCTGCTGCACCATGTTGACCCACAGATCACAGCCAGGTTGTAGACTCCACATAACATGCCACCTGTCACAAAGCTGCTAGCTGTCCTGCATATACTGGCAAATGGCTCATTCCAGACAACAGGTGCACTGGTTGCTGGTGTGTCACAGCCGTCTTTCTCGGTCTTCCTGCCAAAGGTATTAGATGCAATCATCTCTTTGACACCAGGTCACATCTGCTTCTCCAACACCCAGCAAATGCAGCAGGAAATAAAACAAGGCCTTTACCAATTTACTGGCTTTCCGCATGTGCTGGCTGGGTGCAATGAACTGCACCCATGTCCGACTTGTCCAACCTGCAACACAGAACATTTGTACAGGAACCGGAAACATACGCATTCCATAAATGTGCAGGCCATAGTGGACCATTGTGGACTATTTATGAACATTTTAGCCAAGTATCCTGGTAGTGTCCATGATGCCTGACATATTCAGGCACAGCAGGATCAACGAACACTTCCAGGATGGCCAATATGGTAATGGCCTACTTGTGGGTAAGTCAACAAACCTAACAATATACACACAATACACCAACCCTGTAGGAAACACAAGACATATACCACTCTAAAAGCACATGGCCAGGGTAACACAGATGTGCGGGTAACAATACATATGCACCATGCTCCAGTACATAACAATAAGTGCACAGCACAAACACATGCACCAACATGTACGTAACATACCCACAACTTGACCGGCACACCACGTTAAGGACAGGTGAAGCTATGCACCCTTTGCTAACAGGAGATGCCCACAAACCACTACAAGGGCCTGCAGGTTGCCTACTAAATACACTTCACACACACATACACCAAACAAAGAATAGCACAGCAATGTCAATGGCATACACCATGGTCATGTAAGAAAGTTACACATAGGCACAGCCCCCTTAAATTATGCTGTGCAAGTCTCTACCAGACACATACATCAAATGCCAAACAACTGGTGCCAATACCAACTACATTGCATCAATACATACCTGACTTACCTGTAGTGTGCATGAACATCTGCTTGATGCATTGGATCATACACATAGGAATACCAAATTAACGGCCATTACATACCATGTGCCATATTTGTGAGAAGTGGCACCACACCTACTGTAGTGCCACCTCACTTATACCACTTACTGACCCACAACACCATAATGTCTGTACCACAAACAATTAATGGCCCACCATGGGGCAGAGTCACTGTTAGACAGTGCAGATCATGGATGCTATAGTGGGACCCCGTAGGAGTATTTAGGACATCGCTGACCTTCCATGCACTGTGCAAAGGGACACATTGTAAAGTAGCTGTGCCACATCCCATAGCCTGCATTGTGCATGTGTTGACAGTATAAATGCTGATTCATGTATTGGAAGATAGGAGAAACACTGGTAGTAATGTTGATCATCCTGAAACAATGGGATACACACTCTTGGACACCCAATGGCTGACATAAACATCAGCTGTCACTCAAGATCATTAAGGGACATATGTAAGAGCCCCTAGTGCCATCGTCATGCCCTGCACTGTATGAACAAGTTGATGGATGACCACTCTTTTGTGACTTGATACCACATTGTAAATAGGGCCCCCTCCGACACAGCACTTTGCGTGGAAGGGGCGTGCTATGTGTGTTGATGTAGGTGTCTCACCGCAAGATACATAGCATGATTACACTGACTCAGATGTAGGTGTCACCTAAAGTCTGACGCAGTGCCAACATCCAACACTACCCCAAAGGTAGCATTTGCAGATTGCAATAAGTAAATAGACTGTGGTTTGACCTCATATGAATGTGCCACCTATGCGTGCTGCATACTGCTGCACACACAGAAAGAGCAAATTGCCCATGAAAATAGTGTATGTAGAGGAAGGTTTCCATTCCTGCACAGATTTATCCACCTCCACAGGGCAGCCAGCCAAGCACCCTGGTGCAAGGTTAGCAGTATTGGTGCACTGCTGCATATTTGGCACCGGCGCAGGAGACAACAAAGGGTTGTCGTGTAACATATTACACATGGTGCATTCCTGCATAGTGAAAATGAAGCAGCACAGCACTGCCAGTTTTGGAGCTGTGTTGTGCACTGTCATTTACTCTTTAAAATGGGCCTACGTGTTCCACTTCATGTGTACTGACACATGTCAAAATGGCTTGGATGTCAAGGCTTTGTAGAGTTACCATGTGGTCACTACATCTGACCCCATTGTGTGGTGATAGCACACTGCTACAAAGATGCACTACACAACACATGGTACATACATACTGACCATCAGTTAGGAATCCAAATTATATGCCTCAGGTCCTTGAGTGAATACCCAAGATTGTCATGTCCAACAATACAGTGCTAGTAAAACTTAGCACAAGGCCAGCAACTCACAACATACCACAAACACGTCTGAGTCACAACCAACTCAAACTACCAACTGCCATGCTACATACTAAACCTGTTGCAAGATTTAACAACTTACATCTTTTACCTTTGCGGCGGATCAGGGTTATGGTATACAGCCCTGGTTGATGACCCTATTTGCAAACCCCAACAGAGTAGCAGAGCGAGCCTACAAAGAGGGAGACCATCAGACATGCAATGTGGTGGAAAGGATATTTAGGGTCCTCAAATCCAGATTCAAGTGCCTGGACCTGACAGGAGGCAGCCTCCTTTATGCCCTACCCACTGTGTGTAAAATGATCCTCACAAGTGCCATCCAGTACACCATATGTGTGCGAATGAATATGCCATTGTATGACCTGGTTGCTGCCCTGCCTGAGGAGGAGGAGAAGGGTGGTGCTGACGATATGGAAGGGGAACAGCACAACACAGCTGCTGGTGTACGCCGGAAACAACATATTGTTGACAACTTTTATACATAAGAACCACATAAATCACCATGTAAAATTTGTAAATAAACAGTTCACATTTTTCCACCAATGCTGCTTTGGTCTATGCAATCTCCATTACATATACCATAGGAATGTGATTCTAACCTCAGGGAGCATGTAACAAACACTATACTGACACGTATTGTAGCGACATCATATATGATGTGTTAGAGCATACTGCAACCATCCCACACATCACTTACAGTCTTATCACTGGTATGTGACAACTGAAGGACACAATCCATGGAACACTACATATTTTGTACATTCATGTTGCCAACTTGTTAATCAATAGCCCATCACACTCAGCTACGTCATGTCCTAATAGGATGTATGCAAGGGGCCCACACATGAAGTAGGGGATGTTAAAAAATTGAAATTAAGTTATGTTGGAACACAGTGTGAGAGTTGTAATGGCTGCATGGAACATGTTTGACGAGGGAGGGACTTCATCAGTAACTATGGTTATCATGATTTGTCCAGGGATAGTAGCCAATAGAAGAATTTGAGCCTGCACAGTCTATCTATGGTAAACTATCCTGCCACTGCCATGGGGCACAACCTTTACACAGGGTAAACATGACCTCACTCATTGCACAGACACGTCTGTGGAATGCACATTAGTATGGATGAGACTATATGCAGCTAGGGCTGCAGGTCCATAATACAAAAACAACAACTATTGGCAAAAGGAGTGAGTTAAATCAAAAATGTGTGATCAAACCATAATCTGGGTGGAATGTAGGCAGAGTGTGTCATATATACTATGTACCGAAGATGTGCACATGCTCGACACATATGCTGTCTTCACACATGTCTCCAGAAACTCTAAATCTAAATAAGGATTTGGGCGGTTATATTTCCTAGGTAGAAATAGTTCACTCCTCATCAACAATGCCTGATCTGTGTATGCAGATTTAAATAGTATGCTCTGTATTGACATCAGACATCACATACAAAAACACAATCACAATACAGAAAAATTGCATGGTTCTAAATGTTAAAATGTGTCCCATGTATGTTATGGACTCCAAAAGCACAGTCTAGAGTGTGTGCTCTACTATGTGTTGCAATGTCCAATACGATCAGATATCCAACATCACATTGAGTCTGAGTACACCAAGCCATGTAGGTAGATTGTTTCAAGAGATGAATACAGACCTGCGATTATTTCTAACCATTACATCATACAGTCATTTTTATAGTCAGCTAGGTTGTGGGATGCTGGAAGAATTGCATGACCATGTTCCAAGGAGGGTGTGGGTGACCAGCTCAGAGATACCCACTGATGGTATACGCCATGTCACCTGGAGACTACACAAGTCATGATGTATGTGCATGGCACTCATTACATCTCACAAATACCACCAATGGTATGGGAACTAACAAGTTGCTAGTAGAAGGAGGAGGAGGCAAGCTTCCAATATCACCCAAGTCATATGTTGGAATCTGTCCCCACATCACCCCACAATGTAGTTGTAGAAGATGCGAACAAAGCAGTAGCTGCCAATTATCTGTGATTTACGGAAGACATGATACATACATTTACAGTAATGCCAGAAAATGATAGGGAAATGAACAGAGATACTCCAAAACAGACAGTGCAACACATCAATGATTGCAGGTCCATCCTTCACAAATGTATATTGAGGCTGGCCAGGTACATACATGACCCAGACATCTGTGGCACTACCATAACATGACAATTGGCCTACATCTGGCACCATTACATGAGCATCTTACGTACAACACCATCTGTACCATGCCATTAGTTGATCATTGAGACAACTACACTCATACAACCCCTACACATGCTGCAATTCGAAACAGATGATGAGTCCCATGAATGTGAGATGTCCTACATGTGCAACCATCCACTGTACCTGAGAGTGGAAGGCCTAACATCAAGGGCTGCATAGCAAACCAGCACATCCCGGCCTGTATGAACACATTTGTGCATGTGTAGAACCACTGGGGAGTCAGCAGAGGCTGCTGAGTTCAAATCATTAATTGCTGAGATCCCAGCTTTATTAAGCCACAGACCACTGTCCTGACTACATCAACATATGACATAGTCAAGTGCCTGTTGTAGCTGCACAGGGTCAAGAACAAAGTGGAACACCAGGGACTTGAAGCCTCCCAAACAAACTTGTTTCTGTTTACATTCATACCCACACATTGATGAGGTACAGTAGCCCTGCAAACTATGCCACACTGCAACAGTGATGCCTTGTGCTACAACAGAGTATGTGACAGTAATGACAAACATGAATAAGACAAATCTGATAGTCCATTTGGAGGCTAGCACACAAATACAACACATCACTGCACATTTTCAACCATAATGGCCCTGGCATTGTAACGTGTCAGGATTCAGGACAGTAAACAACTTAGCAGTGCTATGACGCCATAGGTAGCAAAACACCTGTGACATCCATATATGATCTCCACATGTGTACCCACATACATATTGAATAGGTGCCAGTGATGTGACTGCATATGCAATAGTCAGATTCCAATATCTGCCCATGCTGTAAGATTGTAAAGTGACCTTGAACATCCCCTTAAGACACAAATCTCACTTGTGTTAACAAAATCCACTTACACTTGTTTCTACACACACAGGGCATATTACATATATATCACAGACACTGGTGTACATGACATACCAGCAACTGAGATGCATGGGTAACCACATGACTCACGTGTACCTGAGCAACAAGATAGAACATACAACTACAAACCACAGAGTCAACACACAATACCACGTAACTCATCATTGGAAATGTGATGTTATAGCAGGACAAGTACACTGCATATTCTCAGTCCAAATTGTAATGGCTGACACATGACAGAGCACATGTTGAAGTCAGGCCATCTCATATTATCATATGTCTAAACACTATTGTCTCAGAGTTTATTATGCGGTACACCAACACATTCAGATACCTACACATATCTACACATAGGGCACACATGTGCCAAACATATGTGGACGCACTGTTGTTACACATGCATATATATGCACGACATGCAAATTATTGCATGCTGTTAACACACATATTGGCAGAACCCACCAATCACACTATTACCACATTGCTGCATGGACTTCCAAATGTGGCCATACCCCACATGCCACATTTCAGCACAGCCCATGTCATATATATGGTGAATCAGGGTGCACTCAAGGACAATGCAAAAAAAACACTCTGTCAAAATATGAGGCAAAAAATATGAGGCAAATGCGTCAAAAACATCCGCAAAAATTGAAAACAATGACACATGGGCCCTTAGCGTGGATTCTACGTTCACACTCCTATTAATGCAGCCTTCTGTGAAATCGATGCATAACCGCCATGCGTCAATATAAACGATGCACGTGTGTTATGCGTCTAAAATAAACTATGCATTTGCCAAATGCATCAAATAAAAACATGCATAACTGAAAAACTGGATGCACACGCCCAGGAAGTGTTTTAATAAGAAATCCTGTCTATAAGCATGGTACAGTGGTTGTAGTCTAACTTTCTCTTTACAGTCTGTGCCTTTGTGACTGTGTGTGGTTGAGTAATGGAGCTGGTGGGCGATTGTTGGGTGTGATTGGAAATTTGTGGTGTCCCTTGTGCCATGTCCTCTGTAATTTCTGTGTGTATTTTGTCCTAGAAGTTGTAGTTTTGTGTAGTTTTCGTCCAGTTTTGTAATTGTACTGTGGCGTGTCTGTCCGGGGTTGTTAAATAGTTGGGACAGTTGGGCCAAGTTAGTGGGGTTTCCTTTTATTTTTGTAGCATATTTTCTTGGGGGTACATCTGTCGACATGTCTGGCGAGGGGAGGATGACCAGAATGTCAGCGGATGAGCTTGGAGGATTCATTTGGCTGGTTGCACACTACCTGCCAATGATGCTGGAAATGGGTGGCCGGGTGATCCTCGACTACCGGACAGAGCCCAAGCAGCTGCGATGGGGCAAGGTGCTCCACTACCTGAGACGCGTATACCAAACAGGCTGGAATGCCCACCAGCTGAAGCATCGTTGAGCAGATCTGGTGGCCGGAGAGCAGGATCTGCTAAATCACCTGGGGATGGAGATCAGCAGAACTGTTGGTTAGTTTACAATTGGCATACTATTGACTGTTTACTGCTTTTGAATGACAGTAGCAGATAAGTTGGAGTGCTGCATGCAATGCTTGTAAACAGGTTGTATGCAGAGTATCTACGCCAGTTCAGGCCTGGAGTTCACATGTCCATCAATGATACCAATGCAGGTCAGATGACCGATGTGCCCTCCACAACCATCACAAAGGCATACATTTCAGAGCAGGTAGCGTCACCTGTGCACTGGCAAAGTGTCATTTATGTAACGCCAAGGCACCAGCACCCTACCATTTTTCCCAGGATTGTGTCAACAAAGTGGCACAATGCATGCATATCGCAACTTTGTCAACATTTCCCGCACATGAGCCATTATGTTTACAAAGGGGGTTTATCCGCCTTAAGGGGGCAATGAATATGGCACACTTGATTCCATGAGACAACTTTGCCACATCGGTCATGAAATAATCAGTGCATGATCATTGCAGACTTTTAATAGAGCCGCATTTCAATTACAAAGTGCCTCTCGGTGCCTTGCAGGACTAGCTTAAGCACTTGAGTTGTAAGTCTTGCAAAGTGCCACAATAGTGTCATGTATAACTACACAACTCCCCCTTATCCCAGGTTGCGCCATTTTGTATAGACATGTCACAATTTAGTCAATGTGCAGGTAGGTAAAGCAACTGCACGAGTCCACAGTCATAGCAATTCCTTAAGTGTGTCTGCCTTGTAATGGCACACACATTTTACTCTGTTCATTGCAGGGTGTGTAATGCAAATCCCCAACACCTTGCAATATCCACACAATCCCAGGGTAGTAGCGTGTCTGTGAGCTATGATGTTGACAAAGTTGTTTCCTACATCTGTTGTAGGCAGAAATGCCAGGGGTGTGACAATGGTCCTGCCACTGCTACAACAATAGCATGGCCCTCAGATAGAAAATACATGATCAAACAGTCCCATTTGGCAATGGAGGTGTCATGCCTACAGACAGCTGCATGACGATGCCACATATAAATGTTGCAGGGTGTAGCACCACATGAGTCTCTGGCCCAGCGCTAGTGTTCAGATGTTTGGCTCCAACTCATCTGAGTGCATGTGTCATTGTGTGATCATAGCGTAGAAACAATGCCAGATGTGATAAACTGTCCAATGATCAGATAGCATAGTAGGCTGGATGGTGATATCATGGCCCATTTTAAAGAGCTCCAAGCACCTCCAGAGGGTCACATCTTGTGAGGCTTGTGTTGTGCAATGGCCAGCATTGTGTATACAAGGCGGTGACAAGCCACATGTAGGGCTATATGTAACTAAGAATGACAGAGTGTAATGCTGTGAGAAAATTGGCAGTGCCGCACTCTGTCATTTTCACAACCTAGGGGTGCACCATATTGATCCTAATTTCGTCCATCCCTATATTGCCATGAAGGTGGAGGACTAGGCTGGCAATTGTCCCCCAGCATGGCGCTCCGTCTTTTGCACTCCATGTATGTTTCACTTTTGTGGAATGTCATTGGCTTGCATGCAGGTCAAGGCCCAACGTGTGCTGGCGTGGAACTGTGTGTGAAAGGAATAGTTATGGCAGATTCCGTATTGATGGGTGCCTACACCCAGACAATGTAGATGTGATTGACCTTTGGATACCAGCTTGCTAGTTGGAAGACCTCCTAACTTATGGTCCACTCCTTGACTCCATGAGTGAGTGGTCAGGCCTTGGTGGATGACCAGGACTGTTGAAATGATGGATAGCATTGCCATGGCCATCCCCCCTTTGGCTCAGGGAGAGAGGACTGCCAAATTTTTAGGTAGATGTGATGTTCAGAGTGTAGGTGACAGTTATGTTGATCAGGCTTGCACTCAGGCTTGCACGTGTACCTATCGGCTCTGACGCCTTATAGTTACCAACAGCATTCCATCCTCCCAATGACATGTCCAAGTTACTGGTGATGTATGGTTGGAAATAGACACAGATGAGGATGAAATTTGGGCCTGATCAATGTAAAGTTAGCCCCGCCTTGGCATCATTTTTTGATGCAAAAGCAGAGCAAACTTACAAAATATTAGTTTATTTTGTAAGTTTGCGTCACTTTAGCATCACAATTACGATGCAAAGGAGGCACTGACGTTACACTTATCAGGTGGCATGGTGAACAAAAAAAAGATAGATTAAACCCAGATCTCTGTGACTGTGGGTGAATGTTTGCATTGTTCAGCATTCTGTCCATCATCTGTTCTCTTTGCATTTGTCAGCCCAAGTGGGAAGTGTATGCCCAGACGTGGGTCCCGTGCTCACTGAGCCACTAGATTCATGCTAGCCTAGCTGATGAAGGGTGATACCCTGAAATCGTTCCTAGGATGCTTGTTTCTGGTCCAGGAAGGACCTGGCTTGGCAGCTTGGGCTGGACTGTTCCCATGAGGAACAGGATCAAGACTGATTTGCATATGGCTGGGTCCAAACTGGGGTGGCGTGGTGAGCAACAAAAAAAAATGGATTAAACCCAGATCTCTGTGACTGGGGTGAATGTTTGCATTGTTCAGCATTCTGTCCATCATCTGTTCTTTTTGCATTTGTCACCCCAAGTAGGAAGGGTATGCCCAGACGTGGGTCCCGTGCCCACTGCGCCACTGGATTCAGGCTAGCCTAGCTGATGAAGGGTGAATCCCTGAAACCAGTCCTAGGATGTTTGTTTCTGGTACAGGGAGGACCAGGCTTGGCAGTCCGGGCTGGACTGTTTCCATGAGGAACAGGGTCAAGACTGGGATGGTGTGGTGAGCAAAAAAACGTGAATTAAACCCAGATCTTTGTGACTGGGGGGGAATGTTTGCATTGTTGAGCATTCCGTCCATCATCTGTTCTTTTTGCATTTGTCACCACAAGTGGGAAGGGTATGCCCAGACATGGGTCCCGTGCTCACTGCGCCACTGGATTCAAGCTAGCCTAGCTAATGAAGAGTGATACTCTGAAATCAGTCTTTGGATGCAAGCTTCCGGTCCAGAGAGGACCTGGCTTGGCAGTTCGGGCTGGACTGTTCCCATAAGGCTGCTATGGCTGGGTCCAAACTAGGGTGGTGTGGTGAGCAAAAAACAATGGATTAAACCCAGATCTTTGTGACTGGGGGTGAATGTTTGCATTGTTCAGCATTCCGTCCTTCATCTGTTCTTTTTGCATTTGTTACATTTATCAGGGACTTTGTCTTTTCTGGAATGTGAGTTGGAGTGCATGTGTAATTAGATGTAGCAGTGTAAGCTAGTAATTTGTAGAGACTCCACCCAATGCTGACACTGATGGTTGCTTGTCTCCATGTTACAGCTGCCAACATGGCAAATGAGGAGAGGCGTGAGTTTCAGAGGAGGGCAGTAAGGTACCGCCACATCCTGGCAGTGGAGTCTGGGTACAGATGTATGGGTCGCCGCTTCCGGGCAGAGAAGGCCACAGGGGAATGAAGGGAATTCCTTCATAGGGGCCCCACACTGCCTAAAAACACTCAGCAGTCTTTAGACTCCTCAGCAGTGCAGGGGGGCATAGATACCAGTTGCAGCAGTCACCACACTGGCAAAACAGCCCACACCACCTGCTTCCATTCAAACACAGTTGCTGAAGAATCTGCAGAGGGATGTGTCCCTCGTTCTGAAACATTTGGACAGATTGTAGGAGGAAGTTGCAGGAAACCAGAAGATGTTGAAATACATCAAAAAGAAACTAAAAAGGCAAAACAGTGATTGCAATTTGATTTGCCACCTCCAAGTTCAGTCCCCTCCCTTACAATGTTCTTAGAGATTTTATTGTGGGTTTTAGAGGGTTAGTGTATGTTTATAGATAAGTTAGTATAAGCATAGTTGGGGGTGTTTTTTTTTCTACTTATGTGTTTATTTCTGGGGGGGTCATGTTGGGGTACCTATGTGTTTTATTTAAAAAAAAAAATATATATATATATATATATATATTTGTTTAGGATTAGTTAGTATATGTGTAGTATAAGTATTTGTTGTCCTGCATGTGTCTTGTAACTTATGGGGGGTGAGGGCCAATGTTTAGAGTGTGCTGTTCAATGTATAAGTTAAGTTTAGCATAGGGTTAGTTGATGGATAAGTATAGTTAGTATAGGTTAGTTTAGGATAGGGTAGGTTTTAGGTTTTCTGTGACCAATTACATGGATTCACACAATACAATCATTTAGCTAAGTGGATGGATCACAGTACACGTAGACATGCTGATTGTGTAGAAGGTGTTTATTTACAAGTGGAAGTCTTGTAGTGAGATATTTACAATGTCCAGGTCAATGACCCCATTTGTGAAATCCATACATTTGCAACACAACACAAGTCCAGGGTTGAGGGACATGTAAAGAGACATGCTTGGTAGAAGTGTTGTTAAGTGCGGAGGAACAATCATTGCCAATTGGTAAGTGAGAGACAATGACAATCCATAGCAGATAGGTCAACAGTGTGTGGGTGAAGAGTGCACATATCCAACTGTGCTAAAACTGGCATGAACTCAAGCACAGGACAAAGGAGAACACTGCAGAGTGGCACAGGTTGATGCTACCGGGTACTCTTACAAGTGAAGCTGATCAGTTCCACATTTTTATCCTTTGATGTGTATGGTGTCTCCTCTGCCCTTGATGGTGGTGGTGGGTAGGTAGAGGAGCCACACACACTTCAGTGGTTGAATCCTAAATCCCAGCAGCTGCCATTTGTGGAACAACATATGGCATCACTGCAGCAAGAAGGAGCTGCTGCTTTTTCAGGACAGCAGCAACATCCTGGTGGTAGGAAGCCATGTCTGCCCTGAGCGAGGCCAGCTCCCGCTGCATGGAGTCCAGCTTGTTCTCAATCACACTGCTGCCAGTTTGGGAGGGCAGTTGTTGTGGCCTCTCCCTCATGGCAGCTGCTATGTCCCTCAGACACTGCTGGACTCCATGCAGTGGGGAGTGTATGCCTTGTTTGGCAGCTGTATGTTCATTGGCCGTCACGAGACACGTGCGCATTCCCTCTAGGCTGGCTACCACGGTCTCCATCCTCACCCGCTTGGCCAGCTCCCACTGGATTTATACCACTGTCCTCTCGAAGCTTGTCCCTGTGTCCTCGGAGTCTTGAGCTGTGTGGGTGCTGGCAAGTTGTACTATTGGGGTGATACCAGGACATCTTCGAGGGTCTCTTGGCTGATGGTTGTCAGCTGGTCATCCAGTTCATAGGGGAACTCCAAGACAGGCAGATCAGCAGGACAGCCATCATCCTCTGCAATGAGATGGTGTAAAATCAATCTTACTATGTTCTGGCAGTTGACATGCTATACCACTGGCTTGCTATTGGAGGCTCAGTGACAACTTACAGCCCAGACATTGTTCCTGTACATCATGGATGCAATCTATCAGCCCTCTGCCCCATCTGAGTGTCACATAAAGGGAAGCTCAGGTGGCTCATTTGGCTGCACCATATTCACTAGGTGTGATGTATTTCCCTTTGGTGTCTTGACACCATCTTGTTATTGTGGACCCTTCCTATGCATCCATTTGCATGGTAGGGCCGTGCAATGGGTGTTGCAGCGGTCAAGCCACAGAAACACACATTGCAATTTGCCCCTATCCCAGTTTTATATGTTTTACATAGGGCGGTACTGAAATCTTACACCACCCCAGGGATGGCATTACCAAGGTGCTAGGTTGATGTATGTGTATGTGTGCTACATTGTACAGCACACATGGACCTAGCAGATTGCCGTTGCAGTTTCATGTTGTGCTGGAAGGTGCTCCTTCCTACACAACTATGATTTCCCCCTCAATGCACCCATCCTTGCACTGTGGTGCAAGAGATGCAGCATTGTGGAAGTGCAGCTAATTTAACACAGGCACAGGGGTGTACCCAGGGATGGTCAGCGTGGGTATAATTTGTTGATGTGCACATCATTTTCTCCATGACAGTGCCTGATGCCACAAAATAATGGACATAGCCAGTTGACTAAAGTTGAACTTAGATCAGGGCTTCGAGCTAGTTTGGTGGAGAGTTTGCAGGTAGTTGTACTGGTGCACACATGGACCCTCATTACAAGTCCGGCAGTCCTATGACCACCAGACTGCCATTGTCAATATGACCACCGTCAACAGCGCAGGTGGAAGTGGCACATGTTGTCCGTGGGGGATGCCCCATGGGCCAATGTCCTGGCACTGGCAGGTTGCTGGCAGCTCACAGACTGGCAATGCCACCTGTCTTGTGTCACCAGACCAGTATTATGATCAGCGCTACCCTCCAGGTATGCTCCCGCTTTTTCACCAGCCTTTGTGTGGCAGTGAAACCTCCATGCAAAGGTTGGTGGTAAAGTGGTTTGGTGTGTTCCTGCAAAGCCCATGCACCTGGCATGGGCAGTGCAGGGGGCCCAAAGGCCCTTTGCGCTTTCCTCTGCCTGATTTGCAGTGCTAAGAGCAGCGTGTCCTGTCACACCCAATGCACCCCAAGATTGGCGCTGACTCTATATCATCCATCAACCATTGTAGTGGAAACTGACATGAGCAGACAGATTTCCACCCACCATCCCAGCGTGTAACTCATACTGCCAACTGCAAAGGGTACACTGCACTAGCAGTCTTACCAAGAACAGATTGTCCCATGCACCATTCTCCACCGGTCATTGTAAAATTGTACACCATGATGTTCACAGACATACACCATATGTTGTGTTTGTGTGGTTATTTCCCCATTCCTATGTGTCTCACATGGTTGTGTCAGAGTAGTTGTGGGCTCAGCCTGTATGTGTTGTGACCTATAGATTGCAATCTGTAGAACATATTTACTCTAGTGGCACAGTTCTGATCAGCATCAATATGTGTGGCTCCACATTACACTGGTTTAGTTACACTGGGTAGTGCTGTGTTTCCTGTGATACAGGACCACCCTGCAGTTCCCCCAGCGGCTGTCCAGATTACTTTTCTCTGTACCCAGAGAGGCACCCTTACTGCATGATGGAGAGGTGGCTGTCTTATGAGGATGTGTTGTTTCAGTGTGCAGTGGTGGTGCTTCCGGCACATGTTTGAGTATTGTTGGTTAGGGTTGCATTTTATGTTGTGCTGTAAGAAGCAGCACACGTGTTTTGGCAATGGGACAAGGCAGTTGCGAGGTGTTTCTGCTAGGGACACCACCATGACGTAACCCCAGGAATGGTATTGACTGACTTCCTAGTCTCTTATGTCTTGGTCATGTTGGTCCGGTTTGTTTGACTATTTGCAAGGGATGTTGTGATGACACAACCACAGGCACAGTAATTAGACATGCCTTCCATCCTATGTGCTGCATATGTACGTATTGGTATGTAGCCCTGTTGATTAACATATGTCCAGGTTGTGTATGTGTTGTTGTGCATGGCACAACCAAGCCGTGTGTACATATGTTGCTTACGTTTGAATGGTCCAACTTGATTCATGTGCAATGTGTCCCTCTGTGCTCCTTTCACATGCTTTGAGTGTCTCCTATGTGCCTCCCCCTAATTGCATTTAACAATTTCGCATTAATTTCCCCCATGCAACTTACCCTGCATTTGTAGTGGTTACTGGTAGTGTGTGCTGTCCTGTCCTGTGATTCCAGTGACCAGTTCCTCCGGGATGACGGCTGCAACCATCTCTTCCATCTCGTCCAGGTCCTCTTGTGATGCTGGACTTCCACCTCCAGTTTGCAGTGCTGCCTTCCTGTTCCTTGCCATTTTCTCCTCTGTCCTTTGCTTACAAACATGCCAGTGTTTCTTGCACTTGGTTATGGTTCTCCTCACCTCTGCCACGCTGTGAATCTTGTCAACCATCTGCTGCCATATTGCCTTCCCTCGGAGGTGACAAATTGTTGTTGCTGGTGCTCCGTCACCTCTCTCACAAGGATTTCATGGTCCTCCACACTAAAACAACACTTGTGCTTTTTCTTCTCCCTCCCCTGGGACTTGTGTGTGTCCTCCTGGCTGGTTCCTGGTTGAATGGGGCACCCTGGGGTCTCTCCTGGCTTGCTGGGTCCATTTTGCCTCTCCTTTGCACTGTCTTCTGCATTTGAGCCTGAAGTTGACGCTAATGCGGGTTTAAAATGGTGTATATCTGTTTTGTGACATATTTACGTGCTGTAAGACTGGTTAGAGTAATTTTTGCTGCGTTAACGTAATTTTGCCTTACGACAGGGCGCAAGGATGAACGCCAATTTTGACTCTAACCAGTTTTTAGCGCTGTTGTGTGTCATGGTATAAATATGACGCAAAGATGGCGCAAAAAAATGTCAGAAGCCAGCGCTAAACTCTTTGACGCAAAACTGCGTTTGTGCAGTTTTGCGTCAAAATGTATAAATATGGGCCCCAATATTTGTACAATTCCAAGCAGTGCCGAAGTTATTTTAGAAAGTGCTCACATTAGAGTATATCATTTTGTGCTATCTGCGCAGTTACCCTGGTGTCCTCAGAATCTGTTATCGTAGTCCTATGCTACTTTCTACCTTTACAAACCATGTAAAGAGGCTACGTGACAGAGAAGAATAATACATTGTCACAGCAAGGAAATGGGATGCAACAAAGATTAGGGAAGACTATACACTGATGGCAACCTGTAATGGCTGGACTAGACTGTAGGAGTATATAGACATGGAAAAAGGCAAGGCTGTCCTAGGAGCAGATGGCACGATTGCTGCAGCAGCTGCATCCACCCTGATGTTAGGTACCTGCAGTGTATGCCTGATGTGACAACATCAAGAGTAGTCTCTGCAGGCATAAACCATGCCGGCCACATCATTAGTTCCTAAAGAAGGTTCATGTATCACATTCCTACCCAGTATCCCCATTAAAATATGATGAATTGGGGGTCGTGGCCAAGATGGTGGACAGATGAGACGAGGAATTTAGTCTCTCCTTGCCCACCAAACTATAGCCGAGGATAGCACCCTGCCTGCCCGCTGTGATTGTTACTAGGCTGCCGGGGAGCAGCCACAGAGGCCTGGGAGGGAGCACGGGGGTTGAACGCACCCCCAGGATTAACGGCCTGCCTCTGGGCCTGGGCCGAGCAGTGGGCCTGGGCAGTCATGAGCGCCCTTTGTGACTGGGGCAAACCTGCGGCCTTGTCTCACCCGGGGCTGGTCCTGCGTGGTTCCCAGGCTGTGACGGGAGCGGCAGGTGCCTGCTGGAGCCGCTGCTGCCTGGAGGGGATTGCAACGGATGAGTGCGACTCCGGGTGTGGCAGCTTCCTTCTGGTTCTGGGCAATGTGGTGGGGCTTTGTTACTTTGAGCTCCCTCTGCAGCAGGGGATCCCTGCGGCCTTGACTGGCCTGGATCTGGGGCCGAGCTGGGCTGACAGGGAGGTTGGCCCCAATGTCTTGAGCCCCTGTGCAAGGGCAAAGACAGCGAAAGGTGGGGGCATCTGGATTTGGTGTCCTGATTGTGGTCGGTCGACAGGAGCTTTCGTGGTGGCAGTTCCCAGCCCGCAAGGCTGAACTACGGTCCAGGCCCTGACTGTCCTGGTGCCTAGGCGAATCGGGCCAGTGCCCGGAGGATCACTGGGCCACAGGTAGGAGGCACCCCCCTCCTGCACCTACGTTGCACCTGATTAGAACCCACCACCAACAATGCTGACTCTGGGCACCCCCCAGTGGCCCAGCTTGGAGAACCCATAAAGTGGGACATAGCTATGACCTGGCCATCCCCCCTGGCCTTTCCTACAATTGACATTGCTGTCTACCTATGGGGTCCTCGCAACGTGTGTGACTTGGGCCAGTGGGCACCCCTTACTTGAATGGGAGCATTGCCACAAACAGGAGGCGTTGCATGCAGGAAGTTCACGCTGACCCAATGCCGCTTCTTTATCCCTCTGTCAGCCTGGATTGTGACAAGTTGTGCTGGCGAGACGTGGAGCCTCCTTCTGGCAACCTGTGACCTTGTCATGCCTTGAGATCTCTGGTAGCACTGACAGCATTGGATAAAGATCTCTGTGGGGTGCTGACTGGCAGAGTGTGCCATGGTCCAGCAACAGAGTTGACCCCTCTTTCTTCTTTTGTCCTGGAGAAGCATTGGGAACCTTCGGGGGTGGACCTGCTCTAAGCAGCTAACACCAGAAAATATAGGCCCTCATTCTGACCCTGGCGGTTTGTAACCGCCAGGGCAGAGGGCAGAGGAAGCACCGCCAATAGGCTGGCGGTGCTTCTGAGGCAATTATGACCGCCGCGGTCAGAAAAGGGGAACCAGCGGTTTCCTGCCGGTTTTCCCCTGCTCCAGGGAATCCTCCATGGCAGCGCTGCATGCAGCGCCGCCATGGGGATTCCGACCCCCTTCCCGCCAGCCTGTTCCTGGCGGTTTACACTGCCAGGAAGAGGCTGGCGGGAACGGGTGTCGTGGGGCCCCTGGGGGCCCCATTAAGATTTTCAGTGTCGGCAAAGCAGACACTGAAAATCGCGACGGGTGCCACTGCACCCGTCGCACCCCTGCAAATCCGCCGGCTCCATTCGGAGCCGGCTTCATCTTTGCTGGGGCTTTCCCGCTAGGCCAGCGGGCGATCTGCTTGAAATCGCTCGCCGGCCCAGCGTGAAAGTTGTGATCACCGCCGCGGTCATTTGACCGCGGTGCGGTGCTTGGGCAGTTTCCGCCCGCCGGGGTCAGAATGACCCCATAGTGTCTAAGACCAAAAGGGACAGATCCTTGCAGGATATGCTGACAAAGACAACTGAGACCCCAAGAGCAGGGATGAAGCTTGCACACAGGACATGTAGGAACTTGAGAGCCTGGTAACACGCACTTTCTTTGAGGCTTTGCTCTCCTTGTTGCAAGAGGTCCTGCAGGTGCTTGAGAGAGACCTCTCCTTGGATCTTTGGGAGGTACGCCGGGACCTGGACGAGGTGGGAGAAAGAGTTGTATCGCTAGAATGTAAGGATGATGACCAACATGAAGAACTTAAGTGGATGCAGCAAAAAATCCTTCGCCTTCAAGAGCAACAAATCGAGCTCCAGGCCCATGCTGAAGATTTGGAAAAACCCTCTAGGCGGAATAACATTTGCAAATAGAGGGTCCCTACCGCGACGTAAGGATCTGAGCTTGAAGCCAATGTAACAGTGCTATTAACTCCAGATTGGGAGATGCAGTGCCTTCGACCATGCAGCTTGACCGATGCCATAGAGTGGGACTGCTGCGCCAAGCACCGAACCCTTCCCTGCCGACATCCTGGTGTGTGTATTTTGGCCTAAAATAAAGCAGTGGCTGAGAGATAACCCTCCATTACAGAACCTCTGTGCTCCTTCCGTTCCCTGACTGAGGAACTCCAGGTGTTTTGAGAAGTAGCTGGGTTCCAAAACTAACGTGCAAAATTCAAAGATACTCAGGCCCGTATTTATACTCCGTTTGCGACGCAAATTTGACGCAAAACCAACGCCAACTAACGCCATATTTATACTATGGCGTTAGACGCTTCGGGCGCCAAAGTGCCCGGAGTGTGCGTCATTTTTTAGCGTGAACCCCTTCCTTGCGTTAATGAGATGCAAGGGAGGCGTTCCCGTCTTAAAAAATGACTCCCAGGCCTTTACGTGGTATTTATACTCCCGGGCAAAAATGACGCCCGGGAGTGGGCGTGGCCAAAAACGGCGCATTTGCGCCGCTTTTTAACGCCTGGGTCAGGGATGGTGTTAAGGGACAAGTGGGCTCAAAATGAGCCCACAGTGCCCTCCCCTGCCCCCAGGGACCCCCCCTGCCACCCCTGCCCACCCCAGGAGGACACCCAAGGATGGAGGGACCCACCCCAGGGACATTCCGGTAAGTTCAGGTAAGTATTATTTTTTATATTTTTTTTTTTTTTTTTGGGTGGCATAGGGGGGCCTGATTTGTGCCCCCCTACATGCCACTATGCCCAATGACCATGCCCAGGGGACATATGTCCCCTGGGCATGGCCATTGGGCAAGGGGGCATGACTCCTATCTTTACAATGATAGGAGTCATGTTGATGGGGGATGGGCGTCGAAAAGAAATGGCGCAAGTCGGGTTACGACGATTTTTTCGACGTAACCTGACTTGCCCCATTTTAAGACGCCCATACGCCATTTTCCCCCTACGCCGGCGCTGTCTGGTGTACGTGGTTTTTTTCCACGCACACCAGGCAGCGCCGGTCCGCTTGCGCCGGCTAACGCCATTCCATAAATACGGCGCCCGCATGGCGCTTCAGAATGGCGTTAGACGGCGCAAAATTTTTTGACGCTAAACTGCGTTAGCGCAGTTTAGCGTCAAAAAGTATAAATATGGGCCTCAATCTTTCAGTCTCCCCTGCCCTTGAGGCAGCTATACGCTCCATGTATCCTTTTGATTGTGCACCAGACACACTGCTCTATCAAGGCATCATTCTTGCTCGATCCTCCCATAAAACTACTACCATAAATTATTCTAATCTCCTTTCACAGACGCGCTGGGACCTAGATCCATGGGGCCGCTTCCAGCTATCCTGGATGGGACGGATTACGGCAGTTAAGATAAATATACTCCCCTGAATCCTATATATATTTCAGATGATCCCCCTCACACAGCCTCCACACACACTACGAACATTGATACTAGCGATCAACAAATTTATCTGGTATGACAAGACACCGTGACTGCCTAAACATTTGCTACACAGGCTCAAGACACAGGGAGGGTTAGCAGTCCCATAGATCCTGCATTACAATCAAGCAGCGCAACTCCACTATATGGTTGAGTGGAATCACCCATGGACGGAGAAATAATTGACCTTTATGGACCAGGCAGTTACGGGCTCACATATTTGGAAGGAGATGTGGTTGCCACGCTGCCAGTGAGCCCTGGGCCTCTACTCTTCACCAATCACCAATGCAACAATGTGTGTCTGGGATACCGTAGCGACAAAGGCCGGCCTCACGACCTTCGCCCGTCCCATGAAACCGATAGTAGCCAATCCTGACTTTTTGCCAGGCCTGCACTCGGAAAACTTTAAACGCTGGCAAGAAAGCGGTTGTAAGCTTCTCTTCGGTGTAGATGGGTTTCCTTTTTACGAACAACTCCAGACAGACTACTCCTTGATTGACGCAGACCTTGTATAATATCTCCAGCTCCACCATTGGGCACTAAGCCCTATAACCCACGCTGGGAGGGAAGGGTGTTGTTCCCTTTTGAAAAATGGATCGTCCATAAGACAGATGACCGAAGACTGGTCTCAGACTTATATAATTTTCTGGGAGGGGATCAGCCATTGACTTAGACCAAAAGTCAGCATAGTTGGGAAACGGAATTGGCAAGACCCCTCTTGACCAAGGAATGGACCGATATATACTACAGAGTGCACCACATAGCATACAACATAGTAGGGACTGAAACTGCCTACAAGATAGCAACCTACTGGTACCTTACCCCCACCAGAAATTACAGAAGTGGGCAACAACTACAACCTCAGACTGTTGGAGGGGCTGTGGCAACACTGGTACATTACTGCATCTACTATGGCACTGCCCCAAGCTCACCAGATTCTGGGACCAGGCTCTCGATTATATTGATCGAGCCTTTGAGACCACCATGCCACGATTTCTGGCCTATACTATCTTAGGGCTTCCTAATGGACTGACTTACCCGTTGCGCTCCAGCAAGAGTCAACAAATGGCATTGGCCCTCAGTGCCGCTCACCAGTCATACTGTCCTACTGGGGTACCCGTCACATCCCAGACCACACACAATACATGCACAGGTTATGGTTTACCATGGGAATGGAGAAACTATCATTGCCCGTTACCCGGATTCCTCTAAACATACTGACTTGTTGGCCCCCTTTATTAACCTGCTTTTACATGAATTTCGCGATCTAACATGCCCGACATACCTCCGGATCTTACTTCTGCTCCCAGACACACCTTGAGTGCTGGGAGAGGGGGCATATGGAGCTAGGTGACCATCTGCTGGGGGCTGCTTATTTTAATCCGTTCCCGACTAATCATAATATCAGATGGGCACGGGATGAGTCTAGGGGATGGTGTGGGCTTTTGAGGGGTTATTTTTTTTTTGCTGTTCTTTTTTTCAATGGAATTACTGAGTTAATGTTATGCCTCAATATCGCTGCCGGCCTCAGGGTTGTTGGCATTTGGCTGTGCATAATGTTATGTTCTGATTTTCTCCTAACGTAATACCGGCCCAAAGGTTGTAGGTGAAACACTGTGTACTATTGCAAAGAGGTGGTTTGCTTCTTAACAGATAAACTTAATAAAGTTGTTAATTAAAATATGATGAATTTAGTCAGAAACCAAAGACACAAAAGGTGATGGTAAGAATGCTTGTGAATAGTCTAAACCACTGGCATTCGCTTTGGGTAACATTCCAACTCATCGATTTTCGCCCATTATGGCACTCTAGGGAGAGGCACATTTTATGCAAATCTGTAGTGGCTCTGCTTCTCCTGGAAAAAGAACATCATGAACTGTGGGGCCCTCCCCAGAAGGGAACTCGTGCAATCCTAGAACAGTTTTGGCCTAGTTAGGCCTTGTCAAAAATATATATTTGGCCCATGTGGTACTTCATGCAACAGATCCACACGCAATGGTAGATCCTTGGCCACTTAGAGCTTTATATCAAATTCAAAGCAGCTGATAAGAGGAAAGTTTCAAATAGTCTAAAGCACTGGCAGCTGTGCCATGTAGCATTCCAACCCATTGTGTTTCACCCACTGTGCTGCTCTAGACAGAAGCCTACCTCATGCAAATCAGTACTGACCCTGCTCATCATAGGGAAAGTCCATTCAGATCTGAAAGACGTGGCCCATTACGAAGTTACACAAGCAACTCCTGGCCTGGTTTTGACCTTGTTAGGCCTCATCCATGAAATACAGCTTGGATCCTTTGGCACAGCAATCAAAAGTCTCCCGCCTGGGCATACCCTTAGCCATGTAGTGGATTATGTCAAATAGAAACCAGGTAGAACTGGGAACAGTTAATCATAGTAATTAAAGAAGCTCCACTGCCTTCCAATTTACTTAACTATGTAGTCCTTTATACTTATTGGTAGTCATTTCGATTTATGCATAACCAAGTTGCTAAATTAGGCTTTGGCAAAATGTTGTTTACGCCGACATAATCTATCATAATTTCAGATATTTCATGTTAGGATTTTTATGCAAACTGCCCAAGAGTATGCCATGTAGCATAATTGAGATTTAGAACAAACTGAATGTATAGGGCTGCTGTTTGTCATGATCAATTTTGTATTTTTGTTTTAGCATGAAATGCATCTTCACTTCCAAAATGGACACAATGGCGTATTTCACCCTAACAATAGAGCAAAGTTACAGATCAGCATTTTGAAAAGTACCATGTGATTTTGAATAATTTGGGGGGGAATTTTGAGTTCTCGCTGCAAAGGAAACTGCACAGAATTCGCTCAGCTTTAGGAAAACCTTTTTTATGATCATGTCTATTTCTTCAACCCCAAACCCTCATAGGATCAGACAAGCTCAAAGATAGCCAGTGAATGTAAGGGAATTAACAGGTCAGGCTTGCAACACCTTGGACCAAGAAATGCACATGGCCTGGGGAATAACGCACCGGCAGCCATCTTGTAACAGCCGAGCGAAACATACTCACAGGGCCAGCTTTAGGACGGTGCGAGCTGTGCGGCCGCATTGGGTGCTGACCTGGATGGGGGGGGGAGGGGGCTGCTGACCTCAGGGTTGCGCTGCGTTTAGCAACAACTTACGAAACTTGCAATTTAAAAGCACCTGCTGAAAAGTTCCTTGTGTTTCCAGCCTTCAGGAAGCAATTAAAATGCCAAAATACCTCTTGTGATTAATGTTTTTGCTATAGAGGAATCAGAGTTTTGTCCAGTGGAAATTGTGACTTGATATAAGGTAGAGCAGAAGGTTAATATGCCTGCTGCAAAGAACAGAACTATGTTTTATGTGGGTAGCTGAGTGGATTAATAAAGCCAGCCTTTGCAAGTGCTTAAGTGCTTTAAAACAAATGAAATGTAAGTGAGAGAAGGGCTGTGGTGAGATGAGGGGCACTTTTTCAGGGTGATAGTGAGGGAATCCGAGGATAAGGTCATGGTAGTGGGCACCAAAAAAGATTGCCCCTCCAGGGGCCACTAATGCTAAAGCCAGCCCTACATACCAATTTACCCTCCTCCTCCTCTACCTACATGCCCACTAACCTTTCACTGCCTCATCATCATGTGCTCTATATCTTTAATTCTACCCTCCCCACTCGCTTCATCCTCTCTTTCACTTAGGTGATAAAGCAGTTTGAAGTGTTAGGAAGTTGACGTTGGCACCATATAAAACCGCAAATATAACTGCATTAGTTAATTAAAACAATATTTCTTTAAAACTGTCTTAAATATTCTATTTCATAGGCTCCAATTAAAAGAGACTGAAACAAAAGCGTTCAAAAATGATATACTTCTCGTGTGCCCCGCGACTCAGTCTTCTGTGTCTGTGGTATTCTTCAAGTTGTGTAGGGGTTTATTAACCTTTAGAAATCTCCCCGGACATCTTACTGGAGCTCGGAAGGCCCAGACTGTCTCAGCCTATTTCGGTGCCTCTTAAGAAGGATTTGCAGCTGAACTGCTCAGCCCGAGTGTGAAGTGTTACTGGCTGCAGTTGACTGCTCTCCAGTTCAGAGGTGCTTTGTCACTTAGGAAAGTTGCATAATTGTGGATACTTCACCTTAAAGGTGCTTAACGTTTCCAAATACGTTTTAACTCTGCAGTCGTCTGCAGCTCTGCCTCGGGGAGTGCACATAAAGCTGCCAGTTACCTAAGACGGATTTAGACCCTCACGTCGGCGTCCCCTATTCTAGTTAAAAGGAGGACATTGATGTTATCACTTCAGGGTTCCAAATTTTTGAAGGGATGGAGAGCAACTAAGCCTCATTCTAAAAAACAGTTGTAAGCGTGCACATGCAAGTGTATTACCTTGTATGAGGGCAGATTTGCGACTGCTTGAAATTCACAAACGTTTTCCAGGTTGCTCCTGGATGCATACATAAATCACAGCTTTCTGGGCATAATCCTGGATTTTTGATTTCTTTTTCTCATGAAAAAATTTATGTGTGTGAGAAAAGAAACAGAGCAAGTGCAACCCCGCTGGCTGTTTCTTACTCCATATAGAAAATATTTTTCTCCTTGAAGAACCCCTTCCCCATCCCATACATTAGTTATGCCTGTTTTTCCTTGGCCTTCTCGTGTTGCAAATGGATGTACTCCTGTCCCCTACTGGAGTAAGGCTTTGCACAGTTTTAGACTGCGAAAGAGTCACAAAATCTTTTGTGAATTCCCAGAAACAATGCAGTAGCCGGAAAATTAAAACAGTCCCCACTTTGAACTAAAACGCTGATGCCACCCAGTCTGCTATCCATCCATCTATTCATCGACTCTGTCATCAATCCACCCATCCATCCATACACTCTGCCATTCATCCGTTCTGTGATCCATCAGTCCACTCTGTCACCCATTGATTCTCCACTCTGCCATCCATCCACTCATCCTGCCATCTATCCATCCATCCGCTCTGCTATCCATCCATCTACTCTGCTGCATCTAGACTCTCTGCTATCCATCTATCCATCCCTACACTCTACAGTCCGTCCATCCATTGATCCACCCATCCACTCTGCCACTCAACCATCCATCCGCTCTGCTGTCCATCCATTCGTCCATCAATCCATCCGCTCTGCAGTCTATGCACTCTGCCATCCATCCATCTGTCATCTGCCATCTATCGATCCACTCTGCCATCTAGCCATCCGTCCACCCTGCCATCCATCCACCCATCATCCATCCAGTCTGCCATCCAATCACTCATCTTTTCACCCACTCGTCCACCCATCCCTTTACTCTGCCATTCTTTCACCTGACCCTCCACCTAGCCATCCATCCCTTTACTCTGCCATCCTTTTGCCTGTCCATCCACCTATTTATTCACCCCATCCAAACATCCATCCATCTCTTTACTCTGCCAACTTTTCACCTATCCATCCATCAATCCATTCATCCTTCACTGTGCCATCCATTCACCTGTCCATCCACTTATCCATCTATCCCTTTACTCCGCCATCCTTTCACCTGTTCATCCACCTATCCATTCAGTAATCCACCCATTCCTTTACTCTGCCACCCTTTGACCTGCCCATCCACCTGTCCATTCACTCACTCACTCACTCATCCACCCACTCATTCTTTTACTGTGCATCTTTTCACCTGTTTAACGACCTATCATTCACGCATGAGTTCACCAACTCCTTCATCCACATACTCATTCACCCACCTACTCATTCCTCCATAGTTCCTTCTTTTTACCTTACCCGCCAATATTCCGACTTTCTTTCCCTGTTGTATTTACCCAGCTGTCGTTTTTTTCTTTTTCCCGCTTACTCTTTCATTGACTCTGTATTCCAGCGTTAATGGCGGGCTTTTGTCTCCTGTGTTGTAGATAGAAGAGGCCCCTAAAGGACCCCATCTTGCTGTAGTTGCTAAAGACAGTGTTCAGGACGCCCCTGCCCACAAACGTGCAGTTTATGGTTGTTTAAAAACATCCAGGGCATTCCTGCCCTGGAGTATCTACTCTTCTCCCACCCAGTGACACTTACTCTCACTAAAACCTATGTGTGCGTGAATTGAATGGTTTGGTACTCCTTAAAAGGCCATGTTCATGTATAACCTGTCCCTGCACATCAGGACCCCCTCGTCAGTTCTTGAGCTCCGCCAAAATCTGCATCTGTGACTGGTCTCTTAGGCCAGGCCACGTCTCCTATGACTCTTCTCCTAGGCCAGGCCACGGCTCAGCCCAGACTGTTCCTGCGTCAGCACCGGAATACCATTCCTGGTGAATCGCACGCTCCCCAAATACACCCAATTTGACATAATTACACAAGTAAATAGCTTTGTTGATCCTGCCCAGAGCGTTTACTTCAGACCCCCATTTGACTCAGCCATCAAAAATGGTAAAACAAGTTACCCATATTACACCCCCAATCTTACTTGCTCCATTACTGTCAGTAATTGTCCCCGTCCTGTCCGTGTCTGAATATCTGTGGCACTCTCAAATAATTTCTCCACTCCAGGGCCTTGTTAGGTCGAGTGCGCAAACGCTCTAGCCTTCTGTAAACTCTCTGTGGGCTTTTAACCACGCCCACCACACACCCATCAGTTTCATTGGTGTGTGGGCTTGGCTTTTAAAAATTGCTTGATTTCATTTGTGAAAGGCATCCATACGTCATGCCTTTTCTGGTGTTTAGCCCGTCTCGAGTGCACCGGCCAACTACTGAAAACATATGAAGCTTCATGTTTACCGCATGGTTTCTGGACTACTTTTTCTTTTTAATTCCTATGCAGCGCGACCTCGCTAGGCAGTAGTCGAGGGTTTTGCATGACATCGACCATGTTACATGGATAATTGCATAACTGCTGATATGCTTGACTGCGAACAAACGTCTGTTTCCTTTTGTGTGCTCCTTCATGCTCATGGCATGACACTTAAAATCGTCTTGCTTCTGTAAAACTGTATTACTTTTCATTTTCAATTTATGTGGCAAGAAAAGTCTGGTTAGGACTTTACAATGCTAATAGCACTAACTAGAGCAAACACGAGACCCATTACATTGCAAATGCTTGTTTTTATTAATGTTGTCAAAGGCTTACATCCTGCTGGACCCACTTATCGTTCATCATTCAAAGGATGATAAAATGAGTGCCTTTGAGTGAGTTAAATCAGTGCCACGATGCACTTTGGTGGTAAGGAAGCCAAGTCTTCTCATGTTTCATTCTTACTAGGTTGATATCTGTTTCCAATGCCAATAAACCAATTTGGCGGCAATTTAATGCTTTTAAAAACACACTAACTTTGCTTTGTCCCACCAACATCCACTACACTCAAGGAAAGCACTTAGGCACTGATTTATACTTTTTTTGTGCCACATTACCGTCATTTTTTTACGCAAAAGCAGCGCAAACTTACAAAATACAATCGTATTTTGTAAGTTTGCACTGCTTTTGCATCAATAAATGACAGTAACGCAACGCAAAAAAAGTATAAATCAGGGCCTTAGAGCCCAATGTACTACCATTGTAGAGGCCAGATGTACGAAAGGATTTTACCCATTCTGTGTCTATGGGAAAAACTTTCGTACATATAGCCCCAAATTGTGACACGCAATTTGCATTTTTTTTGCGAGTCGCAATCTGGAATATACAACTGTGTCAACCACACTGTTTGTGACTCCCAAAGGGGTCACAAATTACCTACCTCATCAATATTGATGGGGTAGGTCACAATTTGCGACCCCATTGGGAATGGCTGCACTCACAAAGATGGTGAGCTGCAGGAGACAGCAGACCACCATGTCTGCAACTGCTTTATAAATAAAGCAGTTTTGTTTGTAAATGCAGCCCATTTTCCTCAAAGGAAAATGGAATGCAATCCAACCAAACAATTTAACATTTAAGTTTCATTTTCTCAGAGTAGGCAATGGTCCGTGGGACCACTACCTGCTCTGAAAATATTTTTTCACTTCTATTCACAAAGGGGAAGGGGTCCCGTGGGGACCCCTTCCTGTTTGCAAATCGGTTACCACCCATTTTAAATGGGTGGTAACTGTGATTGTTTTGCGATCGCAATTGCGGTCTCAATACAATCATTCATGCCACTGTGACTTGCAATTATGAAGGATGACCTTGGAACACCCCTTCCTAATTGTGAGTAGCAATCCCTATTTTGCAAGTGGGTATTTGCATACTGGGTCACAAAATAGGGATGGTACAATGGAAATGGCCATTTTGCGGTCGCAAAAGGTGAAATTCGCCTTTCACAACCACAAAATCACGTCGTACATCTGGTTCTTAATGAAGAGTGAGGGTTTGTTAGGGACCTCTAACCTAACTTGTAGCAGATAAAAACCAGTGCTGGCAACGTCTAGGGACTAATACTAGCAGGGAGCCCATCAGTGGTGAATAACACAGATACACGAGCCAAGGTGGGAATACGTGTGAAATTTAAAGATAAATGAGTTCTGGATGTCTACCTGCTGTGAAGTAATGCATACATGGAGTTTATTGCCCTTGTTCATTGTCCTGGCTGTCCTTAATGCTCTGGATATCATTTTATTTTTCCAAAGTAATACATAACAAAACTCTTCAGAGTCACTCTGGCCTCTTTGCAAGCTCTTGGCCATGAGTTAAAAGCACGTAGGGGTACTGTCCTGGCAGCCTACTATGGTGCTCATGGGGTCAGGTAGCATTGCCACCATCTAAGATATGACAAAGGAAAATATGAGATCCTGGGTTATTAACTGAGGGAGAGCAAGGTTTGCACTCCCAGTAAGTTAACAAATCAGTGCATAGTCCGGTAAAATACAGTTTGTCTGCGAAATCCTGGGCTTACTCCTGTTTGCAATAACAAAAAAGAGCAAGCTTTACTTTAGAGGAATATATGTAGAGTGTGTAAGCAGTGTAAAAACAATTTTAAGTTAAAAAAAAAGCAAATCAATACAATTCTCTTAGGAATTTTGGGGAAAAAAGAACATTTAATAAAAATAATGACAGACCGAATGGAGTGCATATCCGTGGTTCACCCTGGCCAACAGCTTTACCTTCTGATTCAGAAGAATTCGTGGTTGTCAGAATCATCCAGCAGGCTTAACAATGTGCTGTAGCCAGTGGGGGTCTCATGATGCTGGATATATAGGATACAAAGTGACACTGAAACCTTGTTTTTTTCATGCTGAAGGCTCTGAGTGGGACAATCTTGAAAATTTTAGCTGCAGAGGTGGCTTCATCACTCGGATCGCTTTACTATCTCTTTCTGTTTTCAAATTCTATCTTTCAAATTAAAAGAAATTATGGTGCTTGAATTCCACCAGTCGGTTGAGACAAAGAGCTATACCAAAGCGGGGCTTCCCAAGCCAGGACAAATTTTAATGCACGATCCTACTGAAGCTCCTTTTCTTGTACCAAAAAAGGCCCTGTTGGGCGAACCAGGAAAGTGTGCAAAACTGAGTTGTGCCTTTCTTACAAAGCTTAGGCACTTTGTCCCGTTCCTTTGTACGCCAACATTTCTGCCAACTTCTCCTGGTTACTGGTGGCAGGCAATACAATATGTTCTTCCTCTTCAGTTCTTCACCAAGGTATTTTGAGGTGCTGCTGGTGGGAAGCTTTATTTATAGTGGACACCTGCCAGTTGTTAGTGATAACTCCTACCCGAACCCCAAGAAGAGTTTCACAGCTACACCAGCCATTCTTTTGCAGAACTTTCTATCACTTTCCTGCAACCAATTACACAAATCCCTGATCTGGAGTTTGAGGGGGAAATCTTTCAATGTGACAGGATCATAGTGTCAGTGTGTGATGCTCTGAATCCTTTAAAATGAGGGATTCCCACATAAAACCTAGTCTGGCTAGTTATGAGGCCAGCTCCTTCCTCTAGTGAGAGATGACAGCCTGGTTGGGAGCAGGCCTGTGCTTAATTTAAGATGGTGGTTTCCGGCACGCAATTGTCAACACCGGATCTTATGCCGGTCTGCCACATGGAGACGCCAAACATAGGGGTCCCTTCTGAGTCTAAGGTAGTTTTAGCAATGAAAGGGTCAGGAGAAGAAAGGAACATTTTAGGCTTTTTGGGAGGAGGGGAAGAATTTATCTGAAGTGTCATTAATGTTACCCATGTCATCATCTGCATAGGGAATATGTGAAATAACATTTTTTTTTGGTGCACTCTGCATATGTTTGGTTTTAGCTTTGCACTTAGAGTGAGTAATAGAAGTATTCCTTCCTTGGAAGGAGGCCAGGGAGGATCAAAGTCCTTAATATGGGGTGGAGATTGCTCACCACTCTGTGCAGCGCCAGAAGGGTTGACATTAAATTGGGATATATTGGATGAAACATTAGTGAGCTTACATTTTCTGATTTCCCCCGCAGCATGGCCAGTAAAGATTTTGTCCTCATACTCTTTTTAAATACATTTTACTGAATTCTGCAAAACTTCATACTCTTGACAGAGCTTTCTAGATTTTTTGTCGCAATGTCCTGTTCAACAGAGTTGTGAATAAAACCACTTAAATCCTTTTTGAACACTTCACACTCATCATTATTATCATCCATGAGTGGTGAGCTGTAAATTTCCATATTAATAAAAAAAAAATTGTGTGGGATTTGGGGAGGAAGGTGTTAAAACTGAGGAAAAGGGAAAATGAGGAGGAAAAATTGGTGAAAATACACCCAAGGAGCTGTGAGCACCCTTCCCTGGGGCCGAGAGAAAGCCGTAGGGTTGAGATTTAGGCTGCTCCCCTGCTGATGTGAAGCGAGTAGGAGGGCCGATGGATAGTAGGAAAAATTGTTCAGAGCAGACGCGACCAGCTGGTGAGCAGACGCATGTGGAAGAGCATCTCTGTAAAGATTGTGAGCGGTGAGAAATAGGGAGACACGAGAGGCAGCTGACGGTGATGATAATGGTCTGGAGCAGTTACTTGTGGTAACAAGAAGCGATGGTTAATGTTGGCCAATCGCGCAGCAAGCCGAGCCGAGGAATGTTTGTAACGCATGTGAAAAGCACTTCAACACAGTGTGGTAACATGATTCATAAAATAAACCTGATATGACTACAGCATACTAACATAAGCAAAACCATGTATATATCAAATTAAATATGTAAGAGAAGTACTTATCTTGACTGCAAGCAGCAAGAAAAGAGAGCTGGTCGCAGTCAGGTATGGTGATTATACTATGTACATGCCTATGACTGGTGGTTATTACAGTAGGTTTTTTATTCCCATTGGGTATTTGTTGCCTAGCCTCATAGGAATTGTAGTTTTCATGACTGCTGCTATTTAATTAAAGCAAGATTAGAGAAGCATAATAGGAGCCTCCAGTCTTACATAAGGTTGTCAACATCGGCTGTTATGATGGTCTGCCACATGGAAACGCCATTGGTGTAATTTAAAGATGAGTATAACAATAGTTGTTTATTGATTCAATCTACAATAAAAGCTTCTAATATCTGCCACCGAGTCATTCTTATAGCTTTGGGGACCCCAGAGTAGTTTAAATAATCACTCTTGCAGGAGTGTGATGGTTAGTAGTTGTGTAGGTACTGTTGTTGGCAGCACTGGCAGGTGGGTGCAACCTAGAGTTGGCTCCTGAGAAGGGCACTGACACTTATGTTTTTTAACAAATTAAGCACTGGAGCAGGCAACCACTAAAGCTATGTTGATCCAAAACATGCTAACCGTCAGAATCTCAGCTTGGTCTTTGCGATGCCATTTACTGCTCCAGCCCACACCCCTATCCCTCATTCCAAGATAAGTGGAGGAGGTTGGCTTTAATTAATTCCTACTTGCCTTCCTGCCAGAGATCTGCTAGAACGCCAAGCCTATTGTTCCCCTGAGAGGGAAGTCACACCTCTTCAGAGCTAATTACTGGAGAAAGGAGGTCCCGACAGGACTGAATTAATTAGTCTCCTGGCATTTAGACTGAGCAAAGTAAGTTTTATTACAAATTTTAAAAACATATCTACTCAACACAGATTTCCGATAACTATCACATACATGTGCAGCGGATTTTTCTAGCTGCTTCCTAAGCCAGTTTCTGAAAATTATGACTGTTGTTCATATGTATGCTTTTCAGTAGAGCAACTCAACCATAGCCTGTGCAGTGAAATAGCACATTTAAAGCTGGCACTGCAAGAAAATGCCAGTATTTCCCACTTAAGACATGCGCCAAGTGTCGGTGAGTTTCAAGGTACTACTTTCAAGTGACTAAGCCTATGTCAAAGATAAGCCTTTCAAAGGCTCAGAAATAGTTTACTTTGAAATGTGCCTGCTTCTGCTTTGCTTACAGTAGTTTACGGCTGCCATGACAGACCTGGAATTATGCTTCTAATGTCACTCATGTGTTAGTGGCTTAAATCTACACTGCAACCAACATTTTACATTTCATTTAACATCAGGCCACTAGTAGACTTCCTGCTATATCTCAATGTGGTCTTATTTAGATGTTAGATATGCCAATTGGGAATACAGTATCTGTCACAAGAGGTCGAAAATCACGCACAAGGAGCTAGTTAGTTGTGATCCTCTGCCTTTACGCAAAATGGCAAAACAATTGATCATAAAAAATGATTGAGATCATCAAGATAGATGCACTTTCCTACGGGATACAGGTAAAGGACCAAGAAGACTCCTTGTTGAGCACAGTACAAGTGATGTTCCCATACATTAAAATTTTTACTCCTTAAGGTTCACTGACTAAGACACAGAGAAGTATCCCAAATATGTACATGAAAAAGGCTTAGAATCATGAGCAGAAGGCTTTAGGAGTCTTCTCAAAATCTCTGAAAGGGCTAGCCTTCATGCTGCATGTGTATCTTTGACACATATTGCTCCAATGGTGAGAGGTGAGCAGGAACAAACATGTTGCTCCACTTACAACCACATTTGGTGACATATTGAAAGAACTAGAAGAAAATAAAGGTCATTTTCATGGAGGACATGGAAGAAGTGATATAAGAAAAAAGTAATACAAGTATATTTAATGCATGGAGATAAAAAAATAGCACTGCAGAGATATCAGAGAGTCACAAGAAAATAGCATCATGGTCACGTGTCAGCTTATTACCCCAGTGACAACGTCAAGAAATAATAAAGTGGAGCTTAAAAGTTTTGGGCTGTGGTATTTCGATGACAAAATAACCCTGGGTATTTATTTTTGAAACAGCGAGAAAGCAAATACTGAATAGTGAGTCATAGGCAAGGCCCATAATTCTTATGACCCAAGCCAAATAGTTGGCACAACTGTGGTACATGGCCCTCCAAAATGTTATGACCTCTAACCCAGCACAAGTAAGAAGAATGGTAATCTATTTTAAGGGTGTCCATTTCAAATTTGTCAAAGACTGGGGAGCCTACAGATTCTAAAATCAGCCCACCTGTTAACTAAAGGATAAGTGACACCTTGAAAGCTCAAATTGTCATGAGGAAGAACAACACTAAAAAGTGTAAGAGCAAATGCCCAAAATCGTACAGAACAAATTCAGAAATATAATTCTGGAAAAAAGAAACATGCTCATCATAAATGTGGCTTACTGTCCATGACTGTATCTAAAGATGCCTTGAAGGATGAGGTCAGAGACTGATTACGGAATAAAATAGTTCCTGCTATGAATAAATAAGCAGTTCCAATAACATTTAATAGAGCTAAATTAAAGAATGGTCCACAACCACTTATTAGGTTTTATTTGGTTGGTCAATAAGACATATACGCAGAAATCTGATTTCAAAACAGATCTAGCTAGCTCCTAGTGACATCCATCCAACCATTGATAGGATGGCTACAATTCTATGAGTTACGTCAAGTGAGAGGGTGCGGTGTACCCGAAGATGTAGGTATGGATGTTCTGAAAGGCTTTACATCTCTCTGGACCATATCACAATGATTCTGATCAGTTCAGATTTAAGATCTAGGGAAGCTGCCTCTCTACAATTGAAACTCAAACTCATTTCAGTGCCAGTAGTAACGGCGAGGCAGCTGTCAGTAGCATGCTGAAATGACAAAAGAGTGTACTTATAGAAGAACAGCTGTGTGTATGTAAATTGTGACCTGTCCTCATTGGCACATGCCATCGCATGGAAGCTTTCTGTGTGAATGGGAGATGGCTACTGTGAATGTCTGCTTGGCACTCTTTGTATGCTGTGTGTATACAGTAGACTTGTAAGGTGGGAACATATCCATATGGCAATGGAGGGGTATACGGTTGGGAGAAGGTACAGATAGGACGAATGAGAGCATTGGCAAGATGTTGCCTTTAATAGGGGGCCCTCAACTAGCACAGGTCTTTTACTTCTGGGGTGTGGAGAGGTTGCAGGAGGGATTAACATCCCAAAATACTTCATCAGACCTTACTGTAGAACAGGATGTCCCCTTCCTTCCCATGATTTCCTTTTTCTCCTTTGGGACAGGAAGTGATGTCCAATGGCCAGTTTGGAGGTGTGACAGTACCAAACGCTTAGATGCGCTCTGAGTACATAAGAGATATTGCAAAGTGAAAAAATGTTTCAGTGTTACAAGTGTCAATTTTCCTCGAAGTGAACCATAAATGTAGTGCCCTTGTTATTAGAGCCTCCTAACTATGAATATTTAGAGTTTTAACGCAAATGCGCAAACTTTTAACCATTTCCCTGGGCGCAGCAGCTGATGCACGCAATAGAAAAGCTAGCTTGGTTTAAAACCCTTCTTTTCTCAGCACAATTACACATTATTAAGATGATCTGAATAGGACAGAAACAGGATTAAACCCTGCCCAGTGAACTCAGTATTACATTTTAAACTCTTCTAGTAAATGCATATCTGTTTAAAAAAATAAAATAAGGCACACTGGATTAAAGCACCCGCCAGTTAATCTGTGAGACTTTGGAGACATTTAAATGAATTGCCTCATTGGCAGCCTCGCAGGTGGAAGATTATGGATATTAGCAAGGATGAAGGAGCGAGTATGCAGGGCTGTGCAGCCATATTTAATGCGTGGATAGGGACATTTGTAATACATCCATGTCAGCACACAGTATAAAACCTCCCAAACGCCCCTTTTTATTATGATAGTTACGAGACATGCAATTAAGAGTTTAGGTATTTTTTTAATTACAGTTTTACGCTTGCAAATGCATTAGGCTCAATACATTTCAGAGGTGAACAAGAACTGATTCCTCTTTCTGAGTTAAGGTGCATAGCTTCAACTTTCATATATTGGGAGCTATGGTAATGGAAAGAAATGGCGCAAAGTAAGGTAGATCAGTGGGTTAGGGCACCTGCTTCAAAATCTGTCCTTGACCTGCATGTTACACGATTGAACCCTGGCAGTGTCAAAACAGCATCTCATACTTTCCAGGGTAATAAAAAAGAGGTGCATTGATTTGGGGTACTTGTATTTTTAGCACTCAGAGTCCTCATTATCCTCTCCATAGAGGACGAGTCCTTGTTTTGGAGAGCGGCAACTTACATGCCCCCACAGAAGTAAAAGACAATTCTTCCTCTAGCAAACAAACCAATGTATTATTTTTCCTGGCTGAAAAAGTGTCTGGAGAAACCACTGAGGAGTGACACGAGGAGCCCACTGAATGCACTGGATACAACAATCAGTCATGGTAGATGATCTTTGCAGTAAGCCCAGCAGAAACGTGTTAGAGACTCAAGCCATTGTAGTAGATTCTCGAAGATTCTCGCGGCCAGGGAAAAATGTTCTAAAGAGTCCTCCCACGAGTGACAGAGTAACCCATGGCATGCCTCTGTTACAGGCAAACAGAGCAAATTTTCTAAATGTTCCACTAAGGAGCGACATAGGAGTAGCTAATAGAGTAATATTGAGGCCTAGTCAAGAAAAAAAGAACAACCTCCCTTGGAGGCAGATATATTAGGGCAGAGGGGGTTTGTATAATTTGCATTCCCCCTCCACGCCCCACAACACCCTCGTAACATTAATCCAACAACGCTGGAGGAATACAGCCTCAGTGCCTGTTGGAGTTTTGTGTTATCTGCACACTAATTAGCTTTGACTTTGGTGACAAAAGGCCTAAGACCACTAAAATGAAAGCTTCCCTGTGTGTTCCCACTTGCCAGCATATCAGTGAGGAAGTCTGTTAGTAATGTAAACTCTGTGGCACTTAATATTGATCTCCGCGCTGGTCAAGAGATTTCAAAATATAATTTAGGACATGAAGCGATCACGGTCATGTCATTCATAATTGAACACCCATCATTGCCAAAAATAAAACTATAGCCTAATGCCCTTTGTTCGTTGACAAACAATAGAAGAGAATTTGTAAATTGCCTTACAATAATTTTGGCCAGGAATCATATAAGAAATAGATCATGGATGCTTTGAGTGATATCCTAGACACTCTATTTATGGAGGGAATAGTTCTTACTCTTACTTTTGGAATCTTCTGAAAACATGAAAGCATCTGTTTCCAAGCTAAGGTGCGCTATGAGTAGCAGTAATTAAGAGAAATTCTAAGTTCTATGTATCCACTTTAGACAGTGCAAACAGATAAACACACTCATCCAACACAGCTGTTCACTACAGGCCCCAGTACTCAGGCATCAAGTTCTACTGCTCACCTCGGGACTTCTCCTACCAAGGGTTTTCGGTTTTCAGAAAGGTTTATTTTGATTCATAGTAATATAATAACTTCATACTATGCAAACGCCTACATATACACATTTCTATCCATCACACAACAGAAAAATACCTATTTGATAAATGAAGAACTACATTTCTTTCATAGTAAAATCAACATTTTAGAGTGTATCCTGATCTTTAAACAAAAAAGAGGCAGAAGTGTGGAGCTTACCTCCATATTCAATAGCCTTAATAGACCTCTGAAACTTCGTTATTCGTTCATGTCTGGTACCTGATCGCTTCAATTTCGGATAATATTCTTTATTAAGTTAAATGTTAGGTTTATAAGGCAGCGGTGGCTGTTGAGAGAAGCTGGCCTAAAAAAGCACACTGTGCCTGCAGGGAATAGCAGAGACTTAAAAAATGTGTACCTGTCAAAGGTACCAATTAAAAGAAAGAGTGAATGTGCTAGCACATGTATCGATTTGCCATCACATTAGCTGATACAATCTTGAGCAGCTCACCTTTGCCATTTTCCATGCACAACTGCCGCGGGCAATTGGCCCAAATGTATGTTCTGTCATTAAATTCTAACAGAGGATGGCCTGATAATGCCAAGGTAGGGTTTCATTTCACACTGGGGGTTTAATTCGTAGAATTCAACATGTGGCTGACTTTAGCCTGAAACGCTTCAAGCGCATTCAGTTTGATTTCAACTCAGAGCAAAATAGAAAATCAACCCCTAAGACAAGAAGTCAAGGCCTTTTGCCTCGAGGAGCTAGGTGTTTGGACCAAAGAATTTCTTTTATCTTTCCCTATTGCGCTTATAGGGGCATAGCTTGGCCAGTAAGATTAGGGAGGGGGCGGGTGGGTGAGCTTCAGATTTCCCTCTGGATTTCCACTCTGGCATATAATGTTAAAATACATTATACCTTGAGTAGGGTGCATGAGAGGGGCTAAAGGGGCAGAGGAAAGGGACAGGAATGCCGATTGGTAGAAGTAGAAATTGAGAGAAATAATATTTTGTAAAATAATCAACATTTTTAGGGCTTTCAAAACAGAGATTAGAGTGTGTGTTTTTGTCAGTGTGTGCATGCAAAAATCCCAGCTGAAATTCAACAGGCACCTCGCCATACTGGACTGAAAGCACCTGTACCCAACTATTCATCCAGAAATACATTTATTAGGGGGGTGTAACACTCCAAAAAAAACCTGAAGCTAAGCCTCTGGTGCTATACGTTTTTGCTATAGTGCTTGAAATGTGAGCCATAGTTTGATCATATAAACACTCTCAGTTTAAAATTGTGGAAAATCATATTTTTTTCCAGGTTGGCTACACATGGGATTTAATGGGTGTCAATGTCAGAATGTAAGAGGTCTCTTTCCTGTTGGTACTTTTTATGTTGTGAGATGTTATTAAGGTGCAGGGCCGGCTCTAGGTTGGTGCGACCGAAGCCACTGCAGTGGGTGCTGACTTCGGGGGGGGGGGCACCATGTTTGAAGATATGTTATAGTTTTAAAAGTAGCTGCTGCAGCTTCCTTGGCTTCAGCAATTTTCAGCCAACAATAAAAATGTCAAGATAACTCTAGGGATGGAGAGATCGACCCCCTTGAGTTTACTCTAACTGAAACTTTGGTGGTCATTAACTCACTTAAGTGGGCAAGGCTCCTGGACTCGATAAAGACCCACGGCCCTGTATAAGTCTGATCTGGATATTTGGGCACCTTATATTAATTTGGTTTGAAATGCGGTAACAGCAGGTGCCCAAATTCCACCCACTTGGAATGGAACAGAAATAGTCCCTCTTTTTAAAAAGAGCAACCCACGTGATCTGGTAAATTATCGGCCGATCAGTCTGATGGATAATTTGCAAAATATTTTTTCCGAACATATTTTAGGCAGGCTGTTAGATTGGATTGGGGAAAGTGGGGCTATATCTACTTTGTAGGTGGGATTTTGACCAGCAGTAAGCTCAGAGGACCATTTTTAAAGATTTTTATTGATTACATGGAAATTTGTGGATCTTCGAGTGGCTTTTGACCTAGTTCTAGGAGAAAACTGTGGTGCAAGCTCCAGAAAATTGGTGCACAAATTAGAAAGTGGTAATAATGGTGAATTAACAGACCCAGTTAAGGATGAGAGGGGGTGTGGCAGGGCTGCATCCTGGTGCCCGCTCTCTTTCTTTTGTACATCAATAATTGCATCAAGTACCTGAATGAATGTGTGAATGATTCCCCCAGCCTGGCAGGTCAGAAAATGCTGGGGCTGTTTAATGCAGATGATACCCTTATATTGGCAAAAACAAAGATGGGGTCTCCAGAACCTAGTTAATACTTTTTGTTTGTTCTGTAAAGACTTTCGTTAGAGATTAATACAGAAAAAACAAAGTTGATGGTATGCAGCTCTGGGAAGAAAAATGTGAAAGACTCCGTGACCCTAAACTTTGTCAGTTTGGAGAGAGTCACTTCGTTTGAATATCTATGAGTCAGATTGTCCGTTTCAGGTGACTGGGATGCCCACATAATGAAATGCTCCTACATAGAAAGTCAGAGGGGGGAGCTACCCAGAGTTCACCAATTAATCATGTAATGGAAATATTCAAAACTCAGGTAAGCAGTGCAGCTTTGTATGGGGCCGGGTTGTGGGGCATCAGCAATTTGAATACTCTTGTAGTAAGAGAAAATAATTTTCTCAGGTATACCACGGCGATGAGGAAGGGCACTCCATTTATACCTTTTAAATTAGATCTAGGATTGCATTCAATCGCAGACTTGGTGATTTTGAAGCCTCTACTATATTGGATCCACCTCTGGAGGAGAGAGGAATTAGAGCCTTACAGGGAAGGGTTAAGGGATATAATGTGACAAGCCAAGGTTCTGGATAAAGTAAGTTGGTTTGGAAAGTTAAAATTAGCTCGGGGAGAGCTTGGCTTTTCCCAATATTTGGATAAACCCAGAAATGATTCAGTCTAATGCTGTCCCCTTAGTTAAACAGAAATTCTGGGAAAGAATATCTGCTCTACTCGTCCATATGGGCGGGACTGCCTGACTAGTTATTTTTTACAAGTCAAGCATCATCCAGAAGTGGAGCTTTTTATGGCTTGCTTAGACCAGCCCATGCGCCTCTGACTGCCCAGTGGTCTTCTATGGGACACGATGATAACAAGTGTAAATTGTGCTTGGGGACCAATGAAACTGATAAACATTTTCTCTTCTTTTGTCCAAGATTTGCAGCTTTGAGGAGAAATGGATTGTGCCTCTATGTAAAATTCTTACACTTTCTAACCGTTTCAGTGCCTATAGAGTTTGAAAAGTGATAGATCACCAGGTCGAATCAGCTGTGTTGAAATATATATTTGCGGCTTGGTCCACAAGACAAAAATAGCTTATGGCCCGTGGATAAGCTGCCTGGTACTTCCAAGTTTTACTAGAAATATTATCTTGAGGCTATCAACCGTAGTATAGAATCTTTTGTTTTAGCTTATTTAATATTGTACGTTTTAAATTTTGCCCACTGAATGAGTTTAAAGCTAATGGTTTTGATTTATATACTCATTTATATAGAAAGTATTATGTGCTTTGTTTTAACTAGTTTTATGAATTGCTATTCTTAAAAATGAGATAAATGATTTTGATATGTCAATAAAATTCATTTTACAACTTTGGTGGTTAACTTTCTGCCCAGAGAGAGAGCGAGAGCAGAGTTTTCTCTAGTGGAAGTTTTAAGATAGGCCAGAGGGTTAATATGCCTGCAGCAAAGCATGTGTAGCATGCAGATCACAAAGTACATATAATGCAAAAAGGTCAGCGGATTACTACTTTTGTCAGAGAAGTCCTTTTGTTTTTGCACTTTATAAGTTAACATCTTAGTACAGAGCAGTGAGCTATTAACTGTCATCAAAGAACCGCATGCAAACTGCAAAGTATAGATTAGAGCGTTATCATTTTTCCCCAGTGTTTCAATATCCTAATGTTGCAAAAGGGTTCATTTGGGTAGAAGTCAATTCCTATTATTACAGAGAACCCCCAACCACAGTATTACATTTTAAATTCCAAATTTTTGCTTCTCCAGATCAAGCCCTCTTAAAGTATGCAGCCTACCAGTATGGATGACATGACAGCTATGCCTTGTGGTACTCCTTGTCTTATGTATCATTTCTTATACACTCCTATAACTGATTGTCTCGCTGTAATGTGTGTGCAATGTAAAGTCACAGGTATGAGTGGTGCTATTCAACTAATTAAATGCATCTGAGAGAAAGAGTGATTATGAAGCCTTGAGGGGCACTGTTAAAGATGGTGGTGAGGGAATCCAAGGCAGAGGCGGTCATTGGGGGATGCGAATAAACATTGTCATACAGGGCGCCACCAGCACTAAGGCCGGCCCTGTAAAGGTGGCTACCTACCTCCGGACAAGGATATTTTCTATTTTTGGGCTTAATTTGTGAACCTAACATGTTCTGTGAGTTGTAGTCATAGGTTGCTTCTATTGAACTAGACAAACAAATATCAAAGATTTGTAACTGCAGAGCCTGTGATTGCATAAGTCTTAACCAGCCTGCTATTTTATACTCGAACTCATCTCTATCTCTGCCAACAGTTCAGAAGAACAGAGGTGTGAATACTATATCAAAAGTCGTTTTCACAAAAGGGGCACAAGTTGACATCCACATGTTATGTTATTTTATGTTATGTTATGTTAGGGTAGGTAAGGGTATATATTGAGCAGTATAACTTCGCTTGATGTTGATTGAGTATGATTACTTGGGTCGTATCATGACAGTTGTGCTGACTTAGTGCAGAGCCTGGCACATGATTATGTGTTTGCACTGTCTAAAGTGGGTACATTTAACCCAGAATTTCTCTCAACTAATGCATGAACTACTCACAGCACAGCTTGGAAACAGATGTATTCATTTTTTCAAAAGATTTCAAAAGTAAGAATAAGAGTTAATCCCTCCATAAATAGAAAATCTAGAATATTGCTCAAAGCGTCCATGATCTATTTCTTCTCTGATTTCCAACAAAAGTATAGTAAGGCAGCTTGCAATCTATCAATTCTAATCTATTGTTTGTAAGTTGAACCAAGGACATCAACCCATAGTTTTATTTTTGGCAATGACTAGTGACCAATTATGAATGAAATGGCCATGATCGCTTCCTATACTAAATTATATTTTAAAGTCTCTGGACCAGCACAAGCTCAGTAATAAGTACTAAATAGCTTACTTGATCAACAGGCTTCCTCACCCGATATGTTGGCAAGTGGGAACATTTAACCACACTTTCAAATGTGTGCCCCTATGCATTTTGTCATCAAATTCAAGGCTACCTAGTGTGCTGATAATACTCTAACAACTCTCACCACTTCTTATTTTGAAGACAAGTTCGCCATCTCTTGTGGTTCTTAGCACAGCCTGAGCCAGGACACCATCAGACTACAGAGCAAGTAGTGTAAAAAAAATTAAAACTAGGCAGCATGCCTTTTCCATCTATGCACCCAGGATCTACAACGCCTGTATCAACCGGATCACCCCAACGCTGTACAATTTAGAAAATAAATCATTTCTCACATTTTGAAAGAACACTACACCACATGGCATTAACCATATACAACCCAGCTTTTCCACCTTTTACTCATTGAGATTTTGCTTCTCTGTGGCTGTGTACAACAGTCTGCTTTATTTTGGCTAGGTTTACACTGTATGCGTACATACGTATATACATGCGTATGTGCATGCACACATCAACAAGGCATCTGATGCTAAGACTGGCAATCCAGAGGTTTATTGTTCAACCACAGTAATTAGCATGTAAACAAACAGGTTTGAAGTAATTTCCTAATAACCAAATGATTCCCAGCAATGCCTACGTAGGCAGAAAGGACATTCCACAGCAATGAGGCTACATATGAAAAAATTGTCCTAGTAATCTTAATTACAGACTTTTGGTGGAGTCAATAAACAGACTTTCATTAAGAATCGATTCCTAGAGGGAACATGGGCAGCCATCAAATTCTTAATAACTGAAGGCAGCATTCCATGAATAGCTTTGTGGCAAATATAGAGCACACTGAATCTATTTTTTTTAGGTCTGGTGTTAGCCAAGACCTTTTGATGTTACTAAAAGTGTGTATATAATATACTTCCATAAAGGGGCTTTCAGCCACCTCTCTTCACCCATTTGTCTGTTTTTGTGTCAGTCACACTTGTATACAGCATTGGGTAATGGGAGAGCTTACTTTAGCCAGTGGCTGACTTCATTTTGAGTGACTGCATTTAGCACTTTCACAAGTTAGCAGATTTGCACACAAGTAGTTCCCTTCAGTTCCAGTGTTTTTGTTCCAACAATATTATTACATTAGTGTTGCCTTTGTTTGTAGAGCCTGATGTGATAGCAGGACTTTTCTACCACATGAGAGTGCAGGGCACATTCCAGCTTTATCAGATCATCTCCTGCCACAGCTGTTAGAAATTGCTTTCAAAGTGGCCATTACTTATGTGACTGCCACTTTTTCACTGAATGTAAGCTCATGATTATGCTCTATATTTGCAACTCTTTCTTTCCTCCTTTCTTTCTTGCCCCCTTACATTGCATATTTTCTGCTTTGCTTGTTTGATTGTTTGTTTTGTTCTTCCTTTCTCTCTGACCGTCTTTCACCTTCCTTCCCAAAGGCAAGTGGCTCACAGCCAAAGTTAGAGTAATTGTTTTCTTAACTTTGTGTTAGCCAAGACATTTAAATTGTTCTACAACTATGTGTATAATATAGTAACCTATAGAGGTTTTGAGTCAGAATTGGTCAGTTTGTCTGTGATTCTATCATTCACATTTTCCTCCACCCACTCCAGCATGCATCAAGGGGTAATGTGTCAGCCCGCTTCAGGCACTGGCTGAATTCACTATGAGTTGCAGTTTGCTTCCCTTTCCCTTCGATGCCAGGGAGTGCTATGGCAATGTGTGCTTTTATGAGACCAAAACAACATTTTTTCCTTTAGCCAATGTTTCGTTTAGATTGATGAGGGCCTGACGGCTTCCTAAACAATAAAGTTTTGCAAAAACCATGACAAAACAAAACAACAATTGCCAAAAGGCTGGCATCAAACGCCAGACCTACTGGCTATGCCAATGCTTATTTAATTGACAGCCTGTGTAAGTCATTGAGATGATAAGAAATTGAAACAAGTCGGGGTAAATTTAGCATTGCTCGAACTGCCATGTTTTGAACAATTTTGATGTTTTTATTGAGTATTTTGGATGTGTCTGATATGGAATATTACATTAATGAAGGAGTGATCCTACAGTTGCACAATTACTGTGAATTTATGCTATGTCGGTAAAAGGATATTATTTTTTTTAGAACAAGCAGATGTAAGAAACATCTGAGAAGTTAAATTCGCTGATAGTTAAAATAACACTTTTTATAAGTTTGTTGCTGCTTTATGATTGCAGGGCATTATTCTAAGTGTGATGTGTTTTTTAACATTCTAACTAAATTGCAGTTAGTTGAGTTTCAGGAGTTTGTTAGTAGGGTAAAATGTGGAGAACCATAGAAAACTTTCATCTAGTTCCTTTTATAGGGCCATATTCCACAGAACCAGATGGGAACCATGAATTGTGTATTGGCTGTGTGAGGGCTTAGGGAAACCTCTTTAGATTCTACATTAGTGTTTAGTGTGGCTTTTCACTTTTTCTCCTTCTGGCCCTAATACATTGAATTATGTTATCATCACGCAATACTAAATTCTTTAAATATTTCGTTCTTAAATTATGGCATACCTGGTTCCAAAGTAAATATGATTATGCATAAATGTTTTATTAAGTCAATTTTTTAAACAGTTCACAAACAAATTACTATTACAGTGACTTTAGCAAGAGTATTTCTGGAGCGTTCCCGGTTTCCTATAAGTCCTAATATTTGACTGTTAGAAAGTGGTTTAGTAGTTGGAGTGAATTAAAGTCAGCGTCTTGGTAGGTCTACTCAGAGATTTCAATAATTTTAATCTGAGCTAAGCCCCTGGTAGCTGTGGTGCAAAGCAGACAGGCTTAACTTAAAGAACATTTGTACAGCATTTAGTAGTACCACAACAGTCAAAATCACAACAACAAAATAGAAATCCCACTTCCATTTAGAAATTAGATTCAAATTACAAAAAAACAAAATGGTACCAAAGTGGCAAAGCGAAACTGGACATATGAATTTGTAAAGATTTGAGTGAAAATAGAGCTAGAAAGTGCAAAGAGCCAATGGCAGTCAGTGATTGCAGTGATTGCACCTAGGCGTGATTTGAGGTCAACCGCGATGGAGTGCGGATCTGATACACCAAGTATATTGGCCCTGCTAGGGCCTGAAAGTGTGAAAGTTTAAAATGTTTCCAAGTCCCAATCAGAAAAGAGACATTGTTGTTTTTCTAAAGAACATTCTTCTCTGTGTGGGACAAACCTGAAATCTAGTCTGATGCTGTGGAACTGTTGATCGAATATTTTTCGTGGTCGGTCTGCATGAAGCTCTGGTGCAAAAGTTTTGAAAAAGTTCTCAAACTTCCTTTGGTGTCCAGACAACCACAGGAGTACATATCCTAGCCCCCAGGTCCCCAGAGGGAGCCTTTAGATACTCTCAGGATGTCTATCAGAGGGCAACAGCAAAGCACAGCTTGCTATTTGCCCGCTTTGATTCTTCATTGGGATATCCTCCTCAGCTTTGTATGTTCCTGGGGCACCCATGGGATCAGCCTTATGATCCTTGGAGACCGGAATGGACAACAAGTCAGATACACATAATAGATATACCCTGCTAGGGCCTGGAAATAGGGAAGTTCGAAAAAGTTTCTAAGTTACAATCTGAAATGGGACTTGTGATTTTCTGAAGAAAAAGTTCACAAACTTCTTTTTATGCCAAAATAACCACTGGAGTATGCTTTCAATGGCCCCTTAGGTAGGATTTAGATATTCTCAGGATGTCCAGGAGAGGGCAACAGTAAAGGTCAGTCCAGGCCCAGTTGCTTTTGGTCAGCTGGGATTTTTCACAGGAATATCCTCTTCAGCTTTCTATGTTCCTTATGCCACCCAGATGATCATCCTTATGATCCTTGAAAATCCTTCTGTCCTTGGATTACGAGTGGAAGCAAGTCCAAGCTCCCTCAGGTCCTTCTCACAGGTCACAGATGCCAAGTGCAGGAAGTTCAGTCTGTCTTGGATTCTTTTGCAAGTCCAGCAGTATTCTGAAGAAGGCTGGCAGAGGGTCCAGCAGACTGTAGGTGGGGAAACACCCATAGACACGCCTAGTTTCTTTCTGACCAATGGACCCTGCCCTTCTTATTTTTGTAAGTATTTCTTGTTTGTCTTACTGCTAATAGGCCCAAAATTCCATCTGTCAGGGCATTTTCAAGATGGTGAATGTCTTCAGCCACACTAAACGTGGGCTCTGAGACCTGGGAATGTGTGTGGGCAGAGTATTATGGGAATTCTATTGTCCGCCTACATCTAACACTAAAATTCAGTTTGAAGCAAGCTCTCCACCCTCAACAATCCATAGACAGAGGTCAGGTAAGACCAAATATGATCGTTCAGCAATCAGACAGGCGGTACACAAGAATTGTCCTAGCATCCTGTTTGCTCCCTTTGAAGGGCACAAAACGTTATCTGTGGTTCAGACACACTGTCATGAAGGATTTAACACTCGCGTGTGAACAAGTGGGGGCAGAGCCCCCTCCCCACCTATCCTATTGAGCTCAGAAGAGCCCTTTCTGCCCATTCAGGTCAATCTCTCTGAGGAATTTCAGACTTCTTTCAAGGTTGTGCACCGGCTGGGAATGGCTGGAGAATTAATGCAAATTAGCCTCCTGAAAGCTCAGGTAGGTAAAGAGTACTTCCTAAAAGTCACTTAACCATAATATTTATAAAAAATCTGACTTCATCATTAAGTTGGAATTTTAATAACTATTAAAAATAGTGGTTTAATGAATTTTCTCACTGGTGCAGTACAACTCGGCCTGCCCCAGTGAAAATATATTTTCAGATCTTTTCGGTGTAGGGACATGTTATCATTAATTTTCTACGTCCCACTTCTAAATATCACACTACCTTGTGGGCTACAAGACTTACGTACGGGTAATTTACTAATGTTTCAGAGGGGTGTTTTATCTGTCAAAAGTGGTTATTTTAACAGGTTACACTGCAGGTTTAAATTGCAGCAGTAATACTACAATGGTAGGCCTGCCGCCATGCTTTTTTTTGTCACTAGTGGATGGCACAATAAGATTTGCAGTCCATATTTGACATTTGGAAATGCAGTTTCTACACCATATACTGTGGCCTCCTGGGAGAGTTAAATATGGCATTTAGGGATTAGTAACTTTCTGCATGTTTTGGGGTCAAAACACCTACTCCTGGCACTGGGCAACAGTGCCCCAGTGTACAGAGCCTAAAAACCAGCAATATCATTCAGCAAACAAAAATGGCGGTGATGATGCAAAAAGGGCATTTTCTCATATTGACCATAAATGCCAGACTTGCCCTAATTCTCATGTAGAAATATTTAGGGGGGGGGATTGAAAGATGAATCATAGTGATAAAATATGTACTTCTGGTCTCTGAATCAATTCCCTAATATTGAAATTCCAACTGGTAATCATCCTTCAGAAATTCATAAATAGGTGGTGCAATGCTGAGCATGGAAGTAAAATTCTATAGTGCTTTCATCTTAATATGCTTAGATTATTTTCTTTTCAAGAACAAACATTCACCTAGCAGGCTCTTCGTGGCACCACCTTCTTGACAGATAGGTCCCGTCGTTATTATACTAGCTTGTCATTATCAAAAGATTGTCTGTTTGCCCCACCTCGAAAAAAGAAAAAAATGAAATTGTGGTACAGCCTTTTTCTGTATTTTCAGCTAACTACAAAATCTTTTTCTAAATAATTCCCAAAAACAAAACCCACTTACAACTAACTCAGCTTCCTCCTGTCTATTAGTTGGAGAGAATGGCTGTACTGATACACCTAGACAATAGATTGTCAAGTGTTATATAAATAAATAACGTTTTGTTTTTCTTTCACTAGGAAACACTTCTGAACGAATAAATTCACACATAAATTGGCATAGCCTGACGTAACAAAGTTTATGCCATGTCAGTGAAAAAAAATTACGCTACGGCAGTGAAATAATAGTTATTTCGTGCAAATGCATCAATAAATGCACATGCGCATATTTATTGCTGCAGAGCAAATGTCAAATTAAAGTCTTTCACCACAGTAAAATTAACTTTCCCCTATACTATACAGTATATTGCCCCACAGAGTGCATATTACAATTACATAACACATGCAAACACTTTTCCTGGGTGACAAAGTCTTTTTACCGCACTCCACAACTTTAACACCTCGCATCTTGCTTTCAGTTTAAAAAATAAACATGAAAAATGTCATGACATAAACCGTGCATGTAGGTGCACAGTGTAATAGTGCCGCGTAGTTCTTGGCGGCAAGACCTGTTGTCTGTTGTTGACCCCAGATACTCCCTAATCACATCCTTCTGGCCAGGTGTGGGCAGAGGATCTAAATAAATGGGGGACAGACCGCAGGGGGTCTTCCACTCCATCATAGATCATGGTGTGTGTGCCCTCTGTATGCTGCCCACTTCGTGTCAGCGCTACATGTTGCTCCCCCCACCCAAAACAAGGCCACTACACACAGAATGTAATATGTTATTTATTGCTATCGTTGATAGGTGAGCGGGGGATGAAACTCTGACTCACTTGAGGCTTCTCCTTTAGTGGTTACTCATGGGCCCTGCCCACACAATGGTAATAAATAGCATGTTGTACTCTGAGATTCCGGATATGCACTCTTATCACAACAACCCGGTTGTTCTCTTTTTATCTCCACCCTGCTCAGTTTTTAGGAATATTTTGCATTGTGATCCCGCTGTGCTCGTTAGTCGCTTTTCAGATTTTTGCAATCCTAGCTCAGACTGCACACACAGAAACAATAACAAACCCCTCTGAACGTCTGCTATCAAACAACTCGTCACTCCTTGGTAACGCGAGAGATGTGAAGGAATGAGGAAACATGGACGAGCCTGTAAAATAATGAGAGCACCTCCGGGCATGTTAGAGCTCGCGGGCTGTCTGCACGTGATGGGACCCCTTGTTCCACATAAATGTTTTGATGTCTCCTAATGGACTTGTGCTAGGAGACAGGTTCTCACCTTGAGGATTCTGGGGAGAGGTAAAACGCGTCAGAATCGTAAAGTAGGATTAATCAACTAAGGTAACCACCTGGCATCCAGGCAAGTTCTGGACAGGACTGTAAAAAATTCAGGATAAAGGTTCAAAATTCATGACAAAATTTCAGGAAAAAGGGTCAAAATTCAGGACAAAAATTCAGAACGAAGGGTCAAAAGTCAGGACTAAGGGCCAGATGTAGGTAGGTTAAAATTTGCGAATCGGAAATAGCGACTCAATGTGAATCGCTATTTCCGACTCGCAAAATCAAATTCATGAAATAATTGCAATACCTTTTTGCGAGTCACATAGGTGTCGCACCGCAATTTGCGACCATCGCTTTTAGCGAGGTTGCAAATTGCGAGACGGGTGTCACAAATTGCGACTGACACGCAAATTGCCTGCAGGTGCTGCACAACAGTTTGAAAACCCACTTCCTGGCTCTTGGTGATGACATCAGAACCAGGAAGTCATCAAATACACCTGGGAGGAGGGAGGACCACACCCTTTCCAAACTGCTGTGCCACAACCAGGAGAGAGGAGCTGCTGCTTCAATGGTGGAGACAGGCAGTGCTGGCAGGAGAAGGAAGGTGAAATTTTCAGATAAAGAGCTGGAGGTGCTGACGGAAGAATGCTGCCTGCACCACGACAAACTATTTGGGAACGCAGCCATGAGTGTTCCAGACACTCAAAAGAAAATGATATGGCAGCAGATCCAGGAAAAGATAAATGCCATAGGGGTGAGCCACTGCACCCTTGAGGAAATTAGGAAACTGTGGTATGACCTATGCTCTAAGACGAAGGAGAGTGTTGCAGCGCGGCTGAGAGAGATGAGGGGCACCGGAGGAGGCCCATCCACCGTCCCACCACCCACAGCCATGGAAGCAATGGTTGAGCAGACCCTGGAGCCATAGGCCGTCATTGGCATGGGAGAAGGGGACAGTTAAGTGCCAGGGACATCCAAAAGTGAGTACCATGAGATATGCTTTGACACCCACAAATGCAGTATACACACTCTCCCAGTACACAGCAGCAGGCACCACCAGACTAGCTCCCTTCCAGTCTAGCAACCTCTAGAATAGTGCATTATGGGAAATGTAGTACAGTAGTCAGAATATAGGCAAATGTTTATTATGAGGCATTAAACAGATGTGAGAGACTGACAGTGTATCCCCTATGTCCCACAGGTCTCCCACAAGACACCCCCAGCAGCGACACCAGACAGGGAGGAGAGCATGGGCCAGAGACACTGAAATTGCTGGGCCCAGCAGGGCACCACCAAGGTCCATTGAGGAACATGTACAGGACATGGGGGCAGCAGACACAACCCCAGGGCCCAGCCCCACAGAGAGGCAATCAGAGCCAGCAGCAGGATGAATGCGCAGACGCCGGCGCAGAGTTCATTTGGTGCCCCAGGAGGAGGTAGGGGATGCAGGCTTCGCGGGCTTGGAGGCATCCATCATCCATGGTCAGCGCATGCAAAATAGACAATTAAGGACAATAACAAGAACCCTCAACAGGATGCAGAGCACCATGACCAATGGGCTGGCGGATGTGAACAGTCAGTTCACCAGGATAAATGATCATTTGGGGGATCTCACACAGGCCATCCGCCATCTGGTGACTGAACTCGTGGCAGACCGACAACATGCAAGGCGCAGGGAGCGCCACACAGCGGCACGATTTGACCGCCTGGCTGCATCCATTGGGCGTCTTGCAACCAATACAACAGGCCTCTCTAGACGGACAGTAAGCCTACAAGTCGAACTTGGGCACTTTGCTGGCGATGTGGCACGTGGACTTGGCCGCATCAGACATGCTGTGGACCTGAAGGAAAGTAGGCAGGCTGCAAGGGGCACAGGGGCACAGGGGAGACCCCTCAAGAGGAGGGGTCTACCATCAGTAGCGTGTCTGCCAGTGAGTCCCGTGTGCTACGGAGTGGTAGTGCACTGCAGAGGTCAGGGGACCCACCAGGGATGAGCCATGCTGGCCGCTCAAGGAGGAGGGTGTGAGCCACCATACAGTACGGTTCATGAGGCACATGACTTATAATGTGTCTTCATCACATTTGGACAATTACAGACTGTGACAGACAGCACTTTTCTTTCCCCATATAGTTTAGTAATAAAAAGGTTTTGCTTGTTTCACTACACAACTGGGCTATGTGTGTCTGACATCAGTGAGTGTGGTGACAATTGCCACGTACCTGCCAAAGTATTGGGTTGCAATGTGGTTCCGTCTTTGTCTGCCTTGATTTGCAATGCTTCTATCACCAGGCTGTCGGTGTGGTAGCTCTTGCTCCTCATCCTCCGAATCTGTGCCTTCAGGGGTGAGATGTAGCCCACGTCTGGTGGCAATGTTGTGTAGGATTTCACAGGCGGTGACACTCTTGAATGCTGTTTCTGGGGCATACTGGAGTGCACCTCCACTTTTGTGGAGGCACCAAAATCTTGCCTTTAACATGCCAATTGTCCTCTCGATGACAGTTCTGGTCCACCGATGGGCACTGTTATAACGCCTCTCATTCTCATTGCCAGGTGTTAGGTACGGGGTAAGTATCCATGGTCTTAGAGCATATGTACTGTCACCCGTTTGACAAAAATAAGCAATGTTGGGAGGGCATGAATGGTTTCCACAGTGACCTGTATGTAAGGCTTCAGGGTGTATTCAGCAATACCTAATAGATATCCGTCTCCAAACTCCCCACGTTCTAGGCGTTGGTGTATCCCACTGTGCCTGAATATGTAAGAGTCATGTCTACTCCCTGGAAATTTAGCTACAATGTCAGTAATGCTATTATGTGCATCACATACCACCTGGATGTTTAGTGAGTGGGTACATTTCCTATTGCGAAACACATATTCCAGATTTGCAGGAGGGCAGATTTGTATATGTGTCCCGTCCACACACCCTATTACATGGGGGAAGTTGGCAATTCTGTAGAAGTCCAACTTGGTGCTGTTAATTTCTGCCTCATTTCTGGGTAGGTATATATATCTGGACATGTGTGTGAGTATGGCATCTAGGAATGATCTGAAGAATCGTGAGAGTGAACTCTGGGATACCCCACCTGCTACTGCAATCCCCCCCTGATAGCTACACGAGGCCAAAAGGTGCAGTGAGCATAGCACTTGAACATGTGTAGGGATGGCGCTGCCACGCATTGTCTGTCGTTCAAGCTGCGGATTGAGTAGTTCAATTAATTCTAAAATTGCTGCACTGCTCAGTCTATAACTGTCATAAATCTCCTCCTCAGTTTGTTGGAATAGTGTCTGCCTGGTTCGGTATGTCCTCTCCTGTCTCTGCCTCCTCCTCCTCCTCCTCTGCTGGGCGGCGTGGACTTTCCTCCTCCATGCTATCACGTAAAGTTCAGCCATTTTGAGTAACCCAGATGCCTTCTGGGTCTCCTTTTATACTTTGGTTCTGGTTACCACCTGCTCTGAATCAGTGGTAATCTGGATGTGCAAAATGGGCTTTTTGCGCCTAGTCGCAATTTGCGACTGGCTTTTGCATATGGTTTGCGACTCGCAAATTGCGACTTCCTCTTTGCGGGTCGCAAAATCAGGTCGCAAATTTTGCGAGTCGGTAATGGCTCGCATCGCTATTTGCACTTCGGAAATGGGATTTTTGCATCCCATTTCGGATTTTGCGAGGTCGCAAATAGCGATTCGGGACATTTGCGACTCGCAAATGTTTGCCACATCTGGCCCTAAAATTCAACAAAAATGTAAGTTTTAGAGACACATCCTGGAGAGGCCATACCCTATTACTTTATCAGTGTATTTATTTACTCTTTCTTTTTTAACATAGCACTATTTATTCACTGTGGTCTTTTTGTGATTGCCTCCTGGTATGCCACATTCAGGTGTCACATTACATCCTTGTTCAGTAGTAAATTAATGCCCTTCAGCACTGTGTCAGGGCCGTCATCCCTACCTTAATCCACCCAATCTTTCTTGGAGAGAAAAAAACAGCAAAATTATAATTATGTTTCTAAACAATTAAAAACCTATGGTGAACAAATTGAACAAAAACATCTCGCTCACCTCAACCTCCAATGAACTTTCAACCTAAAACAAATGAATGAGGCAGAGCAGATGGTGTGGGCGACAGTCTAGCACCTAATGTCTGAATGTGAGAGTCCCACAACTTGTCTTTAGTATCACAGCACTACAGTGTATGTTCAGGACTCTACATTTATCTCAGAACTGGGAGCCCGGGCAACCAATCAAAAATAATAAAAGAGGAGGATTTATTTGAGATCAGATGGGAGATTCACAGCAAGTGATTCAAATGGTTGTTGCTAAGAACTGGATAAATAAGGAAGAGAAGAACACAGTGAGACAATTCTGAAAATCAGAAAAGATGGGTCCACCAAGAGTATCGGAAGGTACCTGAAAAGTGTCTCTGCAGTCAGGAGAGAAACAGAAGAGGCACTGTCAAGTAAAGTAGTTGAACAAGCAGCACCTACCCACCCTGGCAAACTGTTCTGGTGCAATGGTCCGCTGTTTGTGCTTGAGAAGGCTTAGCAGTGGCCAGAACACTTGCAAGGTTGTGCAAGGCAATTGCACACTCTGTCCATGTCTTAAAATGATTTTGCAACTGAGCAAAAGCCAACCGAGTGATCCGGCTTATCCCTAAGTGTCAAAGAACTCATAGAATCTTCAAAATATTTGGGATACAAATTGCACAAACAAAATGTAAGAACATGAGAAAGATCTAAAATGTAATTAGTGTTTCTTTATCATACAGTACTGTTTTCCCGTTCATATACAATTAAACCTCAGATTGAACTGGGAGCCAGTTACCTTTTGATACATAGGGATTAATATCTACTATCTGCTCGCTGATTTGCAGGATGGAAATCTCGGGAGAGTAACATGGTCCCTCTGAGCCTAGTTTGCTTTTTGGTCCTCTCTTCCGCTTTCTGCAGTGGGCCATGTAGCACTAATGAAGATCGTGTGCTTCCCCAATTATTGTATTGTTTTGCAAACCTTCCCCTGCTCATTCCTCATTCCTTCTTCAGGCACGCCACACATCAGATTTGGTTGCTGGGGCGCAATCAGGTAGCTCCTTTCACTCTAAAGCTACCTGTGACTGCGGGTGGATTAGGCCTTCCAGACTTAAAAAAGCTATTATTCAGCTACACAGGTCCAACGGGTGGCTCACTGGCTGTCTGCACACCCCCTGCATGAGATGGGGTTTGTCCGTAAAGACTTTAAGGAGGGCTTATTTCACTACACATTGTTTCCTACTGACCATTCTCTGCAACACCATCCGGGGATATCCCGCACAGCTTTCTCGTGCCTTGTTAGAACCTGTAAACTCACTAACACATAGAAACCCTGTGCTTTAGCACAACCTGTGTTAGGCCTTTCCATTTGCAAATTATGGCTGCTCTCAGAGAAACTCCATCAGTGGCATGCTGCAAGAATCTTAAAATTGGGGGATTTGTTTCTGGACGGCGAATTACTAGATTTCCAAACCCTTGTGGCAGACTACCTTCTTCACCCGGGTCAAATCCTTACTTACAAACACCTTAAGCAATCATTAAATGCCCTCTTTCATGTCTTCCACCTAGCTCTAACCCTACATTATATGTGCGAGAAGCACTCCACCACAGGGACTGGTGGCAAACTAATAAGATGGGTGTACAGACCTTTCCTGCAACATAGAGGCTAAAATAGTGAACTTTCACCACAAAGTACCCTGCGGCTGCCACTTTCAGTACATTCATAGAGCTCCCTGGGAATGCATTCCACCCTTTGCTTGCCATTGACTTTGTGGTTTGTAACTCACATTTCGTTGCTTTCAATTTGCTGGCATTATTTGTTTAGGCTGTCCAGCTTGGGTTTGTCCCTTCCCATGCCCAAACCTTATTTACAGTATCCTTCTGAGTGCTCCCTTTCTGTAAACCGGCCTGTAAATCTTGTACTTATCTCATCACATTTGCTGTGCATTCAAAGAGCAAGGGAAAATGTCAGGCTCTGTCTTCGTGGGAGCTTGGTCTTTACTATTCTTTCTCTGTCAATCTTGCTGGCTACTGGGGGTAGGAAAGTGTTTTTTTCTAGCAAACAACAATATTTAAATGAACTGTGCAAAGATTTCCGAATATATCCAAATTAGGGAACACAAATGAAGCACATTTTTGTTAATTCTGAACTTGGCTGGAAACAAATACCATAATATAATTTAAAACAAATCATTACACTGGGTGATACAATTTCCACACATCATCTGTGCACTGTAGAGTTGTATTAGAAAAACTTTATATTCGTGCAAATGTAAAGGTCATTTCAATCAAAAACGTTGTCTGTAATGGCAGTGTCTACTCTATGTCAATGCACTTTACACCTCTCGACACCATTGCGCTCTGCACTTCTGCACACAACTCCACTTCAGTCTAGGCCACACCAATCTACTCCACACAGCTCCAATCTATGCCACTCTGCAACACTGCACTGTACACCACTGCACTATGTGCCAATACACTCAATGCTAATGTACACTCTCTGCTAATACACTTTGCTATGTAACATTCAACTCTATGCCCCTGCACTCTAAATCAGTACCCTGTATGTCACTCTAATCTAGTCTGCACCTCTGCACTCTATGCCACAGTACTCTACATCACTTTACTCTATTTCATTACACTCTATGCACTGCACTGTACCTTGCATCTATCCACTCTATGCCACTGCAGTCTACACCACTCTGCCCCACTGCACTCTACTTCAGTGGACTCTACTCCAGTACACTCTACACAACTGCACTATATACCACTGCACTCTACTCTGCACCACTGTACTCTACACCACTCTACTCCACTATACACCACTTCACTGACAATCTACTTTGAAACACTGCACTCTCCTCCACAGTACTCTACACCACTCTATTCTGTACTACTGCAATCTGCACCAATACACTCTATGCCACTGCACTCTATGCCACTCTACTATGCATAGCTCCAATCTATGCCACTTCACTCTACAGCACTATACTTTACTCTGCACTGCACCACTCTACACTAACCTACTCTGCCCGCCCCACTCTATACAACTGCACTCTATGCCACTCAAGTCTACTCTGACCTTTACACCACTGCACTATGCACCACTCTACTCCACTGCACTCTCTGCTACTCTAGGGTAAGCCACTCTACTCCAGTGCACTCTGTCTCTCTACTCTAAACAACTGCACTGTAAGCCACTGCCCTCTACTCTGCACCACTGTACTCTACGCCACTGCTCTCTCTACCACTCTACTCCACTTTACACCACTGCACTGACACTCTACTCTGCAACACTGCACTCTCTGCCATTGCACTCTACACCACTCTACTCTGTTCTACTGCATTCTACGCCAATACACTCTATGCCACTACACTCTGCACCACTCTACTCTGCATCACTCCACTCTATGCCACTGCAGTCTACAGCACTATACTCTACTCTACACTGCACCACTCTATGCTACTCTACTCTGCACTACTCTGCACCACTCTACACCACTGCACTATATTCCACTCAAGTCTACTCTGCATTGTACACCATTGCACTATACACCACTCTACACTACTGTGTTTGCTACCACTCTATTGTACGCCACTCTACTCCACTGTACTGTATGCCACTATACTCTGCCCTACGCCACTCTATACCACTGCACTCTATGCCAATGCACTCTAAACAACTGCACTGTATGCCACTGCACTCTACTTTGCACCTCTCTACTCTAAGCCACTGCTCTCCATTCCCCTCCACTCTGCACTACAGCACTCTCACACTCTACTCTGCAACAGTGCACTCTACAGCACTATACACTACTATGCACTTCACCACTCTACGCTACTGTACTCTACTTCACTCTACACCACTGCACTCTATGCCACTCAAGTCTACACTGCTCTCTACGCCACTGCACCATACCACTCTACAGCACACTCTGCCACTCTATTGTATGCCACTCTATGCCACTGCACTTTATGCCACTCTACTCTGCACCACTGCACTCTACTATACACCAGTCTAATCTATGCCTCTGCATTCTATGACACTGCATTGAATGCTGCTGAATTCTATACTGCTGTATTCAATGCCACTTTCGCTCTACACCACTATATTCTGAAACATTCTATGCCAATGCGCTCTACACCAGTCAACTCTACTGCATACCTCCCACTATATTCCACTGTACGCGACTCCACAGTTTGCCACTCCTAAACATGACACTCTCTGCCACTCCACAACAGTCTACGCCAAACTTCGACATTCCACTCGGCGACACTCCACCACTCTCCTCTATGCAATTAACTTTTAGCCATGCTGAACAGCAGCCACTTTGGTATACAACATGTCAAAAACACATTGGCAAAACCAGTAACTCTTGCGTAGATGCGACCTATTGGCTTTACCAATGTTTGTTAGTACTATGAGGTGCTGAGATCCCTAAAAGCACTGTGAATATGTAAGTCCTTATTTTAAACATGCATTACACACAGCATACTGTAGGGTGCCCCAAAACGAGAAAATACATTTAGGATAAATTAAAAAAAAAGTCCTTCTAAAATACACATTTCAATAATATACAGATTATTCCTAGTACAAACATGTTTTCATCACTGTCCATTAAAACCACACATTCCACAGCTCAGCTTGGAACACCCTTATAGTACAGTACAAAATATATATTTCCCATCAGAAACTTCAAGTAACTCCTTTGATTAAAGACAATACAGGTTTCCAAACCCCTTTGCATTTGCAGATTTACCAGTTGAGCACATTTGCATTTCTTTTGGGAAGGAGACACCCTGGAAAGAAGGCCCATTTCTTATTCATCTGCCCGCCCTCGGGATCAGAGCACAGGACACACCCTGTCTTTCCATCCAGCTGAGGAAAGTAAACTGTCCTAATTGCATTTGTTATTTGACTGAAAGGCTAAAATTTGAGACAAATACTGTCCGTTAATCCTTTCATCACGGACAAGGGACTGAAGGGCTAAATTATGGGCAGTCCATAAAAATTACAGACAGGTGGTCACCCTATAGTCAACAGGGAGGCAGAACTATATGAGTGTGTGAAAGAGGCTTTTGTGACAGTGATTTGTAGAAAAACGGTAATGATATGTACAGAGGCAGGTGGACCACAGTGTAAATACGTTACATGCACACTGCATGCTTACTCTGTCTCTCTCATTTTCTCTTGCGCACTTTTTCCCTCTGTCTTTCTCTCTCTTATTCAATCTCTCTGTCGCTCCCTCTCTCTTTTCAACTGTCTCTCTTTCAGGGCATGTGGTGGTCTTGTGATGGCACGTGATAACCTTCTATTATTATATAATGCCTCCAAGGTCATCTAATGGCTCTTGATGCAACCACATCCTTTCATCTGGATGTCTTTACTGCAAGGTGATCTAAAGGGAAACTTCTTTACAGCGCCGGCTGAGCCACGCATGCTGTTTTGCCGCAATTGGAACTACGTTTTCCTGAACTACAACTCTGCCTGTACTCTGCCTTAACCACACATATGCCTTGACCACGCATAAGCTTGGTAAGGCAGAGAGTAGTCTAGCTGTGCAGATGGGCAAAACAGGAACAGAAAGGGAGAGGTAAGTGGGGCTGGGGCCAGGTTTGGGGCTGGGTTGTTTTTAAGGGTCATCCAGTTTTAGAGCTCAGGGCGGGGAAGGGGAAGGATAGTTTTAATGGCAGAGGCCTTGTTTTAGGGTGAAGGGCAGGTGTGAGGGCAGTTTTAAGGGGTGGGGATCAGTTTTAGGGCTCACGGCGGGGGCTAGGGTTGGGGTAGTTTTTAGCAGGTGGCAGGGTTTTAGGCCTCAGGGCAGGGGGAGTAGAAGGGTTAGTTTTAAGGGCAGGGCAGAGTCGGTTTTAGGGCTCACGGCAGGGAGTCAGGGTAGCACTAAGGGCAGGGTGGGGTCAGTTTTACGGCTTAGGGCGAGGGGTTGGGGTAGTTGTAAGTGCAGGGGTCAGGTGTTAGAGATCAGAGCGTGAGGGTAAGGGACAGTTTTAGGGGATGGGGGTCAGTTTTATGGCTCAGGGCATGGGGGTAGTTTTTAACTTGGGCAGGGATTTAGGCCTCCGGGCTGGGGAGGGGAAGGGTAGTTTTAAGGGCAGGGTGGGTTGTTTTAGGGCTCCGGGTGGGGGGTCAGGGTAGCTTTAAGGGCAGGGCAGCGTCTGTTTTAGGACTCAGGGTGGGGTAGTTTTAAGGGGAGGGGCTGGGTTTTAGGTGGTAGGGGTCAGTTTTAGGGCTCAGGGTAGGGGGACTGGAGTCAGGATAGTTTTTACAAAGGGGCAGGGATTTAGGCCTCAGGGCGGGGAGGGAAGGGGCAGTTTTAAGGGCTAGGGCCGGGTGGATTGCTGGGATGGGGTATCTGTTGTTAGGTTGCAGGGTGGGGGGTGGGGGGGAATTTACCACACATATTCGTTTACTAATCATGCTTTTACAATGAAATTAATTGCAAAGGCATGCGTGATAAAGACGCAGTTGTGGTTCAGACAGCGTTATTTAGGCATGCGTGGTTCATGCATGCGTGGTTGTGTCATACAACCGTATCTGTTGCTTATCTCTAAATGTTGCGCCCTTGCCCTAAATGTAATACATGCTAAGACATCTAATGTCCCAGTGATGTCACTGACATTGACATTTTTTATGTTGCGTCCAGTGGATGGAGGTGGTCTATGATTGCGTACGTAGCATTAACCTGTGAATTTTAGTATGTTAGGTTTTGTATCATGAACATAAAGTCCCTTTAAAAGTTTTGCAACTTTTATGTTTTATAAGATATGCTAATTTGCAATTTAGTGGCTTAAATAACAATGCTTTAATCGCTTTTCTCATTAATCCTGGTGAAATTTTTAATTACCCACAGTGACCACTCAGCTCAGGCATAGCTCATTACCGCAGGGCATAATCCTTGGCTATCCTCTGTATCTCTCCCACAGTGTCATTTAGGCATAGCCGTAGACTGTGCACTTTAGCCATAAGCTTCGCAGCACGGCCTGCAGTACTCACTGTGGGCAGCATCCCCAGGGCTATAAAGGGCGCAGGAATGGAAAAGGCCAAAGGTCATCCCCATGTCCAGTACCCCACATGTACCTGGCACAAGTCTTGGTCTTGATAATCCCCCATTGCCAACATCGCTGATATCTGCATATTACATCTTGTCATGGGTCTACAAGCACCTCTGTAGGCCCATCAACTGATGTACATTGTTTTTATTTCCTGCCAGATGTAGAGGAACATGCCATGACCATCCCTCTGTCATACTACCCTACCTTTGATCCAAACACAGACCTCAACCACAATCAAGTCCTAACTGTACAGTAGAAGCAGCATCGACTTGCTGAGGGCCCGTTAGTTCTGTAGGTAATGCTGTTGCATGCAGCCGCAGGAAAAATATCGTTTATATTTCATTTAATTTTGACAGAAAGCCGTGCCATATGCCTGGGCATGCTTGTCATGGCTGCAGACCATAACTAATAAGCACAAAAAACGGGGATGTTCCGTGCAGGATATAGCCACGGTCGTGACCTATACGGCGTCGGTCCTGGAGCCTTGTAGCAGTGAGTACAAGAAACGGGGATGTTTTGTGCGGGATATAGCCGAGGTCCGGCCCTGTGCAGACTGGATCCTGAAGCCTTGTACCAGTGAGGACCAGTAACTGGGATGTTCTGTGCGGAATATAGCCGAGGTCCGGCCGTGTACAGACTGGATCCTGAAGCCTTGTACCAGTGATGGCAAGTAACTCGGATGTTCTGAGCTGGATATAGCCGAGGTCCGGCCTGGTACAGACTGGATCCTGAAGCCTTGTACCAACGAGGACAAGTAACTGGGATGTTCTGTGCGGGATATAGCCGAGGTCCGGCCGTGTACAGACTGGATCCTGAAGCCTTGTACTCAACGAGGACAAGTACCTGGGTTGTTCTGTGCGGGATATAGCCGAGGTCCGGCCCTGCACAGACTGGATCCTGAAGCCTTGTACCAGTGAGGACAAGTAACGGGGTTGTTCTGTGCGGGATATAGCCGAGGTCCGGCCCTGTACAGACTGGATCCTGAAGCCTTGTACCAGTGAGGACCAGTAACTGGGATGTTCTGAGCTGGATATAGCCCAGGTCCGGCCCTGCACAGACTGGATCCTGAAGCCTTGTACTCAACGAGGACAAGTAACTGGGATGTTCTGAGCTGGATATAGCCGAGGTAATAACCTGTAGAGGGTGAGTAGTGAGGCATTAACCACTCCCTTTCAATAGCATCTCCTGGGTAATGCTGCAGGGTGTGCCCAGTGGGTACTCAGAGCAGAGTTTTGTCAAAGCCTACATGCTTTGTCCAGTGGTAGCTGAGTATAATTACAGGTCATGGCAGTGCGTACCAGGAACCGGTCTACAGGGAACTGCAGAAATGTCCAGACACCATGTCCTCTGAGCATGATCAGGGAATACCAGGAGCAGAAGTCCTCAGATCGTGGCATGGTCAAAGGCCATGCACTGTACTCAGTGCCACTGAGATTGGGACTGGGGACTAAATTACTCCTTCAAGGGCGCAGCCTAAGGCAGAATGTGTAGATAAAATTCTCTGGGGCAGGATGAGTGGCAGATCCCGGGCAGTTGTTAAAGTAGGAAATTACCAAAGTCCAAAATCACACAAAACGTCTTTCGTGGACGGATATTATGCTTTTCTACTAAATTCCTCTGATGCTAAACCCAATATGAATCCCTGAAATACCGCTGAACCTGAAAAACATTGATTGGTGAAGCTTTATTGTTATGGGCCAAAAGCTAACACTGACATTCTCCAGTTAAGGTCAGCCTCGCACCCTCAAGTCCGCCCAATGCCTTGCCATTTATATTACAAATAGCGTCATCGATTACGTCACAAATTACATCATTGGTACAGAGTGGCGTATGTACATGGCTATGAAAGGCTGCTACAGTTTCAGTCACAGAAAAACAAATCACCTCATAGATTTTAAAGGTAGGTTTGAGGCTACATGACAAACATTTAGATGTTCTTGTAGGAAATATATAGCTGCAGGTTCACTGCCAATTCGTAGGCATTGCCACAGACATTAAATGCATTTGTAAGGCTGCACCGCTGCCAATAGCTTGACGTTACTCCACAAAATATATAGACATGAAAGAATTGTGCTGCTAGACTGTCAACAAATCCATATCTTCTTAGACACTGAATGGAGACTTATGGTTGCTGTACTCCTGTCCAAATTAGCTCTCCTTGTAGAGATTATCTGCAGGAGAAAGGATGCTGCAGTTACACTCCGAACCCATAAATATCTGCAGAAGCATTACTTGCAGTTGTGAGGTTGCAGTACTCACGGAAAGTAGACAGAGGAGAAAGGTTGCTGCAGTTACCTCTCAATTCGTATATTAATTTACAAATGCAGTTTTAATGCCGCAGTACCATTGACAACATCCATATAGGCTCAGTGCCCGTTTAAATTGTATTTTGACTTTCATCTACACTGTGTGTACTACCCCTGATGAAGCTTTAAGGCGCTTTGAAGTGAGAATAAGACTATTCTGGAAGCTAAAATTAGAGTTTAATTGTAAGTAGATTAGTTATTCTTTCTTTTTTAATTCTTTTTGCACTGTGGATTAGTTGTGCTAGGTTTTTGTTCCTCATTTCTTTCTTGTTTAGTGGAGTTCAGATTAGGTATAGAATGAAGGGGGTGGATTTAAAGAGGGCAAGTAGTAAGATGACTTAGTGAGCAGTGGTCATGAGTGCCTGTAATAAATATGTGGATATGTAAGGCTTTTGCAGTTTTAGTACCAATCAGTACATAAATGCACATGCAAGGCTTAGCCCAGCTGTCTGCACCCATTGTCCACTCGCATAGCCAGAGACCTGCCCCATGCACATTGAGCTCACTGCATAGCCTTCAGCAGCCCTTCAGACCAGCACACTTTTCCCCATTACCCACTGGGTAACCTCCGTAGAAGCCCTCAGCCGGTACTGGGTACTAGATATTGCCTTAATTAGGCCATGCACTATGCTGGGAACCTATCTTCTAGTATCTACTTGGCATGGCCTACAGCTTTGTTCAGTAGTCTAAGAAGTCGCCTATTGTTATTTTCAAAAGCTGACACCGCATGTTATCAGTATCTGTAGCTTTACCCAGCATGCAATGTTACAGGATGTGGGACTGACTACATGTTATGCCCTTGTCCCAGCTTTGTCCATTAGCTATTGGGCGCGGGGCCTGGTACTATGTCTTTGCCCTGTACTCAATACAAGGACTTTAGTACCACCTCGGCATGACTGTAGGCATGCTCAGCGGCTATTGTGCAATGGTCTTAGCAATGCCCTAGGTGCAGTACTCAGACTCAAAAGTCCCCTGTGCAAGGCCATCTGCTGTGACTTCTTTGTACTTGGTACTGACCTATGCCTGTCCTATCTAGCACATAGTGAGCACAGTTTGTTGCCCTAAGACATGCTGTTCTCCCAGCACTTCATACCGTGTTTGTTTTTGTTTTAGACTATGTTTACCACTTTTCTCGGATATTCAGGACCTTTAGCACCAGTGTATAATAGTTTTGAAAAATTTGCTTTTTTCTTCCTTTTGACATTTCGTTCCTGGGAAAAAAATATTTCCCACCCTTCTGTGGTGCGACCTTCCCTACTCACAAGGAGTTGGCAGCAGCACACTTTGGCCCACATGGCATATCATTTTTCCACAGAAAGGCTTCTGAACCATGTGAGATGGTTCATGAATCCCGTGCCCCTAATTCAGATGATTAGTCCAGTCCAGTCCGTTGTGCTTAAGTTTTTTTTTCATTGATAATGTATTTTCTACCCATCTAGTACTGTTATCTCATCACCCTGGCCTAGCATCTCTTTTCACACAATAGAGGTTATGACCCAGAAGGGCTGGTTCACAAGCTGCAAAATGACCAATTGGACTATAATCATAATCAGATTTAAAATCCAGGCTGGAATTTCTGATGCTGCACCTGTTCACAAATCCAAAGATCCAGAAACCTCATTTTTTTTAAAGAACTACTGAATGGATTTACGTGCTACTATGCAAACTATACAAAGGACTACATGGAACTTAACTTGGTGCTCAATTTGAGCTGGTGGTTTACGCTGCTCAGTACCAGCATTTGTCAACACCTGAACTTGTGGCAATCTGCCACATGGTGGTGCTGTTTGTCTAAATTAGAAATGAACTCAACAATAGTTGTTTAAAAATTCAATATACATTAAAAAAGAACGAATACCTGCCGCCCATGTCATTCTTATAACATTTGGGGCCTGGAATAGTCTGAATCGTCACAATTGTATTTAGTAATTGTGTTGGGCCTGTCTTTGGTGGTGCCGGCAAGGGCAATGGGTGGCACAAGCTGCAGTGACCTACTGAGGAGCGCCGTGGCACTTACAGGTTTACAAATAAAGCACTGAGCCAACAAAATGTGCATGTCAGATGATGCAAATCTGTCAAACAGGTTTTGCTGTAGTAGTAAGCAGAACTCCTATGGAGACTTGAGATACATCATTTAAATATCCACATAATCTTTCATCAATCTGTACAAATTCCTTCCAGAACTGAACGAACGTGCATGTATTTTTTTTGGGAGAATGCTGGGAAGCAACTAAAATGAATAGCAGTCGGCACTATTTTCTGTGGAGCAACCATGTCCTTCACCTCTATTCTGTCACTAACTCTCTCCCTGTACACTACTTCTATTTATAATACAGTCAGAAAAAGCAACAACCACTAACAACTTTAGCACTGTATAAAAAATCTGCAAATAAATATCTGAGTAAATTAAGTAAGCAACTCAGATTGATCTTTTAATGTATGGTGCAGATGTTTTAAGGGGGAGTAATAGAAGCATCCCAAAGGTGCCATTCCTCACTGAAACTCCGATGGGAATGTTTGCTCTCTGCTACAGCAAATACAGCTGAAATTAGGCTAGAAGATAGTGCTTGATGCAACCCAGAGCCCCATGAATCAACATTAAACGGTGAAGGAAATCCCTCTCCTCAGTAGGCAAGATCACTGATCCCCATTGCCTAGCCGCTTTAACCAGAGCCCGCCCCAACTCGCCAACCTTGTCAGAGGTTCAAGGAAAAATGCATGTGTATCCCCTTCTAACCCTGACCATGGAGCTGATAGATATTGCAAATTCCTAAGGCCTTTGGGAGACACTTAGGCCCATATTTAAGAAAAAGTGGTGCATCAGAGCTGATGTGCCACTTTTTCTGCGCCCCCATACCGGCACCTAACAACACCGTGATTGTGCCGTATTTATAACATGGCACACTATGGCAGTCGTTAGAACAATAGTGTCAACGTTTTTGATGCTATTGTGGCGGTTTGCATTGTGGCGGTTTGCATCAAAAATGTTGACACTAGTGTAGCAAAGTGCGAGGAGGCTCATGGGTTTCTAGGGGTGCGCCATTTTAATACCTGCAATGAGAAAATTATGCCAAAAATGGCGCAGTTAAATCTTTTAAATGTAACTGTGATTTCTCTGCACCTCCTAGCGTCAGAATGCTACCCCTCGCATACATCATGCCTGGTGCAGGCATAATGTGGCGCAAGGGGTTACAAAGTGGAACAATGCACGCATTAAATATGGCGCGTTGAAAAAGCCACTTTAGTGCCACCTTAGCATCAAAAAACGACGCTATGGCGATGCTAAGGTGGCGCTAGGGGGCCTTAAATATGCCTCTGAATTTCTCCAGGGGTTTGTCCCATCCCCAGATAAGAATTAAAATAAGCATCATTTCACCTCACCTGTGGGTGCCTATGGCGAATTAATGTGAAGTAATTGCTTCTCACAAACCAGGTAGGTACAATCCTTTATTAAGAAATAAGGACGGAAGAACAGGTCCGTTCAGGGACAGGCTCTGGGTAAACTGACTTCAGGAGACTGCACGACCTAGAACGTGGAATCTCCCCAAGTCAGCATCACGAGCATTCTAAGAATAAACTAGAACACTACACATCCTCCTTCTTTTCTTATAACAAGAAAATATGGAACAAGAAAAAAAACAATTAACATAACAATAGATAAAAAGAACTTAAACATGAAAATCAGAAACGTCATCAGAAACGTCAGTTAAGTATCCTAACACGTAATCCTTCAACCAACCAGGAGGAATCACTTTCCTTGTCCTTTCCACAGACTCACGCTGTTGCACACCACCAGATCTACCACCACTCCCAATTTCCGACTCGACAACCGAATCCCTTATCACATCTTCCTCCTCGCACAAAACGGGTGGAGGCGCTTCCTTATTAAACACATTGTGACTCATAACTTCATCTTCCAACCATTCAGCCTTTCCACCTTTCTTATCGTTAGTGTGAACTCCACCACATCCCAATTCCTGTGTGTTACGAAGTAAAACAATACGTTTAAGATTCCACACCTTGCCATCACTCAGTTTTACCGCATTATGCAAAACTTCCATGACACGTTCAGGATTAAAGTATTGGCTCTCGCCCTTCTTAACCTTGTATGGTTTCTTAACTCTAACCAAATCACCAATATTAATATCAACAGACTTAACATGATGGAGCTTATCATAATAGGACTTCGATTTCTCAAGAGATTTATTCAAACAATCCCTTACATTCTCCACAGACCAGTGTTGAAAACCAGTCTCGCTCAACCAAGCAGGGTTATGTTTGCATCTTGGTCTTCTTCCCCTCATAATAATGAAAGGGCTGAGACCCGTAGTAACATTCTCTGTTATCCTATACGCCCACACAGCTTTAAAGATGGCAATGTGCCAATCCTCTCCACCATTCAAAGCACCTTGAATTATACCTTTAACTACTCTATTGAATCTTTCAACCGCTCCATTTCCACTGGGATTGTACAGAGAAGTAGTTTTATGTTCAATTCCCACTCTCCTAAAATAGTTTCTTGCAGCATCTGACATAAACTGTACCCCATTATCACTCAACAATTTAGAAGGGATACCTTCTGCAAGGAAAATCTTATCCAAAAACTCCAACACGCTTACAGTGTCTGCTTTTTCTAAAATGCCAACTTCTGGCCATTTGGAAAACAAATCAATAAGGACTATTACAAACTCTTGAGAATCACCCACCGGACCCAAGAGATCAATAGCGACATATTCCCATGGTTGTCTTGGAATGAATGTTTGCTGCATGGAAGGCCTAAGGGTACACAAACTTTTGTCAGCTGTAGAACATATATGACAGGTTCTGACAAATCTTTCCACCGATCTATCAACACCAGGCCACCAGAACAGCTCCTTTACCACAGATTTGGTTCTAACGATACCGAAATGTCCCTCATGACATAATTCTAAGATCACCTCTCTTATACCAGAAGGAGGAACTATCTTATCACCTCTCCAAAGAACATTGTTCACAACAGAAAGTTCGTTCCTTACCTCCCAAAAATTTCTGCACAGTTCAGGTAATAGATCCTTCCTAGGCCATCCATTCAAAACGAAATTTAAGACGGACTGTAAACTAACATCTACCTGCATTTCCTTCCTCCAACTATCCTCATTCAGTGCAGGGTTGCCAAAGTCATGTATAAGCGCCACATTCCATTCATGCCACGGGTCATCAACACATTTCTCCAACAAATTAGGTAATCTAGAAAGGCCATCCGCTAATACATTACTCTTGCCTGGTACATACATCATACAATAAGTGTAGTCCTTTAAACGCATAGACAACCTTAAGATTCTAGCAGAAGCCATTACACTTCCTTCACTTGTTAGAAGTTTAATCAAAGGCTTGTGGTCACAGCGAATGGTTATGTCCTTACCCCACACAAATGCACGGAAGTGCTCTAAAGCCCAAGCGCAGGCTAAGGCTTCCTTCTCTATAACAGAGTATCTCTCTTCTGAAGGAGATAACGATCTGGAAGCAAAAAGTATAATCCTTTCCTTACCCTTACAATTCCTTTGAGACAAAACAGCACCTAAACCTTTATTACTTGCATCAGTGGTAACAAATGTATCCAAATTAGGGTCAAAACTTTCTAAACATGCAGCCTTGCTTAACTCCCTTTTAATACACTCAAACTCCTGATTACATGCTTCACTCCACGCGAAAGGTGAATTCTTTTTTAGCAAAGATCTTAAATTGTAAACCTTACTGGCAAAGTTCGGAATAAATTTTGCACAAAACTCAGCCATACCCAAAAAAGATCTTACCTCATCTTTAGACACAGGAGGAGATACCTCAATTATAGCATTCACCAAAGAAGTTTTTGGTCTAACACCCTCACCACTAATCTCATGTCCCAAATACTCCACACTTCTTTTCGCAAATTTGCATTTACTTAATTCCACTGTTAACCCCTTCTCACCCAAAACTTCCAATACATGTTCCAAACGCTCATCATGCATGCACTTATCCTTTCCAAAAATTAAAATGTCATCTTGGAAGCACATAACCCCTTTAACCTTCCCAAACAGTTTATGCATTAGACGTTGAAAAACAGCTGCTGCAGACGCTAGACCGAAAGGCATCCTCTTGTATTGGAAGCATCCGAAGGGTGTGATGAAGGCTGTTAATCTTTTGGAACCCTCGGATAAGGGAATCTGGTGATACGCAGATGACAAGTCAATAGTAGAAAACCAACGCGCTCCCTCAAGACTAGAAACCATTTCTGTAATCTTGGGTAGAGGGAAACGGTCAATCAGGATATTATTATTTAAGTATCTTAAGTCTACACATAAACGGATTTTCCCATTACTGCGCCGAGCAATTACTACAGGCGAAATCCATTCCGAACTCTCAATTGGCTCAATCACATCCATTGAAATCAATTTGTCCAGCTCCTTGGAGACTTCTTCTCTGATCATGATCGGCACAGTTCTGGCCTTATGAATTTTTGGTAAAGCTTCCTTCTTTAAAATGATCTTGTGCTCGAAACCGGTAAGTTTTCCCAAACCCTTGTGAAAAACCTTGGGAAATTTGACCTCCATCACAGCGGTCACTGAGCATTCTTCATTTACCATTAACACTTTTTCTTTACTGTTAGGATCTAGGATCATCTGCAACTGTCCTTGATCCTTCCACCCTAGAACAGACGGTCCCCTCTTAGCAACATATAACTTTCCTCTGGCACTCCTGTTCTTGAACGAGAATGCCAACCATCTAAAACCTAACAAGTCGATCTTCTCTCCTGTGTAGCTCTCTGGCTGAATATCTGGGGGAGTAAGTTGCTTGCCAATCTTCACTACAAAGGACTTGTTCCACACATCCTCATTCACAATTGTGAACGGTGATCCAGAGTCAGCATACATTGTAACTGGTACTCCACCAATTTCCATGTTACATATTGGTTTTTCCTTAGTGTGTACTTCCGTTATATTGAGTACGAAACTCTTATCCTCATCCATTACCCTGGAATCCATATTTTTCTCCTCCGTGTCACTCTTTGCCGTTGTGAGAAAACAGGGCTGATTGCAGAGGCCCCATAACTTTTTGCCCCCATTTTCCTCTTTTTGCTGGTGTTTTCCTGACTTTGATGGTGCCCTGGGTACTGCTAACCAGTCCCAGGGCCTGTGCTCTGTGTAAAATGGATATGCAAATTAGGCTAATTATAATTGGCTAAGTTAACCTACCTATAAGTCCCTAGTATATGGTAGGGCATGTAGGTTTAGGGACCACAGCATAGGTGGTGCACACCTAGGTGCACTGCTGAGGTGCCCAGTGTCATTTTAAAAGCAAGCCTGCCTTGCTGGCTACTTTTAAATTAAAGTTATATGCAAATTCGACTTTGGAATTAAAGGTACTTCCAAAGTCTTAAACTACCTTATTTTTACATATAAGTCACCCCTAAGGTGTGCCCTATGTGCCCCTAGGGCTGGGTGCCATGTAACTATAAGCAGGGACTTTATAAAAATAGATTTATAAGCCCTGGTGAGGTAAAAACAGCCAAATTTGTTTTTTCCTCATTGAAGTAAATGGCCTTCATAGGCTAGAATGGGCAGACTTTATTTTAAATTTTAAAGTCTCCTTAAATGTTACATACCAAGAATTTGGTATCAAATTAATTGTTGTAATAAATCCCACAACTTCCAGTTGTGGGATTTAATATAACTTGTTCAGGTAAAAAGTTTAGACTTTACCTAAAAAGTTGCCAATTTCAGCTCTGCATTGTTTATGCTGCTGTGCTCTGATTGGCCAGCCTGCAGCAGCTTCTGCCAGGCTGCCTTGATGAGGTGTGAAGTGGCCAGGCTTCACACAAAGGAATGTGCTTGGGGGAGAGAATCTCCCCTCAGCAGATGGTGAGGCAGGAAGGGGGAGGGCTGCCAAACTGGTCTTCAAAGGCAGAGAAGGACATTTGGAGCACCCAGCAACACCCCCACATCCTGCAACCCCAGACAATTAGGTGCCCCCTTGATTAGATTAGGAGAGGGCAGGAGAGGGGTGTGTTTATGATTTTTAGCCACACCAGTGGGTGGGCTCAGCCAGATGTAACCTCCAAAAATCAGATTCATCCATGTTGGATTTTTAGAGACTGTTGCCTTCTGGGATGGATTTTTGCCACACTTCCCAGGAAGTGGTCATCACAGGGGGACGACCCTGTCCCTGATTGGAGAACCAGGGCCCCCCTGCTTTTCACCCAGGAGCAAGGATAAAACTGGCAGACCTGCACCCACGCCTCAGATCCCCACCAAATTTCAAGAAGAAAGAACTTAAGGAGAAGAAGGACTGCCCTGCTGGACCCCTGGCCTGCACCTGGAACCTGCACTCAGAAGGACTGCACCAGCTGCACACTTGGGCTTCACCACAAGAAGGACTTTGCCTGGCTTCAACTGGTTCAAGGAGGGACTCCCTGTTTGCTACAGGTGAAAAATTGCTAACCAGAGTACCCTGCACCAACTCCTGAAGAAAGCGACCAGCTGACCACTGTCCAGTGGCCAAAAAGGAGTTTGCGCCAGGTGCATTCTGGGAGTTGAAGTCCGTACCCCCCAAGGACCCTCACAGAACTTCTGGACCCTTGGGGTGAGCTGTGGACCCCAAAAGAACCTTAAAAGAACATCTGGGTGAAGCCCCAGAAGTTTGGAAAAGATTTGAGAATTTTTGGAAAAAAGCTCCAGAGAGGGACCGACCCGCCGCGGAAATTCTAGCCGGCTTGCCTCAACCGTGACCCGGTCTGACTTCGTGGTTCGTCCCGGTAAAGAAAAACATCCAAAAAAGAGACTAAGGTGGTCATTCTGACCCTGGCGGTCTTTGACCGCCAGGGCGGAGGACCGCGGGAGCACCGCCGACAGGCCGGCGGTGCTCCAATGGGGATTCCGACCGCGGCGGTAAAGCCGCGGTCGGACCGGCACCACTGGCGGGGTCCCGCCAGTGTACCGCCGCCCCATTGAATCCTCCGCGGCGGCCCAGCTTGCTGCACCGCCGCGGGGATTCCGACCCCCCCTACCGCCATCCAGATCCCGGCGGTCGGACCGCCGAGATCCGGATGGCGGTAGGGGGGGGTCGCGGGGCCCCTGGGGGCCCCTGCAGTGCCCATGCCACTGGCATGGGCATTGCAGGGGCCCCCGTAAGAGGGCCCCTACATGTATTTCACTGTCTGCTGCGCAGACAGTGAAATACGCGACGGGTGCAACTGCACCCGTCGCACAGCTTCCACTCCGCCGGCTCGATTCCGAGCCGGCTTCATCGTGGAAGCCTCTTTCCCGCTGGGCTGGCTGGCGGTCTGAAGGCGACCGCCCGCCAGCCCAGCGGGAAAGGCAGAATTACCGCCGCGGTCTTTCGACCGCGGAACGCTAACCTGACGGCGGGACTTTGGCGGGCGGCCTCCGCCGCCCGCCAAGGTCAGAATGAGGGCCTAAGTCCGAAGGTAAAAAGTTGACCGGGACCTCCCAGCCATCGTATCCGAGAAGGGCTCCATGGACGTCGGATCAAGATCCAGGTTTACCCCGGTCGAAGGATTTTCATCTCGAAAAAACGACTAAGTCCGAAGGTAAAAGTCTCCACCGAGGAAACCCACATCGCGTATCCGGACAAGGGCTCCAGGAGGTCGGATTAAACTGCCAGGTTCGTCCCGGTGAAGAAAAACTTCAAAATAAAGACTAAGGGCCTGATTCTAACTTTGGAGGATGGTGTTAAACCGTCCCAAAAGTGGTGGATATACCACCTACCGTATTACGAGTCCATTATATCCTATGGAACTCGTAATACGGTAGGTGGTATATCCGCCACTTTTGGGACGGTTTAACACCGTCCTCCAAAGTTAGAATCAGGCCCTAAGTCAGAAGGTAACTTTTTAACCGAGGCCTCCCGCGACGTGTAGCCGAGCAGGGCTCCATCGCGGTCGGCCTGAAACTTTGACTTTGCCCCGGTCCTGGTGCAACCAGATGACCCGATTGGCGCTTTTTGTTTCTAAGCGCTAGAAAAATAGTAATTCTTTAAAAATTCATATCTCCGGTTCCCCTGAACCGATTTTAATCGTTTTTGTGTCATTTTAAAGATAAAAATATAAACTATTTTTATAAATTGGTTTTGGATTTTTAAACTGTTTCCTGTGTTTTATTTGATTACTGTTTTGTGATATTTGAATGCTTTACACTTTGTCTCCTAAGTTAAGCCTTGACGCTCGTTGCCAAGCTACCAAGGGTTGAGCTGGGATTAATTTACTGAGACCTAACTGTACCTAGGTGGAGGTTAGTGGCTTGTTGCTAGGTGTAGGTACCTACCTGCCCTACCAATAACCCATTTTCCAACATAATTGGAAGCAGCGACGGGATCCTGTACTTGTGTTCAATATCACGTTACAGTTTTAGGTAAAACAAATTAAAAATCCTTTAAATTGTCCTAGTGCAAAAATTGTTTTTAATTTTTAATTTGGATTAATTTCAATTATTGAATTTTTGTAATTTTTCTAAATTCTTGTTTCCAATTTTTGCAAAAAGTTTTTGTTGACACAAAACTAGGGAACCATGGAGCTTGATCTGGCTAGCCTACCCACACTGACAGTAGTCCAGCTTAGGGGGTTGTGTATTGGATGAGGGTTGCCTGCAACCACTGATCTCAGGAAGCAAATCCTGATCACATCCCTGACAGCATGGGCTGAGGCCCAAGAGGTAGAGTCAGAAGAAGCTCCAGAGGAGGGAGAAAGAAGGGAGGATGCAAGCTCTAACCACTCAGGGGAGGGAAGGCATCTGACCCTAAGTGAGGACGAGGAAGAACGGTCCTCAGTAAATACAGTCACTAGGGGCAGATCCAAAGCTAGTGGTGGGAAGGGGGTCCTTTCAGGAGGAGAGAACCCATCCATCAGAGAAAGAGAGCTGGAGGCCCAGCTAGCATACATAGCTTTGGAAGCAGAGAAGCTGGCCCTAGAAAAGAAAAAGTGGGCATACAAAGAGAAAAGAGATGGAAGCAGCGATAAAGAAGCTGAGGTGTCCATGGGTGGGGGAGTTTGCCCCAGATTACCCAAAGGGGTGGTTCCTGCCTATGTAGAGGGGGATGACATAGATAAGTGGCTGGGGGCCTTTTAGAGGGCACTCCAAATGAGAAGGGTTAGGCCTCAATACTGGGGTTCCCTTTTGTGGGAGTTGGTCCCCAACTCAGGGAGGGATAGGCTTCTGACCTTAAGGGGGGAGGAGGCAGATTCATACCCTAGTATGAAGAGGTGCTTAGCCAAGAAGTTTGGTCTGACCCCAGAGCAATATAGAATGAAGTTCAGGGACACCCAGAAGGTCAGTACCCAGTCTTGGGTTGACTTTGTGGACATTTCACTAAAGGCACTAGAGGGCTGGATTATTGGTAACAAAGTAGATACTTATGAGGGGTTATACAATCTGATCATGAGAGAGCACATCTTGACCAATTGTACCCAAGAAAGGTTACGCCAGCATCTAGTGGACTCTAAGCAGACCAACCCTAGAGAGCTAGGGGAGGCAGCTGATGAGTGGTTGAGAACCAGGGTGGTTGTCAAGTCCCAGGGGGGAGACTCCAAGAAGGGGGGGACAGGTCCCCAAAAACCTAAGGAGGGAGGTGGTAAGCCCACCACAGTAACTCCCTCTGTACCCCAGAACCCTAAGAACGAGGAGAGTAAATCCCACTCTGACCAGCAGAGACAGTTAGACCCAGGGTTAAAAAAGCTCTTGGACAGTAGGGCTTGCTTTGACTGTCAGCAGACAGGTCACTTCAGAGGAGATGCAGCCTGTCCAAGGAAGGTGGTTAGCACTGGGCTGTCCAGTGTAGCCATAGAGGAGGATTCCTCAGATGATGAAGTCCTCCTAGCATTGAGCTGGGAGACAGGACCAGATGGTAAGCTGGTGATCCCTGAGGGTGGGAGTAGGCACTTCCACCACATTCAAGTGAATGGGATCCCTACCACTGGCCTGAGAGACACCTGTGCCAGCCACACTATAGTGAGTGACCGGTTAGTGACCCCAGACATGTATGTCCCAGGAAAGACAAAGAAAGTCAGGATAGCCACAGGGGAGGTCACCTCCAAACCTGTAGCCATAGTGCCCCTAGAGAGGGAGGGTATCCTTGACTGGATTAGGGTGGTAGTCAGTGCTGACCTTCCCCTAGATTGTATCCTGGGCAATGACCTCCCAGAGGTGAGTCTGGTCACAGATGGGGTGGTCGCCCAGGGCGCCCCCCCAACCCAAAGTCCTGGGGAGTCAGTCCCTTCAGTTAGGAGACAGGGGTCCCCAAGAAAAGGAAAGAAGAAAAGGAAGGGTAGGCCACTCTTAAAGAGAGTTCCAGGGAGCCAAGGGCCTTCTGCCCCAGTAAGGGGGGAGCCCAGAGTTGGCACTGGTGAGGCCTCACCTGACCCCAAGGAAGTCCTGAGTAGTCAGGCAGCTGTCCAGATGCAAGGTGTTGCCCCTGCACTGACAGAAGGGAGAGTGGAAGGAGGGTGTCTGCCACAGGAGGTGGTAGCCCCCCACTCTAGACAGCAAGAGGGGTGCCAGGACCCCAAAGATGCCCCTAAAGCAGCTCAGCCACCTGTCAGTGGAGAGCTTAGGGTGTGGTTCTGGGTACTGACAGCTGTCAGTAGCCTCTGCTGGGTGCTAGCCTTCCTGGCAGCAATGTACTTGGCCTGGGAGGCAGACCCCAGGGCCAATAGCAAAGTAGGCCCCCTGACCTTATTGGTCATGGTGGGGTTGCTCAAGTGTTGGGTGACCTCTTTGGGTAAGCTAGGTGTTGCCCTAGCAAAGTTTGGAGTAGGGGAGGTGGGCACCTCACTACCCAAGTTGGCAGAGAGAAAGGAGGAAGACCCCCCTAGAGGAAAGTTTCAGTTTGAGTTGGGTCCTTTTACTGTTGGGATGGCTTCACTACCCATAGGGAGTGACCCTGACAGGAGGATATAAGGCAGAGTAGGCCCTGCAAAGGGACAGCCAGTTTTATTCACTGTCTTCCTCGCCTAACAAGCCAGGAAGACTCTCCCAGGGTTGGGCTGAGTCTCCTGGGCGCGTGGGCTGGGGGGGGGGTTGTGTGAGAAAACAGGGCTGATTGCAGAGGCCCCATAACTTTTTGCCCCCATTTTCCTCTTTTTGCTGGTGTTTTCCTGACTTTGATGGTGCCCTGGGTACTGCTAACCAGTCCCAGGGCCTGTGCTCTGTGTAAAATGGATATGCAAATTAGGCTAATTATAGTTGGCTAAGTTAACCTACCTATAAGTCCCTAGTATATGGTAGGGCATGTAGGTTTAGGGACCACAGCATAGGTGGTGCACACCTAGGTGCACTGCTGAGGTGCCCAGTGTCATTTTAAAAGCAAGCCTGCCTTGCTGGCTGCTTTTAAATTAAAGTTATATGCAAATTCGACTTTGGAATTAAAGGTACTTCCAAAGTCTTAAACTACCTTATTTTTACATATAAGTCACCCCTAAGGTGTGCCCTATGTGCCCCTAGGGCTGGGTGCCATGTAACTATAAGCAGGGACTTTATAAAAATAGATTTATAAGCCCTGGTGAGGTAAAAACAGCCAAATTCGTTTTTCCCTCATTGAAGTAAATGGCCTTCATAGGCTAGAATGGGCAGACTTTATTTTAAATTTTAAAGTCTCCTTAAATGTTACATACCAAGAATTTGGTATCAAATTAATTGTTGTAATAAATCCCACAACTTCCAGTTGTTGGATTTAATATAACTTGTTCAGGTAAAAAGTTTAGACTTTACCTAAAAAGTTGCCAATTTCAGCTCTGCATTGTTTTTGCTGCTGTGCTCTGATTGGCCAGCCTGCAGCAGCTTCTGCCAGGCTGCCTTGATGAGGTGTGAAGTGGCCAGGCTTCACACAAAGGAATGTGCTTGGGGGAGAGAATCTCCCCTCAGCAGATGGTGAGGCAGGAAGGGGGAGGGCTGCCAAACTGGTCTTCAAAGGCAGAGAAGGACATTTGGAGCACCCAGCAACATCCCCACATCCTGCAACCCCAGACAATTAGGTGCCCCCTTGATTAGATTAGGAGAGGGCAGGAGAGTGGTGTGTTTATGATTTTTAGCCACACCAGTGGGTGGGCTCAGCCAGATGTAACCTCCAAAAATCAGATTCATCCATGTTGGATTTTTAGAGACTGTTGCCTTCTGGGATGGATTTTTGCCACACTTCCCAGGAAGTGGTCATCACAGGGGTACGACCCTGTCCCTGATTGGAGAACCAGGGCCCCCCTGCTTTTCACCCAGGAGCAAGGATAAAACTGGCAGACCTGCACCCACGCCTCAGATCCCCACCAAATTTCAAGAAGAAAGAACTTAAGGAGAAGAAGGACTGCCCTGCTGGACCCCTGGCCTGCACCTGGAACCTGCACTCAGAAGGACTGCACCAGCTGCACACTTGGGCTTCACCACAATAAGGACTTTGCCTGGCTTCAACTGGTTCAAGGAGGGACTCCCTGTTTGCTACAGGTGAAAAATTGCTAACCAGAGTCCCCTGCACCAACTCCTGAAGAAAGCGACCAGCTGACCACTGTCCAGTGGCCAAAAAGGAGTTTGCGCCAGGTGCATTCTGGGAGTTGAAGTCCGCACCCCCCAAGGACCATCACAGAACTTCTGGACCCTTGGGGTGAGCTGTGGACCCCAAAAGAACCTTAAAAGAACATCTGGGTGAAGCCCCAGAAGTTTGGAAAAGATTTGAGAATTTTTGGGAAAAAGCTCCAGAGAGGGACCGACCCGCCGCAGAAATTCTAGCCGGCTTGCCTCAACCGCGACCCGGCCTGACTTCGTGGTTCGTCCCGGTAAAGAAAAACATCCAAAAAAGAGACTAAGTCCGAAGGTAAAAAGTTGACCGGGACCTCCCAGCCATCGTATCCGAGAAGGGCTCCATGGACGTCGGATCAAGATCCAGGTTTACCCCGGTCGAAGGATTTTCATCTCGAAAAAACGACTAAGTCCGAAGGTAAAAGTCTCCACCGAGGAAACCCACATTGCGTATCCGGACAAGGGCTCCAGGAGGTCGGATTCAACTGGCAGGTTCGTCCCGGTGAAGAAAAACTTCAAAATAAAGACTAAGTCAGAAGGTAACTTTTTAACCGAGGCCTCCCGCGACCTGTAGCCGAGCAGGGCTCCATCGCGGTCGGCCTGAAACTTTGACTTTGCCCCGGTCCTGGTGCAACCAGATGACCCGATTGGCGCTTTTTGTTTCTAAGCGCTAGAAAAATAGTAATTCTTTAAAAATTCATATCTCCGGTTCCCCAGAACCGATTTTAATCGTTTTTGTGTAATTTTAAAGATAAAAATATAAACTATTTTTATAAATTGGTTTTGGATTTTTAAACTGTTTCCTGTGTTTTATTTGATTACTGTTTTGTGATATTTGAATGCTTTACACTTTGTCTCCTAAGTTAAGCCTTGACGCTCGTTGCCAAGCTACCAAGGGTTGAGCTGGGATTAATTTACTGAGACCTAATTGTACCTAGGTGGAGGTTAGTGGCTTGTTGCTAGGTGTAGGTACCTACCTGCCCTACCAATAACCCATTTTCCAACAGCCGTATAATCACCTTCATAAATACACTTAACTATTTTCTTTTTACTTCTACATACTTTGGCAAAATGGCCCACCATTCCACATTTATTGCATTTTACTTTTAACGCCGGGCACAACTTGGAGTGAGCCAAATGATCCTTGTTATCACATCTATAACATTTCCTTTCAGTTTCCCCACTCTGAATTTTTTTTCCAGGTTTGAGGTTAAACACTTTGTAAATGCCGTCCTCATTATTCCCTGTAGATTTTATTTCATTTAAACTTCTTTCCGAGATCTCTGCTTTCCTTACTATGGCTAAGATGTCTTCCAGATGGGAATCACCATTTATCCAAAGTCTTTCTTGAATCGATTGATTACCGCAATGCATGACTACTTGATCCCTAATAAGTTCATCATGAATTGTTCCAAATCTACAGTCCAGAGCAAGTTTCTTTAAGTCCGCAACATAGTCATCCACAAGCTCATTTTTTTCCTGTTTTCATTGGAAAAATTTATAACGGACAATTCCCATACAAACTTTTGGAGAAAAATACTTGTCAAGATCCAGCATAGCGGCATTAAAAACACAAATATCACCGCTTATGGCATTTTCGGGCATCTTATTAAAAGTTTTTAGACCCATAGGACCCAAAGAATGCAATAGGATCCTCTTTTTCTGTTCTGCAGGCATTTTGTTATCCATATCAATGGCAGCTAAATAATTAAAAAAAATATTCTTTCCATTCAAACCACTTGATAGGTGGTGAATTGCCCATTGCCCAAAAAGTTTGCGGGGGAACAATTGTAAAATTGGCCTGCGCCATGTTAGTGGCCAATTATAATGTACACGCAATGACCTCCAATGCTACTAAATAATACTAAGTAATTTTTTTTTTTAAATAATAATAACCTTCCCTTCTCGGACCTGTTCCAACCCTTTACAACAGAATGTTGTTTTGCAATTAAAGAAAAATGCCTTCAAAATTGTTGTTTTCTTCCTTCCCTCCTTCCTGTTTATTTTATTTATTCCTCTTTATTTTTATTATTTTTTTTAAAATCTTTTTAAATATCCAAGACTCCTACTTTGCTAATAATGTTCAAAGGCTAACGATGTTTAAATGTGCAGTTTGTAGAACCCCATGAAAACCCGACGATGGCAGAAGAAACAGTACATGCAGAGGTCAGCGGAGATCCACAAGATTCAAAATAATACACTTTGGGGGTCATTCTGACCCTGGCGGCCGGTGGCCGCCAGGGCCACAAACCACAGGAGCACCGCCAACAGGCTGGCGGTGCTCCCGAGGGCATTCTGACCGCGGCGGTTCAGCCGCGGTCAGAAAGGGTAAACCGGCGGTCTCCCGCCGGTTTACCACTGCCCGTTGGAATCCTCCAAGGCGGCGCAGCTTGCTGCGCCGCCGAGGGGATTCTGACACCCCCTACCGCCATCCTGTTCCTGGCGGTTCGCCCGCCAGGAACAGGATGGCGGTAGGGGGTGTCGCGGGTCCCCTGGGGGCCCCTGCAGTGCCCATGCCAATGGCATGGGCACTGCAGGGGCCCCTGTAAGAGGGCCCCGCTTGTATTTCACTGTCTGCTTAGCAGACAGTGAAATATGCGACGGGTGCAGTAGCACCCGTCGCACCTTCCTACTCCGCCGGCTCGATTACGAGCCGGCTTCATCGTGGGAAGGACGGTTTCCCTGGGCTGGCGGGCGGCCTTTTGGAGGCCGCCCGCCAGCCCAGGGGAAACCTCAAAATACCCACCGCGGTCTTCCGACCGCGGTACGGTATTATGGCGGCTCCCGCCGGGCGCGCGGTGACCGCGCCCGGCGGGAGTCAGAATGACCCCCTTTATGTGTTACACGTAACCTGCCTTGGAAATCGAAGGAGACACTAGCGGAAGCTGTGTTATTCTCCTTAGCGTGCTCGTAGCTAAGGAGACCCGCTGAAGGGAAGCGTCGCGTTGCCCAGGCGACGCGCGTAGTGTGTGCGCGTCTGTTGAAAGGACGACGCTCGCGCTGCTCTGCACGCGCGCACACCAACGGCCGGGCAGGGCACAAAAGCGCACGGAGGAAGGATTTCCAAATTTCCCCAAAGACAAATGTAACGAATATAATTACATCGACGTTCCGTCCCAGGTCGTCAGCCCCCAAGGCAGCAGCAAGGTACAAAAAGACGGTGGAGAAGCATCCAAAAGATGAAAACGCTGACAAAAACGCTGCCGGTTTGGAGCCTCGTCGCCAAATTGAAGTAATTGCTTCTCACAAACCAGGTAGGTACAATCCTTTATTAAGAAATAAGGACGGAAGAACAGGTCCGTTCAGGGACAGGCTCTGGATCAACTGACTTCAGGAGACTGCACGACCTAGAACGTGGAATCTCCCCAAGTCAGCATCACGAGCATTCTAAGAATAAACTAGAACACTACATAATGTCTATGAGAACATGTATGTCTATGTCCTGCATTATCTATTCACTCAGATGACATTAGAAATAATGTTATCAGTGACAGCATATCTGACATTGTACACGACATGGTCATTAATCTTAGTAATGACGACACTGAAGAGCGAAGGATTGTTCTTTTACATGTATGTTATCCCACTGCTGAATTACGGGCTGGTTTCAGTGACCTTCACCCAGAGCCCACTGTTCCACATCTACAGGCAGGGCTGGGTGGGTAACATGCCATCTATCCAGGGCCTATACATATACGTAGCAGAGTGAAGTTCTGACTTTTAAGCAAAATTGTGTAAGTATGTTTTATTAGTGACTGCACAGAGTGATATTAGCTATGCTTCCTGTTTAAATGCAACTCAATCACAGCTACACAGACGCCATTGCCGACTGTAGCATATATGACACATTTTCGTCAGGGCTTAGACTTGAACCAAAAGCAGCCCTGAGAAATCTTTCAAACCAGCTTTCTGCCATCCTCTTGTCTAATCTTTCTCTTTCCTTTTCCTCTCTTTGTCTCTTCTCTCTCTTTCTTCTCTATCTTTCCTCCTGATCTCTCGCCAAGGACAGGCTGTACCTGCTGGGTTGTCTAGAGACGCTGGAGAAACCTTCGAAACCCCTCTCCAAAGGCTCCAGCCAACCAGGAAAATACCCGAGGGATTAAATGGCCAGACCGGCCCTGATTTCCATCGAACTTCACATAGACAAAGCAGATTAGCACACATGTACCATTTAAAAGTCTGGAGTAATCATCCGTACACTTTATAACATATATTGTTTGGAGTCTATTGATTGATTGGTGCACAGGCTTTTCTTTTTGAGATAGTGAGTTTTTTGGTGCAAAAATTAGTCTAATATTAATGTAAGAAGTATTATTCTTTGTAATCCGACCGTTGCGTTTGTGAGTGCACATTTGTTGCGATCCTTAGAAGGGCAGGAGGTGTTACATAGTCAGAGTAAGAACGACATGTCATTTGATAGAAAATAATAATAATAATAATAATATACAAATTATCAATTATTATTAGTATTAGATTACTGTTGTTATGACGCAGTGCATTCATGCCACAGTTTGACCATCTCAATCTGCTGTTGTATGTAAATATCGTCTTGTTTTAAATTTAATTGGTGTGAAAATCTCAGTTACCCTGTTATTTAACAGTACTAAATCACAGATGTTCCTAAGCACAGATAGCGTAATGACTGCAGAACTTTGTTATTAAGTCTACATTTCTCAAAACAGAATTTTGAGCAATTTTCTGTGTTACGGATTCAAGCTTTTTCACATATTTCCAGGTCCCATTTTCAAACTTGAATCCGTCTCGAAGCTCAAACGTGCAAATCTGAGCTTTTGAGTCGATTTTATAATTAAAGGTTCACATTTTATCCAACAAAGTTTACTGCCTCCATGTGATCAATATAACATGAGCATTCGCTGCTAAATTGTACCCCAGATTTGTGAGCTCTGGTATTGGCCTTCCCTCTGGTGGTGACAATAAGAACTACAGCCTCTTTTGTCCTTGGATCTTAATTATGTCACTTCGTACAGCATTTGTATTCCATATTCCAAAGCCCTTAAATCAGAGGACTTCAAACTGGGTTACTGTTCACCACCCCCGTGGGCTTGAAATGATTACTGAGTGGCGGAAAGGGAAGAGGGGTAGGGGCAGATGCAAAAAACTGTTTTTTTTTTTAAAGTGAAAAAATAGTGAGATCCTTGCAATGGTCATCTTAGCCTCTTTTGTCACACATGTCCTGGCTTGGAGTGCGTGTCAAAAGGACAGTTGGGCTCCACATGTAACTTTAGGAAGACCGGGATGCCCTTATCATGTTGGCAATCATGTAGTTGATTGCATGTTACAAGGGATAGCCGAGCATCACTGCAACGTTTGAATTAAATATATATGATCAGCCAAATTTATATTATGATTTTTAAAACTATGTTTGATATGGTTGTCATTCTGGGCTCCAATGTTTACCCTTCGGTGTCGGTGGTTGCGGAGTGGGGGGGAGGGGTGGCGTGCAGAATTAATAAGTTGGCAGATCAATAATGCCCATTAGCGTCTCCTTTGTTCCATTCTACAAATCAGGGAAGTAACCAGAAAAATACTGCCACTAATGAAAACAAGAATTGGAGCTAAAGACCACAGTGGGTTGAAGTATCTCCTGACTATTCTCAGACAACAGAGCACTTACCAGCCCTGTGACAAAATGTTAATTTGGCTTAGGGCAGCATTTCTTATACTCAATAGGTAGGTAGGTGCTTAGGCATCTGTTCCCAATGTGGCACTTGAGCGTGATATTGAATAGTCTTGAGCAACCACCTATGCATTTATATCTTCTGCTGATCAGTAACACACCCACAGACACATGTCTGATGTCTCATATGTGTGGAGGGTGGAGCCACAAGGGAAGTCTCCACAGGCCAGTAAGCATAACCCTGGCTCCTGTGTCATCTGTTCTGTGAACACCAGCAGGCCGTGCTTACTTTAGCAATTGCAGAGCAAGTGTTTTGACAGCCTCTACACGCACTGGGAGCTACCTTAGCTATGGAAAAGCACTCCCAGCCCCCATGCTTTGGAACTGCACTTAGAGATATTTGAGCTCTGAAACATCAATCCCAGCCTCCTTCTCCATGGAACTGTACTGGGTCCTACCCTAGCTCCTAGCTGTGGAAAAGCTCTCCCAACTCCCTGTGCCATGGATCTGCACTCAAAGGTATTGGAGCTCTGGAATAGCAGTGCCAGGCTCCTAGGCCATGGAACCGCACTGAGAGCTCCTATCTGTGGAAAAGCACTCCAAACCCCCATGTCATGGAACTGCACTGAGAGATATTAGGACTCTGTAACTGTATTCTCAGCCTCCTAGGCCATGGAACTGCACTGGGAGGTACCCTAGTTTCCCAGCTTTAGAAAAGCACTCCCAGCTCCCCATGCCAAGGAACTGCAGTCACTGTTATAAACCATGGGATGCCATTCAGAGATGATGGAGCTCTCGACCAGCAGCCACCTTGGTCATGACAATGTACTAGGAACTACCCTAGCTGCTAGATCTGGCAAATAACTGCCAGTCTCATGTGTTATGGTACTGCACCCAAAGATATTGGAGTTCTGGAACAGCAATCCAAGCTCACCATGCCATGTGTTGGACTTGGTCCTTTTTGCAGGATCAACCCCAGACCCCAGACTTTTTGCCTTCAGTCCTCCATTTTCGCTGATTTCCTTTTTGCTGGTGTTATGATTACATGTACTTTACCAGTGCTAACCAGTGCTAAAGTGATTGTGCTCTGTCCTCTAAACATGATAACATAAAACATATCTCAGGCCAGCTATTGAGGCCTATCAGTGCCATTTTTATGTGGCAAAGTAAGCCTTTTGCCAGGCCACAACCTTCCTTCTTAATACATGTCATATGTCACCTCTAAGGTAGGCCATATGTAGCCCATAGGGCAGCGTGCTGTGTAATTAAAAGGTTTGACATGTTCTTTTAAGTTTTGAATGTACTGGTAGCAAAAAACCTTTACAATTGTTGTAACTACTGCAAGTCTTACCTCCCCCATAGGATAACTTTGGAGTTACCTTATTACATTTTATATGTATAATTTACAAATGGGAACAAGTAACCTTTTCATGTTTGGTGTCTCTGGAATTACAATGTTAAATTGTAACTTATGGTGAAGTCAGATTTTAAATTGTCATTCTGAAAATGCCACTTTTAGAAAGTTGGCATTTTCATGCCTTAACCATTTTGGTGCCTTCACCCTGTCTCTGGGTCACATGACTGGGTGTAGCACATGACTGGGTTAAGTTGACAGTTGGGCATTTGTGTATTCCTCTTGACAGCCACCAACCACACACAATGGGGAACATAGGTGTAACTGGATCGGCCAACACTGGCAGGATGGGAGGGAAGATTTGGGCAAAGCCCTACTACACTTTAATAGGCTGTGTCCTGTTTACTCACAAGGGCTGCATAATCCCTGTAGTTAGTCTGGAGCCAGGGCAGGGAAGGCAGAGCATCTGTGTACTTCAGAGGTATGCCTAAAGAAGATTTCCCCCCCACTTCAAAGGGACAACTGTATTTAAATACTTGACCTCAAACACCAACTCTTCAGTATCTTTCTGGACCTGTGGATACTCTTCCAGGAACAAGGACTGCTGTGCTGCTACAAGGTATGCCACTCATCTGGACTGCTGCACTAAAGGCACTACTAACCTGTTATGCTGCCCTCTAGCCTGAGGAGACCTGGACCTGCAACTTCATCTTGAACCCAGGACCCTAGAGTGATTCCTAGGGCTAGTCTGCTGGCCACCCGATCTGAGCATCAGGGACATAAAAAGCTCTCCAACCAGCTTCTGGACCCAGCTGCAGCGAGTTCCTGAGCCCCAAGTGGTACCTTTCAATTCCTGGTCCCTTGGTGTGGCTCAAGTGCTCTTAAATCAAGCTTTTGGATGGTTTGTAACTGGGAATGGGCCTGTTCAGACCAAGACCTTGCCTCTCACACCCAAAATCAGCGCAAGCCACTTCCAGCTCAAAACCTCACACAGCAGGATTGACAGGCCTATGGGGAACTGTCAATGGGACGATCCAGCCTGCCCATCTGCTATGCCCGGCCTGCTTTTCACGCCACATCAACAACCACCCACAACACTCTCCTTGGTCACCCTGACCCTCTCCATTGCGACCGCACTCAACATAAAACGTAAGAATGTAAAACCTCAGCAAGACCTATTTGGGGCTGTATCTGCATACACTCCATCACGCTTGACTTTAACCTGGTCCAGCGCAACCATAGCCACGGTTGGTGCATTGTGCTTCTAGGTACAATTTTTTATGTTATTCTTTAAAATTTCATAACTCTGGTTGTACCAATGGATTGTTGTCATGTTAGTCGTGTTCCATTTATTGAATTAAGCTCTATATTTTAGTACATTGTGCTTTATTTTTCTAACATGGATCTTTTTGTGTGGTGTACAAATACTTTATACATTGCTTCTAAGTTAAGCCTGGCTGCTCTTGTCTGAGCCACCAAGGGCTTGAGAACAGGTTAATTTGGGGATTGCTTGTGCCTTAACCTGACTATAATTGTGGTTGCTGCTTGACCAGGCCTCACACCTCTGTCAACGAGTAACCCAATTTCTTACACACCATGTAACTTCACTTATAGATAGTGTAGCTCTGAAACATCTCTGGAACAGCAGATGTTCCCAGCACCTGGACAATGGAACCACACTGATTTCAGCCCTTGTTGTGGACATATAGTCCAGCTATTTGGGTGAGAAAACGTCATTGCCTGTTGTGCAGGCTATGGAACTTCCACCCGGACAATGGAAACATGCTCCCATCTAATTCCCACTGCCAGACTACCCTTTTCACTTTCATGAAGCAAATCATCTCGCCCCTACCCGGTCCTTCCGGAGTATACTTGGAAAGGATTAATTTATCATAGCTTTCTTATATAAATCTTTTCGTTCACTCACGCACTATAAAATCAATGTCATGCAGCACAATTTAATGTGTTTTATCCATCCCAGGACAAATGGAGTTGAGTAACAGTGAAAAATAAGCTGCAAATCTGTGACAGCATGCACTTTATAAAAACAAGTTGTTAGGTTATGAGCTGAATGCTGTTATTTGTGGACGAGGTACCGAACGGAGATGTGTGCTAATAGATTAAATATTATTAGCATATTTTACTTTTACGTCTTAACCTGAATTGCTAATGTTACAAAGTGCATTGATTCTTGGTAATCCAGGCATGGGTTGCACAGCAATTTCTAAAATTTCTAAAATGCAAAAACAACATATTGCATGAATCGGTCACTGGAAAAGTGTCCAATATTTGATTGTCCATATGAAAGCACAGTAAATGCTGAATATTGTAGTGCATTTAGTAAATGATGTATGTTCAGTCGAATTTGAAGCTTCAGGGCACGTACACGTGCAGAAAACATATTTGGGTGCCAACACAATTGCTGATAAGTCATGGATGGGGAACTGTCAATGGGACGATCCAGCCTGCCCATCTGCTATGCCCGGCCTGCTTTTCACGCCACATCAACAATCAACCACAACACTCTCCTTGGTCACCCTGACCCTCTCCATTGCGACCGCACTCAACATAAAACGTAAGAATGTAAAACCTCAGCAAGACCTATTTGGGGCTGTATCTGCATACACTCCATCACGCTTGACTTTAACCTGGTCCAGCGCAACCATAGCCACGGTTGGTGCATTGTGCTTCTAGCACCTGGACAATGGTGGGTTGGGTGGGCGCTCCTAATTTCAAGAAACATGTCATAGTGCAGTAGGCGAATGCATAATACTTCATTTAAATATTACTCCAAAGTACTAACAAGAATTTATAGTGCCAATCAGTCTCGATTATCTTAACATACAAGACAGCCTGATTGGAATTGCCAGTACTTATTAACAGTATCCTGTCAGAATGGAAGTTGTTTCAGTATCTGCGACACTACTGATGCAGTTTTTCTATTGACCACTAGAGGGCACTAAACAACAGCAGAAAGGGAGAGAAGCAACAAATAGGAGGAAGACAAGTGAGATTTATACGAAATCCAACCAATCTTGAGGGACGATGGCTTTGTGGAATATTGTAACTGCCTCCCGACAGACAGTTGGAGCTGTCTGTAGCGAGACTGCAAACAATAAGGCAAAAACCTGAGCTAACCTTACAGGTCATTGCAGATACTTTAGCACCACTCAGGTTCTAAACTAGAATTTCCTTCCTGCAAGACTTGCGGTATTTCAGGACTTCTTCCCATGCTTTGCTGACAGCATTCTGTGTGGGGAGGTTTGTGGATTACTTGTATACCGTTGAACAGAAAGAAAGAACAGCATGAAGACTAACTAGCATGGCAGGAATAAGGATGTGCGAAACAGCGCAATTATTTCATGAAATTTCGTGAAAATCCCAAAATAAAAACAAAAATTATGTTTCAGTGCAAAATGTGTGTTTTCACGTAAACACTCACCTCCTTTGAGCAGAAATGTTCTCTATGTAAGACATGTTTTTTGCATGAGCCACTAAATGGAACTTACACAAAATAGTGCAATGCACAAATTTTAAAAATTTCACAAATGTCACATAAGCAGAAACTCAGGAATTTAACTGGCATAATTGAAATGTTACTTAGACCCAGGCGCACACTAACATTTTTATCACCATGCAGGGCTTTTCTGAAACAGCACCCTTATATGACACATGACTCTTGAAATTAGGAGCCACCCGGCATACCAAAAGGCTAGACATCATTTAGGTGTTGACAGGGGTAGCATTCGAGACCTTTAGACCTCAGCTTGCAACCCTTGGCAGATTGCTTGCGAGCCCTGCCTTTAGGACAAAAACTGATCTTGCTAGTTTGCCGCGCTGAAAATACTATACCTCAGATTTCATTTGTGTTTAATTATTTTTTTTAACGTTTGCTCTCTTTTTTTCCTGGAAACCGATACTTTCTGCACAGATCTGCACTTGGCATTTGCTAACAGAGTCATGGAAAATCTTAGGGATTTCCAGTCCATTGAATTTACGAACATTACCTTGTTCAGGATGCCTTTAGCCCATCATAGTGTGCTATTAGGCAATATGTGCCACCTCTGATCTAGTTTTACATTAGCCTAGGCCACACTGCCTCTTCCTCACTGCAGCATTAGGCCATTTAACCACTTTTCACCCATTCTAGTCTGCTATCAGTCTGTTAAGGCCTTGGCCAGCATGGCCCAATCCATTAGTGGTTACTGCATTCTGACTCTTTAAGCAAGATCAATTCTCAATACTTACAGTCCTTACAAAATGAGAATGAGCTGTGAAAGAAGGAAAGGCAAACTTTTCTTAGAAGTGAATGTACTCTTTATAACGTAAAGTTAAGAGATTGATGCAAGAACCCAGATGTGGTTAGAGTCCAATGTCAGCTCAGCTGAGACTTCCATTAACCCATCACACCGATCTTCGACCTGGACTACTCTGGTATTGGTACACCTGGCCTACCAAATCAATAATTTAGCCCACCCACCTCCGATCTCATGAAATGCATGCTGCTCTGGTAAGCCATACAGCAGAGTCAACAAATCAGCAAATTAGATTAACAAGGCCATTCAATGAATGATGTGACAATCGGTCTCAAAACCTAAGCAGACAACATCAAACAAAGGCAGATTCTAGAATTTCTTTTGCTAGTAATTGTTGGTGGCACCGGAGAGGGCAAACAGACTTCTTATTTGTATCTTTTCTATAGAAGTCCTGAACAGCGGTTTCTCAAAGGGCCGCTTTTCATCCAATGGATTCAAGTAAGTCTGAGGAGTCACAGGAACCCAAGTGAAAAATATTGCTTGAATGGACTTGACGTGAACTCCAAACATATGTTTTCCCTTCCAAGGGCAATTTGTTTTGTAACTAGCAACAGCTGGTAAAATATAATTTTATTTACAGGTAGGAAACAATCTTATTTATCACGCTAATTTTGACCTGCTTTTTTAGTAGGTTTCGGAAAGACAACTAAAGAATTGGTAGTTACTTGCTTAGAATATGAGTATAACCTAATGTTCCTGTGTTTTGGCTTGTTCCTATATGGGAGGACATGGCAGTAAGCTCTGCTTCAGTGTGGAAGGTAGATAACATTATTTAACAAAGAAACACCCACATAACAAGTGGCTGCTTCTGTAAATAGTGTTCAAGTGGCTGTGTTAACGTTTTCAAAGTTACAAATGCTTACACCGAGGAGAAATCTGCAATTAAAAGCCAATCAATATAAATCAAAATCAAAGTGTGCAAGATGAGTAACATAAGGAGAACCCCAAAGCAAGGAGCAGCCTGAACCAAAGTATAATTAAGCAAGGTGACCAAAATTGACTGCCTTCAAAGAGTGCACGAAAATGACTGGCAAATATCTCAGAAACATCAAGTTTCACCGGTTTTAAGCATACTCAGAATGGCCTGACAAGACATAATAGGGTTGAATTAATAAAGATATATTCACATAAACCAGTCAATTTTCAGATACACCAAATAAGATACATCTAGTAAACACCAACTTTGCTGCATATTAATAAAGAGATGTGCTTAGGAAATGAAAGAAATGACAAGATGTTTGATTAGCACAAAAATTCATCAACAGTCCAGCTGATGAATGGTCCTTAGAGAATACTTGAGCAAAAAACCTTGCATATTACAAAGAAAGGGACAGCCTGAGCATGGCTTCCTTGGAAGAGCACATATTAATTCAATGATATTTTGTTGAATAAACAACATTGTGAATGACGCTTTCATTTTTGTTGATTTTACAGAGTGGGGAACTCAAAGGAAACACGTGCTTGTGGAGAATGCATGTTTACATAAAATAAAAGTGCACATTAATTCTTCAAATGTGAATGAACGTAAAGGCAAGCTCATTGCAGTCTGTTCTAGTCGTGCTGATGCAATTATTATTTTCTTATTTTTTAAAACTCTCCTACAATTTCATGTAATTTCTTTTTTACCAAATATACTTCACTGTATGACTCCTTGACGAAGAAATTAGTGACACCAAACTGTCTGTGAAGTGAGGCAAGCCTCCTAGACAGGTCATACGGGTGAAAGTATATTTTTAACCCAAAGGGCCAACATGGCTGCCAGACAAGCTCCATTTCTCATTTAGTTAGGATGGTGTCAAAGAAGAGCACACTTTACCTATATTTGGGCATTTAGTGGTGGCAAAGGTTTGTGTAGTTTGCATTCGGGTGAATAGCAGTAGAGAGACATGAAAATAACTTCTCAGGTATACTATTCACAGCCTTGCTGGTAAATTGTATATTTGGGACAAGTTACAGACACTAATAATGAGGGCGTTACTTCTTAAATTATTTCCATGATGAGTTTGCATATAGATATGCCATTTTAATGTCTTTATGATATAGCTGCACTGGTCCTTTTAGTGGAAACAGATGCCCATTATAGAACTGGCTACATAATCTCCATTGGAAAAGAACAAGCAATGATGTGATGTTCAAAATACGGATGATTCTTGTGTTCCTGGCCCTTGCTCAAGACAGACCTGAGCTAAAAGGTTTTTTCAGTGATTGTTGTGGTTATGTAAAACAAAAAATGTAAATGTAATATGCAGCTAACCTTCTTTTTGTGTGTATTTTAAATAATGGGCTTCTGCATAAACTGTGCGTGCTGTGCACCATCTCCAACTGCACATACCCCCTTTACAGTGCAAGATCATCTTACAAGTAATCAGTGGTGTCCCAATGACATCAGAGGTTTTAAAATTATTTGTAGCTATTAGAGTATGGCTCAAGAATTGTAGTTATGCAAAGGAGTTGGCTTTATCAGCATAAACAGGAACACATACTGTGCAATAGAAATGCACATGGGAATACTAGTGGCTGAATGGGGGCAGACTAGTGGTCACCACAGTCTACCATGGATCAGAGTAATGGTTTTCAGCTCATGGCATTACCTACTGCTGTAAGGTTGGATAGCTAGTATACAAGCACATTATTTTAGCCTTTTTTTTTTGTTTAGGCCTGCAGCTTGTGCCCTTTCATCTAGATACGTGACAGCAAATGGCTTCATTTAGTGGAGATGTTTTAATTATTTTATCAGTTGTTCCTCTGAGCAGAATTCTGTTGTTCTTTTCTTGCATGACATATTCACTCTGTGTTTTCTCTAAGATTGGCTATCATAAGCTTAGTAGTTATTGCGGGTACAGGGCATTCCTCATGCCCCCAACTTTTATACACAGAAATATACGTGTTGTCATGTCAGGCGAGTTACTCAGAACATCTGATGATTTATTATAAAATACCTCACTGCCCCCTTTACCTTAGAGGGCGCAGAATTCTGTTGTTCTTTTCTTGCATGACATATTCACTCTGTGTTTTCTCTAAGATTGGCTATTATAAGCTTAGTAGTTATTGCGGGTACAGGGCATTCCTCATGCCCCCAACTTTTATACACAGAAATATACGTGTTGTCATGTCAGGCGAGTTACTCAGAACATCTGATGTTTTATTATAAAACACCTGACTGCCCCCTTTACCTTAGAGGGGATTTCCAACCAGTTGCCATCATGAGCTGCACACCGACATTGCAGTTTCTGCCGAGATCTAATACCTCCTCTGCCCGTATGTGGAAGGACTCTCAGTAAACCAGGAGATATCTTCTTTACCTACAACCACAGGTATCGGGATGGGTTCCATCGGGGGGGGCCTGATGGGCCGATTAGGGCTTACACTGCCATGCTCTTGTGTAGGGATTCTAGAACGATTATTGTGACAGTATGGTGGGACTTTTCCTATGTTTCACTTTCCCTGTCACTGCTTTGCTTCTATCATGTTTTATCATCCTCATAATTGCAGTACACACCTTTTTACATAAAATGCAGTTGATTCAATAAAACTATTTGAAACAAGTCCTGCTTATGTTTGTCTTTTGGCTGTATGAGGCATGTGTAACTCAGAGAAAGGGGTATGATCTGTTCCATCATAGTTTCCCTGAGAAATCCAAGAAATCATGCGAAGGACTACCACAAAACACCTTTCCTCTTAGGTATTGGTGAGGTGCTGCTAGCTGGCCGGAAGGGTTAGGCCGACAGTTGTCACACGGCATAGGATAAGACTCAGTCCCCCACACTCTGTGGTGCTGCCACCCAAATCCAGCAGTCTCTTTACCATTAGTAGAGTCTCTCCACGACACTAGTATTGTGCTAAATGACACATCTTCAAGGTCCTAATATCAGTGTAGAGGAAGGCAGTGACTAGGTAATAGGTGACAGTAATCTGTTTCAAGCTTTTCCTTGGCTCTGGCTTTGTTCATGTAAGCACAACAAAGTTAACACATTACACCCACCAGCATAGGGTAAACAACTCATATTCATGGGTGTTTTCTCCGAATTACTGATATGGCGCAAATAACCTACAGTAGAGAATGAAATCAACATTAGTATTAAATCCATTGTTATTTGAGTTTAGTATTTTCAAGAACTAGAGTTTTTCTGTGCTGTCAAAACCAACCTTCACATTTGTGGCAGTTTCTGTTGTCTGTCTTTTTTTGTGAAGTGGTGACTAAATGTGTTTTGGTTTTGTCATGTTAATCACCTGTTGACTTATTCTTCTGTGTATCTCTTGACAAGTCTCATCAGACTGCTCTCGTTAACGCTTCTTGCTCAGAATGAAGTGTGCCACATTGTTTTGCTTGCAGTGTTGTGAATATGTGTTGCTCAGATCTGTTGGCTTGCTATGAAAGAATTTATGCAGGAGTATTCCCTGATTTCAAATCCACTCCCATAGTAGGGGCGTGTTCCAGTTTTTATTTGTTCGTGCTTCAACTGAAATTAGCTGTTGGTCAAAGATGTGCTATGGTTTGGGGACATTGTTTGCTTACTGTGATGACAATGGTGTTCCCATAGCAACACTTGAAGTTTCTAGGAAATGTTTTCAGTTGAATCAGAAATCATTCTGTGTGAGTGTAAAGCTTATGAGGTCTGTGACCATTACAATGGAATTCCCATACTCATTTTTCTTATACGGGCTGGAGGTATTTGGGGCCATCTTCACTCTCTTTCAGCTCTTTCTGAGGAAGTTTGTTCTGTCCTCTAAAAAAATATTGTGTTCAGCACTAGAAGTTTTAAGTTGGATTAATTGGACTCAGAAATAGTTTTGATGAATGTGTTGACTTGAGAAATAATTGAACAGTATGTGTCATTGGGCGTATATAAACTCTTGAAAGCTTTGGATTGTGTGGTATTGGATATTGGAAATATTTTATGATACTGTTTGGCATTGTCCTTTGATGGTACTTAGAAACATGGAGCCAAGGCCCACTTCCCTTCTGCACTGTGGATATTAAACACACCACTGTCACTTCATCTCTGATGATCAAATTAACCCTAAGACCGGCTATATTTACTTTGTTCAGTTTGCAGTTGGCCTTTTGCAACTCTCGAAATGGACGTAATCCTATAGGAAGGCACCGGGAGACAACATCTTGCCATTGGAAATGTTGTCTACAACTGTGAACAGTAAGCATTAATTTGGTTCAGGAGGGTATTGTGCCATCTGCCATCCTTCTGCAGATAACACTCCAGTTTTCCTTAACGTATCATCACCTGATCTCTACTCTAGCACAGACCAGGAATAGCATGCAATCTGGATGATCCAGTAACGTCTGCAACTGAATATTGAAAAAATTGACGTTGGCTGATATGTCCCCCTCATTCCACTTGTCAATAACTTAGCTAACTATGCAAACTCCAACTGAGACAACACAAAGGAACCACATTTTATATCACTAAATCAGATTTTCACAATTGTTGTGCTGTCGCTAGTCCCCTTTCACTCTAGACTACGGACATTCTCTGAAATGCATACCTAGGTTCCAGCCATCCTCTCTCAGTGTCACCTTCCATGTGACAACAAGAAGAAAATGATTTAACCCCATCACTCCCATTCTTCTCCTGCTACAGTGGCTCAAATAGAAGACAGAGTTTTTCTATAAAAAGGCATGTCTTCCTCATGAAGATGCCAGCCTTAAAAACAGTGCATTCTAGTCTGAACAGTCTTGGGGCCCAGGATTGGAAAGTTTCTCCTATGCTCTCCTTGGACAAATTCACGTTTTCTGGCGTTCAAAAATGAGTATTCTGAATCAAAAACATGGTTCTTACTATAGGCAGTTTTACTGACTTTCGTAATGAGTTAGCTTTTCATTTAGAAATATTGTACCTCAGCTGCCTCCACCATTACGTATGTTTTGATATTGTCTGATAGATTTTATGAGTGCTGACTCGGAATACAAGTTATTAGTCTCCTTTATGTTTGGTGAAGTGTAGTCCTTTTGACTATTCATGTTTACTTTTTGCTTGTTATCTTTCAACGCAACTTAGCCTGCTCCTGACTCACTGTCCTTTTCTGGAATCACTGGCGATGTGTGACCTTTCCTATATAAAGTGTTTTGATGTACGGCTGGCTTTGTTCACGACTGTAAAACTACCAAATAAATCAATAAACAAATAATGTATCTGCAGACACCAGCCTGTAACCCGGAGAACACCTGCCCTGCTCTACCTTTCGTCCTTCAAAGGTTAATAAATTGTAATGGCAATAAACTGAGGCCTTTGAATTGCAGAAAATGTTTCCATTGTTGCACTCTAACGCGGGACATGTTTTTTTTTTCATCTTTACAGCGATTACTGAATTCCCCGACGATTTATTCACAATCAAGGAACGACAAAGAGGAGCGATTGCTTTTCATATTTCTTGTGTAAGTGTTTTCCATGAAGCAGTTATCATATTAATGAATAATTCCTGTTCACCTATGTTGACTCCCTTTTCAGAAGCCTTCCAGTTTTTTTAATTAACTTTATTTCATTGGGTCGAGAGTGGTTACAAAAGTTCATCCTCTGTGCTGTCAGCCAGCCCCATCTCATGAGTGTGACTTTCAGCGAGACGTGGCTTGCAGCCAACAGCTCTAAGCATCCTGGAGCTTGAAGGTCAACACTGGAGCAACGAAGTAAGTTCCAACATGGAATAATGTTGTTGGATAGAAAACTAGAACTGGCCAAAATGCCTTCTCATGACAAGAGGTCAGCACACAGCTGTAAACTTGAAAGTTAATTTGCAGTTCTGTGGATGATGGATGTTGGAATGGGTGGTAATAGGTCTTTTTTAATGAAAAGAGTTGGTGACAGTAGAAAGAATACCATTGGTGACTTTGTTTTATTACCATGAACGTGGTATGGAGTGAGGTGAGAAGACACACTAGTGCTCCTGCTCGCAAGCCCCATGTTTACAAACATCTGAGGACTTAGTCAAGGCCCCGGCACTCTGTTTCTGCTGAGTCTACTTATATTTGGCCATGTTTAACTGGAGGCAAAGCAAGGTAAAATGTACGAGGTTTATTCGGTACAATTCGGTACAACTGTCAGCACCAGAGTCCAGGCAGCAACTGCCGCTGCTGCAACACTGGGCCCCTCTATAAATGCAAGGTTTAATGTAATATTTCAAGAGAAATCGTAACATCCCCCACCTCCGTTTCAAACACAATGAAAAGAAAGTCAAAGCTTAACACACATCCCCTCTTTGTACTAAAAAATACAATATCTAGTGGTGTAAATATAGGAAATGTCGTGTAATGCAGTACTATCGTATACTGTAAGAAACAGAAAAAGTGTTGATAAATTGTTATATTGCTACATAACAGAAAAATGTAACTCAACTAATGGCAGAATTTTGAAACAGATCAGTGAATAGGTGGTAGTGAATACAACATGGTGTAGTCCTTGTTCTTTGAGAAAGTTGACGATAATCACGACCACCATCCAGCATTCGCTTTCCACAGTCACAATTACTCACTCCAAGTTACTCACATACGTATACCAAGAGGGAGTCTAGAATGATTGACGTGAAACACATAATCCACACCATTATCTAAAATTACTGTGTGATCCTTGATTTCCTTAACTTGCACAGGAGAGAAACGTGAAAATCCGTCTGTACATGACCAGGTTTCTTTATCCTTCCTTAGTCACTCACCTTGACTGGGAACATGCATACTGTTTTCCCACGGTACAGTACTTTACTTGTTCTGCACTCCTCACATCCAAAGTTTTCCCCAATTTGTCCGCATTCTCTTCTTTCCTGCTACCCACTCCTTGTTGATCCTAACCCAGCCACCCTTCCTCTCAGTAAGATGGAACGTGAAGGGCCAGTGCTGAAGTGAGGTCTAGTTCTCATGGCCAATTGCATGTCTTTCACTACTGACTTTCACTAAATGTCGATGGCCCTTGATAGTACGATTCATTCTCTCTACTAAGCCTTTGCTACAGGGATGGAAAAGTGAAGTCCTGACTTCCTTGATACCAAAAGAATCCAAAAGTTCACGGATTTCCTTGCACACCTGCTTTTTGCCATGCATTGCTAAAACAATATCTTTAGCGTACCCTGCATTAAAAACATGTTGTAAAAACATATCTTGATACTACTCCACTTAATATTCTTCACAAGTCTTATTTTGGGCCATTGGGAAAAATAGTCTATCAAAACAAGGGTATACTTCAGCATATTGGCTTTATCACTGGGTCAGCACATCCACATATATAGAGCATACCTATTGCCTTGATTTAAAGGTCACCAATAATTATAACAAAATGAGCGTTTAATAAATTCACAGATTGCAATGCTTAACAAAAGTGATTATTATAAAATATTTCTAATAAAGGATTCCTAAAAAAACATCAACATAAATATGAGCTTTTTTTTAAATGTTTCTCTGGTCACAATGTTCTATCCTAGAACTTACTACAAGAAGTCTCTGTACTCCCACTGTACATGTCCTGCTCAGAGTGCTTTAAAAAATATGGTAAACTCCCCTGGGGTCATGGATTCAATTTCCCAGGAGACTTACTGTGGTATTTGTAATGTTGCTGTTGGACCGCTGCACCCTCCACAGCTCCTCTCCCACAACAATAACAAATATTTAGAGGTGACCCTGCCTGTTCTAGTGGCACAGCCTGGATGAAAACATATAATTGTAATACGTCTGAGGGTATTATGGGCCACTCCTTGCAGGAGCAGTAAATAATGAATGAGTGACTCCTGTCGCTCATTTATTATTCTTTTCTTTTTCCCTTTTCTAGTGATCTGGTGCCCACCTGGGGCACCCACAATTTCCTAGTTTATTGGGGGCCAGGGGATGAGTAGCAGGGTCCAAAAACACAAAAGACCCACCCATTTTCCATAGACCTCTTTAGACTGTTCTACCGCAAAAACTGCTGAATGGAATTACACCAAATTAGTCAGAATGCTTGATCTTAGTCCATAAAGAAAACTTTTTTGTGATTTGGTGTTAATCTGTTTTCTGTTAGACTTTTCATCCTTGGCGTGGTCTCCCTTAACTTTTTGCCTCTGTTCCCCAGGTTGTTGATGTGTGCTGGACTCTGATTTTACTGTTTTTGTTACTCTGGGCACTTTACCACTGCTAACCAGTGCTAAAGTGCAAGTGCTCCTGTTTAAAATGTGTACGTAAATGGTTCTCCATGATTGGCATATTTGTTTTACTGTTAAGCCCCTAGTAAAGTGCACTAGATGTGCCCAGGGCCTGTAAATCAAATGTTACTAGTGGGCCTGCAGCACTGGTTGTGCCACCCACACAAGTAACCCTGTAATCATGTCTCAGACCTGCCACTGCAGTGTCCCTGTGTGTATTTTTACACTGTAAATTCGACTTGGAAAGTGTACCCACTTGCCAGGCCTAAACCTTCCCTTTTCTTACATGTAAGGCACCCCTAAGGTAGGCCCTAGGTAGCCCCAAGGGCAGGGTGTAGTGTATGGATAAGGTAGGACATATAGTAATATGGTTTATATGTCCTGATAGTGAAATACTGCCAACTTCGTTTTTCACTGTTGCAAGGCCTGTCTCTCTCATAGGATAACATGGGGGCTACCTTTAAATATGATTAAAGTGTAGATTCCCCTAGAGAGTAGATGGACGTGGAGTTTGGGGTCCCTGAACTCACAATTTAAAAATACATCTTTTAGTAAAGTTGATTTTAAGATTGTTCGTTTGATAATGCCACTTTTAGAAAGTGAGCATTTTCTTTCTTAAGCCATTCTGTGACTCTGCCTTGTTTGTGGATTCCCTGTCTGGGTCAGTTTGACAGTTGGGTTGTTTTTCACCTCGCACTAGACAGTGACACAAAGGGGGCTGGGGTGTAACCTGCATTTCCTGATTAGCCATCTCTGCTAGGAGGGAGGGGTGGAGTGGTCACTCTCATCTGAAAGGACTGTGCCTGCCTCTGACAATGCCGGCTCCAACCTCCTGGTGTGTGTCTGAGGCCTTGCCTGGGCAAGGCAGGATTTCACAAGTAGGTGTGAGTCCCCTTTGAAGAAAGGTGACTTCAAAGACTAAAATGGGTTTAAGAAGGGCACCCAAATCTACAGACTTGAGAAACACTTCTGGAACCAAGAGGAACCTCTGCCTGGAGAAGAGCTGATAGCTGAGGAAGAAGTGCTGCCCTGCCTGTGACTGTGCTTTGTGGAGCTTTCCTGCAGTGCTGCTTCTGCCAGAGTAAGAGGGCAAAGACTGGACTTTGTGTGCCTTCCATCTTGTGAAGAAATCTCAAAGGGCTTGATTTAGAGCTTGCCTCCTGTTGTTTGAAGTCTCAGGGACAGCAAAGACTTCTCTCTGCCAGCACCTGGAGTCTCTGGAGAGACTCCTGCTCTGACAAGTGGTGCCCGATCCAGTCCCTGGGCTCTTGAAAGGAAAGCTGGTGGAAATCCAAGGAAATCGACTTCGGACGACTCCGGACCGACGCCGCTGCTGAATCCGGTGACGCCGCCTGCACCTGATGCCGTGACCTTCGCTGGAACGCGACGCTCTTCGTAGGCCCGACGCCGCAGCAGCCCCGCTGAAGTCCACGACTCTGTGGAAGTCGCCGCACCACGTCGTGACCGACGCCGCTCGAAGTGAACAGATTCAACGTGTCGCACAGACGCCGCGATCCCCGACTTTGCGCATCGGCTTGTTTTCACTCTTCACCAAAGGTACTGTACTTGGGGGTCTACACGACTCCGTGTCCGGCGCCGCTGGTGTCGGCTTGTTGGGAACGACTCCGTCACAAGGCCGTGTTAACATCTCATCGAAGCATTTTTGTTTCTAAGTGCTATTTTTGAGTTTAATCTCTAAAAATTCAAAACTTGACTTCTGTATGTCGGATTTTTGTCGTTGTGGTCTTGTTTTGTTTAGATAAATATTTCCTATTTTTCTAAACTGGTGTTGTGTCATTTTGTAGTGTTTTCATTAAGTTACTGTGTGTGTTGGTACAACTACTTTACACCTAGCACTCTGAAGTTAAGCCTACTGCTCTGCCAAGCTACCAAGGGGGTAACCAGGGGTTAGCTGAGGGTGATTCTCTTTTACCCTGACTAGAGTGAGGGTCCTTGCTTGAACAGGGGGGTAACCTGACTGTCAACCAAAGACCCCATTTCTAACATGTAGTTTTTGAAATATTGAGGATGAGAAATATTTCATGTTTGAATGGTTGGATTGAGTGGACTCTCACAAGTTAATATCATACCCAATTAAAAAAAATAGAGCATTCTAATTGGCCTAGGGTTTTTTCCCTTAGGGCAACTCGCTTCCAGGGGAGTAAGGCTCCTGCAGGAGCGAGCGCTCTGACTGTCTGCCCGCAACATGAGAAAAAATGTTGCAGGCCACCATAACAGGACACTGGGGACTTGTTCCCAAATCCTAAAAATGTTTTTAAAAAAAGACATAAGGGGGAAGGGTAGGGATATGATGAACCGCAGCCCTCCCACTGCCTGCACTGGAAATCAGATTTAGAACATAAAGTAAACCAACACAATCAAACCAGAGCTAATCAGAGCTACCAGCATACCACAATCTATATAGATGCACATCTATCTTCTCACACAAAGCGATGTGTCCCATTAGTTGATAACCACAGCTTTGAGGTCATAACACATGACATGGAAACACTTCCCACACTGGCTAAAAGCAAACACAACATGCTTCCAACCACACATGCGCAAAGTGTAGCATGTTATCTGTGTGGATAAGCACTTCAGCATCTCACAAATGGGTGGTAGTTGCTATACAAATAACATAATATAATGCAACGCAATAGGGTCTTGAACTGGCCTCGAAAGGAAACTATTACAAGGAACATAATATCAAGGGTGAATAAAAGAAAGAAGGAGCCTACAGGCCGATTAAGATAACTGCCTTTTAAGTGAACTTCAGTTACATTATCAGGACCAAATGTAATCCTAAATTAAGGCAAATACGTTAGTACAACTGGAACCTAATGATGGCAGGCACTGCTGCCTTTCTATCAACTGCAGTAAGTGCGTGCAGACCTACGATTGGTTCCTGGAATATAAACAAATTCAGAAGTCTCTTTTCTTAATTTTTAGATGATTATTTTCCAGTTTTGCTTTCCTTATTTGAAGTAGAGGTAGATGCCCTTCCTAATTTCCGAAATGTTTCTGGGTGTTCTGCATTTATATTGTTTATTTATTTACATTTTCCTACAACAGGTCATAGGTCTTGAGCCAGGTTTTCTATGAGGAGCCTGCATGCGTCTTCCTCTACTCTGTGTCCCTCACATTTGAGGAGGGTTGGTCAGAACATCTCTCTCCAGGATACACTTAGGCGAATGACTGCATCGTTGACTGGAACTGGTGGGTGTGGGGGGGAGTATCCCACTGAGATATATATATATGACTGACATTTGGAGATGCACTTCCACCTTTCTTATATAATGCAGGCTTAACTTAAGGAAGAGAATGGTACGCAGACTTTGAGTTTACAATAAACTCCTTTGCTACAGGTCTGAACCCTTACTGGAATGATTTCAAGTGTTAAATCATTTGCAGCAGATGTATTTTGAAGAACATTTGGATCAATTAGTGTTCTGTTTGATTGGGGCACCAGGGAGTGGCTTGGGGTCATGGAAAGGGGTGAGGATGTAATGCTTGGATTACTGGCTGGTAATCGTTAATTTTTTGATCCATCCTTCCTTATACATATATTCACTTAAAGAACCAAAGGTTGCAAGGATGTTATAGTTCTGATTTAAATTTACTCAGCCCTGCGAGGCGGGGTTATAGCCACCCAACCCCACACATGCACGGCGTTCGGTGGTGCACGGCAGGGCATGGCCACAGGGTGTGGCCACAGACAAGGCCCTGCGGCCAACCTCCTATAACCACCAAACCCTGCATGCATACTTTTCTGAGTGGGTCTGTGAATGTGTGCATGAGTACCTGAGTCGGTCTGCCAGTGGGTGCATGGGACTCTGAGTGATTCTATGAGTGAGTGCATGAGTCTCTAAGTGGATGTCTGTGAGTGGATGCATGACTGTCTGAGTGGGTAGTGAGTAGGCATGTGATTGTCTGAATGGGTCTGTGGTTGGGTGCATGAGTGTCTGAGTGAGTCTGTGAGTGAGTGTGTAAGTCTCTGAGTGTGTCTGTGAGTGGGTGCCTGAATCTCTGAGTGGGTCTGTGAGTGGGTGCGTGAGCCTCTGAGTGTGTCTGTGAGTGGGAGTGTCTAAGTAAGTCTTTAAGTTGTATGTAAGTGACTGAGTAGGTCTTTGAGTGAGTATTTGAGTCTCTGATTGAATCTATGAGTGAGTGCATGAGTTTCTAAGCATGAATGTGAGTGAGTGAGTGAGTGCATAAGTCTGTGAGTGGGTCTGTGAGTAGTTACGTGAGTCTCTGTGTGGGTCTGTGAGTGGATGCGTGAATGTACTAGTGGGTCTGTGGGTGGGTGCATGGGTGTCTGATTGAGTGTCTGAGTGCGACTGTGAGCAGGTGTGTGAGTGTCTGTGTAGGTGTGTCAGTAGCTCTTTGAGTGATTCGGCCACAAAGGAACCTCGCCTGCCCTTATATCCAACCAGAGTCCACAGTTTCGTTTTGCGCAAAATATCTACCCACATAGCGTTCTTTCTGCCTCCTTGGGTAAATGTCCAGTACATATCCTACACTACAGCTGCATAACCAAGGAAATGTCACCAGTGACCTTGTGTGCGTTTTGGCAATATTATTGTTCCTGGTGCGTCTTTATCCAGAAATATGTGATCTCATGATATAGAGAGGCCAGCAAGTATACAAAGAAGTAAAACTCCACCAAACCAGGGTCCTTCCTGTCATCTATATGATGTAAGTGCTTCTTTATTTTGTGGGGATGCCCTCATATTCCTCGGATTTAAGAATGCACCACCAAAAACAGCGGGAAATGCACTTTGGGGCTCTTTGGTAAGCTGTCCATCATCCTGGCAAAAGGCGGGAAGACCTTTGCATGCTACTGAGGTGGATGGTGCAGGGCCAAGCGGGCAGAGCTTCCAGGCGACTTGCACATTTGCATACTCGTAGCAATTTAAAGGAAGAACCATGGACTCTGCTCTTACCAGGAGAGGACAAGAAAGAACCCACTCATCACAGTCACATACAGATTACGCTTCAATAGATCAATGATACACTCACCTCCACAAATAATTTTTTCAATAAGGAATCACCAAGAAAAAAAGTTTGTGCTGCTTTTGCGTCAAAAAATGACACAAATGCGGCACTAAAAAAGTATAAATATGGGCCTTAATTGGGGAGGGGACTCTGCTGCCCCTTCCCCGGGCAGATTTCGGCCTGGGGGACCCCATCCCTTTGGGGCCTGGCCATGGGACCTGGTGCCCTTTCGCACCCTGTGTGCAGGATCGGGACAGCGGGGGGAGCCTCAAGGCCTCTGTGGCCCAAGCAAGCTGCCCACCTCCTGCAGGAGCCTGCATTGCTATTGTCCACAGGGAGCAGCTGGAAATGCAGCTCTCTGTCTGCAAGAGCACTTGTTTTATCACTTTTCCTGCCTGCATGTCTGTGGGTAGGAGCACTTTTTTACAGCTCCGACCCGCTAGAACCTGAGTGCTTGCTTTTGCTTGGTGGGAGCTGTCAAAGCTCCTGTCAAGCAAAAGCAAATAGCTATGTCCTAGGGGTGGGCACCGCAAGACATAGCAAGAGATGGCCCTGGGGGGGTTGCAGTCCCCAGGGCCATCTATGATTCCAGGAGGGAGTCGTACGTCCCCCCACCCCTTCTATTTGCATGGGCCGCCTAGAATGGCCCCCTCCTTTTTTTAAATAAAAGAAAGCCCCCAGGGAGGTGGTGGTCCCTGGGTGCGGGGAGGTCTGCGCGGCCCCTACTCCATATTTAACTTAGCCCCTGGGAGGTGGTGGTCCCTGGGGCTGGAGTGGGGTCTGCACAGCCCCCATTACTGTTTCTTTAGCCCTGGGAGGTGGTGGTTCCTAGGACTTATAGAGCACTGTGCGCCCACTCCTTTTTTTAAACAATGCCCCTGCGACCTGGCCCACCAAGGGGCTACAATTAAAACAAGCACAGGAGCCTGTGCTTGTTTTTTAAAATGTATTAAAAAAATAATCTTTTTGCCCTGCAGTGGTCCCTCTGGAACCCCAAGACCAAGGCTTGGGGGTCAGGGTATTCCTACCTTGCCCCCTTTTTTTTTTTTTTTTAGTTCAAGATGGCTGCTAACACTTCCTGGTTGAAGTTTTGGCAGCCAATCAGAGTTCTGCATTTCCCTGCACAAGCTCTTTATTCTTCGTGAAGTCATTGCAGATCTACAAATTTAGATATCCTTGAATTTCTCAGCAGCTACCGAACTGATTTACACCCAAAAACAAAAAGCACAATCTGCAGAACAACATCTGCCTTTCTGCCAAATTTGGTGTAATTCCATCCAGCGGTTTGGGCTGTAGTTGTGTTCAAAACTCCTATGGGAATTAACATGGGAAACACACCTTTTTGACATCCTCCTTTTCTTGCCTCCCCCCCTTGAGATCATCCTGATCTTTTCACTTGCAACCAGAATTGCCAGCACACTTTTTTGGAAACTTGTGTGACGATCCCTCTAATGACTCCAAAGATATAGGCAAGTCAAAAAAACACGTTTCCTATGAAAACATGGTCCTAATTATTACTACCTACGGTGTCCACCAGTAGGTTGTATTTGTACATATTTATATATATATATGTGGGTGTATATATTATATACATAAATATATACATATAAGGGCTTTCAACATAGCAACCAAAAGGTGCTTGTGCCAAGGCTTTTAAGAGGTCAGCTTATATTTTCTATGGCAAGGACTTAAAAGTACCACAATATGCCTATGGCAATTTCTTACAACGAGTGTACAGAAATAAAGTGCAAACATTAAATTAATTTACTGCAGTCTCCTTTAAATGTGTTTATGAATGACGTTTAACTAAAATGATTACTATTTCATAATGTTATTCCCCCTTTTCTCTCCTCAGGCTCTCTATATGTTCTATGCCTTGGCAATAGTGTGTGACGACTATTTTGTTCCATCCTTAGAAAAGATTTGCGAGGTATGTGATAAAATATTTAGTTATGTCTGATGCTGGTTTTGTAATTTTTTTGTATGAAATAAACATACACACATTAGGCTTTGGCAGTGAAACCTATTGGCTTTGCCAAAGTCTACACAGCTGCCGTAGATGCACATGCATCGGTGGTGACCATCTTTGAATGGGTCTGTAAAATACTAGAAGTGTATTAAAGATGGTTGCAATGGATGCACATACATTTATGGTGGCCATGTTTAAATGAATTTGTGATGTTTGAACAAACCACTTCAAAGATGGCTGCAGTGATGTGCAGGAATCAACAGCAGTCATCTTTGATCGCATTTGTATTTTTTTAAACAACGTGCGGTTCCGGTCATCCTTTAATAGGTATCTTCAAATAATAAAAACAAATTGCTTTGAGCCCACTGTGCAATAGAGTTGCAGCAGCAAGAAAACAATGTAAAATGTATAGTAAAAATTGGGAAGGGGTGGCGGTTAGGTGAAAAAAGAGGGAGGGGTTGTGGACATTAAAAACTTTAAAAGGGAGGGGGAAGCAATGACAGGATAGCAGAAAAAGGAAAGGAAGCAACTTGGAAAGCATGGGTCAAAGTAAAGAGGGCAGCAGCACTTAGGTGAGATAGCAAGAAAATGCATGCACTCCCATGAAGTGCATAGAGGAAAATAAAAAAGTAGTTCCCTGCTTGCCAGGAACATTAGCAGTGGAAGGACATAAGTCAACCAATCAAAATGCTATGACACTGAAATGCTCCTTGGTGGGATATACACAAGAATAGAGAGGAAAGCCACCCAATCAAGAATGGAGAACTGAAATAGACTACAAAGCCACCAAGTTAGGAGGCTGGCTCAAAGTCATGAGAAAAAAAGTAAAGCATATTCTGTGGGTTTTGTTAATTATTTCAAAAAAGTGCTTGAAAGTATTTGGTAAAGGGCTCAGACACTCAGCATGGCAATCGTGATGATGGTGAAGGATGTGGAGATGAGTTAATACCGGCAGTAAGGTAAATGCTATAGGTGTCCTTTATGTAGTTTTCATAACGTAGGTTGTGATGCAGACTAGATAGACAATCTCAGCTTTTCTCCAGGGAGGGAGAAATGTTTGTGGGAACAAAGCAGAAACCTAAACATCTGTTACCTCACAATTACATTTCATTACCCATGAAATTCAGATTGTGAGCAAAAATGGAGCTGAGCTGTTGTCCTGTATAACTACCACCATGTTTCTCTTCGACTGCCTGCTACCGAAGTCCCCTCAGAATTCTAGTGCATCATAGACCAGTGGCAGTTTGGGAAGTGCAACAAAGTTCCCTGCCACTTTGCCAGGGTCCCTCATAATTCAATTTCTTCAGTGGCTGCCAGAGAAAAGTGTTTACGATTTTTTAGAAGCCACCAACTCCTTATAGAATCACAGCAGCATCTGTCATACTGTGCTTAATCTCATCTCAGAAGAGTAACACTGGGAGTCTAGGAAAACCCTGAGATAATATGGGATGCATTTACCACAATAGTCACACTCACTGACACAGCACAACTTAAAATAGAATCAAATATTAGTGATCAAATGAATACAGGTCTGAGCCACAAGGAATCTTGTTGCACAATTGTGTAATATAAAAAGCATGATACATTGTTTGCTTACACCCATCATTTACCTCAACCATCAGTTAAGTCTTCATTAATCCAATTGGTAACCATTTTTAAATTCATAAAATAGTTTCTAATCATCTGGAACCTACCACCCATTCAAAACAGTTACAGAAATGAAAAAGCATAGCAATATGAGCTCAGCAATCATTTTTAGGCACTCTTTAGCAAGATTCTCTTAGCTACTGGCATAATGGTGTCTCTGTGTTACTGTTTCAATGTTGAATGTGTTGGATGCATTATTGAGTTAGGGACTTAATTTTGGGGTGTGTCTGGGTTATGTTGGATTTATTGGATACTTGTCTGAAATAGTGTCTCAGTGTTACATAGGTCTTTGGGTATGCCTCAATCTTGGATACAACTCTGGGGTGGTATATCAGTGTTGTGTATATTGCTGATTTAGAATCTCATTGTTGAATACATCTAGCTAGTGTGTCAATGCTGGATTAGTGTTTACAGTGTCAGTGCTAGACAAATATTTAAGTAATACCTTGGTGTCATTGAAAATAGATTTTAGTTAATGCCTTGGTGTTCAGTTCATCAACTAGATCTCTGGATTAATGCCCAATGGAATTACTACACTGTGTCAATTGTGGTTATCTCATTGCAGTACTGTCTAAATGTTGTATACATTGATACTTTAGAATTTGTGGTTTAGAGTTTCATTGCTGTGTACCTCGCTTGCTATATTATGGCCCTCATTATAAGTATGGCGGGCGGCAGAAACCACCCACCAAACTCAAACCGCCGAGAGAATGGCCCTCATTATGAGTTTGGGGCGGGGAAGCCCCCTGCCAAACTCAAACTGCCGAGAGACCACCTGAGCGGTCCAAACACCACTGGCACTATTTGGAGTTCACCGCAGGGTCGGTGAGTGTAAACAGTGTTTCCACCCACCGGCCCTGCGGTGAACAGGGCCTTAACATTGCAATTGGCTCATAATCGAGCAGGCAGCAATGTGGTGGTGCGGCGGGTGCAGCGGCCCCCGTCATGCATTCCACTGCCCATAATTCGGGCATTGGAATGCGCGACAGGACTGTGCACGGAGGCCCCTGCACTGCCCATGTCAAGTGCATGGTCAGTGCAGGGGCCCCCAGGGGGCCCCCGACACTCCTGTTTCGCCAGACTTTCCATGGTGTTGGAACCACCATGAAAAGGCTGTCCGTATGGGGACTCGTAATCCGGAGAGCAGCAGTGCTGCCCTGGCGGATTACAACCTCCGGGACTGCAAAACTGTGTCAGTGTTTCGACCGTGGCCCGTCCACCACGGTCGTAATGTGGCGTCGGACCACCACGACCGCGGCGGTCCGATCACCACCATGAGTCTGGGAGTCTCAAGACCGCCAGACTCATAATGAGGGCCTATATCAGTGTGTTAAGAGTTTCTGTGTTAGAAACATCTGCAGATTAGTGTTTTGTTGTTGGTATATCCTTCTGGGTTTAGTGTGTCACTGCTGAGTACGTCACTGCGTTCTCAATATTGGATAATTTGTAATGATACAGTTTCTATGTTAAATACGTCTGTTGGTTAGTGCCTCTTTGCTGTATTTGTTTCTGGGTTTGGTGTGTCAGTATAGGGTACATCACTTGGGTAGTTTCTCAATTTTGGATGTATTGCTGTGTTAGACTTTTTATGTGGCATATATGTGTGGTTTAGTATTTCAGTGTTGGGTGCCCCTCTTGGTTTAGTGTGACAGTGTTTGGAATGTCTCTAGAGTTCTGTCACAATGTTGGACACTTTTCTTGGTTAGTGTCTGAGTGTTTGATTCAGTGGATACATTTCTAGGTTGATTTCTCAATGTTGGACTTCTCTGGGGTAACTTTTCAATGCTGACTCTGTTTCCGGGTTAAGTTTTCAATTTTGGATATGCTACTTGATTAATGCCTGATGGTTGAATTGAATTGACAATATTATTTGCACTTTTAATTAAAACCATTACAATTATAGCAAAAAAAGCAAAGGGCATTAGCATTTCATGGGTTTTTTGAGACATCTGAGAGCCCTAGTTGGAAATTAAATAGTCAAGATTTAAAAATGATACCATCTACAAGGATGTTTTTGTGTAGCAGAAAATTAAAATGTGTTTCAACAACTGTTTTCAAAACACCAAACCTTACACAGATTGCATGAGGATGTGCAATATTCCCTGTTAAAGTATGTTTCAACAATTCAAATTAATAAAGCAGTAATATTTTCTATAGAAAAATTCTTCTAAAAAATCATGGCAGCTAAAGCTATATTAAAAATATGAACGGGAGAAATTAGTTTGTGCAAATTTTGCAGGACAGTTCCTTCAGGAGCCTTGTTCACTTGGACCACCAAGTGGACGACAAGCATAAGTAATGCAATAGGTCTCGCCTTAGCAAGAGTTAGAGCTGTTGGCGTTGTAAATAATAATGACAACCTCGCATTTGAACCTTAAAAATATTTAACCATAGAGCACATTAAACCTTTATCAGAAATAAACTGTGTTTGTGCATTCCTTTATACACTTGGCATTAGACTGTAATAGCCTGAACAGCCCTTACAGAGACCCACAGTAAAAATAGCATTTGGAAGAAACATGCTTATGTAAACATATATTCAGCCCCTGGATGGCATAAGCACATAAAGAAGAATGATAAAGAATATTGCAGTATAACCACGTAATCAGCTCCTTGAGGGCATTGTGTACTATATTTTTTCAGGCCTAGCAGGCCTTATAAATATTGTTTAATTGTGGGGCCAGTGGGACAATGGTGCAGTGCCGCAGGTCATTGCTAGATGTCCCGGTAGGGTCAACAGCAGAAAGTGCAGTACCACTGGTTGTGGCTAGATGTTCCTGTAGAGTCAACAACAGAAGGTGCGGTATCACTGATTATGGCTAGATGTCCCTGTAGAGTCAACAGCAGAAGGTGCAGTACTACTGGCCGTGGCTAGATGTCCCTGTGGAGCCAAAAGCACTATCAGAAATAAACTGTGTTTGCTCATTAGCAGAAGGTGCAATACCACTGGTAGATATCCCTCTGGAGCCTACTGAGTTAGTAGTGCTTTGGGGCAATTAACATCCTTCAGCCCTTGGAAAACCTAGTGTATGACACATTGCAGGTTGATTAAGGCTGTCCGAATATTTTTACAAACAAGGACCTTATAACACAAAGTACTTTAAAGCCTCTTAAAAAAGAAAAAAAAGATCCAGCTTTAAGAGAATTTGAATAAACACTCACTGGTGGAAGAGGTTATGATTTTTGGTCCCCCTCTACCCTAGTGTGCCCCACAAGATGGATTGGACAGAAAGAGCACATTGCCCTGAATGTTTTGCTGGTGGTCCCATTGCCCTAGGACCACCACAGGCTGAGCTATGTCCCAAAAGGTGTTGCAAAAGGAATGCCAGCAAAGCATTATGGCTGAGTTTCCGTGCATACATCAAACCTTTATGAGAAATAAACTGAATTAGTGCAATTAGTAGAAGGTGCAATACCTCTAGTTGTGGCTAGATGTTCCTGAGCCAACTGAGCTAGTAGTGCCTTGGGCAATTATTATCCTGCAGCTCTTGGACAATATAGTATATTACACATTTACATATCAAGCAAGACTATCAGAATATTATTACAAACAAGACCCTTAAAACACAAGACCCCACAGGCTGACTTATGGCCAAAAATGTGTTGTAAAAGGAATGCCTGTGAAGCATTATGGGGTGAGTTTTCCCAAATGCAGTGAATATTGCAGCATTGGCTCTCCTGCTGTGCCGGGAGAGCGGCTGTTGAGTAATTCATTCCTGGGTCAATTTCATGCTATGTAAAGCAACATAAAATTGTACAAAACACATGCATGACACAACCACTTCTGATTACTGATCGTGTAAAGTAAGGACCAAGTTAAGGGCAAACGCGGAAAACAAACCGCACACATGAACATGAGTGCTTGTTGACAAACATGAGAGGCAGGAGACAATGAAAAATAGTCCGCCCAAACAGCAGAAAACATTCCAGACTTAATTAAACTGTACTTGGCCGGTGCTCCTTGACCAAGTACAGGAAGTGACATAACGGCTTCCAAACCAGTTAAGAGACAGCAAAATCAGAGCAAACACGGCCTTTCACCTATTGTAAACGGCATGCAGCGGCAGGCGGGAGCAAAGTCCTATACTCCATACAACAGGTCTTGCAGACAGTGCATGCACGCTGTCTAGGTTCGACCTAAAAAGCAGTACAACTTTATTGGATGGTTTCAGAGCAGTTTCATGGCAGAAGTATTCCTCCTTGAACCCCCCGAGTGGACAAAAGAGTACGACTTTGTTAAATAGTTTCAGAGCAGAGGTTTTGCCCATAGGTAGAGCATTTCAAAAAGAAATTATTCTTAAGCCTCAGACAATTTGTTTCCCTCAAGTTCAGCATTATTCTGTTTTTATAGCTGGTCCGCTTTTAAGAGACATTTGGCGAAACACGCCATAGTTAGTGGCGAGAGCCCTTTCATGCAGATCAATACTGCAAGTCAGCAGGTTCTGATGCCATTTAAATTAAAGATATTTCGAAGGTAATTTCTAATCCACAGCAGCAGGACTGGACAAATACATAATATGTGCAAAAAGTCTTAATGTGAGCTGTCACATAACCTGCAGGCTTTGTTCTCCTTTGGTGTGTGCCATTTTGGTAAATCATCAATTGATGGCAGAATCCCAAATCTGTGTGAGTTCTTGTTCTCGAAGGCCGAATTGCAGTCTAACCTGCACCGGTGAGGAGCTTTGTGGCAAGCAGAAAATGAGACAGTGGATGTGCTCTGGGCTTTATTCAAGAAACTGAGAATTTCCCTGGGAACATTTCCAAGCCGTATGTCAATGAAGGCAGAAACTTGCTGTTACCAGACAGGGTTGTACTGACCAGACTGGCCGAACTGGGCTGGAATGGTGGGGGCCTGTTATGTTATTGAGGGTGGATTTGCGGTGGTGGTGCTGCAGTACTTTCCCCCAGTAACAAAAGCAGCAATCCAGCATAATCCACTCGCTCTTGTTTCCAGCCCCACGGTGCCAGCTAGTAATTCACACTTGCACTGAACTGATGTTTTTGAAAAGATACAAAATTTAACACTATCGCCATGTGGGGGCTGGTCTGACAAAATTGCCAGGGTTGCTTTGGGTCCCCTGTACAGCCGTTACCAGAGGCTGTCAAGAGTGGCTTTGTAGTTTAGTAGCAGGGTCTGTAGCCTTGTGATTTGAGATTCCCCCCTCACTTTCAGTGTGTTCAGGTGCAAGCGATGGGACCAGCCTTCTTGCAAGCAGATAGCTAGGTACGTATAGCTCCCACTTCTGCCCAGAGGATTTCCTCCACAATATCAGGTCTTCTTCCGGATAACCCTGTTCTCAAAAACAACCATCTTAGTTTTCTCGAGGTTTATAATCAGCTTGTTAAATGAGCAGTATTGAAATAAGAAATGCGCTATGTTTTGTAGACATATGCCTGATAAATTCAATAGAATAATGTTATTGGGGTGTAATAGAGCAGATAACAGTAGTTGACCTAGTTTTGCAGGACGTGAGTGGTTTGAATCGAGTGGTCGAGCAGTAGTGCCTCTTGTTTCAGGGCATCTAACACCTTTTTCGTCTGAGGCTTCAGTTTTTTTGTCTTAGTAGAAGCATCTCTCGCCAGATCCTGGATGAAGTTAAAATCACCCCTAGCACTATAGGGCCAGCCACCCCTAAAGCAATATCATAAATCTGCCTTACTGGCTCAAGGTCGTCCTCCACTGGGGCACATTAATTGACGAGATTCAAATGATTTCTATTCATGTTAGCTTCCAGCCAGATCCACCTCTCTTGGGAGTCCCTTGTCACTTGAGAGACCTGCCAGTCCACCACTCCACCCAAGTAGACATCTACCCCTCTAACTACCAGACCAACAGAAGAAAAATAGCCTTTTGAATAATACTTCGGAATTAATTGTTCAGGGTAGTTATTTTTAACATAGGTCTCCTGCAGAAATAATACTTCCGGAGAAAGAGAAGTTATCCATCTAATAAGCTCCCTATACTTGCACTTTTTTTAAATGCCATTCACATTGCACGAAATGCATTTTGCTTCAAACCCCATCACAGCAATATTCCCTTCCTTAATAAAGGCATTCCCGCCAAGCTGTAACTAAAACATAGACAATCAGACATGATTCTACTCATTGTCACTGTGGATGGAGAAATGTTTCCATAATGTATTCCAAAAATTATGCAATCAGACATTCTGCTCCTTTTAACTAAACATGCTCCCCACTACCAAGCTCCAACCCAGTCAGTCTCCCCTCCACCCAGACACAACTCAAGTGAAAAAACAATTAACATCTAAATATAAAATCCCTTCCCCAAGCAGGAGAAGCATTGCCCACCGTACCTGTCCTGCAGTGCAAAAGGTTATACTGGGTGCCATGACTTTGCACCCGGTGGCAACCGTGCCCCCCCCACGTGCCTTAAGAAACTGAACAATTGTGGAATTGTGCTTAAAATATCCCTTTGCAAGCAGACCTGTACATCCCAGCAGGACAACCAAGTTGAAACGTAATTACCCGGCAATCGTACCATAGCCCAGGACACTAGCTAACACCAAACCATCTAATTGCCCCCTTTTATTCCACATTGGGCAAATTAGAGCTCTCATGCAGAAGCTGCTGAGCCTCCATGATGCTGATAAAAAGATGAAATTGTTCCCTGGCCAAAAACGACAATTTAGATTGTTGAACCATTGGTGCTTGTAAGCCCTGAGCTTTTAATAAAGGCAACATTTCACAAAATATTTTCTCCAACAAGCAGCTGAAGCAGTCATATTGGAAAACATGCGACTCTGGAGATTTTCTGGAGTGGAAAATTGTTGTTGCTTGATCGCCTCTGCCAGCACCTTTTCTTTAAATTGACAGTCCATAAAGTTCATCATATAGTAAGTGGAAATTTCAAGCTGGGAGGACGTAGGGCTGGAACATAATGAGTCCCTTGTTATTGATAAGTCACCGGGGCATTCTGGAAGAACCTGAGATCTAATGAAAGAGTCTACCCATTGAAGAACTTGCTGGCCATCACAACCCTCTGGGACCTCCACAAGGCGCAGATTAGAACATCTAGAATGGTTTTCAAGCTCCCCTTGCTTGGCCTCAGGAGCAAAGTTGTGTTTCTTAGCTGGGTACCTTGTTTTTGGGTCGATGAGACTTGATCTTCCAATTGCGATACTTTGGCCTCTTCCTCCTTAAGCCTCACCGGAAGCTGGGTCATCGTCTACTTAATTTTAGCAAGCCCAGCTCACAGAGCTGCTACTTCTATTGTCTGTGATGCCTTAAGTTCTCTAATCTCATCAAGTATCATATTAAGCATAATTTTATCATCCATTTGCATTGTTACTGTTTGTCAGAGAAAACTTGCAACTGCACTTCCTGCTGGTCACACCCCATAGCAGCGGGCACTGATGCCTGAGAAATTGCGGCCTGAGGGCCGACAAAAGAAACTTGCGATGGATCAAGTCTTGAAACAGAGGCAGATTTAGGTGAAGTTGCCAGAAGGGTAGCTTGCTGTATGTATTCCGGGGCACCCACACCTGTTTTAACTGTTTAACCTTATAGAACAGAGACTTCACTCCCAGAGCTGGGCCAACCCCGCCGGAGGATGAGGCCCCAGAAGCTGAAACAGAAGATGATCCAGCAGTTGTGATTCCAGCAGACTCCCTAAGATTACTAGAAGTGTTAGAAGAGTCTAGAATGCCCACAACTATTGCAGCGGCCGAGGAAACCTGATGTGACCCCACGGGGGAGCCCACCCCCTGCTCTGCCACCCCATGACTTAGCAGAAAGGATCGGCAAATTTAGCATATACTACAGGCAAAGGTCAAACCCTTCGGAACATTCAACCCCACCCGCAATTCTTGCTTAGCTTCTATTAAAAAACGTATTGTTTCACTTGATAGGGAGAATGAGTGCCACAAATGGGGTACTTGAAGATGAGGAGAAGTTCTTCCTGTATAGCAAACAATGCTGCCAGCAAAGTTTTAGGCGCTTTCCAAAGTTTTGAGCAGCTATTGCCAATACTCATTTTATCAACCTCACAATAGTGAGAGTCTTCTCCGATGAGTCAAAGCTCACTTGGTTGTATGCAGTTTTGTGCAGAGGGCGCTTTTAAATTAATTCGGAGCACCTTTCATTAGAAATTTGAGAATAACAATAAAAAACATGTATAGTTATGCGGGGTTGAAAAGGTGAAGTATGGAGTTGATATGAGGAGTCCCTGAGTAAGCATAAACTGGTAGTTATAAAATGCACATTGGCGGAAACTCGCAACTTAATCGCTAAACTATTGAAAAAAAATAAGAGATGAGGAGAGAATGGGAAGGGAAGAGAAGGGAGAGTTGTAGGGGAGTTAAAATAGTAGGGAAAAGGGATGTGACAAAGGACTAAGAGCAAGTTGGGGGAGGGGCGTGGGGACATCTAGACAGTATTTAGGAGGTGTGCAGTAGGCGCTTAAAGCAAATAAACTATTTTACCACAAATTAACTGGCCTTAATAAATCCAACTCTCTTATAATAAATGTGCAAAGAGGACATGGCCCTGTCTATTCATATTAATTAAATGTGCATATCCCCCAAATAATATCCATTTTAGATGTTTAGGGGCCTTTTCACCAAGGAATGGAAGCGTATGCATAAGATTAATAAAGCAGTATTATTTTAAGCACTCTAAAATGCATTTGTGAGTAGGCCTCTGTATGATTTTTCACCCTGCCAGTGTCCCTTTGTGCTTTGAAAAAGCAAATTGCTCTGGAAGCAACATAAATTCAGACAGACGCCTTTGGTTTCTAGCGCGGACAGGGGATCAATAAACTGTGAGCAGGTACATGCAGGGGATACAGCTTTGTATTGGAAAGTCTCTAGAATTATTTAGGAGCCCTGAGAAAGCCATGCATCTTGTCCTCTGACAGGCACGGCATAAGAATTTATTTCAGAACCCTGGAGATATATGAATAATCTTCAGCTTTTTCCTTTTCTTTTTTTTCACAACCGTAAAGCCCTGTTTTATTTATCATTTCCCCACTCTTCTCGCCCTTAGGCCTGCTTTTTGAGCAGGTGTCTGAGAATAGTTAATGTGACTGTTTTTCGCAAACCTCAGGGTTCTTTTCTGTATCTGTATAAACGTTGTGTGTTTTGGTCTCAGCATTGAGTGCCAGAAAATCTAAATATTTGACACTTCTTTCTGCAAGCATCTCAATTTCATTCTCACAAGTTTAGAAAGATATGGAGATACAGAATAATGTAAGTCTGAAATACAAGAATGTGCGCGATAAGTGATGTGCGAACATGCCTCCGTGGCACATTTCACACCTTGAAAAACTTAAAAGTGGCTTCAGTGAGATGCTGTAAAGATTGACCTTAAAGAGGTAACAAGAATAAGTGTTTAATATGACCTGTAACGCAGTCCACACCCCTACATGGTACGAGGTGCAATTTAGAGGCTATAAAATAACCTGAAAATGCACTGTTGGGATCAGCATGTAAACTCAATACCATAATGTACCCTTTTATGTTAGTGCTTTGTAGTAAATAGTCTTGTGACCTTTCTGTAACCAAAAAGCTGCAAGTTCAGGATACCATAATTCAGAGAATGTATGATCCCTCTATTTGATTTCATTCTCACCAGTCATTTAGTCCCTTCTGTAGCTTTAACACACTACATAGTTAAGTAAAGTACACCGTTCACTTCAATTAGTTTTAATTTATTTATTCCCTCAGCAAACCATGCCAAAGTACAAACAAAGCACATTAGTATTCTTTTTTGCCTTCTCTCTGGATTCTAAGGTCAATCCAAACAGGGCATTTAAAACAACACTCTTGTAAGAATAATATGCTTTTGTTAACAGCTTAAAAAATAAAAAATACATATTTAATAATAAAAGCTCCAACTGCTAACTTGCAAGTACAATATCCATATTTTGCAAATCTTTACATTGCAGGATATAAACTTCCAAATGTAAACTAAATCCTCCTTACTGGTTTCTAGCAAATATTTGAAACCCATACTTTAAAAACAAAACTGTCACCCTTCTTGCGGTGGTGTCATATACGGCAGCTGGAATTGCATTATCCAAGAACCCACTCATACCCCTCCATCTCAGTCTTCTAGCTCGTGATTGCAAAAGAACACATCAAATAATTGTTATTCATCTTCTGTATATTGCACTCTACACGTAGTGGGGGTTGGTGGCCTCAGAAAGTGATGGGTTGTGAGAGCTGTTTGAGACATTCTCTCTTTATTCTCTAGGCAGGCAGTGCTGCGGTGGCAAAGCCCTTTACCCTGATAAGCAGCTCCTAACCCACTCACATACACAATCTGAGCCAGACACTTGAGATGGGCGAGCCACAGAAAGCTCGAGCGAGGCTCGAGCCTGAAGCCTGGTTCTGACTCAAGTCTAGGTTCCAGATTTTATTGACCTTTCCATTACCATCACATTTCAATAACAGTTGTGTCAACTGGTGCCTTGCTGTACGTAAGGCGATACGATCCTTCTCCACATAAAATCAGTTTTTGAACCCCAAACCTCTTAAACGTCCCCCTCTCCTTCCCCATACATCGAGGTCTTTATACTACGCCGCCTACGTCGATACAGGCCTCGACGGTGAATGAAAAGCAGCCCTGGGAAAAATGTTCAATCCAGCCCTGCTCCTTTCCTTCTCTTTTATCTCTCTTTCTCTCCTTTTGTCTTTCATCTCTCTCTTTCCTCTGTCTCCCCTAAATCACCCCCTGTGAATGCTGCAATTAGCCAGGGGCGCTGGAGAAAGTAGCACAGGTGCCACCAGCATCCCTATGCTTTCAAAAACCGGGCTCCAAAGGATCCAGCCCACAGGATAAACAAAGAAGGCCTCTAGCACTGTCTGGAGAGGCTCTTCACTGTGGCCAACCCTATATGCACTTGTGTAGAGTACTAAACTGCCCTGTAAGCATATGTCCTGCACTTTTCGAGCCTCCATTGTCCTATTCACCGTCGCCTGATCATATGAAGATTTTTTGGTCTTTTCTGACATCGTGTATCTGGTGACCTGATGCTGATCCAACACTATAGCACTAGGCAATGTTTTCTTCCTTACTTGAATATGTTGAGTGAGCCAGAAGAGGTAAAAAGCGATGATGGGTAGTGGGTATAGTGAAATGATTTGCCGTAAGAGAATGAGGGATATTAGTTCTTACAACAGAATAGAATTTCAAGAGTAATAGATAGAAATCATCTGGAAACACAAAACTAGAGAAAAGGCACCGAGTGCGGAATGTTACAAAGCAGGTTCTAGAAACAAATCCAAATCATTTCTCTGATTTTGACCTTTAGCTGCCTTGCCTGACCAAACTTAGTTCCATTTCATAATGAGTGTATAATTGAAAATCTACACCACTGTTCATTCTGAAAATATAAGCTTGTCAGAACGTCCATGGACAATGGTCGTATCAGGTGTAATGTTTAATGGCAGCTCCAAAAACAACCAGGAAATTAATACAGAGGCACAAAATGAAAAAGAGTTGAATAAATCACATTAAAATGTTTTGTCTGAGTATTTTAGTCGTGAAGACCAATTTTTAGGAAAATTACCTTTATTATTCCAATTCGTTTCCTTTCCTATTACAATTCTTTTCACTATTATATGTCGCATTTTTGCTCCTCAGACTCTTATGCCAAGGTCAAAATGTAGCATGCTCATTGCCAATTCCTACAACTAAGAAAAGAAACGCTGATCACTATTACAATTGTTTACTGCAACACTGCACCAATGTCATGCTCCTCACCAACCACAGATATTATTCATGTAGTTAATGGAATACTGGCCATTAACCTCAGTGCTGACACCTATACTACTGAAAGTGCTTTGTTGCCCTAGTGCAGAGATACTCAAAGTGAAATTCAGCCACCAGATGAGTATCTCTTTTTTTCTCACGGTCTGTGTGACACCATATATCTGCTTCGTGCCCCCCTATGCCCACCTTTAATACCCCGACCCTCGGCCTGCTGGTATCGGTGCAGACCTCAGGCATGCCACAGACAGTATGTTGTGGCCCTCAGGGAAATGTATGTGAGTACCCATGCCATAGTGCTTGGAGATTGTGACTATACAAGTGCCAGTAACATAACGTGACAGATACTGAGCGCTCACCAATGGACAAAGGAGCCACTTAACCCCAGTTCTATTGCTGACACCATTTCCCACGCTTAATGCCTACACTACACACTGTTATCAATATTTATGGTACCTCTCTTTACTTTTTTACTGGTTCACATTAAAACTGGCCACTATACCTCTTGTTAAGACCATCTCTGAGCACTCATTCCATGCTTTACACCAATAGTGAATAATCAGGTTTCCCCATCAGTTCATACAAATTGCACACTTTTTAACGTGTTACCACTAAGATTGTGATTTATACCAATACTGAATTCTAATTCTGTTGTTCGAAATACCACTGAGTGTGAACCTTGACTGCCATCTAATCCTATTGTTAAACAAACAAGTTGCAAACAATTACATGAAAACAAATTCCTATGTTACATTTTAAACTCTACCATTGAGCACAACCTGATTACCTCAATCAGTTTTTACAAATCACAACATCAATACTGAAATAATGCCATGATTGAAACCAGTATTGAGTATTAATGATGTTCTTTAGAAAACAAAACATTGCTCACATCACTGTTTTACACAAACAAGTTGCATGTCTCACCATCGTTGAACATTGATTAATTTGTTTACATCAATACCCATCGGTAATTCCATTGTTTATTCCGACACTAACAGTTTAGAAGTGCTTACATTGTGTAGGAGGCTGGCCTGGCTTGTAGTGGGTACCAGAGGTTCTTACACCTTGTGCCAGGTCCAGTTATCCCTTATTAGTGTAGAAGAGGTGTTTCTAGCAGCTTAGACTGATAGAAGATAGCTATGGCAAAGCAGCTTAGGCTGAACTAGGAGACATGTAAAGCTCCTACTATACCACTTATATCATATGCACAATATCATAAGAAAACACAATACACAGAGTTACTCAAAATAAAGGTACTTTATTTTTATGACAATATGCCAAAAGTATCTCAGTGAGTACCCTCAGTAAGAAGGTAATATATATATATACACAAGTTAAATGTACACAAACCAAAATTAGGTAAGTATTAGCAAGAAAAGTAATGCAAACAGTGTAGAATCACAATAGGTTGCAATAGGAACACATGGGTATAGGGGCAACACAAACCATATACTCCAAAAGTGGAATGTGAACCACAAATGGACCCCAGACCTATGTGAGCTTGTAGAGGGTTGCTGGGACTGTAAGAAAACAGTGAGGGTTAGATAAATACCCCACCCCAAGACCCTGAAAAGTAGGAGTAAAGTGCACCTACTACCCCCAGAGAGCACAGAAGTCGTGATAGGGGGATTCTGCAGGAAGAACAAACACCAGCAGTGCACTGACAATGGATTTCCAGACCTGAGTACCTGTAAGACAAGGGTACCAAGTCCAATAGTCGCGACAGTGTCAAGAGTGGGCAGGAGCCCAGGAAATGCCAGCTGAAGGTGCAAGGAAGCTGCCACTGGTTGGAAGATGCTTGGTGTTCTGCAAGAAAGAAGAGGACTAGGAACTTCTCCTTTGGAAGACGGATGTCCCACGTCGCGATGAAGCTTGCAGAGGTGTTCCCACGCAGAAAGACCACAAACAAGCCTTGCTAGCTGCAAGGGTCGCGGTAGAGATTTTTGGGTGCTGCTGAGGACCAGGAAGGACCAGGATATTGCCTTTTGGAGGAGGAGACAGAGGGGGTACTCAGCAACTCAGAGAGCCCTCACAGAAGCAGGCAGCACCCACAGAAGTACCCCAACAGGCACTTGGAAGAAGAGTGAACCGGAGTCCATGTGAAGTTACAAAAGGGAGTCCCACGACGCCGGAGGACAACTCAGAAGGTTGTGCCCTGCAGGACGGAGTGCTGGGGACCCAAGCTAGGCTGTGCATGAAGGAAATCCTGGAAGAGTGCACAGGAGCAGCTTCAAATCACGCGGTACACAGCTTTGCAGTCTAGCGTGGGGAGGCCACCAAACTTGGACTGAAGAGTCACTGGACTGTGGGAGTCACTTGGACAGAGTTGCTATGTTCCAGGGACCACGCTCGTCAGGATGAAGGGGACCTAGAGGACCAGTGTTGCAGTCTTTTGGTGCCTGCGTTAGCAGGGGGAAGATTCCGTCGACCCACAGGAGCTTTCTTCGGAGCTTCTGGTGCAGGGTGAAGGCAGGCTACCCCCAGAGCATGCACCACCTGGAAACAGTCGAGAAAGCTGGCAGGATTAGGCACTACAATGTTGCTGGTAGTCATCTTGCTACTTTGTTGCGGTTTTGCAGGCGTCCTGGAGCAGTCAGCGGTCGATCCTTCGGTAGAAGGTGAAGAGGGAGATGCAGAGGAACTCTGGTGAGCTCTTGCATTCGTTATCTAAAGAATTCCCCAAAGCAGAGACCCTAAATAGCCAGAAAAGGAGGTTTGGCTACCAAGGAAGGAGGATTGGCTACCAAGAGAGGTAAGAGCCTATCAGAAGGAGCCTCTGACGTCACCTGCTGGCACTGGCCACTCAGAGCAGTCCAGTGTGCCCTGAACACCTCAGTTTCCAAGATGGCAGAGGTCTGGGACACACTGGAGGAGCTCTGGGCACCTCACCTGGGAGGTACTGGTCAGGGGAGTGGTCACTCCCCTTTTCCTTGTCCAGTTTTGCGCTAGAGCAGGGCTCGGGGATCCCTGAACTGGTGTCGACTGGCTTTTGCAGAGATTGGCACCATCTGTGCCCATCAAAGCATTTCCAGAGGCTGGGGGAGGCTACTCCTCCCCAGCCCTTCACACCTATTTCCAAAGGGAGAGGGTGTAACACCCTCTCTCAGAGGAAATCCTTTGTTCTGCCTTCCTGCGCCAGGGCTGCCTGGTCCCCAGGAGGGCAGAAACCTGTCTGAGGTGTTGGCAGCAGCAGCAGCTGCAGTGGAGACCCCGGAGAGGCAGTTTGGCAGTACCCGGGTTCTGTGCTAGAGACCCGGGGGATCATGGAATTGTCCCCCCAATACCAGAATTGTATTGGGGTGACAATTCCATGATCTTAGACATGTTACATGGCCATGTTCGGAGTTACCATTGTGACGATGTGGGGGCACCTTGGCTAGTGCCAGGGTGCCCACACACTAAGTAACTTTGCACCCAACCTTCACCAGGTGAAGGTTAGACATATAGGTGACTTATAAGTTACTTAAGTGCAGTGGTAAATGGCTGTGAAATAACGTGGACGTTATTTCACGCAGGTTGCACTGGCAGGCCTGTGTAAGAATTATCAGAGCTCCCTGTGGGTGGCAAAAGAAATGCTGCAGCCCATAGGGATCTCCTGGAACCCCAATACCCTGGGTACCTCAGTACCATATACAAGGGAATTATATGGGTGTACCAGTATGTCAATGTGAATTGGTAAATTTAGTCACTAGCCTGTTAGTGACAAATTTGGAAAGCAGAGAGAGCATAACCACTGAGGTTCTGGTTAGCAGAGCCTCAGTGAGACAGGCATCACACAGGGAACACATACAGGGCACATACTCATGAGCACTGGGGCCCTGCCTGGCAGGGTCCCAGTGACACATAGACTAAAACAACATATATACAGTGAAATATGGGGGTAACACGCCAGGCAAGATGGTACTTTCCTACACATTGGCACCAATTACGTAGTTCATACCCATACTAATATCTAATCACATGCCTAACATCAATACATACCTTAATCCCTCTGCATGAACACTGGTTTTGTGTGCACTCCCATACCTAGCACTATTTGCTTGTTTTGTACCAACACTGAGCGCCGTTCCTATGTTTCACACCAACAGTCACACATCTTGTGGTTAATATTTTCACTGAACAGTAATATCCTTTGTTTAGCCACAATTTAGCACCAATACCCCTGTTCACAGTGCCTGGTGCCAGTGCTATGGCTAAAACCAACACAGAGAAAATATTCCACTGCTTACAATGATAAACAGCACTAATTTTGTGTTGCCCTCCAGAATTGTTTTGTAAAGCAAATATTCTTAACTGCGGATCAATCAAATAAGTATTTGTATGTGGCCTGGACCTAATTGTCTCCTGCCGGTCTGTAATTACTATGCAAACATTACATACTTCCTTTGAACCACCATTATTACACCACCATTATTACACTGTGCGAACTGTAAGATCCAAATAAGTGAATAAAAGATCCTTTAATACTTCTTCAAAAAATATGCAGAACATATATGAACATATCTTCACAATCTATTATACATGTGAAGTCTCATCATGCACTTGTAGACATAAGAAAATAACAAATATTACATATGTTAAAGAGGTCATTGGACTTAGTTGCAACTTACCTAACACTGAAGACACTCAATTCATGTAGCTGTTAATCAATCACAAATCTTCAGTTGGCTCATTGTAATCTGTCACAAAAGTGAGCCTATAAAGTGTCCAATTTTAGTTGGTCAAGTATTTTGAAAGAGCATGTATTCAAAAATAAGTTTATATCCATTGAGGCCAGCCAAGTAATGGGCTCAGAAGTTTGAATAGAGACAAGAAAGGATGCCTAGCACATTGAACACTGTTTGTTTATGAGTACTTGCGATCCCCCAAGTTTTATTGGTGACTAATAACCAGTGAAAAATAAACTCAAAAGCAGTACCCCATATAAACCAGAATTAACAAGTGTGATTATTGAATTGGATGTGTAGAGATATATGTCAATATATGGCTAATGGAAGAGTGGTAAGAGTTTACGAAGTAAAGGGAAGCATAGAAAATAATTATTTTGGCCCTGTTCGTACCCTGTCAAAATGTCCTGTAAATGGGTGTTCTTGAGACTGTATTGGGCTCCAAAACTATGAGGGATTAGATAAGGAACCATATTAAGAGAAAGAGAGATGCATTTTTTTAGTTTGGTTGCTAAAACCTATTACAATTTTCATTCATAATGTAAAATGAAATGAATAAAAGATATTTTGATAATTGATCTGAAATGTACAACTTCTCATCGAAACTGGTCATTAGAATACATTGAGGCCTATTTACAAACAGCATTTTGTAGTACATTATGTAGGACTACAGAAGTTTTACAAAATGCTATTCAAAATCCTTTATGTCGAATTCAACACCTCTGCCTTTTCCATCTTTTATGTGCATAGATTTCCACCCCGTCTGCAGAGATCCCTGCACATGCACGTATACGTTTAGTGGTAAATGTGGTAGGGACAGATAAGAGTGGCTGGAAAATAGGGAATAAACTCTACTAAAGGAGAGAATTAAGGGAGGACTAAGGTGGGGTTAAGGGAGGGTTGGCAGGGAAGGAAGGGACATGCATCAACCCACAAAAGCCTAAGCTCATTCCTATTCACAAACTACATTTCTTTTGCTACTATGGCCACAAAGGATCCAAAATAGTTGTAAATGTACTACAGCTCAGAGTTTGAGCAAGTCCAGAACCACGCAAGACCAACCACAGGTACTGAAACACCCTCCAATAAAACATAATGGTGACAGGACCTTAAAATAAAAGCCCTTAGTAACTCAATAAAAACATAAACAAAACAAGCTTATTAGGTTTATTTTCAATTTATTCATATTTTTTTAAATTTCAAATTCAATGTAACATTAATGTGTTAGTACATAAATTAATTCAAATGAATTATGTACATAATGTTTAATACTTTTTGCTACATAATAAATGTAACATTTATACTTTAAGTGGAATTGTTTTTATTGAAGCTCTAGAAAAATCATTTTACTTTAATAATTTAAAAATAATAAAAATATTTAATTAAAAATTAAGTTAATAAGGCTTTACCATCTTTTATTCTGTCCTAAGTATTTAAAATACATAGTTTGAATTAAATTACCTTAATATTTATCCTAAAATATTTTATAAACTTTTTCCTCTACTTCATCATAGCAAGAGCTTTGCCCAGGAGAGGGGAAACCTCCCATACACATGAAAAGTTACACTTTGTAACTTTACATGTGAAATTAGGTTCCACCTCCTCAATTCAGGTGTTCTGGGCATTTACGTCTACATTTTTAAATATCTTTACACTTGTAAATGGAGAATAGCCTCATGCGGTAAAGTTGCTCAGAAGTCTAAGACTAAACTTACACATGTAGTTTTCCGCACATGTATGTTTACTCTTTTGAATAGCCCCATTATATTCAGGTATAACCACTGACCTTTTTGCATCAAGCATTTCAAGCACTTTAATAAACCTCTGGCTAAATGCATATTTGCACTATCTTATGCAGCAAAAAATGAAGTGTATTGGACTTTCAAGTCTGTATCCACAAAGTCTGCAGCCCCAATAAAATGAGTGCATTTCCACTGGTGTTTGATGTCACCAATATCAAAAAGGCCAAAATGCTGGCTAGCATACTTGTTTTGATTTTGAAAGGCATTGCTTTATTGAAATAGGGTTGAAGACTGGATTATATCATTTTAAACTAAACAACCTACTGCTGTCAGTGATGGGCACAGTGTCCCTACCAAAAATAATAATGTTTCGTTATCTACTATATTTATTTGTCATCATACCTTTCAAATTCCAACAATTCTGATTCAACAATTTGTGATTCCATACCATCACACTTAATTTGAGGAAAACGTAGATGCAGAATACTCGTACACAGATCTCCTGCACAATGTCTCAGCAGTGCCTGATTTTGAATTATACTCATTATATCACAAATATAACATGGAAAAAATGGGCTGATAACTCCTGAATGCCAGTGACATATCCGACCTCCTCCAAATACACTCTGGGGCCATTGTTTCTACAACAAAACGCCAGATATCACAATCTGAAACTAGTACCGACAGCTACGTTCTGCTGGATCGAATATCTGAAATGTCTGAATAACCACAAGGTCTATTCCCCTCCACTGCCACTACCCAAATGGCCATTAGAGGGGCTAATTTGGATAACAGAGTTGCCAATGAACTTTGACAAAAGTTGTTGGAGAAGGTGCCGTTGAAAAGGTAGCTGAAATACTTAGCCTGCTTTGAACATTTTTAATGAAGTGATGGAGAATTGTGAGACCCCACTGAGCCACTTCCTGGCATATGGGGAATTGATAATGGCAGTAGAACAAGCTTGGAATGAGGGGGAAATGGAGTAGGACACCAGCAGAGACATACATGGATTGCTGACATTGGGTGGCGAAGGGGCACATTACAATACCGTACATTGAACTATTGAGTAACAACACAAAACAATTGTCAGCCTTAGACCATGACCTTGGAGAGGGACAAAGATGATGTTGAATAGTGTAGGACATTAACCTACGTGACCACAGCATTAAAAATAATAGATTCAAATGGACCAAAGTCAGTTACTTACACCAAATATACTATTCATCACGCAGTATACAAAGTATATATGGCTCAGGGTTAGACTGCTGACTCTGGTGCCACACATTGAGAAGCAAAATAGAATCATGTGGTTTGGGTTGGCCGATAATTGCCACCTAATAGAATGTAGCACTTTGAATCATTACTGGAACAATAGGGAGCTTTCTTGCTCTATCCGCAGATGTTTGTCTTTGAGAATTATTTCCACATTTGGGCAAATCAAAGTACTCCAGTCGACTCACTGACCTGGCACTGCTTCTTGCCAAGCACAGAATAGCGATGAGCTGGAAACCCCCAGATGCCATATACAGAATGTCCCATTTGCTTGGTAATTCCTGATTTCAAAGTGAGCTCTCAGGGTCTAACTCTGAGCTGAATTTTCTCTGTTCCCAGAGTTACTGATACCTACAGAATCTTCAATTCCTAGGTGGGGAAATGCCAGCCCATTTCCCAGGACAGTCCTAGTGCGGGCAAAACTATATAATTATTGTCAACTGTGAGTCTTAGGGCCAGATGTAGCATTTTCTGATTTTGCGAATCGGATGCAGTACGGTCTGTCAGACACCGACTGCGAGTCGCTATGGGGTGAGTCGCATTTTGTGACCCCATAGCGAGTCCCTGCACTCACAGGGATGGTGGCCTGCTGAAGTCAGCAGACCTCCATGTCTGTGACTGTTTTTTAAATAATGCAGTTTTTTTTATTTTGCAGCCCGTTTTCCTTAAAGGAAAACGAGTTGCAAAATAAAAAAAATAACAAAACCATTTGGTTTCGGTTTTTCAGAGTAGGCAGTGGTCCATTGGACCACTGCCTGCTCTGAAAAACCCTTTTTGGCAACATTCACAAAGGGGAAGGGGTCCCATGCGAATGGGTTACCACCAGTGTGACACTGGTGGTAACTGCGATTTGCTTTGTGACCGCCTTCGCGGTCACAAAGCAATTTAGCATAGCGATGCGAGTCGCAAATAGGAAGGGGACATCCCTTCCTATTTGCGAGTCGCACTCACAATTTACGAGTCAGTACTGACTCGCAAATTGTGAATGAGCATCGCAAACGGCATTTTGCATGGTGCAAACTGCGATTTTTGCAGTTTGCACCATGCAAAATGCTTGCTACACCTGGCCCTAAGTTTCTATAGTTAGACTAAATATTTAATACCAAATTCAGTGGATTCTATATACAAAAAGGAGGGATCTCATATATTTGAAATTACCATGTACTTTTTCATTTGTCTCTCTAGTGAGTATTGTTTTCTTGCCTTGCATCAGCCCTGAATACTATTTTCATACATTGTCTCTATAGTGATCACTGCTTTCATTGCATCCACCAACAGTTATTGCTCTTTTCATGTGATGCACCTGCAATGAGGTCTTTTCTGTCTCTTTATATACTCTAAACTGCGAGTAGTCTGCACATTTTTCAAATATACTGAGTATTGTTTCCATGTCTTAAGTGAATACAGATTAGTGTTTTCATGACTTGAAGCAAAATGGAGTATTGTTTCCATGAATAGTGTTGTTTCAGTGCATTGAACTTGTGCAGAGTACTTGAATTTTATGTTGCAGAATAATATTTTCATGGATTACAATGTCCTAAATACCAGTCGAAGTCTTGCACTATTATGGTATTAACCTTATACCATGTGTTACACTAACACTGCTTTTCTAAGTCTCGCACCAGGAGCAGAGAGTACTGTTGCCATGTTCCACACTAACACTGAATGTGGGCCTGTGTCTTGAACCACAAGTACAGTTTTCATATATTGCACTTACCCTGAGTATTGTTTCCCTGTCATTCAGGCACCAGTGTTCAAGTTTCTCATACTGACATTGAGAGCTCATATGTGTATTATCCCAACAAAAGTGACCAACACCTATTTTACAGAAACTGCATCTGAGTGAGGATGTGGCGGGGGCCACGTTCATGGCAGCTGGAAGTTCCACACCAGAGCTGTTTGCCTCAGTTATCGGTAAGTCACAAATTGCTTATCCTACTGTTAATTAAGATTCCTGAGCATGGCAAAGAATGGTCCATACAGTTCTGTTAAGGTATCAGTGTCCCAAAAATTACAAATCTTTGCCTATTTGGTGCTGCAGTAAAACCTTTGAAACGCCCAAGAAATGGACAGGGGTATGTCTGACCAACATATTGATTTCATTTCAGGCTAACAGGAAATTTCCTTGGAAAAGCCGATATTTTCTAGGGCAGGCCTACCTAGTGCTATTGTTCATCCTAGCGCTCGCTTTCCAAATAATATCCTACAACAATATCGGATTAGTCAGATAGAAATCCCTTGTGTTATGGTGTGGCCGAGAACTTTAAAAAGTTCACAGCTAGACTATGAGCTATCAAAAGATGCCTCTGAGAGATTCTCTATATTAAAAAAAGAAAAAATGTGTTGTCCTCCCTAAACAAGCCCCCATTATTAATCCTGGCACACATCCTTCCTGACTAATGACTGCTGCTTAAAGTTTGACAAATCTCATAATTTTTCACCCAAGGACGTGTTAATTAGCAGTTATATAAATAATATACGCATTCTATTGCAGCTGCAAAATGTCCCCTTTTTTGCACAAGAGCCGTGTTTAGGTTTAGAATTAGTGTCTGAGAATATTGAAACAGAGCATTATGTGATTTGTTGAGGGCTATAATGGACCAAACTCCAAGCCACCGAAGATGAATATAAGTAGTTTTATTTCCAGAGATAAAAACTTCAGCAGCGCAGAGCTGGGGACCCTTCTTTCCACTCCTCTCTCCCGATCTCTCTCCTCCGTCTCCAGCATGCCATCACATTCTCATTCCAAGACCTAGCAAACCGACACATCGCCCTCCTTAAAAAAACACAAAAGTACCACACTTATAAAGCACATTACATATGTTCATAAATTCTACAATAAAATAATATCAAATGTAACACAGAATATCAATTATGAATAGAAATATATGAAAATAATATTCTCTGCTAATATATATATTCTCTGTTAATATATAAGTTAAAACTAGCAATAACGGCAAACAAGTAACAAGCACACACTAAGAAAGAATACATATTGTGCCTAAAGGAAATGCATAAACATAGCACATTTTATGCCTAAAGGAATTTGAGAATACTCATGTTGGAACTAGGTTACCCCAGGATATAATCATTCCATCTTTTGGGTAGTTGTGGCATGCATCCAGCTCTTTTGATATGTTCTATCTTTCCAGACCTCAAGCATGAATGTGACTGCACAACAGAGGAATCAGCACACCCACTGTTAGAAATGGGGTTTCTAGTTGGCAGTCAGTTTGCACTCTGTCCAAGCAGGGACCCTCACTCTAATCATGGCAAGAGAGATACTCATTTAAGATAACCCCTGCTCACCCCTTTGTAGCTTGGCACAAGCAGCCAGGCTTATCTCAAAGGCAATGTGTAAAGTATTTGTACCAGAACACACAGTAATACAGTGAAAACACTACAAAATGGACACCACGCCAGTTTAGAAAAAATAGTCAATATTTATCTAAATCAAACAAGACCAAAACGACCAAAATACAAAATACACAAGTCAAGATGTGAAATTTCAAAATAATTGAATCTTACTCCATAGAAAACAATGGAAATGTTGTTGTTACACAAAGTACCTGTTTTTTGTCAAAAATAAAGCCGCACGGGCGAGCGTGCTCCAGAAAAGTCAGCAATGCATCAATTCTTTACTCGCAAGTGAGACCGTGTGTTGTTTCTTCTCCGGTCTGGTGCATCATTTTTATCTCCCACAAGAGAGCGATGGGTCGATTTCCGGACGGGACAATTCAGAACCTCGCAGGTTCACGTTGAGTTTGACGCCAAGAGATGATGTGTACAAAATCTGACTGCGTGTGTTCCACTTTGGTTATACCAGCTTCACCTTTCAAGGGCCCAGGGACTGGATAGGGCACCTCTTGGCAGGGCAGGAGTCTCAGCAGAGAGTCCAGGTGCTGGGAGAAGAAATCTTTGATGGCCCTGAGACTTCAAAACAAGAGGGAAGCTCAGTTCAAGCCCTTGGAGACAATTCACAAGCAGGAATATACCACAAAGTCCAGTCTTTGTCCTCTTTCAGGCAGAAGCAGCAACTGCATGCCAACCGAGCAAAGCACAGTCACAGGCAAAGGGTTAGTACTCCTTTTTCAGCTCTTTAGCTCTTCTCCTTGGCAGAGGTTCCTCTGATTCCAGAAGTAATCAAAATATCTGGGGTTTTGGGTCCACTACTTATACCCCTTTCTGCCTTTGAAGTAGGCAAACTTCAAAGGAAAGTCTCTGTTGTTCTCCAGATCCTGCCTTGTCCAGGCCTGGCCCCAGACACACACCAGGGGGTTGGAGACTGCATTGTGTGAGGGCAGGCACAGCCCATCTAGGTGCAAGTGACCACTCCTCCCTCCAATCTAGCCCAGATGGCCTATCAGGATATGCAGGCTACCCTTCAGCTCCCTTTGTGTCATTGTCTAATGGAGATTCACAAACAGCCCAACTGTCAGACTGACCCAGACAGGGAATACACAAGCAGGCAGAGTCCCAGAAGGGTTTAAGTATGAAAATGCTCACTTTCTGAAAGTGGCATTTTTAAACTGACAATTTTAAAACCAACTTTACCAAACGTTGCATTTTTAAATTGTGAGTTCAGAGACACTAAACTCCACTTCTCAATCTGCTCCCAAAGGAAAACTGCACTTAAAAGATATTTAAAGGCAGCCCCTATGTTAACCTATGAGAGAGATAGGCCTTGCAACAGTGAAAATCTAATTTGGCATTATTTCACTGTCAGGACATGTAAAACACATAAGTACATGTACTTCCTTTAACATTACCCGGCACCCTGCCCATGGGGCTAACGAGGGCCTACCATAGGGGTGGCGTACATGTACAAAAAGGGAAGGTTTGGGCCTGGAAAGTGGGTACACTTGCCGGGTCGAATTGGTTTAAAACTGCACACAGACACTGCAGTGGCAAGTCTGAGCCATGTTTACAGGGCTACTCATGTGGGTGGCACAATTATACCACCAGTAGCATTTGATTTACAGGCCCTGGGCACCTCTTGTGCACTTTACTAAGGACTTACTAGTAAATCAAATATTCCAATCATGGAAAAGCCAATTACACATGCAATTTGCACAGGGAGCACTTGCACTTTAGCCCTAGTCAGCAGCTGTAAAGTGCCCAGAGTACCAAAACAAGCAAAAACAAAGTTCAGCTTGGGAAGCAGAGGCAAAAAACAGGGCAGACTACGCCCAGGATGCCAGATCTAACACCCACGTTCAGCTTCTCCTTCTGAATCATCATCTATTAACCAATGCATGTGTTTTCCTCTTGGGTTACACTTAAGTTTAAAATTTAAGCCTTCATTTGTAGCTCTCAAATGGCACTTAGCTAGTTTACTACCATCACAGAGTTTGGCTGAATTGTTTTAAAGGGATAACACTCTAAAGGGTCCTGTAAACATACTACTATCCTTCTCTCTCCTCCTTTAGGGCCTGATTCACAAAGGTAAACTTAAAACAAAAAGTCTAAGGACCAGATTTAAGAAAAGTGGTGCTTCACATCGTCCCCCTTGTATCCTCCTGCACTTTTCTTGCACCCCCATGTGTTCCTTTAACACCACCATTTGTGCGCCGTATTTAAGATGTGGCGCACCATGGCAGTATTAGGAACGATAGCGTCAACATTTTCTACACTATCTTGGCGCTAGTGGAGCAAAGTGCAAGGAGGCCCATTGCAGCAGGCATTAATAAAGACGCCAAAAATTATGCAATGAAATCTTTTCGGTTTTATTGCGCCATTTTTGCGGGCCTCCTTGCGTTAGAACACCCCCCTTTGCACACATTATGCATGGCACTTGCATAATGTGGTGCAAAGGGTCGCAAATTGGCGCAATGCATGCATTGCACCACTTTGTAGATATGGCGTGGCGTTTTTGCCAATGTTATGTTATGTTATGTTATATTATGTTATCTTATTTTTATTTGTACCGCGCACAGCTGCCCCAGCAAAGGGGCGTCCCGGCGCTTTGAGAAGGAAAACACAACACAGCACTAAAAGCGGGCAAAAGAAGACAAAACACAACAAATAAACTTAGACAAATAAAAAGGTCTTAATAGCCCGCCTAAACTGAAGAAGCTCATCAATGGCCCGGATTTGTGGAGGAAGAGAATTCCACCAACACGCTGCCAGGACTCGAAAGGAGCGACCCCCAATTCTGCTCAGCTTAAAGCGCGGAACCACTGCTAAGTTCTGGCCTAACGATCTAAGAGTGCGAGAGGGAACATAAGGAATCAGCAATTTCTCCATGATTTGCGGGGAAGTACCCTTTAAGATTTTAAATGCAAAACAGAGAACCTTAAATCTAATCCTCTGTTGCACAGGGAGCCAGTGGAGAGAGCGCAGAGTATTGGACACCGAACATCGCCTGGGGAGACCAGTCACCAGTCGGGCCGCAGCGTTTTGTACGCCACATTCACTTTTTTCTGACGCTAATGTGGCTTTAGATGGCGCAAGGCCATCCTTAAATTTGGGCCTAAGTTTAGGCCAAAAGTGTAAACTTAGACTAAAAGTCTAACTTTACTTGCAGTAAAGTTAGAATTTTGGTCTAAGTTTAAACTTATGGTCTAAACGTAGACCAAACATGTAAAGTTAGTCCTAAAGTCCAACTTATTATCAGTAAAGTTAGATTTTAGGTCTAAACTTAAACTTTTGGTCTAAACTTACACTTTTGGTCTAAGTATACCTTTGTGAATTGGGCCCTTAGGGGGTCATTCTGACCCTGGCGGTCGGTGATAAAGCGGCGGCCAACCCGCCAACAGGCCGGCGGTCAAAAAAATGCAATTCTGACCCTGGCGGGAACCGCCAACACAGCCCGCCGCATTAACACTCCGACCGCCACGGCGGAACAAACAAACAGCGCGGCGGTCACCGCCAACAGCCAGGCGGCAGACAATGTACCGCCCACCCTATCACGACCCACCAATCCGCCACCTTTTCCGGGGCGGGAGCACCGCCGATAAAAACACGGCGGAAACAGACATTTCCAATGGAAAACGCTCACCTCGAGACACTCCACGCGGAATCCGGACAGCATGGAACCCGAATTGAACATCATACCTGCTCTCGTCCACCTGCTCATCTACCACGAGTACGAACTCCGGCGCAGACGTCAACGGTGAGTACTGCACCTACGACACACGGGAGGGGGGAGGACGAAAGGTTACGGGCACACACATATGCGACACACCCACCCCCCCCCAATATGTACACACCAATGCAGAGCAGGAAGTCACAGTGACACCACACAAACACCCTTTAAAAATACAATGACACAACCAAATTTGGAATAAATTTTCATGTTCAAAAAAAGCACCTGGAAATAATTGAGCAACCGTGAAAAATATTTACAAAAACCAAAAATATATACACATCAGTGTATCACTGAAGTAACAAGTCCTGCACATCCTACGAATCTAACATGTCCGTGGGCCAAGGTTCTGCGAAACAAGGGCAAAGCTCACACACGAGACCTGAGTCCTTTGGAGAGAACACTGCAGGGGCATCCGATGTCAAAACTACAGGCACCTCAGGGGGAAGGGAAGGGGGGGCCACCACAGCCACATGAGTCCACGACGCCAGATCCACGAGGAGCCACCATGCCCACTGTACCATCCTGGGGAGTGCAAAGCCACAGTCTCTCAAGTCTCTGCAGTGGGTGGGTTGCCCACTGTACCATCCTGGGGAGTGCAAAGCCACAGTCTCTCAAGTCTCTACAGTGGGTGGGTTGCCCACTGGACCATCCTGGGGAGTGCAAAGCCACAGTCTCTCAATGTCTCTACAGTGGGTGGGTTTCCCACTGTACCATCCTGGGGAGTGCAAAGCCACAGTCTCTCAATGTCTCTACAGTGGGTGGGTTGCCCACTGTACCATCCTGGGGAGTGCAAAGCCACAGTCTCTCAGGTGGATTACAGAGTCCACTGGTCAAGGAGGAGGCATGGTGGGCACAGTGAACCATAAACAGTGCCTGAGACGGCGGGACCCAGCGCAGCGGTGCTTGACAGGAAGGGCCCAGCGGAGCGGTGCTTGAGACGGCGGGGCCCAGCGGAGCGGTGCTTGACAGGAAGGGCCCAGCGGAGCGGTGCTTGAGACGGCGGGGCCCAGCGGAGCGGTGCTTGACAGGAAGGGCCCAGCGGAGCGGTGCTTGAGAGGGCGGGGCCCAGCGGAGCGGTGCTTGACAGGAAGGGCCCAGCGGAGCGGTGCTTGAGACGGCGGGGCCCTGTTCAGCGGTACCTGTCTCCACGGCGGGGACCTGTTCAGCGGTACCTGTCTTCATGGCGGGCCCTCTTCAGCGGTACCTGTCTTCACGGCGGGGCCCTCTTCAGCGGTACCTGTCTTCACGGCGGGGCCCTCTTCAGCGGTACCTGTCTTCACGGCGGGGCCCTCTTCAGCGGTACCTGTCTTCACGGCGGGGCCCTGTTCAGCGGTACCTGTCTTCACGGCGGGGCCCTCTTCAGCGGTACCTGTCTTCACGGCGGGGCCCTCTTCAGCGGTGCTCTTCTACACGGCGGGGCCCTCTTCAGCGGTACCTGTCTTCACGGCGGGGCCCTCTTCAGCGGTGCTCTTCTGCACGGCGGGGCCCTGTTCAGCGGTACCTGTCTTCACGGCGGGGCCCTGTTCAGCGGTACCTGTCTTCACGGCGGGGCCCTCTTCAGCGGTACCTGTCTTCACGGCGGGGCCCTCTTCAGCGGTGCTCTTGCAGTATGTCAAGGGAGTCATACCTGGCCTGGACACCCTGCTCAGTCGCCCTCCGACCGTGCTGTGTCAGGCCCCTTCGGGGAGTGAGTCCTGGGCCCTTTGGTGTCGTCCCTTGCAGCCGGGATGGGGCTTGTGGGGCCCTCCTGCTCCGTGCTCCTGGTGGTTGTCCTCTCCGCCCTGCTGTCCTTCCGCTCCTTAGATGGGGCTCTCGGGCCCTTGCCTCCCCTGGCTGCTGTGGCCGGTGAATTGGCCGGAGTCACCTCCTTGGGGGCAGCCATCTCTGTCCGCTCACGGCGGCCCTTCAATTTCCGGGTCCTCTTGCCTGGGGGGGGCTGGCTGTCCCCTTGCTGCTCACCGAAGTGTTACTGCCGCCAAAGGGTGGACTCCACATGCCATGCACCACTTGCACTGTAGTAGTTGGGCTGGTGGTGGCTGAGGTGCCCTTGGGACTTTTCCCAGTTGGAGGGGGTGGGTCGGGGGAGGGAAAGAGGTCAAAACTGGAGAGGTAATTTTTCTTGGGACCAAGGTAAGGGGTAGGAGTAGTGGTGAGAGAAGTGGAGGAAGAGGATGTGGTTGTATGAGAGCCAGGTGTGCTGTCCTTGGGTGCAGGTGACTGGGACATAGGCTGTGGTGAGGTGGTTGGCTGTTGTTTGGGTGTCTGCCTGCGTTTATGTGTCTTGGAAGAGGGGGTGACAGACACAGTGGGAGAGGACACAGGGGACGTGTAAATGCCAGTGGGGGTGGTGACTGCAGGTGTGCGGACTGTAGTGGAGGGTTTGCTGGTGGTGGAAGAACTGGCTGATGTTGGGGTGCATGCAGGTGTGAGTGTAGACGTCACAGGGAGGGAGGAGGGAGACGAGGAGGACGGGGACACAGAGGTGGTAGTGACTGTTGATATGTCTGCATCTGTGTGTTGCTTGGGTGAATGCTTGTGTTTTCTGTGGTGCTTATGTTTGGATGAGCTGGCCTTGGGTGTTGAGGTGTGTGCAGGCTGGTCTGATGGTGTGGATGGGATAGGTTGAGGTACAGGAGACAGAGAAAGGGTGGAGGCAGATAGAAGAGGGAGATTGGAGACAGGGACAATGGCTGCCGTCAGTGCTGAGGCCAGAGCAGTGAACGCTCGTTGATGGGCAGCCTGACCCGAATGAATGCCCTCCAGGTAGGCATTGCTCCGATGCACCTCCCTTTCCACCCCCTGGATGGCATTCAGAAGGGTAGTCTGCCCAACAATGAGCGTCCTCACCAGGTCAATGAGCTCCGCACTGAGGGCAGCAGGGGTAACAGAGGCAGGGGCTGAGGTGCCTGGGGCGAAGGAGACGCGCGCCTTCCTGGCCGAGCGGCCACGGAGCGAAGACTGAGGGGCTGCTGGGAGGGCGGTGCTGGTGCGCTGGGTGGCGGCTGTACCTGTTGTTGCGGGGGGCACAGATGGTGCCGCCCCGCTAGGGAGCTCCCAAACGAGGACGTGTCCGTGTCGCTGGTGTCTCCACCGGCCCCCGTTGTGGTGCTCCCCTCGCCCTCCGGATCACTGGTGCCCTCGGTGTCTGTGTCAGTGCCCACCGGGGCCTGGTGACCTGCAGCTCCCTCCTGCTCCGACGCCAAATCTCCTCCGCCGGATGATGCTAAAACACAAGAAGACAAAGAATTAGGGTGGGGGGAGAAATTAAACAAAGTTGAGTGCATGCCTTAGCAATACCCTTTGCGGAGAGGACAGACACAGGTGCCTCGTGCACTAAGTCGCGAACTTGGGGTACACTACTCAGTACTTCTGACTAGGCAAACAGGTCTAGGGACAACACACGCGCACATGGGTGATGCTGGAGCATGGGTAGCTGCACTTGGCACCCTACAGAGGTGGGGGGCGGGGGCACAGGGCCATGCCTAAGGGAGCGGACTACACTACAGAGAGCGCCCGGGCCTAATATCACCCACAGCCCTCCTCCCCCCCCCAGACGCCTCCAATGCGCATACAGATGGGAGAATGTGCGGATACTCACCCCCTTGTGTCTGCTGTGCTGTCCTCAAGCGCCCATCCAAATTAGGGTAGGCCACCGCCAGGATCCGGGACATCAGGGGGGTCATGGTGCGACTGGCACCCCTCCTAGGTCGGGAGGCCATCCCCAGCAGTGTTTCTGCGGTCTTCCTCATTCCGCGGCGGATGTCCTCCCACCTCTTGCGGCAGTGGGTGCCCCGTCTGTTGTGGACCCCCAAGTTCCGGACTTCCTCGGCGATGGCACGCCAAATATCGATTTTCTGGTGGGCGCTCACCTGTTTGACATGTACAGGGTGGGAAAGAGAAACCATCACATATCTGCATGTTTGGAGTACATGCCCCCCCCTCCCCAACCTTGTCATGGTTCCCATTCTCTCATCTGTCGTGCGTTGCACTCCCCATTCCCTCCACACCCCACCAACTTACATCCCCCCCCTCCACACAGGCATAACCCATTCAATGTGCACTGAGTGTACTCACCTGTTGGTCTGGAGGACCGTAGAGTTGCGCATACTGGGGGAGGACCCCGTCCACGAGCTTCTCCAACTCTTCTGAACTGAAGGCGGGGGCCCTTTCACCAGTAGCAGCAGCCATTGTCACTTCCAGACCGAGTTCACAGCAGCACTTGCAGTATAGGTCCTCTCCTGTGGATGATCAGGTCTCGAATGATTGAGCTGATAGAAAATGGCGGTCACGCCCGCGGCGGTGCGTACCACGGCGTTGCGTCCCGCGACCGCCGGCGCACATCGTCATTGGCTCCTGAAACCCATAGGCTTCAATGTTAACCAATGCGTCTTCGCACAGCGGTCTTCGACCGCCTACCGCCACGGTGTGCCCCGCCAGCGCAGTGACCTCACATCCCATTGTCCCACTTCACAGGTCAGGCATCGGCCATTTCAAGTTTTACATCTGGGATGTCTCAGCCTATGTTTTCCAAGATCTTATCCAGAGTGTTGTCTGCCCTGATGAAACTCATGCGGAGCTACATCATTTTCCCAGAGGAGGGTGATTTGCCTACAGTGAAAGCTGATTTCTATGCCCTTGGACACATCCCCAACATCATTGGTGCAATTGATGGAACCCATGTGGCTTTAGTCCCCCCAAATGACGATGAACAGGTGTACAGGAACAGGAAGAATTACCATTCAATGAATATCCAGGTGGTCTGTTTGGCTGACCAGTACATCTCCCATGTGAATGCCAAGTTCCCTGGGTCAGTGCATGACGCGTATGTGATGCGAAATAGCAGCATTCCCTATGTGATGGAACAGCTACAGAGACAGCGTGTGTGGCTAATAGGTGACTCTGGTTACCCCAACCTGTCGTGGCTATTGACCCCAGTGAGGAATCCCAGGCCCAGGGCAGAGGAACGGTACAATGAGGCCCATGGGCGTACTAGGAGGGTGATTGAGCGAACCTTTGGGCTCCTGAAGGCCAGATTTAGGTGCCTGCATATGACAGGTGGATCCCTAATGTACTCACCAAAGAAGGTGTGCCATATCATCGTGGCGTGCTGTATGCTCCACAACCTGGCTTTGCGACGCCAGGTGCCTTTCCTGCAGGAGGATGGTCCAGATGGTGGTGTTGTAGAAGCCGTGGAGCCTGTGGAGAGTGAAGAGGAGGAAGACTCTGAGGACGACACAGACAATAGGGACAGAGTGATACAACAGTATTTCCAGTAACACCCAGGTAAGAATCACCCACGCCATTTCACAATTGCTTATAGCCTCCTGCATCTGTACTTTCTGTAGTTCCCCACAGATGTTTTTCATAAATTTTTGCCTTTCCCTTCCCTTCTCAGTGCTGTCTGACTCAGTACCTGACTTCTGCTTGGTTCGCACATGAAATACAGCGTATTGACATTGGTATGTTGTCATGACTAATTGACAGAACAGAAATTGAACAGTAATATGTAATACATTTGTTAATAATACAGCATGACTCAAAACAGATTTGTGTGCAAAATGTGATTTATTTACAGTGATAGATATCGGTACATGTGATTCTAAGGGTGATGGGTGGGGGTGGAGGAATATCCATGGCAGAGTCCAGTTCTCAGTCTCACAGGTGCATTGTTCTTTTGCCTGTGGAAGGATGGAGCATAGGCAGTTCATGGTTGGACAGGGTGGCAATGTGGGACAGTGGGAAGACTTGAGGGGGTATGTCCTGCTGGCGGGGGTCTTGACATCCTACTCTGTCTTTTTTTTTGGTCTCAGGCTCCTCTTACGGGGTGGTTGTTCTTCAGCAGGAGGTGGGGTTCTGGGGGGCTGTCGTTGTGTTGGGACCTCCTGTCCACTAGCGCCGGCGGAGGTGGTAGGCTGTTCCTGGTCCGGCCTAGTGACAGGGGCCCTGTGTGGTGCACCATGGTCCCGCAACGCGTCCTCTATCCTGTGGAGGGCCAGGACGATGGTCCCCATTGCGGTCCCGATGATTCTCAGCTCCTCCCTGAACCCCATGTAGCGTTCTTCCTGCTGTGCCTGGATCTCAGTGAACCTGGCCAGTACCGTCGCCATCGTTTCTTGGGAGTGGTGGTATGCCCCCATGATGGTGGTGAGGGCCTCTTGGAGAGTGGGTTCCCTGGGCCTCTCCTCCCCCCCCTGTCGCACAGCAGCCCTCCGAGCTGCCCGGTTTCCCCCGGCCTCTGTCCCCTGGCCGGTGTGCCCGCTACCACTGCCCCAGGTCCCTGTTGTTGTTGGGGTGTTGGGTTAGCCTGGGTGCCCTGTAGTGGCGGACACACCGCTGATTGAGCTGTCCTAGAGACAGAGGCATGGGCCCGCTGGGTGGGAGCTGTGCTGGTGTTGGCAGAGGGGGTCGGGTCTGGTGTGGCCTGTGGCTGCCTGAGGGGAACCGACTGCCCAGAGGTCCCCGATGGTCCGGGCTGGTCATCAGGTTCACTGTCGACAGAGCTGCTATCCTCAGTGTGGGCCTGTTCCGGGGGTGGGATGGACACTTCTGGACCCTCCTGGCTGGTGTGTTGTCGTTCGGGTCCTGCATGGGGTAAGAGAGTTTGGTTATTTTTTCTGTGTGTGCAATAGCGTGCGTGTTATGGGTGCCCTTGTCCCCCAGTGCAGGCATTCCCTTGAGGGAGGTGTTGTGAGGGTAGTTAGGGGGGGGGGGGGTTAGTGCAGTGGTCATGCTTAGGTGATGGGTGCCCATGATTTGTGTTGGCATGCAGGAGTTGGTGTTGGGATGGGTGGGTTGTGCTGGTGAGACATTGTCAGGGAGGATGTGTGCTGGGGGGTTGGGGGTGAGGGTGGGGGTGTGGGTTGGCATGCTGGTGGGGTGGGAGGGATATAGTAGTTGAGATTGGACTTACCAGAGTCCATTCCTCCGGCTACTCCTGCGAGGCCCTGAGGATGCAGGATGTTCAAGACGTCTTGCTCCCACGATGTGAATTCGGGAGGGGTGGGTGGGGATCCGCCGCCAGTCTTCTGGACCGCGATGTTGTGCCTGGAGACCATCGATCGGACCTTCCCCCGTAGGTCGTTCCATCTTTTGCGTATGTCCTCCCTATTCCTGGGATGCTGTCCCACCGCGTTGACCCTGTCCACGATCCGCTGCCATAGCTCCGCCTTCCTAGCTATACTGGTGTGCTGCACCTGCGAGCCGAAGAGCTGGGGTTCCACTCTTAGGATTTCCTCCACCATGACCCGGAGTTCTTGGTCCGAAAAGCGTGGGTGCCTTTGGGGTGCCATGGGGTGGTGTGGGTGTGGTGTGGGGTGGTGTATGTGATGATAAGTATGTTGGTGAGTGGTGCTTTGTGCTACTATGTGGTGTGTGTGATGGTGTAGTGTGCCTCAGTGTGTCTTGCTTTGGATTGTCTGCTGTGTCTCTCTCTCCTTCTCTCAGTAATTCTGGTCGCAGGGGTTTGTGGGTGATGTGGGTGTGTGTTTTATAGTTGGTTGATTGTGTGGGAGTGGTGTGTGTATGTGTATCAGGTGTGTGTATTTCAAATTGTCCAATGTGGCTGTGTTTTGGTGATGTGTGTGTATTCTGACCGCGGCGGTGTGTACCGCCAATGGAATACCGCGTTTGAATGACCGCCGTGTGGATTCGTGGGTCATAATGGCATGGGCGTATTTCTGTTGGCGTGACGGTGGAGGTTTGGTCATCTCCAGTTTATCGCTGCCCGCTGATGTGGCGGCCTGCAGTGGAGGACGGAATTTTGGAGGTTTGGCCGTTGTGGGTCAGAATGACCGTGGCGGTTAACCGCGGCCGCGGTGGTGTTATGGCGGTCTTCTGACCGGCGGTAAGGGCCTTTTACCGCCGAGGTCAGAATGACCCCCTTAGTCTTTTACTTTAATAAAATCACCAACAAATAGCTTTACTTCTTTCACACCATAGTCACTATCATAATAATGTTTGTACTGACAGAATCTTATCTCTCCTGTTTCATCCATGCTTGATTGTCTTCGGTGAACGGATCTCTGCTCTTGCAAAGTTTGAATGGAGAATACCCTGTTACAGTAGGTTTAGAGGGATAAGCCCAAATCATCTTATTAATTTCCAGTTTCCTGTATCTGTGAATCCTAATGGTCATTTGTATCCTTCCTATCAGAACTCTATTAAAGTAAAGTGTTCTACAGCACCATTACCAGTGGGATGGTACAATGGAGTGTGTTTCTGAGTGACACAATTATTTTGTCAAATAATTATGTATCTCTTTAGAAACTACCAGTGGACCACTGTCACTTAGCAATGACTTAGGTGTGACTTCATGTTGAAATAAGTCATCCAGGAACTTTTCAACAGTTTTTGAATCCACATTCACATCTACTTCAGGCCACTTTGAATAAAAATCAAACAATGCAAGGATGTACTGATCAAGTCTTACTTGATCACAGACTGGTCCTAAAATGTCAATTGCTAAGGATTCCCAAGGACCATAGGGACATTCCAGCAGAGACAAAGCGTTATTAAGCTTTTATCTGCATGTAAACATCCAACACATTCACATACAAATCTTTCAACCTCTACGTCTGCATCTGACCACCAATAATGTAATTTTTTTTTCTTAGTCTTAACAATGCCTAAGTGTCTTTGATGGATAATCTCTAACACTTTTGTTCTTCGTGTTTGGGGTGGAAATACTCTAATCCCTCTCAATTGAAATGATGGTTTATTTCCCAGAGAGGTTTAATGTCTGCACTCACAAATCTCTTGTCAGGCCAAATGTTGAACATGCGTTCATTCATAAACTCTTATCTGTTTCACAACATTGAACCAATGTTACTTGGTTATGACTTCAGTGATTACATCTTCCACTGCTGCCACACACATTATCATTATTAAAACATTCTACATGTAAGGGAGCTCTACCCAGGTAATCTGCAATTTTATTCCATGAACCTGCTGCTTTCTCCATTTCAGCTATGGTGAGTATTTTTGGTGAGTGGTTTGTGGTCTGTACGGATTAAGAATTTCATGCCCCAAATATATTGCTAGAATTTTGTGAGCTCACACACACACATGCTAACATTTCCCTCTCTATATTAGAGAATGTATCCTCCACAGGAGAAAGCGAAGGTGAAACACAGAAGGCTATGTAATCTGGTGAATTTTCCCCAGTTTGTGAAAGAACTTTGCCCAACCCATGACCACTAGTATCAGCGGTAATTATAGTTTGGTCAAACCCTTGTAAAGGAATGGCAGAACAAATGTCATTCTTGATGCAATCAACAGAATTTTGATGTATACTGTTCCCCTCAAATCTGCTTGATTTAAGTGTAAATGACAATTCTCTATCTCTTCAATTAACCATTTTCCTCTCAACAACTTCAATACACTCCTCACTCTACAATCGTGCTCTTCTTTATCTTTACCCATGATAAGAATATCATCTTGAAAAAACACAACACATTCTAGATCTTTGAAGAGTTGATACATCAAGCATTAAAACACAGCCACGGGGGATACCAGCCCAAATGGTATGCGTTTAAACTATAGGCACCTGAAAGGTGTGAGGAAAATGGTCAAATGCTTACTCTTAGGGTGAAGAGGTGCCTGATGGTAAGCAGGTGTGAGACCTAGGGATGTGAACCACTTAACTCCATTAGTCATTGCCTGCAGCTTGCTTTAGGAAGTGGAATTTGTCAATCACAATATTCTGGTTCAAATCCTGTAAATCTATGCAAAGCCTTACTTTTCCATTTGCTTGTTGCACTACTACCAAAGGGGCCAACCACGCACTAGCTTCAATTCACTCTATTATCAGTTCTTTGGCTAGTTTCTCCAATTCTTCCTTAACTTAATTTCTCATACAAAATGGTATATTTCTCACTTTGTATGTGACAGGAGTGTTAATATCCTTCAACGCAATCCTATGTTGGCAACCCTGTAAATCACCAACACTCCATGAAGATACTTTTAAAACTAATTATGCCTGTGTATCAAATCAAATTCTTGACTGTTTAAAATCAGAACTTGATCTGCAGTATTTCTGCACTATTTGGGCTTAAGGTGATACCAAGATTCCTCTGACCTTACCATCCCAAGACTGACATCCCTTTCTCAGCAACATACAATTTCCCTTCTGCTTCCCTTTAAATTCAAACTTGACTTCACGATACACTGCCATGGGTATTGCTTCACATGTGAAACTCTCGGGTTCAGCGGACACTAAATCACTTTTTAAGGTATCCCTGAATTTATTATTCCATGTTGTCCAATTCACCATCATGGAGGGAGAAGCAGAGTCAGCTACTAAATCAACTTAGACTTCACCCAAAGTGATAGAGCAGACTGGTTTGGATCTGGAACTTGTATTCAACCTCAAAACATCAGAGTTAAGAATGAACACACATTGTATTTCTCCATTAATGTCTTGATTTGAAGAAGAATCAGCCCAATCATTAACCATTTTAACAGTAGATTTACAACTGGGTTTTTTCCTCCGGCACACTTTTGCAACATATCCAGTTATATTACAAAACAAACATTTTTGCTATCATTTTTGCAGGTCATTGTTTGTTGTTACCGGTCCTTGATTCCACTCCTGTAGCAACTATTCTGGTTATCTCGTTCCAAGTTTTCAAACTTATCTAGATTAAACATAGACTTTTGTTCAAATGGCTTTGTCACATGTGAAGTTTTAGGAGGCACAATTTACATGTGCTATCTTTCCTGTCCATGTTTGAAAAGGCCGCTTTAGCACACCTTTTTGAGAGGTTGGCCTATTTTGCAACGGCAATTGCATCTTTCAGAGCTAAATCTCCATTTGCCCATACTCTTTCTTGTACATTGGTGCCATTAGTGAGCATGACGATTTTGATCTCTGATAAGATCATTGTGAATGTTTCCAAATTTACATGCAATCGCTAGTTTATTTAACTCAGCAACATAATCTTCTGTAAACTCTAATGCTCCTTGTTTGCGTTGGAAAAAAACGAAGTGACCAATTGAAATTGAAGCAGACAGTGTAAAATGATTATCAAGATCTTCAATAGTGTTTGTGAATATATCCCCCCTCTGTATGAGTCCTAGTTTTTATCCAGTTTGTCATACACTCCTAAGCCCTTAGTAACAACAGTATTCTGTTCACAGTGGGCGGCAGTTCTTCCCCCAAGTCTTCCATTGGAGAAATATAATTTAAAAAGTAAGCTTTCCATTGAGGCCATTCCATCACTGGTTCAGTTGGTGTTGGTAATACAGAGTACTTGATATTTCAATTTGTGCTCCTATTTTATATATGGAACAGTATACAACTTACTTGTGAGTACGCTTTAGAAGATTTTCCAAGTAGAGGATTACTGTTGTCGCCCTGAATTGAGCACTGCTGAACACTCTTGTAGTGATATTTTGTAAAAAAAAAAAAAAAAAAAAAGATTGTGGCACATTAAATAATTACAGGTCCAACAGCATGAAGCTTCATGCGGTGGTTTATGGAGTGCACCCAACTGATTTGTAGACCCAGCAGGAAGTGTGCAGGGAGAAACAAAATTGGTAATTCCAATTAAAGGTAACTATTCCATCCGGTAAATTCTAACCCTTGGCTATCAGAATTTACTTGGTGTGATAATTACCTCAACCTTAACTGCAGTGACCTAATGAAACCTGTGGGGCCCGCCTGTGCAGTTCATGGAGTGCCCTCTCTCTGGACTCACTCAGGAGGTCTCAGGCCAGTGTACTGTGCTGAGGACCCCCCTGGAGCTCGAGGCTCCTGCACCATAGGGGCAGTGGGGATCTTTGTCACGCCAGGGCTTAAGTGGAGCACTTACAACAGTTGCCAGCTAACTTTCCCCTTATTTATCATCTCTGATTGGTAGTCTTGGCAATGGCATGAAGACCAACCGATTATAAACTTGTGAGTCCTTTCTAACATTTGTGGTTCCCTCATTTTCCACTTTACCTCCACACTTAAGGCTGTAAACAAGTCAGTTGCACTTGCCAGGTGCGCATTTGGGATAGGAAAGGGTAATGAACACTTCCATAATTTTGGTGGGTGTGTTGGAGGAGGGTTTGTGAACATTCAAATATTATTCATTTGGAGACAAAAGGGAATTTGTCATTTTTTACAATGACATCACACATAGACCTTTAGATTCTCAGCTCAACTAACAATTCACAATATTAGGCATGCACTTGTCAATTTTCACTCCTCCAAATGCATAATGTTGCCTTAATAATTGGCCTATGACCTAGACTCCGAGGTGGGGGTAAATTTCAGTTCCTTTGCAAACCAGTTTGCACAGTGATCTCATTCCAGTGAATGATTTAATTACTGTACACCCCAGAAATTTACCCCTTTCAGGGTTTTGGAAGTCTCACCACCAGATCTAATCAGGGAATTGTGCAGAAAAGAGACATAAGATGCAGAGTTTGTTGCAGTAAATGTTGGTTTTGCATGCTGTTCCTCATTTCCAAGTACAAAACTCAGATGAGCTATCACTCCTGGTAAATTCGCGACTGTGATAATCAGTCCTCAAACCTATGATTTTGCTGATTTAGACATTTTCTTGGGGACATTGTCTGCAGGGTTTTTGTGTACTAAGATTGTGCAAACTTGGTAGCATGCAAGGAACCTCGTTTTCTGTATTTTGGTCATGTAAGGTATATTCAAAAGTTCTTATGCTGAATGCATGATCTCATGTGCTTGCATTTTACATATCATTTCACTAGCGAGTAGGAATGTTTGAGTGCAAATGCAGTGTTTGAGACATACAAGGATCCCATGTTTTCTGCAGGCAGTGAAGTGGGTGGGCTAGAGAAGTATGTACTTGTCTAATGTCCTCATGACAACTGAAGTGACCCAGACGTTCTCTCTCTTTGCAGGTGTCTTCATCACACACGGAGATGTAGGAGTGGGGACCATTGTGGGCTCAGCTGTCTTCAACATTCTGTGCATAATCGGGGTCTGTGGAATATTTGCAGGGCAGGTGAGTGTACTTTTTTCCAACACACATGTACTGATTATTTTTGGGTAGTCTGCTCTAATGGGGGCACCTTGTGCATATTACTCCTCAAGCTTCCCCACCAAACATCTGTGCAGATGAGATGTTGCATGAATCTCATTAGGTCTCAAATTTAGTTATTCGATTAATCCAGGATTCAAGCAATAGAAGTGATGTCTGAGCTGGTGATCTGTCAAAGGGGTCGAGCGATAATACCCATCAGAATGGCACTGAGCGAGTCAGGGAAGCAAGTTCAACTGGGTTGTAGGTAACCTAGTGCTTAATTTGAGCCAGTAGTTGCCGGTGGAGCACACTTACACTAATGTTTTAGGGCTGGTCAGGGCCACCGGCACTTATTTTTTCTTGTCAGACATTCCCGAGTACAAGAGAGGGGAAAACACCCAAATAGCACAAGCAGAGGCCTTTTGAGCAGCACTTTGGGCACCAGTACTCATTATGTTACAAATTAATCACTGGGAAGATCTCCGAAAAGTTTAAATCAGATCAAATTGTTCATTTGAAGGCATCATTTATATGTGAGTTACCTAAAAATTAAAATAAGTTAAAAGCCAGCTATTTACCTTCATTATATTATGCATGTCAATAAATTATAGACAATATTTTTATACTTTGATATTTGAAAGTCAATATCGTAGCACCACACTCCTCAACACTGAAATTCCAGAGGTAGTGGACATGATGTTACACACTATTTGGCTGCTAATAACATCAGAGGATTGAGTCATTGTGCTATTGTAGCCCCTCAACATCCTCCTGTATGCTGCTAAAGGGCTAGGAGAGGAGCTATGAGGAAACTGTAGAAAGTAAGCTTGGCCCAAGAAGACCTGTTGACTTTGTGTTTTTCCTAGTTTTTTCTGCTGCCTTCTCAAGCTCCAGCTCCATAGTTAGTAAGGTCAGGGCCAGCAGTAAGAATTGGCAAAACAGGAGTAGCGTCTTCTACCCCTGGATATGAGAAAATTCATAGGTATGATAGTTCAAAAAATCATCAATTTCAATTTGACCTTGCCTAGCATTCTCCAAAATGTACATAGGATCTTTCTATCCTTCTAGACTCCACTTCATTTCATTTTTCTGCCTGGGTCCTTCCAGATGGATCCTCAGTCAAATGACTGACATTCAACTAGGAAGGGTGGAAAAATAAAAGTCGACTTGAACTCAGGATTCGTATTCCCTAGACACAGGACAAATACATCTCACAGGCACATTCGGCAGTGCTACAGCTGAGACCAGTTACCTAACATGACATACACCAATCAGCCCTAACCCTACAACTGGGATTGTCCAGAGAGAATGAAACCTGTAGTGGCAGGGTCACAGTGAAGGTGCATTACCATATTTTTCTCACCTTTCCTTCACATGGAAAACATTTTACTATGTAAAGAAACACCTTTCAATGCATCCCTTGGTTAATATAGCAGTGTTTGGGAGCACTCGCTCATACTCAGTTCACCACTCCCCTTGAAGTGGAAATGAGTTTAGAAGTGCACTGTGTGTGGGAATAGTCACTACAAATGTTTTTATATGCAAACTGGATCATGGCGCGTGATCACCACATTGGCAATGCCTACTCCCATGTCACCCTCATGTGACACATTTTTTCATCCCCGAAGGAGGCTTCTGAAAGAGAAAAGTCGCGTTTCCTGGCTGATTTATCACAGCGGTAGGTGTCTTTTCTATGTCTGATCTCTGGGGAGACTGAGGCTGTGAATCAGGATCTGAGGTTAGCAGTCGCAGATGAAACATTTCATGACAAGCAGCCCCGTTGTCATAATTTGGAGGAAACAGAGAGCTGTGTCTATGATCTGGTGAGACATGTAGGTTACAAATTTATGTTTCAGCAGAGACAGCTCAGCTCCCAGATAACCTGCAGCTTACAGTATTCTAAAAATGCAACACTTGAGGCATTAAGCTCATTATATAAACGAGTTTTTAACATAATTTAGTTATTCATCTGAGTTTTTTGTAACACTCTCAATCATGCATACATCTGAGTCTCCTGGCGTTGTTCAGTGCCCCTCAGAAAAGGAGAGGTCACTACCGAGAAGAAATGAGTTTACTGCGTGATGAGCCAGGTTTTAAATTGGTTTCAGACTTCAGGCAGATTGAGCTGTGCTCTCAGGTGAAAGGTTAACGAGTCCCAAAGAGTAACTCCTTCAACCTGGGAAGGAGGGAGCAAACGCATTCCAGTTGTTCTCCTGTCGCCAATTCTTGCCAGATTTGTAAATATGTTTCGAAATCGGAACACCCTTTGTCCCACAAATTTTACTATGAACTGCCAATAACAACTGCGATTTCATAGTACTTTATTTTAAAAAGACACTATTACTCTGCAGTTACTTTACAATCCACAGGAAAGATTTTGCTTGAGGAGAAGTGCTCTGTTTAGAAGAGCAACACATTATGGGCATTGAATAATAAACAGATCGGACGTCATCTATCTTGCAAATATATTTTTCAATCACATTATAGATTAAATAGTGCAACCCTTTGTTGATAAAATGGTTTCTTGGGCAGAGGGATACTTAAAGTAAGACTGAAGTGTCACACATTATTTTCATATGATACCAATTTTCTTTACATCACGATCAGAGGGAGAAACTAAGACTTGCTTTGTCAACCTGGCTATTTTAATGGCTTGGAGGAGGTATACATTTTATTAGGCTAGTCATATGTACTAAATGAGCTCTTGGGCCTCAAATCCGGTTCCATTCATCTTGCTTATTTAAAGTGCCCGTTCTCTCACTTTCTGTCCATGAGAGATGTTAAGGAGTTACCAGGTTATCACATTATCACGGTATTGTTCTGATTTTGATAGCCTCTTTCTAGTATGACAATATTCACCTATAATCCTGTTCATGCATTTATTGAGCAATTAATGACTTGCATTTGTGTGCATTGTTGCAGCTCTTAATAGTGCACTTGGTGTTGATGCAAAAGCTCCAAGAAAGTAAAGATTTGTTAACCCTGTCTAGGTACAATATTTACTTTCTTTTTCCCCACACCACGGCCAGACAGAGAGGTTACTTAAAAAAAACGTGACTTTGGAGAAGGATCTGTCTGCAGGCCTGGACGGTTCACCTTTGTGAAGCCCTTTCATAACAAGGAGTGCAAGGGGTGTAAAAACCAGTGACATCCTTTGTAGCATTGCCTTGCTTCTCTGTTCTAACTGTTCCTAATGTACCAGTTTGCTTGGTTTGCCTGCTCCCTGGGGGACTTTTGTTAGCTTTGGGTATTTCCGAAGTACCTGCTAGAGATGCAAACAGTTTCCTGCTTGCTGCTTTGAACTTGTAGGAGGGACTCTTCACGGGTAATGGTAGACTTGTGATCACCAACAAATAGACCTTGTAATGGGAGTTTTGGTTCCAGTTGGCTCCCTGTTATTTATCACATATTCTCCTTAGTGTTACATTCGATTTGTTTACAGTACTCACTAGCAGTTTAAGGATAGTTAGTAACTTATTGTTTTTTTCTTGCTGAGAGTATGGGAGAGAAGGGAGAGCTCACATCTAATATTTAATATCTACTGAGGGGCTTCTAGTCAGATTGTAAGTGTTCTATCAGCTTCTATCACCTTGGGTATGTCGAAGTCTTTTTAAGCTACCCATGTTTTGTTTTTTTCCCCATGTGGCATCCCTTCCTTGGTATGCGTCTATTTTCAGGACAACATCCTTGTAGATTTTGTTTAACAGGTTACAAATCAAATGTAATGTTTCTCGAACCTCATTGACCTCTTTCTACCCTTTTAACTTCAGAATTTAGTTTACATGAAGTATGAACATTATATTGATAGTTAAGTGCACGGATAGTCCCGCTCTTTCTTCCTTTGTGCACTTTCCAACTCTTGTCCAGAGCTACAACTCCAACCCCTTTTTGCCCAAATGGTTTGTATTACAACCCCGAAACCCTAACCAGTCTCAATCGAGCACTAGATAAAGCCTGCTACCACTCACTATTACTTGATCATCTGCACAGTAATTGCCCAAAATGTGGGTTTATGTTATGTTCAGATTATGTTTACAGAGTAATACCTGGTCCTGAAAGCTCCCAATGCACGTTCTCTTTAGCAAAGGAGCATCCTAAAAACAGTCGGGAGATATTTGCTCACCTGGAAGATCTACAACAAACAGCCATGTTCATTCAGAAACCTGGCTGAACGAGGAAAATGGGCCTGATATCGCCACAGCGATTCCTCTAGGTTATGCTATAGGAAGACATGATAGGACAGGAAAAAAAAGGGGTACGGTTTGCAATTGCATTTCAAGAAAACTTAGAATGTAGGGCTACCCCCGTTATGAATGTGGGTTGTGAAAATGTAATGTTTTCTATAAAGCTCTCACACTCCTTTACCTTTTCTGGCCTACTTATAAATAGACCTCTGGGGCCAGATGGAAACTTTATTCAGCCTATCCCCGGAAAAGGTAGCATCCCAGAGTCTTAACTCAGCAAATCTCAGCTTGCTGTGTGCTTTAAATATCCATCTGAATGACCCTTCCAGAGCCTTTGCATGGAACTTTCTAAACAATCTTAAAGCAGTACAATTGGAGCAGGGTATTACAATTCCCACCCATAACAGAGGACATATCTTGGACCCTGTGTTTACTAATATACCCAATAGGAAGGTAGATGCGCTTTTGCTCTTCCCCTGGACTGTCCCCTTTCTTATTACGTTTGATATATCAAACCCAGAGACTCAAGATCTAAAGAACTTGTCCCCACATTCATTAGACAATGGTAAAACTTGACCTAACAGTGGACAGAAGGTCTTCAGGTGACGGCTTGCATTCAGTTGGGAAATGTCAACTTGGATTATGAAGCATTTGAGAAGTAGATTGTAACATCATTAGATTTGTTGAATCCCAGAAAATTGTTCACATCTTCTTGTAATAAACCCACAGGCACCTGGTTCACTCCTGAAATTAGGGAACTAAAAATACAATGTAAAAGAGAAGAAAGGAGATGGAGAGTGCAATATAATGACGAGAGAAATATTATTTACAAGAAAAACCCAGAAAACATATCAATATGCAATGAGGAAGGCTAGGACTGTGGATTTTGCTAATAGAATTGTTCAGTCCTCAAATGTCTTAAACAATCTTCAAAATTGTAAATTATTTTTTGCAACCTAAAGTTCCCCCCAAGGGACACTATGAAGAATTTGCTGTCTTCTTCATTTACATCACAATATATCACTACAAAGCCCCTGAGTCTATGGCCAGAATGATTAGGGCCATAAAAAGAAAATAGAGAAAGCCAATAACTAAAAACCATGTGTGTGTCATGGCCTGGGTATGATAAAGACATCCTTTTCATAGGATGAATTCCCTCACCCACCTAAAGGTGGCATGCTTCATCATAGGGAACCTCCTCACCCAGTGACAACTAATCATGGTGCGGGCTACAACCCCTTCCACTAAGGAGGAGAGAGCTCTTGAAGATGTTTTCAAGAGGTACTTGCAACATATGTTGGAAAACAAGGTGTTGTGTGGGGTCAGAGTATAAACTACTGCGTAAAAAGAACCCAAATTTGAAGGAGGGAGCAGTGATGTGCATTAAAACTAACTTCAGAGTATGCTAAAGGATTTATTTGTGCATTCCTGGGTCAGGATCAAAACCATGATGGCACAGGATCATCACCCCTGTCTGTTCACATTTCAAAAGGAGGTCGACATGTTTTTGCCTGTCACCTTCAACAGAGGTGTAGCGGCTTTCTTTAGTGACAGCCAGGAACCACTGGACAGTGTTGTATATATCTTTGAACATAATTGGTTCACTTGTTTTTTAAGCACACAGCAATGCAGAAGTTCACGTTAGGTCCTGAAGAAAGCTGCAACGCCTCTGAAATGAATGGTGATGAGTTATTTTTCAGTTCCAAAACTTGAATACAATTATATAAAATTATGATAATTGAAGCAAATTTATAACAGTGTATTACATATAATTCCTTTTGTGTTTATGCTTTTTATTTAGTACATTTATTCGTGCTGATAGTGCACCCGCCTTCCAGCCCCCAGACACTCTTTACTGTGACCGGAGAGTTTATGAATTCTTTGAATCCTCATTATTCGAGAGATATTTAATCATCTTCCAACAACTTTTCATTGTAAGCGTTCTTTAACAATGGTCCTCATACATATCTTTCTTTACAGTTAACTCCTATAATAACATCTGTATTTGCAGAGTATCATTATGTACAGAGACCAATCTCATATACATCACCAGTCATTTATTGCACCCAATGCTTTTCAGTCCATGGGACCTTTCATCAGAGTCTCTACAATAAAACAACATGCATCTGTACATATAGATTAAACACTGCTAATTCAGAAACTAAACAAAGCACACCAAATGGAGTCTTCAGTGCCTCTACACCATGACTATTGTTGAAACCATGCACTCTTGTGATAAGGCTAGCATTATCACCATAACACCATGCCTCTAATATTGCAAACTGTAATTCATGGTGGTTCACCATGCACGCTAATGATGCTCCTCACCATGTTACCTAGCCTTTGCTCATCCTCAAAATGATACATGGTGATTAGGAAGTGTTCAAACCTCTGTGGTTAACAAATGAAACCATCAACACATATACCCTATAAATTCTGTGAAAAAATCATCCTCATGCTTAAATAAACTCAAATTCTCTGTGCTTGTGGTCATGCTTTGAACCTTCAAACACTGAAACAAAAATTAAAAAAGAGCGTTATACGAAATTAAACTCGCAACCGACCGTCTGTGAAATGTGCACCCTAATACACCGAAACAACATTCCAAGGCCCAGCACTCCTGTGCGAACAGCCTCTCTCATCACCTCATGTGTAATCCAGAAATAATCACCATTATCCCAGATGGGCTACTAATTTAAAGTGCTCCATGTTCATCACCCTCACTTGTGACCTCAAATGTATCCCGGAAATGATCTCCATTAACCCAAACGGGTCGCTGATTTAAAGGGCCTAGTGTTCATAAACCAAGGAGCTGAAAACTAAAAAAATACTACTATGCCCAGGTCGTGCCCTAAATCCAAGTGTGAGTGCCTGACAGTCATTTACGCACTGCATGACCTTTTCCAAAACTGCAACCCCCCTCTTCTGAGAAACATTAAGTAACCCAGGCACATATAGAATATTAGCCATAATAAAAAATGAGGGAATGATTACATAAAAATTAGAGACCAGTAGGTTATTACCCAGCGGCATCCTGCTGGAAAGGAAATGTACACGAAAAAAACATTTTCAATCATTTATCAAACATGATGCATATGATTCAAAACTGCTAACATCATTTGCATGTGGAATACACTGAAATGAAAAAGAATATAAACCCAAAATAAGGATGTATCACAGTTTTGGTATGGGCATAATTATCACAGTCTAAACATTGAATATGCAACAGAAAATCACAGTTCTGCAAAAACTACTGCATGTGTAAATATCCAATCTTGAAACAGTCTAAAGTTCATTAATGTATTGTTCTGTGAAAAATGCCCTATTTGTTAAAAGGTAACAAGCATATTTCAGTGTATTGTTCATACCATTTGGTTACATGGTATCTAGTCTTTTTATCCATACAAATTCTAATTGCAAAAGCCTTTTGTGGATATCCATCCCCCCTTAGGTCTTAGCACTTCCAAAACCTGAAACCACAATTGTGTGATGTTGTGTCCTGTCTCAACCCAATGGGTAGCCATGCTCGCATTTTTCATTTTATTGCCGATATTGCTCTTGTATTTGGTAATCAAAATCCTAATCTTTGGCTCTGTCTTCCTGACATAAACCATTCTACACAAGCATTTTGAAGTGTATACCACATACTTAGTGTTGCAATTGGCTGAGGGTTTCAATCTGATGATGTTACCATTCTAGGGTGTGCCACTCAGTCAGCTAGTATAACATTATTGCCATGAACACAGTTCAACCATTTCTGCATGCTTTGAGAAATACCCTCTTCATTGTGGTACCTCAAGGATAAAATCTCTCTTGATGTTTCTAGATCTACTGTGTGCAAACATTGGTTTCTACTCAAATAAGCCTGGAAACTCCAGTTCACTTTGTAAAATTTCTCCCTCTTATTGATGTTTATTTTAATTGTTTGTGACTTCATGTGTATTTCAAAACACAGGTCATCCTCCTAGACTCAGCTTTAACAGTTTTCTCCAAAAGACTCTCCCATTTCAAAGACTGTTCACAGTTTATGGAGTGAGCCAAAATGATTGAGGATACCTCTACTCAGACTTTAATGATTTATATGTAACTTGTAAGTCTTCTGGATCTGAAATTATTCTTTTTAACCCAATGAATTGGGAGAATGGTAAATGATGTTTCAAAGTTGGCTGATGGAGATAGAAACTTTGATAATGAAGACTGTTATTTATATCTGTGGGGTTTGTGTAAACACTGGTTTTGATGCCTATAGATGTTAGTTTAACTCAAAAGTCCGAAAATGCTATATGCCGCTTGTAAATCTGGTCAGTGAACATAATGTGGTTAGTTCTGGAATTCAATGTAATATTGTTACTCTCCAATGCTTGTGGATCTCCATACCATATCAAAAAGATTAACTGTCTGTACACTATGAGCTGTTCCTGCAGGTGCTCAGCATTAAACAGAAATTCTGCCTCAAATTTGGCCATGACCATGAGCGTATTAGCATAACTTGGTGCTCCTGAAAATCCCATTGAAGTCTCATTTTTGTACTTAAAAGCCTCATTACTACAGGAAACAACTGTTATAAAAAGCAAAATGTATGTTCTAAGAGAAAACCTTTATTTGTTCCAGTTTCATCTTGTAATAAACCCACCCCACTGCTTCCATACCCTTTTTATTTAGCACCACACGTCACCTTTCTCCAGTTAAGCAAAAGAGCACAGGAACATGGACAAGATCATGTCCAGATAGAACTCAACCTGACGGGAGGAGTGAGCCCGGATCCAGAAGACTTAAAATGCTAACCATACTGAAGCTGTTCTATAGCCTAATACTAGTCTGTTCATGTTTGTTGAGGATCTCCTAATGTTAGTGTGATTAGGTCCTTCCTTGATGCTATAAATGAAGGCATTCCGGGAATACTGGGCTTCCAGCAACGTGCTTCTGTATTTTTGGTGAATTAACTCTTTCTGGTGAATCACTTGAGAGTTGGCCGAATGTAGACCTTACATAGCTGTGGTGTAGTGCTATTTTCTAAATGGCATACAGTGTTTTGAATTCAGTCCTTTCCTTGGAACCCATGGATATCTGCACCTTCCTGTATATTTAGGCTCCTTACCACAGGTTAATTATGTAATCTTTGCTGTCAATTGGTACATTTTTGTAATACCTTTTTGTAGATTACAAAAGCATTAAATCAGCTGTGCTATCACAAGGACCCTTGCCAACTCTGTCTTATGGTTTTTATCAGTAGTGGCAAGGTTATCCTGAGCATGCAATGTACTAAATTAAGGAAATGAATCTTGATGAAGATAATTCCCAGATGGGATTTCTTGATTTTTATGATGCTGGGGCTAGACAAAAGAGATCTTGAGGGGGTATGCAGTACAAAGATGTCACTTTTACCTCCTTTTAGGCAGTGAAAACTATTGTTGTAGGCTGTGCTATGGGTGACATCTAGACATACACTGATATTTGCCTGAGTCTCTGATCGTATACTGTGAGATGCAAATGTAAGTGCTATGGAAAACAATTGGAATTGCACCGCCAGAACACAAATATTTGTGCCCATAGATCCAAATATATAGTTTACAGGAGAAGTGCAAAGGTAATCACTAAGGAATGTTCTATGACATTCTTGAAATTGAATATTCTTCTGACTCAAATTGCACATGATGGCTTGGATTATGGAGGAAAGCGTTATTCTACTTTAAGTTGTTTGTGGACACCCTGTTCACTCTTTTAGTCTCCTGAGCTAGACTGCATTATTCATGATGATGGATTGTTTTATGATGATAAAGAGATCTTTTTCTTTTCTTCTCAGATGTCTGAAACCTGACTGAAGGCAATGTGGGATATAGTTTGGCTCAACATATTATTGTGTCGAGCAGTGCACCGGGTACATTCCTTTAGACATGTTGTGCCTTGCCCGAAGTACGGGTGACTCCTTCCAGCAGCAACTTTGCCATTTCACAATTGCAGTAAACATGGGGGAAGCAGGTGTCTCAGTAAGGCAGTCATGAATGGGAACAAGCTGAGAGGCAAAACTCTGTTGTCAGGGTAGGCATGTACCACAATTGAGCACAAAGAAAAAAAAAACTCAAGAGAGAACTGAACAAGAAATAAAAGCAGAAGTGAAGAGAAGTATTAAAGGGTGGATTTGGGAACTGTTCCAGAAACTGAAGAAAACTTCAAAATATGAGTGAAAAACATCAGTGACTTAAATAGTCACCATGGAGGCAATGAACATGCCAAAAAATAACATTTGACTTATTTGCCATGCAGTTATGATCAAAATTCATCCCCTTATAAAGGGGAAAAAGCAGAAGGTAAAATCCACTGGAAGAAAGAATTCCATGGAGAATCAGAGCACTGCTAACTTGTTGGAATGGCACCACAGATTGAGGTTTGAATATAGGAGGGTGTAACTAGGGAAGCCGGATGTTCCTGCATAGCACAAGATGAGTGCAAGCTAAGGGCGTTACTGGGTAGGCACACAATGTAGTTTTCCCTCGAATCTCTTAGGCACTGTGCACACCACGAGTCCTTTGTGCTGCTCTAGGATTGTGACCAGAAGGCAAACATCTTGAGGTTGACTTGTAACCTCTAAACAACCACATTTTGGTGCGATTAGGCAGGTTACAATCAGTCAGTAATTAGATCTCTTGTGGGTTTGCGTTTACACGAGCAGTGGGTATGAAAATATGTCCGTGTGGTATACATAGGCTTATATATAGTCATTATAATGGTCTTGAAAATTAGTAGATGGTCTGTAGGCTTCCACTGTGTTCATCCCTGATAAACAGGAACAGCCTCTTTTGTTTTATGTGATGCCTCATCTAGTAGATTAAGACTTTTTTGATATTTCAGCAATGTTTTGTTAGCCCACCTTGCATACTCTGATATACTCAATGTTTTTAATTCCAGGTAATCATTAAAATGATTTCCCTGCTGAAATACCCTATATATTCAAAATACGAAACAGGTGTGCCTCTTGTCATTTTGGGTACACGGTCCTTCCTTTAGCTTGATAGAAGGGTGGCTGTGGAAAACAGGAAGGAATAAAACAGTACAGCAAGTGGGCATGGTCAGCAGGGAACGTGTGGCCAAAAGAGTCTTCATAAAAAGAAAATGCAGCAAAGAGAAGGGGCACAGAAACTTCAAAAAGGTACAAATGAGAGGACTGTAGTCAGTGTGGTAAGTGGGTAGAGGGGTGAGGGCCCTTTAAGGAGAATGGTAATTGGACATGCGTACCATACGTGTGACTGGAGGAAAATTAAAGGAAGAGGCATCTGAATGTCTGCTGCAATAAAGTTAGAAACTGGGGTACATAAAAGCAATATGGCCTGTGTGGTACTAATGTAAATATCAAAAGTAAGAAAAAATAATAGGCATATGTGAATAATCAAAAAATAATCCACTGTTTGTAAACTCAATACATTTGAACATCTAATATTAAATTCCAAAATATGTATTGATATGTATTAGGCGCACACATAAACACACCAGTATTAACAAGTTTCAGGTGTATTTGTTGCCTTCAGTAGTCCTTCCTCTCCTTCTGATCTCACACTTTAGTGTGGACCTTGCAATGTCACGTAGTACAATTTTTCACCTGCATCACTTTACATCCAGCCCATCGCTTGATGGCCCAGGTTCTCAAGTGTTCATATGAAACTCTGGCAGCTCTTCACCTATAGGACGAGCGTGCACTATGATGAGCAGTGGCACAATGTGGAGTTTTTTCCCTGGTGAAATGAGTATGAGAGTTATATTTCCTTCCATAGGAAAAATATCTCACTCTGAAAATACACAGAACTCTCAAAATTACAATTCCATAAACAAGTAGCTCATACCTTCGAGGATTTTATTTTAATTCTAGTATTTATTGTGGTATCACACCCCGGGCAGGATTACAAGTACCAGAATGCAAAAAATGAGCCTGAATTATACAAACTACTCGTGGAATCGTGAAAGCTATGCAGGCATATATGTTCTGGAATACTCTTCCTTCAGTGAAAGCATTAGCAGTCTCAGTGAGGAATACAAAACAGTGATGAATGGAATGCCTCAGTTAATGTCAGTCATTGGTACTTATTTAGGCCCCATCAATCGTTGTTTTTCCCACCAAACCACGCCAGACAAGAACTAGCTATATGCAAATCAGCCTTGGTCTTGCTGCAATAGGAACAGTCAAACCCGAACTGCCAGGCAGAGTCCCTCCAGAACCGAACACAGGGAACATGAGACCTGTTTCAGTGAGCACAGTCGCCGCATTTGGGCATACCCGTTGCACTTATGGCATCACAGGCTAAGTTCCTATATAAATATTTCGCCAAAAGTAACAGAAAGTGCCAATATGGGTTATTCGTATATGTGTGGGTAGGGAGTAAAGTCAGCTTTCTGTTTTTGGAACAGGAGAGGTCAGATTTGCACTTTCCTATGTTTTTGATTTTTTAGATAGATAGTTATTCCATTTTTAAAATACTACAATATCGTATGTAAGATGTGACTGATGAGTTATGAATATATTAAGACTGCATATTAACCAGATCTAGCCTTGCGCATCCCATTAAAATAAACAACATTTTTAAAGCCAAATATGGAGGAACCTTCTGAGCGTTCAGTGCACTAAAGTGAGTCATGAGTCACTTCACCGTTATGTACATCAGTACCTTAAGTGTGTCATGCACAACAATTCAAACATTACCCTGCACCACCTTACTTTTGTCACCGATCTCTTTCTCTTTGTATTTGTGAACCATCTGCTGATGAATAGACTGTTTTGTTTTTCGATTCCATGAGTAATAAAAACTTAGAATAATATTAAAAAATGTGTTGTTTACTTCTCTTCACACAGGTTGTACGACTGACGTGGTGGTCGTTATTCAGAGATTCCATGTACTACACCTTCTCAATCATCGCTCTTATTATTGTAAGTTAATAATTGCTTTTTGTATCTTCAATGTAATTTTAAAAATTGAGACAAACTCTGAGTTATGAAAATTATGCTCCGCAAGTTAAACTAAGCTAAGCTAATTGACAGGCAAACCTACATTCCCTTCTGCTCTCCTGTGGCATTGGGCTTTTGTTTTGTGTTCTTTTTTCCCAGTTCGTTGGTAGACCCATTTTTAGCCACAGGATCTCATTGTGGTGATCTCAATGTGGCTCTCTTGGCCCGGACAATCAGATCATGTGGGGTGTGTGGGGACAGTGTGACACAAGGCTTTGGTGCCAGACTGCTCGGAGTAGCCCACCCAGGCCTTCATTATGAATTGCACTGGCATGGTGCAACTTCCACACCTGGCACAGTGTTGTAACACTCCGCCAGTACCCTACAATTACGAGCTAAACCCCATGGTATGTGGTATAACCATTTGTTTACCGGGCAGAAAACCACACTGAATTTCCCATTCTGTGTGGTTTGTTGCTCTCATGTACCACCTGCTCTGTGCAGGCGGTAAAATGAGAGCTGTGGCTTCTCTATGGGTGGAGGGGTGATGAGGGTAGGGGAGAGAAGGGAAGTGGAAAAATTGTCCGGACAGAATACTTGTGGGAGGAGGTAGAGCGGGAGTCGTGGTCGAGACATGGCTGTGGTTGTAGCCACAACCTAAAGTGATTTTACCAGCCAGCTTTTCTTTCCAATAAAATTGGATCTAGTGTTCCTTCAGTAAGGAAAACGGAGTGGGAAAACACTGGACTATTGTAAATTGGGAAGAGAGGAATTACCGTCAGGAATACCATTTCCACTATGCCACACTCACAATGAAGGCCCTAGTAACGTTCTGCCCTATTTCACTCGCTATTTCTCAGCGAGGCTGGTCCCGTGAACAGTTATGCATTGTGTAAAGTGTATCTTCCCGAAGAATGGGGAACAACTATATCCTGAATAACCAGGATATACAGCCCCGGAATCAATTCGGAATCGAGGCATGTGATACTTTTGTGTTGAAAAACTCATTCTGAAAATGAAATGGATAACCCAATAATTAAAACCATGTTTGGCGTGCCAGGTAATGATAAGTGCCTTTTTCGTATTGCCCATTTTGATTCTTAATAATGCCTTCTTTTTGGAGGGATGTGCAAATCAAACCCCACAACTTGCACCTCAAGCCTTCACTATGTTACCACATACACCTACAGGGATATTCTCCAAAAATGACAACACAGAACAAAACGAAAAACCACTAAAAAATGGATTTTCCTCGGTCGAAAATATTAATTGTGATCCTCAAATGCTATCAGCTTTGAAAAAGGGTATTCATAAGGGTCTGAAAATCCTGTGAGGAAAAAATAATATATTAGTCCAAGATAATGTTTGTGTGCTCATGGTCATTGCTGCAAACTAACATACAGAAAAAACACTGCGTTGGGCAGGCAATAATAGTTTAGCCACCCAAGGGAATATACATTTTGACTACCAGCTCAAAAGTAACTTTTCCACTATGGCACCATCCCCCTAGGTGTCACCAAGAAGTTTATCATGAGCTTCCCTAGTCCCCATGGAATGGTTATATTTGACTATGTCCTGAAATAATCGTGCCCAGAGTCCCTCCTCAACTGGGCCGTCTAACGTCCGCTCCCAAAACGCCACATGACAAGGCGTATACTGTCGTTGTGCTGATAACAATAATTTGTATAGGGTGGAAATGCTGCCCCGCTTCAATCCCCCCTGTTGAACAAATCTCTCAATAGGAGAAGCTCCCTGGTGGCCACCGCTCTCATATGTGGTTGAGTAACCCAATGGAGTAACTGATTATAGTGGAAGCGCTCGGAGCTGGGAAGATGGAAATCCCATCAACAATTTTTGAAGGTGCGCACCTGATTCCCATGGAAGAGATCAGCAATCGTAAGAAATCCCCCCTCCCTCCACCTATCAAAGGGTCCCGTTGTGGCTCTAGGAGGGAACTCTGCATTATAATTAATTGGGAAATGTGGTGAGGGGAAGGTCGTGAGGCGGAGGGCACTTGTCACCTTGTCCCACACCTGAAGGGTAGTAGCCGTGGGGGTGCTAAGATACGCATTTTTCAGGCGATCCTCCCTAGGTTTCCACAAAACATCCCACAATGTCCCCCCCATCACCACCCTATCCATATGCAACCACAGTTTATCTGATTCTCGAAGAGACCACTCCGTGATAACCCGGAGCTGAGCCACTCTGTAATATAGTAAAAAATCCGGGAGAGCAAGCCCTCCCTTATCCCTGGGGCGTGTTAGCAATTTGTTAGATAGCCAAGCTCTCGTGTTCTGCCAGATAAACTGAGTACACAACTGGCGCAGTTCTGTAAAATAATCTTGGGGAATATCAATAGGTAGACTTTGGAACAAATATTACAGCCGTGGAAGGACCGTCATCTTAATAGTATTAATGCGGCCTAGCCAAGAGTGCCACAGGATGGACCATCTCTTAAAATCAGTACGCAATGTCTTAAGGAGGAGCTGAAAATTTGCCTTAAAGAGGTCTGGCACCCTAGGAGTGTGCCGAACTCCCAGGTACAAGATGTCTTTTTTAGCCAGAGCAAATGGAGAAGCGGAGGCCACCACACTAATTTCTGCAGCCGGAACCGTTAGATTAAGGATATAGGATTTCCCTTTATTCACTTTAAAGCCTGCTGCCTGCTCAGAGAGACTCAGCTCCTCCAATATCGCCCAAAGAGTTTGGCGAGGTTTAGTGATAAAAAGCAGGATATCATCGGCAAACAGAGAAATCTTGTGTTGATCAGAGCCAAATTGAATGCCCTGAACACTCGGATCTGCCCTTATCTGCGCCACCAGAGGTTCCACGCTTAGCGCTAAAAGCAACGGAGAAAGCGGGCAACCCTGCCTGGCCCCCCTGGACAAGTAAAAAAATTCAGAGATCACTCCATTAACACAAATCCGTGATTGGAGGCCAGAGTAGTTGCTTATCACCATAGCAATGAACTGGTCCCCAAACCCAAAGTGCTGCAGAGTTGTCACTAGAAAGGACCATTCCACCCGTTCGAAAGCCTTCTCCGCATCTAGCACCAATAATATAGCTGGGACCTGCTTCTTCTCCACTTTTTCCATCAGATGAATAGCCCTTCTAACATTGTCATGGGCTTGCTGACCTTTGATAAAACCAGACTGATCCGGATGAACTAATGTCGGCAACACTCCTTCCAATCGCCTTGCCAATATTTTGGTATTCAACTTGGCGTCAAGTTTGAGTAGGGCAATGGGCCGATAGGATGCACATAATTGGGGGTCCTTCCCTTCTTTAGGAATAAGTGAGATCAGAGCTTTACCATAGTAGGGGAGAGTGTGTGCTCAGATGGTATGAAATTAAATAGTGCAGTTAAGTGTGGGACAAGCTCAGCCCCAAAAGTTCTATGGAAGTGTGCCGTGAAGCCGCCGGGCCCGGTGCCTTATGCAGAGGGATAAAGTCCCTTGCGTCATCTAGAGTGAATGGGGCCTCTAAGTGTTCATAAGTTTCTGGAGCGACCTGCGAGAGCTGGACATGTCTTATATAAATCTCCTGAGCAGCCACACCCGGGTTGTCCGAGGTATACAAGCAGGTATAGAAGTTCCTGAACACTCACGCTTTCTCCTCTTCTGAATGGTATTCCCCTGTGTTGTCCCATATTTGCGCAGTATAACCCTTGAATTGCTTAACCCGTAGTTGCCTAGCTAAGAGGGAACCAATTTTGGTCCCCCCTTCATAGTCAGACCACTGGAGCCGTAGTAGGGCCATCTCTGCCCTATTCATATAAATAGACTGTAGTTTACCCTTTATCTTTACCTTACTCTGGCTCTGCCATGTGTGAGAAAGCTTATGTACCCCCTCTGCTTCCCACAAGGCCTCCTCCAATCCCAATCGCTCTTCATCCTTTAGCCGATACAATGGCTTCGCTAAGGAAATACAAGTGCCCCAGATGACAACTTTGAATGCATCCCAAATAACAGGAAGAGGGGGATCCCCTGGGTAATTATTCTGAAAGAACTCCTTAATAGCTCTCCGCAGCTCATCTCTAGTCATAGTGTCCCTAGTTAGGACATGGGGGAAATACCAGCACCCCTTCGTAATGTGTGACAGAGTCCACTCCAAACTCACCCCCACCGGTACATGGTTGGAGATGACTATCGGGTGCGTAGTGGCCGTCCGAAGAAGCTGCAGCAGAGGTAAACTCATGAAAATATCATCAATCTGAGAATAGGACCTATGAGAATGGTAGAAAAAGGTATAATCCTTTGCAGAAGGGTGGTAGGCGCTGTTCGGCTTTCCCTCTTACCTCATAACCGAGCTTACAGAACCTCTCTGGAATGCACTTCTGAGTTTAAAGAAGACATTTATTGTTATTTATTCCCCACTGCAAGGTTCCTGAGAGACGAAATTAGTAGATTGGAAGCACACGTTCAAAAGTAGTCGCAGCAATGAAAGCAAAATATATCAAAGTACTTCTCAGTTGCAATGTACACAGCAAATATAGGTGATTATATTATAGCATAACTTCAAAGCAAAGCATAAAAGTCAAAATTCATCACCGTATGGGCAAGGCAGTAGGGCCTATATTTAGCTTCATCTTTCTGGGGTCTGCAAGTTGATGACTCCGGTCAACTGCGAGAAAGAGATTTTCTACCCAAACGGGAGACAGGCAACCGACGTCTAGCTCCTGTCTGAAGTTAAAGCAGATTCAATCTACCTCTCTGTAGCCCCAGAGTCATCCTTAAAAGCAAACTCAGTGTGAGAGCCAAAGAACCTTGGAGAGTGGCCAATTCTCCCGAGCCCCCGCTCTCAGACTGGATTGCGAGGTAAACACAAAATCTACGTGCTCTTATCAGCCAAGGTCTGGTGTGAAGAAAACAGCTTGGTCCACCATGTGGAAAAACACAGCTTGAAAAACACAGCTCATCTGCAATGTCTCAACTGCAATATCTAACCCCACGTTAAAGCCAATAGGCAGCTAACCTAAATATCAAATGTAATGTCTAATGCCATGTCAAAGCCAATAGGCAGCTAAACTGAACACAACATGTAATGTGCTGCTGGTGAACATTGAGCAACTAATATGCGCAATGGTGAAACACAAAGTCATTGGTCAAACACAATTATAGCATCACAGGCGCACCAAGCGTCAAAAAGCCCCAACTTATGAAAGGCTGTTTTAACAGATTTGGTAAAGCTGCGCACAGGCGGTGTCTGAGGGTGTGTTGTATCCTGAGTGGCATCCCAAATCAGATTGTAATCTCCCATGAGCACTATCTCACCCTCCTCAAAGCCCCCCAATACATCTAAAAAGAGCAAAAGAAACAACGATTGGCCACTATTAGGTGCATAGATGGTAGTTATCGTATAGACCCGTCCACCCAATGTTCCCTTGTCCAACAAATACCTGCCCCCTTTATCTAATTGTGACCCGAGAGCTGAAAATACATCGTTCTATGAAACATCAAGGCTACCCCAAAGTGTTTTGTTGTCGCGGATGCAGTAAAGATTTGCGGATAGTATTTATGCTGCAACCCATGGCCGTCACCTTTCTTGAGATGTGTTTCCTGCAATGCCACTACAGTATATCATACTGGTGATCATCAAAGAATTTCCGTAATTATGATCGCTTATTGGGCGAGTTCAACCCCTTAACGTTCCAGGTTAAAAAGTGTACAGTTATACCAAAGAAGCTAGGGGATGCTTGCTTATGTGTACAACTTACCGAACAAGTCCTCTTGATACCCAAGTACCCCATTTCCCTCCCCTGCCCCCCCTCCTCCCCTTCCCCCACAACCATTTTGCCAAAAGAAATAGGGACAAAAAACAATTAGCAAACAACAAACTGAAGAACTCAAAACCAAACATTAGAACGCCTATGAGTCTCTCACAAGGGAGCAGAAAACTCTGCAAAGTTTCCATGATCTGGAGGGCTTATCCATCCATCCCCACCCCTTCCACAGACCCCTGACAGAAGCTCACATGATGTCTGAAATTAAGATGCTCTTCATTGTCCGAGAAGGAGCGACAAGAGAACCGTCGCAAGAATGTTCGGTCCACTAGCAAAATACCAGACCATCCGGTACCACCGCGTTCCCCTCGGGGGAATAGACCAGCATTGCCCCTCCTGGAAAGCAGATATCGTCTCTCCCCGGCACCCCCTGCAAAGAGGATCACAAACTGCTCCTTAGAGGCCCTCCTCCTCCGCAGCAGCAGTCTCCAACCGTCTCCTCCCCGAGATACAACAGTTTCTAGGTGGTGTACCACCTCCTACCTCGCACTGTCATTATCTCCACCTTTCTCCTGTAGACCCAACACTGCCACCTCCTCTCCGCATTCCACAAATTGATACAGCTTGTTGTTAAGTTCAAAAGTAATGCTAAATGGAGATGTCCACCTGTACCAAATGTTCTGTGCATTCAACTCATCTGTAATCACACGAAAGCGCTGTCTTTGTTGCAGTGTGGCTGGAGCAATGTCCTGAAACAACCTACATTGAGCACCTTGAAAAAACACTACATCTTGACGTCTCGCCCTCTGGTGTATATGCTCTTTAACCTTAAAGGAAATCAGTTTCACCAGAACATCCCAGGGTCTCTTATTTCCAATGGCAGGACGAATCCCCACCCTGTGCACCCTTTTGATCTGCACCTCGGGATGGTCATTGCCCCAAAGTTGCGAGATGAGGCCCACCACAAACGCTTCCAAGTCTGGGCCCTCGCTGCCCTCCTCCAGCTCCTAATGTTGTCTCGTCTAGATCGATTTTCAAAATCCTCGCATTTAAAACCTGATTGCTAGAGTTACGATTTAAGTTGCGAAACCTCCTGCTCCAACGGTCTTACTTGTTGTTTTATCTCTTGGACCTGGGTTTGAAGGTCTAATGTGCGGGTCCCCACTGAGTCCACGTCTGCCTGGAGAGAGGTCAGGTGGCTAGTAACATCAGATTGAAGTGCCTCTAGTGCTGACTTCAAATCCGCTGTAAGTTCCTCTCGCAGTTCAGCCTTAAAGGTGCGGAGGGAGGCCAAAAGGTCATTCTTAGTGAGTTGCATGTTGCCGGGTCTCTACGACACAGGAGTCTCCCCTTTGGCCGGTGTGAAAAATCAGAGACCTTAGTAGATTATGGTTTCTTCCAAGGCATAAGTGCCTAGAAGCTCTCACTCCCGGTAATGATCCTCATGCCTAGGATAAACGCCGCTCCTTCGGTTAGTTCCCAATTGAAACTTGCTAAGACATAGCTCTCACCGTAAAAAGAAAAAAAAGAGCCGGTGGACATGCAGAATCAAAAATCTGCTCCCAGAGTCAAGTCCAGTGGATCAATCCTCCTACAAGTGCTCATGGCTGGCGTGCTTCAGGAAAATTCCATGGAGATGGATACCAGGTGCCATCTTTGGGTCAGGCATCTAGGACAGGCAGGCCCCAGTACGAAAAAATTAGCCCAACAATCAAGTTGCAGGGGGCCTACCGCCTCCCCCCCTGGGGGTCCATATGGGGGTGTGCACAGCCTGCCCAGCCGAGGCTCTTCATGCAGCTCCCGGCCAAAACATTGCACCGGGCCTCCCAGTCCGCTCCCCCAGAACAGCTGCAAGTGAAAAAAATGAAAAAGTGGCTGTGCATCTCCACTCATGCGACAGCTCGATAAAAATAAGGGGGCTCCCCATCTCTGGCCGCGTCTTGACCGACCTTGGCCTCTCAGCCCACCAAGGGGGGTCCCCCGCACCTCATCCGGGGACTTCCCCCGGTGCGCAGCCGCCAAGGTCCCCGGTCGAGGCGCGATCCAGGCCGCCCGCAGGAGTGCGGGTGGCAATCAGCCTCAGGAACCACGCTGCAAGCCTGCTCGATTCCTCTGGCTCACCGTATCTCCGGCAAACCCGTTTGACCCGCGGCTCCCCCCAGACACAGCTAAAAGGCGTCTGAAGGTGCAGGGGGTCGCAGAGCCTCCGTGCTTCAAGACCTGTTGGCCATGTTGGCTGGCCCCACCTCAAAGAACCCATTCTTGCATCTTGTGAAACTTTTTAACTTTTAGGGAATTGGAGCTGCTTGAAGAAAAGGCATAACGTTATATATTTTTTTTAATTGTTTTTTGAGATGCACATCAAAGTTACAAATAATAACATATTTATTACTTATAAATAAATGATCAAAAAAGGTATATTGTTTTTTAACCAGGCATAGAATATCGTCACAGCTGTTTCAAGAACAACCCCAACTTTTAAAAACTCCTAAGCAACTTTTAAACCTTTCCTTAAAGTTAGGATTTAGAACGAAAGGGCAGTAAATTACTTCCTTTTTTACATTGTCACAACACTGCTAACATTCCAAAAATTGGAAAAAGTGTCATTTAAAATATGATAAATGCTTCTTACCTACAGCAACTTTAAAATGTAATTTGTGTATCCAACATGGCTCAGTTGTATAGCACGTTCGTTCAGAAAGAGATAATTTCTTTATAAAACATACCCATTGCCAAAGAAATGAGGGGACATGTGGTCCATCTGCGTCAATGCTGTATAGCCATTTTATGAAATGTTTTCTAGAAACAGAGCCTTTCCATATTAATTTCAGAACATCCAAAGTTTGGAGATTGACAGTGGAGTAGTGGAATGCATTTCTGTATTTTAAAAACATCAAAATACACAGAATGTTCTCTTGATTGAGGCAGATTGCCTTACAATTTACTAATTCCATCTCTATAATAAATGATATTTCTCTTAAAGCTTTTATCAATGTTGAAAATTACATAAACAATACGAAAACATTTTCTAAAGAAATGCCCCCGCAATTTTTTTTCTAACAAGGTGACTATGAAAATGTACAGAGATGAGTAACCAATGCTTTTCAAAACACTGGATTGTTAGACATTTCTGGGTGCTAAAAAAATGTGTGTAACGCTACAAACTAGAAGTCAGTCTGAGCAGCTGTTGGCAAACTGGCTTTATTTCCCACAACAACACTTAGTTTAGGGCCAGATGTCTCATTTATCCAAATAGCGATTACCTAATTGCGATTACCTGTAAAACGCAATTACGTAAGCGCTATTTGAATGTATGAAACTCCAGGAGTTTTATTTAGCGATGCTCGTTTAATATTCATAAGGTAGGTCACAATTTGCGACCTATTGTGAATGGCTTTAATCACAGGGATGGTGGCCTGCTGGGCTCAGCAGACCACCATGTCTGTGACTGCTTTTAAATAAAGCAATCTTTTTTTTTTTAAATGCAGGAAAACGGGATGCATGTAAAAAAGGAAAATTTTAATTTTTATTTTCATTTTTTAAGAGAAGCAGTGGTTGGGGGGACCACTTCTTGCTCTTAAAAATATTTTTCACATGCTTTCAGGGTTACCACCTACTTGAAGTAGGTGGTAAAATGTGAATGTTTTACGACCGCATTTCGGTCACAAAACATTCCTACATACCGCTGCAATTTGGTATTAGGAAGGGATGCCCTTGACACGCCCCTTCCTAATACCAAATTGGTGTGTAGGTGCAATTCCAATTTGTGATTCAGTAACAAGTTACCGAATCACAAATTGGAATTCATACATACCAAAATGCATTTTGTTGATCGCAAACGGCCCGATCAAACAGTTTGTGATTGCTAAAATGCATGATATATCTGCCAGGCAGAGAATCACACTTATCCAGTATCCCCAAAGCCATCATTGGGCAAAAGATTTCACTTCACATTTCCTGTTGAATGTTATCACCACATCAGTGTACCTATGCTGTTTAAGTATGACAGCCATTTCAATTAAAGTGAGTCAAGTGCTGGGCATCTAGTCAGGCATGTCTTCTTTGTCTTCGTCTGCTAGAGGTTAAGGAGACCCTTACCAGTAGCCATGATGGGGTCAGTGTTAGAAATTACACTAGGCCACAGGTGCCTCCACGACAGTGTCTCAAAGAGGAAAAAGCAGGGTGGCAAAACCCTGAAAGTCTTGGAAAAAGAATTCCAAGGAGAAGAGAAATAGCTTTGACAAAAATAAACCAAGCAGTGAAGAATACAGTGAAATAAAACATCCTGCATACATTGCGATACACATAGCTGTTCAACTTATGCTTTTTATAGGGGCAAATAGGAAGCTACCCCGGAATTCCATTCCTCTGCATTGAATTGGGTTATGTGACATTGCACTTTAAAAATCACAACCATCTTGGATTGGTACTAGGTTCCCAAGCTATCCCTATAACCTTGTTGGATTCCAGGTGATGCTGCTGGGAAAAACATGCCAGAGAGCAGGGTTCGGCCAATTTACTAATGTGTTTCACACGCTTAGGTTCCATCGGTGAAGCAAGCTTTGGAGAAGCTGTCCACAGCTAATTGTCGGCAGGTAGGTAAGTGCAGTCTGCCAGCTAGACCTTTACTGCAGTGCGTTAACAGTCCCCTGCCCAAGGCAGTTCTAACCCAGTATAATCAGTGGTTACATGTGAGGCTCCAGAGAAGGTGAGTTGGATACCTATGTTGCGCAACAGTTCACTCCACTCCTGACACTCAAGATATGCCTGGGAACTGCTTGAAAAATTGCAGGCTAAGGCAGGATAATGGACTGTGGAAGCATCATCCCACAATGGTGCACTGGGTAGCTATCCCTTCCAGTCTATGAGGAATTGTAATTTTCCTCTGCTTAATTAGGAATCACAAATTGCTTGACCATCAAATTATGGAACATCATCTACCAGAATAATAGGTGATTGATGATAGGAGCATTGAAAGAAGTCAACATGATATAGTTTTAGCCGAGAAAATAAAAGACTGGGTGAATATTCCAGGCTGGAGAAAGTTGAAACCTAAAGTTCACAGGCTTAATATATTGGATTGCTTTGAACGACCCATAAAAGCATACCTCCCAAACTACCCCTCCAGCCTTTTGGGATTTCAGCTGAAGCTGCTTAGAAAGAAACATTCTCCAGAGAGGTGGCCACATTGTTACTTCATCTTGCATGCCTAGGCTCCAGCAGCAAGGAGAGCGTTGGAAATGCAGTCCACAACAAAATGCTGGCCATTGCCAAGTAACTGCAGCCTACCAGGAGGAGCTGTACGACAATGTGCTGACACTTCCTCCACTGAGGCACAGTGTAGTCTGTGACCATACATGAGGCTCCTGAAGCACAAACAAGACAATTCTCACAAGACTGAAGTATGTGTGTGAAAAAACTGTGCCCACTGAAGAGAGAGGGCATAAAGGAAAACAGATAGCAAGACAAAGGTGCAGTACTTACATACTGGTGGACACAGCCTTAATCTCAAATCCTATATATGAAATGAGTGAGTGAGAATTAAGCAGATTTAGACAGGGGAAAGCATCCCAAGAAGTTAAAGTGCAAAGTTGTCTCATTTACTGGCCCCTGACAGGGAGAAGAAACGACCTAATAAGTGAGGAATAGTGACAGTTGTACAAGGAGAAGAAAAACAGAAAAGAAGTGAAGGTGATAATGCACAGGGAACTGAGTCATAGAAAACTACTTGTACATTGGTCTCAAGTGAAAGGGACTTAAAAACTGAAGACTAAATAACTCTGAAACAGGAGGGTTAGGGGCAGGGGGAATGGGGCACTAGAGGCACTGAAAAGTGGAAATCCAGAAGCATCTGAAACTGGAGTACTAAACACACAGTACATTGGATTTCGTTAAGCACAGGAAATAGTGGAGTAACTGTGGTACTTATCACTATGGATACAAAAACTACGGTAATAATGGCACAGGGAAGTGTGGTATTTGAGGCACTTCAAAATGAAATTCCTAAGGCACATGAAACTAGAGTGATAGGAACACCTGACACTGAAGTACTTGAACTACTCAAAACTGAAGTACTAAAAAGAGTGTAAACGAGAGTTCGGAAGTAACTGGAATCAAGTCAATAGTGGTAGAAACAGGAGAGAAGACTGTGGCATAGAAATTCACAATGACATCAGGGTCTGGATGGAGTAACATAGAAAGGCATTAAATGATGGCAGGAGCAACAGCAGCTTCACAGGTTTGGGTAATGAAATTGGGAGCACTGGATTCACTGAGAATGATCTGAAACACTTCCATCTCCACTGGTTGCCAATATATGAACTAATTAATTTTAAGGTCCTGATGATTGTATTCCATTGGGCCCAAATAAAGGACTCACATACCTTAGAAATAGGTTTTGTCAATATCAACTGATGAGAGCACTTCACTTAGCTAATCGAGGATTATTCTGAGTACCCAGATTTTACCAAGCTAGGAAGGGCAGAAGCTCTTTCGCATGTTTATGAGCTAAACTGTGAAATGAGCTCCCAGCTGGTGTAAGAATGTTCACTGGAATGAGCAGAAGACACAGTGACTTTGTATGCAAAAAGCGGTGCCAAGTCAGTTGTGTCAGATAATATTCTATATTCAAGAATGAATAACTTCTGAATTGTGCTGTCGAAGAGCCAATCACTGGGAAAAATGTGCTAATAGGTTGCCTCGTTAGCGAGCATGAGCACTGGTGGAAAAGGTAGATACTTGAGAAAAATAGGGCAGCCTGTCAGTTTATATTAAAAATACCATAAAACTTTCTCAGTGCTTCAACAACAAGCTCTCGAGTCTGGCTGGTTAGCATTGGCCCAAGACGAAACTCTCTAAGCAGAAGAAATCAAGAAATTGCACCAGGGAACCAAAGCTAATAATAATGATCATCTTTATCTCTACTCACGTCTTATAAATTAAAAGAGAAGATGCCCCGTAGACTGTTGGGCAACTATTGTTGCCACACTCCTATAAGGTTTCTCAGGTTTTAAGAAGCACTAGCAGGTGTATAGTTTGTGCAAATTGGTTCATAATTTTCACACCTTTTTATACATTTCCAGAAGAATAGAGAAGGAAAAGGATTGTTCAGGAATAACTCTGGTGATACAATCCATGCCCTGGCTGGCCCAAGGGTGGTGTTCCATAATACACAAACATATGTCCTGTGACTAAGTATTCCCCAAAAAATTAATTTTCAGTTACCACAATAAATTACTTTTTAGCTAGTGCATGATGTCATGTGTTCTGAAAGTGTATTTTTGCTGCAAAGTTATTGTCATTCCCTGCAAGGAGGACGTACCATGACACTGACAAAACTATAATATGGTTGCCCAGCTTTTCCCCTCATTTATATGTAATAAAAGAGGCACTGATGCTATGACACAGGTACAATCGAACTGTAATGCATTGAGGGGGTCATTCGCCCGCCAAGCGGGAACCACCAATTGGCCGCTCCGCGGTCACTTTCCCGCTGGGCCGGCGGGCGGCTGCCAAAGGAGCGCCCGCCAGCCCAGCGGGAAAGGGCCTGCAACACTGAAGCCGGCTCCGAATGGAGCCGGCGGTGTTGCAGGTGTGCGACGGGTGCAGTTGCACCCGTCCCGCTTTTCACTGTCTGCTAAGCAGACAGTAAAAAGCATACTGGGGCCCTGTTAGGGGGCCCCTGCACTGCCCATGCCAGTGGCATGGGCAGTGCAGGGGCCCCCAGTGGCCCCAGGACACCCGTTCCCGCCATCCTGTTTCTGGCGGTGAAAACCGCCAGAAACAGGCTGGCGGGAAGGGGGTCGGAGCAGCGGCGCCATGGAGGATTCGCCCAGCCGGGGCTAATCCGGCGGAAAACCGCCGGACCCGGTTAGACCGCCAGGGTCAGAATGACCCCCTGAGTCTTTGAATGACCAGGATATCTACATGTGACTAGTAACCGTTGACACTCTCCCTTATGGTAACAAGAGATGCATAATTTCCCTGAAACCCTATTTAATGTAGGAACCACTAAGAAGAGCCACACAACGTGGGTAGGATTGTACAATAGAACTTTAGCAGTTACTGTTTAACACTTAAATTTTCACATAACAATTTTTAATGAATGAGTGTATCTGTGCAGCGCCTTCCATATGTGGCTCAGTTCAAAGTGCTCAGTGTCAGCAACTACATGGGTGTACATAAAGCGACTAAAAATATGCATCACCAGGGGCTTATGTTAACCATCTTCGAGGTGACTTCATGAGTTCATCTTTCCTCACTTATTGCATAATTCCCAATACATCCTCTTGGGGTGAAGGTTTTCACATGGCAGAGGAAGCTCTACCACTGTGCCCACATGCCCCTTGAAAAGTGGACTTTTTCTGGATAACTTTCTAAGAACTCTTCGTAAGTCAGTGCTAGCACCCAAAAATAACCACCCCTAGTCAAAGGTTGTTACTGCCCTCTATTACCAGGGTATGTAGAGAAGATGACTGAAGTCATCTGATTTCAGATTTAGGAGCACAGGCTATTAGCTTTACCCCATTGAAGTGGCAATCTGTCCTATCTGCTTACCTGGTGTCTTTAATTTGTCTCTATGGTATTTGTACTATGCATGTGTATGAGTCGGATCGATAAAATGAGTTATGTGGTTGGGACACCAAGTGCAGAGTGGATTATGCCCTCGAAAGGACTCAGCAAAGCATGCACAGAATGCTTTTATACCTTCTGGTTTTCCTTGTTCATCCTGACAGCAACACAACCTGCATTCATTCTGTCTGTCCTTGGGATCTTTTCACTAACGTCCAGGAAATATTATGGTGGGAAGGGGCTTCTACCTTTAATTATCAAGCACGCTGATTGATTTCTCCCTGCTATTTGGGTTCCAAAACAAATGTGAATCCTTTTTATTGGATAGGACGGGTACATTTTATACAAACTAACCAAATATATTTTTTGATTTATCTTCTAGTTCATCTATGATGAGGTGATTGAATGGTAAGTTTTTTCTTTAGATACTGCTATAATCTCTCACCTATCTCTTCACTTGACTACATTTTCCATAAACCACTATATATGTTTATGTCTGCTTCTTTCTAATCCTGTATCTGAATAATTGGCTGGTCATTTAATAAAATCTGTCAGTACAAATCAGCTTCGGCCGAACTAAAAACCATTTCATTATTTGCATTTAAGATGAGTTTCACAAGCAGTGAATCCACCCTTAAATTCCCCCAATCAACTTAAGGACATATTGATCCCAACAACCTCTACCTCGCTGGTTTAATTCAGACTATGTCCACAAATAAGCCAATTTGTTCTAATTTCTATATATTTGTGGCAACTATGGTTAGTCGTTAATATATATTTCCCAAACTACCTAATAGTGCATGCACTCCCATTCCCCATGTCTAATTGACTGAATCCCCACCTCCCTTATGACAGTGTGTGCTCGGTGTGAAGTCAAAGTCTTCTTCCCTACTAATTTGTTTTTCTTTTTTAGGTGGGAGAGCCTTATACTTATCATCATGTATGTGTTCTACATAGTCATCATGAAGTGAGTTACTTTCTTCGCATTCTTTGCACACATTCCTTTTATGTTCTCCCTTATATCTGCTCAGTTTTTCTGTAAAGCAGTTCTATTCTTTTTTGATAATACTCAATGAATTTAGCGTTGGTGGAAGGAGCAGGCAATGATGACACCTTGGATTTAGTTCATCTTCACAGTGGCCTTTCCTCCCGTTGAGAAGGGTATGCATGGTCTTACGTACTTTTGCCAATAATTTCATTGATATAAGACAAAGCATACTATCAATGTGAACTTCTTCTTGTAGGCAATCGACATACAGTCAATCATTGGCTAAATGAAATGTAGAATTAACGACTACCACAAATTATTATTTTGTGATATGGAGGTTACACTTTCTAAATGATACTTTGGAGTTTTTTAGGAAGAATCACAGACTTTATGTAAAGGGAGACATGGAGTGGGGAGAGAAGACAAACTAAAAGAATAAAGGGAAAAGACAAAGGAAATGAATACAGTAAATACGTTGAGCTGAAAGAATGCTGCACTTTCTCACGCAACACTTAGATTTAGCTTACAGATTTCAAAGGTTTGCCAAAACTATTATCACAGTTGTTAACAAGCAGAAGTCTGCCAGAGGGACATAGAGATACAAAATGTTCTGTCTATCAGTTTCCACAGTGGTCTTAAGCAGCTGATGTGATATTTGGGCCAGATGTCCTAACATTATGAATAATGATTTCCTAATATCAATTTTCTCCAAATCGCAATTAGGAAATTGATCTTCCTAATGCATGTAACTTTTTTTTAGTTAGTGCAAATCGTACCTCATGAATATAAGTGAGGTAGATTGCAATTTACCAACAATTAGCAATGACAGCTATCCGAGGGATGGTGGCCTGCTGGGGGGCAGCAGAACACATTTGTTAATGCTTTTTAATTAAAAAAAGAAGAAAAACAAATTAAATCTGCATTACGTGTTCATGAGCTTCTTGTTTGGTTTAACAACTTTTTAATAAAGCAATATTCCTTTTTTAAAGGCAGCCTGATTTTCTTAAAGGAAAATAGGATGTGTTTAAAAATGAATATGAAACATTTGGGTTTAATTTTTTTAGAGGGTACAGTGGTCCATGGGATAGCTCTTAACTTCTACAGTGCTAAGGACGAGATTATCCTCATCACCATTGGAGCTAACTGTGCTTAGGATGAAACCCTCTTGTTCTTAACACTTACATGGTACACAATATTTCTTTACATTCTCAAGGAAGATATGGCCCCATGGGTTACCACCATCTTTTGAATTGATGGTACATTATAGCTGTTTTGAGATCGGAATTCGGTGTATAACCATTGGTTCTTTGTTATCCCTCCCCTCACCCAAGGGCGGAAGGCCCTTACGTTTCCTTATTCAAATTTATTCTACCCAGTGCACCCTGGGAGCAACCTATGGAGCAGGCGTTTGGGGTCAGGCGGACTTGCCAAATTTATAAAGGGAACATAACCAATATGCTCGGAGAATTCTTTCAGCTCCTCCGTCAACCCTGAGTTTCATATGCCATAGCGAACTGGGAGTAGATCACATGGGTGACTTTCTCCGTAGTAGGCCTATGGGTGTCTATTTGAAGGTCTGATACATCAGCACTGACCAAGGAGATAATTTTAGACTGATTGGCATGTGAAAGGGGCCATGTTATACCGTAGTTGTCCCATGTCAAACATGCATTGGAGGGAGCTGGTTTAGGCCACTCTTTCTCAGATGGAAATCAGGAGAAGACTGTCAGCAGAGGGAAAGCAAGAGAGCTGCTGCAGTATTGGGCTGAAGATGAGACTGCGAGCAGAAGGGCAAACATCAAGTGTGAAGGACTACTTGCATTTAAACGAGGGGGGCTTTTCCACAAGCTATTTGTGGGATAACAATGTGAATTGGCGTAAAGGCTTATTGTTTAGGTTCGAGTCAGCATAGTGAAGTATTCCCTTTGTTTTCCCCCTGGGTTATCAGCCAAGTCTTGATCTTAGGTTGTGCTCATGCCACAATCAACAAACTCAGGCTATGATTCATTTTCTTTTTTTTCTACGATTTTTACATGATGTTTACAAATAACTTTCTTAGACCCCTATTGAAGGCCAGGAACATCAGTACTTACCTTGTTGCCGATGACTTGCTAATAGGGCTAGCTGACGATGAAATCTGCAAGCGGGTGTTTTTATGGCTGCTATTTGTTCGAGAAAATCTTTGGGCCCTCCATTAAGTGCTTGTTTTGTTGGTTATTTCTGTTCTTAATTGTTGTTAACTGCACACTTTTAATCTTCTTTGTAAATTAATTTACTTTTATTTATTCACATGTGTATTATTTGCTTTTGTGGTTATTTCTGTTAACCGAATAAAGATTGACAAATCGAAATTGAAAACATTAATACTACTACAGCGAATCAGTATTTGAAAGGGGCGCCCTAAACACACCCTTTCCAAATACCGAATCGCAAATGCAAATTGCAATTTAGTAACAAGTTACTGAATCGTAATTTTCCTTTTGTACATTAAAATAAGCTTTTTAGCGGTCACACTCTGCCTGGTTTGCACAATTGAGTTGTTTGCGACCTTAAAAAACCTTAGTACATTTGGTCCTTTGTTTCATTGTCATATTTTTCTGAGGGAAGTTTCATTGTCATTTTATTCAGAGGGAAGTAATTCATGCCCACAGGCATGCTCTACAGACCATCTGCTTACTCGTTTCCAGATTAGCCTGTTCATTTTCATGCCAAGTGCAATAATGAAATCTGGGAGAAGTAAATCTTTTTTTTAACAGATATTATTGAGTCTACATAGCAGTATACAGTCAGGACAATGCAGCGGAAAAGAGGCAAATCATCCCTGAAATACCAGCTTTCCCAGACCACGATCCCCCTAAAGAAGGGTAAATGCAGTACATAGTGTCACATAGAAATAATCTGTCCCGGGGATCCGCTAGAATCAAATTAATGAAACAGTTATTCAGGCATCAACCATGTATGCTAGAAGTGGAGAAAGGATTATACCAAAACACTAAAGAATAAACATTACACATTATGCATAAGAAGAAAACACACCTCGTAGGAGGCCAGGGGATCAGTTATCCCTATAGTTGTCTAATTAACAAACAAGGTTGACTCCACCCACCCCACTTCTGGTCCCGTATGCATGGACCCAACTAACCGCTTGAGGAATGAAAAAAGGAAGGCTGAATTCCTGTTAGGTAGAGTATGTTGGCCCACAATGCACCCCTCACAGATCTAAGAATCACCAAATTCCAGGCCATCAGGACCCTGATCTAGCCAGCATGATGTAAAGCGGGGTTCTCCAAGGTAGCCAACTCCTGCGGTTCCAGGAGAGTTATGAGTAAATGTCTGTTGTTCATTTGTAGCCCGCTTTCCTGGTTCGTGCTCCTAAGCCAACTGAAAATTCATTTGTTTCCAGACGAGTGCCTCGGTTTAGAGTTATTTAGGACCATACGTACTAAAGCATTTTCCCATAGACACAGAATGGGTAAAATCCTTTGATACATCTGGCCCTTAGTGTTTAGTCAAGAACCTTTGATTATTGGTTATCTCCTAAGCACCATGCAATGATGATGTAACATCCAAAACGTAGATATCATTGTTTGCAAAGTAACCAATTTGAATTCTTTGTTGGTGTTGTTATTTATGTAATACGGGATCATTTTTTAGTGAAATGAGTAATGGTTCTGGAACTGGGACAGCAAATTAAAGGGAGAGAGAATAACCCTGCCTAAAGGCATGCCTAAATAAAAAGTAAGAAGAAGACATACCATAGACCCCCACCCCAGCCTTAGACCTTTGACATCATGCAGTTAACAAATTTAGGTGCCATGGTGGTCTAGTACGAAAAAGATTTAGAAAAGTTCTGCTTCTGAAGTTTTACTGGTGATGCCACCTGCATTCTCAAAGCTGTGTAGCGATACTTTGCTGAATGTTTTATACAGTAAAGTTGTTAATTCGTACAGGAGATTTTCTGAGGAGAGGGATCTGTTCAGCCCTCAATTTTGTGAGTAGAAACTATGATCTCTAATCATTATTTTTGGATTGTGAATATTTTTCAGAATGTCCATTTTGTCTAGAAATTTATGAATATCCTCTAAAGGGGCGTCATACATATTGTAGAGGTTTTCAAAGAATTTACAGAGAGACTCATCAATATCCTCCTTAGCTAGAAGCCTGTCACCTAATACACTAATGGCAGCTATATTGTTTTCTAGATAGTAAAACAAACAGACCTTCAAAAAGGCATGGATAACTCAAGAATGAGCCATAGCTGATTAGTTATGATAAAGGAACAAATGTGGGAGGCTCTTTTGAGTGAGATTTCAAGTAGGGGGTTTGCAAAGTCTTCATTGTTGGCAATGTTCTACGTAGCCCCAGTTTTTCATTCTTCAAGAAGGTTGCAAAGTTTCCAAGTTTATCTTTTCCTATTCCAGATTTTTTTCACAAATAAGATATATTTCAAAGAATTTTATTGCAATTTTAGCAGACTTTTTGTCTATAAGTTTACTTTCATGGCTTAAATGTAAATGTATGCAAATGTTTTTTCTTTTTCTGAGCTTTGCACAATGATAATGTGCAAGAGAAGATTACTAAGGCCCACATTGCGAGAGGGTTGGCAATGCTGCACTGGTATTTCGCCCCCCAGAGTTACTGATACCCCTTGTATTGGTACTGGTAATTCTAAGTGAGGAATACCCTAATATTCTGAGTTAGACAATATGCGTGTCCTGACAAATGGAAATTACTATGAGAATATATGTTACTGCATCTGGCTGCCAAAGTAATTTCACTTGCTTGGCTGTTTTTTCACGTATATCACATATTTTAGCTATCAAAATGTCCAGGGAAGAAACACTCGAAGTGCAGCTTTACCTTTGACCATTGTTTCGGAAATTTACGGCATAATACAGGGAAATATTTCAGCATGCAAATGCATTTTTGGAGCACTTTTGTTGCGCTAAATGTCACTGAAATTACTTTGCTATTCATTAATTGTGCACAATTAATTAGTTAGTGATTTAAATTTAAACACATTTTGTATCAGCTTTCTCGATCTGAAATCTGAGTAGCAGCCAGAAACCCTATTATCGCATGTGAGCCAAAAGTTTCAATCTATATAAATATATATATATATATATATATATATATATATATATATGTTGAAATACAAATCTAAAATGTATTGTGTCGTTGAGTAAAAAATAACTAGCTAAAGGTGTCACGAATGAATGAATAAATGGATGAATGAGTGAATGAGAACGTTTTAGAGCACACTTTCACCCAGGGGCATCTAGGCACCTGGAGTGAATAAGTGATACTGATTATAAAAAGAATGAGGCCTTCTATACATAATCGGAACCACATATTAACATGCCTATCGCATAAGCATTTAGCTTTTACATATTATTACTTCTCATCTCTGTTCGGATGTCTAAAAAGCAGGTTTAAGTGGTATGTTAAATTTCTTCCTGAGGACATTCCAATCTCATCTGCATATGAAATTAATTCCAGGCCAAACGTTCTAATGATGCTAGTGAAGGGCCTTATGGAGATATTAAACAGGAAGGGCGATAAAGACAACCCATGCTGTTAACTATGTAATAGTTTGATTTGAAGGTTAAAAGATTAAGGCCACCATTATGACCTTGGCGGTCCGGTGACCGCCACGCCGGCGATGGCAGAGGCCGTCGGAAATGACTGCCAAATAATGACCATGGCCGGTGATCCCTCCCATAGACAGCCAATGTACCACTCCAACTGCCAGTGTGGTATGAACACTGAGCACAGCGGTAGCCATCTACAGGCAGGCGGAAGACAAGGATCCACCCTCCATATTATGACATAGCACACCGGCAGGATTTCCGGGGCGGTAGGAACGCCACCAAAAGCCTGTCGGAAACATATCATATAAAAGGAGACACTCACCTCCAGGGACACAGAGGAGTCCGTGTCCACCATGGAACCAGAACTGGAAGCCTTCCCAATGCTGTACCCTGCCATGGCCGCCCTGGAGCACCAACGCAGAGGAAGATGATGGTGAGTACAGCCGCCTAGCACACAAGGGAGGAAGGGAGGGAGGGGAGAGTGACATACACATGCACAACACATACCATACCATACACACACACACACCACACACCCAGAACCATCTGCAGAGTTAAACAACTGTAAGCAAAGAATGCTAGGACACATACCTCTGTTCCAACCACTGTAATCCTGTTGGATGAAGAGCCCAAATCCAATAAAAATAGAAAAACATATGGACGGGAAGGGCTATTGGCCAGTTCAAAGTCTGTAATGGCCATAGGGCAAAGTCCAAGCCCCAACTTGACTCCTGACAACAACAGGACCCCACTGTGCAGGGGCATTGTCGTGGAAATAGGCAGACACCTCAGGGGGCAGGGCCTGTGGGGGGATGGGAGGGCTTCTTCTTGGGTGGGGGCTCCTTGGGTTTTGGTTTGGGAGGGGGCTCCTTGGGTTTGGCCTTGAGAGGGATCTTCTTGTGTTTGGCTTCTGGTTTGGGAGGGTGCGGCACTTTACCCTTCCGTGAGGGGGGTGGAGGAGTGGTGTTGGGTTGGAGGGGCAGAGTCGAACTCATGTGCCCCTTCGTCACAGCTGAAGTCTTTGTTGGAGGAACAGGTTCAGACTTGGTGCTTGAGGTACTGGTCTGGGGGGGACCTTTCTCTTACGAACAGGACGGGGGTAGGGAAGGAAAGAGGTCAATGCGGGAAAAGAAAAGCTTCTTAGGGCCAGTGGGGCGGGTTGTGGGAGTAGGGATGGGATTGGAGGTAGAGGGAGTGGTTGTAGGGGCAGGAGGTGTGCTGGACTTGGGTGCAGTTGCATGGACAGTGTGCGTGTGTGAGGGGGATGGCTGTTGGGGGGCTGAGTGTGAGCGTTTGTGTGTCTTTGGAGGGGGGAAGACGCAGTGGGGGAGGTCAAACAGGACGTGTGGATGGGTGCTGTGGTGGTGTCTGCAAGTGAGGCGGGTGTGCTTCATGAGGTGGTGATGGAGGTGATTGCGCATGTGGCGTGTGAGGTGCATGTCTGCGGGTCTGCTGTTGTGGTGACTGTGGGCAAGGCTGTGCAGGTGGCAGGTTCAGGGACTGTTGATGCAGTGCATGCAGGTCTGAATGTGGATGTGACTGTGAGGAGGAGGAGGAGGCGGGGGAGGCAGTGGAGGCAGTGGATGATGTTGTGTGTGCATCTGTGTGTTGACTGTGTGAGTGCTTGTGGACTGAAGTGTGCTGCCTGTGTTTGTCTGTGCGAGTCTTGTCTGTTGTTTTGTGTGCATGCATGTCAGAATGTGTGTGGGGGATGGGCTTGGGGTGAGGAGACTGGGACTGGGAAGTTGTAGTTGGAGGGTGGGGTGTAAGAAACAGGGACACTGGCTGCCGTCAGGGAGGAGGCCAGAGCCTGAAACGATCTCTGTAGGGACGCCAAGCCACCATGAATGCCCTCCAGGAAGGCATTGTATTGCTGCATTTGGGATGCCAGGCTCTGGATGGCATTCTCTATGGTTGACTGACCTACTGAGATGGATCTCAGGAGCTCAATAGCCTCACTTAGGGCAGCACAGCTGATTGGGGCAGGACCTGAGGTGCCTGGGGTGAAGGAGACGCCCACCTTCCTGGGTGAGCGGGCACAGGCTACTCGCTGTGGGGCTACTGGGAGGGCGGTGCTGGTATGTGGGTGGTTGTTGAACCTGTAGCTAGGGTGGTCCCAGAGGGGCCCGCCACCACCAAAGAGCTCCCATCGGAGGAGGTATCAGAGTCAGTTGAATCAGCTCCTGTCCCCCCGCTGTGCTCCCATCACCCTCCAGCCCACTGGTCCCCTCGACATCACTGGACTCTGCCTCCTGGGTCCTGTGGGCTGCAGCTCCCTCACTCGCCGGTACCCCTGCTGCTTCATCAGATGATGCTAATGCACACATGGACAGGATGACAAAAGGAGATGGGTGGGGAAACAAAGGGAGCACAGGGTCAATCACAGCAACAACAGCACAGATGGCACACACATCAACATCACACACAGGGACTAAGAATGGGCAGTATGGACCACCCTGGCATACTATTGGCTAGGTACCACAGCAGGTAAGAAACAGACACTGTCATTTGCACATCTGTGGTACCAACCAAGCCCAGTCTGACATGGAAAGGCTGCTACCTAGCTATCTAAAATATGAATTACACCCCAAATACTTAAGCTGGACCACACTGCAATGTCTAAGTTGGCGTATTGGGGCATCCACTGACTAAAACCCTGCACCAAAATCCCATCCCAGGCAACATAGATGGTTGTCACACACACTGTATTCACCCCCTTGTGGCTGCTGTGATGCCCTCAAGCACCCATCCAGCTCTGGTTAGGCCACCGCCAGTATGCGGACCATCAGGGGGGTCAGGTTCCGATGTGCCCCCCTCCCTTTTTGGTAGGCTTTCCCCACCTCGACCTGTGCGGTCTTCCGGACCCAGCGCCTCAGGTCCTCCCACCGTTTCCTACAGTGGGTTCTGCGACGGCTATGGACCCACAGGGTCTGCACGTCCTTGGCGATGGCACACCACAACCCCTTCTTCTGATGGGCACTGAACTGCAAAGGAAACACAGACAGATGGACACCATTAACCATACAATCCAACCTGTCAAAGTAATGGCTCACATACTGCAGTTGCCCCTCATCAAGCACACATATGACCCATACCACTGCACAAACACTGCCACCAGCCATCCCCCCAAATTACACACTGCCAACACATACACATCACCATGCAGCCATGTCGCTTGCAACATACCCAAAGTGTACTCACCAGTTGGTCTGGAGGCCCATACAACTGCCCATACAGGCCATGCTGGCATTTATGCCCTACAACTGCTGGGTCCCTTTCCCCTGTTGCATGAGCCATGGCAAGTTCCAGACACAGGTCACAGCGGAACACGCAGTGGAGATGTGGTCCTGTGGAAAGTCAGTATTCAAGTGAAGTGGCAGAAAGAAAATGGTGGTAATAGCCGCGACAGTGAACACTGTCACCACCAGTGTTGATCATCATTGGTTACTATACTCCATAGAGGCCCATGTTAACCAATGAGGAACTGCACAGCAGTGCAGACCGCCTACTGCCATGATGCCTAACGCAGACGGAGTGCGGTCACTTCCACCTGTCCCTGCATACAGGCAGTTGCCATTTTCTACTGCTAGTACAGATGTAAAGATGTAATAGTGTGTCATTGTTGTTGAATGTACACACCTAGACATTTCCAGTGTCCAAAATACAAACCTGCTCTGTGTATACTGATGTAGTGTGTCCATAGTTCCTGTTGTCACTACCTTCTTACTTTTGGGTCCCTTAGGTACCAACCAATGCAGAGGAATATGAGGAGGAGGCAAGCACCCATGTGCAGACCCCTTGTGGACTTGGCTACACTGGAGGACAGGCACATCATACTCACCTGTCATCTGGACAGGGCCACAATCCCAGAGCTGTATGCACAATTGGAGCCTGATCTGCTACCTGCTATCCATTGCACCACAGTAATACCCCATCTTGTGCAGGTACAATCAGTGCTACATTTCCTGGCAAATGGCTCTTTCCAGGTGACAGTGGGCTTGGCTGCAGGAATGTCACAGGCAATGTCCTCTATTGTGCTTGCAAGTGTTTTGGCTGCCTTGCCCAAACACATGTGCAGCTACATCGCATTCTCCCAGATAGATGAATTGCCCACTGTGAAGGATGGATTCTATGCAATGGGACACATACCACATGTGATTGGGGCCATTGACGGGATCCATATTGCCTTAGTTCCCCACCGGGCCAATGAACAGGTGTACAGAAATAGGAAGAGTTTCCACTCACTCAATGTCCAGGTGGTGTGCCTTGCTGACCAGTACATCTCCCCCGTCACTGCCAAGTATCCTGGGCCGGTGCAGGATGCCCTTGTCCTGAGGAATAGCAGCATCCCACAGCTGATGGCACAACTACAGTGGCACAGAGTGTGTCTTATAGGTGAGACTGAGTCCCCACCCAATGTATGTCAGTAAATGCCTCAGGAGTCATACGACTGCCATTGTGCAAAGCTAATGTGTGTCCCTCACTTCTTCCTGGTGTCTCCGGCTACCCAAACCTGTCCTGGCTCTTGACCCCTGTAAGGAATCCTAAAACAGGGGCTGAGAATTGGTACAATGATGCTCATGGGCCTACCAGGAGGATTGTTGAAAGGAACTTCGGTCTCCTGAAGACCATGTTAAGGTGCCTCCATCTGACAGGTGGATCCCTATGCTACTCTCCTGAGAAGGTCTGCAAGATCGTTGTTCAGTGCTGCATGTTGCACAATTTGGCCCTCAGGCGCCATGTGACCTGTCTGCAGGAGGAGGGGGGGACATTGCACCTGTGGCAGCAGTGGGCAGTGAGAACAGTGAGGAGGATGAAGAGGAGGAGGATGTTGACAACAGGCCAAAAATGATACTGCAATACTTCCACAGACACTCAGGTAAGACTGTTGAACTATATATTACACCTTTAAGTGCTTTGTGGCTGTAGCATAATGCCAGTCACTAACTTTGCATCCCACCTGACTGTCACCTATGCTTTCCCTTATTGCAGATGTTGATGTGGGTTCAACAGTGTAATGATGTGATGTGTACAGACTGCTGAGACACATATGTAGTATGGATCAACATATCACTGATCATTTGCTCAGGATCATGCAGTTCAATACAATACAATACATTGACATTTCCTTCATGTGAAGAACTATTACTCAAATTATGTCCAAGGGTGTTTATTTGAAAATTTGGTAAACTATGCAAAGTGCAATGGAGTGGGGTGATGGTTGGGAATAGTCCAGTGTAGTGGGACAGTCTGTTTGTAGCAAAGGTCCGGTGCCCAAGGGTCTATAGGAAGGGGAGCAATGGCAGTTCAAAGTGGAGAAGGTGACACAGTGGAACACAAGGGGGACATTCAGGAGGGGCTCATTTCCTGGCGGTAATCTTGGTCTTGACAACTGTCTCTGGTGTCTGTGCTAGTCGCAGGGAACATTTGTGGGGTGGTTCACCTTCTGCAGGGGGAGGGGTGTTGGTGGCATTTGGGTCCTGTCCGCTAGCTGCAGCAGATGCAGAGGGCTGCTGGGAGGAGTGGCTAGTGGATGCGGCCAGTTGGTGTGCTCTGTCCTCCCACATGGTTTTGGCCAAGTCACCCATCACCCCTACAATGGAGGCCATGTTGACATTTATGCCCTACAACTACTGTACCCCCTGCAGCAGCTTGTTCTCTTGCATGATGGTGATCACCTGACCCATTCTAACCTGGGATTGTTGCTATGCCCCCATGACGTTTGTAAGTGCCTCCTGGGCAGTTGGTTCCTGGGGCCTATCCTCCCCCGGGCGCACAGCTATCCTCAGAGTGTCCCTGGCCCCTTGTGCCTGTGTCGAGATGGGCCAGGGAGTTCATCCAGATCCAGAGCTCCTGAGTAACTCTCTTCACTGGGGGCATGTTCTGGTTGGAGTCTGGGTAGCCGTGGCACCTCCTCGTCGCTGACATTGGCTGGGGCACCTGTGGGGATATAAGGGATGTGTTATGGTGCATGTCAGTGACATATTTAGCATTACTGGCTTTTCCTATGTGATTGCTGTTGTCCTCCCAACTTTGTTTGTGTATGGTGATGGATTGTGAGATTGTTAGTTCTCCATGCTGTGCATGCATTGGTGGTGGGTGTGCATGCAGAGCTGGGAGGGATGTGCATGCAGTGGGTATGGCATGCAGGGCTTGGCATTTAGGTTTGTTAATTAGGGTGGTGCACTGTGTGGGATGGAGTGGGGTGATGGAGTTAGGGTGAGGGGTCGAGATGGCATGCAGGCATGGGGGGGGTGATAGGTAGTAAATGTTGACTCACCAGTGTCCAGTCCTCCAGCTACTCCACTGAGTCCCTCAGCATACAGGATTGCCAAGACTTGCTCCCCCCATGCTGTCAGCTGTGGGGGGGGAGCTGGGGGTCCACTGCCAGTCCTCTGGATGGCGAGCTGGTGCCTTGCTACAATGGAATGCACCTTCACCCTGTATTTCGTTCCACCTCTTCCTTAGCCGTCCCTTGTGCGTGGATGTAACCGCATGGCATTCATCCTGTCCACAAGCCTCGGCCATAGCTCCATCTACCTGGCAATGGATATGCTGGACCTGTGCTCCAAATAACTTTGGCTCTACCCTGACTATTTCCTCAACCGTGACCTGCAACTCCTCATCTGTGAACCGGGGGTTCCTTTGTGGGGACATTGGTGTTGTGTGTGTATGTTGTGCAAAGTATTATATGTGAAGTGGTGGGGTGTGTGGTGTATGGTACGTGACGGATGATTAGGTAGTTGTGATATGTGTGTGCAGTTCTCTTTAGGATTGGCGTATCAAAGTGTAACCATATTCTCGTGTTTGCAAAGGATTGTGGGTGATGTGGAGGGTGTTTTATAGTGCTGTTGGTGGGTGTGTGGAGCGTGTGTATTTGTGTCAGGTGTGTTTTTTTTTTGTTCTGGCCAATGTTGTCTTGTTTTGTAGTTGGGTGGCCATTTCCGCCGTGACGGTGTGCACCGTTAATGGTTTACCGCTGTTAAATGTCCGCTGTGGTGATTTGTGAGACATTATTTGGAGGGCGTTGTATTGGTGGCGTAGAGGTGTGGGTAGTAGTACTGACAGTTTATCATGTTCAGTGGGTCTGGCAGATTTGTGGTTGTGGCTGTTTTCTGACGGTTTTGTATGCATGTGTCATAATCTGGCAGACAGATGTCTGCCTCCGAGGCGGTGTACTGGTGGCAGTCAGCGCAGCTGTATTTGGTATTTACCTCCAATGTCATAATGAGGGCTTAAGTGATTGACTGTGCCCTGTAAGAAAGGAAGAAAACCAGGAGAATGTAACCATCCACTCCAACCATAGGCATTCAATCCAAAAGAATGACATGATCAACCATATCACATGTGGCAGACAGATCTAATTACATAAATCAGATGAAATGGCCTGCACCAAGGTTCATTCTCTCTTCATTAAAGACTGATAGCAGGGCAATTCTCTACCCATACCAGGAAGTAGCGAACCTGAACTTCATTCAACAGTTTGTATTGTTCTACATAATTAGGATGCTACTGGGCCAGAAATTTACATCTTCCAGTTTGAAAAAGTTGGAACTAGGGAAATAAGCCTGTAGTTACACTTTATTAAATAATCAAGAGGTGGCTTCTGAATATAGGTTTAACAACAGTCCTCTTCCAATCACTAGGGGCAATGCCCAAAGAGAAGGAGGCATTAGGATGCAAATGAACGGTAGGAGGTAATGGTGGTGGCAGGATATGCAAGACCTTAGAAGGACATATGTGATTTGGAGATCCATATTTAATAGTCAGCAGCATTTGAAGATAACCAATGAGAGGCACTAATCCTACAGAATCCTGACACACCACCGATTTTGGTCCACACTGGCTGTAACCAGCTGTCGTACTTGCTGGAGGCAGAAACTGTAGGTTTGTTGCCCGCAGGACCGCCACTGAAGGTCGGATGCTAGTCATTGGCCATGGCCTGTAAGACCACAATATCTGAGGTGTGGGAGTGGAGCAGTGGTGTTATTGTCGGCACGGTCTGGGCAACCTGCTCATTGGACATTATTGTGCAGGGTACTTCTGGACTGCACCTTTGTAGTGATAGGTCAGCAGTTAGATGACCTCTGAGTGGGCCGGTATGTTGGGCAGGACCAAGCTGGGCTGCAGCAGGCAACAGTGAAACCTGGCCTCTGTGGGATCAGACTGCTGGGCCAGAAGGAGTGGAGGGGTGAGCATGCCCGCCCAGAGTTACAGGAGGTGGGAGTGTTGGGTATGATCCTGCAGCATAAGATGCAGCCAGGGGCTGGTAGTATGACAGCTTTGAGATCTGCTGCATGAGAGGATCTCGGTGTGGGCTGCCAGTGCAGGGTCTCGGGAACAGTGACCTTGGGCCTTGCCATTGAGGGCGCTGGAGCTCCGGCAGGACCTGCTTAGTACTGCAGTTAGGGGGGTGCCTTTCTAGGTGCCCAACAGTAGCAGTGACAACATCCCACACAAGGAGCAAAAAACCTGTTAAGCCACTGTTGGACAACCTGGTGAGTGGGGTAAGGGTTTCTTGGTGGCCTGTCACTTGTGGGCTGGGGCTGCTGGAACAATTAGACTGTCACACCTTTGGTGCCTTGATACTGCATTCAATGCTGGCTTGTCACTCAGAGGCCAGGGGATATCGGTCCTCCTTGATGAGAGTGAGACCTTGTTGAAAGCACCTGGGATGTACCTTACCCCCTTGGGGTTCGACTGTGGTTACACTATGATACGCCAATCCTAAAGAGAACTGCACACACATATCACAACTACCTAATCACTGAGTGGTCTGCAGCGTGGTGGGTGGTGAATGTTGGTAGGACCTTCACAGGGGTCTTGAAGTGACTCTGTTCATGATGAGGAAAGACAGAGTAACCGAATCCACGCAAAAGTATTCCATCATGCCATACACTACATACCAGCTGCTGGTGCAGCGCAGATCAGTGAGGCAAATGTGACATCTTTGCAGCCACCGGAGCAGCAAAGTTAACTGATTTACTGATCTCTTCCTTAACATATAAAATACCAGAGACTTACTAGAATACGAATTAGAGAGAGTCACAATCAAGGTCAACTTTCTCAGTGCAAATCTCAGGAAAACAGCTGACAATGTTACTGCAAGGGAGAGAGATATTGCAGAATTAATCACTGAGGTTATGACCCTGAAGAAAATGGTGACCTTGCTTCAGCCCCTAACTCAGACTCTTGAAAGTAGGGTGGAGAATGTGGAGGTTTGCACTCATAGAAATAAACTGGGAGTTCCTGGGGTTGACGTAAGTGTGCTGAGGATACATTGCCTGAGGAGTTCCTCAGGGTGGATTGTACAGGAGCTTCACCTCCCCTGATGTTTGTGGATGTTTACAATCAAAAGATCACATAAGACCCTGACTTCTAGACTGCTGCCTGGCACCCTGCCACAGGCAATCAAAGCAAGATTCCTAAATTATAGTAACAGAAAAGCCATTCTCCATCCGACAAGACTCTGCAGGTCCAACAAGACTCCTCCCACTTTGAAGCCCATCTCATTGCAATTTTCCTGGACTACAGCAGAAAAGTCAGAGAAAACTTTCATAGTTGTGAAACAAAAAAAACATAGATCACTTGATTTGTAATATATGCTCCTGTATCCTGAACACCTTAAAGTGTTGCAAAATAGAAAAAGTCATTTCTGTGACTAAATTGCTTCATATATGGGGCATGGCCAGGCCAGCCAACTGATGGACACAACTTGCTAGATCTCCGTCCTTTGCTATAGGGGCTGTTGGGGGTGCCTGGAGACTCCCATTTCACTGCTGGCTGCAGCCTTGGCCCCCACAGAGCTGCCGTCAGCCTCACTGTGCCCTACAGCCGGCCTTGTCGGGAGATTGAATGGGAGCCGCTTAGGTGTTCCAGTGGCCTATTCCCCATTGTGCATCGGTGCGGGCCCAACTCCCCCTGCAGGCTTTGGAGTGCATATTTCCTGCCGGCCCTGAACCCACCACCCCCACTAAAAGTATTGCCGCAATGGACCCTAGGTGGCCACGATGAGGCTTCCTGTCCCACAAGCTGTTTGCCGCTGAAGGAGCCAGCCCTGGAGAGCGCCTCGCCAGCAACGACGTGAACTGAGGAGCATTCTACATTTACCCCATCATCACCTCCCACAATGGTTCTCAGAATGGGGTGCTTCACATCACCATACCACCACCGCAGGAGCCAGCCATGAGGGACACCCTGTGAACATTGCTGCAGGGCTCAGCAG